>NC_136065.1:1847606341-1848806341 GCF_964261635.1 Lissotriton helveticus | reverse complement strand
ATGGGTGTGGGGGGGGGAGGGATGGGAGTATACAAGGGGGAGGTTTAATAAAAATAAAAAAAAGCTTACTTACCTTTGCCGGCCCGGACACGCATCGTCTCTGCTTCTCTGCTCCTCCCCTGAACAGGAAGCAGGCAGCCTCCCTCCCCTAAGCCAATCACAACGCTGCAATGGCAGCGTTGTGTTTGGTGGAGACGCCGACTAGCCGGCTTCTATGGGGAGGCCGTTTTCTCCATGTAGGCGGCATGCAGCCTACATGGAGAAAAGGCAGAGTGCACATGACTGGTTTGCTCGTACCCAGTGGGTCGACCAAACAGTCAGCCCTCTCAGCAAAGGGCAAACCACTCCTCCTCTACCCTAGAGCAGATCAGCCCACCTGCACATTTCTATATATATGGTTTTTTACATGTTGCATCAAGTATGGTTTTCACTACAATATAACAGGTTATGAGCAACGATTTTTACTCTCTTTGTGATTTTCATGTTTAGGTGATCATTGTAATGTATAGTCTTTTTGATGTCTGTTTTTTTGTTACCACTATTGTCTAGTGTTTGTTCTGCATTCAGATTTATTTACTGCATTACTTACTCTTTTTCTTTTCTGTGTGGTGCTCACTGATTTTGCATTATAATTATGTCCAGCTATTTTCACAAGTACATATATTATGAATTCTGATTTTACAGGACCTCCACTCCACCTTGCTTTTTCCAATACGATATGGCAATAGTGTTATCTGTTGGAACCAGCAGCAGCTTCCTCATGATGGACGGCAGGAAGCCCTTCAGAGTCCGACAAATAACTTGCAACTCCAACAGACTGATATGAAGGCAGGCTTCCTTAGGAGACAAAAGTCCTTACATCTCCACCTCCCCAGCCCAGCAGGGAGAGAAGTCTGTCACTGAACTAATTACAATCGAGCTGCCACCAGTGGCAATTGTGAACTGCTTTCTCCTAGAACTGGATGACACCTATCAAATTTCCTTGGTGGTGGGCCCACTGGAACTTCAGATTTGATTGCAGAGCCTGCACATGCCACTTGGCGTAGCGGACAGGGAGAGAGTAGTAGGCCAAAGAGCCTCAGAGTTGCTCTCCTCAAGATACAGGATTGAGGCTGAAACATCAGTATCAGAGTGCAAATTTCCTGGAGGCGTTGCAGCGGAGAGGAGACTGTGTCCAGGACAACTTCAATTAATTGAAGCCTCTGTGTAGGACTAGGGTGTAACTTCAGCCCATTAATAGCTAAACCAAACAATGTTCAGAGGTTTCCTGTTGTCTGGAAGTGGTCTACAACTGACTGATGAGCCTACCTTCAACAGTCCGTCATTAAAGTAGAGGAAAACTGATATGTCTGACTTCCTAAGGTGGGTCACAAATTTCATAAACACCTGTGGGGCTCTGGTTAAGCTGAAGGGGAGCACAGCAAATTGAAAATGCTCCTGACCTACCATGAATCGGAGAAAAACTCTATGGGATTGCAGGAAGAGTATTTTAAAATATGCATCCTATAGGTTTAAGGACACCATCCAGTCCAGGGCTGACAAGATCTGGGCAAACATTAGCATTTTGAATTTCTCCTCCATACAAAGGATTTAAAGGGCAAAGGTTCAAAATAGGCCAGAGACTTGCTTTGGCACCAGGAAATAGAGAGTATAAGTAAAGACTAAGCATAATAACATTATTTTATTTGAATCAGATACCCACACCATAGAACCACTGGAGAGTAACACTTGCACCTCCTGCAGCAGAATGGGCTGATGGTATTCTGAAATTCGCACTGCTGTGGGGGAGAATATTTGGCAGGGTAAAAAGAAAAGGTAGGGCATGGCCATGTTGAACGATCTGCAAGACTCATCAGTTGGACCGAATAGACTGCCACCCTGGAAGGAAATTATATTTGCCAAACCATACCCCCCGCCCTCACAAGCTTCCCATGCACTACTAAGGCAGTAGGGGAACAGGAATATGAGGACTGGTGCCTGCCAGGCCCACAACCATGACCTCAAAAGGACTGGGGTGTGTGTTGTACCGGTTGGGAAGGCTATCTTCGCTTGTACTCCACCTTCTGGAATAGCCTCTGAGCCTTTTGAATTTGATTTAAGTCTGTTTGGCAGCATTAACAAGGAAAACGCTGTGGCTTTTTTTGCAAACACTTCAGCTAAGAGTTTGCCTTCTTATGAAAAGATGTGGCCCATTGTTAGGCATACCTGTGAGGAAGGCATGTAAATCACTGGAAAATCATATGGAGCACCACCATGTGTGTTGACAAAATGTAAAATTATTGCCAACTGCATTCTCCAGGCAATCGGTAATATCGAGATCAGGCAAAAAAAACATATTTAGCCACGTCTTGCTCATCCAGAATTGTGTGAGCCAAAGAGGACTATGGGTGTTCAAAAGACTACCAGCAAGATTTCTCTGTCCATGGCCCAAAGGGCTTTTGTATGTTGACGAAGTAAGCAAACTGCATTTATCAACCTCAATGCCAGCCTGACAAAAGTACAAAATTTGCTTGTCAGAAGCCTCAATCCTCTGGGATTCCCTATCTGAGGAGTTGTGGTGAATGAATTGGGATTCACTTTACTGGTTGAGGTCTGACAAACAAGGCTCTCTGAAGTAGGAAGTTTGTAACAAGATTGCCAGCCTGAGACACCTGGCTACCTGCATATTTACGACTCTATATGAACAGGGATTTGACCAATTAGCCATCAAGGTATTGGTGAAGGCTTCGTTAAAAGGGCTCTGAATTGGATGGCCCAGGCTGCAAAATTTCTATCTGAAAGAGACTATTAGTTATAGATTCCTTTCCTTAGAATTACTCTCAGGTGTCAGACTGGATCCAGAGAATTTTTTCTCAGTAGTACCCCTGCGCCTCGGTAGGTGGTCTTGGTTGACTCTGCGTTTGTCGTCGGTATCGCCGGGATGAAGTTTTGCTAGCTACTTAGCCGCCGCCCCTGCAAGCTGACGTAAGTTCTTTCTTTCTCCGCACCAGCCAGCATAGATCCGGAGAGAGGTGGTACCCTTAGTCACTTAGTCAGCTTAGGACTACGGTCGGTGAACACTGCATGTCTCTTGGACCATTACACCCACTCTGTGTAGGACACAGTTGCGCAAGTGCTGCCACAGTGCCCAGAGGAGGCCCGGGTCATACTCTCTCGAGCTGTTGCAAAGGGTAGAGACACAGCAAAGTTCACCATTCGATGTGGGCTGGATACCCCAACTTGCTGGGTAGAACAACTTCTAAGACAATAGCCTTGCAGCGCTACGCCTGGCTGAGGTCCACTTTTGGACATGCTCTTTGATGGGCGTCGCCTGTTTGGCTACAAGGTGGACAATGCGCTTGAGTGCTTCAAGGACTCTAGAGCTACGGCCAGATCCTTGGGCCTCGCTGCCACCTCTCGCCCCGTTCAGTCTGCTTGTCGTGGCAACGGAAGGGGTGCCCCACCACGTTCCATCAAGGGCCACAGGCTGGCGCAGGCTACCCAGGCTCTGCTAGGCCAGGGACGTGGGACCCAGCGCCGTGGGTCGGTGGGCCAGTTCACGAGTGCTCCTTTGCAGCAACCTCCAAATCTTCCTAGACTGAGCTTTCAGGACCACCACTTGCCAGTGGGCAGCAGGATCCACCATCACCCCCCTCAATTGGCACAACATCAAGCCGGAGAGGTGGGTTTTGCAGATAGTCCGAAGGGCTGCTCCATCCCCTTGGAGACTTCCCCTCCCTCTATGCCACCAACACATCGCATGCCGGCGGATCACTTGGCCCTTCTCCGTCAGGAAGTTACGGCTCTCTTGGCCAAGGGAGCTATCGAGCGAGTCCCTGTGCCAGAAGTAGGTTGCGGTTGTTACTCCCACTACTTCCTGGTACCCAAGAAGGCCTGCGTCCTATCTTGGATCTCAGGGACGTCAACTGCTTCCTCCGGAAGGAGAATTTTTAAATTTTGATATTAGCTTAGGTCCTGTCTGCCCTCGAACTTGGAGATTGGATGGTAGCGTTGGACTTGCAGGACGCTTACTTCCACATCCCCGTTCTGCCAGCCCACAGGCGTTACCTACGGTTCACGGTAGGCCACGGGCATTTTCAGTTTACCCGACTTCCCTTTGGCTTTGCCAGCGCCCCTCGGGTGTTCACGAAAGTGATGGCGGTGGTCGCAGCTCATCTGCACAGATCAGGGGTTCCAGTCTTCCCCTATCTCGACAATTGGTGTTGAAGGCGGGATTGCCCCATGCTGTCATCTCCCACCTCCAACCTACAGTAGACCTTCTGCATTCGCTGGGGTTCACTATCAACGTGCTGAAGTCGCTTCTGATTCCCTCTCAGAAACTCCTTTTCATTGAAGCAGTTCTGGATACGGTGCAGTTTCGGGCTTATCCTCCCAATAAACGAGTCCGGGATATTCGGGCTACGATACCGATGTTTCAGCCTCTATCCCGGATTCTGGTGAGAATGACCCTGAGGCTGCTGGGCCTCACGGCCTCCTTCATCCTGCTGGTGTATCATGCCTGGTGGTGGGATCTGCAGTGGGAACTGAAGTTCGAGTGGGCGTAGCATCAGAAGAATCTTTTCGATTGCTTCCAGATCTCGGAGGGCACTGCTCACCAATTGCAGTGGAGGCTAACGGACTAGTATTGGGTCAACAGCAGATCCCTCTCTCTTCTCCGACGAGAGGAATCTGGCAGAGTCCAGGCTCCACACCAATCTTCTGGAGCTCAGGGCGCTTCGTCTGGCACTAAAGGCATTCCTTCGTTCTGTCAAAGGAAGGGTAGTGCAGGTGTTCACGGACAACACTACCGCCATGTGGGACTGCAACAAACAGGGCAGGGTGGGGTCTTGGACCCTGTGTCAAGAGGCTCTTCGCCTTTGGATGTGGCTGGAACATCAGGGCATGTCCCTGGTGGTTCAACACCTGGCAGGTTCTCTGAACGCCAGGGCGGACGAACTCAGCCGCTGGTGCTTGATGGATCACAAATGGCGTCTTCACTCGGATGTGGTGCAAGTTGTCTTTCAGCAGTGGTGAGAGCCTTGGTTAGATCTGTTCATCACCAAAGAGAACACGCAGCTGTTCTGCATGTTGGAATTTCCAAGGCGGCACTCGATCGGTGACACTTTTCGTTACTGTCAGGTGCCCCACAAGTCTTACCTTTACTTGTGACGCAATTCCGCAGAGACGACAAGAGCGCCCATCCCTGTACCCACCTGACCCTCGTGGAAGGCAATACCAAGCAGGGATGAGATGGACGCAGGGATGGGAACCAGGGCGTAGGGCTAAACAATAGCGTGGAGCTGGTGGGTGTCCGGGTGTCAACTATAAACCAAGAAAGAGTCGGATCAGAAGGGGTCAGAACAGAAAAAGAACCACCCCACACTTGCACACACAGACCTAGTCACCCTCTCAGGACTCACCACAGCTTCCGGGAATCCGGTCCACAGACAGGTTCAGCTCCGGAGTACGAAAAGCTCGGGTAAGGCGCTCCTGCGCGTTTCACCCAAGTTCAAACCAAAAATGAAGCGCTCCTGCGCAGTGGCAAATGAACTAATGCAAAACAGGAACTCAAGTGCTCCGGCACGTGTATCCGGTAATAGTGCGTAGTCCAGCAACACAAGTCTGTCAGCTGAGCTGTTTCCCTAGTAGCGCTCCTGCGCGGTGGGAAACCGAAATGTACAAGACCCGAAAACAAACACTCCTGGTAAGGTAAAAAAACACCCTTAAGGAGCTCCTGCGCGGCAAGGGTAAAAGAAACACTCACAGGTACTTCCCTGGATCACCCAGGAGGAACTGTAAGCTAGCGTGATGATAGAACAGCGCTCCAGCGCGAGTAGCTGACTTAACAGCTGAGCAGCGCTCCAGCGCGAGTAGCTGACGTAACAGCTGAGCAGCGCTCCAGCGCGGCTCGACTCGGAGAGAGACTGGCAGGTCTCGGCAAAAGGCGAAAGCAGTCGCCTCACAAGAACCTCCAGCACGGAATCCAAAGCACAGAGCCGGCGGGAAACGCGATGTTTAAGCGTTTCCCCCGGAAGTGCTCTGTGCTCCCAGGTTGCTGCCCGGGACTAGACCGGGGACTCAACTTCCGGCCGGAAGTGAGTCTCCGGCGTTCTATGTGTGGATGCGGGGATGGCCGGCCGCGGTATCGCCGCGAGCCGTGACAGTTACAACTGGAGTTGCGGTCTTCTATACGCCTTTCCACTTATACCACTTCTGCCCAGAGTGCTGATGAAGATCAAGCACGACCGGGCCCAAGTCATTCTTGTGGCTCCGGACTGGGCATGAAGAGTCAGGTATCCTGAGCTCTTAAACATGGCCATCGATCCTCTGATCAAACTGCCTCTTCGGGAGGATCTTCTGTCGAAGCAGTAGGGGATGGTCCTCAACCCGAATCAGTCCAGTCTCCACCGCCTTGCGTGGAGATTGAGGGGCTGCAGTTGACAGCTTTCGACCTTCCTCCCATAGTCTGTAATGTCATCTTGGCACAGGTGTCCCTCCACTAAAGCGGTAGATGCCTGTAGATGGAACAAATTTGTGGCACGGTGCACAGCAAAGGCTGTCGATCCACTTTCTGAGGTTCTCCTCTTTATACTTTCTTTGGCCCAGCAGGGCACGCTTAAAGGCCATCTTTCGTCCGTTTCGGCCTTTCTTCGCCTTCCTGATCAGCCTTCTCTTTCAAGTCCCCTATTGTAAATAGATTTCTTAAGGGCATTACTAAAATCTTTCCTTCTATTCCTTTCGTAATGCCCCAGTGGGACTTGAATTTGGTCTTAACTTATCTTATGTGCATTCCTTTCAAGCAACTACATAATTGTCCTCTCAGACTCATGACTTTAAAAACTTCTTTACTGGTTGCTATCACATCTGCTTGCAGGGTGAGTGAGCTGCAGGCTCTATCTTTAAGACCTCCTTTCCTTGCTGTCCATCGGGACAAGGTTGTTCTTCGAACTAGGCCTTCTTTTCTACCCAAAGTGGTTACCTCTTCCCACATAGGACAGACCATCACTTTGCACACCTTCTTCCCGCCCCGCATCATTTCAAGGAAGAAAGACTCCACCGCCTGGTTCAAAAACGTGCGTTATCATTTTATCTGGATCACACAAAACAACTCCGCGTGGACGATCAACTATTCATGGGCTATGTGGGCGCCAAGAAAGGCGATGCAAAAACGGACAATCTCTCAATGGGTCGTCCTTTGTATTAGGACCTGTTATTCCCTGACAAAAAAGGAGCCTCTGGTAGGACTGCACACCCATTCCACCAGGGCGACGGCAGCCACTACTGCTTTGGGACGTGGAGTTCCTCTCAGTGACATGTCAGGCAGCCACATGGGCATCGCTGCACAAGTTAACTAAACATTATTGCCTGGATAGCCAGGTCCAGAGAGACGGCTTCTTTGGCCGTTCAGTTCTCCAGGACTTTCTGGTGTGAACTTAGTTCACAGACCCACCTCCGGGGTTGGTATTGCTGGGGTATCTATTCTAAGGTAAGGAGTCTCTTTCAGATGAACAAGTTACTTACCTTCGGTAACGATATATCTCTAAGAGACGTGTTAGTTATAGATTCCTTACCTCCCCACCCATCTTCCCTGTTCTGCGAACTGACTTCTAAAGTAAGGGACTCCCTTTCAGGGCCCTAGTTTTGTGCACCAGTGGTCAGTGTCTTGCATGGCTCTGAGCTTCTTGCGTGGAATGTCATGTAAAAGTACAGACATCAGCACGCAGGGGCGGGGTCTAAGTAGATACTGTGACATCATCCCGGCGATGCCGACGACGAAAGTGGAGTTGACCGATGCCACCTACCGATGCGCAGGGGTACGGCTGAGAAAAATTTCTCTGGATCCAGTCTGGCGTCTGGGGGTAATTCTAAGGTAAGGAATCTATAACTAATTTACGTCTCTTAAAGATATATCGTTACCGGAGGTAAGTAACATGTTCGTCAAGACATTTGTTTTGGTCTTGAATATGGAAAGATGAAAATCCAGAACCTCATCTACCCTCCGGTTCACCACGGTAAAGGAGGTTCCATTGGTGGATCAAGCGACGAGTCAAACCCGCCTCAGAAAAAGTGTCAAGATCGCTGGCGTCTTGCACATCTATGTAAAAGGCATCATTCACATAGTGAGGGAGGAAAAGCAACCACCATCATCATCCACAACCTGGATCCCCCCCTTGATGTGAACCAACATACAAAAATATAATGGCACCTTGGCGGGCATGTATGCTCTGGTAGTGGAACTACGCCAGAGTTTGGGTACATGATGACCAGTTGCCCTTTAGTAATCTCAGAGTAACACTGGTTGAGTTCGAGCTGAAGCCAGTTTGGTGTCTGCCACAGGTAACAGTATCCGGGACGCCTGTGGCAGAGTATGTATGTATTTATTTCTTATATAGCGCAGCAACTTCACCCTACGGGTATCTTGGCGCTCAGCTTTCTACAAATGGCCTCCATTGCAGCGGCATGATCGAATTAACAGCATATGGGAAATAGCCATGTTTTTAGGCTTTTCCTAAAAATAGTCAGTGTGTTGGATTGTCTGATTTGAAGAGCCAGCTCGTTCCAAAGACAAGCCGCCGCCACACTAAAAGCCCGACCCCCATCCTAGTTCGTTTAAAACTAGATGTTGCCGCTAAATTTAAAGAGGCAGAACGCAGCATCCTCTTGGGCTTGTACCAATTAAACCTATTTGATAGTGGTATGGGGCCTAACTCGTATAGTCCATTGAACACTATACACAAAGATTTTAAATGGACTCTTTCCCGAATTGGAAGCCAATGTAGCTCGGGCTTATCCTCCCAATAAACGAGTCCAGGATATTCGGGCTACGATACCGATGTTTCAGCCTCTATCCCGGATTCTGGTGAGAATGACCCTGAGGCTGCTGGGCCTCACGGCCTCCTTCATCCTGCTGGTGTATCATGCCTGGTGGTGGGATCTGCGGTGGGAACTGAAGTTCCGAGTGGGCGTAGCATCAGAAGAATCTTTTCGATTGCTTCCAGATCTCGGAGGGCACTGCTCACCAATTGCAGTGGAGGCTAACGGACTAGTATTGGGTCAACAGCAGATCCCTCTCTCTTCTCCGACCAGAGGAATCTGGCAGAGTCCAGGCTCCACACCAATCTTCTGGAGCTCAGGGCGCTTCGTCTGGCACTAAAGGCATTCCTTCGTTCTGTCAAAGGAAGGGTAGTGCAGGTGTTCACGGACAACACTACCGCCATGTGGGACTGCAACAAACAGGGCAGGGTGGGGTCTTGGACCCTGTGTCAAGAGGCTCTTCGCCTTTGGATGTGGCTGGAACATCAGGGCATGTCCCTGGTGGTTCAACACCTGGCAGGTTCTCTGAACACCAGGGCGGACGAACTCAGCCGCTGGTGCTTGATGGATCACAAATGGCGTCTTCACTCGGATGTGGTGCAAGTTGTCTTTCAGCAGTGGTGAGAGCCTTGGTTAGATCTGTTCATCACCAAAGAGAACACGCAGCTGTTCTGCATGTTGGAATTTCCAAGGCGGCACTCGATCGGTGACACTTTTCGTTACTGTCAGGTGCCCCACAAGTCTTACCTTTACTTGTGACGCAATTCCGCAGAGACGACAAGAGCGCCCATCCCTGTACCCACCTGACCCTCATGGAAGGCAATACCCAGCAGGGATGAGATGGACGCAGGGATGGGAACCAGGGCGTAGGGCTAAACAATAGCGTGGAGCTGGTGGGTGTCCCGGTGTCAACTATAAACCAAGAAAGAGTCGGATCAGAAGGGGTCAGAACAGAAAAAGAACCACCCCACACTTGCACACACAGACCTAGTTACCCTCTCAGGACTCACCACAGCTTCCGGGAATCCGGTCCACAGACAGGTTCAGCTCCGGAGTACGAAAAGCTCAGGTAAGGCGCTCCTGCGCGTTTCACCCAAGTCCAAACCAAAAATGAAGCGCTCCTGCGCAGTGGCAAATGAACTAATGCAAAACAGGAACTCAAGTGCTCCGGCACGTGTATCCGGTAATAGTGCGTAGTCCAGCAACACAAGTCTGTCAGCTGAGCTGTTTCCCTAGTAGCTCTCCTGCGCAGTGGGAAACCGAAATGTACAAGACCCAAAAACAAACACTCCTGGTAAGGTAAAAAAACACCCTCAAGGCGCTCCTGCGCGGCAAGGGTAAAAGAAACACTCACAGGTACTTCCCTGGATCACCCAGGAGGAACTGTAAGCTAGCGTGATGATAGAACAGCGCTCCAGCGCGAGTAGCTGACTTAACAGCTGAGCAGCGCTCCAGCGCGAGTAGCTGACGTAACAGCTGAGCAGCGCTCCAGCGCAGCTCGACTCGGAGAGAGACTGGCAGGTCTCGGCAAAAGGCAAAAGCAGTCGCCTCACAAGAACCTCCAGCACGGAATCCAAAGCACAGAGCCGGCGGGAAACGCGATGTTTAAGCGTTTCCCCCGGAAGTGCTCTGTGCTCCCAGGTTGCTGCCCGGGACTAGACCGGGGACTCAACTTCCGGCCGGAAGTGAGTCTCCGGCGTTCTATGTGTGCATGCGGGGATGGCCGGCCGCGGTATCGCCGTGAGCCGTGACAACTGGAGTTGCGGTCTTCTATACGCCTTTCCACTTATACCACTTCTGCCCAGAGTGCTGATGAAGATCAAGCACGACCGGGCCCAAGTAATTCTTGTGGCTCCGGACTGGGCATGAAGAGTCAGGTATCCTGAGCTCTTAAACATGGCCATCGATCCTCTGATCAAACTGCCTCTTCGGGAGGATCTTCTGTCGAAGCAGTAGGGGATGGTCCTCAACCCGAATCAGTCCAGTCTCCACCGCCTTGCGTGGAGATTGAGGGGCTGCAGTTGACAGCTTTCGACCTTCCTCCCATAGTCTGTAATGTCATCTTGGCACAGGTGTCCCTCCACTAAAGCGGTAGATGCCTGTAGATGGAATAAATTTGTGGCACGGTGCACAGCAAAGGCTGTCGATCCACTTTCTGAGGTTCTCCTCTTTATACTTTCTTTGGCCCAGCAGGGCACGCTTAAAGGCTATCTTTCGTCCGTTTCGGCCTTTCTTCGCCTTCCTGATCAGCCTTCTCTTTTCAAGTCCCCTATTGTAAATAGATTTCTTAAGGGCATTACTAAAATCTTTCCTTCTATTCCTTTCGTAATGCCCCAGTGGGACTTGAATTTGGTCTTAACTTATCTTATGTGCATTCCTTTCAAGCAACTACATAATTGTCCTCTCAGACTCATGACTTTAAAAACTTCTTTACTGGTTGCTATCACATCTGCTTGCAGGGTGAGTGAGCTGCAGGCTCTATCTTTAAGACCTCCTTTCCTTGCTGTCCATCGGGACAAGGTTGTTCTTCGAACTAGGCCTTCTTTTCTACCCAAAGTGGTTACCTCTTCCCACATAGGACAGACCA
Organism: Lissotriton helveticus; assembly: GCF_964261635.1. NCBI lineage: Eukaryota > Metazoa > Chordata > Amphibia > Caudata > Salamandridae > Lissotriton > Lissotriton helveticus. The sequence continues at coordinate 1,848,794,961 of NC_136065.1, read as the reverse complement.
TCACTTTGCACACCTTCTTCCCGCCCCCGCATCATTTCAAGGAGGTAAGACTCCACCGCCTGGATCAAAAACGTGCGTTATCATTTTATCTGGATCACACAAAACAACTCCGCGTGGACGATCAACTATTCATGGGCTATGTGGGCGCCAAGAAAGGCGATGCAAAAACGGACAATCTCTCAATGGGTCGTCCTTTGCATTAAGACCTGTTATTCCCTGACAAAAAAGGAGCCTCTGGTAGGACTGCACACCCATTCCACCAGGGCGACGGCAGCCACTACTGCTTTGGGACGTGGAGTTCCTCTCAGTGACATGTCAGGCAGCCACATGGGCATCGCTGCACAAGTTAACTAAACATTATTGCCTGGATAGCCAGGTCCAGAGAGACGGCTTCTTTGGCCGTTCAGTTCTCCAGGACTTTCTGGTGTGAACTTAGTTCACAGACCCACCTCCGGGGATGGTATTGCTGGGGTATCTATTCTAAGGTAAGGAGTCTCTTTCAGATGAACAAGTTACTTACCTTCGGTAACGATATATCTCTAAGAGACATGTGTTAGTTATAGATTCCTTACCTCCCCACCCATCTTCCCTGTTCTGCGAACTGACTTCTAAAGTAAGGGACTCCCTTTCAGGGCCCTAGTTTTGTGCACCAGTGGTCAGTGTCTTGCATGGCTCTGAGCTTCTTGCGTGGAATGTCCTGTAAAAGTACGGACATCAGCACGCAGGGGCGGGGTCTAAGTAGATACTGTGACATCATCCCGGCGATGCCGACGACGAAAGTGGAGTTGACCGACGCCACCTACCGATGCGCAGGGGTACTGCTGAGAAAAATTTCTCTGGATCCAGTCTGGCGTCTGGGGGTAATTCTAAGGTAAGGAATCTATAACTAATATACGTCTCTTAAAGATATATCGTTACCGGAGGTAAGTAACATGTTCGTCAAGACATTTGTTTTGGTCTTGAATATGGAAAGATGAAAATCCAGAACCTCATCTACCCTCCGGTTCACCACGGTAAAGGAGGTTCCATTGGTGTATCAAGCGACGAGTCAAACCCGCCTCAGAAAAAGTGTCAAGATCGCTGGCGTCTTGCACATCTATGTAAAAGGCATCATTCACATAGTGAGGGAGGAAAAGCAACCACCATCATCATCCACAACCTGGATCCCCCCTTGATGTGAACCAACATACAAAAATATAATGGCACCTTGGCGGGCATGTATGCTCTGGTAGTGGAACTACGCCAGAGTTTGGGTACATGATGACCAGTTGCCCTTTAGTAATCTCAGAGTAACACTGGTTGAGTTCGAGCTGAAGCTAGTTTGGTGTCTGCCACAGGTAACAGTATCCGGGACGCCTGTGGCAGAGTATGTATGTATTTATTTCTTATATAGCGCAGCAACTTCACCCTACGGGTATCTTGGCGCTCAGCTTTCTACAAATGGCCTCCATTGCAGCGGCATGATCGAATTAACAGCATATGGGAAATAGCCAAGTTTTTAGGCTTTTCCTAAAAATAGTCAGTGTGTTGGATTGTCTGATTTGAAGAGGCAGCTCGTTCCAAAGACAAGCCGCCGCCACACTAAAAGCCCGACCCCCATCCTAGTTCGTTTAAATCTAGATGTTGCCGTTAAATTTAAAGAGGCAGAACGCAGCATCCTCTTGGGCTTGTACCAATTAAACCTATTTGATAGTGGTATTGGGCCTAACTCGTATAGTCCATTGAACACTATACACAAAGATTTGAAATGGACTCTTTCCCGAATTGGAAGGCAATGTAGCTCTTTTAGTGCCAAGGTAGTCGAGGATTGATACTCTCTATTCAAGGCCATTTTGGCTGCTGTAGACTGGACTCTCTGTAGGTTTTGAATAATGTATCGCGGAGCCCCCAAATATAGGGCATTGTAATAGTCCAGTCTACTAAGTATCAAGCTTCTAACTACCAAGGGACGAGTCACATTTAGAAGGAATGGTAACACCTGCCGTAGCATTCGAAGCAGAGTCATACAGACGCTAATTGTCTTATTGGCTTGAGCCTCCAACTGGAGATTATCTTCTATCATAACCCCCAAATTACGTACCACCCTGGCCGGGGTCAGGGGTTCTTCCTCCGGGGTGAGTCGAAACTCCAATGGTAGTTGACGGGGCAAGGTTTTACTAGGACAGAACATTACTTCCATTTTACCTCCATTAAATTGGAGCTCATTTTTCCTTAACCAGTTAGAAGTGTGGCGCATACAATCCTGAAAAATATTCATTGGCACCGCTTGCTTCCCCTCCAAGGAAAATACCAATTGGGTATCGCCGGCATAATTAACCAACTCAATTCCGAAGGACTTAATCAGGGGGAATAGCGGGCGTAAGTATATATTAAAAAGAATGGGGCTGATAGATGAGCCCTGCGGCACTCCATGATAAACTAGGGATTTTTTTGCTGTGAATGTTGTTAAGAATACTGTCTGTTGTCTGCCAGACAGGTATGATTGCAACCATTCAAAAGCCCTCCCATTTACCCCAATCTCTGTTAGCCTATCCATCAAGATACGGTGGTTAACCGTATCGAATGTGGCTGACATATCCAATAATATCAGAACAGTGGACTCTCCATTGTCAGCACGCCTACGAAGGTTGTCCATGACAGTTATTAATGCTGTCTCTGTGCCGTGTCTAGCACGGAAACCAAATTGGTCCTCGTCCAGCAAAGAATTGTCTTCCAGAAAATCTGAAAGAGCCCTGCTTACCAATTTTTCCAAGATCTTCACTGGGTAGGGTAACAGAGATATAGGCCTAAAATTTGCCGGAACAGTAGGGTCCAACGAAGGCTTTTTAAGTAAGGGGGTGACCATTGCCTGCTTCCAAGAGACCGGCACCGACCCTGCCTCCAATGATTGATTACAAATCTGATATAGCCCAGGTAGTGTTGCTTGCCCCACTTCCTTCCATAATCTTGGGGGAAAGGGGTCTAGGGGTGAATGGGACGAGACCTTGTGTGCCAGACTAAGGAAGACTTCCTCTGTCAGTTCGTTAAATGTAGAAGGTTTGACCCCTGGCTCTTTCTCCGGCACAGGGAGATCCGCCTCCACACTAATAAATGTCGAATTTTGGAGGTTGCCTACAATTGTAGCAATCTTCTCTTCAAAATATACAGCTATGTCGTCACAAAGTTTCTGCGAAGCAGTCACTTTGTTACTTGTACAGTTTGGATTAGAGAGATTCTTGACAATGTCAAATAGAGCCTTAGTGCTGTTTGGAGCTTGTAGGATAGAAGCAGCATAAAACTCAGCTTTGGCCTTGGCAATGCCTCTTTTATATTCCGCTTGTAGTGATTTTAGGATGATTTTATCTGTGTCGGAATAAAGCTTCGTCCAGATCCTTTTGGCCCTCCTACATTTTAGATGAGACAGTCTCAATTCCTCACTATACCATGGAGCAGAAGGTCTCCTCTTACTTTTGCGTTGTTTCTCTGGTGCTAGAAGATCTAGCGTCTCCCTTATTGAATCCTGATATCGTTGGTAATTATCCTCTACCGAGGTAGAGGAGTCAAAAGAAATTACTTTGGAAAAACCCTGGGTTATCTTATCTTGTTTTAGTTTAGTCCAATCTCTGTCCTTACGGCATGTTGACAACTGACTCGAGAGCATACAGGCTCTAGATACCGTAGTGTGAAAAGCTATGAGTGAGTGATCTGTCCAATATTGTGGCAGCACCTCTAACACTTTGTTTCATTGTGGTTAGCGAATATGAGGTCAAGAATATGACCCCCCTGATGGGTAGAAGATTGCACCAATTGTTGCAGATTGAGACTATTGCACAGCCAAGTAAGGTCTCTCAGATGATTACCCAGACAGCCATTTTCCCAGAGATTGAAATCTCCCAGGATCAGTATTCTGGAGTGGGATAAAGTTAGGTTAGTAATGATATCCAATAACTCCTGATACTGAGTATCTGAGCCTGGGGGCCTATAACAAAGTAGACCTGAAAAAAGAGTACCCTTTGGCTCGTGCGCTGAAAATGCCATTAGTTCAATTCCTGCCACCTCCTCAACCTGTAAATGGCTAAGATTCCATTCATCTTTATATATTACCCCAAGTCCCCCTCCTCTTCCATTACTCCTGGGCTTCTGTATTATTTTATATCCTTCTGGGCATGCCAGGCCTATATTTACGATAGAATGTGTATTTGACCACGTCTCTGTTAAGAAGAGAAAATCAAATTTCATATCCTCCAACAGGCTGGCCACCTCCTGATGGTGTTTAACCATAGATCTGCTATTAATCAGTAGCCTTGGTATTCTCAATTTTTTTCAGCCGATTCTGTACCAGATTAGGGCAAGAAAACACATTCATACTCCTACCAATATCCCACAGTTGCTCCCTCGAGAAGACACGCCTGTTAGAATCTGGATTGAAATCGGCAGCATGGCTGGCGCTGTGCGCAGCCAGTGCGCAGACGGGCTTGCCTCTGGCGCGCCCGCTGCGCACTTGCATATTGCGTGTTAAATAGGCATTCCGATGTGCAGTCTGGCCACTAGAGCGTCCCTCAAAATGGCGCCCAATAATGTCCCAAACCTACCCCCAATATGGCATCAAATGAGCAGTCAATCCCGTCCTAGTGCCTGCTAAACCGCAGGGTAAAGACCAATTATTGTGCGGGTAAGTGAAACACTAACAGTGTGTGTGCTTTTAAAACCAAATTTCGATAAAATTATATATTTTTTAATAAGGAGCACAGTTAAAAACTAGTAAAATATGTGCAAGTACGCAGCAGCTGTATTAGAAGTTCTGAAAACTCACAGTCTGTCTAAACGCATGCAGCGAGTGGCAGCCAAATGTAAAAATCTAATGCCAGAGTGTATTGAAGAGTCCCAGGCTGCCCCGATGAAGTCCGGAATTAAGTACACGAGGTACAACTAAGGAAACAGGTTAAAATACCATGATCCTAGTAAGAACCTAAGACCCTATTGGTCTTGAACCAGAGAGTCACGCTGTTCTCAAGCACATACCCCCCTGTTTTCTTTTCACATTAGGTCCTGAAAAAAGCCCACCTGACCCATATGGGCAACCATTAGGGCTGAAACATGTCGACCTTTTTATGGACATTTACAAGTGCGGGTGATTCCTAATATATCTCCCTACACAATTAACAATTTTTAACATTAACTCTGAGGCCAGATATATTAAAGTTATTTGTGATTCTGGATATATGAGTTTTTTTTATAGAAATCCCTCTTTGTGAGATCTTAATAAAAAAAAAAAAAAGCTGATTACTATTGCTTTAACCCGGGGTTACCTCCGGGTGAAGGAAGCATGACCACTAACTCGATGATGATGCTGCTACGTCCCTAAGGGGTAAGGCGGAGAACCAAGATATACCGCCCCCACCAACCTCAGTACGTGAATGAGGGTTTTTTAGTGCTACAGAGCAAAAAAATGATACCCTAGTTACGCAGGACAAGTGATCCATCTCCCTATTGATTTTTGTCTGCCACAGGTATCAGTACTGAATCATCTACTGGCACTGGTGTTGAAGTAGTACAAATTGGGGCAGGGCCTGTACCCAGAGTGGAAGCCTGCACTGGTGTCAATAAAGGCCAGCAGCAGGTCCCCCAGAGGGTGAGACAGTGCAAAGGACAGATCCACTGGCAGCAACCCGAATCAGGTACCCACCGTTCCTTGCGGATCAAAACTGTATTTGAGGAAGCAGGAAAAATGTCAAAAATTATCATCATGGAGTCCTTGAAGACATCAATCTGTTGCGGCATCACAGATTGCACAGAAAACATGGGAGGGCAGGGATCAGCTGAAGATTTGCCTACGTGATCAAAGAACTCGGAAGTGAATATCTCACATCATGATGTCCTCACAACTTCTCTTTGGCTTCAGAGTGGCTGGGTGATGTCAAGTTCTGCTTTGCAGTTTTTTGTTTGCGATTGGACTTCGATTCTGAATTTTGGGAGTATTTCAAGCGTGACGTTGACCGCTCGCGGGAATGGCCTCATAAGCAGGACCGAGTCCAGCTTTACCTGCTAGTCCTGGATCAGCCTTGGGTGCATGAAGAGACATTTGTGACATGACTTCGAGTCCTGACTCAACCCCAGAAACACCTTGCGAGTCTGTGACCAACATCTTTCTGCAGTCGTATCATAGTTTGAAACCGGTAGTTTTGGTTGGGGATATCATTCACTAGCACACTGACACTGGTATTAGATGCCTAACCAAATTGAGAACAGAGATCCGATTCTATATTGGAAGGTGCAGAAAGAATGGACTGGACAACAACACATAGGGGTGGTGTTTAAATGGTGCCCGCTCCATCACTTCCAGATCTATGCAGAGCCAATGTAAAGCCTCACATCAGTACCTGACTACACATAGGAGCAAAGCAGGCTTGGGAAAAGTTTACTGGATCCTGTCTGAATTCAAAGGAGAGGAATCTGCAGTTACTGGTATCCATCAGAAAGTCCGGGGAGTAAATGAGGCCCCCCTACTCAAGAGATACTTTTGGTGCTGCACAGCTTGCCTAGGGGGAAAGGTTCCCGGCACAGGCAGGCTGTCAGCCAAATTTTATGCACAAATCGCTCTGGCTTTGGCACCTAAACTGGTGGAACTTTATGACGCCATCTACTAGGGCACTCCCTCCTACATTAAACGCTGCACTCATCTCTACTATCCTTGACACATTAAGAGTCAACAGGGTTGGGATCATATTGGCCACTATCCACATTAAATATGGACTACAAGATTTTGACTTAGCTTCTAGCGAGTTCACTCCTTCAGTTCAGGCGACCTTCTCTTCAGGCATGAGAACTATCTCACAATGGATGAGGTGCAATTTCCTTCAGTGCAATGTGGGAAAGACAGAAACTATGCTCTTCGGTGAGGTCCAATTATTATAGTCCCCTGATTGGTGGCCAACTGATCCGGGTACTACTCCCGCTCCGGAAACCTGTGTCAAAAATCTTGGCGTTCGTCTCAGACAGGCCTTCACTTTGAAGGAGCATGCTGCCCAGATGTCTGGTTCCTGCTTTCACACGCTAGGTTTGCTACGCAGAGTCCTCCCTCGGCTCCCTGATTCAACCCGGAAGACACTGACCCAGGCACTTACCTTAAGCCGTCTGGATTATTGCAATGGTCTGTTGGTTTGCGCCAACGAAGCTGCCCTCGATAGACTGCAGGTCATCCAGAATACGGCGGCCCGCCTGATTCTCAATGTGCCTTCCAGGACTGCTTCTCGCCCCCTGTTCTATCAGCTCCACTGGCTCCATATACGCGAGCGAGTGAAGTTTAAGGTCTGTTGCATCATACATAAGGCCCTCTCTAACTCTGGCCCCATCTTTCTTGCTGACAAATTCATTCCTTACACACCTCGAAGGTCTCTCCATTCAGGATCAAAATCCCTACTTGACACACCCAGAATCAACAGGGCTAGACTGGGCGGGAAGTCTCTATCTTGTCTGGGTCCCCGTTATTGGAACAAGCTTCCTTTGCACCTGAGCCCGTGCTCGGATCATTCTCAATTCAGGAAACAGCTTAAGACTTTTCTTTTCTGTTTCTGATTTTCAGCAGACAGTCTTCTATACGCCGCCCGTCCAAGCGCAGAGATACCCCTTCGAAGGGCGATTCTGGCTCTTTATAAATAAATAAATACCTGCAATAACACATGAAGACCAGGTAGGCTTTGTATTGGGCCCTAATACCTCTATGCAGGTTACGGCACATCAAACAAGAATCGGTAGCCTATTTTCCTAATGCTGCCTGTCTAGCTTTAGATTTAAAGAAAGGCTTTGATTCTCTAAGGTGGGACTATATGCAGTGCTGCAGCTGTTTTGGATTGGACCCTACTGGAGGAGATGGCTCCACACCCTATACACTACCTCTACAGCTCGGGTGAAGACTGGGAAATGGAAATCGGACTTGTGGTCTGTGTGAAGGGGTACACTTTTTGCCATGCAATGCACAATCGGCTGCACATCTATGCTTACTAGGAGCAACTTGGGGCATATTGCTACAGGGCAACATGCATGTTGTATCCCCATATGCAGATTACCTCCTCCTGTATGTTCATGACATGAATATCCATTTTGCTGCCATGGAGCAGGTCCTAAATTAATTTGCTAACCTATCTAGCCCCAGGGGAACTGGGCCAAGTCCTCTGTCTTCCCACTGGAGCAAACAGGCTACTACTAGATCATAAGATTCGGTTTGAAGCAACTTCGTTCTCATTCTTAGGGATCCACATATATCATACCTCCACTGATCTACAAGGTAGGAATCTGGGCAAAACGATACGTGGGCTCCGAACGCCAATCACATTCTGTTCTTCTCTGCTCGTGTTGGTAATGAGCTGCGTGGCCTTGGTGAAGATGGTGGCACTACCCCAACTCCTTCACTATTTCACTAACCTCCTGCTCTTACTCCCACGTTTCCTCTTTAAACAGACTCCTCTTCAGTGATGTAGACATGAGGAACAGGATGGCACAGTCTTGCTCACTACGTTCAAACTCCTGGTATCTGTGGGAATATTGGCCCTTCAGGACTTGTGGAATCAAGGGTTCAGGCAGGTCAGGTCGATTACCCCTTTTCCATGTTTGCCCGGCGTTAGCCGCTTCTCACCCAACTCATGATTACCAAATAAAGAGGCAGGCGCTGGAGACTGGAAGGCAGGAAACAGGAGTTTATTTCCGACGGAACAGAACACGTCAAATCAGACAACAGGGTATCTTCTCGAGGTGCTCTCCTTAGTTTCTCTACGGCTCCGTCTTTTATACACAGGTTTATGATGCACAAACATTCCTTATTGCAATAAAGACACTTTGAAGTACAAAAAGGGCATGTTTGGGATCCCAGCTCCAGGCCTATTCCCATACCGGTCGCCCTGATGTTGTTTTCCCCTCCCAAATGTAACATGTGATTGCAATCTGCAGCCAGACATTCCAACAGGACACGAGGGCAGGAGGGGGTGGTCTGATCTAAGGTTGGGCAGGCGATAAGATCACGTTTTGCTATGCGGGGCCGGGGGGGTACATCCACGAGACCTAGTTTTATGACTTGGGACTGGGTCGAGAGGCCAGGTGTAGCCGGGGGGGTCATCAGAAGAGAGGAAGGGTGTTCCTGGGAGGAATGCAGGGGTGTCGGTCAGATCTAGGGGTGTGAAGGCCTTCATTAATCACCGCTCCTCTGATGTGAGGCGAGGTCCTACGGTAGGAAGCAATAAACTGCATCTGTTGGGCTAGGTGATGGCCTGGGATCAGGCCGGGCAATCGGGCAGGGAGGAAGAGGTTACCGAAAGGGCCTGTTCTATGGGTGGGATGAAAGAGCGAGGGGGCAGGGGTTCAGCACGGAGGCAGGGTCGTGTTTAGAGGTGCGTTTATGGCCCGCGCAGGAGAGACCGGGGGCTGTCAGGGCGCGGGGGAATACTCGCGAGGCTGGGGAGTGGGGGGGGGGGAGAGAGAGACGCAGGCTATTGGCAGTGGGCAGAGAGGTCATGACACAAAAATGGCTACTATCTATGTTCGTGATGGGGCCTAAAAGGGGACAAGATGGCGGGGCCACTGTTTCGTGACTTTCGCTTTACCTTCAACAGTGGCGAGGGTGAACACAAATGAACGCCGCTTATGTACACATACATTGTCATTTTCCACAGTCGCCGCTTTTTAACATAAGTTAGGTCATTTCCGTGTTTATCATAACTGACGGGGTGTACATATAGTCGTGTGTTGTCAATGAAATAGCGTTTGTAAATACTGGTGGATTTGCATATAACCGTGTGCAGTTGATGCGACATACGAGGTGGAATACATATAAATTTACATTTGTCGTATTTAAAAAGTGACCGATGAAACATTTTACAGGCAAAAAGTGGTTGAGGGAGGAATTTAGTCCAATACAAGCAATTAGTCAAGGGGTGTATAAAGTTCCAAAAAAGGGGGGGGGGGTCTTCGCCACAGTGTCTTTTTAGTAGCGAGCCATCACTGGTAGGCTCTGGTAGTTCGTTTTCTTCCGTTGGCGCTGTTGAGCACCGGTGGTGGAGCTATAGGTCCAGCTCGGATCCTTCTTTACACGTCGCAGGGTGCGATCTGTCTTCTGCTGTTAGACCACAGTCCTGTTTCCTAACTAATCTTTTTAAGGGTGCCTCATGCTGGGCACCCGCATTTCTTTCTCCTTCCGTGGCAAACCCTATTCTACCTAAATGCTGTTCTTTTTCTCTGAGTCAAAAATCCACGTGAAAAGGAAAAGAGGGGGGTTTTGTCGGATAATCGAGGGAAGAGAGGGCGGAGTGGGACCAGATCTTTGAGACAAACCAAGGGAGCAAAGGGTGATGCGCAGGCAGGTCCATCAATCGGGCTCAAAGGGGCGGGGGACTTCTGGCACGCGTTGGTCAACAAGTAGAGGGCTTCAAGGCAGCCCTCCATTCCTTCATTTTCTGCGTTTGAGAGTGGTGCATCGTCCCGCGTCCCGTTGCTCTGCGGCTCCATCTTAGGTCGAGGTCACACGTGCCTCATGATCTGTGGCCAGGCTGTGCGTCACGTCCGGCCCCTCTCTTCCGGTGACTGTGTATCTTTGAATGGGTACAAAACAGGTTTTAGAGAACTGACAAGAGAAGACATTTATACATTTCACTTCCGTCCCAAATCTAAGTAGTTGGGGGTTCGTTCATTGGTCACGGTCAGAAGTTATCACTGTGGAGCATGTATACAGGCATGTCTACTGAGTATGTGCTAAGCCTATTTGGCGTTCATTCATGACGTACAGGGAGAGATCCGACTCTTATTGACTGTGTACTTCATCAAACTCGAAATCGGATCCTTCGGTAGAGACTCGTTTTTCTACCCTAAGCCCTGGCAGTCTTCTATCATCATGAGAGAGAGGTAGAGGCTAAACACTCTTTTCTCGGGGAGCAACAGTTAATCAGGGTCATCAGTTATACTTCGAGTTTACGGAGCTGGGGTCAAGCGGGAGAAACGGGGACGTTTTGGACATCCGTACTTGGGTGCAGAGGGGTGGGGCAATCTGGGCATAGGAGATTGTGTTTCTAACGAGCTGAGAACACAAGGCCACTGACGTATAATCCTCCTATAAAAAGGGCCAGATTAGGGGACATCAGTCGTCTTACCTGTCCTTTCCTTCATAGCCAATTCAAGTTCTATCATTTTTACAGAAAGGAGAGGTAGTAATATGGCAAATTACAATTGTTTTAGTTTCTGGCAATTTGTCGAACACCTTTGTGTTCGAAAAACCAATTAGGCTCGTGCCAGCGGGGGCACAACGTTACCACACAAAGGAAGAGGGAACAGGGGGACCCTCGGAGAGAGAGTCGTCCGCATTTTAAATGAACTATTCGGTACACGTACGACATGGAGAGAAAGAAAGAGAGAGAGAAACGTGTACAATGATAGGCCATTTTAGTGCGCACACAACACAAAACAGTAGGGGTCATGTTATATAGAAACACAGACTGAGGGACAACGTAAATCCATATACTACGTACACATGAATTCAGGCGGCGGGGTACATGCATTACATACAGAACTCAAGACAAAACATAGAACAGTACTTGGCCAAAGATATTTCCTCCTGCATGCTGCGCATCCTAAGTTTCCTATTTAATTCGCCTGGCTGTCTTTTGCTGTTGGTCTCTGTTGCAAATACTTACACTTTCGTCAATTGTTCGGGAACTAACCTGGTCGGGCTAGTACTTACGGTGGGATCTTTGAATCGTTTTTAGCGAATGGGTATCCAGGCTGAGGCAACGGAGGGTGTCAGTTGGGGGAACAATGGGCAGCTTCGAGTTTCATGTCGTAAGAATCTACTCGTAGGTGCACGTCATTCTTGGATGCATTATTCGGGGGCCGGTTGGAGTCATATTTTTGTCATACTGTAATAACCCGTCAAGTTTCTGCTTCAGGCCACCCCTCCAGTCGCTGGGTTCAGAGAGAGAGAGAGATGGTCGTTTCTAAGTAAGGGAGTGTTATATCTATGTTTGTTCGTCGTGTATAGGTACTATGTTCAGACCCCCTTTTTCCCCATTCCATCGGCCGTTCGATCATCACTCAAGTCGTACAAAAACATCTCTCTTATCAGGTCAACGCGTGCAACGTATATCCAGTCGAGTTACACACATCCGGTCATACACGCGTGCATTCATATCACCCAAATTCGTCATGTCCTCAGGGGCAGTCCCCATGGATAATGTATCTTTTTTTTTTTTTTCGCGGAACCATGGCGCGTTGCTTAGGTCTTCTCCATACTTTAGTCGATGTTCCGATGCGACCTGCAGAAAGAAGGGGAAGAAGAAGGGGTGGGGGCAGCGTTTAAAAACACATCTGCGCGCATAAACCCAAAAAGCTTTTACTTACCACGTATTCGACCTATCTCCGCGGGGTGCAGTCCCTTCCATCTCGGCGTTTTAAGCCCAGAGGGACTGGTAGTGCGGGAGGCATAATCATTGATGGACTGTATATTGCATAGATCGCCCACGTGTGGTATTGCGGATCTTGTGTGTGGAGGGGGGGGGGTCGAAACAAAAGGGCAGTCAGTGTAAAGTGGGGGTGAACTCGTGTTCTTCCTTCGAGGAGGAGGGGTGGTCTACAGTGGTACCGGGTCTGGCTTAGGGGCATCTGAAAAAATTTCCCTGAGATATGTGGCATATAAAGAAAAACAGAACACCGGGACCTTTATCGATTGCTTTATGTTGCACAAAAGTAAAATAATTTTTTTTTTTTTTAAAAACAACACACGCAACGAACTTGGACCATTCATATTTGCAATATTTCTGGGTACTTTGCTTTTTAACCTTTAAGTGATCGAATTGCTTTATTTCGCCTGTATTTTACGTATATCGGAAACAATGATCATGTATTCAAACTTACCAATCCAAGAGCTACGACTATATTTGCTTTTCAAAAAACTTTTATTTAAAAAAATGCTGACGTACAAATGCAGACCTACAACCACGTGGGCCGGCCACGGAGCAGACTGGAACTGTACCTGAGGTCATATTTATTTGAGGAAAACGTAACTGAGTCGGTGGTCGTTTTATTTCATCAAGGTACGATAAGTGCAATAAAATCATATCGAAAATTCATTGTGGGCAAGTACCATAAGTGTTGAAAATTCGAACTTTCAATAATACTGTAATCAATGACGCGTCAGAACTTAATATCAAATCATTGTCCGAATGTTCAATCAATACTCATCCCCTTCCGCCATGTGCTTCAAAAAAACTGCATACATATCTCATGATATCAAGTCTGAGCATCCGGAACACAACGGGGAGTTGCGGGTTTCGTTTGTACCGGCGCCATTTTGGGTGGGGTCAGGTGGGTCCAAGTATAGTCAAAATGTCTCCACCAACTCGTGGTCGGACCAGAACCTCTTTCGGCAGTCCAGAAGTTTCGTTAAGGGGCAACAGAAGGGACCGGTGACATGAACCATCAATCAAAGAAAAGGGAGGGGGCAACAATCTTTCCTACCGGGTCATACTGATGTTCCACCGGAACTGATCAAATCGGTAGTCTGCAGTATTTTTGGTCATTCAAAACTGAGGCTGGCGCCAGCATGAGGGCGCCAACGTCTCGTGGCTACGTCTTGGTCGTTCTGCGGGCAATCATGGCAGTCGTTCCCCATCGGGGGGCCTGGGGCCCCTGCAGTTCTCGTAGAATCTTCAAAGCTGAGGAGAACGTTTCTGGACGGGGGACTCGTTTTCTAGCTGGCCAGCGACCAGGCCATCCTTGCACGCCAGGCTCATTCCTGCAGAGTCGACCGCCATTTTTAGGAGTTCTGCAGCTACCGGCAGTCACTGGGTCGAAAGAGCAGACGGATTCCAGCCTGCCGGGCGAGGCGTCGTTGCACCGCCGCAGTGGACGAGACCCTGCTGGGTGAGTGGAGCGTCGCTGCACCGCAAGAGTGGACGAACCCTTTGCCGGGTGCGTGGAGCGTTGGGGGTGCAGCTGAGGAGCCTCCACCTGGGGAGGTGGGAGAGGCTCGTCTGCTCCGCCTCTCCCTCCCAGTGCACCCCATGCCGTCTCGCTGACATTCGTTATGGCTGGACCAGGCGATGAAAGAGGGGGGGGTCGGAGGCATATGCAAGACATCCCCCCCCCCCGTGGCCTGCAAGGCGCCGAAAGAAGAAGGGAATGGGAAGACCAGTACATTCCGGGCCGGGCCATTCAACCCACGGCTTCTCCGGCTGATGGCAAGCTGAGCGTTGGAGGCGACCCCTACCTGGTGGGGGAAAAGGGGGGGGGGGGTCGTCCGCGCCACCTCCGGACATCCTGGGGACAGGCCTTGGCGCGTGGTGTCGTCTCTGGGCTGTTCGCGCAATGGCCCTCTACCCCAGGCCGCCACCGACGCTACCTCGCCAGCTGATGGCTTTTGTAGACTTTCTAACGCCCAAAAACCTACTAAAAAGTAGCCCAAAGTAGCCCAATATTGCTACTTTTCGCAAGGAGGGACAGGAACGGCGTCAAGCAGGCGGCGAATTGCATTGTGGGTTTGGTGTTGCAACCGTTTGCCATGTAAATAGTTGTTTAATATATAGTTGTAAAATAAAACGTTTTAACATATTCCCTTGCTGGAGTGTTGTATATTTCTAATATTTGCCTAGGGTTTGTCGTTATTTGGGCGGGGTGGGCGGTGGAGCCGAGCTGTCTTGCAGTCATAGCGTCGAGTTCGGCTCTTCTCACTAGTTTCATATTTCCTGAGGGGTTGTTCCGAATGTTTCCATTTCAGCGAGGTCGAAAAGAGATCTCATCAGTGGCCTACTGATTTTGCTCGATTCCTTTTGCTTTTCCTAACGATTTTTATGTTCTTTAATTTGCTAGCACGATACAGCGGCTAATCCGCATTTTTCTTTATATATGTCCTTTTTATTAGGGGTGTCCTCCGGTGGAGCCAGATGGTCTACCTCTAATAAATGGTCCGGGCTGAACCAACTACTGAACAATGGGGAGAAGATAGGCATGACGGGTTACAACGGGGACAAAAGTCTGCACTACCTATCCTTCACTACTTTGCGGAGACTAGATAGAATATTTCTATTCTACAGTATTCGCAAATAGGGAATACCCAAAGAGAGAGCCAATTTCAAACAATCAGTGTTCGGACAAACAATCAATCAATCAAATGAGGAATAAAGATAGGCGCGACGGGTTACAATGGGGGCAAAAGCCTGCGCTACCTACCCTTCACTATCTGCAAAGAGAGAGATCTTCCTGTTCCTCCCTGTTTGTAGGCAGAGAAGATCCTTTCAGAGAACCAATTCCGAACGATTAATGTCCGGTCAAACAATCAATCAGTGGGGGATAAAAATAGGCACAACGGATTACAACGGGGGCAAAAGCCTGCGTTACCTACCCTTCACTATCTGCAAAGACTAAACAGAGTATGGCGACTCCGTGCTTGTTTGCAAATAGAGAATGATCCAAAGAGAACCAATTCCAAAACAATAAATGCTTGGGTAACAATCAATCGAATGGAGAGGGAAGTAGGCGCGACGGGTTACAACAGGGGTAAAAGCCTGCGCTACCCACCCTTCACTATCTGCAAAGGGAGAATACTCCTATCCTTCCCCGTTTGCAGACAGAGAATCTCTCAGAACAAAACAATCAAATGCGTAATACTAGTATTTTCCAATGACAATCAAACAATCAATTCGCAATTCGTCGTGTTACACGACCTTACCCGGACCGCATGGACAGTTTCTCGTCTTCCGTTTCCAGCGCCCGATCGTCCTCTATTCTCCGTAATTGCTGTGGCACTCCTGATGGTTCCCAGTCAGGACCGTAGATCACTCGAGAGAGGTCTGCTCGGAACCAGTGAAGTTCGGATGATCGGCTGCCAGACAAGGGTCTATCGGACAGGAGCTCTTCCCGATCGTTGTAGTCATTCACTCTGTCGTTGGGACCTCTCTCACTGGATCCACGTGTCGCTGATGGGCCCCATGTTTGGGACGCCAATTGTGGAATCAAGGGTTCAGGCAGGTCAGGTCGATTACCCCTTTTCCATGTTTGCCCGGCGTTAGCCGCTTCTCACCCAACTCATGATTACCAAATAAAGAGGCAGGCGCTGGAGACTGGAAGGCAGGAAACAGGAGTTTATTTCCGACGGAACAGAACACGTAAAATCAGACAACAGGGTATCTTCTCGAGGTGCTCTCCTTAGGTTCTCTACGGCTCCGTCTTTTATACACAGGTTTATGATGCACAAACATTCCTTATTGCAATAAAGACACTTTGAAGTACAAAAAGGGCATGTTTGGGATCCCAGCTCCAGGCCTATTCCCATACCGGTCGCTCTGATGTTGTTTTCCCCTCCCAAATGTAACATGTGATTGCAATCTGCAGCCGGACATTCCAACAGGACACGAGGGCAGGAGGGGGTGGTCTGATCTAAGGTTGGGCAGGCGATAAGATCACGTTTTGCTATGCGGGGCCGGGGGGGTACATCCACGAGACCTAGTTTTATGACTTGGGACTGGGTCGAGAGGCCAGGTGTAGCCGGGGGGTCATCAGAAGAGAGGAAGGGTGTTCCTGGGAGGAATGCAGGGGTGTCGGTCAGATCTAGGGGTGTGAAGGCCTTCATTAATCACCGCTCCTCTGATGTGAGGCGAGGTCCTACTGTAGGAAGCAATAAACTGCATCTGTTGGGCTAGGTGATGGCCTGGGATCAGGCCGGGCAATCGGGCATGGAGGAAGAGGTTACCGAAAGGGCCTGTTCTATGGGTGGGATGAAAGAGCGAGGGGGCAGGGGTTCAGCACGGAGGCAGGGTCGTGTTTAGAGGTGCGTTTATGGCCCGCGCAGGAGAGACCGGGGGCTGTCAGGGCGCTGGGGAATACTCGCGAGGCTAGGGAGTGGGGGGGAGAGAGAGAGACGCAGGCTATTGGCAGTGGGCAGAGAGGTCATGACACAAACATGGCTACTATCTATGTTCGTGATGGGGCCTAAAAGGAGACAAGATGGCGGGGCCACTGTTTCGTGACTTTCGCTTTACCTTCAACAGTGGCGAGGGTGAACACAAATGAACGCCGCTTATGTACATATACATTGTCATTTTCCACAGACTTGGAGTACTACTACTCAGCTGCACAACTCCAGTGGGTGGCTCAGTGGTGGTCGGCATTCTCTCATACTGAGGAAAGCCTCACAAAGGTACACTTAAGGAAGGGCCTTGTGAATTATCTTCTATGACCCCCACACTAACCTGGATGCTCAGTCCACTGGATTTCATCAAGTGGTCAGGGCCTGCTTAGAGAAGACCATTAGATTGAAGGGCTAGCTATCTCTTTGCTGGGCCTACCTATGACAGGGCGACTGCTTGTGGGACATCTTCATTCATGGCATAATGCGGGTCTCTTCACTGTTGGAAACCTGTTTCTTAATGGAGAGGTAATGGACTTCTTGTGGCAGACTGAGATCTCCCACCCTGACAATTTCTGACATATTGGCGCATAATATGCTCTTTCCTATGATCTTCCACACTCAACATCAGTTTCCCCTGACACATGAGGTATAACAAACACTGCACACAGCAGGTACTTGGGGGAAATTAGTGAGACTGATTTTTACAACAGATCGACTCCTCCCGCTAACCTCTCTGTACTGGCTGGGAGGGGGACTTGGCCAGACCTCTGCAGGAGAAGGAATGGGTAAAAGCTATGGAGTATCTGCAAAAGGTTTCTTGGAGGAACACATTTTACATATATCTAATATTCTAAATCAGGCCTAACTTACACTGGCCAGTATCAATCGCAAATTGCCCCCGATTTCTAATTCTAGTTGTGGCTCTCTTGAATATGCTGTCGGCCTGCCACATCCTGCATCCTTATTGGTCTCTGGTGATACAGGTATTGTCAAATACAACTGCCCTGTCTGTCCCAAAGACCCTCATTGCGATACTCATGGGTCTCCTTGCCCTAAACTGGAGCGCCCTGCATTTTGGTTTGTAGATCGAGCTCTACTGTTAGCAAAACGAGCGTTCACTATGCTTTGGAAACAGCCATCGACCTGCACCTTGGCAGCCTAGGCATGAGCAGTTGTCATGGGCAGCTGGGCAGAAGATATGCTGTTATATAGAAAAGAGAAGAGAAAAAAAGAGAAGAGGAGAAGAAGAGAGAAGAGAAGAGGTCTGAGAAAGTATGTTATCAAGCAAGCCTGGGACAAGTTACTGGAGAAATTGAAAGGACTATACTAAAGATGATACACACCCACCATGATATACCCCTGACCCACACATATAGACCTACAAATGCATGATGTAAAACGTGTTAAACTTTGACCAACTGGGAAGGGACATGCTAAGAGGGGTCCTTTCTTTCACAGAAGCACTGCTGTGCCTCAATCAGACAAATAGATCGATAAGCTAACTGCTTTTAGGTCGGAGCCTACCAGATAGCGCAGCTGTCTGGTATGCAAAAGACATCTTGTGGAGTTTCGGAAAGTTGACCTGGAAATGAATTCTGCCCATTGCTTGCCATTGGCTTTGTGGTTTGTAACTCACAATTTATTGCTTATCATTTGCTGACTTAGGGTCTAAGTTCATGTCCTCCCTCCCATGCCAAAACCCTTATTTACCAGTATCCTTCCGAGAGCACCCTTTCTGTAAACAGGCCTGAATTGCTGTGCATTCAAAGACAGAGGTCAAAAGTCAACCCGTGTCTTCCAGAGAGCTCGATGTTTTCGGTGGACTTCAAAGTGAGAACGTTTATAGGAAAGAGGAATGCAGACTGATTAGTCTCCGCATGGAGTCCACTGGTGCCCCTCCTATGCGCCACTTATGAGGCTGTAACATAACCCTTAAATAACATATCTGTTATGTCAGTGTTATTACACGTGATAACACGAGATAGCACGAGATTGTGTCTCGTGTTGGTTAGTTGAAATGTTGAGGAATGCATCATTTGAATTGGGGGGTTGTTGGAAGGTGGGAATGATGCGGGCATTAGGATTTGTACTGGACTTGAAACAAGACACATGCATCAATAAACCCTCGAACAAACGTCATCCTGTTTCCTGGTATCTTTCTACACTGGCAACGATTAGGAAACGAATATACAATTGGATAATTTACTATTGAAAAAAAGGGTTCCTGATATATTTTATTTTTACATTATAATTTTTTTTTTTTCATATAGAAGTTTTTAAACATGCTGTTAGAATTGATGATGGTAGTGCTTGGAATTTGAATAGAGTTTCTATATTTAGGGGTAAGGAAGTTGTTAGATCTGATGGTGACAGTAATGTATTTTTGTATATTAAATCTAACAATGAAGAAAACCTCGCACAGGAAAATCCTACACCCACTCTTCCCATCATTCCTTCAAAAAAAGTGCCAGAATTCATCGTCTTCCTGAAAAGTACAAGGATTTTGTAATGAATTAATATTACCATAAATGATACTAATTGTATGGAACGAAGATGGTTGTAATTTGAATTATCCAGATGTTTTCTTTGTATATAGTTATATTTCGATTATTATCATTATTTTACTTCTATGTATCTTACTTTTTTTTTTTTTTACAGAGAGGGAGGTGTGTTATGTCAGTGTTATTACACGTGATAGCACGAGATTGTGTCTCGTGTCTATCTCGTTTTGGTTAGTTGAAATGTATTTATTTATTTTAGAGGTTTTATATAGCGCTAGCTGGACCCAGGGGTATCAGAGCGCTTTACATTTTAGAGACAAGAAGGTCAATAAGACAGGGGACATACATAGCATCAATGTATATAAACAACATATAAGACTCCGCCTGATAGATTTCAAAATGATACATATGGGAAATAAGCACATCAAAATATGGAAGATGTGAATAATCAAAAATATCAAAAGGCACATATTGAAAAAAAGCGGGAGGGGCAGAGGTGGGGGGGGGTTGGAGGGGATGAGGGCTGAAGGTGGACAAGGGAAGGAGGGTGCAAGGAGGAGTGAAGGTGGTAAACAGGGAGGGGGAAGCGACGAGGAGGAAGGGCGAGTAAGGCTGAAAAAAGGGAGGGCGGATGCATCTAGGGTCGGACAGATGTGGCCAGTGGAAGAGAACAGATATGGATTAGGGTCCTCAGTATTTATTGAGGAGATGTGGTTTGAGTTCTTTTTTGAAGCTAGAGTAGGAAGGGTTGCAGCGAAGGTCAGTTGGAAGGGCATTCCAAATGCAAGGAGCGTTGCCGGAAAAGGATCGAGACTGGGTGGTTTTCTTTTTTAGAAGGGGGGATAAGAAGTAGGGTGTTAGTACTTCTCAAGGAACGGAAGCAACCGGATTTAGTGAGTTTGTTAGCGAGGTAGGTCGGTGTATTCTGATGAAGAATTTTGTGTGTAATGCAGGCTGTTTTGTAAGTGGATCTACCTTCAATGGGGAGCCATTTAAGGGTTTTAAGGGCAGGGGAGATGTGGTTGAATCGCTTGCAGTCTGAGGTAAGCCTTGCTGCAAGGTAAAGCACAGATTTAAGAGGTGCTAGGTGGATCTTGGGAATTCCGGTGAGAATGGCATTGCCATAGTCGATGCGAGAAAGAACAAGGGATTGGATTGCTAGTTGAAATCGATAGGGATGAAGGGTTGATTTTCTTTAGGTGGCGGAGATTGAAGAGGGCTCCTTTGGCAGAATTATTGATGTGTACCTTGAGGGTTAGGAGGTTGTCAAGGGAGATCCCTAATGATTTGACTGAGGAGGACAAAGATAAGGAGCAGTTGAGGGCATTAAGGTCGGAGATCCAATTCTGAATGGGGAGCTGGTTATTTTTAGGGGAAAAAATAATAATTTCAGTTTTTTTAGGGTTGAGTTTGAGGTGGTTACTGTGGAACCAGGCTTGAATCTTGATGAGTGTTGTTGAGGTGAAGGATGTCAGCATGAGTTTTAATCTTATAATAGAGTTGGGTGTCGTCGGCATAAAGATGGTAGTTGATCCCGGCTTGTTTAAGAATGAGTGTGAGGGGTTCCATGAAAAGGTTAAAGAGTGTGGGAGAGAGGATGGATCCTTGCGGAACTCCTAAGGAGATGGAGGTAGGGTTAGAAGGGCAATTGTGGATTTTGATTTGTTGAGAACGGTGTTGTAGGTATGAGATGAACCATTTGTGTGTCGTACCATTCAGGCCGAAACGATCTCTAAGAACATTGAGAAGAGCAGAGTGGTTAATAGTATCAAACGCTGCAGAGAGATCAAGGAGGATCAGAAGGCTAGATTCACCATTGTCAAGTGAGTGGTGGATGTCGTTAACAATGTTTAGCATGGCGGTTTCAGTGCTGCATCCTTTCCTAAAGCCAGATTGGAAGGGGTCTAGTAATCTATCTAGTTGGAGAAGAACACATTTTTCCGGGGCTTTAGAAAGAAGGGGAAGGTTGGAGATGGGACGAGGGTTATTGAGGTCGTTTGGGTCTGCCAAAGGATTTTTGATAATGAGGGTGATTTGGCCTAGTTGCAATGAAGTGGGGACACAGGCGGTGGCAAGGGAGCTGTTGATAATAGAGGTCCAGGAAGGGGTGATGTGTTTTAGGTTTTGGACAAGTGTGGAGGGGAGAGGGTCTTTGGTGTGGGAGGAAGGCTTGAGTTTGGAAATTATGTTAAAGACGTCTCTTTCAGTGACTGGATGGAAGTTAAGCCAAGTGGCATTATTTTTAGTAAGAGAGTTAGGATGATTGGAGTCCAGGAAAATGGAGGGCAATGTGGGGTGAGGGAGATCAGAGTTATGATGGGCAGTAGTAGGTGTAGGGGGAGTTATGATGGAGGGCGGGATATTAAGAGAGATGTTCGGGTTAGTGGTAGGGATCGCAGTAGAGAGGAAGGATTGCTCAATTAGTTTAATTTTGTCTGAAAAAAAGAGAGCAATTTCTTCACATCTAGTCGTCGAGGCCAGTGTGACAGGGGGAGCGGAAGCAGTTTGATTGCGCACAATGTTGAATAGTTCTCTTGGCCTATTTTGAGCTCGATCTAGTTGTGACCTGAAGAAGGAAGTTTTTGTCTAAAGATGTGTTTTTTGTAGCACGATCTAGCAAGTCTGAGGCGGGCCAGGTTAGAGGGAGAGGGGTGCTGTCTCCATAATCTTTCAGTCAATCTGAGTCTACGTCTTTCATTATTTAGGTCTGTGTTAAACCATGATTTGGAGGGGATATTTCTTTGCTTTTTGAGTTTGAGAGAGGCTAGAAGGTCAAGGGTAGCAGTGACAGCTTTGTTATATTGTTCGGTTAGTTCATTCGTGTTAAGGGAGGGAGGGATAGCGAGAAGCTGGGCATGAAGTTTGGATTCAAGTAAGTCGGGAGGGATATGACAGATTTCTGATCAGTTTCATGGGTTTAATAGTTTTGGAAGGAGGGTGGGAGGCAGAGGTGGTTATGGAGAACAGGATAAGGTGATGGTCTGACCAGTCAATGGGAATGATGTTAGATAGGAGGGCTAGATCTTTGCTGGTAATGATAGCGTCAAGGGTGGCTCCTTTGGAATGGGTTGGTGATTGAAAGATTTGTTTGAGGTCATTAATTTCGAGAAGGTCAGAGAGGAGGGATATTGAGGGATCTTTAGTATCATTCCAATGGAGGTTAAAGTCTCCCAGGAAGATGTTTTTACATTTGGAAATTGAGGATTGGGTAAGAAGGTTAGATAGCTCGTCAATGAATGGGTAGTGATTTCCAGGCAGATTATATATATTGTGAAGGCGGATGGGGGAGGAACCCTGTATTTTGAGTTCGGCTATAAGGTATTCAAAGGAGGCATTTTCGGTGTTATTGATAAGGGAGATCTGTAGTTCGTCTTTGAAGATGATAGCTACACCACCGCCTTTTCGGATGGGTCTATCTTTCCTAATGATGGAGTAGCCCGGGGGTGAGAGTAGGTCAAGAATGCTTGTAGAGTGGTCATTAAGCCAGGATTCTGTAAGGAACGCAATGTCGATGGATTCGCTAAGGATGGTTTCAGAGATTTCTATGGCATGTCGGGCAGCGGAGCGGCAGTTAACAAGCATGCAGATGATGGGTTTGGGAGTGGGTTTAGGAGATGGGAGGGCATGGATGGAGGTGAGATGAGGAGGGGGCCTAGGTGAGACAGGTGAAAGGGGAATACGACTAGTCCCTAATATGACGGGGATGCTAGAGAAGGGGGGAGGGGTGTTCATTGTTGAGGAGTATGGAGGGTAGGAATTTTGAAGGTCGGAAATCTCCCGGTGAGAGAGGGTGCAAGTGGTGCGGAGTGGTCTTTGAGCCCGGCAAAGCAAGGGAGTTGTTTTCCACGGGTTGGGGGTGGTGGGGTTTATTAGACCATGGCTAGCGGTGTTTCTTCGGAGAGGGAGGTCGCTGGATTTGAGGTTGAGGAAACGTTCCTAAGACGAGAGAGATCTCTGGTAAGAGTGGAGAGGTTAAGTTTGATGTTGCGAAGGGAGTTTGAGATGAGAGTGAGGGGGTAAATAGGGTGTGGTGGGTGAGGACAAAAGGGGTTCGGAGTTAGCTGCAGAGGGGGGTCTGCTCTGAGGAGGCAGTGAGCAGATGCAGGCAGGAGGCCTGTTCTGAGGAGGAGATGAGCCAATGCAGGCAGGAGAGCAGGGAGGGCTGTAGTTGAAGGGGAGAAGGTTTGGCATGTCAGGGTAGGTGGGAGATGAGACCTCTGCGGATGAGAAGTTAGGAGATAGCAAGGAGGTACAGTTGCGGATTGGTGAAGAAGTGAGGGGGGATAATGGGAAGAGTGTCGTTCAGGAAGGGAGAGGATGAAGAAGGAGGGTGTGGGGAAGTGTGATTCAAAGGGTGTGAGGCTGAATTGGGAGGGGAGGAATGAGGGGGTGGAGGAGGAATGCATCATTTGAATTGGGGGGTTGTTGGAAGGTGGGAATGATGCGGGCATTAGGATGTGTACTGGACTTGAAACAAGACACATGCATCAATAAGTCCTCGAACAAACGTCATCCTGTTTCCTGGTATCTTTCTACAATATCATGTAACATGCGGGTGACAGATTAGGCACAGAGAGATAGGTGACTTGCCCATAATCACAGGATGTTCCAGCGGAGACTGCTGGTTTCAGAAGACATCTGTGCTTCGAATGTCTCCGGTTCACAGGCAGTGATGTGGTCTGTGGACCATGGCTTCTCCACGTGTGCGGTCTTGGGGGTGGGAAGAACTGATGTGCTGGGTGAGGGGGCTTTTGTAACCCTGCTTAGGTTGTGACTAGTAATGGTGCACTATTTAAAGCGCTTAGAGTGAGCGTGCGGCTGCAGGGTTTTCTTTCATGTTTGGGAGGGTGTCGTTCTTGTTACTGCATTTCATAGTGGCGTACGTAGGTTGCATATATGTGGTGGGGGAAGGGTGGCTCTTGGCACAGCGGGGTGCTGGTCGAGAGTAAGACCCGCACTTGCCTCGGGCTTGCGGCCTTACAGAAGCACATTAGGCGCACTCATCAGTAGCCCGTTGAAAGGAGCGAGTGTTTTAATTGATCTTGAAGGGATGAAAGGTCACGCCAGTCCCACCGGATTGTGATCTACATAGATGGCGGATGGGTTGTACAGAATCCTTGCAGTCAATGCATTTGATGACAAAACATCGTGTTCACGTAACTTAACGGCTGGGAGCGTTGTCAGGGAGATGGATATAAGAATAATATGTTGTACAAATTAATAACAATGTTGTTATTACTGGTCTCAATCGGAGTACTAGCGAGGGAGGTGGTCTTAATGTTATTGCGGTAATTTGTTGGTCGTAAAAGTGGTGTTATTGTCGTTAAAATTAGTTAGCTTAAACACTTATTTCTCTTGCACCTACATCCAAGCTAAAACAACCCCCCCCTTTTACAAAAATAGACAGCAGAGTGGAAAGACTACTGTACTAGCACTTGTTTGCAGTGAGGAACGG
Organism: Lissotriton helveticus; assembly: GCF_964261635.1. Taxonomy (NCBI): domain Eukaryota; kingdom Metazoa; phylum Chordata; class Amphibia; order Caudata; family Salamandridae; genus Lissotriton; species Lissotriton helveticus. The sequence goes on along the minus strand of NC_136065.1, from coordinate 1,848,770,147 downwards.
CTGGATAGGCGGCATCCCATTTAAAGATATTCTGAGGTGCGGTGGATGTGGAAAGAGATCCTTCAGGGTGTTCTGTTTAGCGAGAACCTGCTATTGCCAAACATTGTTGGCATGCGAGGATTTCGGCCACACAGTTATGCAGAATGAGCAATACGTGTAGCTCCTAGTTCTTTTACAGCAGACCACACATAAAGCGACAGAACAGTAAAAGTAAATGCGCCCCTTTTCTGATTTAGCGCTTAAATCTATTTCCAAGGTCGCCTAGTTTTGTAAGAGAACAAGCGAGGCACTGGGAAACAAAACAACTTGCCTAAGATCGCACGGTGTGAACAGGGAGGAAATACAGGTTTATAATCCATGCCTCGTTTAAAAGTCTAGCAATGTATTCTGACCTGGACTAAATGATGTTCCTGAGAAGGTGGGAGTCAGTCGCAGGGGTCAACAACTCATCAGCGTGATTGGGTACGCATTGTGTTTAGATACTGATGCACAGTAGCGCACGTGGACTTAAAGAGAACGGAGATGGTTAGAAGGTGGTGTGCACCAGCATCTAAATTGTCCTCCATGGAACCAGAGGACCAGCTTTCGAATGGAGGCTTTCCACTAAACCTCATTGTGATCCTAGTGCAATCGCTTAATATCCCTTTCGCCCGTTTCCTTGTATCTCAAAATGTGGAGGTGCCAAAAACAAGAAGCATTGGCAAAGCCCATAGGTCTTGCCTATGTGAGATCTATAGGCTTTGCCAATGTTTCCTAACTATGGTGCAACATGGCTGAAAGTAAAGGGAAAAAAGCTGTATGACAGCCAGAATTAAAAAATGTTAAAAACTTTCAGCCATGCTGCACTGAAGCTAGCGCTACTGTACAATACGGCTAAAAAAAACACTGAGAAAGCCAATAGATCTTGCATGAGCGAGACCAGGGCACGAGTCAGGGGTACACGCGGGTGAACGGCATCCACACACTATTTTCACAGAGTGAACTCCATCCACCCTAGCAAGAAGTTAAGCCCCACTAAATAATGTGCCCTGGTGTAATTTCCAAACACCAGGACACTTTCAGAAGCGCCTGCACGTTGTCTGCTTTCCATATAAAACTTTACAAATAAATAAATCTGCAACAAGCATCAACGTACAGGCGGGGACAGGGCTTTCTTATTTTAAACTCCTGCTAGGCCCATAACAAAGGCCGAATTTGAGGGGTCATCAGGCCTCCTTTTGTTTGAGTCTCTTGGCTGGGAACTGTCAGGAGTCTCACACCTAGAAGCAAACGCAGCAGAGGGGAAACAAAGGTTAGCACTTCACACATACTTAAGAGAGGCAGCTTTTCACTTTGTTCAGGCTCTGTTTACTAGCTATGCATGCACTGTAAGATCAGATGTGTTGGTCTCCCAGTATTTTCACAAAATAAATGTAATTTATATAGCGCTTAATACCCCTGAGGAGGCGTTGAAATATTTTAAGTACCACTATTTTTTCTTGCATAGTGCTACTCATCCAAAAGCAGAGTGTCAGAGCGCTTTACATCACACGTACATATCAAAATTGTGGCTTGTGATGCCACTTCCTATGATATAATTTTCTGTGATGCCACATATGATGTCATGTGCTGTGATGTCACGCATCATGATGTCACTTGCATACTGCCTAACTAGGTTATTCCCCCCACTTCTTTTTTTAGGACTTGTGCTCTGAGCGAGCCCTACTGGCTTTGCCAATGCTGGCTATCCTGATGATCTTGATAGAATCGGGAATAGGGGAAGGAGTTGTATGATAGTTTTTTTTAATTTGTTTTAACTGGATATTAGTTCTGTAAAAAAACAGTACATGAAAAACAATGCTCTAATGTATCTTATGCAGTCTACCAGATGTAAAATCTACAACTCTGCACCTCACTCGGAATATGATGCAGCTTACAGTTTGCTCATCGTTTCTATTGTCTCATAGCGAAAGAATCCTTGAAAATAATATTTTGCCAATGGTTTGCTTTGCTTTCAGTTGCAGTACTCTGCAGGGTTACCCTTCCTCAATATATAAGACACAGACAAATAAATAAGGACCAAGATTAAAAAGTATGGCTATTTCTTTTACTTGAAATATTAGTATTAAGTTTACCATACAAAGGTCAGCACCTTTGAAACTGCAGGACATGGCACAGCCTGCACCAGATGCTCGAAGGAGTAAAACAATATACAGTGCTACATTGAGTGGTTAAAAGTACAGAAACATGATTTGTTTAGAATTAGAATCATTACATGTGTTAAAACCATAATTTCAGTTTTTCAAAAGTGCATTCTTAAAAGAAAAAAACATTGGATATGTTAGCATGAACACAATCTCCAGCTCAGATAAAAGACTAGCTTACATGTGCTATCAAGTACGTCTGGCCAATCTCTCGAAGAATACAGAGATAATACTCTTCAGGAGTAGAGTTTTGCCAAACATAACCTCTTTCTGGAAATCATCCTACATTCCCTCCCCACGCACAGACACTAGGTGTACCTCTAAGTTGCATCAATCCAAAACCTTCAGACTAACCAACCAGTCCTCTTCAAACTCTCTTGCCTAGGTGTCAAAACAGGTGAAATGCCTTTCTACCATAATTCTCAGACAACATGAATAAACCAGACCGTTTTACTTTTCTTGGATAAAACATTTCAATACCTTAATGGTTCTATCCGTATTCAAATATCAGAGTCATTTCAGAAAGGCAATGGTGTCCTCGCCACACACTACGAACTCCCAATGCCTCTCTGACCTTGCGCACACCCCTACACCCTTCGAGGAAAAAAAGTGCTGAAGCTGGGGATTGTGTAATTGTGTGACAATGCTACCAAACATTACTAAACCCAACAAGGACAGTTCTATAATCTAAAGCTTATTCATATGAATTGGATAAAAGTAAAAGGTATAAAACTCAAAAGGCAAAGTTCAGGGGCCATCCGTGGCTTTTATATTTAGCCTAAAGTGCAATTTGGCAAAATGTAATAACCCCATACAGAAATGTTAATAGGCAACAAAGCAATTAGTGCAGGTTCTTCACTGTAGTACTTTTCATGCTTGCAGTCCCTCAGCACCACCATTCTTTTCCATTCACAAACGGCTCTAAAAGGTATACAGAGAAGGACCGAAGTATTCTGCTCCAACATGGGACACAATCTAGATCTATCATATCAGTTAAGAAGTTAGGTCTTCAAAGTCCTGGCAGAAACAAAAACCTATTGCTAAATTCACTGACCAAGTGAATGTAACCATTGCATTTACGTTTGAGCCCCCGAGGGTCACAGATGAGCATCATTTTTAAACCCTGCGCCGATTGGCACAAATAGAGTTGGCAAAAAGGCATAAGAATCTAGAACAGATTTTCGGGAGGTTCTCGCTGCACAAGCACTTGGGTTTCACTGATGATTTGACAAAGTACCCAGACCCACTGATATTGGGAAGGGATAACCCAGAAGTAAGAAGGGATAACCCACAAGTAAGAGTGAGTCGGAGCACAAATCAGTACAGTTTCTTAAAACAATGGCGATCTTCCAGTCACTACTGGCTAAATAAACTAATCAACATTTTACCAAGTTAACCTAGGCGCTTCTAGTAATGATGAAGACAGAACAGGCTTACGAAAAGAACGATCCAAAGATCTGATATCTGAAATGGGAAGAGCTACACAACTGACAGATGTCACTATATTTAACAGTGAGTCTGCCTGGCAAGTGCCGGACACAGGGCACTATTTAGGGGCCCCCATGACTTACACGCAGCAAACCACATTCACAGGCTGATTAGACTGTAGAGTAGACATCACACAAAAACAAATGGAGCCAGCCTTGTATGCACAATTCACAGTACACATAACAAGCAGCAAGGCTAGAGTGCACTAATAAGGCATTCACCACTTCAGAATTCTAGGTTGCCTTGAAAGGAACAAGTAGCACAATAGTAGCTCTGCATTTATAAGAGAAAATACACCACCATCCACAATACATCATATGTAAGACTTTGGTAGGCCTTTCACAACCAGTTAGGGAGACCTCCTCCCTCAGGTTCTCACTAACTCGATCAAGTCCTGAATATTTTATCAATTTTTCACTAACTTCTGGTGTGTACGAGCAATTAGTTTAAAGGAAAACAGAGACTACAACATCTAGAAGGTATTAGTCTGTTGTAGAAAAGTCCAGGGCCAGAAGAAATAGCCAAATTGTATGAACATATGACAATGGCAATCTATACAACAACAATACAGTATGTACGAAAAAAGTGATTAAAGAACACCCCTAATACTGGTTACACCAATAGCAGACACAGACAAGCAACATTTTTAAAACGAGCAACCAAAGAATTGCAAAATTAAATTAGCAAAACCTGTTCCAGAAGAACTCAACAACCAAGTTATTGGCAGTTTAACGAGACAAGCGAAGAGCGAAGGTTGAATAGAAGAGAAAGGAAATATTACCTTAATGACAATCCTGAAACGTAGTTCTTGGCTCTCTCCTTTCCAACTATTTGAAAATGTGCAAAAAGAGACTGCAAAAGATGCTGTCACTTTACACTGCTTACCAACGGGACCCAAATACCTCTTCCTTGTGAATAGCTCACCAGCCTCAACTAATGTGCTTCCTACTATCCTCACTCATTTTTCACACCTGGTTTTCTGCCAAATGTGGTTGGACCACAGTATATGTTTAACAATGGTAAAGGCAGGAATTGTAAAGGGAAAGAAGGAAGATTTTTTTAAAGCACTAAGTTTTCTCTTTTGTCCTCTTGCTACTTCCCAGCTGGCTGAGAATAAGATTTTACAGCCTCAAAAATGCTGGCGTGGGACAGCGCTATAGCACTGGGGAACTGCTTCATATCTTTTGAAACATAGGCACAGTGAAATATGCTTAAATGAAGAGTAGCATGCATGGCAACCTCAAAAAAAAAAACTCTTATGAGCATTTATCTGTTGAAAGCTAATAATGTCGTTTTAACTCTACTAGAATGATTTTAAAGGAGTTATGTGAACTGAACTCCTTGTGTTTATGGGCATATAATTCCAACTATCAATAGTAGCTCTTACAGCAGTTGCTGGGGATCAGAGTACCACAGTTATAGAAGAAAATATTAATGGATCTTTCGAACACAGCTTCAATCTCACTCAAACTTCTTAGTGAAATGACAGTAGCAAGGAAATCTATCTTCCATTTCAAGGGATTATTGTCACAGAACACCAAAGATTCAATATTTTGTTTATTAAAGCGGTAATGACTAAATAGAGATCCTGTATGGAAAAGGTTCTCTAAACGTAGGATGCTAACAGAAATGTCCATTAATCCTCCTGCTAACTATTTCAAGTTCACAGGAGAAAACGTGTGTGAGCCTTATGGGACAGGTAGCAATGGCAGAGAGAGAATGCTAGTCTGAGCTTTCAAGTTTTCCTGAGTCTGCTAGTTGTGGCATGAATCTGCTAAGAGTGTGATCAAGCCATTCCCTGTTGTGTGGAGGATCTGCTAAATGTTTGATAAACCTCTTCAACCTTTACATGTGCCATATGCTTGCCTCTTCAGTGGTATAAGTGACGATCTAAATGTATGCTGACACCCAAAACCACTCTTGGATAATTCAGCAAGGAACAGGACTGTCTGCTAGACCCATGAGTTTCACTACATGTTGGAAAGATTCCCTCGGCATATATGGAACTAAAAAGATTTGGTAATAGAATGATGAGAAACATTTTTTACTATCAGACGGGCCTCCAGGCAACAGAATCCCATTGCCCACACAAAACGTAACATCTACAAATACTCTGAATTCTTATCTGCTCCAAAGTCAACACTGGCATCAAGGGTGTTAGTTTGTAGCTCTCTGTACATCTCATTGCTCCACAGTGACCACCAGGTAGAGCTAAAGAGAACCCCTATAATGCAAAGTTTTGACTAATTTAACAATGATATTGGAACAACGAAGAAATGCACTGCATGGTTGCAACGCCTACAGAACTAGGCAGCCAGAGTGAAATCAAGTGCCACAATCAAACCAACCCTTCTAGTACTTCATTGTCTTCTACTGGATCCAAAGATTGTGTTCAAGGTCCACTGCATCATATGCAGAGCCTACAGGTGTAACTTCCATAAAACAAATAGAAAGCGTCACCACACAATGCCCCAACTAGAACATTTTGTTTAGCCACAATAGACTTAACTAACCTACGAAATCCCAAGAGGATGCAACATAGAGGCAGACCCTGTAAATGTAAGGTACAAGATTGGGGAAAACTAAGAAAAATAGTATTTGTTTTAAATGTAACTCTTAACTTAACAGGGGTGCCGTCTCATCAAATTGGACTAAATTCCCCACTCACTACAAGAAAGTACCTAAACCCGGAGAATTCTGCAGTAACCGAATGAAGCTTTGTGTGATAGACTAAATAAATACTTAAGGAGACGTATGAAGGATTCAAGTATTTTACTAAAGCTTAGAGGCAAAAGAGAACCCCATTCTCTCATACTCTGACACCGATCGATTACTGACAACATACAACTAAAATGTTGCATTTTGACAAATCCAGTTGTGCATACAATAGTTTCTCAGAAACTATACTCAAGTTCAGAAACAGTAGACAGGGAGGCTAAATAACTCCCGAAAGTGAACAAGCAGATCTGGACCTAGGAAAGTACCCGGAGGAAGTTGGTGGAAACGCAACATCTTACAGTTGTTGGAACTCTTAAATCTATGGTAAACCTTTGGGGTTAATGGAAAAGAATAAGGAATTGACACAACCGGTATAGTTACCAAGTAATACAAAAAGACCCCGATCCTGCTATCAGGAATGTAAAGTTTGGACACAAGCAATGGTCCACTGACACAAAAAGACCTACTCGAGAAAAACAGAGTGAGTTGAAGTCTGACTGAAGGACTGAACTATTCTTCTGCCATTTGACAGGAGGACTGTAGAATATACTTGGGGTATTCATATATATATTATTTTTCCTCTTTTATGTGAAAGGTTATGGAGAAACAGTTGTACTGAAGCACGGAGGCTCACCATTAATCCTAGGGAGTAGAACAATTTATCTACCTGCAAGCTCCAATGAGGTATGGCTGTTGCTTTGTGCATCAGAATATTGGCAGTTCTCTCCTTCAGCAGAGGAAGAAATTACTTCAGCTCAGAGAATAGCGCCTTTGGTTTGCGATCTCTTGGGCTGACCATGTCTTTGTATGTTTACATCCTGGCAAAGTTAGTTCTGCGTTTGTACAGCAGTACCTGAGAGGTTGATGGCTAAAAGTACTGATCTTTAAGGAGAATTGATTCCTGGAGCCACCAGGGAAGACAGTGATTAACTTATTCTGAGATGGCTAGCTGCTTAGAAACAAACGCCTTCACCTGGCTGTCCATTAAAAGCAACTAATTTGCAGACAAGCTGTGGAACTGCATGGATTCAAGAGAATGTCAGACCTAAGAGGCTAAACAAGCACCACCTCCTTATCTGTGGTCTAGATATGACATGGACAATTATATGGTTATGCACTTTTACTAGTCCTAGGGAGGCTACATTCCCAGAGAAAGTCATTCAAGAATATCCACCAGAATAATATCAATTGAATTATCAGAAATCATCTTCAACATATAGCTGGGTGTAGAAACCCCAAAGGTGCGTACAGTTTTGCAAATACAAAGAAGGTTTTTGCCTATGTACTAAAGGACTGTGAGCCTCCTAGGAAGCTGTCATGGGATACTGGAGGAAGGCTCATGTTGTAGCCTTTCAAGATTATTTTCCAAGGTGGCAGGTCTTGGCCCACTGTGGTTGAATATACCTCTACTGATGTTCTTAATCCTATGGTCATTTATTCATGCGCAACAAGGTGATCCTTGAAGACGTGGCATATTCTTTTGTAAGCTGTACTTGTTGGTTAAGTTTAGCAATAAGGCTCCTTCCGTTTGAGGCCCTTTTCAGGTTTGTCTGCACATGTAAGCCTGAGAACGATGAACGCTACCCTTTTGCATAAATATTTGATTGCGCCACTCCTGCTTTACCATATTCATAGGATTCTTCAATCATCAGAGAAAACATTTTTATTCTGCCACAGGACAAGAGTGACTTTGTCCTATTTAGATCAGATGTATCAAGCATCATTACTATTGCTATTGTTTTTGCTGTACAATCTACTATGTCTGTAATCATATTCTGTTGAAAGACAGGTCATTTAACTTCTAAAGTTTGTAACAAAATAACTCTTCATTCAGTTGTTCTAGTGAAATGAAAAAGTGTCATTTTTTTAATCTTGTCCCGATTTTGCAATTTGTAAGACTTATTAATACAGCTGCATTTCCGTACCTTTCTTTTTATAAGTGTGTGCCCCTGTCTTTGCGTCCTTATCTAAGATCAAGCAACCTTGTGTTGTCGGTCGTTTATATTGGTCTAGTGCATAATTAACTATAAACAACTGTACCAGGAGATGTACCACTATCACAAAAGATCAGTCTTTAAGGATGTAACATCTGGCAAACTAAGTTTTGAACAATCCGTGCTAACAATGTGTACAAGTCCTGTGGAAGAAGCTTGCTCAATTATAGACCACTCAATATGCAAAAGTGGCTCTGATGACGTTAAAAAAACAAGTTTCGAAAATGGTCTATAGCTGCAGGTTTAAAAGGTGAAACAAAGTTACAGCTTGTGGCCTTTCGCAGGACTACAAGAAATTATTTATTTGGGTGGAGTTCAACATAGTCATCATCATTCCAACTGTCTTGTCTGAGGTGGAGTATCACCTGAACAGAGAGCTACTTCCACTGGCGTAGTGGTGGAACGGAGTATCAACTATAGGTAGTTGTGGGGTCTCAACCACTTATGATCTATTTGCATAATATATAACAATTCCGTAATATGGACTTGTTATACAAATTTATTTGACCAGCCTCATTATCACCAGACATGAGGTGTGCTGCCAAGTTTTTAAATGAGTGTAACTGGTGCAGCTGGCAACAGTGGTAAATTAGTGCCCAGTAGTCATAGCGCTCATGCCTAAGGATCTGCACACTGTCCAATAAAACTGATGGAGAGAATGGGAGTGAAATATGGTGGGGAAAACATTCTTTGAAGAGAGAAGCATAGCACCTCAAGTGGATTTGAATAGTATTGAGGAGGCTCAAACTCCCAACCCCAGGCTCAGTAATGGCAGTATGCTCCTAAATTTGAAGTTCCTCTTCTGGTATCAGACGAAGCCTTTTTCCTCTAATAGAATGGTGTGATTTTCTGTTACAGGGTTATGAGCTGAATTTATCAGGCTACCAAGCACAGTCACTTTCAGACATAAAAGCAGTATTACAAATGTACTGAGATGCTCGAGGAGTCAGACACAAACACCCATGGAAGAAAGTTAGCACAGACAAAAATACTGGAGGATATGGTCCAGGCAGTTTGATCAAGCCAATTTTTTTGCCTGCTTTGTGGTGTTATCCAGCAGAAATGCCTGTCCACTGTGCCAAAATGACATGGCAGGGTACAGCAGGGCATCTGGAACAGCTTGACATTCTATCTTGTGACTGGGAGCTCACCCAACAAGTTGTACTCACTGGAGAATATGCTATGTTATAAAGAACCTGGATCTGAACCAGAAACTAGATTCCTTCTCATGGCAACATCCTGCCACAAAAAGTTGAATCCTGTGCCAGCGGTCCTAGTTCAGCAACCTCACCTGGTTTACTATGTAGAAAGGACAAACACTAACTGACAGAAAAAAAAACGTACACACAATACAGGCCATGTGAATCAATTGCTAGGTAAAAGCAGCCCGCTGAATAAATTGCTGAAGCTGGTCTTTAAGGGCACACATGGAAGAATGATAAAAGTGTGAGCAAAGATGGGGTGAACACAACAAAAGGCGGGGCATCAGTAGAATTCCTTTTCTGTGTCGATAACAGAAAGGCAAACGTAGCTGAGATGATTAGTGGGGGATGTACCACGTATGAAGAATGGTGACTAGTAACCCGTGCCCTTGAGAAGATTTTCAAAGTGACAAGATGGAACTCTGACAGCTTTTATATGGTACAGCTGGAGGTGAAGCAATTCTGTAACATTTAGGAAGGAGAAACCAGGATGAAATAGTAATTGTGTACGCTTTGGAGTAACTTTTAATGTTAAATATATTACTCAGCCCAAATAAATGTATTTTTCAAAGTTAATACATCTATAAAATAGTTGAGTTTTTAAGGCAGTTAATAAGTTGCTGCTCTCAAACATCTGTAGTTATCCTAGAACTAGAAAATCACATCAAGATTCAAAATTTACAGTAAACCAGCCACGAGAACACACTAATGTGAAAGCCATATAGGTACAAACAATCTCTAAAGAACGACTGAAATCGTCTCACTGGCATGCCATTAATTACTCTATCATTTATTGGACTTCATCTAGGAGTGTGCCCACCATACCAACTGCATCATTCTACCGCCAATTACAAACATTTAACATACTTTGCCCATCTACTCCTCCCATTAGAACTTACAAAATAGTAAGCAGCAATTTGAGTAGATATCAAACTCCTTAAGAGTTTAATCTGAACAATGAGATACCTAGGCAGTGATACAACAAATTTCCATAGCATGTAAATGCTGAAAACACCATCAGCCCATGCTCTAAAAAAGTGTATACTGGCTGTAAGTTTCAGAATTTTGTACTATGTGGCAAAAAATATTAACTGAAGTCAAATCCCGATCACAAAATCAAAGCATACTTTGTGGGTGGAAAAGAAATTGAGAATTTGCATTGCTAATAAAGGTCAAGGCTACACATGCCTTATGTGAGAAAAACGAGGAGTGCTAGATTGGTGACGACCCAGATCAACAGTCAAAGACCATCTAAGTGTTCACTAAAGTAAAGGCCAAATAATCTGACGCTATGGATGATACCATATTTGTAAAAAGCATGAAGACAGGAAAATAGCCACAACACATTTAGATGAAATGCATAATTCTCTAGACATGCCCTCGCAGCTTAAAGTCCTAAAAAATGTCTTAACTTGGAGCAACGTTTTTTCCACAGAATTGCACTGAACAAAATCATACACCTCAAACATCAGGCAGACGGACCTGAATTGTAAACAGCTGTTTCTTCTATTTAATACTCAGGAACCTATTGGCTTTCACAATATCCTCTACCAGGATTAAAAAGCCACAATTTCTGGGATCCATGTTTTGCATCCTTTGGAGCAGCAATGAAGACGACAGCTTAGGGAAAGGTTGTGGATGAATCTCTTCAGACACCCACATTAGAGAACCATTGTTCCATGTTCTCCATGGAATATTTAATAAGCAGTTTACTTTGGGACTTATTTTTGCTCTAAATATAAAGGAGGAGGAAGTGGCACTATCAGCTCACATGAAAAGGCTTTTAAGAGTTGATTGACCAATAACTTCCTTTGGATGGACCTACTGACAGTAGTTCTTGAAAAAGATATGAGTGAACCTTTAAGTTGGGGCTCTGCAAACAAACAATGAGGATTTAGTAGCTTGATATCTTATGGATTAACCACAGGAACTACCTGGAAGATTAGAGCCCACACACTGAAACCACATATTTCTACAGATGCTTCTCAAACAGTTGGGTCTGCAGCTTTGAAAATGATAACTTCCTTCTCTCACTCACCATCAACCTGGAAGATGACAAAGACTCCTTTTTAAATAACGTCAGTGTCTTACTAGAACCACCTATCAATTTAAGGGAAAACATTGTGAAGTCTTTACTTTAGTTCTTTTACCTCAAAGTGACTAAACATTTACCACTTTGTACCCCCACCACATTGGGTCACGGTTACAACTGTAATAGTATTTTTGGGGGTTACCTAAACATCGGTTAGGACAGTTTCAGTGAATCCAATCTTTTAAAGATAGCTATAAATAACTCCTGTCCAGAAATAAGTGCTTTGAAAATTCTATGCGATGGCTCCTTGTGATTAATAGAATTATTTTTGAACTTCGATGCATCCTTCACAAGTGTTTACTTGAATCAAAATTGTGTCAGCTGGGGCGCTTTATGGAAAAAAAGGACTTGCATCTATTCTTTCTCTGTTCAAACCATAAAGATGAGAATCCAAACTTCACAACTGCTTATGAAGAATGCAAAACTAGTTGAGCTTCTGACGAGATACTCATCAAGTGACTTGTTCATATAGTGCAGAAAGACTGCACACCGCTAAGTAATCTGTAAAGAGAAAACTCATGGAAAAGTACAAATACAATTAACAAAACACTTTAACAATGAGAAAAAACATGTAAAAAGGGTTATGCTCTGCAAGGCAGTAATTAAATGCTTCTATTACTTTTCTGAGGGTAGAAAAAATAAAGAAAACTGAAGCTAACCGTGGGAGTGATGATTGTTTTCCACAGACAGGCGACTGATTGTCTTACTCTCTCTAAGTAGAGAATTATTAAAAAAAACTTTTAAGACAATGTTTCAGAGGCCACTACTGCCTACTGGTTGAGGATCTAAAAAAAATAAACAAATTGTGCCTTGTACATGATCCAATGTACGAAAACTGATATGTAGAGGGATCATATATCCCAACAGCTCAAGTAGAAAGACAGACCAGTGAAATATTATGCGTAACCTGCAACTGTGAGTTTCCCAATAACATAGAGCATTAGAAGTAGCCATGAGCATCCATGACTCGACTATCCAAGCCTTCCTGGAAAACCAACCTCTCCTTCTTCAATCATGAATCAACATTCTTGTCTGAAGAAAACAGATACAATCACATCCAGAAATGCGCCACTTATAACCTACCCTGACTCTTGATAAATGGCTTTATTCAAGTTTGAGGCAAACCACACTGCTCTTTAATTGAGGTACCTTGCAAGAACAGCTCTACCATGGGACCATAAAACAAGGGACCAGACGCAAAGGTTGCCAAAAAAGGTGCGGCGCTCATATTCACACAAAACGCTCGCACATGAATACCCACGAGCAACGTAACATCTTCCAAACCTCTGTGCATTCATACCACCCTGCAGACATGCACCACCAAAACTGCATGCTGCATTTTTAATTCTATAACACTTTTCCACACTCCTCCCACCCCCGCCTCCCAATTACTAATGTTGGGGATCTTTAAAATACAGAAGTACGCTAATTATTGTACTACCACAATCTTCTCCTGACATTTAGCCAATAAAAACTGGCAACATTTATCAGGAGAAAAAAGCCATAACAAGGAAAGACGTGATTCTGCATGTTCTGTTTCGTTCCCAATGGGGAAACATGCATTGGGAAGTATTTACTGTAGCTGGTAATTATGCCACTGCTGGGTTTCGCAATTTACTGGGTGCAGTAAATACATCCCCAATTCCATACATATGAATCAAGGCTTATGTATGTTAATACATACCTCATAAAGGAACATAACTTAAAGATCAATATAAGAAAAACCCTATTTATAACGACCATATTGCTCATGAACGATGTACATCCTCTTGCACATAAACATCTTCTACACATATAAAAGACTGTCTACCGACTTAGTTGCTTAGATCTTTGTGCCACTGATAGTTTAATTAGCATCACAAATCAATAGCTATGAGACCTACTCTAAAACAATAAATTACTAACATTGCTCTAAACGTTCCTTCTGGAGTAGATGATGCACAACGAATATTAGAAGTACAATGACGTTACTCTTCTTGGCCTGGAAACTGTGATGTTGGATGAATGCAATCAGAGAATCCTTGAAGAAAGTGCTGTTCCTTAACCCAGAGAATGAAGGAAGAAAGTTGAACAAAAAAAGGAAGGGTATTATTAATTATTCCAATGCGAGTTCATCACAGAGGTGGCTTCGTGACAGAAACCAGAGGAAGAAACGGGAATGGGAATGCTTGCAGTTGAATACAGGCTGCGAGACACTCTGGAGAAAGAGGACTGACGGAACTGATTCACTGTTCAGTCAATGGAAAATATAGGAGGTACATCTGAGATTGAGAAGAAAGCCCTGGTCTTCCCACAGTAACTGAATGGAAAAGCGAAGGAAAGTATGGAAAGGGCAGAGAGAGGGAAAAGGAATAAAACCTCCCTGAGCTGAGCTACAAATGAAGACCAAAACCCCAATTACCGACATTTAATTTCAAACTGAAGTAGACAAGAAACCTGTTCATGAAGACTGCATCCTATTTGTAAAGGAAAAAACATTTACCTCTGTGGCTTGTGCCCGCAACTCCAGTTACACACGGCTCTTTCCACCATCACTCCTGATTCTGGGGGCTTGTTTCAGAGGCCAATCTCCCCATTACTGAAACTGCTCTCCTAGAGTGAAATTATTGTTAGCAGCCACTACGTTCATCAACTAAGAGTATAGCTTTTTACCCACTCCCTTGAGTCCGACAGGCCTAGCCTAGATCCATTTGTAAGTGAAGTGACCTTTAATCCAATAAACTTTCCCCTACTAGGCGCTTGTGCCATAGATGTCACTCTTTTGTGGGTTATTCCCTACATGACTGCCCAACAAAGAAAAACGGCTTTTACCTTAGCCCAAAGGACAGTCGTTCGGTTTGAGGGTGCCAGGTTTCAACCAGCACTTGGATTGCACCAATATTTCTGCGGACTGTGCCAATATGCCACGTGCGTATTTACTCCTGGGGCCATTTGTAACCTTGTGGCACATGTCGGTAACAGTGACCCATGTACCAACTACACCAACATTTGAACATAAGCAGCCATCCACATCACTGGCGCTCTGTAACTATAACCACTACAGACTTTGACCATGACTTGCCCCATGCTCCTGGAATCTCCATTCTCCGATAAGACACCTCTGAGTTGTACAAAGGAAATAACATCTTCACCGTGATAAGCACACAGCATCCTATGAATCACATTTTGTTGATTATAAAAAATTATCTATGTTACACCAGTCCAGCTACGGGAAAAGGACACCGATTTTGAAATAAATTTCATTTAGAAACAGACCGCTAAATAAATCTATACAAAACAACTCTAAAATAAGTTCCGTAGTAAAAAAGAAAGAGTGCATCGAACAGTTACACAAGAACACAGCTTTTATCTCGATAATGCTTGACCCACTGTGATGGTGGCTCATGCCTTCCTTAGCCAGACACCATGGACGAAGTCTCACCTCCCCCCGAGATACACAGTGATTAATTTAATGCTCTGGATCGGTTTTACAGCCTCTGATAACGTATAAGGAAAACAGTTTGTCCCCCTCCTCGAGGGGAAGTGCAGGGTATAAAAGCAAGCATATCTCATCAGCTGATATGAAATTATAAAACTCAAGTGTCAGTATTTTACATTTATAAAAAAGTAACCAGAAACACAAACAGGCTCGGGATTAGCTTTGCGGATTCTCTGGGCATAACCAAAGACCTCTGCCAGAGAGCTGTTATCTCGCAGCCTTACGATCATCCGCTGTGCTTTTGGGTGCCACCAGCAGAGACACTACTGAGGCCTTGCACACTCCCAGCCTCGCCTTCCCACATCACTCCCTATAAAGGCTGTAGGAGGGCAGAAGGTCACCCCATTTCTACTGGGCAAATCTGAAAAAGTCAGACTTGGCGAGGTGCGAGTGTTAATGGTGCTGAACTGAATTGTTTTTCTCTGCCAGGTGTCGGAGAAAGCTGTCTTCGTTTGGGTCTCTGTGGTTCAAAGGCTCGCTCTTAAACAGAGCAGGAGGAGGCGGGAGATGAGGAACAGACGAAACGGGCAGGTGGTGAGTGTGATGGGGATTCAGGTAGAGGTGTGAAAAAGGGTGAGCCATGGTCCGCGGCGGTAGAGCGTTCATTGAGTCCATGTCGATTTCTGGAGCCGGAGTGTTCATGACAGGAGGAAGAGTCGTGGGTAGAGCTGTAGTGCTGAGAGGAATCTGAAGAACTGGCATCGAGTTAACTGGACTAGTGACCCGGAAGCACTTTTCTTTGTGCGCTTTTAACATGTTGGAGAAGCGGAATCGCTGCCCACATACATCGCATGGATACGGCTTTTCCCCAGTATGAGTTCGGCGATGTCTTTTCATGTTCGGTCGGCTTGTGAAGCTCTTCCCGCAGATTTCACAGATAAACGGTTTCTCTCCTAAGCAAACAGATACAAGGAACAATATAACATGAGAACTTGTATGTAAAGAATGAAAACAGGTTCAAGTAATTTCAGTGGTTAAGCTTTTTTTTTTCTCTAAAGACACATACACAGCTAAACCAAAGACAGCAACTCAGCGAAGTAAACAAACATTTCCTCAAAATAAAGCATTATCTATTTCCTGCAAAAAAAACTAAGACTAGAGCTATGAAAGGTAGGCTTGGGAGGAGCTACGCTACATGGAACTTCGTTAAGTGACCAGAAAACTGCATCGCCCTACGTGGAGTTCCGCAAGTAGCAGAGTGCGTTAGGTCGCGCCAGTCGAGGGATTTTTAGAGCCTTTTAGGTCTCGCTAGCGTAGGCTGCGCACATGCGCAGTATCGCTGGCGAGATTTTAGGATTTAGAGGAGCTTTCACTAGTGGGCTTTAAACCCCGCCCCTCTTTCCCATTGGCCGGCGTCACCGTTTATGCTAAATGGGGCCCAGCCATTGGGAAAGAACACTTTGTGATGTGTAGTTTTCTCTTTTTCTGCCTTCCCACTTGGACGGCCTGGCCAGCCTTCCTTCTGGCGTAAAAGGTTTCTTATCTTTATGGGGCCAAACACATGGCCCCATAAAGATAATAAACCTTTTACTTCAGAAGGAAAGCAGGCTGAGGCTGTCCAAGTGGGACGGCAGAAAAAGAGAGAACTCTATGTACTTGTTTACATTCTTACTCCAGAGCCCTCGGTCCCAACAGCAGCTTGAACAGAGTTTATTTAATCTCCTGCCAATGAAGTTACCACACAAGACAATAAACAAACACAAGAGGCGTGTATTTGACGAGCGACCCCTTTCCTAGCGGGGTTTGTCCATCTGTCTTCTTGCTGGCAGTTTTGAATGAAAGCAGGGGGCCTGGTGGAAAGAGGAGCCAGGGAGGGGGCTAGGCAACATGTGCGGGGAGAGTGTCCCGGGGCCTGGCAGCAGCGGGCTGCCAGCGAGAGACTTCCGTTCGCAGAACCCCGCCTGCACCGCGCCCGTCCTGCCCTTGAACTGACAAGTAGATATTCGGCTTCACAACCAGGAGGCAAATCAAAGAGCTTGCGGCTGCACGGGGAGGCGGGAGGAGCCACCGTGCAGTGTGCGGGGGCCAGCGTCTCATAGGCGGGGGCTGACTGGAGCCAGGCCGAGCCGTGGCCGTGGAGGCCTCCCGCTCCCATCGGTACTGCGAGGCTGGGAACGGAACATTACGTTTACTTTCTTCTCATGGTTTTTGTGGACGTTCCTGCTTTTTCAAGGTGTATCATTTTTAGGAAGTCAAACGCTGATCTAGACGCTCGTTTGCTCTGTGGTTGGTGTGGGAAAGATAATGGTTTGCTTACACCAGTGCTAGAAATGGAAAAGTACAGGTAGTTAGTGTCACAGAGTGCCTGCTTGCCCCTCAGAAGTTCCCGTCCTCTCTGGTCACTTCCCTGACTAATCAATTCGACGTGAAAGGAAATTTGTACCAGAATGACAGAGACGCGCTTTGTATTTACAGAGCTTGTGTGCCTGCTCACAGTGTTTTGCGTGTTTGAAAATAGCACATTTTCAGCACCTTATTACGCACTCATCCGAGAAGAACACTGCAGCTGCTCCACTCTGGCGCAAACCTGACGATTCGACCGGGTCTTTAGCGCTTAGAAGCAGTTCCAGGCTGCCTCGGATACACTACAAACCTTAATATAAACCAGCATACCAGAACAATGCCGAGATGGTATGCGTGTGCCTTTCCAGCACTGGTGGTGATGTCCGGGCAGCTGCAGCTGGGGTTCGAATAAGATGCCAGTGGTTGCCATGGGGAAGAAAGTGCAGGCGCTCACAGTGTTTGCCACCTTATAAACCGGGTGCGGGCCCTTTAAGAGTAGAGCAAGTGCAGCTTCTCCGATAGGTCCCAGTCATAGCGCTCACTAAAGGAGAGCCGTAGACACAGTACAGTGAGTATTCACTATTCAGTCTCTGCAGCAGCACTGCAAGAGCAGGGGTAAACCACCCCTTTCTCTCCCTGGCTCGTGCAGACTTCCCAAGTACCTAAACTAGGAACTTTGTTTTTGTTGTTGCAGATTTTTATATAGCGCGAACTCTATCCGAAGGTATTGGAGAGCTTCACACGAGCACCAGTTACATTACACAAGGACATATTCATCTTTTTTGGTGGGCATGGGGAGATTATGTGATTTGCCTAGAATCATAGGATGTGGACGCAACCCCTCAAACCTTGCTTTCCCAGCTCGGCAATCTAGCCGTCAAACCACATCCTCATTCCGCTTGGTTCTTTTACAAAGTGTTTTGCTTTGTAAATGTAGTAATAATACATTTTATTGTGTATGATTTACAGGGTCAAGGCTGATTTGCATATGGCCATGCCTGAACTGGGGTGGTGTGGAGTGCAAAAAAACGATGGATTTAGGCCCAGATCTCTGTACTGGGGTGAATGTACGACATTGTTCTGCATTCTGTCCATCAACTGTTGGTTTTGCTTTAAAAATAGAGCACAATACATGCAGTTATAATTGCACGTGGTACCTTGTACCATACATTCTTACACCAGAGTTGTAAAAGTACCCCACATGTACCAGTGATTCTTCAGTCCATGTTATTTACAGAATTGTCTGTGATTGGGAAGGGGACTTTTTACAAGAAGAAGGGTGTTGTATTTTATAAAAGTTATGCGACCATAAGACGGGAACATATAGAAACCCACATTCTTTATTTCTAAGCACAGTTAATTCTTATGTACCCAACCCTTCACCCCATTAAGCAGATATTTCACACGAGACCCTACTTTGTGTATCTTAGTTATTCTTCTTCTTCTCATATTGATAGTAGTATTCCATAACTAAGTGATACTCATAACAACTTTGCATGGATGAAAGGATGGATAACTTATGTTTAATTACCAAAATTAGATACCAGTCTTCAAACCTGTGGCCTACAATTTACAGTTCTCTGCAGCAAATGCGCTAACCTTCTGAGCTATCTTACGCGTTAACAAAGACAGAAGCATCAGGCGTGCGTGCGATTTTTTTAAGTCATGGTCACCAAACTTTTTGGTGCAGTAGCATTTTTTACACACTGCAGTGCGTGTGTTTAGAACTTGTTTAGCAGTATCTGGTAGAATTTGCGCGATTTCAGGCACATGGTTAGTTCTAGCTTGACCCGAGGAGGGGAGGAGGTCCCTATGGAGAACCTTTTCCCCTTTCCCCGTCAGTGGTCAGGCGGACAATGCCCCCTGCCCGAGGGCAGACAGCCAGCAAAGGCCAGATAAAGAATTACAAGCAGGGGGACTAGCCCTGCTCACCCCCCCGCCTCTCGGTTTCACTGTGCGTCCCCAGTCACTACTACTGAGGCAAGCGCAGGAGAGGAGCGTCAGCCCTCGATTCACCCCAGCCATGTCTGCGGGGTACCCCTGCTTCTGGTCGCCCTATTGGCGAGGGGCGTGCTAGGTGAGCTACTAGATGGACGAACGTGTGCTGTACCAGATATCGCAGGACTTAATTTGTGCCGGTGGTGGGCACAAGCAGTGTTAAAAAAGAACCTACTAAAGTGACAAAGAGGAGTGGAGTGTAGGATGGTGGAAGAGAGAGGCTTGTCTTTTAAGAAAAGGTTTGGGCTGACCTCCTGAATATTATTATTCTTATGTTACAAATTAAGCACTACATCTGTGTGTATGAGGGAAGCTTGCATTGTAGCAGCCGGCGGTGTTATTTAAGTAAGAGAGGCACCCACTGCAAAATTTGCAAATGTTATTTGCTGACAGCAAAGATTTTTATCCTTTGCACGCTCTACTGTGGAAGATTTGTTTGTGAAAGACGCTTGCCTAACTGCTGCCTGTGATGTTTCTTTAAGGGAGCCACACCTACTATGCTTTGCGTACAAAGGAGACTCGAGTCTCCCTCCAGGTACAACACCAGGGCTGGATTCACATAGTTGTCTGCATCCTGTACACATAAGTGATACCACTGCAGAGACGGCAGCGCTTGTACGTGCAAAAAAAATAGTGATTTTCACAAAATGTATGTGAATTTTTACTCGTCAAAGGATTTATACAGAGATCTAACTTACACCAGCATGATTTAATATCTGTGCTATTAACATCTTTGCTGGTGGTGACTGACTTACGTATTCCCACGTTCATATACATACATAAAACTTTATAGGTAGCTCTACTCTCTGAAAACATCTGTATGTTACTACATACCCTGTCAATACATCGCCTGACAGTACACCCCTTCCACTACATTACCCGCCATTGCCTCATCATCGGTGGTGGGATGCTTCCAAACTGGAATTTGTATTAATCTTCACACAACCTATTTTATGTAATTTATATTCGACAAGGTATGCCAGGCAACATAGTGGCGGAAATCTAGTGGACCTGTACCCTGAATAGGGTCAGAGATTTACTCCTGGTAAAGCAGTAAGGGAAGGTGGAGGAAGCCACCCCAAACGTGGAAGAAGAAAAAGAAAAAAAAAACGTAGCTAAGGAAAACACACTAATTGTTTTTTTTTCCAACTGTTTTGTAATGCACTGGCTTATGAATAGTGCTTTGTTGAGAAAATAGTCAGAAAAGTCTAAGAACTGCCTTGTTCCCGAGTCACGAGTCATTCAGACACGTCTGTTCCATTTCCAGATGTGTCAATGTTAACATGTTGTTACTCCCCGAAAGTTGTGGGGCGAGGTGCTTCTAGGTGTTACCCAAGGATTCTTTGTAACAAGCATTTGCAATGCAATAGGTCTCGCATTTACACAAGTTTAAGCTATTGGCATTGTAAATGACAATGCCTTTTTTTAAAAACATAAGTAAAGGCATTGTCGTTTACAATGCCAATAGCTTAAACTCGCGCAAATGCGAGACCTATTGCATTGCAAATGCTTGTTCCTTCTGCTGCACTGAGTAGATGTTCTACTCGAGTGCCAGCTTCCTCAACGCGAACGGATGGTTTCTCGAAGCGAGCGGTCACAACCATCCGCGACCGCCCACGTTGAGAAATCTCGCTGGGAGGTGGTCTAGTGTTGGGTTTTCTTCGCTCACCAACATTCACTGCGCTCTGTGATTGCGGAACTCCGCAGAGCGTGGAAAACTCCGCTAATGGAGCCAAGTTCACAGCCCAGGCCTAAAGAAAGGTAAATTATCCCATGTTCGAGTAGTTAAAGGGCTGACAAATTCGTAGTCCAGATATAGCAAAATACTTTCTCAGTTACAAAAACAGAATATATTGTCCTAAAATAATCAAAAACGGCTAGTTTGCTATTCATAATTAGTCTGGCTACTTGGGCATGACGGTCATCATTTGCCCCAGCACATTTACTATTCCAATCTTTTTTCTTAAATTCTTTGGTGAGTCTTGCAGGTAAGTTAGAAGAGTTCGTTTTAGTGGTACTGAATATTTATTGTAATACGACTTACTGAGCAAATTGGTTCAGTAAGTTAACCATTCGACTCTGGACTATACTGCTACTTGTATCCACACGTTCGTCATAGTCCATGCTGCTACTATCATTCAAACGTTGATAAACTAGGTACTAGTTAAATGGGTAATAATATTCCTGTAACTTGTGTGCTATTCAAAGAATCTATTTTTTTTTTAAAGTATCTTTTTATTTGCATTTTGTTTATTGTACATATAACATCAGGATAATCAACTCGCATATGATAAACAAATGGAATAGATGAAATGTGGGCGAGAAAATGATAAAGAAGGAGAGCAGGAGGAAAAAAAGTCGTCTTCTAATACTTTGCAGATTAATGTACTGCTCTATCTCTTGAAGCCTGTAAACTAAGATTTACAACTCTGTGCCTGGTTTATAATCAAACTATTTGAGGAGTACACCAGATTTGCTAATGTCTTATCATTCTTTACAGTATAATCTGCTTACATTTTTTAAAAATTATAAATAAACATAGAAAACCATTAACAACAGCTTCCTCCTGGGGTCAAGTTCTGCATTAGTCATATCTGTCTATTTTATCCGTCAGCTAGGGATCCACATAGGGCCGTGGGGTCAAGGGTGTCCCAGGGCGTCTAATCCCACTACTACTGTGGCTCTTCTTTCAGAAATTATGGATAAAGATGAGTTAAGAAAAAGAACCCACTTCTGGACCATAGCAAATTCTTTTGAGAAATTGTATGCTCAACCATATTTACTTTTTCATTTAAAACCCTTGTTTAAAAAGAAATTTATGCTCTTACGGTTCGGCATTTATCCAACCAAAGATGGACCCCCTAAGTGGGAGTATAAATGGTCATCAAACGCCTGTAGGCTGTGCGGGCTCTTTGAGGGAACTTTGCTGCACATTGTTACACTATGTTCAAAAATGTGTCAGGAAAGGAGGCTAATTTTAAAACCGATCTTAGGAATTAGGAGTTAGAACTTGTAGATCTGCATTAATAGCCTGCTTAAGTGGCGTCAATGTCTATAATACACAGCAATATGTACAATTTATCTTTAAAGCTGAAAAGAAATTATGTAAGGCTGATTCCTAAAGTAATGGATAAATCTGCTGCGTGCCAAGTAACGATTTTATTGTTTTTAGGGAGTATGTGGGCAATTTTAAGGTACTTTTAAATTATTCTAAAATCTTGCGTTATTTTAATGTTGTTTGATAACTTTTGTAGTTATGATCGACCCAATGATTTTAAAGATTTGAGTATGGTGCTATCATGTACAGATCAGTTTTAAAATGTATTAGTAACTATGTTATTGTCAGCACGCAGCACTTTAGTTTCATCAGTGGAAAATGTATTGTATTCTTTAGTCGCTGCTGAAAGCACAGGCCACCTTAGTATTGATGTTGAGATACTATTGTATCGCTGTTGCCTATAGTTATAGTCATTTTAGAAATTTAGTCATATTTGTTGCTTGTATTTAGCAATTTAATTTTAATTTTTATCATGTGAGCTCACTGTACTTGAACTGGAAATTATAAGCTGCTATCACATGTACTTATGCACTTTACCTCCTAAACTGGAAAACGGTCAATTTGATGTCGGGCATGTTATATTTTAACTGGAAATTATAAGCTGCTATCACATGCACCTATGCACTTTACCTCCAAATCAGGAAAACGGTTATCCGATGTCGGGCATGTTATATTTTGGCATTGTATTCATATTTGTTCAATCAGACTTTGTGCTTGTTCTGTATTTTTGTTTTTGTAATGATTTTAATTAATCAACAAATAAAGCATTTATATACTAATCCCACTACATGTGGTATGTGACTATTTTCCCTTTCCTATTAATTCAGGTCTCATATCTTCTATCTCAAAACGGTGGTGGGGGGGAGAGGGGGATGAGCACCTGTGTCCATCGGGGGTGGGGGTCTCCGTTTGTTCTCGCTTTTTCCCGATTTTCAGGCCTACCCCTCTCGCATTACCTCTTCCCGGGTTTTTGCCAGTGGCCTGCACATTTTACTTGTTTTATTTTCACATGCCAAAGTCCTTTCTTTAGCACTGGCCCATGACGATAAGTCTCTCCCTTTCTTTCGGGCATTGTGGGGCCCACTGCTGCTCGCCATCGCAGGGCAATGCACCTCCTGGTGAGGTTTCCGGTTGATTCACGCAGCGGTGTTGCAGCGCGGTGCGGCCAGCTCTAGCTCCTGCTGCCGTGCTGGTCTGGCGGCAACTGTAGCTTGTTGATGTTCGTGCTGTATTGCCCCCCCCCCCCGTGGAGATAGCCCGGTGGTCTTAGGACCGGCGTGCGGCGAGTCTCCTGGCGAGCTCTCGGGGTGAGGAGTCCAGTTGCACAGATTGCGCTTATCCCACGGCAGCCGCTCCCAGCACTTCCTAGCGGCAGAAACCACTACTTACAGTTTTAACTGTAGGGGAACCACAAACTTTTTTTTTCACGGCAGCAGCTGCCAGGAATTTTCAAGCGGCACGAAAAAAGCTGACCCCTCGCGGCAGAAGCCGCCATTATTCCATTGTTCCACATCGGTGACAGGAGTCGTCAGTTGTTTTGAACGTGGCAGAAGCCGCGAGTTAACTTTCTTGGCGGCGGGAGCTGACTCTCAGGCTTGGCGTGTGGCTCCCTGCAGTGCAGCCTAAGAGGAGATTGCCGTGGCACGGGGCGGCGAGTCTGGTCCGGGTCTCCTGACTCTCCGCCCGCCGAACTGTTGACTGCTCCGGACCCCGCTCTCCTGCCGAGTTCCCGGTGGACGTCCTCCCCACCCATTGGCCAAGCACAAGCAGGTGCTTAACACTCCTGGTCCGTGAATGCGGATCTGCCAAAAAAAGGAGGGCGAATTGACAGAAAATAAGACAAATAAAGACAAACCAACAAACAAACGGAAAACCCCCAAAAAACGACCCTCTCCAAAAAATTCGCGGTTTCACCTCGAGCAAAAAACCTTCGCCACAGCACCAAGTTGCAAGGAGGGCGGGCAACAGACCCAATTATGAGGTCCGGAAGAACGAGGGGGGAGGAGTCAAAAGAGAAATCACCATCCAATCCCAAAAAAAACAAAAAAGAAAGGGAGAGGGAATTGGAAATAGAAATGGATGCCACAAAGGCGTTGGTCATGGAGGACAACAGTACAGCATCAGCAGGGCTCGACAAATCCGAAAAATGGTACTAGTCCTGCAGGTCTAGTACCATGGAAAATCCCCTCGACCTGACTCCAACCCACTTGACCTCCGTCTCTGAAAACGGAGCAAAAGTGACAAGATAACAAGATTTAAAGGCATGTTTATTGCTCATTTCCTTTGTGAGCAATAAAAATGCCTTTAAATCGTGTTATCTTGTCACTTTTGCTCTGTTTTTAAAGACGGAAGACAAAAGTTAGTTTGATTTCCTACTCGCCAGAAAGGGCGAATAGGACCTAAAAATAGCTCGTCCTCATCCATTCTCCCTTGCAAATGCGAGCGGGCGAGTGGATTTGTCGAGCCCTGATCAGGAACCGTGCAGGGAGTAATGTCCCTTACGGAGCTGATGCAAACAAATAGCGACAAGCAGTATGCGTTGGAAGTTTTAACACAGGGCACTGCAGTTAACCCTGGATTCTCAAGCGCAAAGTCAAAGTCAGCAAAAAAGTCGCAGAGTCAGCCCCGCGTGTCAATCATGAAGGTGGCAAGAAGGGCACTCCATCGGCACCCACAAGACACTACTCATGCCCAAATAGCAGCAAACGGGCATTGATCACCGACTTCCTAAAAGTGGCCACAAAAACAAAACAAGCATTTGCAATGCAATAGGGCTCGCATTAGTAAAGTTAGAGGTATTAGTATTGTAAATGACACATTTTTTATTTTTGTTTTTGTTTTGAAAATAGCGAAATTAATAACTTTGTCATTTACAATGCCAATAGTGTTAACTTTTGCAAACGTGACACCTACAGCATTTGTAATGCAATGTGTTGTATTTACATGACTTAGATGTATTAATATTAAAAATAACAATGGGTTGTATTTTTTTCAATATTTAATACTTAAATAAAAGTTATTGTAATTTATAATGGCAACAGCTTAAACTTTTGCAAATAACTTTTTGGAAGATTATGTTTAGTGTATTTTATTGTGATGAAAATACAAGAACAGAAGTGAAATATTAACATTTTTTTGTGACATTTGTAATAAAGTTTGAAACATTGAGAGAACATATTGGAATCAGTTGTTCTTGAATGGCTGCACAGATTGATGCTGTGGTGGCTCTGAATGATGTTGTGGCGGCGACGAGTGATGCTGTGGTGTTCAGTGATGCTCTGGTAGCGCATAGTGATGTTGTGGTGCCCCTGAGTGATGCTGTGGTGATGCAATGGATAGTGAGGGCGATAGATAGAGGGAGGGCGAAAGATAGATAGAGGGAGGGTGAGAGATAGAGGCAGGGTAAGAGGGCGAGAGATGGAGTGTGGGCGAGGGATGGAGTGTGGGCGAGGGATGGAGTGTGGGCGAGGGATGGAGTGTGGGCGAGGGATGGAGTGTGGGCGAGGGATGGAGTGGTGGTGCTGAGTGGTGGTGCTGAGTGGTGCTGTGGTGGTGCTGAGTGGTGCTGTGGTGGTGCTGAGTGGTGCTGAGTGATAATGTGGTGGTGCTGTGTTGGTGCTATGTTGGTGCTGCGTGGTGCTATGGTGGTGCTGTGGTGGTGCTGAGTGATAGTGTGGTGCTGAGTGATAGTGTGGTGCTGAGTGATAATGTGGTGGTGCTGAGTGATGCTGTGGTGATGCTGAGTGATAATGTGGCGGTGCTGAGTGTTAATGTGGTGGTGCTGAGTGATAATGTGGTGGTGCTGAGTGATAATGTGGTGGTGCTGAGTGATAATGTGGTGGTGCTGAGTGATAATGTGGTGATGCTGTGGTGGTGCTGTGGTGGTGGTGAGTGATAATGTGGTGGTGCTGAGTGATAATGTGGTGGTGCTGAGTGATAATGTGGTGGTGCTGAGTGATAATGTGGTGGTGCTGAGTGATAATGTGGTGGTGCTGAGTGATAATGTGGTGGTGCTGAGTGATAATGTGGTGGTACTGAGTGATAATGTGGTGGTACTGAGTGATAATGTGGTGGTGCTGAGTGATAATGTGGTGGTGCTGAGTGATAATGTGGTGGTGCTGAGTGATAATGTGGTGGTGCTGAGTGATAATGTGGTGGTGCTGAGTGATACTGTGGTGGTGGTGTGGTGGTGCTGTGGTGGTGCTGAGTGGTGCTGTGGTGGTGCTCAGTGGTGCTGTGGTGGTGCTGAGTGGTGCTGGAGTGGTGCTGAGTGATGCTGGGGTGGCGCTGAGTGATGCCGTGGTGGTGCTGAGTGATAATGTGGAACGGAAGGGAAGAAAGAAAGAACGAAAGAAAGAAGGAAGAAGGGAGGAAGGAAAGAAAGAAAGGAATGAAAGGGAGGGAGGAAAGGAAGGAAGGAATGGAAGAAAGAAAAGGAAGGCAAGAAAGGATGGAAAGGAAGGAAGGAATGGAAGAAAGAAAAGGAAGGCAAGAAAGGATGGAAAGGAAGGAAGGAATGGAAGAAAGAAAAGGAAGGCAAGAATGGATTGAAAGGAAAGAAGGAAAGGAAGGAAAGAAAAGAAGGAAAGAAATGATAAAAGGAAAGAAAGAAAGGATTCTATTTGCAAGTGTCAACATGAACAGGCTTGTTTTGAAGATGTAGTCCCCAAATGTGAGATTCCATGACAGAAGGACGGAGGCGACAGGCAGAGGCCACGGGGACATCAAAGGAAGGGTGTGAG
Source organism: Lissotriton helveticus (assembly GCF_964261635.1). Classification (NCBI taxonomy): domain Eukaryota; kingdom Metazoa; phylum Chordata; class Amphibia; order Caudata; family Salamandridae; genus Lissotriton; species Lissotriton helveticus. The sequence goes on along the minus strand of NC_136065.1, from coordinate 1,848,742,911 downwards.
GGGAAAAAACGCATTAGCGAGCGAGAAAAGCCATAAACACCAGGGGGGCGGGGAAGCAGATTGCCTCCAAGCTTTCAAGCCTTTGTGAGGCCAAGCGCGTGCCTGGGGAAGGAACATTGAGTGCTGGCTAGAGGAGAACAACAGACAGGCAAGAAAGAGGACAATGTGGAGCACTGGGCGGGAGAAGAGAAGGGTGTGAGAGAGATCCACGTGGAGAGATCAAAGTGGGGTGCTGCATAGGGATGGGGTGAGGACTCGGAGAAAACAATGTGGAGTAGTGGGTGGGGGAGCATCTAAGGGTAGAACGGGGAGGGGGGAGCAGAGAAGTGCCTCAGGAAAACAGCCCAAAAAAATATGCACACTCATGCAGTGTTTTACAAGAAAAAAAAAAAAAAAAGACTTCCCGAAAATTTTAAGAATAGAAAGAGCCTATCAGAGAGGTGGTGAACAGGGTAAGCTTCATAGGAGGGACAAAGACATGCTAATGGACTAAAATAAAGGTAGCAAATACTAACCCAGGAAATATAAAGCAAGCAAATGTGAGTGACAAACCACAAAGCCAATGGTAACCAATGAGAGGAATGTATACTACCTAAGCTTTCAGCATGTCCCCAAATAGGGAGGAGGGTTGGGGAAAGGTGCCTCTGTGCTGCTCCCTGCCCTGCTGCGGCCATGATTTATTTATCTCATCCTGGGCAGGAGGTCGCTGGCGCTGCAGTAATAAAGCAAACAACATGATGGTTTTTCACTGCAGATCAGTTAAAATAGCGGGTATTGGGCAAATTACTCAGGAATGTTGTGATTCACAAAATTGCGAAAAGGTGGTGGTTTCTGGTTATTGCGGACTCCTGCAGGGACTGCAGAACCCACGGGGTTGCACTTTCAGGGAACTGTCTACCATTTGCAGTTCCTTGCTGTTAACACCTCCCTCCTTCAGCGATCTATCCTGCTGAATAAATCCATTGGCAAAACAAGATTAAATCTATTAGCTTTCTTCCTGTTGTATACTAGCCACATACGCTGCCAGGGGCGGAAACTCTTATAAAACAAGCTATAACTCAAAGAACTCCCTTTCTTGACTTTTTGTGAAGGGCTAAAACTAATGCGCATGAGGAACGAACTGGCATGCAGGTGATGGCGGCGCAGGGGGGCACCTCTCCTTGTGAGAGAAAAAGGGGGTTGTTAATTGCTGGATGATAAGCTGGATCCCGTGATAGCGGCTTGAAGTCAAATCAAAGTCAGAAGGTTGAAAGAGCGCCTCTGCTGGTGTTGTTTCCCCTCTCTTCACACGCGACGCTGCTGTGCTGCCTGTGGACGCACAGAAGCGAAGGCTGCAGCTGGGGGCTGCGGGGGAGAGGCGGGGGCGCTGTCACTGGAGATAGGGGTGAACAGAGAATGGGAGAGTGTGGCAGAGGGAACGTCGGTGAGGGAAGGGGGCAGGCAGGTTACTAGCGGAAAGGGGCAGTGTTACTGTTACAGAGGAGAGTGTGACAGGGGCCAGCGCGGAAAGGGGTGACAGGCAGGAAGGAGAGTGTGCCAAAGACTATTGGACAGAGAGCGCCGTAGTGGAGAAGAAAAAGAGTGATCGAGAAAGATAAACTGAGAAGGAAAAGGAGAGAGAGCGAGAGAGAGAGAAAGAGGGGAGGGCAGAAGGTAGTGGGAGTGTTACAAAGGCGAGAGAGAGAAAGAAAGAGAGAGAGCCCGTGGCAGAGGAGAAGGAGACAGAGGGTATCGGAAACAAATGAGGATGCATGGGACAGGTGGGTAGGAGAGAGTGCGCGAGTGAATACTGGAGAGATAGTCCAGCAGTGGAGGTGAGAAGTAACTGGTAGTGGTATGTAGTCACAGGGCTAAGAGAGTGTAACAGGAGAGGAAGCTTCAGTGGAGTGACAGAGGAAGGAGGTGACAGGAAAAGAGGGGCGGGGAAAGGACGCCGTGAAAACACGGAAACAAAATCAGCTCACAGTCACAGCAACAGTAAACTGCAATTATAACATGAACCAGTCATTTTTATGGCAGTGTTTGGCATTCTAAATGACATACCTATGGACTTTCACAGGATGAAGTGCCCCAAAGTGTAGACTGAACATATTCACAACAATAAAAGTAATCTCCGGGGTGATTAAATGTGTGCAAGGTTAATAAAAAGTAGGATGGCGGTGATTACAATGCCTTTGAATTCCTTGAAAGAGACAGAGTCCGAATACTTTAAAGATAAATTCAATCATCATCTGAAACCTTAGATGTAAAATGCAGAACAGAACGGAAAGCTTAAAGATGTTAATTGGTGTCTACATGGGCTGGGGGGAGGAGAAATGCGAGTCACGGCCTGAGGGGAGGAGAAATGCCAGAGGCCGGCAGAGCGCACGCTGGGGGAAGCTTCAGATGCATGTGGGAGAGAGGCTGGTGGCTTGTGGACGCGCTTTTCACGTGCACTGCCTGAAATCCGATCTGCCCGATGGTTTAGCTCTGAGCTCTGGTTTACTCACTATACTGTCGTCCTATTATTCCTTGCGGAATTAATAGGACGAGCCCTAAACAGCCAAGAATAACCAGGAACGCAACAACCCTAAACAACTCAAACATTCTCAAGACACCAGCCTTAGCATCGACACCACTGACGGCCTAAGTGAAGCCGATCCGGAGATCTTTCACGATAAGTGCATCAAGAGTTGCAACAATGAAAAAACAGAACTCGGGGTAACAGGACTAGATCTGGATCACGCATTAAAAGGCGAAGCCCAGGCCCCCCAAATCCCATAAATTTACCCCCTTTCAGAAGGTGTTCAAACCCACAAAGTCAATGCCATACACCATCATCCGCTCATCCTAGAAATACAGCCGAAGGGGCAACAACAATTGTTACCCAGCCATAATGGTCTTTATGGTAACAAAGAAGCCATCCCAAAACATCAGATAAGCACAGGCATTCTAAGCCCTTTCAGAAATATACATATGCTGCTGTCAGCCCTACTCACAGACGACACTGTCAAAGGAAAAACCAACAAGCTAGACCAATTAGCCTCGCTATATTATTTAGCGGGTTCTGTCCATCGAAGCAGCAGAAAATCACCGCTCTCCAGGCAACATGATGATTCATTCCTTAGTTTCAAAAATCCCGAAAATTCTCCCACGGTGCCGCAGTCGCAAAACAGGGAGAAAGTATGTGAAATTCTAGCCTCTCTGGACTTCATGTCTTCGGAGCATTCACCAACACAGGTACAGGCAGCCAGCTCACCACCCTCAGCAGCCTGGCCCCATTTGTTAAACACTTTGGACATCATCGGTAAAGCAATGACTTACCATGCAGACAAGTTCAATGCCCAAGTGGATCTTTTAACCCCTTCCATGCTCATGACGGAACGGTTCCGTCATGAGCTACGGTTGAGCTGTGCTCATGACGGAACCGTTCCGTCACGACCACACCCGTTTTTATTACGGCCCAGCACCGGAGGGGGAATCGCGGTCGCGCTGAAAAGGTTAAACATCCTAGCTATTTACGTTCAGGGGGTGGAACAAAAGCTGCAAAATCTTAATGAGATGATCAAGAGGGTGCAGCAAGATTGAGAAACAAGTTACCTAATAAGCGACTGCCATTGCACCCAAATAATAGACCAACTAGCCGTAGTTCCAAACTTAATGTCTGAACTACTGCGGGTCGCCAGGGACACCTCAGCACAGACTAATCCACCAACTAACAAATCCAAAGAAACCCAGCAGGAAATGGATCAGGTTCATTCCAGTCCCCTAAAAGAGCATAACGTAAATGCTGGGGGGCCTAACTGTGCTCCAACACCCGAAAGCACAAAAACATTACAATTAAAAACGGCCTCGGACAACACAGGCATCTCGACCAGTCCATCAGTTGATCATAGCAACGAGCTACTTGCAAAAGAAGCAAACACTAAAGCCCCACTGTCGAAGCGGGAGAGAAAACGCCTAAGGAAGGCTAGAAAGGGTAAAAAAACAAGACATGCACCGAATGTAACCGGCACCACGACGGAGCTAAATGCGACCCAAAGTGAAGACGACACAACAACAACAAATACCGAGAAAGCAAGCCTTGAGGTCGACACGAACCCATCTACTAATAAGCTCACCACCTCAACAATTCAAAAGCAACCAATAACGGAACATTCGCAGCCAGCAAACGTATACAGTATATTCAAACTTGCGGAAAAGGAAGAGAATCGGCATATAACATCTCAGCCCACTCAAATCCTAAAAACAACTCTCAGACGCAACACAACAGAACCCGTTAAAACCAGCTTAATTGACGTAAATTGGCCCAATGAGGGAGACAGTAAGGACGGGAGCACCCCAGACAAAACATACAGGATCCACACAGAAAGCGGTGCTCCAATGACTGCAATGAACAATGATACACCACCTCAAAACATTGCATGCAATGCTCAGAATCTTTGCCCGACCACCTCGGGACAACCCTCAGAGGAAAAAGTAACTAAAAAGAGCCAACACACTGAGCTGGTCTCCCCCGACAGCATTAACATCTACAACAATAAGCAGCACTTCATCCCTCATTTTGTATTGCGCGGAACCCACGATATCCGTGATAGAAGCGTAATATTAAAACTGCTAAAGCACTCCCGTCCCTGCGTCATATCGAGACGGGCAATCTTGAAAGCGTAGAATCTAGACCAAATCCCGACCCATCTGGTCGAGAAATCACCATAATAACCTTTACTGATAATTCCATTACAGAGCAAATCTGGCAGCAGCAGGTTTTATTTGCCAAATGGGGCATTGAATTAAACAAAAACAGCTCCCACCTGCTACCCAACCCCACTTCAACAACCAAAGTCATCAGAGGGCTTGTTGAGAGGCGCGAAAGGCCCAGAACACCAAAGCCCAAGAACTGGCAAAAACCAAGAGGGGAGGAAAATGACCATAACCTTCGTCCACCCCGAAGCAGGAAAATACACAGGGCAAAGGAAACTGAAACCAGCCGGAACCCGCCAATGTACGGCATGAACAAACTCATCCAAAGCTATAACAACAGACTACAGGGTGTAACATCTGCTCTTGGAACGTAAACGGCCTAAGCTCAAAACTAGAAGATCCAGACTTCATGGAATTTTTCAACCAGCACAATTTACTCCTCTTTCAAGAGACATGGCAGACAAATTCTTCACCAATAGTAGGATACAAAGAATATCTTAACCCGGCCCAGAAAGACTCGAAATACGGAAGAGCTAAAGGAGGCCTTTCAATCTATGTCCCGACCCACATCTCATGGCAGGCCTCGGAAGTAGATTTAGACACAACATGGATGCTATGCATCAAATTAACAGCACCTAACTTCTTCAGCTTATTAATATTGAACATCTACATCCACCCATCATCCAAACAAAAGAGATCAAATATTGACACCCTACAGCAACATTGAACACACTTAAACTTGCTCACCCACACTCCAATATTATCCTATCAGGAGATTTCAACATGAAATTACTAAATCTCAGAAAAGAAAGTCCAATAGGCCATGTTCCACCTAGCAAACAACTTGATACACATGTTAATAGATGCGCTTCTCTGTTGGAAGAACGATCATTGGGTGTGTTAAACGGACTAGTAACATCAGAGAGTCACCCAGCTTATACCACGGTTACGCAGAAAACATGTTCAATCATTGATTATACATTAACAGATCTAGACCTTCTTCCACATATCACTAACTTTGCAATCAAAGATAGGTCAGAAAGCTATCACCACCCTCAAACCTTCACGTTACTCCTAAAAATGGCTTATCCAGTAACAGAAAAAGTGATGTCCCAACACACAAAATGTTACAACCGGAGACGTTTAATTTGGAAAAAGGAAAATATTGGTGACATCATGGCCACATGTATAGCCCTTTCGGAGAGTTTCAAAGTCAATCCATCTTGTATAAAGGCTTGGGAAACCTTTGCTCAAGATCTAAACAAAGAATTCTCAAAAAAAGGCCATAAAGCAGGTAGACCTGCAGCACCAATTTTTTAAGGAAACAAAAAAATCAATTGAATAAACATCTAAGGCAATTGCGAACTCGAGGCCCAGAATCCACTCAGGATATTCTCTCAGTAATATCAAAATTAAGAAAAGACCTCAAAAGAGACTCCAAGGCGGCCAAGAAAGACTTCAGGGAAGATCTCTGGGCAAAACTCCTCCATGCCAGTAACCAAAGAGACTCCAAGTGGGGAGAGAAAATGCTAGGTGAGAGTGTATCATTCTATCTTGTCCATTATTCGAGGTTGTTTATTGTCATGTGGTGATATCAGACTGGTACTCCTCCTGTGCAGGGGAACACAATCCTGCACCGGAAGACATTCTGCAAAATCAGTGAGCCTGTATCTTCACCCTTTAATTACATGCAGCCCCCTCTCTCCCCCCCCAATCAAGAGGGGGCCCCAGAGTTTGTCAATAGTCGTCTAATTGGTCTTTGATAAACAACTTTGCGTTTTAGAACGGCCGTACCACCGTCTTAAAAACAAATTCACCTTTCATGAGCTGTACAATCGAAATGACTGCTGCTTTTTTCCCAATCGATTTTCGAATGTGTCCGGCAGAATGCCCTCTGCCTCTGCCGGTATGAAACCTCCAAGGGTGGTGAAGTGGGAAGTTTTGGGAGATCGTCCAGTCCAGAAGCACGGGAGTTTCATGTCTTTTGTGCTGTGTCTGAAGCTTGCGTGGAGTGTGACACTACTACTTTGTTGTTTGCCGGGTGCGGAGTATCGTAAGGGAACTACGGACAGCGGACCAGACCCACAACTCGCAGCACCCGCTTTGCGGGTGCCGCTTCGTTCACAGCGTCAGCGGGAGCATCACCTCACCTAGGAGTGAAGGAGCCGTAGACAGTGGGGCGCTCAGTACCATCGTGTGGGCTGTGACAGGTGCGAGCAGGGACTCACTATCCCAGGAGTCCGTGCTAGACCTATACTTCCTGGTCCTGCCTTTGCTGCCAGCCCCGCCCACAGAACGCCGAGAGGATAAAACCACCTTGCCTCTTCTTCTCAGTGGGACACTACTACTTTGTTGTTTGCCGGGTGCAGAGTATCGCAAGGGAACTACGGACAGCGGACCAGACCCACAACTCACAGCACCCGCTTTGCGGGTGCCGCTTCGTTCAGCAGCGTCAGCGGGAGCGTCAACTCACCTAGGAGTGCAGGAGCCGTGGACAGTGGGGCGCTCAGTACCATCGTGTGGGCTGTGACAGGCGCGAGCAGGGACTCACTATCCCAGGAGTCCGTGCTAGACCTATACTTCCTGGTCCCGCCTTTGCTGCCAGCCCCACCCACAGAACGCCGAGAGGATAAAACCACCTTGCCTCTTCTCAGTGGGACACTACAACTTTGTTGTTTACCGGGTGCGGAGTATCGCAAGGGAACTACGGACAGCGGACCAGACCCACAACTCGCAGCACCCGCTTTGCGGGTGCCGCTTCGTTCAGCAGCGTCAGCGGGAGCGTCACCTCACCTAGGAGTGCAGGAGCCGTGGACAGTGGGTGGCTCAGTACCATCGTGTGGGCTGCGACAGGCGCGAGCAGGGACTCACTATCCCAGGAGTCGTGCTAGACCTATACTTCCTGGTCCCGCCTTTACTGCCAGCCCCGCCCACAGAACGCAGAGAGCTCTATATCTTGGACTGGATATTCCGCTGCGCGGGAGCGTCCCGGGAGAAGCCCGGGACAAGGGCGGGACCGTCCAAGGCCGTCAGAGGCCGCAGAAGGCCAGGCCGGGCAACCCCTTTAAGGTTTACGATCTCAGACGTAAACCTCAGGTGAATTTCAGGTTTTCAAGTAATTAACGTGTATCCTAGAGGACTGAAGTGATATCGGACCAAGAATACTGTTATTGTTATTTTTCCTCACAAGTGGGCGATCGCTCATCATGCCACTAAGACAAGACAAAGGGGGGAGGGGGGGAAGTCAACAACAAATTCAGACTGTGGGAGCATATCTGGAACTATTGACAAATTTATCACTAGGGCAGCGGCTGCCCTCGAAAGAGAGATAGTAAACACCGAAAAACGGCTCTCCGCAGAAGTCTTTAATTCCAAACGTTCATCACTGGGCCCAATCAAGAACAGTACTACCTCCGAAAATCGTTTGAGCCAGCGTCTTGTTGACTTGGGACTGCCAGAGATCAGTATTGGGTCAGACACACCAAGTAGTGTTACAGCGGGGAATAGCACAAGAGATAGCACTATCATCCAGGAGGAAAATGGGCACCGTAAAACAGATCCCTCGAAGATCCACAAATTTTCTGCAGTAAAAGCAATACCCACACGTGTGAATTTAACAGGGAAAAGAAAGCGGGGTGGGGGCGGACAGAAAGGCAAACAGGCAAAGATCCCTAAACTAGGGGGAAAAATAGTTAAACCAAAGGGTACAAACAATCTTATCCCTATATTTGATGCCGCCCACGTCTAGAATAACTTTACAACTAACAACGATCTACAGCAGTCACTGAATAGACAGTTAGTGACTGGGTTAGGAGAGGGTGGGTTGATTGGGTAAGTGGAACATATTGTAAAGTCCCTAACGCTTCCCATCTTAGAAAGGTTACAAATAATTAATGAAAACTTAGGTAAACTTCAAAAGGCTACAGCAGACAACACCCACATATTAAATTCTCTACTAGATAGTAGGAGGTCGGAGGGACAAGCTATGCATGCAAACAACTTGCTTAACACCGAACAACCCAACGCCGCAAACGCCGGTCAGCATGCAACGCTGACAGTGAGAGTGATGGGGGAAATTAGTTTGGATGGCACCAGGGAGAGATCACAGGGAACGGAGGGTAGTGTTAGTAGAACGAGGTTACCCGAGATACCCCAAGAAGGGGGCAAACAGCAAGGATCAAAATATACTCATCAACTAGCCATGGGTGCAGGTGACCGAACTATCTTAGATCTACCACCTCAAAGTACCCCGTTAGTGATAGTCCTGGGAAATGTTCCCCCACCACGACAGGGAGAGAGAGAGGAGTTTTATCAGATTAAAAACAGCGTGGCTGGGACGGTCAAGAAAAAACAGGGATGGAGACTGTATAGTGATTCATTTTAACAGTCCGGTACCAGTGGAAAGGATACTCAGGGAAGCAGAGGGAGGTACATCACAGGGAGACAGGGTATAGTTATACTGCCCCTTGGGTATTTTTATAGGCCAGGGACGTATGACACCTTTAAATACAGGAACATGATACACACACCCAAACCACCACATTCTGGAAGACTAGATGGGTGGGATATTAAACCCTCTAGGTTTAACGGAGCCAGGAAAGGGGATGCATCGGGACAACTCACACCCTTGGAGGTCACAAACAGATTTAATGCCCTTTCGGGCCTTAATGATTGCGACTGATGGTGGGATGACTTGCCCAGTTACCCCCCCTTCCACTGAACCGTGTACCTTGCCCATACACTCCACTCCCCCGGTAAGATCCCAGGTATCACACCAGGTAGCTCAGCCACCGGCAATTATCTTATCAGTCAGACAGGGTATTGAACATGTAAATCCTGACCCACATGCGATATCAAGTGTCAAGTTAACACCGCCAGTGCAGGTATAGAACGATTCACCCTCTGTTTTAGCTGGAATTCACACGGCCACTCCAACTCAGACCCTACCTTTAGCACCCGCACTTGACCTCAGTAAGATTGATAATTTTAATGTAATCTTATGGAACGTAGCAGGGCTCGCTGATAAGATCATTGACCCCATTTGGACCCAGTTTATTAATAATTTTTTAATTATATGCTTACAGGAGACTTGGTTAGTTGACTGTAACTTTTCTCTTGAAGGGTACAAAGCCCTCTATGTCCCTGCGGTCCCCGCAGTTAGAGGGAGAGCTCTGGGAGGTCTGGTAATTTTTACCTCCCTGACATTAAACTGTAAAATCAGGTCTATTCCCTCTCTGAATAGAGATATACAGGCTATTGTATTTGAACGGGGGAAATCTTAGCTTATGTCTAATACATTTTTATAATGCCGTCAATAGGGAAGAAGGCAGTAAGATCACGGAGCTGGATAAATTTGTTAAGCTGCACCGTGGCCTACAAAGAAAGAGTATAATGATCATGGGGGATTTTAAAACACGCCCATGCGGAACGCCCGGGCTCTCCAAAATGAATGAAATGGGCTGCCCGAAGGTGAAGGGCCTACACTTCGAACACTCAACACAAGGTGATGCACTAAACGATATGATAGATGATTTTGATCTTTTCCTAGCCACCAGTTTGTTACCCCCACTGAGTATACAAAAGGTACCCACCTTTAAAGGAGGTTATGGTGTGTCATTTATTGACCACATATTAGTTTCTACTAATTTCCACACCTCGATAATGGGCTACACAATCTTGTCTGTACCAGAATAAGTAATAATCTCTTGCATAGGAAGGAGCTCGTGCAGGCAGTGGGGACCCTTAAAACAACTAATAACAGGCGGCGCCTTAAGTGGACCCAAGTAACTCCCCATTTGTTTTATGAAAATCTGCAAGAATCATGTAAAGCAGAATTCTTGTACTGCTTAGACCCAGAGTCCTCTGCCATGGGCACAATAACTGCCTTTAAAGGTATAATTAGCAAAGTGGGGACTCTGTTAACAGTTGGTGCTCAGAATAAAACCAATGACGATCCAAAATGGTTCAACCACAGTTGCTCAAAAGCTGCCAGGGACCTAAAAGATGCTTTAAAGAGTACCCCAGGGACTATGTGTTAATCCGCTCTGCTCGAGCTGCATATAAAAAACAGCTAGGTCTCCGCAAGAGGGAGGTGAAGGAGGACATATGGCGGGAACTTCTAGAACCCCAGACTCTATCAAGTAGTTCCAGATTTTGGAATATTATTAACAGTCCGTTATTCCCATCTAAACAATCTGAAGATCTGGGAACTAACATAACAGAGGAGGAATGAGTGGACCATTTCAGGGTTATTTTTGAATGCACAACATCTGTCCCCGTGTTTCAAATAAACTCAGAGCGTGTAAATGAGATCATATTTACAGCACAAGAGGTGGAAAATAGCATTAATAATCTTACCTGTAAAAAGGCTCCAGGCCCTGATGGTGCTCCACCTGATCTCTACAAATCCAACTTATCCCTCAGGGTGCCAGTCTTGGTAGCAGTGCTGAATGCAGCAGTAAAGGCTGGATGCCCTGAATCTTGGGGATTATCTACAATAGTCCCTGTGTTTAAAAAGGGGGACAGAAACTGTACAATGAATTATAGACCCATTTCCCTGATCGACTCAGTTGTAAAAATTGTAGGGGGAATAGTATTGAATAGATTGAGTGCTTGGGCCGAAGAAAATAAAATATCAGAAGTGCAGTATGGGTTTTGCCCGGGAAGATCTACTGTGGCACAGTGTGTCAATTTACATCTCATACTGGGAAAATACACTATACCCCGAGGGGGGACAGTCTACATGGCATTCATGGACCTATCCTCAGCTTTCAACTGTGTTAACCGGGAGGGGCTATGGGGGTCCATGAGTGCCATGGGGGTTGATGCTAACGTGGTGGATTTCCTGCGAGATCTCCACAAAGATACCTATGCAAACGTCCAGTATTCACAGGACTTAAGGGTCTCGAGGGATTTTAGCACAAAAAGGGGGGTACATCAGGGATGTATCCTAGCCCCCTTTCTTTTAACCTTTATATAAATGATCTGGACCGAATCTTGCAGGCAACTGGGGTGGATTTTCTGTATGTGGGTGACAGAGGGCTGCCCGTCTTGCTATACGCAGACAACGCGTTTCTCCTAGCACGCACCTCTAAAAGCCTACAAGTTCTGCTAAACACATTTCGGGGGTTTATGGCAGAAAGAGATCTGGACATAAACAATGCAAAATCTTTTATAATGCAGGTAGGGCCTGGATCTAAGCGCCAATACCCACTAATGGTAAATGGATTGAGAGTGCCAACAACCTCTACCTTCTCGTACTTGGGTGTTCTCCTAGACGAGAGACAAACCTGGGCCCCCTTGACTAAGAAGAAGCAGGGGGAGGTGATCAGGAGCAATGCTGCAATTCTTAACTTTGCGAGCAAGATGGGCAATCGCCCAATTGCCGCAATGTTGAAACTTTATCAAGCCAGGAGTGTAGCCATAGCCACATACGGGAGTGAGTTGTGGGGGTACACCAGAGCGGAAGGGATTCAGGTGGCCGAAAATACCTTCCTAAAACAACTGCTGGGGGTCCCCCAAGGGACATCAGACTTCTACGTCCATGAAGAAACTGGTACTCAATACATCAGCGACACCCTTGGCTTGCGCCCTATGCTCTTCTGGCTAAAAAGCTGGCTAAACAAAGATCTCGGTCTTACACACAAAATATATAGGGATCTGTTGAACATGGACCATATGTCTGTAATACCATGGTTCAAATACTTAATGAGATCCTTTAACGAGCTGGGACGCCCGGATCTTTTCTTAAACCCAGAGTGCATAACAAAGGAAGATGTGGCCTTTGTAAAGGAATCTTATTTAGAGCGTAAGCAGATCAAGCGTGAGGAGCAGGAACTCCAGAAATCTGGAGCACGCAGACATCTGATGCTCAAAACCTCTCCAGGAATGGAGGACTACCTAGCATGGCCTCTATCAATGCACGAAAGATTTTTACTAGTAAGGTTTAGATTGGACTATTTTCACCTCTTACTGGCAGTACCTAGGGGGAGCCATAAAGGACAGGTGTTAGCACCCTGTGGCTGCGACAACCTGTCTCCACAGGATCTGTTACATTTTGTCTTTTTTTGCGACTTTTATATAGCCCCCCGCAGACTGTTTTTAAAATCTCTTTTAAAAAAAGTTACATTTTTTACAGGCACGCCCAGCTTTGTTTTACCTGCAATTGTTAAAACCCGACTGCTTACCGCTGATTGTAGGATTTTTAAAATGCTCTTTAAGATATAGAAAAAGCCTGGATTTTAACTAATTAGGATAAAATGTATTATTATGAATTGTTTTTAACTTCATATATTGCTTTTAATACCCTTACTAAATGTGTACCGACCCTATTGAACTCATGTAACCTGACTTGTGATGCCCATTTTAAATTTGTATGTTCACTTGTGTAAATGTAACTTTTATGGTTCTCATTTTTTGAAGCCGAATAAAGTTTAAATAAATGAATGACTCCAAGCTCTTTTGGGACATAATTAACCAGCTATCTAACGGCAAGAACCGACATTTCAACTCTGACGTAATGGAGGACACCTGGAAAGCACACATAGATCAAACATATAACATCCTACCTTTAGGAGCCACGAATCAGGAAATTCCTATTGCAGCAACAGCTTATGACATCTAAGATTGAACTGCCAGAACCTCCTCTGCAGATTTCCCAAGACTGGGTCCTTCAAACCATAAAAAACTTAAGGCCTGAGGGAGCTCCAGGACCCAACGGATTGCCTAACGCACTATTCCGGCACAACCCTTTATTGTGGTCCGACATCCTCACTCCATTATTTACACACACACTATCCTCAGGTACGGTCCCAGATTCCTGGAGAGGAAGTATCCTAAATTCCATTTATAAATCGGGCCCACGTTCAGACCCTGCCAACTACAGATTGATCGCACTCATCGACGTTGAAGCCAAGATTTACGCCTCAAATAAGCTGGCAGATCTAGAAGACTGGGTGAGTCACACAAACTTGATGCCAAATACACAAACTGGATTCCGGGCTGGAATGGGCACCCTCACCAACATCTCTGCGGTCACACTCCTAGCCAATCAAGCCATGGCAAAATCCTGCTGCCTCTATGCCTGCTTCATTGATCTTAAAGCAGCATTCGATAAAGTACTGAGGGCAAAGCTATGGGCCAAAATGCAAAGCTTGGGGGCACCAACAAAACTTTGGGAGGCAATTATCAACCTTCACTCGGATACATGGGTCCAAATAAAAAAAGGTGACGGCGCAGCATAACAAGTAAGATCCAAATAAAAAACGGGCTGAAACAGGGGTGAGTGCTGGCCCCTTGCCTCTTCAACATCTATACCGCCGACCTCAAGAAACACCTTCAACAAGTCCAAACTGACCCCCCAAAACTGGGCAAAACACTAATCACCAGCCTTCAATACGCAGATGATATTGTCCTTTTATCACAAACACCGATAGGTCTGCAACGATCAATGACCCAACTAGGAGCCTATACCATCGCAGCCCAATTAACAATTAATCTCAAGAAAACTAAGGTGCTGTGCTTCTCAAAACAACATAAAAAAGGGTCAAAAGGCAAATTCATCTGCACCTAGGTGACAAACCAATAACCCAGGTGGAGTCTTACAAATACATAGGGTTTCAACTTGATCAAAACCTCAACTTCAAACATCAGCTGAATCAAGGGAGAACGAAAGCAAAACAACTTCTTTACGCCTTCAAAATTTTACCCAGAAAACTAAAAGGCTGCTCAACAGGGCAACTGCTGAAGGTCATCGCAGCAACATTTATACCAACTATATCATACGGGTCGGAAATAATGCACACAAAAGATGCAGCCACCCTAAACCAAGCCCAATCAAGCTTCTTCAAGAGGTTGTTCTCAATTCCACAGCACATTTCTCAAGCCCAGATTCGACTGGAATACGGGCTAAAAAACCAGAAACCAGCCAGACAAAGGGCGGTTGGTAAATACTATTGGCGGATGAGGCAAGCAGAAGATAACACATTAGCCCACATTAGCTGGAAAGAAATCGAAAAGCAAGCGAGGCTAAATAATTCCATTGCTACGGTTCTAAAAGGATCACTCAAGGACTTACACCTCGAAGGGGCATGGCATACAAATAACTCTTTCAGGTTTCAAAAAGGCAGTAAACAGCGCAATCAAACAAACTTCGCAGCTAATGGACAAAACTGCATTTTCAAAGAAAATTCACGCTTGGGCAGTGATTCGTTCTTATCAGTCTCTTAAACCACAACCATACTTGTTAGAACACTGTTCACAACATAAAAAGCATTATCTCACCATGTTACGACTGGGGTAATTCCCCACGAAGGACTTAACCCCAAAATGGAAACAAGTATGGTTAACAAAAGAATGACGGTTGTGTGGACAGGGAGAAGAGAGCCTCTTACATCTCCTATGCATCTGCCCCACATTTCTAGAAATTCGGAAAGGGGCCCTCCGCAAGTTGCTGATAAAAAAACAGCTACGGACATGCAGAGCTGCAGTCATACAATGTCTTGGAGGCCACTCTATTGAACTATCTTGTAAAGCCATCATGCTTTGGAAAATGGCAGCCAAAGAATTAGACAACAAACATGAATGAACTGGAGCGGTTCCGTTAAGACTGCTTGGACCCTTCTCCTTCACTGACATTATTTTTGGTCTCCTTGCTTACAGTACCGCCTTGCACTGTTCAAAATTTTATTTGAATATAAAAGTTTACTTTATGTACTATCTAAGGATGATGATTCAGGTCATGACAGTATTGTGCTTTTATCTTTTGCACCTTTTTAACCCTCATCTATTTATGTATTTTTCCTTTCCTCAACAAATTTGTACTATTGAACTTTTTCTACTCTTTTATGATTTTTAACGAGATCAAATAAAAGTATTTCTGACTGACTGACCTCTTGACCAAGATGAGAGCAAAGACAACAAACCTATGCCCCACCTTTTTAGCTTTCGGACTCTGGTACAAACATAGCAGACACACCTCTGCTCTGCACATCAAGGGTCGTGCCAAAATCTCGTTTAGGGTCTCAATTATCTGCCAGTAGTCTTGCACAACCGGGCATTCCCAAATCATGTGTGCAAAGTTGACGTCTAACGCCTTGCACCTCGGGCACGGCGGATTATCCACCCCATACATGACATTGAGACTTTGCGGTGTGAGGTAGGTAATATGTAGTATGATAAATGGTGTAGATTGGAGGTTTTCTTCGGGCTCTCCAGAGCTTTCTTTGATTCCACCTCTGTCAGGCTCCTACCCACCAGGGTGTCCCAGTGTTCCTGTAAGTGGGCCAAGGGCTGTTCCATCACGGTAATTATTGCGGCATACAGCAATTTTACCAGATGCTCCACGGACTCTAGCGTCACTATTGCTTGTAGGGCTGCGTGTGTGTTCGGTTCATGAGAGTCTCTCTTCCACCCCCCCCCCCATGCGGTAAAAGTTCCCCGCGTGATATGGTAATTTAGGAACTGCCCAGATGATAAGACTTGGTATTCCATCAAGGTGAACAATTCCCCATCTTGGTAGCAATCCCGGACTGTCACTTCCACTTCTGTCCAATCCCTCAGTTGGTCCTGTGTAAAGGGGGAGCAGTCTCCCACCCATGGCAACCCTATCAGTGGTAAGTCTGGCGCATATAAGGGAGCCCCTCCTGCAAGTCTTGTACATCTGCACCAACATTTGAAGGCCACTTGTAGCAAAACTCATGCGGTTTTTATTGAATGCTGGGGGTTTAACATCATAGCAAGGAGATGCTCATAGGGGAACTGTCTCTGTGATCCAAGTGCCTCTAAGCTTCTCCCATCCGACCATTGGGCCAGTCACTATAGCTGTGCCGCCAAGTAGTATGCTTCAAAATCTTGTGCTCCCAGGCCCCTTGCTGTCTTAGATCGTCGTAAGACTGTCAGGGATACCCTATTCCGCCCTCCATCCCAAACCAGATCCCTGAGCAGTGTGTCCATGTAGTGTGTCGAAGTAATATAACAACCTCGGGAGGATAACTATCTTGGAGAGCGTCATCCTGGCCATCACCGTAAATTTGAGGGAGCGCCAGAATGACACATTTGTCTATAGTGTGCGGCCCACCCTACCAATGTTACCCTCCAAGAGGTTCACCTGCTTATGAAATACCTGTATACCTAGGTATCTAAAGGAGCTCGGGGTCAAAGAAGGCCCCACCGGGATGTCCCCAGGCCTGGCCAGTGTGGGCCTCACTGGGAATATTTGGGTCTTTTGAGCATTGACCTGAAGCCCGGACAGCCCAGCAAATTCCTCCAGAGGTTATTGGCTTGTGATATGCCCCGGGCGCCGTCCCTAATAAATAATAATGTCATCCGCATATAATGAGATTATATGCGTCTTCCCATCTAGAAGTAGTTCGTGTCTCAGCCTTTGTCTGAAGCGTTCCGCAAGTGGTTCATTCACTAGAAGGAAAAGCAGGGGCAATAGTGGGTACCCCTGCCTCGCCCTCACAAACCCTTCTGAGGGGTCCATCTTCTAATTTCGTGCTCTTCATTACTTGCAGCAAGAAGTCCCAAAGTAAGGAATCAAATGACTTTCCCAGGTCGACTCCCATCACCACTGCGTCTGGGTAGGCTGAAAGAGCTTGAATAGGACATGATATAGCCATCTCAGGTTCCCCAAAGTGCCCGAGTCGGGGTGAACCCATTCTGATCCTCATGGACCAAGTGGGTCATATGCGGGAGTAGTCTACTGGACAAAACCTTGCTGAGCAGGTTGAAGTCTAAATTCAGCATAGATAAAGGGCAATAATCTGCGGTGCCCGCTAAGTCTAACTTAGTTTTAGGTAGTGGGACCACTAATGCTTCTCGGGTGGAAGTCAACAATTGGCCACCCTGCAGTGAGGCAGCATACAGTTTTTCAAGTTGGGGGATCAAAATTGTTGCGTACGTGGAATAAAAAACTCAACCGGGACTCCATACAGCCCCAGGGTCTTCCCTCTGGCCATACCTTTGATTGCAAGGCCTATTTCCTGTGCAGAGATCGCAGCTACCAAATGCTTCCTTGTGTCGTGGTCCATTCCTTGTATCCCCATCCCCAAGCCCTCTAAATAAGTCACCAACAATTCTTCAGACACCTCCCTGTGCTTCCCATACAGAGTTTCATAATACCCTCTAAAAGAATCATTAATAACTATGGGCAAATATGCCGTTTGCCTGTCTGCTGTCCAAATGCTGGGGATCGGGAAGCCCCTTCCCTCTGGCAGAGTCAACCATGCTAGTAGCTACTCTGCTTTCCTCACTTCCACGTGCTGTCTTCCCGGATATGTTCGAATGTCCAAAATCCTTAGGCGTTCCCAAGTTTTGTTGTATTTACTCCTGATGCCCGACAACTGTCCCTGGGTCTCGTCATCCACTCTAAGCCCCTTATCTAATGCAGGGATTTGAGATAACAGCACCTGGAGCTCCCCGGACGTGCTCCCACTGTCTGTCCCATACATTGACCTCTCACTACCACCCTGAAGGCTGAAGGCATTCCATTCCACTAGGAGGTGCTTGCAGTGGCCTGGTTTAATTCAAAGTAAGTTGAAATGGAGATGGACAACTGCCATCTAAAGCATTCATCCTCCAGTAGGTTGGGTTCTAGTCTCCATCCCGGGATTGAAGCTCTCTCAGGAGTCGTGGAGAAACTCAGTAGTAACGGACTGTGGTCTTAGATGGTTTGTCCCAGGTATTCTGCCCCTTTTATTGCTTGTGAAAGCTGCTTTGAGCATAGAAACATGTCTAGTCTGGTGTGTGGACCATATAGTGGGGAGTAAAAGGAGTATTCCAGCTGTTGCCTGTATTGCAGTCTCCACACATCTAGGAGTTTCCACCCAGTCATTCAGTCACGAAGACCTTTTGATGTCACAGCTGCTGTTGTACCACACAGTGGGGGGATAGATCTGTCCATGTCCAAGTCAGCCACACAGTTGTAATCCCCACCCAGGATCAAGTCCCCTGCTGTCACTTACGATAAAGCTTTGGAAAGTTGTTGCAAAAAGTGGGTCTGGTCTTGGTTCGGGGCATAAATACTCCTCAATGTCACTTCCCTTCCCTTCCCTTCACTCTACCCTTCACTCTACCCTTCACTATAACATAGCGCCCCAATGGATCAATGATTTTGTGTGTTGCGAGAAAGGGAGTGCATGGGCTAATCCACAGAAGGATCCACCTTGCATATGCTGAATAAGTGGTCGCAAACAATTGTCCCAAACATCTACAGCGTAGCCTGAGGGCTTCCTCGGCTGTCAGGTGTGTCTCTTGTAGCATCACTACCTGCACACCTCTAAGGCGTATGAAATTAAAAAATTTTAGCTGGGGAGCCCATACCCCGAATAGTCCAAGATAATAGTTTAACCTCTTCTATGTTTGCTCGCTTAGTAGCCATAACTGGGAGTGCTGTCCTCTTCCTCTGCTCCCTCCTCCCCAACCCCCCCTGACCCGTCCCCAAGCCCCGGACAGTATTATATGTAATTGACCCAAGAGTAGCAAAAAACAAACCCAATGTAGTAACTCTCCATCACATGAGCTGTCTGGCAACAGCCGACTGCCCAAACCTGAATAAAAACATCATTAAGGTTATAACGCCGCCTTCAGTTTGTCCGGCATATCACTCTGCTCTAGTGAGTTTTTGGTGGGAGGTCCAGATGGGTCAGAGGCCTTGGTTTCGTCCCGGCTTGGGAGAACGTTGAGAAGGCTGATCCGTACACCTCCCAGGTTATTACCATGTCCTCTTCTCTAGTTCTCAGACCCTTCTAAAAGCACACTATTTTTCTGTGCCATCATATAATGTCATCCGCTGAGCGCAGAGTTACTTTTGGCATGCTGTGGTCATTTCCTGTGGCATCGTCCGAATCCGATGTTGGGCCAGTTCTGAGGATGTGTCCTCCAGTCTAAGATTTTTGTGGTTCTGTGCTACTGCCTGCAGAGCTGCTTGCCTATCCCGTTGTGTTTGCGAGGTTGTAGGATTCCACAGTGGAATAGTTTTCTTTGTTTGGTGCAGTCGGATCTTGGCTGCTGGTTTTGTACCCCGTGGACCAGATTGGGGGTTTGGCAATGGAGCAACCTTTTCATATGCCTCTAGTCAGGACCATATCACCTACGGGGAGTTGCAGAAGTGCATGGCTCCGTCAAGGATAATTCGGAGCTTTACCAGGAAGATAAGAGTACTGCAAACCGGTCTCCAATAGCTCTCTCTTGGCCTCTATGAAGGATGCTCGCTGTGCCTGCACCTTGGCCGTGAAGTTTGGGAACACTAACATTTTGCCGTTATCTAAGGCGTAGGGGGCCATGGGTCCTTGCTTGCTGCAGAATTGAATCCCGGTCCTTGTAGTGGAGAAGCCTGGCCACCACTGGCCAGGGAGGCCTTCCAGGCTACGGGCCCGCCCCGTGACTCAATGCGCCATCCCGAAAGCAAACAATTTTGAGAGGGAGTCAGGGGACATCCCGTCTCTCAGCCAGTTATCAAGAAAAGCCAACATATCTGAACCCTCAGAGCCATCTGGAATATCAACGAACACTCTGGTTTGAAGCACAGTTAACTTTCTTTCATGGAAAACAGTTCAACACAACATTTTCGCAACAAAAACACGTAATATTGGTTCCTATGGGAAAAAGAGTGTTAACGGTTTACAGGTAAGTAAACAAGCTGCAAGTATGGCTTTTGTGGTTTAGGACCAAGGTTTTTCAAGGTCCAGTTAGCCACTCAATCGCACCATCAGTGGCACTAAGGCAGCCAGGTGCAGAGGCCTGATGGCAAACCCATCGTATCCTGGGTAGGCACCATCATCTCAATTCACTAATTGGCTTCTCCGTCCTCTGATGAAGAATAGGAGATCCTATGTGCAAGAAAAAAACACACCTCCTAAACATCCTGCAAGACAGACTACAACAGAAACCATGCTATTTCTAGACGTCGAAGCACTCTACACCAGCATCCCACAAGAGTAAACTCTTGAGTTATCAGCAATCTCCTACAGACACAAGACTGGGCGGCCCAGGTGCACTGGATTATGCAACTAGCAAAATTAGCCCTCACTGAAAATTTCTTCAAGTTTGAGGAGCTGACATCCCTATAGTGCCACGGAACATCCATGAGCAGTACATTTGGCCCCAGTCTAGCGTGTTTGTATGTCAGTTGGTTTGAAGGTAACAATATCTGAAACAACAACCCTTATGAGAATAAGATCGCCTGTGGTGAAGATATATTGATATTTTTGTGATATGGCATGGTACAGACACAATCATCACAAATTCTCAGCTGGTTTGATGGAAGGTTCCTCACGTTCACTCTCACCACAAACAGGAACAACATATCCTTTCAGGATATTACCATCATTGCCAATAATGGGAAACTCACGACAAATATATACAGAAAATCGACGGACCGTATTAGGCTCCTGCACTTCAATACTGCGCATCCCAGAGGACTACAAGAATCTACCTATAGGTCAGTTTCTGAGAATCCGGAGGAACTGAACTACAAAAAGGAAGCGGAATCCCTTTCCAACAACCTGGGAGAAAATGCTTATCCAGAGCGCGTCATCACAAAATCCCCAAAAAGAGCCTGAATCATCCCAAGAAAATCGCTGCTCGAAAATAACCCAAAAGAAGCAACAGACTCACGGATCTTTGGGAGTACTTACAACTCAACATCAGATAGGATCAAATAGATTGTAAATAGACATTGGCGTATTCTCTACTCAAGCAATTTACAACTTTCCAAACCTATGGGGCACTACGTGGCGCCAGACCGAGATGGCCGACATGGCGTGGAGCTCCCGCTGAGCCGGACGATCAAATAAACATTACCCCATCCTGCCTAGCAGGAAGAAAACATAACCATCGCCGATAACGTCAGGAAGACATACGGCGGTTGCTGTGCGAGTTTGGTCCCGTTGCCTGTGACGCGGTGCCAGATTGCGGCTAGGAAGAGTGCGGCGGATCGAAGGGGCTGACACCACCGGAGGTCTGAAGCGGGCGCCGCGCCTACGCGAGGCCGGCGGGCCTACATCCCCTGCGGCGGAAACTGCTGGCGGGCAGACGGAAGCACGGTCGGAACCCCCCCACGTGTCCGAGCCCGTCCACACTGCCCGCCTGACACAGCAGCGAGTATCCCCCGCTCACACTCGCCGACAGCGACAGCTGGGCTGCGTGACAGAAGACGCATGGTGGAACGGTGCCGCCATTGACAACCGCAGCAGGTGAGGACGGGAGGCAGAGGGGCAACCAGGCTGGCAGAAGCTGCGTCGGAAGCGGGGGCAAAACACCGGCATGGAGTCGGCAACTGCATGAAGGCACATTAGAAAGAGGCCTCCACTCAAAGTCTAGACGGGGGTTGCAAGAGACGGTCCGCCATTTTAGAAGCCTGTAGCCACGCGGGGACCTTGGGGAGCCCGAGAAGCATCTGCACAGTGGGGGAGTGAGGTCATAGCATTGCAGACCTGCCATGGCATAACGGAGGTAATACACCTCCCCTGACTCACGCACTCCCTGTCGCGCCCGTTACGGGCAGTACGGAGCCGAGGTCCCCACTCAGGAGGAGAGCCACGCCCGCCATTTTAGTGGAGGCGGTGCAGCCTGCCACGGAAGATCGCGGAGGCTACGTTGCTGACCAAGGGGACCCTGCCACACGTACATACAGATTCTCTGCTGCTGGTACTACGCAACTGGTCGGAGTTAGACATTTTGGGGACCTGACCTGATCTGATTTGACCTGCTGATTGGCATCGGGGGGTAGCCGAGGTCCCGGTTGCGCCATAATCATCTGCCATTGCACATTTGGGGGTCATTGAGACTGCCCCCGCTTGCGGCGGCGCTTAGGCTGTGCACAACCCGACGACATGGGCAAGACAGAGCAGAGGCAGTCGAAACTGCCGTTCGACATCCGCAAGACACCTGGCTCCGCACCCAAAGGCCAGGGAGACGAGGATCCCCCAGAGACAAGAGAGAATGGATGGAAAGCACTGCTGGTGAGCATGCAGCAAAGTCTCTCCTCGATTGACTCGAAGATAGACTCCATGACCCTCCGTCTGGACAATGTCGTGGCCACGAAGAACAACTGAAGGAAGCTGAGCAGAGAGTGTCGGATCTTGAGGATGGAGCTAGCACTAGCAGGCAACACTTATCACAAATGGACAAGCTCCTGAAAGTCATCTCAGACAAAAACGAGGAATTGGAATCCCGCTCTAGGTGGAATAACGTCCGTATGCTGGGCCTGGCCGAAACAACCAATACGGGAAGGCTGGAAGACTTCATGGAGCGGTTACTGGTGGACCCGTTTGGTAGGGACTACTTCTCCACGCAGCTGGTCATTGAAAGGGCACACCGTTCGTTAGCCACTAGGCCTCCCCCAGGGGCTGCACCGCGCCCTATAATAATGAGATTCCTCAACTACCGGGATCGGGACACACTGCCACGGTTGGCGAGGGAAAAAGGGGACGTGAAGTACGAGAACACCACCCTCTCCTTCTACCCCGACTTCACTCAAGCGGTACAGGAGGCCAGACGAAAGTTCTTAGCGGTAAAAAAGCAGCTACAATCCCGCAGTATCCAGTATGCCATGTTATATCCCGCGAGGCTGCGGATCCACCACCGAGGTCGACAACACATTTTCACCACACCACAACAGGCAGAAGATTTTCTCAAGCGAGACAGACGTTTCGCTTCCCAAGAGGCGGCTGCGAGACACAGATCGCGATCCCACTCACCGCTATCGGACCCTTCCTGAGAACAGCAGAACATATAATGCACCGGGACCCGCCAGAGAGCCTAAAGAGACGATCTGCAGATTGGTGATGTATAACTGTTGTTAGTGAACTGATGGCACATGTCGCCCGGCCACTCGCCCTCATCCCGTCAGATCGACCCCTGAGGGCCAGGAGGTTGTGGATGGGTGAAAGAAGAGTGGTGAAGTGGTGCTGGCGGAAGCCCCTAGCGGCCACCTATCGAGGGCCTTACCCCTAGTTTGTTTCTTTTAACACTGGTTAGTTACTTACGAGTAAGGACACTAGGTCCCATGGGAGTTTCTTGGGAGTTGGGGCAGCCGGTGTGGGAGAAGGAGGGAGGGTTGGGGTACATAGTAACAAGGTGATAATGTGTAGTGAGTTAATGAAGCATAGATGTAAAAGATGGCATGAGCGTCAAGATCATGGCTATGGGTGAGAGGAGTAGAGACAGCGCAAGTCTTAACATTATGTCATGGAATGTACGAGGGCTTAATGAACCTAGAAAACGACAGCATATATTGGGATACCTGGATAGGCACCATGTCAACATAGCTCTCCTACAGGAGACGCACCTGGCAAAGGGCAGCACTCCCAGATTCGCATCCCGATGGGCTTCCTATGGCTGATTTGCCTCCTACTCATCATATGCCAGAGGGGTGGCTATACTAATCAAACTTGGGGTTAGATTTGTGGAGGGTGGACAGGAGGTAGACCCAGAGGGAAGATATTGTTTGATGTGGGGGTCGCTCCAATCGCATGAAATTGTATTAGTAAATTACTATGGGACAAATGTTGATGACCCTCACTACATGCTACTGCTCAGAGGCAAAATACGAACGTTAGGATGCAGGTACATTGTATGGGGGGGGAGATTTTAATACAGTGGTAAATCCCACCTTGGATAGATCCCATGCCGCAGCGGCACACTACACCACCTCCCAGCGAACCCTACAGGACATCATAGCCACAGAAGGCTTAGTGGACGCCTGGCGCTTCTCACACCCCTCGAAGAGGGAAGGCACACACCACTCAGCCATGCACAACACCTGGGTCAGATTAGATTATGTGCTCCTCGCAAAAGGCATGGTTCATTGGGTGGAAGGGGTACACTATATGGCCAAAACATTCTCGGATCATTCCCCAGTGAAAGTTTCCGTACAACCCCCGATAGACCGAACACCCTTTCTTAGCTGGAGGCTCAAGCCCTTGCATCTACAGGACGCTGCCTTCAAGGCGGAGTTGGAACAGGAGATTATGGATTTTTTCCCTAGGAACACGGGTTCAGTAGCAAGCCTCACAACCGTTTGGGAGACTTTTAAAGTGACTTTAAGAGGGTGTTACATATCCATGGGGGGGGGGGGGATCTTAAGGACCTAAGACGGATCTTGAATACCTTGGAGACTGAGATGAAAGCACTGGAGCGGGAGATCTTGGGCCGAGAGGACTCAGGACCTCTGAAAGCAAACATGCGGGAGAAGATGTCGGAATATATAGAGGTGGCTGAAAGGGAGAGTACGTTTCGGGGGAAGCTAGCTGTTGCTAGACGTTATGGGTAAGGGGACAGGCCAGGAAAATCCCTAGCGGGAGCGATAAGACCCCTTCGCTTCCGTAACTATGTCACTGAACTGCAAAACGAGCAAGGTATGATATGCAGATCCCTTCCAGACCAGCTGGCCACCCTGACCGATTATTATAAGACACTAGCAGCCCGTCCCGACCTTGTCTGGGTGCTTTTAGGCTTCCCCCTACCCCTGCCTGCCCCGACATTCTCCAGCAGCCCGTGCGTCCGCCCGCCCCGTGCGTCCGCCCGCCCCGTCCCCCGCCTGCCCCGACCCTCGCGTAGCCTGAGTCAATCCCCGTCCCCCGCCTTCCCCGACATTGCCTTTTGGCCGTTCCCCGCCTGCAGCCCGTGCCCCTAATCCCCCCCCCCGTCCCCCTCCTGGCCCGACCCTCGCGTGGCCTGAGTCAATCCCCGTCCCCCCCCCCCCCTGCCCCGACATTGCCTTTTGGCCGTTCCGCCCGTGTGGCCCCACACCCGCCTGCTTACCTTTTCCGCCGCTCCTGAGTTCACAGCTACTCGCCGCTCTGCTCCTTACCGCTTGTCCGCCGCCGCTCCTCCCCCGCGCCATGTCCGCCTCTCCGTGCTGCTCTTCACGTGACCGCTCCTCCCCCGCGCCATGGCCGGAGCTCCTCTGACGCCGCTCCTCGACGTGAGCACGCACATCGCGGCCGGCGCTACTTTGGGGGGGGGGAGACTACTTTTTTCTAAATATTAATTTTTTTAATAAGATTTATTTTGAAAGTTTATATAGCCTATAACCATCTACACACCCTGACGATTTCTACGGTGTGTAGATTGGCGCAGTGGTTCCGGAGTTTACCCGCCTCAAAGCCTGAAACTTTCTCCTTTATTATAGTAGTATAGATTATACACGTCACATAGGCAATATGTACTGAATTTGAGGGACTATTTTGAGGACGTGGCCCTCGCTTGGTTGGGAAACATGCAACAAAACTGTTTTTAGCACTGGACAGTAGATGAAATTAAAGAGGCCATAATGAGCATGAAATCAGGTAAATCTCCCGGTTCTGATGGGATCCCCATAGATTTCTATAACACCCATGTCCACATTCTGACCCCCATTCTCAAGGAAGTCTTCTATGAGGCGCTGGAAGAGGGTGTACTTCCTGACACCATGAGAGAAGCGCATATATTGTCCTGGTAAATCTCCAGATCAGTGCGACTCCTATCATCCACTGTCTCTCCTAAACAGCCACACCAAAATCCTAGCCAAAGTGCTGGCCACTAGGTTGAACCTCCTCCTTGAAAAGATAGTGCTGCCGAATCAGGCGGGATTCATCCCTAACCGGGCTACCTCCCATAACCTCCATACTCTCCTGGCGATACCTCAGGACATTGCCCCCTACTGCGCGGCGGTGACTGTCTTCTTGGACGCCACCAAAGCGTTTGACTCAGTAGAATGGGACTACTTGGTTGGGACCCTTGCATATATGGGGATGCCGGACCAGTTCATAAACTGGGTCAAACTCCTCTACAATGCGCCGTTTGCCAGGGTTCTTCTTAACGGTTCCCGTTCAGATCCCTTTTCTATCTCCAGAGGGACTAGACAGGGGTGCCCCCTGTCTCCAGTCCTGTTCGCCATTGCTATCGAACCTTTGGCTGCCAAACTGCGTCAACACCATAATCACAGGGGCCTAATTTACCCCTCCAGACAAGTCCTAGTTTCCCTTTACGCGGACGATATTACCCTGTACATTCGCAACCTGCGAAAATAACTTAAATCCAGTATTGAGGGAAATTACCAAATTCGGAGCGATTGCCGGAATGCAAATGAATTGGGGGAAGTCGGCAGTGTTCCCGTTGACCGACCACACACCCACTCACCCTCTGGACTACCCATTGCAATGGGAAGAGTCGGATTTTAAGTACTTAGGGATCTATGTCTCCAGGGATAAAGAAGCATTAATGAGGACAAATTATGGACGGGCCATGACTAAAGTGACGGACAACATCACAAGCTGGCTCAAACTCCCCCTTTCGATGGCCGGTCGGGTATCATTAATTAAGATGGTGATAGTTCTGAATTTTATTTATTTGTTCATTAACATTCCCTACCACCCTGGAGCACACTTCTTTGCCACCCTAAAAATGCAGCTTATCCGATTGATAGGGGGAGGGAAACAAGCACGGCTGAAATTAGATACCCTTACGCTTTGATACCGTTACGGAGGTTTTGATGTGCCAGACTTTGAACAATACTACTACAGTGCACAGGCACATTTCGCAGTGTACTGGTTCCCCCCCCCCCCCCCACATGCCCCATCTTGCAGTTGAGGATGGTCAAATGGCACCGGTCCCACCGGCTGGGTATGTGTTTGCTCCATATAAAGAGAGAGATAGAGACCCCACTACTGTAGACTGCACTGTTAAAGCGTGGCACTGGCTGGCAAAAGCGGAGGGAGCTCCTCAGCTCTACTCCCCTAGAATACCTTTAAGTAACTGCCCGTACCTGCAAGTGACGACCGAGAAAATTTGTCAAAACTTATTAACTAGACTGCAGTACTTCACCTGGGGGGATCTTTTCCTTGAAGGGACATTCCGGTCAAAGGAACAGTTTTTCGGGAAAATTTCTTACACGTTCATGGATTTGTTTATTTACACTAGACTCCTACAGAGTATGCGGGCCAAATGTCCTGACTTCCCAACGGAACCGGAGGTGTTCACTTCTCTTCACCTACTGCTGCAGGCGGACGCACCGGGCCACGTCACGTCCGTATTGTATGCAAGAGTTAGATCCGCACCCCCTCAATCGCAGGTGAGGGCCAGGGCTGACTGGGACAAGGACTTGAATGAGCCACTCACAGATGACCAGTGGGAACTGGCATGTAGACAGACGGAGCCGGTCTCCGGTAGTAGCAGGCTCCACATGCTCCACTTCAAATTCTTGCACAGGCTGTACCACACACCTGGCCGCTTACACAGGATGGGCTTGCGGGAAGACGACAGATGCCTTAGATGCAGGCAGGGCCCTGCTGACTTTATACACCTGGCTTGGAGCTGTCCTAAGGTTGCTGAATACTGGGTGGAGGTCTTCGGGAGGCCTACTGATATGTTAGGAACCACTATTGAGCCACATCCCACAAAGGCCCTACTGGGACTAGTCGCAGATATTAACACCCCACATGGCAAGTTTCTACTTATGGGTATACTACTGGCACAACGTCAGGTGGCATGCCGATGGGGCAGGGGGAGAGCGCCTAAATTTAAGGGATGGATACACAACATGACTACATGGCAGGAACACTTGCACACCTATGCGGAACAACTGCCAATGAAGTCTAGGCCAAAAAACATCTGGGGCCCACTGCTGACTTACCTTAGAGAGAATCAAGATGAGGGAGAAATAGGCCATTTAGAGATGGGAGGTGGGAATGCGACTGAATGAGAATTAGGGTGTGCGAGGAGGAGGGGGAGAGCGGGGAGTGGGGTGACCTGGAAGCCGAGTAACAGCAGGCAATATGGGATCCCAATTAATGTCCGTTACCCTCAGGACTGTCTATATTACGGGACTTGCGCACCACAGACTGCAGCATGATAGAATGTTTATGCCGGATTATTAACTGCGCATAACCTCGAACTACACTCAACTCACGAAGACACCATGCAATACTGAAATGTTGGGGGGCAATTGGGGTGGGGAAGGGGAGGGACATTGAGGGGGGACAAATCTGTTGGATGAAGGTATTGTTAATAAAATGCATATAAAATTTGATGCTGCATACCCTGTATGTATACTGAGATAAATGGATATAAATAAATTTTAAAAAAACTTTCCAAACCTATGTTCTCCTTTAACAGACATAGAAGCCTAAGCAACAGACTAGTTCATAGTAAATCGCAGCACGAAGAAACCCAATCAAAACTATGGAGTTTACCTCAAGTGAAAGGCCATTTCCCTTGGGGTAATTGCACAGCCTTTGCGCTCACTACTCACACACGTACCCTCGACTTAGGCTTGGGAACAGCATGGGAACAACGATCACACACCAATTGTAACAACAGTAATCTGGTGTATATAATCACATGCCCCTGTGGCCTACACTACATCAGCATGACAACCTGTAAAATAAAAACACGTATATGTGAGCATAGGAGTACAATACGTTGTAAGAAACAGTCAACCAAAGTAACCGCACATTTCATTGAGAACAACCACTCTGATAACGACCTACACTGGTCCATAATAAAAAAACGGACACTAGGCCACAACACCAGCAGAAGACTCTTGGAGAAGGAATAAAGATGGATCTACAAAATACAGACAAATATATTGGGATTAAACAATTAAATGATTAAATCCCACGACACCAGCGAAGCCTTTAAAAAGTTATTTTCAGTTATGGTCTTATTTGTACTTCCGTTCACAGGGCAATTCCCCAAATAACGGCAAGTACAGTTTTTTAACTTTCCGTTTTCTGTTTGTTATACGCTGAAGCATTTCTTCAGCAATTTATTCTCACAACTGTAAACATTGCAAGGTGACGTTGCTGGGGGATCTCTTTTCTGGTATCGCCTTGACGAATACCCCAGACCCACAAGGGTCAACGGACTAGGGCAGCAACATGTTGGCACTTTCACATTAGTATCATAGGACCATAACATTTGCACTGCCCCTTTGATAATATAATTGTTTTATTATACCCACTCACCTTGTTAATAAAGGGATACCTGGGGTGAGTTAGGTATTTTTATCTTAATGTAAAAAAGCCACTAACATTAAAAACAATTTATCTACTAAGTGCTCCCTGGAATATGGTCGAGCCCACCCTGACCTTTAGGGGTCAGGGTGAACCGGATGACGAAGCTTGCCACTACTAGAGTGGGTGAGGGTTATACCTGAGTGCGGTGGAAGTACGAATTAACCATTTCCTGTTCCTCTGACCATTCCCATTTTGTTAAAAGGATACCCTTTTGGTATTAGAGGCCCAATGTTAGCCAATGAGGCTAAGGGGCATTTTAGTTGGGGGCTACTCACGGGCAGGCCACTCGGTTTTGGGAGCCAAGCTCCTAGAAATTAAGTCAGGGCAAAGGGGGGTCCCAGGTTGGCAGCAAGTTCACACCACCAGCGGCGCAGGAGCGGCTGGGTGCAGGGTGCTTAAGAGGGGTAGAGAGCCCAATGAAATCCTATGGAGGTTGCAGATTTTGAATTATGGCTGCAGGCTCGGTTCAGGAAATCTTCCAGAAGAAACCAACAGCTGGGTAGGTAAGTTGGAGGGCTCAAGGACTTGGGTGCAACTCAGGTACTTTCGTTCAGGGCACAGGCTGCAGGCAATGTGGGGGTGTCCTGGATTGGTCAACACACGGTGCAATCGGACTCAGGAGTGCTGGGGGAACTCACTGGCCACATGGACTCGGGCCATAGGCGATGGGTGCAGTGGCCGTTCCAGGCATCGAGAGTTTCTGTGGAACAGAGTTGCTGTTCGCAGTAGATACGGCCTTTGATGAAAGCAGTCAGTCCTCCCAGGGGCTCTGGAGGTCGCTGGCTGTAGGACAAGCTGACATTTGGCGCAGGATCTCCGGAAACTGCAGGCGGGCCGGAGCCAAGTCAGTTATTCTCTACAGTCCCCTCTGCTGTGCGACTTCTTCCGGTTTTCTTCAGAGGTTGCAGGAATCTGAGGAGGCAATGTTCAGGGCTGCCCCCAAATACTACATTTAGGGGCGTTTACAGGGGTGTGCAGGTTGGGACCAATAGGTCCCTTCCTTGGGGTGAGTACATCCCATATTATGACACCCTTCAGTGTGTGCTACCCCTCCTAACTTTGTTTTCCACCCGATTCTCCCCCCCCAAAAGTGGGGGTCAGACCCGGTGGCAGCCAGTTGCTGGGGGCAGCAAAAGACGCAGAGAGCTTATAAAGGCCGCAGGCCTTTGAAGCTTGCTGTTGAAGGACCCACCCCTTCCTGGGGGAGGAGGCATGACACCTCTCCCCAGGATAGGCTTTGTTTATGGACTCAGATCAGAGGCACTCTACCCAGGGGTCCAAAAACCAGTGATGGTGGTAAATGGTGGGCAGCCATTCAGAAACCACACAAGAGCTGGTCATATTTAAAGGGGCATCTCTAAGATGCCCTTTGAGTGTACTTTACATTAAATCCCACACTGGTATCAGTGTGGGTTTAATATGCGGAGACATTTGCTATCAAACTTCCTAGGTTTCCGTAAAGTCTATATGGAGCTGTGGAGTTCGTAATGACCAACTCCCAGACAATATACTCTATATGGCTTTACTGCACAATGTCTAAGAATGGACTTAGTCACTGTAGGGGTACAGTGCTCCTGCAACTGTACCCTCACCTGTGGTCTAGTGCACCCTGCTAGAGGGGTGACTTACCAAGTCCACAGGCAGTGGATTACGGGCATGGCACACAGGGATGTGTGCCAGGTCGACTCTTCACTCCCCTCTGCACTAAAACACGCAGCCTGCAATGGCAGTGTGTGGGTGTCAAGGTGCAGGGTCTCTAAGGGTTGCACAATAAGTGCAGCAGCCCTTAGAGGCCTTCCCTGGTCACAGTGCCCGAGGAATCCACGGTACCTTTTACAAGGGTCTTACCTGTGGCCAGAGGTGCCAATTGTGGGTACAACGGGACATTTTTGGAGAAAGAACACAGGCCCAGGGAACCCAATTGGTAAGCACCCAGGGCACATCGAGTCAAAGTGCATCAGAAACCTGGCACAAAGTTGGGAGTGGAGGGGTGTGACTGCATCAGAAACCCACTTTCTACAACTGGTAATACTATTTTTTTTCTTTCGGTTTTAAAAACACAACAAAAGATTAAAATATAATATGGCATAAGGTTAACGTGCACTGTGGGCAATATGGACAAGATTCCCTATTTGGTGGGCCGTCATAGAGCAAACTTGGCTGTATTTCCACTTTATAAATGACGGCACTTGACTGATTCTCAGCTTCAACATCCAGCGCCGGGACTTCAGTGCTTTTAGATCTTTTAAATACTGTTGTAATTTGCCTTTAGTAAGTGTACAACCTGTGGTCTCTTTCTACAATCTGAACCATCGACTTGCAGAGATTTATTTTTTATCTTATTTTTTACTAAGACCCAGTTGCAATTCATGATGGGTAAAAGCTTAAGATAAATTCAAGGCCTGCAAAACAAGATGGTCCAACGGGCTGCGCCCCCAAATGCAACTGGCATTTTAACAGATACCTAAATGAACCCATTGATAAAGACCACAATTTCACACTATAGTTTAAAATTATCCGCAAGTATCTTTGCTTGATGCAAACAAGGCATCATTTCAGTCCAAGCGCACTGTCAATCAAACCTTTTTGAAAATGCAACCAAATTTTCCAGATTACCATTTCTATTGATTGGCAGTAATATATTGGATTCTATCATGATTTCAGATCCGTAAAGCAATAAGCTCACAATTTTTAACATATACATTTCTTCTTATGACAGTATCTTCCACTAACTGTTTTAATGCAAACCAGCCATCAACAGTTCGAATGATTTCTCCTGAAACCCGCAAAAACAACAATTGATGGACAGAATGCAGAACAATGTCATACATTCACCCTAGTACAGAGATCTGGGCCTAAATCCATCGTTTTTTTGCACTCCACACCACCCCAGTTCAGACATGGCCATATGCAAATCAGCCTTGACTCTGTGCCTCATGGGAACAGTCCAGCCCGAACTGCCAAGCCATGTCTTCCCTGGACCGGAATCAAGCATCCTAGGACCGGTTTCTGGCTATCAGCCGTCTTCAGCCAGGATAGCTTGACTCCAGTGGTGTGGAGAGCACGGGACTCACGTCTGAGCATACCCGTCCCACTCGGGGTGACAAATGCAAAAACAACAATGGATGGACAGAATGCAGAACAATGTCATACATTCACCCCAGTACAGAGATCTGGGCCTAAATCCATCGTTTTTTTGCACTCCACACCACCCCCGTTCAGACATGGCCAAATGCAAATCAGCCTTGACCCTGACCCTCATGGGAATAGTCCAGCCCGAACTGCCAAGCCATGTCTTCCCTGGACCGGAATCAAGCATCCTAGGACGGTTTCTGGCTATCAGCCTTCTTCAGCCAGGATAGCTTGACTCCAGTTGTGTGGAGAGCACAGGACTCACGTCTGAGCATACTCCTCCCACTCGGGGTGACAAATGCAAAACAAGCATTTGCAATGCAATAGGTCTCGCATTATTAAAGTTTGAGCTATTGGTGTTGCATTATTTAGCAATGCCAAACGCAGTTGTGAGAGTTTGAGCTATTGGCATTGCAAATGGAAGTGTCTTATTTACATGTTGTTTTTTAAAACATAAATAAAAGGCAGTCATTTACAATGCCAATAGCTTCTGTTTGGGTTGGTTCTGTGAATTTTATACCAGTGGCCCGTCATTATTATTACACTGCACTTCAAATTTCGATGTTTTAAAAATATAATTGGTAAATATTTTTTTTAACTAATATGTTTCTGCTTTTCTCGAACACATGTTGTTCCAGGAAAGATGTCTCGAGACACGAAGCAAATGTAAACACTCCCACTCTTTCTTTTAAGCAGCTCTCCCTTCCTCTCTCCTTCGGACATTTATCTATGCTGTTTTTTCTGCTTTTGGAACAAATACTTAAGCTGGCTGCGATGCCACTGCGGTGGTGTGTGGCGGTAAGTGTCCACGTGAGCTCATGCTCTCAATGATAAGTCACATACACTGTATTACCGTTACTTGATTTGCACTTGGGATTGCACCTTCAATCATTCCATCAGTGAAACGCCAGATAAATGTTGTTACGGCTTGACACTGCATAATTTAAGCTGTCTGCTATTTGATCAGGACTCCGAGGCAAAGGGGATATTTGTTTGATCAGTCAAGACTGCAGAAAGATGCTCTTGCAAAAATAATTAGTGATTGCTCATTTACAGTCATGCAGAGGAAGGTGAGGCCTTCCAGACACTCGTTCAGATTCGGCTAGTTGTTAACTACTAGTTCTCAGAATATACACTAAGTTATAGCACTTAAACCAAACCATATTTTTCCTATTTTCTTTTTAAAGCAACAACGCAATCTCTATTTTAAAGCTCCTTTTGACTATGAAGAGCATAAAAAACATTTTGCTCTGCAACAAATTCAGGAGCATGCCGAACACAGGGTACAGTGACTTCAAAACTGTCAAGAACGTGAACAGGTTTCAGCGGTGTGTCTCATTAAGGAAATATTAAAATATTGGTAAACGCAAACTCATTTTAAGAGAAAAAATCCTCCTCCCATATTTTCGGTTAAGGCTGCTGTTGTTTGGAGAGGTGCAGACGGCCACTGCATTCTTTTGTTTCCACGAAAATTCGCTTTCCATTAGTATGGAGTAGTTTCTGTCCTGTAACTCAAGTTCTGTAGTAGGGGTATCTCTGTTATAGTCATAATCTAGTGAATAGTCCCGCCCATGTGCGTGGACCCCGGCAATCAAAAATAATCTCTTAAGTTGTCAGAAAATTGCAGAACTGCAAAGACACTTAAGAGAAAATTTAAAGACAAATAATGCAGCCTATATCCACAGGCTACACTGTCCAGTACTTCAACTAGAAATTCCACCAAAAATCCACAAACAGCAAAGCCTGTCCAGATTTCCCTTGTTTTTACTGCAAAACCCCTCAGAAATGATAGAGAGGAAGGCTTGGACAGACAAGCCCCATAGGCTGCCATTATGTGGCTTAAATAGGATACTGTGCCTTTAAGAGAACCTTCTCTCAGTATCCCAGAATGCATAGCAGGTCCAACTTACTTTCAGTTCTTTTTGAAGGCGTAAAACGCCAGACCTGTCGCATTCCTTAAAGGAACATTTCTCTCCATCGGGGAGGCGGGAGGGCGCTTATGACTATAACAGAGATACCCCTACTACAGAACTGGAGTTACAGGACAGAAACTACTCCTTCTGTAGTAGGGGATCTCTGTGTATAGTCATAATCTAGTGAATAGAATGGCAAGCCCATCCCCACACCAAAGCGGCGGTGGAGAAGAGAAAATTAACGCCACTCATGTGCGAACAGATTTCGCAGCGAAGCCTGCCCAACCTGAGCGTCGGCCCTGGCATCCGTGTCCAGGCAGTAATGCTTAGCAAAGGTATGAACCGACTTCCAAGTGGCCGCCTTGCAGATCTCTACAATCGGAACATTACGGAGCAAAGCTGTCGTGGCAGCTTTTCCCCTGGTGGAATGAGCCTTAGGCTTACCTCCTAAGGTCTTATTAGCTTTTTGGTAACATAGCTGTATGCAGGACACAATCCACCTAGAGATAGACTGCTTAGAGGTCGCAAGACCCGTCCTGACAGATCCATAATTGATAAACAATTGGTCAGACCTACGAATATCTTTGGTCTTATCCAGATAAAACTTCAATACCCTCCTAACATCCAGGGAATGCAACGACCTTTCCGCTGGAGATGAAGGATTCTGAAAAAACGTAGGCAAAGTTATGGTCTGGTTGACATGAAAATCAGAAATAACCTTGGGAAGAAATTTAGGGTGAGTACGCATAACAACCTTAGCAGCATGAAAGACAGTATAAGGTTCTTGGCAACACAACGCCTGAATTTCACTCACCCTGCGGGCCGATGTAATGGCCACGAGGAACGCCGCCTTCCAGGACAGGTGCTGCAACGAAGCCTTATGAATAGGTTCAAAAGGCTCCTTCATCAACCTGGACAGCACCACATTCAATTCCCATGAAGGCGAAGGAAGCCTGACAGAAGGGAACACTTTCTTCAATCCTTCCAAAAAATCTTTGATCACAGGGATCTGGAAGAAGGAAGTCTGCGAAGGGCATTTCCTGTAGGCAGTCAAAGCAGCAAGATGAACCTTAATAGAATGGACATTAAGGCCAGACTGCGCCAACTGTAGAAGATAAGGAAGGATGACATCTTCCTTACAAGTCGTCGGATCATAGTTCTTAGACTTGCACCAGATACAAAATCTCTTCCACTTGTAAGCATAGGAAGTCCTAGTGGAAGGTCTCTTAGATTCCTTCAGTATGTCCATACAATCTGCAGGGAGATTCAGATGACCATATTGCACTAACTCAGGAGCCATGTTGCCAAACTCAAAGACGAGAGGTTGGGGTGCAACATCAGCCCCCCGAACTTCGTGAGAAGGTCCGGCCTGCACGGAAGCCGAATGTGAGGAAGGAGAGACCGGTGAAGCAGGTCCGTGAACCACCACTGTCTGGGCCATTCCGGGGCAATCAATATCATCCGCGCCCCGGACTGGGACAGCTTGATGAGAACCGTCGGAATCAGGGGAATGGGTGGAAAAGCGTACAGAAAGCTGTTCGACCAGTCGATCCATAACGCGTTCCCCAGCGTCCCCGGTTGGTAGTACCTGGAGGCGAAGCCTCGGCATTTGCTGTTTTCGGCAGTGGCGAACAGATCTACGCCTGGAGTCCCCCACCTTGCGAAGACTTCTCCTAGTACTTCGTCGTTTAAGACCCATTTGTGGTTTTCCTGAATCAGTCTGCTCAGCGCGTCTGCCTGAACATTCTGCACACCTGGCAGATGGGTAGCCGTTATCGTCAGTCCTCGAGCCAGAAGCCAGCGCCAGATCGCCTGCGCCTCCTGCGACAGGGTGCGTGACCTCGATCCTCCCTGCTTGTTGAGGTAATACATTGTGGTTGTATTGTCCGTCTGCACAAGGAGAGAGTCGGTCTGGAAGGACGGGTGAAAGGCCTTCAGGGCCAAGTGAACAGCTCTGAGTTCCAGGAAATTGATGTGGTACGTGGACTCCGCCGGAGACCACGTCCCTTGAATCTGTAGGTCTCCGGAATGCGCTCCCCAGCCCTGGAGAGAAGCATCCGTCACGATAACCTGAGTGGGAATGTCCTTGTGGAAGGGAACCCCTCTGAGGAGATTCTCCGCTGAACACCACCACTTCAGAGACTGAAGAGCATGCAGAGATAGGCGTATCTTGTCGTCCCAAGATCCTCTCCTCTGATCCCACTGATCCTCCAAGCACTCTTGCAACGGTCTCATGTGCAGCCGTGCATGTGGCGTCAGGAAGATACAGGAGGCTATCGATCCCAGTAGAGAAGACACCGTCCTCACTGTCGTGGATGGAGCGGACATGAGAGCCCGAGCCTTCCGAAGTAGTGATAATCGTCGCTCCTCCGAAGGAGACACGCTTGCTGACAGCGTATCTATGGAGGCTCCCAAGTACTGAATGCACTGGACTGGAGTCGGAACCGACTTGGACATGTTGATGTGCAACCCCAGCTTGTTCAAGAGAACGCACGTCTTCTGGAAGTGTGCTTGCGCTTCCGCGAAGGAGGAGGCTTTGATCAACCAGTCGTCCAGGTAAGGGTAGACAAACACCTTGTTCTTCCGTAGGTGTGCTGCTACCACCGCCATGCACTTTGAGAATGTTCTCGGCGCAGACTTCAGTCCGAATGGCAGTACTGTGTATTGATAGTGATTGGCGCCGACTTGGAACCGCAGGAACTTCCTGTGTTTGTGTGCAATGGGCACATGGAAGTAAGCATCCTGGAGGTCGATGGCACACAGCCAGTCTCCCCGTTGCAGCTGAGGATAAATCTGATGCAACGACAGCATGCGAAACTTTTCTCTGCGAATCCACTTGTTTGCTTGTCGCAAATCCAGAATGGGCCTGAACTCGTTCTTGTCCTTTTTTCGAACCAGAAAGAATCGGGAGTACAGACCTCTTCCCCTTTGAGACAGAGGTACGACTTCGATCGCCCTTTTCCTTAACAGGATATCGGCCTCCGCCTGGAGCTCACGCAGCTGATACTGCGAGCCGACCGGAGGGATCGATGGAGGAGGGCTGGTGAACCGAAGACTGTATCCATTACAAACAATATTCAGCACCCACTTGTCCTGAGTAATTTTTCTCCACTCTGCCAGAAAAGATTGAATGCTTCCCCCCACCGGAGCGGGTAACAGTTGACGGAGAAGTAAGTGCTCAGGGCCTAGACCCGGCCTGTCCCTTAGTTGCTGGTGCCGACTGATGGCCGCCTCTGCCCCTCTGGCGTTTCTGGAATGGTCTTCTGAACTGCTGCTGTTGTTGTTGCTGCTGTTGTCCAGAAGACTGTCCACGCCCTCTGCCTTGACCACCGAACCGGCGTTGGAAAGGACGGTACGTCTTCTTGGTCTCCTTGGGCTTCTCCAAACCCACCGCTGTGAGCGTCTCAGCTTCCGCTTTCATGCGGGCCATTTCGTCGTCAGCATGCTTCCCGAACAGGGTTTCGCCAGAGAATGGCAGATTGGCAACCCTCTGCTGAGCGTCCGGTTTCAGAGACGTAAGGCGGAGCCAGGCATGTCGTCGCTGGTTTATTCCGTGGCAGAAACCATGCGCCGCCAGAAGAGAGGAGTCGGCTGCAGCGCTGATGACCTGATTCGCCACCAACATCCCTTCGTTAAGCACCTCCTGGAAGTCTTCCCGCTTGTCCCGCGGAAGAAGTTCCACAAATTGTTGAAGAGATTCCCAGAGGGCTCTGTCATACCGACCCAACAAGGCCGTGGCACTAGCCGCCTTCATTGAGGTCGCCGAAGTCCCACAAACTCGTCTCCCAGAGGAATCCAACCACCTAGATTCCTTGTCTGGCGGAACTGTGGAGGAAGGCGTGGTGGCATGTTGTTTGCGCGCCGCCGTCACAATCACCGAGTCTAGAGGGGGCTCCAGCCTCAGAAAGGCTGGGTCCGAGTCAGGAGCCCGGTACTTCTTCTGCAGTCTGGAAGGCGCCGCCTTAGTCACCGCAGGAGTAAGGAAAAGATCCAGGGCCGGTTATTCCAGGCCCGGCACCAGTGGCAGTAACGGCCGAGACAAGTGCTTCTGATGGAGCGTCTCAAAGATGACCGAGGTCTTCGGAATGGGCACTGTCAAAGTAATGCCCAATTTCGCTGCACCCCGTAACAGCACGTCCTGGAAGGACACCAGATCGTCGACCGGTGAGACCCGCGTGTCCGGCGAATCTGACAAGGTCGGGGAGTAGTCCCTGGTCCCAGACGACCTGGTCCGTGAACGAGACCTGTGTCTCCGGTGGCGCCGTCTAGATCGCGTTGAAGATCTATGACGCGAACGTTCCCTTCTCCTGGAGCGGGAGCGGGACCTCCCAGCACGTGGGCGCTCCACCGGTTTCCGTGGAGGCGTCATCCGTGGTTTGTCCTGGGGCTTCGGGGTAGGCGTACCCTTAGGAGGAGTCGGAAGCAGAGGCAGGGACACCGACCTCGGAGGCCTATGAGGAGGAACTGGCGGCAGAGGCCGCCCCTCAGTAGATGGCGGAGGCAGGGAGGGGAGCGGCGGCTTAGCCGGTGGAGCCTCCTTCGGTAGAGGAGGAGGGGTCACAGGTCTTGGCGGCGTATAGACCACCGAGTACCTCGTGCCCGATGACTTCTTCGAGGGAGGGGCCTGTGAGCCAGACCCTCCAGAGCGTGAGCGACGCCTCCTACGTCCGCCACCAGATCCGGCGTGACTTTTGGCGCCAGAATCCTTCTTGCGCCTCTTAGAAGAGGTTGAGACCTCAGGTGACGCCGATCTCTTCCTGCTCGACGTCGAGCGTTTCCCATGCGTGAAACGGCTATCTTTTGGCTCTGGCGTCGAACGCCGCCTACTCGGCGTCGAGCGTTTCTTCCTCGACGCCGATCGTCGCCCCCTCGACGACGAGCGGCCAGACCTCGACGGCGAGCGTCGACTCTTTCTTCTCGAAGACCGCTTCCTCACTGTCCTCGACGCCGAGGGTCCCCTCGATGTCGAACTAGTCGACGGCGACCGGCGGTGTCGCTTCGACGGCGAGCGCCGGTGTCTTCGTCGACGGCGATGCCTCGACGTCGACGAGGACGTCGACGACGGCGGTGACTTCGATGGCGGCCTGGCCAGGCCTCTCGACGTCGATTTCCCACGCTGTCTCGACCCGGAGCCCCGGGGAGAAGGGGAACACACCGTCGTCATCCCTCTCGACGTCGTCGTCGATGCTATCGACGTCGACGGAGACCGGGATCTTTTGCTGGTCTTCCTGCCTCTGGGGAGACCCCCAGAGGCCTCGGCAGAGGGAGCCTTCCCAGCCTGCCCAGACCCACCTGCAACCTGCAGACGCCTCTCCTCCAGGCCTTGGAGCCTAATCTTCTGTCTTTCCCTCAGGGTCCTTGTAGAAAAGGCCTGGCAGATGTCACAATCTTCAGGGACATGCTCATCAGGGAGGCAAATAATGCAGACGTCGTGTGGATCAGTCTTGGCCTTCTTCCTTCCACATGCTGGGCACTTGTCGAATAAGGCAGGCATTTTAGATCCCTAAAAGCCTGAACAAACACACAGAAGTGAACAGGAAACACCAAGAATCAAAGCATAACACTTTTAAAACCAAAAAGTGTCAAAAAACTCCAATAAACCCCTGAAAAGGGGAGAGCTCAATGCACAGGGTCCTGTAAGCAGGATCCGGAAAAAAGAACTGAAAGTAAGTTGGACCTGCTATGCATTCTGGGATACTGAGAGAAGGTTCTGGAAGGTTCTCTTAAAGGCACAGTATCCTATTTAAGCCACATAATGGCAGCCTATGGGGCTTGTCTGTCCAGGCCTTCCTCTCTATCATTTCTGAGGGGTTTTGCAGTAAAAACAAGGGAAATCTGGACAGGCTTTGCTGTTTGTGGATTTTTGGTGGAATTTCTAGTTGAAGTACTGGACAGTGTAGCCTGTGGATATAGGCTGCATTATTTGTCTTTAAATTTTCTCTTAAGTGTCTTTGCAGTTCTGCAATTTTCTGACAACTTAAGAGATTATTTTTGATTGCCGGGGTCCACGCACATGGGCGGGACTATTCACTAGATTATGACTATACACAGAGATCCCCTACTACAGAATATGACATGTACTTTTTTTGCTAAATGTGCATATTTTATAAGAAGCAATTCCGAATATTGAAATATCAGGACGAACCACAAGGTACGGAATTTCATCTGCGGCAGCCCAGGGGGTGTTTGCGTGTCCTTCGAGTGTTGTGTGAGAACAGTGCTGCAGTCTGGACATATAAGCTTGCTCAGTGTTGTTATCAGCAGTCCACGATAAACACATCTCCCCCCTCTCAGTGTATCTTCTATTGGTTGTGATAGGCAATGCCACACATGTCTGCCTCATGTTACTGACGGTGAATGAGGCACCATCAGCCCTCCGCATCGTGCAACAAAGTATTCGCTTTGCATCGAGGTTGGGATGCAGGCTATGTTGAAATGTATGTCGCAATGTGGCCGAAAATAGAGCGAACTCTCCACGCCGTCTCGCGCTCCGAAATACAGTACAACAAGCTCTTGGCATTGCTGTGGGGGGGGGGGGGCGGGTCATTCCATCAGTGAAACGCCAGATAAATGTTCTTACGGCTTGACACTGCATAATTTAAGCTGTCTGCTGTTTGATCAGCACTCCGAGGCAAAGGGGATATTTGTTTGATCAGTCAAGACTGCAGAAAGATGCTCTGTTGGGATGCAGGCTATGTTGAAATGTGTGATGCAATGTGGCTGAAAAATTGCAGTGGGAGAGGGGGCGGGAGCGCATTGGCGGGGGAGCAGCAGCCTTTGATGTGCGAGTGAGTGGGAGGGAACACCATATGGGGTGTGATTAAGAAGTGATCTCAAGCGCGCGCTGGGGAAGCCTCGCGCGTGAGTAACTCGTATCATTGGGGACAATCCTTGCTGGTTTCAAGAGCTGTTTTGCCTACTATACTCTCGCAGAACAACGCATATGCGTTGGTTCAGCGAGACCTAAACAACAATTGATGGACAGAATGCAGAACAATGTCATACATTCACCCCAGTACAGAGATCTGGGCCTAAATCCATCGTTTTTTTGCACTCCACGCCACCCCAGTTCAGACATGGCCATGTGCAAATCAGCCTTGACCCTGTGCCTCATGGGAACAGTCCAGCACGAACTGCCAAGCCATGTCTTCCCTGGACCGGAATCAAGCATCCTAGGACCGGTTTCTGGCTATCAGCCGTCTTCAGCCAGAATAGCTTGACTCCAGTGGTGTGGAAAGCATGCTCAGACTCACGTCTGAGCATACCCGTCCCACTCGGGGTGACAAATGCAAAAACAACAAATGATGGAAACCCAGCAGGACTTTCGGGAAAATATCTTTTTTCTAAACATATTCTTCTAAAGCCTGCAGCAAGAGTTTTGTGTAGATTTTACTGGGTATATCAAGTAGAGTTATCATTCTATAATTATTGGGCATTTCCCTAGACCATTTTTTAAAGCAAACACGGATACTCTCCTTCCAAGAATCTGGTATTCTACTCAGATGAACTATATTAGCGAACAGGGGAGTAAGTACTTGTGACCACAGGTCGGGATTAATTTTTAATGTCTGCTGGCAACCCATCTGGTCCATGAGCACATGAAGTTCTTTATTATAGCGGTTACCTCCTTTACAGAGGATATTAAATTCTACTCCTCCCTACTCAGATTTGTGGCATCCAGACAGCTATTCAAATATTTCAGCAATAGATGTACAGACCTGTTTTTTTGTAGCCCTCATCACTTTACCTAGTACTTTCCAAAAGGTTATAACTACTACTGCAGACAGTTACAATGACTCAGAACATAAGGACTCCTCCTCTTCTTAAACACATAAGGATTCTGCCTCTTCTTAAACAATCTTTCTAAATTCTGTCCTGTAGTCTCTCCTACATATCTTAATATGCCTGTTTCTGGCCTTGGGGTCCAGTTTATATGACACCCTGATCTTCTAATTTAAAGCTACCTTTGCTTTAAATTTTTCGCCCTCAGACCCGGTTTTAATTTTTCTCTTATTATTGATGTTTTTAGGTCGAGCCCAGTGCAGCGCGCATGCACTGCTCTGCTCAACTTTATGTAGGGGTTTTACAAATCTCACCACACGCTCGCTCGTGTGCTTTTGGTTTTGTCCCAGGCTATTGGCCTTTGCGCGGGAGCGCGCCGGGAGAAGCCTGGGACGAGGGCGGGACCGTCTGTGGCCGGAAGAGGACGGGCTGGGCCATCCCTCTTGGACATTGCTTACAGGTTCCCAACATCTTTTAAGTTGTACGACACAAATAGAAAATAGTGACTTTTAGCTTAAAAAAGCAATCACTCTATTGGTTTAATTCGTGTTTTATTTCTTTAAGAGCTCGCTTCCAGTGCACCTTTTATATGTTTCTTAATGTGTTAATCTCCCTGGCGTATGGTGATATAGATATATTTTCTTGGATATTTATTTAATTATTACACTTAATACATTCAGTGCTAAATAATGGGGAAGAATATTCCTGTTCAACCTGCCCCAATAACAAAACAAAGGGTAGTTTCTAATCCACCTCTTCCTAGTCTGACAGCTATCGACCGAATGCTGCAGAAGACTATTGGGGTGGTTGCCTCTGCCATTGAAAGCACAGAAAATGCGCTTTTCACTTCCCGCTGGTACCCTTCCTCCCCTACCTGTTACTAATATTTCAATGTTCACAACTAACTCCCAGGATTCGATGTTAGCCCCATCTTTTGTTGCTTTACCCGGGGTATATCCCATTTTAGCTACTAATGAGATAGCTCTTGCGATGGCCCCTGTATCTTCTGAACCCTTGCCCTCTTTAACAAGGTTATCTGTGACCCCCCACAATATTCACAAGTGATGTAATCCTCGATCCTCTTCGTTTGAATGAGGATTCTCCAGAAAAGGTGGGGTGTGGCAAACCGTTTAGCCCAATCTCTGTCTCTATTTTAACCGATAACAGCGACAGCCCGTGTGACAGGACCAGAGGGCAGAAGGCAAGATGTAAATTAAAACACACCACTAAGGAAGGCCAAGCTGTAAAAAATGGTAAAGGGAATAGTATCAACAAACAAAGAAAGGTTGTTGAAAAGCCTACTGGGAAAAGAGGAAATAAAGTGAATAACCAGCCAGAAATTGTATTTCCATCAACTAGTGTAAGGGCCCCAATAGTAGAGGAATCTTTCTGGGAAAGAATGGAGACCCTTTTTACAACGCTTTTAGAACCAATTTGCTTAAAGGTCAGGAATATTGAAATTAGGCTGACCAACATTGAGGGAAGGCTTGATATAAATCAGCAGCCATCCCAGGATAAAATCATTTTTACATTACCTCAACCTACCTCTATTTGTCCGAGTGGAAATCCCAATATTATTGTACCGGTTCCAGTAACCCAAACTCAAAATCAAACAAAAAATTCCAAGGCCAA
The DNA here is from genome assembly GCF_964261635.1 of Lissotriton helveticus. Classification (NCBI taxonomy): domain Eukaryota; kingdom Metazoa; phylum Chordata; class Amphibia; order Caudata; family Salamandridae; genus Lissotriton; species Lissotriton helveticus. Next base: position 1,848,698,771 of record NC_136065.1, on the reverse strand, counting down.
TGGTCGATTGGAGTCTAAAGAATTAAGGGGGGACACTGGAACTAATACTCCCGGATTGACTGTCTCAACCCCAGCAGTTCCCAATGCACCATCTAATCAAACTAGAAGAGCTGAGGACAAAACTGAGTCAAATGCAACTTTAAGTTTACCTATTCTAAATTTGCCCCCAGAAGCGACACCATATACTGTGGTGTTAGCCAATGTTCCTCCATTACCCCCTAATACCTTTGAACATTGGTCAACTTTCTGGAATAAATCTCTTCACTTTTTATCTACTAAGTTTGGGCTTAAAAACTATTTGTTTTCGGAATTTAAGATGGCCTGAAGAGTAAGTTGGTTGGGCACTTTAGATAAAACACTGAGGGGTGACTGTGTAATTCTAGCATTCCGGTCACCACAATTGGTACGTACTCTAATCGACAGAGGTTGTACTGGGACACTTGACCCAGACTTTGTTAACATTCTCCCCCTCGGTTTCTTTTACTGTCCACCTCGACCAATTAGGTGTTTAGCTCCCCCTTGTCCACCTTTAAACTTTGATGGACTATTGGGTAGAAGATATGGTGCCCCAACATTTAATCCATTTGACACTCTCAGTGGCTTAGAAAACAATGACTGATTCTACTACACTTAATCCCTTAGACGTAGAAGCTGACTTTATCCCCTATTCTGGCAATGGGGAAACTATAGTGGCAGATGGGGGGAAAGCTCCTAATATAGTCCCGACTATCTCAGGGTTTCCGAGACACAAAGGGGGTTCTGGGACTGCGGACGGGGGACCAGAGGTGGGAGGAGACCATGGGATCTCCTACTTACCAACTGGTTCTGCCTCTGCTGCCTCAGCCACCCCCCTGTTAGTACCACCGGTATGTAAAATTTCCTCGTGGAATATTGCCGGTATTAGATCTAAAATTGATAATCCAATCTGGTGCGATTTCATTCAGACACAAGATATGCTCTGTTTTCAAGAAACCTGGAGCCTTTGTCCGGTCCATTTAAATGGTTTTACGACCTTTCATACTCCAGCTGTTGATGTTTTACATGGAAGAGCAAAGGGTGGTCCGAGTATCTACTTGTCTAATAAACTGGACTTTGTAAGAGTAATTGAGCCTATTACAGACATCTATTTTCAACTTTTAATACTTGTCCTGGCCTTTGATACTCAGATTGCTCTTGTTAAATTATATAATAATATTTCTCCTGGTGACGTACCTACTGTTTTAAGTAATTTGACCAAAGCGCTGTTTTTACAGGAAAACATTTACAAACATAAATTGATACTATTGTTTGGGGATTTTAACTGTACTCTGTGTAGTATGATGAAGGATAATAGGTGTGGAATGACAGGAAGATGGCTTGGGCCATTCACATTTTAATCGCTCCATTCAAGGGGAACAATTTAATAGTTTGTTGGCTAAATTTGATTTAGGATTTGCTAATGAAGTTTGTATTGTACCATCTTCCCTATCCTCAACATTTAATGGAAGGGGTTGTGCTACAACTATCGATTATGCTATTGTTTCTAATAAATATGGTGGTAGAATCTATTCCTTGAACGTCTCTGACATTGCATTAAGTGACCACTTCCCGCTCTGTGTGGCCATCCTTCTGCCAACAACGTCCACCCTGATAAATCATAAAGAAAGGGACAGTGTGGACGTGAATCTAGCTATTGGTAGTGTTAATGGCTACACGTTAAAATGGGCCATGGTGAATCAGGCAGAAATAATTAATTTAGTGGTTGGTAAATGCTTACCTGAAGGGTAGATTCTCCCCCTGATATGCTTCTTGCTTCCTTCTCGACTATATCGAATGAAATCAGGACCTCCCTTGTGAGACAATTTAAAAATCATAAGCGGGAGGGAGGTTGGTTTGATTCTAAGTGTACTAGGGCTTACGCTCTCCTAAAGAAGGAATTGCATAAAAAACCTAGATGTGTCGGGGAGGTGGGCAGACTTAGGAAGGAATATAAAATAGCAATAAAAGATAGGAAGAATATGCTGAGAGCTGAAGCCTGGGAAGCTTTGCATTTTGCCTCTACCAGGAATGATTGTGCGGGCTTCTGGAAACTTATTAGAACTCCCTTTCTTTGGGAAGAGGTTGGTCTGAAGTTGGAAATAGCAATTCCTGAATCTGACTGGATTAGACACTTCTCTAGAGTGTGTGAGGGACAAGTGGGTTCTATGATATCTCCCTCTGAATACCCCACCTCAAGAAATGTGTGTTTTACCCTGGAGGAAGTTGAAAAAGCCTTATGTTTAAGCCAGGGTGGTAAGGTCCCCGGCCCGGATGGTCTCCCCATAGATATCTTTAAGACCACCCCTTCTTTGTGGGGCCCTCTCCTGGTTCAGGTGTTTAATGCTAGCTGTGTTTCAGATGTTCTGCCCATCTGGGTGGAATCTGTAATAGTCCCTATCTATAACAAGCATTGGAAATGCAATAGGTCTCGGATTTATTTGAGTTAGAGCTAATGGCATTGTAAATGGCAATGTCTTTTAGCCATGTGTTATGGAGTGTATGCATGTGGTGTGTAGTGGAATTATGTGGTTTGGATTGGAATTGTTCACCCTACACACTCACACACTGTTTACCCTGCACACTCACACACTGTTCACCCTGCACACTCACACACTGTTCACCCTGCACACTCACACACTGTTCACCCTGCACACACACACTGTTCACCCTGCAAACACACACTGTTCACCCTGCAAATACACACTGTTCACCCTGCAAACACACACTGTTCACCCTGCACACACACACTGTTCATCCTACACACACACACTGCTCACCCTACACACTCTCACACTGCTCACCCTGCACACTCACACACTGTCACCCTTCACACTCACACACTGCTCACCCTACACACTCACACACTGCTCACCCTACACACTCACACACTGCTCACACTCATACACTGCTCACCCTACACGCTCACACACTGCTCACCCTGCACGCTCACACAATGTTCACCCTGCACGCTCACACACTGTTAACCCTGTATACTCACACACAGCTCACCCTGCACGCTCATACACTGCTCACACTACACACTCACACACACTCTGCCCTCAACAGCACTCTGCCCTCAACTGCACTCTGCCCTCAACAGCACACAGCACTCTGCCCTCAACAGCACACAGCACTCTGCACTCAACAGCACACAGCACTCTGCACTCAAAAGCACACAGCACACTGCCCTCAACAGCACACGGCACTCTGCCCTCAACAGCACACAGCACTCTGCCCTCAACAGCACTCTGCACTCTGCCCTCAACAGCACTCTGCACTCACACAATGTTCACCCTGCACGCTTACACACTGTTAACCCTGCATACTCACACACTGCTCACCCTGCACGCTCATACACTGCTCACACGACACACTCACACACTGCTCACCCTACGTAATGCGAAAAGACCTAGCTCTGCCCTTTGGCCTGTGCTTTAATCGTACAGTAGGTTGTGAGTAGTTGCGCTTGATTGGTTGAGGCGTCCCCTCCTTGCTGCTCCCCTCACAAAGGGCCGGCTGCCTCAATGAAGCTCCCAAGACACGTGCTCAGCTGTTCTTTGTTTGAGCTCCTGTGTGTCAGTGCACCGTGTAAGCGCACAAGCATACCCTGCTCTCTCTGGAACAGTCACTCTGCACTCTGCCCTCAACACTCTGCCCTCAACAGCACTCTGCCCTCAACAGCACTCTGCCCTCAACAGCACACAGCACTCTGCCCTCAACAGCACACAGCACTCTGCACTCAACAGCACACAGCACTCTGCCCTCAACAGCACACAGCACTCTGCACTCAACAGCACACAGCACTCTGCACTCAACAGCACACAGCACTCTGCCCTCAATAGCACACATCACTCTGCCCTCAACAGCACTCTGCACTCTGCCCTCAACAGCATGCACTCAACAGCACACAACACTCTGCCCTCAACAGCACACAGCACTCTGCCCTCAACAGCACACAGCACTCTGCACTCAACAGCACGCAGCACTCTGCCCTCAACAGCACTCTGCCCTCAACAGCACTCTGCCCTCAACAGCACTCTGCACTCTGCCCTCAACAGCACACATCACTCTGCCCTCAACAGCACTCTGCACTCTGCCCTCAACAGCATGCACTCAACAGCACACAGCACTCTGCCCTCAACAGCACACAGCACTCTGCACTCAACAGCACGCAGCACTCTGCACTCAACAGCACGCAGCACTCTGCACTCAACAGCACGCAGCACTCTGCACTCAACAGCACGCAGCACTCTGCACTCAACAGCACGCAGCACTCTGCACTCAACAGCACTCTGCCCTCAACAGCACTCTGCCCTCAACAGCACTCTGCCCTCAACAGCACTCTGCCCTCAACAGCACTCTGCCCTCAACAGCACTCTGCCCTCAACAGCACTCTGCACTCTGCCCTCAACAGCACTCTGCACTCACACAATGTTCACCCTGCACGCTCACACACTGTTAACCCTGCATACTCACACACTACTCACCCTGCACGCTCATACACTGCTCACACTACACACTCACACACTGCTCACCGTACGTAATGCGAAAAGACCTAGCTCTGCCCTTTGGCCTGTGTTTAATCGCACAATAGGTTGTGAGTAGTTGCGCTTGATTGGTTGAGGCGTCCCCTCCTTCCTGCTCCCCTCACAGAGGGCAGGCTGCCTCAATGAAGATCCCAAGACACGCGTTCAGCTGTTCTTTGTTTTAGCTCCTGTGTGTCAGTGCACCGTGTAAGCGCACAAGCATACCCTGCTCTCTCTGGAACAGTCACTCTGCACTCTGCCATCAACACTCTGCCCTCAACAGCACTCTGCCCTCAACAGCACTCTGCTCTCAAAAGCACACAGCACTCTGCACTCAACAGCACACAGCACTCTGCACTCAACAGCACACAGCACTCTGCACTCAACAGCACACAGCACTCTACAGCACACAGCACTCTGCACTCAACAGCACACAGCACTCTGGCCTCAACAGCACACAGCACACAGCACTCTGCCCTCAACAGCATGCACTCAACAGCACACAGCACTCTGCCCTCAACAGCACACATCACTCTGCACTCAACAGCACACGGCACTCTGCCCTCAACAGCACTCGGCACTCTGCCCTCAACAGCACTCTGCACTCTGCCCTCAACAGCACTCTGCACTCAACAGCACTCTGCACCCAACAGCACTCTGCACTCAACAGCACTCTGCACTCAACAGCACTCTGCACTCAACAGCACACAGCACTCTGCACTCAACAGCACACAGCACTCTGCCCTCAACAGCACTCTGCACTCTGCCCTCAACAGCACACAGCACTCTGCCCTCAACAGCACTCTGCCCTCAACAGCACTCTGCCCTCAACAGCACTCTGCCCTCAACAGCACTCTGCCCTCAACAGCACTCTGCACTCTGCCCTCAACAGCACTCTGTACTCAACAGCACACAACAATCTGCACTCAACTGCACACAGCACTCTGCCCTCAACAGCACTCTGCCTTCAACAGCACTCTGCACTCAACAGCACTCTGCACTCAACAGCACACAGCACTCTGCACTCAACAGCAGTCTGCACTCAACAGCACTCTGCACTCACCAGCACACAGCACTCACCAGCACACAGCACTCAACAGCACACAGCACTCTGCACTCACCAGCACACAGCACTCAACAGCACACAGCACTCTGCACTCAACAGCACTCTGCACTCAACAGCACTATACACTCAACAGCACTCTGCACTCAACAGCACTCTGCACTCAACAGCATACAGCACGCAACAGCACTCTGCACTCAACAGCATACAGCACGCAACAGCACTCTGCACTCAACAGCACACAACACTCTGCACTCAACAGCACTCTGCACTCAACAGCACACAGCACTCAACAGCACTCTGCACTCAACAGCACACAGCACTCTGCACTCAACAGCACACAGCACTCTGCACTCTACAGCACTCTGCACTCTACAGCACTCTGCACTCAACAGCACACAACACTCTGCACTCAACAGCACACAGCACTCAACAGCACTCTGCACTCAACAGCACACAGCACTCTGCACTCAACAGCACACAGCACTCTGCACTCAACAGCACACAGCACTCTGCACTCAACAGCACTCTGCCCTCAACAGCACACAGCACTCTGCCCTCAGCAGCACTCTGCCCTCAGCAGCACTCTGCCCTCAGCAGCACTCTGCCCTCAGCAGCACTCTGCCCTCAGCAGCACTCTGCCCTCAGCAGCACTCTGCCCTCAGCAGCACTCTGCACAATACAGCACTCTGCACTCTAGAGCGCTCTGTACTCTACAGCACTCTGCACTCAACAGCACTCTGCACTCAACAGCACTCTGCACTCAACAGCACTCTGCACTGAACAGCTCACAGCACTCTGCACCCAACAGCACACAGCACTCTGCACTCAACAGCACACAGCACTCTGCACTCAACAGCATACAGCACTCTGCACTCAACAGCATACAGCACTCTTCACTCAACAGCACACAGCACTCTGCACTCAACAGCACACAGCACTCTGCACTCAACAGCACCTAATGCTTATAGAGTGGTCTGTATTCCGGTTTGTACGGAGGACACATGGGTTGTCGACAAAGGGAAAGAAGGAATGGAAAGCAACAAAAGTGCCCAAACGCCTTGGATGGCATCCCTATGAGGCAAAAAGGGGCCTCGGAGAGGCTCTGTGGCACTGGCATACGTATAGTGTACAGGGGCCACTTTTTACAGACGCCTCACCTTGAATCCAACTGGTACAGAGTTTGAGGAGGATAGCATAACCTCACAGCGATCACACAATGAGCCAATGGAGAGCCCAGGATTGAAACTGAACATGGGGCCAACACTGGGGTTTAAGATGCCAAGGAAAAAGGCACAGGTGGGATTAAATGCACAGAATGCTCGTACATTTATTGTTTAAGCGCTGAGGTATTTCACAGGTACGGAGTAAGTGTTAGGAGGCTCAGGCAGGAAGGGTAGGGTTCACTTCATCCAGTGGGTTCTCTACTGTGTAACCCAGACACCAGGCTAGAGGTAATTTGTTAAAGCTTTTGCAATAAATTATAAGAAACACACCTCTGAGAAGCACCAACATTTTTTTTTTCATTTGAAGCACTGATACCCAGTAAATACCCAATACAGGAGATAACAACAATATTGAAGTAAAGTAAAGGACTGGGATGCGGCCGTGCAGGAGGGACTAGCACAGAGTTCAGGTCTGGGAAGGTTATTGACGGAGGACGAGTGTCTGCTCACAATTTGGAAGGCGTGTGGGGCCCTTGGGTTTCTGTGGCTGAATACATGATTTTGTTTAGTTGTGTCTAAATATGTTTTCCTGTCCGTAGAGCCTCCCCCTGCACCCGAACAACGCACGCAGAATAAATTATTATCTTGAAATAATATCACTGTAAGTAATCTCTGTGACCCCCCCCCATTTCTCACATGTGGTCCTGTTTTAGATCTAAAATAACCTTTTTTTATGGATGTTACGTTAAAGCAAACATATTTCTCTGCAAATTGTCTGTAATCGACACTCACACACCACTCAGAAAATTAAATCAAAGGAAAACGCAATTGAAAACAATCTGTTTAAAGAATTTTTCTGGGGCATCAGGGCAAGGTCTCTGCAGAACAAAGCTGGGTGGAATCAGTGTGCGCAATATATAATTGTACTACTGTGACTGGTATGGTAGAATTGCTGCAGCTGATACAGTGGAATTCTTGATCCGGAGTTCGTCCGGCTTCTTGCCCCGTTCACCTTTTCAGCAGTGTTTAAAAAGCTCCATTTGTGCCCGTGCCGGGTGGCAGAGGGCATCTAAATACCACGCCTACTTGCCTCTGGCAGCTTTGCCGAGGGGGTTGTGTCTCCTCCCTGCTGCTTGTCGCTATCAGCTGCCATTTGTTGGAGGGCTGCCCACCCAGCTGTGCAGAACGGGATCTGACAAATTAGGCTTGGAAGGAGCCACTCATAGACGGCTGGGGGCTGCTTGCTGCTGGGCTCAGGCACACTGGGTGCGTCGGTGGGGCCGTGCAGGAGGGACTAGCACGGAGTTCAGGTCTGGGAGGGTTAGTGACGGAGGACGAGTGTCTGCTTACAGGTTTAAAGGCGCGTGGGGTTCTCTGCTTTCTGTGGCTGAATTGCAAGATTTTAAAACAACACAGTATGATAAAATGTAATCTTCAAAAAACCGATAAAATATAATCTCGAAAAACGGACATACATTAAGCAGCTGCTAATACAACAAGGAAGCTGCGCGCTGAGCGCTGCAGAATTGTGAACACGCCCGTTCACTAACGGAGGCACCCTGACAGCTCCTAATTATAATTTATGTACTTCTTAGCGCGAGCACGCACGAAATATGCCCAAAATGGCGGAACTAAACTACATTTACCCTATCACTTCAAGCCTATTAAAACGAAAACACAAGGAAGACGAATCACTGACCAGATGACAGAAAACGCTAAGGAATGTCTGGAATTTCTCTCTCCAAGGCCCTAGGAGATACTTCTTTTTTTTCTCCTTTAACATTAGTTCTCAAACTCCTCCCAGTTTCACTGGGAAGGAGTCCGAGCCCTAAAAAGGGGGATAGACAGATTTTCTCCCACCAGTGACCGTCGAGATAAGGCCCAGGACAATAGTTTTTTGACTGAAGGGCCTTGGAACCCAATACAAGATCCTCCCTTGTTGTCTCAGGGGTTAATTGCGGAAACTGAAATCCATTCCAATCAACTGCATTTTTCCCCAAGACTCCATCATCTGGTAGTTTGATCCTTTCCATTCTATTTTGGAACATTGCAGGTTTGCGTTCCAAAGTCGATCAACCTAACTGGCTAGAAATCATTAGAAAACACAATATAGTATGTTGCCAGGAAACTTGGTCGGTTACTGCTATCCATCTACAGGGGTACAGATTGTATCATTCAAGCGCACGTCCTTCCCTTTTCGGTATAACTAAGGGAGGTTTATCGGTATATGTTTCTAATACCCTTACACTCAAGAAAATTGTTGAAATCTCAACTGAAGAGAACTACCAGATAAATAAACTCTCAGTGAACTAAGGGCATACCTATTTTTGGGTAAATTTCTATAACAATCTGTTACCATCTGACTTTGTGAAAGTCTTAAATAGGATAACTCTGGTTCTAGATGAACACCGGAATGGTTGTTCCTCCCTACCTTTTAAATTGATTTGGGGTGGCGATTTCAATATTACTTTATGTAAATATTATATGAATTCAAATTGTGGTGTCGTGGATGAGGGTGGGAGCGCCCTAAAGCATTTCGCCCACTCCAGTGCTGGGAACTTTTTAAACGAAAAACTTTTCTCCCTAGGACTGGGGTTTGCGAACGAATTAGCTGAACCCCCAATTGACTTCTCCCCTACCTTTCACGGCAGGGGTTGTAACACCATAATCGATTTTATCCTTCTTTCTAATCAAATGAAGGATGAGCTGCTTACATTTATTACTGGAAATGACATAAGTAGTGATCACTTCCCCAACAGTGTCACTATCTTAGTGCCATCTGGACGTGACACAATTGGTAACCCTGGGCTGTTAAACCAAAGAGCCTTGTGTTTAGATAAAACTAATGGCTATTCGGTGAAATGGGCCAAAGTCGACCCGGATGTTATTACATCCAACGTCATCATCAGAGCCCTCCCTATGCTAGAAACATGTCTAGATTCGTACTTTTCTCTAGACGATATATAATATTACCAAAGTAATCAGCAAGGAGCTGCTCCGCAAACAAAAACAGATTGGCTCGCAGGAAAAAGGGTGGTTCAATTCGGAATGCCGTAGAGCCCTGTCGACCCTAAAAATAGCCCTACACAAACCTGTGAGGGATCAGCTTGAAATTAGGAAGCTGAGAAAGCTTTATAATTTGGCGAAAAAAGAATGTAAGAAGGAAAGGAAAAAAGATCTGTGGGCGAAGCTCTATGAGAGCTGCAACAGAAAGGATAGTTTAATGTTTTGGAAAGTGGTCAACTCACCCTCCTTGAATGATATGAACACTGGTCCCAGTATTGAGGTAGCAATCAGTGCAGAGGGTTGGGGTTCCCACTTCTCTAAAATATTTTTAGCTGAGGGTAACAACCTTAACGAAAGCAGATATACATCACCTTACCCTATTGAACTATCCTTTAGTCACGAGGAGGTAATTGATGCCCTGTCATCCTCGAAACCTGGCAAATCTCCCGGCCCGGACGGCGTACCGTTAGATATTTACCTGCATAATCAGGAGCTCTGGTCACCAGTATTGACCAGAGTAATTGAAGCAGCATTAAAAGGGGGTCTTGTAAAATCTTGGTCAACTTCTATTCTGTTGCCCATTTTTAAGAAGGGAGACCGTAATAACCCGGCATGCTACAGGCCCATTTCCCTCCTGGATTCTCTTGGTAAAGTTGCAGGCCGCTTGATCCTTGATAGACTACGGGCCTGGTCGGAGGATAATAACATCATGACAGACCTGCAATATGGCTTCCGGGAGGGGCTGGGCACGGTGGAGCAGGCTTTGAATCTCTCCCTTCTAATTGGGAAGTACGCTCAGGCCAAGAAAGGCAATCTCCACCGGGTCTATGTGGATCTGACCGCAGCCTTTGACTGTGTTTCACATTCAAGGCTGTGGTCAGTCCTATTAGAACTGGGTGTAGACCCCCCGATAATATCCTTCTTGCGCGAGCTGTACATGGGAGCATCGGCCAGGGTGAGATTTGGGGTGAACGGGGAGCTTACCCTCCCCTTTGCAGTCACAAAGGGGGTCAGACAGGGGTGTGTCCTGGCTCCCTTCTTATTTAACCTTTATACAAACGGTCTCGAGAAGGCCATGTTGGAGGGGAGTCAGGACCTAGCAGCAATCGCCTGTCGCCCCATTCCTACGTTACTTTACGTGGATGACGCGGTGATCATGGCGCGAACCCCGTTACAACTCCAGACCCAGTTAAATTCCTACGGTAAATTTATGCCTTCACTGGATCTAATGGTTAATATTAAAAAAAAACCTATGCTATGCATTTTGGTAAAAAGACATCCAAGAAAAAACCGATACTAAATGAAGCAACTAAGTTGGACTGCACCAAGACATACCCTTACCTTGGTATCTTATTTGATAATATTTCTTCTTGGAAACCGGCCATTGCTAGTAGGCATCTCCTATTTTTAAGAGCTACATGTTCCTTAATTGACTTTGCACGTAAAATAGGGAAGCCTCCCCCAAAAGAACTCATGCAAATTTATTATGCTAAGTGTCACAGCATAGCTGTCTACGGTGCTGGGGTGTGGGGCTATGTACCAGTGGATATTTTGCAGAGGGTAGAGAATATTTTTATCTGTTATTTGCTGGCCATTCCGCAGTGCTCTCCAACGTTTGCTTGTCATGTCGAATTGGGAATGGACTATATTGCTGATTACATAAAAATTCTGCCAATATTATTGTGGCACCGCATTTGGACAACGGAACAATGTATCCTAACTCGAGCGCTAATATCAGACTGTTTGGGTCTAGACAATTGGTCAGATATCCCGTGGCTGTCATTTGTATATAATTTTCTCAAGGATTTGGATCTTTTAATATATTTTAGAGAACCTGCGATATTATCGAGTATCACAAGAAAGACCTTGAAATTGTCTTGTTTGTCACACTTAAGGGAACTACGTATAGCCCAAGAAATCAATAAAGTTTCAAACCGACATAGTTTAACTATTCAATGCACTCAGGGCATCCAACCGTATCTCACCTTTTGTCTGACCAACTATGAAAAATATCTGTTGACACAGTTTAGGCTCAATTTGTTTTTCCGTTTGGTAACATTTCCAAGGAGACAAGATTGGTCTTCTTCAATTATCCGGTGCCCCTGTGATGGTATTTCTGAACAGTCCAATATTCATGTACTTTTGTTCTGTAAATTCTATGATCTACCACGCAAACGCTGGATTATTCCAATACTGTTATCTCAGGGCTTGTGGAGATGCCGCCCTGCCCTTTTGGCATTACAACATTTAGAAACAGTATCAAATGCCAAAAGTATAGCTATGTTTCTCAAAAGCTGCTTGAAAATTCGGTGTACCCATGATTAATTATAGTTCTAGTGTTTTATTTAAACTTTTTGGCTGGAATCCAAAGTTTCTTATAGCACATATGTTTGATACCATACAACTAGTCGGCGGTACCAAAACTTTTAAACCAAAGAACTGAAGTTAAAAAAGGCTTTATTTTGTTTACGTATTCAAACTGTTTAATACTATTTTTAATCTATTTCTATGACTGTGTATGAACTCATACATTATGTTTGTCGCTTTTATGATTGTATCCTGTTTTAAAATCAAATAAAGCTTTCTACTACTACTATACTACACTTCCCTGGCAATGTGAGATATATCGACGTGCAGATCTCATCACGGTGAATGGAATGGGTCACTACGAGTCTGAACAATGTCTTTTATAGCGCTGCATACAGCCGTTCGGAGAGCTATTCCGTTTGAGCTGCAAACAGCGCGTCATTATTTCCATATTTAAAGGCAAGTCATATACGGAAGTCGGCAGAGAGAGTGGGTGATACTGGCATTCAAACCCACGACCGTCAAGCCCATGATCGGAATACAACGGGTACCCGTGTAATTTTCGGAACCCTTTTGCCAACTGTAAAACACTTCGTATTACGTTCTTGTTATGTAGGATTTGCATCTTCCAATAGGAGGCCGTTATTTACGTCTAGTTGCGATTTCCACGGATCCTTTTGCAAACTAAACACGCAATAGTGTTACACGGAAGCGCTAAGATTTCTGAGCGCTTTACAAAAAAACAGTACAATAAAACAGATGCTAATCTCACGGAATCTTCTTCGGTCTGTGAAGCGACCTGGCCGATTGCAGGCTGTGCAGACAACTCTACACAATCGCATGGCGGCCGCGGGAGAGGTTGTGGCAGCTGACAAATTCAATGCTTGTGTGTTTTCGGAAAGGCTGCTGAAATGAGGAGTCCCCGTGCCAGCGACTAGTCTAGGGCAACATCTGGAGATATGATGAAATGTCCATGCATCTGAATGGCCAGCAGGGCTGGGGCAGAGCCAGTCGTGTGACAGGTATGCTGTGGGCTCGATGCCTCCTGAAAGGTTAGTGGATCTGAGTGAAAACTGGACAGCCAACTCAGTGGGTTGACGTATTGCTGTATCAATGATGTGGTAACCTGCAAAATCAACGATTTCAATCCCAGAGTTTCTGACTCAGCCCTCCATCCGTCTCAATATAATAGTAGTGCGTTACCATGAGTGGATGAGTGTGAGACTGAGCATATGCATTCATGAATGTATGGCTGAGTGATCACAAGGATGGTGAATGGTTGACTCAATTTATCAACAACCCGAATAACATCGCAAATAATAGCAGTTCAGCGAATTACCATTAAATAAAAGCTACACCTTGTTTCTAATGTGCATGAAATCAAGATGTGAAGGCACTCCATTCGCACTTGCCTTTTTGATTTTCAATCAGCATGAGATAGTTTCCACAGGTCACCATGCCATGTCCAACTGGATAGTGTGTGACTTTAGCTAGGTGCATGGCATCAGGCACCATTCAGACGTTAACGCTATTGGCATTTCCAAAGCTTGTTTTACTTTGTAAGGAGCCAGTTGCAGCTCAGAAAACCTTTGGGTGCAGCCTGCCTCAGCACATCCCCTTGGTTTCATTACAAATTATAACAAAAATAATTGCAAGATGGCCACCCGTCTGTCCATAAACTTGTTCCTGTGTAGGGGAACAGCTTGAAAGGTTTTTGCTATACTTAACCAAAAGAAAGTGAGGGTTGAATAAGTTGGTAGCTCGGCAGCCAGTGCCAGACCTATTGACCTTATCAATGCTTGTTATATGAGGGGTTGAAAAACACTGACTTGGAAATAATGGGCAAGTGAGGAAAAAGCTAGTTGTAAGTAGATATAAATACCATAATGGTTAATTATGAGCACTAAATTAAAGCACTGGAAACAATAGGTGATATTACCTCATTCGAGTGCTCATGCTTTTCAACCTCAGCATGATGAAATGCGGAGTCAAGCATTCACGAAGTAGGTTAAACGGTTAGTCTGGAAGTGCCAGACAGAGGAGGGACCTCAAAAAAGGATTTCCATCTTTTAAGCTGTAAATTACGTTCTTGTTGATAGACAAAACAACAAACGCGTATAATTATATTGATAAAGTAACTTAGTAAAAACAAAATGGTGACAAACGAGGCAAGCAAGGATCACCATGCCAAAAACCTCTGACACTATTATTACTCTGCGCCACAGCGGGCAGAACTTCTCGTCACCTTAAACTTGAAGAACGGGAGATTTGCGGGCGAAAAAGTTTCAAAAGCGGGTAGGTTTCACTTGAAAATACATTAGACTAAATTCATGTTTAAAAGGTGAAAAGAAAACCACGGGACAAATGGACAATTCAGAGTTTACAAACTGATGATATGACCTTCCGAAAAAAACAAGCATTAGCGGCAGCAATAGCGGCCGTGAAACTAAAATCGGCCGCGAAAGTAGCAGGGGAGTGGGAGGGAAGCGATGCGACAGGGGGCTGGGGAGGGGATCCCTTTGAAGTGTGATGCCAAGGCTCCAGCATATGGGGTGTAAAAAAGACTTTGAAGTCTGAAGCTCTCTGCATTGCTGTGGCGGGTCTGATGCGATGATGCGAGGCGGCTCGGGGAGCAAATGGCAAGCGCGTGCACGGGCACATGCACTCTGCGTAATCCGCCTGCCAAAGCCCCTTGGTCAACTTTCCTGATCCACCTCTATATGTCTCGAGCTGCAATGCTTGCGCATTGGCAGGTCTCGACCTAACGAGTGGCACAGAGGGCAGAAGGGCAAAAAAAACAAACGAGTGAAACAGAGGGTAAAAGGGCACAAAAAATGAGTGGAACAGAAGGCAAAAGGGGCACAAAAACGAGGGAAAAAACGAGTGACACAGAGGCAAAATAAAGAACACAGAAATACAAGGGCAGCTAAGAACAGAAGGCAGAAAGAGCAGAGGCACGGGGGCAGCGAGGGGAACAGAAGGGAAAACCGGGCAGAGACACGGCGGCAGCGAGGGGTACAGAAGGAAAGACCGGGCAGAGAGAGCACAGGGACAGCGAGGGGAAGAGAGGGAAGAAAAAGGGGCACGGACCACGTACAGGCAGCGGGGGGAAGACAGACAACAGCAGTCACAGACAAACAATGAAAATACAGGCAATTTAATCAAAGCAATAAAGAGGAGGATGAACAAACCTACCTACCACTGGCCACCAGGGATGAGGCGCAGGTGGTAGCCTGCGGGTGGTGGAGAGCCTCGAACTTCCTCAGCAGCGGCAGCTGGGGCAGGGACACACAGGCGGTGCTGTGCGAAGGGGGGAGCGACCTACCTGGTGGGGTCAAGGGTCGCTTAGTACCAAGGCTAAAGCAGCTACCCAATAGCGTATAAATACCCCACATAGGGTGTCAACCCCTGCGAGGGGAGTCCCCTTGGGCACACCACACATTCAGAGGAAAGAAAGGAAAACCGAACCAGCCGTCTGGCTGCACTGAACAAATACTGAGATGGCAGAACAACCGACTACACCATCCGGGCCCCATGCAAAGAACCCAGGACACTTTTGAAATTAATTAACAAGGCAAAATTGCCGATACAGAGAAAAAACACTTTAAGACAGATAGTCGTGCTGCAAAAGTCATGGCAGCCCAGACATGAGGCGGGAGACTGCTGAATCGGAGTGGCTGTGTAAAAGGTCCACTCCATCGAATGGCAGATCTCTAAGAGCATCCCGAACATTGTCCAGGAAACGTCTGTTACTCAGCCAAGCACTGCGGAGTAAAGCCACAGACCGAGCAAGAGCTCGTCTCACCGAGTCAGTGGCGTCAAGGGAAGAGCGGAGGGAAAATTGTGCCATTCCCCTGCCATCATGCAGAAGGCCGATCAAGTCAACCCGCAGGCCTTCTGGAAGTGAAGGAAGAAAGTCCTCTACTACTGGCAGAGGCGAAAAGCTGGCGACCACGTGTCAAACCAACTAGATTCGCTGGTGGGAGGCAACAGAGGCAGGGCGGAGGAAGACTAAGTCAAAGGCCGCCTGAACTAATTGACCCTTAGCCCTAGGGTGAAGGGACAGAGCGGATCATTTGGGGCAGGACGGTGTCGACGTTCAATGGCCCGATCAACAGGGTCACCAGAGGAAGGCCTCGCCCATGTGCTAAGCATGATGTCAAACAAAGATGCCCCAAGGGGCAGCAAAGGCTCCACTTCAACCGGCTCAATCCAACAAGGGATCAGAAGGCAGAGAAACCACAGGGGGCTGAAAACGAAGAATAGCTGCCGCCCTGTGAATAGCCCGTGCGTAAGCAGAACTAGTCTCAGTTGCCATCCGGGGAGGCGATATTAACCCATCACTAGGAAATTGGTGCAGACTAACCCGTCCACTAGACCGCAAAAGCGGAAGAGTCGGAGGCTGAGCCAGAGACCAGGCCACACAAGGTACCTGCATCATGGGCAGAAACGGCCTGAGATTAGGGAAGTCCAGAGGAGCGTCAACCTGTGGCATAAGAGGAGGCATAGGCGCCGGCACCGATGTCGATCGACACCGTGTGGGAGTCGCATCGACGTCTGAGGAGTCGGGTGGGATATCAACCTCCTGAAATAGAGGAGACGTGTACGTGGGCACCGGCGTCAACGAGCCAGTCGTCTGTACGTCGACAACCTCCAAAGGAGACTCAGGCTAGGCGCCGTCTGACGTCGACCCCACTGCAACATGTGGGGAACAGGGCGTCGAGCTCGGCGCCGCCTCCGACTTCAGCGCAGGAAGCTGCTCAGGGCTATGCAGAGACTGACAGAGTGGGCTGGACTGGCGACTGGGAGGACCCACTGGGCCATGTCCCGTTGGCGCCGTATCAGCTCTAGACCCGGAGTCGATGCACACAGCCGATGCCGAGGGCGAATCCACCGGTGAGGACCCAACATGAGTGCCTTCCACCTCTATGGGACCAGAAGGCGCACCTGGGAGAGGGTGTGACCCAAAGTAAGAGTGGAATGCTTTAGAATAAGCATCCATTTGGGTTTGTGTCGCTCCAGCACCCGGAAAGGGGGGTACGAAGGAGACGACAGCCAGACGCCTGTTCCCGGCAGGGAGCGTGCCAGCGCCACAGGTTTGGGAGGAAGACTTCCTGGATTTATGCTTGTGTTTACCCGCCTCCGAATTACGTCTGTGGGAACGACCTCGGGAGTGGGCTCAAACCCAAGAGGGAGAGCGGCAACGTGAAGGTGCAGGACCGGACAGCCGTGAGGCCAGCAATTTCATACGACGCTCCCGTAAGGAATTTGGTTTCTTCCGCTGACAATCGTTGCACTCTTTGGAGTTGTGGTGCACCCTGAGGCACCACATACAGATGGTGTGTGGGTCCGTTACGACATCTGACGTGCACAGGTCTCACACTATTTAAAGACCGAAGGTATTGCACACTGTTCTGGGACGCCGAAGACGTCGAGAAGACGCGAAAAACAGGTCAAGCAACTGCTGTTTTTCCAGGATCCGCGTTGGGACGCGGAAAAGGACAAATCTGATGTCTGCGCGCCGGGAGGGGCATATATGGCTCGGCTGACATCACGTCCGTAGATGCCTTCAGGGCGAAGCCGTGCGGCGCAGCCCCTGGCGCGCAAGGTGCTGCTGCGGAAAGTTTTCTGGATCCAGTCTTCCGCCTGGGGATATTCTAAGTTAAGGAATGTGTGGCTAGACGTCTCTATCGGATGTAGCAATTTTAGGGAACAGAACATTTGACAACACACACCTAGTGACATCACCGGGTAAACTTCGGTGGATATCATCTGAACAACCCAATGCCCTTCAAGACACCATAAGACATAATATCACTCGTAACAGCCACAACAGATATGAGAACACTGGGAATTACTTTGTAACACACTGTGGGAGAACAGCAAAGCAAACGTACGCAATACAGAATATCAGGCATGACAGTTTAACACAGAGTGGTACTCAAACAATTAAAGAGATGATGGTATAAGGCTTAACCTGCTTAAACATCAGATATGATGGCAAAGTGACCGGACAACACATACATGATCTCTTATACTACATATTATAGAAGCACATGTGATGGATGTCACTTTTGGAGAGCACAAGTCAGCAGCACTCCTACACACATGCATGCACTTGGCGGTGAACCTTACACAAGAGCAATATCTTCATTCACTTCTCTATCAGTCATGAAGTTTGTTCTTACCAGTGTGCGTTTTCATATGTTCATCAAAATACTGCTTCATGTTGAAGTCTTTGCCGCACCATTGGCACATGAACTGCTTGTGTCCGATGTGAATGCTCATGTGTGAGCGGAGCTGGTACTTGTACTGAAATCGCTCGTCACAATTCTGAGAGGAGGGAATTGTAGCATTAGTGGTTTTACTAGAAAACAATATTGCAAACAAATGTCTACAACTTCAAATTTCATATTGTACTTGAATGCTGTACTACCTACCAATACAATAAGCTGCATCATAAATGCACTCTATCACCTTTGAAAGTGCATAGTGTTGATCTGTCACATTCTTTGGAAAACGGAATGCCCTGTACATACACACCCCACTGACATTTTAAATTCCGATTTCTTCAATATCCCAATATACGAATAACGTATGCAGAAACCACAGTAGTGTGAATAGCAAACTAACAATTCACTCCTAAAGCATTTGCAGATATTAATCTTAGATCTCTAGTTTGGGAAAACATGCAAAAGAGAAAAGGCAAGGTTGGAATGGTAAATACATTTACAAAACAGACAACTTCTCTTCTTAAAATACCCAAGGTGAATAACTTATTTCAAATAAACTGAGGAGGGCACCCAGATCTCTTTCTTGCAGCCTCGGTCCTTCGAGGCAGATAACCTAAGCATCGTCTGTAATCGAATGTAGATGAAAGGTCGAACTTGTTTGATTAGAACTGGGTCAGAGGAACATTTTGTCTGCCTCGAGAGGGGGAGTGCATTACAGCCTGTACCCGAAAGGCCTTGACAAGCATTGGCAACATGCATTTTCGTTGCGCTAATGTGACAAGGCTACAACAGTGTTCAGCAAGGCTTTCTTTAGCTGACGTAGACGACTTAAAAAATTATACAATTCTACTCTTAAAGTACAGCTACATTCATTATTTAAACATCCTAAAAAGATTAGGATAACTTCATTAAGAACGCTCAATGCCCACGTAGGTACTTTTGTAATTTCAATTTGATTTTAGATCTAGAAGCATTACAAACATGAATATAGGTATATTACCTCACCTAAATGGACTGTGTTAATTGATTTTGGCAGGACCCAAGGCTACGATTATATGTTTTATTACGTAATAGTCCATTACTCATTTTTTTACAAAACACTCCACTTCCAGGACATATATGGAAAGCACGTTAGTCAAAAATAACTACAAACCCTGTTGTATCAGCCAATTCTGTCCATTACAATAAAATATCAATCACTAGGCTCCTATATTAGATTAGGCCTTCCTGTTTTATTGCTGCTAGTAAAAGCCAGTTAAGTACCTTTTTATTTTTCACCTCTAATGTGGTATTGTGAAAATGCTTAATCACTTGCAGGGATGTGCATGTAGGGAAACATTTACGCCATGTTTAATGCAGTGACAGTCTGGTTTATCAGGATTGCTTGCCTGCAAGGCATTTGAGGGTTTGTAGGAATGAAAATGGTAATCATTCAAATTCTCACCACCTCATGCCCCATCACCCTTTTCTTGGACTGCCCGACATCCTTGGTACTCATGCAACGGGAGAAAAGTAAACAGAGAAAGACGTGTGGTGAGGGAGCGGGCATTTCAACTGAAGACGTCCTGCTGAGTTCACCACTCACATGGGTATCCAAATGAGATAGGCTAAGTGGCCAGTAAAGAACATTGTTCTCCCCCAAAAAATGGATATACTGGTTTGCGATCCACGGGTTACTTATGAGCCAAGTCAGAATGCAAAGAATTGCTAGTCAGAATGTTTTTGACATGTTCTTTGACAAGGTGTAGTACCAACTGCACATAGAAAGGCATAGTAACAGTAGTGAAGGGCGGAATAACAGTGTAGACAACTCCAGTTCAGGAAATTAGTTTCATATGGATGAGAAGGATCTTTCCACCTATAACGTGGGTCCACTTTTGCAGGGATCACGTTCTGTTTAATGAAAAAATTAAAAGCTGCACTACTTCAAACAACAGAACCCATAAACAGAAATCTAGAAATAACGTCAGGTACATGAATAAACAATTACTGGCAATTTCAACAGATCTGACCATTATGTGTAACTACATATACACGCAGGCCTGCATTGAAGTGCACAGACTTTTTGTGCTGTGATTGGGAATTAGTTCAGGGCGCCCAAAGCAGCCGAGTATTACTATGGTTCAAAAGGGTCAAATTGAGCCTTTTAACTTGAGCCACCTTAGTACTGTAACCTAAACAACACCCTTTAGCACTTGACCCTCAGAAAGCGAGCTCAGAACAGTGTTACTCAGTGATGTGGTGTGGCTGGCAATCCAGTTGAGACTATTCCTCAATAATAGGACCACACCAGCTAGTATTTTTACTTTAAAAATAAAGTACTTTATTCCTTACACAGCTAAATACTACACATCTTCCAGTAATCAATAAGCCACAGTATATAGGTGTTGACAAAAAGTTATGAATCAATAAACAACTGCCTATACAGTCTTCAGAAAGAGAACTTATCAATAAACCACCCCATATAGAGACCGTTTGACAGTTTTTTTTGATTCAGCTAAGTGCGAGGACAGTATTCTGTCTCAATGCTCAAAACTATTATTTTGTGTGCCCCTCACGACCTCAAAACTGTGCTCTGTAATATCAAACCATAATGGGAGGGCTCAGTGAAGAGGAATGACTGCTTTGTACACCGAGGCGAACATGAAAAATCTTCAGAGGCATACCCTGCGGTGGCACATGCTTGCCAGAGCCAAGAAGAGACATGTCCACCCAAAAACGGTAACTATGTAGCCCTGAAGCATTCCACACAAGTTCCACTGTACTGGCCTGGAATGTCTTTCCATTCATGCCAATGAAGTTATGCGGTTATTTCAGATCCATCAGGCACAGGCACTATCTACTTTATGAAAATTAAAATTAAATGAAAAATAAAAATACTCGCCAGTCGTTTGTGTGACTGAGCAGTGACTCATTGGCTGAGCAGGGAGCAAACTTGCAGATTATAATAGCAATTTAGAGCCCAAGATGCCCGTACTTCGACATGTGGTACCCGTAAATCCCATGGTGCGTCCTGAGATGTTCTGCCTACCCAAGGAGTTCAGAAGGGATGGAAAAACTAGGGCACCCCAAGCAGCACGGGCACGGCTGGATGTTTCCATGCCCATGAGCTCTAACGCCTGGCTGCTAGGTTCGGGGTAAGCTCTGGTCTCGGTCACGCTTAAGAGTGTCCGTGTGTCATCTTATGACAGTATCGGGCAGCTGTCAGCATCGCTGCACTTCACAAGCCTGGGTGGCTATGAATCAAAACTAATTAAACAAAGGAGGGCAGCACGGCACATTCAGAGACAAGTCAAGGAATCGTACTCCTTTAAAGGCACACCACTTTAACACATCCGGACACACTCTTTTTATCCGTTATACTGACGCGCTTTCCGCATCCATGTCCGGGTAGGTAAAAGGAATTGAAGCATTAACAATGCATGCTCCTTGTGCTGACAGATGCAAAACAAACTGCCTTTTTAGGGAGAAACAAAATCAAAGGGATCCAAAAAGAGGAATACCAGTTTGGGGGAAACAAGATATGGGAGACGGGAAAGCAAGCTAGAAACCCCATTCACTTACAAAGAGTGCTAAAAGCACAAGAAACAAGCACTGCCAAAGCCAAATAGGTCGCATCTTTATAATGCGAGAGGCAAACTATTGTCTATGCCAACGGTATTTTGAAACTTTACATCGCATTTAAGATTTCCAAACTTTAAATTAACTTATTTTTTAACTACTTTCACGCACAACAATCTGAAAATAGTGTATAAAGATTAAGGAAGTGCAAGACTTAAGTAAAACGCTTGACAAGCTCTAATTTACTATCTACAGGACTCAGAGCTATTTGGTCATCAGCAGTCCTCAGCAGTGGACCAGAGACAAGATTTTTGGGCTTCCAGGATAAGAGACAACCTCTATACAGTCATGTTAAGCACACCTTCAGCCTCAAACGCCAGCTGAATGCAGCCCACTTCTCCACTAGCACCACAAAACCCTGTGTGCCAAGACTTGTGCATCATGCAAAATGTGGAATGTTGGAAATAAAACAACCCTTGAAGTCGGCTATTAAGTCATAGCCTGGCAAATTAATGTGTTGATGTACTTATATAGACAAGCTGAGGGGAGGGTCGCCTGGGGAGCAACATAGTACACGAAGGTGCGAATACCGGAGAGGGGTGCGCGGGGTGGGTAGAGCAGGCAGCACATTAGGAGAGTGTCAGAAGAAAAGGTAGTTCCCTGAATTAGAGAAGGGGGAAAATTACAATTCATCCAATCAACAGGCCGGTAAAAAGGCTATTCTTCAGGGGAAAGGCAAGAGGAAATAAAGCCAATGAATAAGAAGCAAAAAACTGACAAGAACGTTCTAAGCACACTACACAGCTTTGTTAGGTATGGTCCATAAGAGGTCTTTGAAAGCCAAAAGCTGTTACCTAAAAAGTAGTTCCCTGAAACGAAAGCACTGGATGGATACAGGTAGTCCAATCAAAATGTTAGTAAAGAAACTATGCTCCAGGAGAAGGACAAACAAAAAGAGGGGGGAACGCATTTGAATAAGAATGCAAGCCAATCTCGAAGTTCACTCCATAGAACCACTCCACCTACAGGCTGGAAAGCACCCAATTTACTAGTTGCTCTTATCTCCACTTCCTGTAAGTGGAATGGGGAGGAAGGGAGTCGGACGATTGCTGTCTGCCACCCAGGTGGCGATAGATGCCTGGCGGGGTCCACTAGTTGTATTGGCTGGGGTGGTAGGATGACAAGAGATGACCACTCTGGGAGACCTTGCGTATAGGAGATGTCCTTGAGTGGGGGCGAGCTGGTGCCGTTTGCATCTCTCCGGCATGATTACTTGATGCACTACAACCAATTTCTGAAATATGCCCAGCTGCGATGCGGCTGGCAGGTGAGGGCATAGAGACACTGGACTTACCTGAATTCGTCCCACTGGAGGAACGGCTGCTCCTAGAAAGAGCCACATGCCAGACAGACTGGCCAAATTGAGGGAGTTGCCTGGCAATTCAAACACACTGGTCACAGGTGGTGAGAGAACTGTGTCGGCTGATGGGCGAAACCATTCCTCTTAAGCCCAAATATATCCTGTTAGGACAGCCGGGAGATGTTGACGTCCCCAGGATGCAACTCCTTTTTGTAATTTGGGATTGGTGGTGGCCAAGCAAAATGTGGCACAGTATTGGGGGAGGTGCCTGAAGCACCAAGACTGCAGGAATGGAAGAGAGGGATGGACCTATATATGGTGGTGAGAGGGTCACATACAACAGTAGGGGGTGCCTGTGAAAATTTCACAAGGTTTGGGTGTGGGAGGGGGGGTGTTCTGAGACGCTAGGATATCCACCTGGCATCGGGTGCTGTGGCTCCCTTGACAAGAAAGAATTGTTGCATTATGCGTAGGAGCGTTGCTGTAACCATCATTGTAATTTCTCCTATCCTTGGAAATGTCCTGGTATTGCCTCATAGTTGAACAGGTGGATGTGAGTGAATGCATATCTCCTTTACAGGTTAGTATTTACCTTTGGGTGCAGGTTTAGCACCTTTATGCAATGTTTGCTGCATTATCTATGGAACAAAAAAAAAGTTATTTAAAAAAACAAATGCAAGCCAATGAGTGCCAAGAAAGACAACCGATGATAAGTAATGGGCTGACTGAAAGCACCCAATGGATAGTGATACTGTAAACAGTTAAAGCAGTATGAAGGTGAAATACCCCCAAAAAACAAAGGCATCGGGATTGCCACTGATTCACTCCTGAATCCAAGCACCATATGGAGGCCCGGAGGTGGAAGAAAATGTGCAGCAAGACTTAGGCCCTCATTACGATGGTGGTCGGACGAGCATCCGACCGACAATGTCTTGGCGCTCCCACCTGATCGGTTACAATAGGACTGAGTTTTTCTACAGCGTCTTGTGCTGCGGCCTTTTCCTGGGCCGCAGCACATGCCACTGTAGAACAAGCATTGGAAATGCAATAGATCTCGGATTTATTTGAGTTAGAGCTAATGTCATTGTAAATGGCAATGTCTTTTAGCCATGTGTTATGGAGTGTATGCATGTGGCGTGTAGTGGAATTATGTGGGTTGGATTGGAATTGTAGCAATGGTGGCATGCTGCGCTTTAGATGAATATGTTTAAAAGTAAAGTGCACCATACTGCGATTGCTACAATAGTTAATTGTGGATGCGTTAACAATTGATGTGTGCACTGATGGCTGGTGGTGTGTGTGCCTGGTGGAAGCGTGTACTGCCGGCTGGAGGTGTGTGTGCCTGGTGGAAGCGTGCACTGGCGGCTGGTGGTGTGTGTGCCTGGTAAAAGCGTGCACAGACGGCTGGTGGTGTGTGTGCCTGGTGAAAGCATGCATTGACGGCTGGTGTTGTGTGTGTCTGGTGAAAGTGTGCACTGATGGCTGGTGGTGTGTGTGTGTTTGGTGAAAGCATGCACTGACGTCTGGTGGTGTGTGCTTAGTGGAAGCCTGCACTGACGGCTGGTGGTGTTTGTGCCCGGTGAAAGCGTGCACTGACGGCTGGTGGCGTTTGTGCCCGGTGAAAGCGTGCACTGACGGCTGGTGGTGTTTGTGCCCGGTGAAAGCGTGCACTGACGGTGTGGTTTTGTGTGTGGTTGCGTGTGTGCGTGTGTGGTTGCGTGTGTGTGGTTGCGTGTGTGGTGGCGAGTGTGTGGAGGCGAGTGTGTGGAGGCGAGTGCGTGTAGTCTTATGTGTGTGGTCTTATGTGTGTATTGTTATGTGTGTGGTGTTATGTGCGTTTGTTTGGTGGACTTAGTTCGAGTTTTCGTACCCTGCACACTCACACACTGCCCCTACACACACACACTGCTCACCCTACACACACACTGCTCACCCTGCACACTGCTCACCCTGCACACTCACACAATGTTCACCCTGCACACTCTCACGCTGCTGACCCTGCACACTCACACGCTGCTCACCCTGCACACTCACACGCTGCTCACCCTGCACACTCACACAATGTTCACCCTGCACACTCACACAATGTTCACCCTGCACACTCACACAATGTTCACCCTGCACACTCACACAATGTCCACCCTGCACACTCACACAATGTTCACCCTGCACACTCACACAATGTTCACCCTGCACACTCACACAATGTTCACCCTGCACACTCACACAATGTTCACCCTGTGCACACACACAATGTTCACCCTGCACACTCACACACTGCTCACCCTAGACACTCACACACTGCTCACCCTACACACTCACACAATGTTAACCCTGCACGCTCACACACTGTTAACCCTGCATACTTACACACTGCTCACCCTGGATGCTCACACACTGCTCACCCTAACAACTCACACACTGTTCACCCTACGTAATGCGAAAAGACCTAGCTCTGCCCTTTGACCTGTGTTGTAATCGTACAGTAGGTTGTGAGAAGTTGCGCTTGATTGGTTGGGGCGTCCCCTCCTTGCTGCTCCCCTCACAGAGGGCCGGCTGCCTCCATGTAGCTCCCAAGGCATGTGTTCAGCTTTTCTTTGTTTTAGCTCCAGTGTGTCAGTGCACCGTGTAAGCGCACAAGCATACCCTGCTCTCTCTGGAACACTCACTCTGCTGTCACTCCCACTCTGCTGAGTGAGTCTCTCTCCCTCTGCTGAGTCTCTCTCCCTCTGCTGAGTCTCTCCCCCTCTGCTGAGTCATCACTCCCCCTCTGCTGAGTCATCACTCCCCCTCTGCTGAGTCATCACTCCCCCTCTGCTGAGTCATCACTCCCCCTCTGCTGAGTCACTCCCCCTCTGCTGAGTCACTCCCCCTCTGCTGAGTCACTCCCCCTCTGCTGAGTCACTCTACAGAGTTACTCCCACTCTGCAAAGTCACTCTGCAGAGTCACTCCCACTCTGCTGAGTCACTCTGCTGTCACTCCTACTCTTCTGAGTCTCTCTCACTCTGCTGTCACTCTTACTCTGCTGTCACTTACACATGTTCCATATCAAACTGCTTGTGATGTCACAGCGACTGACATACTTGGCAGAATCATGTGTGCAATTAGGAGACACTGAGGAATAAGAGATAAGGTCATTGAGGGAATACCTTTAAAAGGTATTTTAAAAGATATCAGTGAAAGAGTAAGAAACTGAGGTTATTAAAGGAATGTCAGTAGGAGGCTTGACTCACAAACAAGCATTTTACGGCATTTAAGAAATCATTTGTGTACAACAGAACGATGTAAGCAACAAGAGGTTGAGTGATTTGAGGCACTAAAGTGCTGATGTACTACTACTCAAACATGGCGTATAACCTTCAGTCCTGCCTGCACTGGACATTGGTCTTCTGATTCCCACACTTTGCACCCTGTTTGCCGATGCTGGCGCCCTCATTAACTTGGCTCCATCTTGTAATTGAGCCCCCAACATCCTAGGCAGCCATGTCTTGAAACCTTTGTACCATGCTGTGGGCCTACTACTGAGGCAGCACTCATGGAAAGGAATGCTGGGTAACTAGTTTATTCAGTACTCACGGCTTACCTTTTATGCATCGATCAGTCACCTGCCCAGTTATTTATTAATGTACTGAATATTTCGTAGATGATGTACTCTGCTCGTTGTTTGGTTCACTTTGACTGGGAGACCGTTATGAAAACATGTGACACAGAACATGAGCTTTACATGTGTCTTAACCTTCAGCACATAACTAGAACGAGTTATGGCAAAACGAAGCGTACTTATGAGCAATCTGGAGTTGATAGGAGTAGCATTTACATTTACTGGTGCAGGATTTGTGAATGAGTTTCTCTCCTGTGTCAGCTGTCAGTGCACTGGTCTGTCTGAGACCTCTCCTGATCTCTTACATGCTAGTCTGTTGCCTCCGCATGACGTGCGTCCTCAGTAGTTTACTCTCGGGGTGAACTTTCAACCCACCCCTTGCACCCCGGGAGCCATCCACCGAGTGAATAGTGATGCTCTGACAGGTGAATGTTGTACCTTTCTGCTGGATCTGCACTCTTTAAGAAAGGCCTGGTTTGCAGAATAAAGCATTGCGTCATTTTGCCGGAATTCTAAACTTTTCCATTTAAAGGGCCACGCAGGGTATATTTAGGTTGTATCAGTGAGCGGCTGATTAGTATGAAACGTTTGCTAATTGCAGGTGTGTCACACGAGTGGTAATATGAAAACCTAGTACGCACACCACTTGCCACTGGAAGTCCTTATTTAAGGGACTAGTCAGCACTTTGAATTTAGAAATCGAATGCCTTTAATTGTTTTCGTGGCTAATGAGCTACTGACTGATATCTTATGTGTTACTGAACGTTTTACAAGCAGATTGCATTATATTTTAAAATAACCTGCAGTGCAGTCCTTCAGACAAAGTGCAGCGCTCCAGTGCTTAAAAGGGTTTTGCGCTTTGTAGCTCCTTAAAACAAATAGCTTACTTCAGTGTGTTTCCGGAACATTAGTGAGTGTGTTTATCGGAGGTGTACCATGATTTAAGCGCTTCAATGTTTGACAACAGTGGAACTGAGAAGTAGGGAAATAAGGAATATGCTACTTACCAGTATGCATCTGTTCTTGGCATAGAGGGCTGCAGAGTGGTACATTTATGAATAGATCGCCATCTGGTGTTGGGCTCGGATGATTTCACTTTGTTTTTCTTCTGGAGAAGTCTTTGTCGTCATCGACGACTCCTCCTCCGGGTGTTAGTGCGCATGGGCATCGGCTCCATCCTTAGATTGTTTTGCCATAGTAGGGTTAGATGGAGTAGTGTAGTAGAATACATAAAGATATGCCCATGTAAGTGTATCTAAATAAGATAATGTTGGGACAGACACAGGTTTCCGGGGAGGCAGGGAGGGCATGTACCACTCTGCAGCCCTCTATGCCAAGAACAGATGCATACTGGTAAGTAGCATATTCCGTTCGAGGCATATGGGCTGCAGATGGTACATTTATGAATAGATTATACAGCAGTTACCTCCCTAGCTGTGGTCACCCGTGTCTGTCGCAACTGTTTGAAATAGAGTTTTTAATACAGCTTGGCCCACTCTGGCTTGTTGTGTAGCCTGCACATCAACACAGTAGTGCTTTGTAAAGGTATGTGGTGTAGACCAAGTTGCTGCTCTACATATGTCATCTAGGGGAATGTTTCCTAAGAATGCCATAGATGCTCCTAGCTTACGTGTAGAATGAGCTCTAGGAGGAACAGTTAATGTTCTCTTTGCTTTTATGTAACATATTTGTATACATCTTACAATCCATCTAGTGATGCCTGCTTTAGAGATAGGATTGCCCTTATGTGTTGGGGAAAATGCTACAAATAGTTGTTTAGTTTTCCTGACATTTTGTGTCCTTTCTATGTAGTACAAAATGGCCCTTTTGACATCTAGTGTATGTAGGGCCCTTTCTGCTACCGTCTGTGGCTTTGGGAAAAAAGACTGGCAGTTCCACCGGTTGATTGATGTGAAATGCTGAAATTACTTTAGGCAAGAACTTTGGGTTTGTTCTAAGAACCACTTTATTCTGATGTAATTGTAGGAATGGTTCTTGTATTGTTAGTGCCTGTAATTCACTTACTCTCCTGAGTGAGGTAATGGCTATAAGAAAGGCCACCTTCCATGTAAGGAATTGTATTTCACACCTATGCATAGGTTCGAAAGGTGGTCCCATTAGTCTGGTGAGTACTACGTTGAGGTTCCAGACCGGTGAAGGTGGTAATCTTGGTGGAATGACTCTTTTAAGGCCTTCCATGAAGGCTTTTATCGCTGGCACTCTAAACAGGGATATGTGCTGCCTGTTTTGTAGGTACGCTGCTATAGCTGCTAGATGTACTCTGATAGATGTATACGCGAGATTACATTGCTGTAAGTGTAGTAAGTAGCAAATAATCTCCTTTGTTGATACGTCCAGAGGGTTAATATTATTAGTGGTACAGTATATAGCAAACCTCTTCCACTTAGCTGCGTAGCATGCTCTGGTGGTGGGACGTCGCGCTTGCTTAATTATTTCCATGCAATTTGGGGGTAGATCTAAGTACCCAAAGTCTAGGATTTCAGGAGCCAGATCGCTAGGATCAGTTGTGTGGGATCTGGGTGCATTATTTCTCCATGGTTCTGTGTAAGGTGCATGGGTAGAATTCTTAGCTTTTGGTGTGGCACTTGTGAGAGTTGTAAGAGCGTGGTGAACCACGGTTGTCGTGCCCACGTGGGTGCTACTAGCATCATGGTCATTGAGTGTTGTTGCAGCTTTCTGACCACTAATGGGATTAGTGGGAGAGGGGGAAAAGCGTATGCAAATTTGTTGGACCAATTTATCCATAACGCATTGCCCTGCGACAGGTGGTGTGGGTACCTGGACGCGAAGCTTTGGCATTTTGCGTTCTGATGAGTGGCAAAGAGGTCTATCTCTGGCTGTCCCCATCTTTGGAAGAATGGTTGCAGTATTTGTTGGTGCAGTTCCCATTCGTGTATTTGTTCCGACTGTCTGCTTAAGATGTCTGCTATCTGGTTTTGAACTCCTGGTAGGTGTTCTGCTAACAGATAGATGTTTTGAGGAATGGCCCATCTCCAAATTTCCTGCGCTAGTCTGGATAGTTGGAGAGAGTGCGTCCCCCCCTGTTTTTGAATATAATACATTGCTGTCATGTTGTCTGTTCTGATCAGGACTGCTTTGTTGGTAACATGCATTTGAAAGGCTTTCAATGCTAGAAACACTGCTAGTAGTTCTAGATGATTGATGTGCAGCCTTCTTTCCTGCACACTCCATCTTCCTTGTACTGTATATTTCTCCATATGCGCTCCCCATCCCGTGAGCGATGCGTCCGCTGTTATTGTCACCTGTGGAATTGGTTCTAGGAACGACCGCCCCTTGGCAATGTTTGTTGTGTTCCACCACTTCAGAGAGCGGTGTGTGCGGTCGTCTACCAACACCAGATCTGTAATCTGTCCTTGAGCCTGATTCCACTGTGTCGCTAAACATTCTTGTAGCGGACGCATTTGTAGTTTGGCATATGGTATTAGTAGTATGCAGGATGACATCATCCCTAATAGCTGCATGAACACTCGTGCCGTTAGTGAGTGTTGTGGCTGAAATCTTTGAATGATTGTAAGCATTGTCTGGATCCTGACTGGATTGGGGTATACTTTGACTTTTTCTGTGTCTATAGTAGCCCCTAAATATTGTTGAACCTTGCTTGGTTGCAGGTGTGACTTTGTGTAGTTCACAGTGAACCCTAGTTGGTGCAGCATGTGAATTGTCTTCTGTGTGTTCTGAAGACATTCTTCTTGTGACTTGGCCTTTATTAGCCAGTCGTCCAAGTATGGGAAGATATGTATTTGTTGTCTTCTTAGGTGGGCTGCAACCACTGCTAGGCATTTTGTGAATACCCTTGGTGCCGTCGTGACACCAAACGGAAGGACTTTGAACTGATAATGTTGTCCTTCTACCACAAACCTTAGATATTTCCTGTGGACTTTGTGAATCGGGATATGAAAGTAAGCGTCTTTTAGATCCAGTGTAGAAAGAAAGTCCCCTTTCTTCAGTAAAGGAAGTACTTGTTGGAGCGTGACCATGTGGAAATGTTCCGAATTTATGTATGCGTTGAGAGGTCTTAGGTCTAGTATTGGCCTCAGAGACCCGTCCTTTTTGGGAATTAGGAAGTATAGGGAGTATACTCCTGTTCCTTGTTGTTGCTTTGGAACCTTCTCTATGGCATGCTTTTGTAGCAGAGATAGTACTTCTTGTTTTAACAGTGTTAAGTGATCTTGTTTCATTGGACGCTGTTTGGGGGGATGTTTGGTGGGGTAGATGTGAGTTCCAGACAATAGCCATGTTGGATAATTTGTCTCACCCACCTGTCTGATGTGATGTTTTCCCAGACAGGTAGGAACTGTGATAGGCGTCCCCCGACCGGTGTTATATGGTCTGGGGGGAGCTGTATGAAGTCACTGCTTTGGGGTTGGAGAGTTGCGGTTGTTGTTGTTTCCGCGACCTCTACCCTTGTTGTTGTTACCTCTGTAACTACCTCTAGAATTACCTCTGGGTGATGTCGGTGTAAAAGAGGTTTGTTGCTGGCTTGTACCTGTATTTTTGGATCCTCCTCTATAGGTGGACCTACGAAAGGAACCTCTTTGGGTCAGCTGTTGCAATGCTCCCATTGATTTAGCCGTTTCCGTATCCTTTTTCATCTTTTCTAAGGCCTCATCTGTCCCTGTGCCGAAAAGTGTTTTCTCATCAAAAGGTTGGTTCAGTAATGAAGTTTGCACCTCTTGTTTGAACCCTGAAACCCTGAGCCATGCATGTCTCCTTAACATGACGCTTGTGTTTATGGATCTTGCTGCAGTGTCTGCCGCGTCTAGGGCGCACTTGATCGATGTGTTAGTAATTAACTTCCCTTCCTGTATGAGTTGATCTGCCCTCTTTTGATGTTCTTTAGGGAGATGTGTGATGAGTTTTTTCTAACTCATCATAATGCGCTCTGTCATACCTTGCAAGTAGTGCTTGTGTATTAGCTATGCGCCAGCTGTTTGCCGCTTGAGATGCTACTCTCTTGCCAGAGGCATCTATTAGTTTAGACTCTTTGTCAGGAGGTGGAGCTTCTCCTGTAGATAAAGAGTTTGCTCTCTTACGAGCGTTTGTGACCACTAGTGAGTCTAGAGGAATGTGTCCTTTGATGAATATTGGGTCTTTTGGAGCTGCCCCATATTTCTTATCAATTCTTGGGTTCAGTACCCTAGCCCTCACCGGGTCTTTGAATATCTCTGATGTGTGATTGAGAAGGCCCTTAAGCATTGGTAGTGTTCCTGATGTTCTTTGTGCAGCAGGTAGTGTTTCTAATAGGAAATCCTCTATTTGAGGTTCTGCATGTAGTTCTACCTTGTGGTATTTTGCTGCTCTATTAATGAGTTGCGCAAAACCAGTATTATCATCAGGAGGTGAAGGTTTTGACGGATACAATTCAGGGTCGTTATCGTTATCTGACCCTACATTGTACTGTTCCCATGGGTCTGCCTCCTCTGGGATTGTGTCTTCATCATCCCCAGGATGTTCTCCCTCCCCTGTGTCACTTTCTACGTCTGTTGTAGGTGTAGGTGTAGGTGTAGATGGTCGTGTGGGAGGAATAGTTGGCCTATTGTGAGGAGTAGGAGAAGAGGGTGTGTCTCTAGGTTGTGGGGAAGGGGGAGGAGTTGTATTTGTCCCCATTGTTCTCTTCTTCGGAGGAGTTTTGTCGTCCGATTGTTCATTTTTCCTCTTTTTAGGTAGTTCTGTGACTACCGTGCCAGTTTGTGGATCAATAAACAGAGTCTTTTGTTTAGGATCGGTTTTATATTCCTGTGTCGGTACCGCAGTTTTCGGGTCCGACAGGTGTTTTTTCTTCTGACTGTCCATTTGTATTTTCGGCACGGAGATTTTATTCGGATCCGATGTCTTCGGTGTCGAGGGTGTCTTCGGTGTCGAGGTTGTTTTCGACGTCGAATCGTGTTTCGGTGTCGACATGGACTGTTTCGACTTCGAGCTTTCCTTGATATGGAGCTTCAGTGTCGATGTCGGGGTGGGTCGTTTATCGGAACCACCATGATGGGAGACCGAGTGTTTCGGTTTCGTTGCCGGGCCCGAAGGCGGGGCGTCAGAAATTTTTTCCGTTGTCTGACCGGGCTCGAGGGCGGGGTCGACACCGTGCGGGGTCTGTTCTTTGGTAAAGGGACGTCGTCACTCAGTTTGTTGAACGTCGATTTCCTCGACGTCGGACTCGTCCGCTTCTGACCCCGCCTCGTCGCCCTCTTCTTCCTCCTCTTCTGGGTGCTGGTCCTCGAACAGCTCCGGGATTGCTTGTGACTGCATTCTCGATACCTCGTGTCTTCGGGCTCGACGGTTTCTAATCGTCGATTTTGAGGAAAATGCTGCACAGGCCTCACAGTCCCTGGATTCGTGTTCAGGGGACAAGCAGAGGTTGCCCACCTCGTGTAGGTCCTTGTGTGGGAACTTAGCACCACACGTTGGACATTTTTTGAATGGAGTCCTTTCCATGGACTCCGGGCTGGACTACGTCGAGCTGGTCTTCTCGTAGTCGTCGTTCTTCGAAACGCGTCGAGATGGAAGTGTAGTCGCGTTCGATAACAATACCGTCGAATTGGAAAGGGTTACGCGCCGAATATAACTTTCTTTATCGAAGTCGATCCGGAGCGCTTCGATCCTCATCCGAACCCGATGGCGGAAAAAAACAATCTAAGGATGGAGCCGATGCCCATGCGTACTAACACCCAGAGGAGGAGTCATCGATGACGACAAAGACTTCTCCAGAAGAAAAACAAAGTGCAATCATCCGAGCCCAACACCAGATGGCGATCTATTCATAAATGTACCATCTGCAGCCCATATGCCTCGAACAGTGATTTTCAAGAATAACACAGGTCGGATACGTAAAAGAACCTAGAGGTAGAACGTTCATTCCTCTGTCCCATTGAGCTGACAACAAAAACAAGAGACCAAATACATTGCATTTATTTGTTCGTGGTGTAAATTTCTCCATGGAAGCTGTATAAAAGTGAACGCCGAGCCGACGGGAGGTGGGGGGGTTGGTTAGGGGGGATGGAGGTAAAGTGAAAGCACGCGATGGGGAAAGCGGAGACACGGAGAAGAGGCGCTGACAGGGAGAGCTTCGCCGTGAAATGGATCCAAAAAAATTAAAAAAACTCGAGAGTGGGGCGCGCGCGCGCACGCCACTGCGAGCATATGTCTTCAATTATCGCGGCCATGACGCGATAATTGAAGATATATGGCCTTTGGTGCGCGTAACAGACACCAATAGGCCATGGGCGGAGCTATGCGACCGCCCATGGCCTATTGCCTGTTCTGTTTTAAAAATACTAGCATGCAAAGGCCAATGAAAATGGACCTAGGAAATAACACGCACGAGCTGCGTGGAATTCCTAGGTCCATTTTCAAAACCCCAGGAAAAGGACACTGGCTACGCCACACTGCTTCCGCAGTGTACGCTAGGCCCGAGACCTAAAAAGGCACTTGTGCACACCCATGCATTGTGTTCCAGGGCACTACATTTGCCCCCCAGGCCACTTTGTAGTGGCCTTCGGGGGCCTTGTTTGGGCCCCCAAAGTCCGTTTTGGTCTGCTTATTCATGGCATTGGGACTGCCCTGAACAGGCAGTTGGAAAGGGATACCCAAATCCCTACCGTGAGACCTGCGCAGGGAGCGCCTCCATTGTAGGGTTCGGAATCCAACCGCCACCATAACGGGATTTTTGATCCTGTCGGAGGCGGCGGTCCTACCGAGCTCTGCGGTCTGAGTGGCTGCACTCCAATGTAGCGGTCGGACTGCTCTGGATGGCGGGAAGATTGCCACCATTGCCATCGTAATACCAAAGATTTAATTTCATCAATGTAACATTTCTATAACAGCAGCAGCTCAGTGAAATCAATATTGATAAAATGTGTCTGACACAGGCCTTCCAATGTTGTTGGTTTTGCAGCCCAGTGGAAATGATCACCGTATGCAGGCAGTGCCAGCACCAGCAAAATGAGTGCAGAATAGGAAGGCATAATGGGACACAGAAATACTGGAAAAAGTATTGCTGGTACTTAACCAGCAAGAACCAAAGCAAGCCTTCCCGCTTATATCGGACTCTTGTTTACAACTGTGGCAGCTGTGGTTGGGTCTAACAGGGTGCAGACTATGCCCCAATCACTAAACCCCTTACAGAACAAGCATTTTCAATGCAAGAGGTCTCGCAAGCGGCACATAAACATGCACTTTGTACTTCTAGTTGTTGCTTACGAGAAGCAACGTTGGCAGCAACTGAGCCTCTTTTACTGACTGGCTGTAAGCAGGGACTATATACAAAGAGCATGGTAATGCACCGCTTGCAGAGTTTCAAAACACATAAATAAAAGTCATTGTCATTTAAAATGCCAATAGCTAAAATTCTGGCAAATGCGAGACCTATTGCATTGCAAATGCTTGTTCTGAGTGGGGTCAGTATGCCACTCTCTTTACTGACAGAAAAAAAGTTGTGTTCAGGACTAATAATTAACAATAAAATCGTATTATGCCACAACTGTCAGCAGACCAAAACATGGACAATAGTCCCTCATTGGCAAACGTTGTCAAAAAAGGACATGTTCTGTGCCCCCTTCTAGGTCAAAAACCCATTCTAGACCTTGGCATTACCATGGACAGGCCTTTGCACAGAACGTAAACTAGATGAACATGTTAGCTGGACTGGTAAAAAAGTCAGGATGCCAGTTTCACATAAAGGTTAGGTCATTCAGTGAAAGGATGTTTTTGTATTTATGCTGAAAGAGCTATTCCCGCCCTAACTGATAGAAGCATGAATCTAAAATGTAAGGATTTTAATTTGTTACTCTCAAATCACTCAAAATATCAAGGACAAGCATTAGCTCACTAAGCCATCTTTTATTAATATTTCATTTGACATGATTACAAGTGGATATTAAATGAGGAGCATACTCCTCATACTGTACTTGGTCACAAACTATTCCTTTGATTTGGATTTAGTCCGACTGAATGAAGTTGACAAGGAATGCCACACAACTGTCAATTATTATTATTATTATTAGGGAGATTTATAGAGCGCCTGGTTACGCGCACCGGCGTGTCCCCGCGCTATGATAAGTGAAAGTAAACAGTCGAAGCCACCCTCAAAGTCGCCTACCTCCCGTATAAGTGAGTTTTAAGATTTTTTCTGAAAATGGACTCTGAAGGCTCCAAGCGTAACTCCAAAGGTAGGGCATTCCAATGCTTGGCGGCCAGATATCTAAAAGACCTCCCCCCCATTCGGGCCTTCTTTATTTTTGGAACCTTCAGTAACCCTGTACGGGAGGAGCGTAGATCACGCAAAGGCTCATAGCGAGACACTCAAACCGGATTTTGATGTGATCTGAACAAGATTTCCCATTGCCAATTTTTGTACCCACACAAGTTCCTGAATTGAGCCAAATTCAGAACTAGAAAAGAACCTAATCCTTAGACAAACCTACTCTAGAAACAAAACATTTGCTGTTGATATCGACCAATGTGGTCCAACTTTCCATCTTGACTGAATTCATACTGTTTCAGCGAATGCTGTGCTGGTGGTTCAGTGATATTTCAGTAACATTCAGAAGCTGAAATGAGTTCCTCGACAACACAGGAGAAACATTCAAAGAGCAACGAGGAGACAACAGCCGCACGCTTTGGATGTTGCATTTATACAACTTAGCATTGAATCTAGTCACTAAACAGGCACGTCTGCTGATAAAAGGGAACTGTATTTGCTGTAATGAAGGAAGAGCATCCCCCGTTGGGAATAAATAAGTTAACTGTAATGCATTTAAGTTAAACACCCCAAATTCCATAGTCATAAATCTATTTATTGAACCACAGAGAAAATAATACAGACATGGTGTAGACTAATTCTTACAAAAATATATCCTGTAAAAATTTCTTAAAATATATCTTCCCTGTAGAACTCAACAAGGTAAACTTGAAGGAATGCATATGTCCCGAGCTAGAGTATTCTTATATTTCAATACAGGAAAGCCATTGTCGGTTGCAGAGAATCTCTCTTTGAAACGCGTGCACTAATTAAAATGGCGACGCTGCCAAAGAGAATACCTCTATGTGGAAGCTTCCTCGCTATCACACACTCAGTCAGGTCTTGAATACCACACTTTTAACGTGAAAAGTCTTGGGAATTTAAGGCTAGGGATCATTAAATCGACCAGGGAAAAAAGCAACAGCAATTACTCCTATAAATACCCTTTCTCGGATTCCTGCTGGGTTTTTTCTTCTTATCAATGTGACTTAAGCTGCTTGGAGCCTGAAAGAGAACAAATCATTCATATTTGTGTCCATTCAGACAACCCTCTCAGAGAGCATTGTAAAGGGAGGAGTGGGTGGCATGCAGGGGGCACAGAATGTTCACAGAACAGAGAGGATGTCGTGTGAAGATGGAATGCTGTGCCCTCTCTAACTAGCTGAAAACGGTGATTGTTTTCTTGCAGAGAGTACCTGTGGGTGTTGATGCTGCTCGAAGAAATCTATAAAACATACTTTCACTTTATGTCCGTACGTTTACCAAATGTGATATAATTTGCAGCTCCTTTGGTACCAAAAAGATACCTGGAGGTAAATGAGTCTTTGAATGCACAGCAAATGTGGCAAGATAACAGCAAGATTTACAGCCCTGTTTACAACAGAGCTCTGTAAACCATGATGTACTGGTCTCCAGTGCTCAATCGTAAAGAAAGAAATAGTGCTCACAAGCTCTGAGTAACAACACATGTAACCGGGCCAGACATTGAAAAAGGGCAGAGCTTTTAAAGCCCATATCCTGAATACAGCATGACTCACAGAGACAGCACAAGCGCTGCCTAGGCGAGACTTTAAAAGGGGTAGAGGGAAAAAGGTTGGACCATGACATGGCTGTGATCAATCCAATGATTGGTGTGCAGCCAACAAGGGGCGAATCTCAGAGTGAAATGTTTAAAGAACATGCTACCTGTAGATATCCGCTGATTTCACCTTCTCAATGTGATCAGTCTTAGTTTTCCTCAGGAGAACTGCTGCACTCAGTTACATTTATAGTGGAAGCTGAGAGCGGACCAGCAGAACAAAAGCTGTGCAACAACTCTAATGGAAATTACAGAAAAAGAGCAGGAGCATAGTGCATAGGACGTCCAGCCAACAGAGGGTTGTGTTTAAACTCTAAGATATGGAGAGACTGACTGACTGATGCAGTGAAGAAAAGTTACTTACCTTCGGTTATAAGCTTTCTGATGAATACATATTGTTCCTGAAAATTCCTCTCCTTATGAATACTCCTTTCAGGCTTCAGATTAGTCCAAAAAACCTTTCTCACACAATGATTCTCCACTGGGGCTAGTTGGCACCACACAGTCTGAGCAGCGAGACTGCTTCCATATGTAAGATCAGCAAAGTATCATTTGCCCCAATCTGAACACCAACATCAGTCCCTGGCATTTTTTCCGCGCCCTATTGAGGCATGCAGACTGGAAACAAGAGTGTCATGGCAGTGATAAATACAGCACATAAAATGTTTGCACACCTTGAGTCCATATTAATCATGCATTAGGTCACCGAAGAAGTAGGTGGGTGGTGAGGAACCAGAGGGAAGCCAATATATCACCAAGAAATGTCACTACAAATGTAAGAACGTACTTCTGATGGATACATCTTCCCACATATTCCTCATCTAATGAATGAGCCCAAAAGCAATACCTCCTTGGGAAGCAGGACTCCGTAGTGCGAGATAACCAAGAAAATCGAGCAACACACAGTGGGCAAGGTATTGGTCAATGTGTGTTTGAGATACGAGACTAAAGTGCCTTGCAAAAGTGGGAAAAAAGTGACCCTGTATTTGCCCGACAGACGTTGGCAACTGGGACATCTGTGGAACCACCATGGCCCTAATGGAATGAGCATGAATGCCCTCCAACAGACGCCTGCCATGATCAGCTGGTACAGAAGATGATTCACCTTGAACTGGTGTTGTAATTGCCCCTTTTAGCTTCAGCTAAGCCCACAAAGATTTGGTATAACATCTGCCCTTTTGCTTGTGGTTGATGTACTATGACACGGCACAGCTATGCAGTTATTCCTCTTCAGCTGAAAGTGGAAGAGGGACGAACGATAGGAGGGTAATGGACTGGTCTATATGAGTGCAGAAACTACTTTGGGTAAGGATGGACAGATGTGAAGAACCAACTTGATTGGGTAGAAAACAATGAAAGTGGACAAATGAACAAGTTACTTACGGTAGGGTAAAGCCTTTTCTAGTAGAGACTTTCTAGCCATAGA
This sequence comes from Lissotriton helveticus, assembly GCF_964261635.1. Taxonomy (NCBI): domain Eukaryota; kingdom Metazoa; phylum Chordata; class Amphibia; order Caudata; family Salamandridae; genus Lissotriton; species Lissotriton helveticus. The sequence continues at coordinate 1,848,659,647 of NC_136065.1, read as the reverse complement.
TTCCTTACCTTAGAATATCCCCAGGCTTCAGACTGGATCCTGAAGATTTGAGAGAAGTACCCCTGCACGCTGGTAGGTGGCATCGTTCGGCTCTGTATAGGCTTCCTCCGTGCTGGAACTGATGTGAGCATGACTTATATAGGTGCCATCTTGGTGCACTGACGTCCGTTATTTTCTTCACTCTCCAGGCCGGAAGTGCTTAGCCACAATGAGAACTGGCCACTAGTGTGGAAAAGACTAAGGTCCTGTAAAGGGAGTCCCTAACACCTTAACCGGGTTGCAGAGCGGGAGGATTGGTGAGTCGGTAAAGAATCTGCAGCTAGACCGAGTCTCTACCAGTTAAGGCTTTGCGGAAGGTAACTTGTTCATCTGCTAGAGACTTCAAGCCGCAGATTCCATAACTTTGAATAGCTACCCAATTAATACTTCCCCAGAGGTGGGTCTGCAAAGTTGATTAGACCAAAAAGTACTGCAGGAATGAACGGGCAAAGTGCCCATCACAACAGACCTGACTGTCCAGGTAGTAATGTTTTGTGAACATGTGCAGTAATGCCCATGTTGCCACCTGACAGATGTCCAGGAGAGGCCAATGCATACCAGATGTTAATGCAAAGGATCATCCACCCGTAACTTTTTGTGAGATCAAGGTGGAATGACAACGCTCATTTTGGGTCTAGCAGGTGGAGTCTCTCCTCCTCTTTGGAGGGATGAGCTGGAGAAAAGAAGGTTGCCAGAGTAATGCTCTGGCCTTCATAAGGAAGGAGGCACTTGTCCGGAGGACCAGTTTGTCCAGGTAAAAGGAGGTATAGGGAGGGTTCACAGAGAGGGCCTGCCACTCACTGACCCTCCTGGCTGATATAATGGCCACTAAAAAGGCTGCTTTAATGGCCAGCAGTCAACACATCAGAAAAGTGAGAACAAGGTTGTGGTCCCACTGCGCCATGATCCATGGAGAGGGAGGAAACGTGCTGCAGACGTTTAAGGAACCTGGCTACAACAGGGGATTTGAAAAGAGACCGTTGGTCCGGCAACCACAGAAATGCAGAGATTACAGAAAGATACCCTTTGACACTGCCAAAGGAAGAGATCTGCTGGGCCAAAGAGAGGGCAAACAAAAGAACCATTGATAAAGGTGAAGAAGGGGTTCAATGTTGTGGGAAGCTCACCATGTCACAAACTTATCCCAGGAGCTGCTGTAGCCCCACTCCCATATAGCCACTTATATCCTCTCTTTGCCATTCCCTCATCGCCGTAGAGGAGCGACGACTGGTGCTGCTTCATGACCCTCCATTGATCTAATCGGCAGGGTCGCAGCTTCTAAATGCAGGTATTTTTCTCTCCCTCTTACCGTAATCACCGCTCGAGACTCTCCCCCCACCCCCCCCCCCCCGGTGCCTGCTTCTCGTATCCCCGATCGGTGCAGGCGGCAGCTCTCAGTGTATTCGGGTCACATCGCTCCTGCTTATTTAATAGGTTGCGGAGCACTAGACTGCAGGGTATTTCAACCCACATAAATGGATGCGTGCTGCAAGGACCAGCGCTCGGCGGCTCGGGATGATGAGAGCCCTGAAGGAGTGATTGCCCAGAGCGCACGTACGCTGGATTGAGGCTGCACGCGGCGAACTGCCTGAACCATACACCGTGTACACCTGTCTACCAGCCTTTCAACCCGCAGGCCCCGTACCGCGAGATGTGTGAGCATCGGTAGGACCTCCAGATATCGCACGGTACGAAGCGATCAGGAGCGCTAGGAAGCGTACAGGTCGCTCTCATCTTTGCCAAAGGAGCTGAAACCCTGGATTAGGTACTTTTAGAAGGGAAGGAAGCCTGAGATCACACATCTTACTTTCCCTGAAATATTTGGACAGGGTGGATTTCTCGCTATTTTCCTTTTCCTTTGAGAAATCTAACTTATGGAACCCATTTTGTTTTTTGTTTACTCTCGGTCAACAACAACTTTTTACTGAGCCACCATCTTGTTGCTCTCCCCTGCCCATCTGAGTTATAGACACTGTGAAAGGACTAGCATCACCTACACTAATTCGGCGGCCATCTTGAAAGTAGCCCCGATATCACTTTATATCACTTAAACTTTCATCTCGCAACCCTGCACATCTTTGAATGTAGCCCCACTCCCTTATACCCACTTATATCCTCTTTGCCATTCCTCACCCCATTTCTCACCTTACTATACCCCCCTCTCCACCAGTTGTTCACACTATATGTTATATCTATTTTTTGTGATATTATCTCCACCCGCTACTAGATTGCCCTTTGATCCGCACACTACTCTCTGCATTGTTACTTCGTGCACTTTACAAATTTGTGTTTCGATTGTTATTTCACTGTTGTTCACTTTGTGCACTTTATTAATTTGTGTTTGGATTTATTATTTCACTGTTGTTCTTTCTCAATTCGGCACTGGATATTTTTCATCACCTTTAATTCTTTTATTTTATAACTGTATATCACTATTTGTCCTGCCTCAATTTAAGTATCTTATTTTGATCATGTTCTCTTAATTTATATGTCATTCTTTTCAATTTCAATTGTCCAAATTTAAGTGACTGTATTTGATGATATGTCCCTCTTTCCCCTGCATTCTATCTTAGTATATATTATGTAGATACCTACTCCTCCCCATCCGATGTTCCTCTGCCCTGCTATCTATAATAATAACTCCCTCTTTCCACTTACTTCCCTTTCTCTTTCTCTCCTCCTTTTATTCCGCCTTTTAGTTATTCTTCTCCCCACTCAATTATACTACTTATTTTAATTACTTTACCGCTTCCCTCAATTTTATCACCCATCCCACTGATTCTCTATTCTAGGTTACCATCCTACCTATACCCCCATCTATACTAGTTATCTTCACTATTTTCTACTTCCTTCTATATCTAGCCCCCTCCTGACTAACAACTATTCTATCATATTCTATCATATTCAGTTTATAATGTTTTATATTTGCACTGCTTTTTATATCGTTTGGTTATGTTATTTTATTGTGACGCTTTTTATCTTATTTCAATGTGAACAGGACTGTTCATTATGGTATATCCACTTTGTTATATATTCTGTTATATTTTATACTTTGAAATTCCACTGTTTAGTCCACCCTCATTGCCTATCATTGTAATCTGTCTCACGATACTGTACAGACTGCTCTCTATGTTTAATCCTTCTATCACTTTGCCTTTGTTCTCAATGTGTTTCCTTATGATTACTAGGTGTAGATCATAATTATACCCTAACTGTATAATTTGTTCAGGATATTGTTTAACTCCTTCCCCTACTGTACAACCCTATCTACTAATTTCTCTGGGCTGCCCCTCCTTCACCTTGAACTGTAATTTATATGCTTATCTCAACGCCTCACACATTGAGCTTATGTTTACATCCTCACTTGTTGAAATGCTATCTCCTATGATTACGTTGCTCTCTCACCTTTTGTGATTAAGTTAAACTCCACCCACTCAACTCTCTGGATGAATCAGCTTTGATCTCACTTATTTTACTCCCCTCTTCCCTTAGCACCACCTTCTATACTCCCTTGGAGGACGAGTGTGTACTTACTCCAGTGTGCCTTCTCCTCCCCCCTCTTTTCTCTAAAGCATGCCTCCACTCACTCTTCCACCGTCAATCTCAACCCCTCACATCTCCAAATTTGGCCCTAACTCTTGGTCCATCATCTACCCACCCCGTCTCTCTAAACATGGTAACAAAAAACTCAAACACGAACGTATCTGTCTCCACCCTGAAACCTTATTCGCTGATCACCATAACAGCCTTAACTCTTCACTTGTCACCAACTTCATCTTTATCCCTAAACGCCCTTCTAAATGGAAAAGCATATTCCTAGGTCACTTCCTCATCTCTAATTCACGTAACATCCCCTACGGTTTTAAACTCTCCACCACACCATCTTCTTACTTTCCTGGCGAAATAGATATCTCCATCTTCAAATCGGGAACCATACTCATCGAAGCATCTGAAAAGCACCTCGACATCTTTGAACAACACTTTAACGCCTTACCACAAACCCTCACAGAATCCTTGAATCCTGGCCGCTATAACCCTCTTCCCCTAGACTCACCTCCCCCTCTCATCCCTGGCACCAATATCTTGTCTCTCTGACCAACCCCAACTTTTAATGCCTGCATCTCCCCTCATTCCTCTCCCCCTATCGCTTCCTCCTGATTCCCCCCTTCCTCTCCCACTTCCAATGATCAACATATTAGCACTACATCCCTTACCACCACTCAATCCCCGAACACTGCCCTCTCACCCCATTTAACCCTAGATTCATCACCCCAATTTCATCCTCTTCCTTCTTACCTCACCTCTCTGACCTACCCCAACCCCCAGCGCCTATATCTCCCTTCAATTCTCTCTCCCCCCATCGCTCCCTCCTGATTCTACCCCTCGCTCTCCTACTCCCAATGAACACATTAGCACTATATCACAAACCCCCACTCCATCCCCCTCCCTCTTACCTTGTTCCTCTGACCGTCCCCAACTTTTATTACATGCATCCCCCTTCATTTCTCCCTCCCCCCCATCGCTCCCTCCTGATTCTCCCCTTCCCTCTCCTGTGCCCAATGAACAAGAAATTAGCAGTCTATCCCAAACCATCACACAATCCTTGAACACTGCCCTCTCACCCCTTTCACCCCTTGTTTCATCACCCCCATCTCATCCCCGTCCTTCTTACCTCATCCACATGACCCTCCCCAACTCATATTACCTTCATCTACCCTCTCTTCTCCCACCCCCTTATCGCCTCTTCCCAACTCGCTATGCTCTGTAACACACGCCTCTCCTTTCAACCTCCCCCCAACATTCCCCCTCCTTGCAACACTTCTTACATCCTAACAACGTTACCTCCTACATCCCCCTCTCCATCTACCCTCACTTCTCCCCCCCTTATCGCCGCTTCCTAATGCGCTACGCTCCATTACACACGCCTCTCATTTCAACCTCCCCCCCCAACATCCCCCTCCTTGCAATACTTCTTACATCCAAACAACATTACCTCCTACATCCCCCTCTTACCCCCTGATCTCCCCGATGCCAAAACACACGCAACTCCCCCCCACCCTGGCTTTACACCTCTTCCTCCACACTTTCTCCCCCCACTAAACAACCCTAACTCGACGAACAGACCCTCCGCACTCATCAACTCACTCTCTAGCTTCCCCTACCATTGAACTTGTCCTTTTGTCCCTCATCTTAGAACTCTCCTCTCTTAGAAGCGATATCTCACTCCTTTCTAAAACTATCGCCTCACACATTGACACCCTCCTCAGCACACCCACATACTGTCAGCCTAACTCTATCACCTACAGAATCACTCCTCCTTCTATCAACCTCACAACCTGCACATTACTCAATCAACCCTCACAAGTCGTGACCCCATATAATACCAACATGTCCACACAACCACAACGTGACACTCAACAAACAACCTCTGAAGCTAACAGTTCCTCTAACCTAACTATCTCTCCATCTCTATCCTCTAAAGCCAACAGTTCCTCGAACTTAACTATTTCTACACCTCCACCGTCGTCCAATTTACCCTCTAGTCATAAATCTTCCATCCCAGTTCTCTTAGGAACTAAAAGACTCCCCCTTCCGCCTTCCTCCCCTAGACCACCCCAACAACTTAGAGCTATCCCCCCTTGTCCCCCCTCCCATTCGCCCGATCCCACTCCCCTATGTTGCACATTGACTAACCGCTGATCCGCCTCCTGCCCTACGCATCTGTCTACTATTCCAGTTCTTTTAGGAACAAGCAAACTCTCCCTTCCTCCTTCCTCCCCTAGACCACCCCAACTACTCAAACCTATCCCTACTTGTTCCCCCTCCCTACCGCTAGTTCCCACACCCCTCTGCTGCATGCTGATTAACTGCAGATCTGCCTCCTGCCACGCCACTGAGATCGCTGAAACCATTCTTAGTGAAAACATTGACATTGCTTTCCTAACTGAAACATGGCTCACCTCCCACTCCACTCCCATCATTGACTTGCTTATCCCCCCTGGTTATTCTATCATTAGAAAAGACAGAATTGAACAAACAGGCGGTGCTCTCGCCAGCATTTTTAAAGCTGAACTTAACATCTCACTAGTCAATCTACAAGACCCTTCATCCTTTGAATACCTTTGCGCCAATCTCATCATACCTGACTCCCCCACTGCCCGGTTACACACTATCTACCACCCCCCTGGAAACAACATCCCCTTTACGTAAGAGTTGACTGATCTTATCATACAATCGTCACTCTCACATTCTAAAAATCTCTTCCTCTGTGATTACAACATCCATTGGAACAATAGTGTTGATCCTGCTGTCATGCTACTTAACAATACCATGGACATCACCAATATGTCCCAACTCTGCCACTCTCCCACACATAACAAAGGTGCCACCCTTGATGCTATTATAACAAACAACGATCTAGCCTCCCGCTTAAATATTCTTCCGGTAGACTGGTCTGACCACTACCTTATCCTCTTCACCATGACTAAATCCATTACTCGCCCCACCCCCACCAGCATATTATCCAAGAAATCCACCCGCAACCTTCACCTTATTCCTCCGGGCGAATTAGAAACCGCAATTAAGGCTCACTTAGCTCTACCCCCTCTCTCTGACAGCACCACTGACCTAACCAACCATTAGAACAATTCTATTCTTGAAACCCTCAACCAAATTGCTCCAATCAAACTTAAACAACAAAAAAACATTCCTCCCAAGTCTTGGTTCAATTCTGAACTCAACAATGAAAGACGGTCTCTTAGACATTCTGAACGGATCTGGAGAACTCATCCAAGCGTGAACAATCTGGCTATCCTTAGAACTGCTAGATCCCAGTACAAAAAACACATATTTAACGAAAAAGCCTCCTTCCTACGCTCTCAACTGGATCAGGCCAGAAACCGCCCATGAGAACTCTTTAACATTGTAAAAAAACAAACCTCCACGGGCCCTCCTAAAATATTAGCCTCCATTGACAAATGTGAAGAAATAGCCAGCTTATTTACGAACAAAATCAACATGATCGAACTTTTCTTCTCTTCCCTCCCACTCCAACCTACCACCACCCTAGACACCCTCCCCAACACTCATAACTCTCCTTCGACCACCTTTTCTACACCGCTCGATACCTCTGTTCCCCTTCCTGCTCTACTCCAACAGGATACCCTTCCAAAAACAAACCCCCCTGCTAAAAACAATGCCTCCTGGAGTGATTTCAGTCCAGTAACAGAATCTATGATCACTAATATCATTGTCAAACTAAAACCTTCTGCCCACTCCAAAGATCCTCTCCCCGCCCTTCTGGTTCAAGAACTTAAATCTATCATTGCCCCCATATGGACTAAAATGGCCAACTCCTCTCTTTCCTCTGGTTGTGTCCCTGCCTCCATTCAACTTGGTCAAATCTCGACTATTCTCAAACACCATAGCTGACCCCAATGATCCAAACAACCTTTGTCCAATCTCTAACTTTCCCTTCCTATCCAAAGCCCTTGAAAAATGTGTCCTATTACAACTAGAGAAACATATCGTCTCCTTCAACTTCCTTGATGTCTTCCAGTCCGGCTTTAGAAAGGGATGCAGTACAGAAACTGCTATGCTTAATATCATTGATTACATTCATCGTTCCCTTGACAAAGGAGAATCCTCAGTACTAATCCTTCTAGACCTCAGCTGCATTTGATACCGTCCGCCACCCCACCCTTCTCAGCACTCTCAAAGATCGATTCGGTTTGGAAGGCACGGTATACAAATGGTGCTCTTCATTCCTACAAAATAGATCTCAACAAAACAAGCTTAGCAATTTCTTCTCTAAACCTCAACCTGTCTCACTCGGCGTCCCTCAAGGATCCATCCTCTCCCCAACCCTATTCAATCTGTTCATGGAATCACTCACCCTCAAATATTCTAATATCAACTACCACCTCTATGCTGACGACACCCAATTATACTACAAGATCACATCTCACAAAGACATTCTTCACCTCAATGAGACCCTGAAAAAAATTCAAACCTGGTTCCATCTGAACCATCTCAAACTTAACCCCAAAAAAACAGAAATCATAATTTTCTCCCGCAAAAATAATTCTCTTCCCATTCAACTTTGGTTAAATGACATCAAAGCTCTAAACTGCCCTCTCTCCACCTCTAATTCTGTCAAATCTCTAGGCATCAGTATTGACCAAAATCTTAATCTCATCCCTCACATTAAAAATGCATCCAAAAGCGCTCTTTTCACCCTTCTCCACATTAAGAAACTTAAGCCTTCTATTCCTGCAGAAGATTTCAAACTTGTTGTCCAATCGCTGGTCCTTTCCAGGATTGACTATGGCAACGCCACTTTGGCCGGCACCCCTAAAATCCATCTTGCTCCAATTAAATCTGTCCTCAGCCTTGCTGCTAGACTCATCTGTGATTGTAGAAAATTTGATCACATCTCCCCCGTCCTGAGACGGTAGATCCACCTATAAGATTGCCTGCATCACCCACAAAGCTCTCCACCAAAACACCCCTTCCTACCTTGCAACAAAACTACACAAAGTAGGTTGCTCTAGATCCCTAAGGGGAGAGGTGTGGCGCCGCGGCCTGGGCGACTGACGCTGGAATCTGGGGATCAGGGTTCGATCCCCGGCTCCGGCGGCAGGTTAGCCCAGCACCATGCGACTCTGGGCAATAGCTTGCTTAATCTTCCCGACAGCCCCCCAGCGCCTAGAGACCCTAACGGGTGATTGTGCGCTATACAAATGTGGATTATTATTATTAAGGAGCACAAACTCCCTTGTCCTGATCCCACCTAGACTAAAATGTCAAAAGACCCAATCCCGTGTGTTCTCTGGTAACGCTCCCACAATCTGGAACTCTCTCCCAAAAGATATCCGCTGCAACCCCTTTTACCCTCTCTTCAAAAAAAGAACTAAAAATACTTCTTCTCAACAAATATTGGGGTATCTAATGTTACTGACACTGTACATGTTCCAAGTATTGGGGTATCTATGTTAATGACACCTTACATGTTTATTCCCCTCTTCTCTATTATGAACTCCTCTTTACTCTCCCTCTCTATGCCCTCATACTCTTACTCCCCCTCTCTTCACCCCCCTCTCTCTCCTAACTTTCACTATCCATTCCCATCTTAATTTCTATCTCTATTCTCTTTGCCCCATTAGACAATCTGATTACACTATCATTTTGTAACTCGTTCTCGCTTAATTTTTAGTTTATTTTATTGTTTGTCTTCACCTGCCTTGTAAAGCGCTCTGATACTCTCGGGTCCAGTAGCGCTATATAAAACCTTTGAAATAAATAAATAAATAGATGCGGATGGTAATGCTCCACAGCTTGGGATACCAGAATTTCCGTGCCCAAACCAGCCGCAAGAATGATTTGGGCCTAGTAATTCCTGATTTTTTGAAGAACTCTGAGATCTGCTAGGCATCTTTGGTTGAGTCTTTCCACTCTGGCATTCAGAGATCATGTCAGTCGCTGAACCACCAGGGAAATGCCAGACGTTCCAGCCATGTCCGGAGATGCAGGGCCTCTTATCTTGACGTCCTCCTCATAATGAGGAGGAGAGGTTGCCTATTGTTTTACTACTCTATGGTTTCCAGGCAGTTTTTTCTTCTACTGCTATGGTTATTCTTTTACCGGGAGTCTCCCACCATGACAACGGGGAAGATACAAGCATGTGAATCTATGAAAGATACAATACTGGAGAACCTGCACTTCTTGACGGAGCAAGGAGAGAAGGTCCTCCATCAGCGGATCACAAGTGGATGGCATGGGTGGTGGAGTTGTCCGAAAGGGAAGGGAGCAGCCCCTTAAGATTATCTGGAGTACCTAACAGTCGGACGGTGCTGAACGCCAGTGTGGGAGGTGATGGCGTATCCTGCATCCCACTGGATGCCCATGATGGTAAGAGGGCAGACTAAAGAGGGTTGGAGGCAGGGGCTGCTGGTGGACAGACCAGACTTCTGTCTCGGGTGGCCTTTGGGACCCAGGCCCTCGATCACGAAACGGCTGGGAAGCCTACTGGCCATGGTGGTTGGCAGGGTATGGGAGCAGTTGGAGACCCATTCCGTGGCCACAAAAGGGTCAGAAGGCAGATCGGGATGGCAGGGGGCCAAAGACAAGGACCCAACTGTGGCCCTGCTGTCCTTGAAGCGCTCCAGCGCAGAAGCCACCTGGTCTCCAAAAAAGGCAAGAGAGTTCAAAGGGCATGTCCGTGAGGGAAGCCTAAAAAGCCAAATGTTCTCAGCCAGGCATGGTGCCGCAAGGCCGCCGATGATGAAAGTGAGTCGGTCATATCGAGGCTACATTGGATAGTGAACTTACTTGCTTCCCTCCCATCAGCAACAACCTGAGAGAATATGGCCTGGGCCTCATCCACTTGCGCAACTTAATTCCTTAATGTATGGGAATAGCGCCCAATAGGCACTCTGTGTTCACCAACCGCAGTGCCAGGTTTATGGAAGACAAGATTCTCTTACCAAAGATTTCCAGCCTCTTGCACTCACTATCCGGTGGAGGGGTAGGAACACGTCAGGGTGGATCGAGGATGATGAGGATTGGACCACCAAGCTCTTCGGGTGGGGTAGTTGGTAAGGAAACTGGGACACCTAGGAGCAGGGCGATGGTCAAACGTCCCATTCACAGGAGCTCCTGTGGAGGGCTTTGGCAAGACCCTAAGAAAGATGTCCGCAAGGGCTTCACTGAATGAGAGTAAGGGTATGAGGTGGGTGAAACATGGCTCAAGCACCTCCATCAAGACATTAGTTTGGACAGATGAAGGTCCAGGACCTCAGCTGCCCTGTGCATCACCATTGCAAACAAGACTCCCACCACCACAGCCACAGGAGGAGGGGAAACCAGGCCAGTGTTAGGTGAGGTGTCCATCCCATTGGCCTCACCCCCTTATACCAGTTGTGCTATTCCTCAACTGGGTCATCTTTATAAGAGTCCACAGACCTCTCCCAAACATGTCCCACACCTGGCCTATAAATCAAATAAGACACAGACTCATCTGCAGTAAGAATGTTCTCGGTCAGCGCCAGATGCAGTGTCGGGGGAGGTCCATCCAGCCCTGTGTTGAAGTCGGGATTAACGATGAGGATGGTGCCACACAGGGGTGTCGGCTGCTCCGGAAGTGCCACACTGGTAGCAGGCGCCGACTAAGGTCTTGATCTCGCAGCTGACTGCCTCAGATCTGGAGAGGGATCCCTGGGGCCCGAACTGGCACCAAAGGCAAGCTTGATGACGCGGTCACAATGTGGGTCTCTCCCTTGCCAGGTGATATAGAGAAGCCAGGGTGCACAAAGATGAGGCACAGTGGCCTCATAAAATTCTATTAGTTGGGCGGGGTCGTGCTGGCAAAATCGCAGAAGTGTGGAGCGGACCCAGGATCAGGCTCTGCCAACTTGCGGGTACTGGAGGGCCGACGCTCCCTTGTCTCGTCCGATGACACACAGATGTGGTGAAGTCAAAGAGTGCTTAGACTTCGACTGCTAGTGTTTGTACAATTTACCAGACTTCTCCGATGACTTCAAATGCTATGATAAACGTAGGGAGGGGGTTCTGCGATTGGTCCCTGGATCTCCCATGCAAACAGGACCTCGAGCACTGGGGAGTCGACGGACGTCGGGCAGCGAGGCGCTTGAGGGATCGCCCCCTTGGTGAATGCATGGCACGGCAGTCCTCACAAGCCCTGGAGTTGAGTCTTGGCTCCAGGCATCACAAACCTACCAAGTGAGGGGGCTGTCGCTGACATTTGTCTATGACAGACCCCATAAGGTTTGAAACTAGATGGTTTCTTTGGAAACATCCTCCCACCAGGAGACGAAATCTCAAAAAAAGTTGGCAAAGTCGAAAAAGACCAGCCAAAAAACGACTGGAGGGTAGCTCACACCACACCAGCGCTCTCTGGTGGGAAAACCGCAAAAGTAACTGACATCAGTGTGCCAAGGTGGCACCTATATGTGGAGCCGAACAACGCCACCTACTAGAGCGAGGGGTACTGCTTGAAAGATTTCCGGGTCTAGTCTGGGGATATTGTAAGGTAAGGAACCTGCGGCGAGAAGTCTCTGTCAGACTGAAATGACATGAAGTCCTCAGACACTGAAGTAATCAACAAGAATATTTAGATTAAGAATTTTAACTGGGCAACAGTTCGCCATGAATGGAGATGCCAGCAAAAGAAGTCAAACCTAAGTTTATGTCCTACGGAGGAAGAAAAAAAAGGGAGTAGGAGGAACAGGTAACACAAACCTATTGAATAACATACCACTTGTGGTAATTTAAAAAGAGAAGGTTGGTCATGAAGACACAGAAATAGAAAGCTCAGCCAGGTAGCCCTGATCTGTAGCCACTGCCAGACTGTTATGCAAGGAACAATGCAAACCTACACTTGTTGTAAAGGCGAGATTTAAAAGGGTTAATGCCTTCTACCTCAAACCACTTCACATACTTGTTTCAGTGGCCCAAGTAGACACAATTGAAGGTAGGTTTCCTGGCAAGTAAGGAAATACCAGAGAGCTCATCAAGAAGGAAAAAGGACTTTAGCTGGCACTTCTCAAGGTCCACACTTGCAGCCATAGGATCCGGGGATTGGATATAGAGGACCTAGTCTTTCTGCCAATGCAGGTTTGCCTTGAGCAGGAGGGCAAGCGGAAACTGAATGCTGAGTGCACACAGATCAGTGTACATATCCTAGCACGGTTGGGAATGTTCAGAATCACCTGTGCATGAATCTCCAACACATTCCGCTGAACATTTTGATCGAAGCGGGATCAGTGAAAATGCCAAACTGAGGGCAAATCAAAACAGTAATTTGAAGACATCCTCCGTAACTGTGGGGTGTAGCTCTCACTCTTTGCACTCCAGCAAAGATGACAGGACATCTACCCGTAACAAAGGAGTCAGTGAGATGGGCTGTGCCTGGGAAAGCTCCTTGTGGCGCCCAAATCAACATACAAATTGTCTCCCAACACAAGGACCACTACGATGCACAACCCTACATGTTGGTATCACTGATCATAGTGGAGCTGTGTTACAGAACCTAGATGGTGCTCCCCGAGATGGAAGCAAAAAAGGCTTCTTAGACTGCAGCTCGAGCACATTCATGTTATGGTACTGCTCTGACACAGAGCTAAGCCATGTGCCAAAGACAAACCCCCCTTCAATGTAGGTCCAAAGGGGTAGGAAACGTCACCCCCTGGGGAAGAATCCAAGACATTCATTTTGTAAGTCAAAAGGGAGGCAAGCTTCAGTTGTGTAAGGAGGTGATCAGCCTCCGAGTCATCCTCCATTGGACCTTAGTCCAGCAAAGCCAAAGCATCTGAATCTGAAATTAAAACCTCTTCCATAGGGGTCTCTGGGAAAGTGTTCACTATGTGAAAGTGATCTCTGATGTTCTCCTCCATCACACAAATGCTTTCTCTGATTTACTCACTGGCCGGTGCCAGCTCCATGGGTGTTTTCGAAATCAGCACTAAAGTAGGGCCTAGACAAAAGGGAGCCAGCCCCCCAGCCAGTCACAACTTTGCTGTAGGTGCTACGGCCACAGCTGGTGGAGACCCAGTGTTAGAAGGCACTGGAGTCAGCGCCACAGGAGCTGTCAAGTCTGCGGGAAGATACCTCCTAGAAGGAAGTAGGGCAGAGTGCTGCAGAGCCACTTGGAAAAGATTCAGCATTTCTAGCCAGTAGGCCTTAATCGAAGCAGGGTCAGCCAAAGGACCAAGAAACTCCAGTCTTATCTTTTTAGGTGCCGGTTCACAGACGTCCAAAAAGTGACAGGCATTTGGGATAGGACAGCTCCCTCAAGAAGATGAAGATAAATAAGATAAATCGTTCCTGTGGCACTTCTTGTGGGTAGAACGGTTCCTTGTAAGCGACTTATCTTTAGTAGAGGAAGTCTGCTTGGGGGTCAGATGTGCCCTTAGCTAAAAACGTGGCTTCCAGCAGCCTGATGGCAGGCTAATGCCTGGAGGCAGAAGATTCACAGGTTAGAGCGCCATGTTCTGACTCCAGGGATCACATACAGCTGTCATGGGGCTCTGAAATGGACATCTTGTGAAGCGGTCTACAACGCTTAAAGCCTGAGGCCCTTTGGGAAGACATCTAACCTAATCGCGGCTAAAAGTTGAGGAATCTGTTGGTGAAACAGACAGCACTCCAGAGTACACTGAGGAGCTGAAAAACAGAAACTGACATCAACACGCAAGTAGGCATGTAATAAACTCTGGTGAAATCACATCCAGAAGCGGAGTCGTTACTGGCAGCGCTGAAGAGTTATTGTTGAGAAAAGGTTTTCCAGAAATCTGAAAAGAGTGTTCATAAGGTTTGGGATTTGCAAGTAGATTTATCCATGAAAACTAATATTACAAAAAAGGGATCTAATCGAAGTACAACAAAGATGTAAAATAAAGCCCCATGATTTGCAAAGCAAGCACTCCACATGAGACAAAAGAATACCCCAAACAGCTAATAGCATGAGATGAGAGGAAAAATGAAATTCTTAATATGGTTATATTAACAAACTGATGACAACAAGTAGGTTGACAGGTCGCTAGAATGCTACAGTCATCTACATCCAAGGTACGTGAGAAAATCTTATCTACCGAGGCAAACCCAAAGTAAAACATGTCATAAAGGACACCTCTGTAAATCAGCCTGGTACAAAGCCTGCACTGGCACAATAAAGATTTTCAAAAGGACAAAATATACTAAGATTCACAATTGAAGTAATGAGAATGTTGGGTATGTTGAAGCTTCAGATACAGTGCTTGAATGAGGCAAAGTCATGAACAGAAGATGGTACAGGTGCATTAAATACTACAGGAAATAAATGTCCAAGGATGTTTGTGGGAGGGGCGGGGGGGAATACAGAGTTAAGGTGGTGTGTATGTTTTCTTACCCCAACTACCCCAAAAACTCAACCATAGGAAGGAATTTAGGATTAGTACTACCCTATCTGTATGAACACAAAGGCATGGAGCTCAGTAATGCACCTAAGTGAAGTGATTGCTATGAACGCCACTTTACAAGATAAATATTATAACACATACAAATTGAAAGACTAACAAGCATTTGCAATGCAATAGGTCTTGTATTCATGAGCGTTTGAGCTAATGGCATTGTAAATGTAAATGTGTTTGTATTTATATAGCGCACTTCTACCCAGAGGTCTCGTAGCGCTGTATTCATACCGCTGTGGAACCCATCCTGGCTTTCCTGTGAAATGTCCACTCCTGGTCACCTCCAAGGTGAAGTCAGGCATCCAAGCGCTGCTAGGGCCGTTGTGGAGATTAAGCAAGCTATTGCCCAGAGTCACAGAGTGGGACCCATGATTAAACTAGGCACCGAGGCGAGAATTATCAGGTCCGGGGAAATTGAGTCCAAGAGCCGCCGAGGCAGGAATTAAACCCTGGTCCCGGGCCAGACCTCTGCATCAGGGTCTGCCGCTCTAACCATTGAGCCACGCTTCTCCACAATGACAATGCTTTTTATTTATGTGTTGTTTTTAAAACAGATAAATAAAAGTCATTGTCATTAACAATGCCAAAAGCTTAAACTCTAGCAAATGCGAGACCCATTATATTGCAAATCCTTGTTTTTCCTCAGCCTGCAGCTGAATCCAGTGAAGCGAGAATTGGAGAGAGCTTAGAATTCAGTACTATGATGTGGGGCCGAGTTCACCTCTCTCTAATGTAAAGTCATTTCTGTCTTTAGGGTGAAAACTTGGGACTGGTGCCATAACTTCCCGATGAATAATATTAGAGTCCTCAAGGGAGGGGAGAGGAAACCGGGATGCTAAGACATGATGAGAACAAGCATTTACAATGCAATGGTTTTGCCTTTGTTAAAGTTAGAGCTATTGGCATTGCTCTTGACATTTTTGTTATTTATGTTTTTTTCTAACATAAATAAATGGCATTGTCATTTACAATGCCAATAGCTTAATCTCTCGCAAATGCCACACACAAACACCCACAGAGATGTGGAAAAGTAAAATTTTGCCATGTTCTGTGTCCCTACGTGTCATCCATCATATGTTATGTGTGCATGATTAAATATGCATATGCATTCCCCATGTTCGATTAATGACGCAATTATAGTTGTGTCCATCTCTAATATGCCAGTTTCTAGTCCTCGTGAATACTACGAATATCAGGCCTATGTAAAGTTACGTTGCCACGTTTCTCAGTGTGCACGTTATTCCATTGTAAAGTCCCCGTTTCTAGGCCTCAAAAGGGCCTGGACACCAGATTCAGCTCCTGTCTCCTGAACCTCGCTGAGGAGCGATACAGCCCCCACCTGTATCCTCGACCCTTCACTTACTTCCTGCCTCACAGTGCCCGGTTCAGCCTGGCTCTGCCTCTGAGTCTGCCAAAAGTATGTTATAGTTCCAGTTATCAGTTCAGTCCTCCTTCTCTGCATTCCTAAGCTACTGAACCGCATCAATAGTTTCCGTCATTGTCTAGCCTTCACGTCTCCACGTTAGAGAAATACTGCATTTAATGGTCATTTAATATTCTTCATCACGCACTACATGTAGAATAATGCATGGTCCAGTCTTAGTGTCTGTTAACCTTTTCCCCTCCTGACTTCTAGTTTATATCAACATGTTCTCTAAACATCAGATACTAGATACTGTTTAGGTACATGTCGCCCCGACTCTCCAGACTTCAGTCTCTGCTCCTAGCACAGAGTTCATAGCCCCCAGCTTCTCCTAGTGATACGTCATTGCTAGTTTGCGCGCACCATCAGGTTAGAGGTCCCGGCTCCTTAGGTAGCCCCCTCCATGGTTTCCGCCCCATTCATGACATATTCTGTTACGTTTGCATCACATGTCTATGTATACGCCCTGTTACACCTCTTTTCACCCTTATCTTTCGCGACTGCTACGCGTCACACCTTCTGCTCCACCCACTGCTACGCCTACTGCAATGTAATGCTATGTGTTTGCGTTATGTATATATGCTAATGCACTGTTATTAAAAGAAGTCATCCGTTCCCCTTGTCCCGATCCTGACACCAGCAGCGCTGCTGGGCCCTGCCATCCTATTCCTATGCAGGTTGTCCTGTTCCTGTCCTTTATGCTGTAATAAACCTGCGAAACTCCTACTACCTCGAATTTTGACTCTTATTTATTGAGCTATCTGTTATTCATTTATACATTCAAAAATAGGGTATTATTTATTTATTTACCACATAATGGCGCCCGAACAGGGACTTGCCCTTTCCCCACGCGTCGGTGAAGCCACGCCGACCCCCTGACCCTCTGCAGTCGTGACGGAACTCTTCTGCGCACCGGCAGATATTTCTGCTTCAAGTATCCCTCAGGCCCACGGAGGAGACGGAGGAGGCGGTCCAGCATCCAAACGAGACGGTGGAGGAACGCGGCGAGTCCCGACCAGAGCCCAAGCCGAGAGTTCAAGGTCCGAGGTATCCGGAGGTCCACCCGTAACTGAAGTCCGAAGTTCGTCGTCCGTCGTCGTAGCAGTCCAGTCCAGTCCGAGGCCTTCCGTTCTTGCTGCCCGGTGAGTACCATTACTGGGGTGGTATCTAGACAGGGTCAATCTAATTGACTCTGGTCCGTGGGTTGGTGGTACACAGACCCACAAACGAAGTATCCACTTCGGTGGATGCGGGTCCTGACGTGTCTCTTTATGAGACCGGTAAGTTTCGTACTGTTTCAGCAGTGCATCTAGTTCCTGCTCTAGTCAGTTCTGTTCTCGAGAAAATTCATGTATTCTGTGTTCCGTATTCCAGGTAGTATTCTGTTCGAACTGTTATTTTTAAATGTTCTTCATGTATTTTAATGTCGTGGTATGAATGGGGAATAAGTATCGTGTTTATTGTGTATTGTATTGTGTCTAGATTATAGTTCAGTCATGCCGCTCTTTTCGAAATTACGTCAGTTAAAAACCAGAAAGGGTCTGCTGGAAGCAGCAGTTCCAGTTCCGCCTAGGGACAGTCCAGGTCATTTTATGTATCAGAAGCATGGCATAAGCGCCATATTGTATCTAGATTTATGGGTAGAGTATACCAAACGGTTAGAAGAAAAGTATAGATGGCCCGTATCGGGTACATGGGATGCCGAATGCATCATGCGAGTAGAAGAAGCATTATGGAAAAAGAAAGCCAGACAGTCACAGAAAGATGCCATCGAGTTATGGCGCAAAGAAGCTCATAAAAGAACTGAAAAGGAAATCAGAAAGTCAGAATTAAGTAGAGAATCCTTAGAACGAGCACAAGAAAAAGAACTAATCGAGATAGGTGAACAAGTCAAAGCCGTACAGTCAGACAGACAGAGGCATGCCCTTAATAGGGGTATGTATCCTCTCTTTGCCGAGGGCTTGCCAAAAGCGACCCCAGAGGCATCCAGTAATTTCCTGCCACCATTAGTTCCGACCAAGCTACGTCACAAACAGACCGCAGCTGATATTTTTATTTCGTCCTATTTGGACGACACAGTTCCAGAATATGCAAATCCTGTTCGCGCTCCGCCAGTCCCTGTAAATCAGGCACTTCCCGCTCCTCCAGACACCGGAGTACCTGTTACGGTACCCCCGGTCCAGCCCGCCATACAAGTCCAGCCTGCATTTCCATTTCCCACTCTGCCAGGACGAAGAGCCTCAGTAGACGACTCTAGTTTAGGGGCCGCAGGGGGAGGTACTCCTCAAACCCCGCCGCCACACAAGCGTTTAACGACAGCCGAATTACATGCACAAGCGTCACAGCGTACGCCCAGACATCAGACTGTAGCAGAAATAAGAAAATCCCTTGCCGAATGCGGCTATGATCCAGTCCCAGGCGAGGATAATATGGTTTTATATTCATTCCGCGTAAGAAAGGTGGCCGAGTATCTAGTCACCTTACCGAATATGAAAGAAGATCTAGACAGAATATATCGTTTCATCCGTACAGGGGATGATCCAGAAAGCATTAGCGAGGCCATGTCTCAAAGGAAAGCCGAGATCCAGCTCATGATATTAAAGTTTCTGATCAATTGTCTAATAAGAGAACAAGATTACCCGTCTAAAGATCCGGCCGAAATGAAAATCCTGACAAGGTGGAGTGATAATATAGCCGAGGGTAAGCACAAGACCGTCGGTGCTATGGAGAGTATGTACAAGAAAATCCGTAGAGAAATAATAAAGATACACGAACAACGTAAAGCAGCACAAGTAAGCGAGAAAGAAAGTAACTCTGATCCTGAAGAGTTAGACGACGAGAATCCCGCCAGAATAGCGTATGTAGGAAAATCTAGATTTCCAGATCGCCATTTACGCCTAGAACACAAGTCTATTTTTCATCATCCAGCACCAGAACAAGGTTCACTAGAACAAGTGTTTCAAGCTACCGATCACATTCTGAAATCACGAATCGGTTACAGTGAATTAAGTACCATGCATGAACAAGAACTAGCCCGATCAGCAGTCCGATGGATTACTGATTCTATCACTTTTCCAGACGAAATAGTGGCACAAATGTTTCTGAAAATGCCCCCAGCCGAACAACGACTGGTGGGTATGTATATGATTCAGCACCTCATCACTTTGTATGAGGGTCAACACTCTGATCCAGGCCCGTTACATGATGTCCTGAACGAGTTACTCCAGTATAGATGGAAAGGTCTAGGTACCGATTTAATTAGTGTCATTCTAGAACAGCGCCACAAATATAGAACATTTCTGAACCCGCATTTTGTTCATGTCTCACCCCCAGAAGGTAAACCATTTTACATGGAGAGACAGAATCCGTTACGAGAAGTCCACCCAGTCAGAGGAACGGGTGGCGAACTAGAACGAGTGTTTGTTTACACTCCGATTACAAAGATGGAACTCCTCGAGATGAAGAAATTAATTCCCTGTCATGATAAAGATCCAGCAGGGTTCCATAGAGAATTAAAAGACATGCTCCGTATGGGAGAATACACGTATCCAGATATAATTAAAATGTTAAAGGTTCTGTTGCCCGCAGGGGTGTATGAAAAGCTCAAGGAAAAAGAATGGGAGGTGGGAGAGAAAAAGATCGATTGGGCAGTTCTAGAAGCTGAAGACAAGGCACGAGTACCAGGTACCGGTCTTGGAGGAATGTAAAGAATTACCGGAATTATTAATACAAGTTTTACCCAGATTATTGACAACTAGAAAAGAAGACTGGGATGCAATCTCAGCCTGTAAACAGAAACAAGACGAAGATATTAGTGATTTTTATTCTAGATTTGAAAAATGTTTTAGCATCAACAGTGGCCTCAAGACAAGTAGTGAGTCATACCCTCACCTTTTTGTTACTAAATTAGTCGAGAATTCAAGCCCACAAATTAAAAATCGAGTTTTGAAAGTCGAAAGTACCTGGCAAGCTAATACCCCGTCCCAGATGTTGCAGATGCTTCAATACCACCAGAATAGAATCAGAGAAGAACAAGAACACGAAAGAAAACGTATGAAAGACACGAAGATGAAAGTACTAGTTGCACAATCTGTTCCTCAAGACAGTCAGAAGAGGGGTCCGAATCAAGCCAGTCATCCTGCAGCTCCCGTTAAAGGGAACTGCAATTATTGTAAACAGCCAGGTCATTTTATAAATGAGTGTGCAGTTCTGAAACACAACATAGCTACTGGTAAGACTAAGGAAAGACCACGTCCGCCTAGACAAGAACAAGTTTCACAGATTCCTCAGCCACAGAATGCACAACAGACAGTTACAACACCGCAGCCTATTGCTGCAACACAGCACGTTACACAGCAGATGTACCAGTATGCACAGTCTGAGTATCCAGAGTACCAGCAGTATTCATGAAACAGCCTAGAGAGGGAGGTAGGCTTGCCTCTCATCGAGATACCTGTAGATCAAGAAGGTCCCTATGTTCACAGTCAAGTATTAGGGAAAGACAGAAAGTTTTTGATTGATACAGGGGCAAGTAGGACCACAATTAGTCACGCCGAAGTTCCAGGGGCTCCGCTCTCAGGCTCAAGAAATGTTTCCCTTGGATTCTCAGGAAAACCTATCGTAAATGAGATTTCAAAACCAGTTTCTCTAGAAGTAGGTCCATTGTCCCGCACTACTGATCTGTTACTTACTAAGTCATGTCCAGAAAATCTATTAGGTATTAAAACACTGAAAGAGTTAGGTGCAGTTATATGCTGTTCCCCAGAGGGAATACGATTGTTCCTACGTGACTTTAAGGGTCACTATGTATTACGAGATTTTGATTCAAGACTGTCTAATGTTCCGCAGCACTTATGGGCGCAAGGTCCAACTGATGTAGGTTACATGCAAATCACACCCTATCGTGTGACTCTCAAGCCAGGTGTAGTGTTACCACGAATCAGACAGTACAGATTGCCACCTGAGGCTGTAGCAGCCTTATCCAAAATTATTGACGAGCTCATGGCTCAAGGAGTGGTTGTAGAAACTGACTCCAACGTATGTAATTCTCCGATCATTCCAGTCATGAAACGTACTGATCCAAATGCACCCCCAGTATATCGATTAGTGATTGACCTACGAGAACTTAATAAGTGTATTATTCCTCAGTACCCAGTCGTTCCAGATATCTCTTCCCTATTGACAGCCATTGATTCCGAAGCCACGTTCTTCACTGTCATAGACCTCAAGAACGCATTTTTCAGTGTCCCTATTCATCCAGACAGCCAGTTCCTTTTCGGATTTTGTTTAAATGGAAGGAGCTATATGTTCACACGCGCTCCTCAAGGTTTCACAGAAAGTCCTAGTATTTATAGTCAAGCACTCAAGAGACAACTAGACAACATTCACATGCCAACTGACACTGCCCTGCTCCAGTATGTCGATGATCTCCTGATCACAGCCCGTTCTGAACGTGCTTGCGAGCGAGCATCCCTCACAGTCTTGTATTTCCTAGCCGAGATGGGGCACAAGGTGTCCCCTTCTAAGCTTCAATTCTGTGTCCAGCAAGTGGTCTACTTAGGACACTTACTGTCCAAGAGGGGTAGGCAGTTGACACCAGACCGTATCCAGTTAATAGCGAGTCTTCCTCAGCCCAAGACCCAGAAGGAGGTACGTGCTTTTATTGGCCTTACTTCTTACTGCAGACAATGGATTCCTCAGTATGCATTTCTAGCCAAGCCACTGATACAGTTAACGACACAGGAGGCAGCCGTATCGACTGTCCTTCCTTGGACATCTGAACATACACTTAGTTTCAATGAGTTAAAGAAAGCCCTATGCCAAGCTCCAGTTCTAGCAACACCGAACTACAGTAAGTCTTTTGCACTTTTCGTTACTGAACGCGAAGGTACAGCATTATCTGTTCTCACACAAGATCAAGCAGGACAATACAAGCCCTGTGCTTATTTTTCAAGCACATTAGATCCTGTAGCCCAGGCTCTGCCTGCGTGCCTCAAGTCAGTTGCAGCCACAGCACTAGCTATCAGACAAAGTGATTCCATAGTCTTAGGACACTCCTTGACAGTACAAGTTCCACATTCCGTGGAAGTTCTTTTAAACCGAACACAAACTCAGCACTTGACAATTGCACGTTTAACAGGTTATGAATTGACACTGTTCCAGCCACACATAGAAATCAGACGCTGCAACGTTTTAAATCCTGCTACACTGTTACCATCAGTTAATTCAAATCCAGCCACACATGATTGCGTGGAAGTAGTTAACATTACGACAAAGCCAAGACAAGATCTGACAGATACTCCGTTACCAGACCCCGACCTGACACTTTATGTGGATGGTTCATGTATGAGAACAAGTACAGGAGAACTAGTCGCCGCGTATGCAGTGACTACTGACACTGAAGTTATTGAAACACACCGTATTGATACCCTGTCCGCTCAAGCAGCAGAGCTAGTTGCTCTGACACAAGCCTGCATACACGCCAAGAACTTGAAAGTTAATGTTTACACAGATTCACGTTACGCATTTGGAGTTGTACACGACTTCGGAGTGCTCTGGCAGGAGAGAGGTTTCATGACTTCTCATGGAACCAAGATTCAGCATGGTCTCCTTATTCAAGCTCTGTTAGATGCCATACATTTACCGACATCTATCGCTATCATGAACTGCAAAGCACATACGAAAGTTACTGACACCATTTCTCAAGGTAACGATCTAGCAGATCGCACAGCCAAGCTTACAGCACAGACTCCAGACATTCCAGTTAACATAACACACACTCCAGATCCGATTACATGCATGACAGTTAAGGACCCTACACAAGATGTCATAGATATCCAGTTACATGCTACTCCCGAAGAAATCAAGAAATGGTCCGAACAAGGAGGGGTCCAGACAGATCAAGGATGGTTAACGAAGGGTAGAGCCACATGGTTTCTCCCCGACTCTATGGTTCAAGTCATTATTAATACCGCACATAGTCCAGCACATCTAGGGGAAAAAGCTATGTTAGACAGTATCCAGAACATTTGGTTCAACAAGCATTTACGAGCTGCAGCCAAGCAGAAAGTCCGTACCTGTATGATATGTTGTCAGTTTAATCCAGGTAAAAGTGTCCCGGTGGAACAAGGTGGATTCCAGCCCCCTGACCACCCTTTTGAAGTCCTCCAGATGGATTATATTCAGATGGAGCGATGTCGAGGTTTCAAGTATGTTCTTGTAGTTGTATGCGCTTTGTCCAGGTGGACGGAGGCATATCCAGTTCCAGATTACACAGCCGCGACCACTGCCAAGCAGTTGGTTCGTGAGTTCTTCCCCCGTTATGGACTCCCTAGAGTCGTATATTCTGACAACGGTCAGCCATTCTCATCTGAGTTGATGAAACATGTTTCCCTGTTGTTAGGGTACCAGTGGAAGTTTCATTGTGTACGCCATCCTGAAGCAGCCGGTCTTGTAGAGAGACATAATCAGACTCTGAAAATCCGTATCGCCAAAGTATGCAAAGAAAAAGGTGTGGACTGGCTAGTAGCTCTACCAGTTGCTTTATTTTATATGCGCATGGTCGCACATTCCAGATCAGGTCTGTCCCCGTATGAGGTCGTTTTCGGCCGCCCCCCTAACATGTGGGGTACTCCTAGACCCCGAAGTATTACCGATGTTTCAAGTAATATGCTGACAGATTACCTAGCTTCCTTGATGTCTGCCCTCAACTCATGTCGTTCACAGGTTGCCGCCGCATTTCCAGACAATACCGAGGTGGCACCGCATGAAATCGTTCCAGGATCCATGGTGATGGTCAGAAATTTTGACAGATCGAGTCCGCTGGAGCCTTGCTGGAAAGAGCCCCGACAGGTCCTCCTCACCACCCGTACAGCCGTGAAGTTGGAAGGTCGCAAAGGCTGGGTGCACCTTTCTCATGTAAAACAATTCAATGGACTGAAACCCGTCTTAAAGAACATTTCCCAGGATTTGAAGGATTGCCAAAATATTGTTCTCAAGGACTGTCCCGCAAAAGACATTGCTACAACCCCTCCCCTGTTAGAGAAAACTCCGCAACAGGAGTATAAGTTAAAACTCCGGTCTAGTAAAATAAGTCAGTCAGTTTGATTGTCTAAGTCCTCCCCTAGGTGAAACGGTTAGACTGTTTCTGACATGTATAAAATAGACCCCCATAGTGAGAGAGTTAGTCAAAACTCAATTCGATGTATCGTTTTTCTATGTTTCATATTGTTTCTCAGCATTATGATTTCCTGCACCAGTTATGTATTTTTCTTGTATTTCCCAGTTCTTCATGTAAATAAGTCTGCTAATGCTACAGTAGAGCACACGTTTAGTGATCTGCCTCCTCATGAACTCTCTTACCGCCTCGCTATGCGAAATAACTCATTCATCCGCATGTTACATTACTCACATCAGACCAGCAATGCCACTAATTGTTGGGTGTGTGGTCGACTCCCCCCTTTCCAGATGCCGAAGGGAGTTCTGCCACTTTTTCCTTATCCATTCTCACATAATGGTTCGTGTGGAGCATGGTCCACGTTAACGTCATCCTCAACAGATATGTCTTTTCTTAACAGTACATGTTTTCCAGACAAGCAAGGTCTTCCCCACAGAACAGGGTTAGATCTAGAAAATGAAGTGTATAATTTAGGTAATTATTCTTCGAATTTCATGGTCTTGAATGTTCAGTCTGATACTACTCCAGACTTACCTGCTATTTCAGTACTGCCAGTCAAAGGTGAATTATGTGTCCGAAATTATGGTTCCGTACATGTAGGACATAGTGATTGTACTACTATTGTCAAGTATAGTGACAGTGGGAAATCTATCTTCAAAGCTTCACGTCATTCTTATTTTATTTGTGGTCAAACTGCATATGTTCGTCTGCCCCTCGGTTGGGAGGGAACCTGTTACATTGCCTTCCTACTGCCACCTGTTTTTCTAGCCCCACCTGATTATCATAGAAACACACATCTAGTACACATTAGACATAAAAGGGAGTCCCCAATTGTCGATTATACTGAAACTGCTCTAGAACAATATACAGATTTCAACAGAGGTTTCTTTTTCTTTATAGGACCTATCCAGAATAGTAAGCTAATCCGTAGGTTAACCAGAACCCTTGAAGCAGTAGTCAATGAGACTGCTTCTGCTCTAGGTAATTTAACTGAAGAGCAATCTGCTATGAGATTTGTCGTTTTACAGAATCGTCTCGTCCTTGACGTCATACTGGCCGATAGGGGCGGGGCCTGTAGAGTCATCGGATCTAGTTGCTGCATTTTCATTCCAAATAACGCGCCGTCTGTTTATTCAGCTATAACCAGACTCCATAAAATTGCCCATCTGATACACCAAGATCCAGGCACCTGGACATGGTCCGGTTGGTTCTGGAATATAATTTCCGCATGGGGATGGAAAATATTGTCCTTTCTAGGTATTGCAGTAGCGATCATATTCAGCTGCTGTCTCTGTATACAATGTGGCCCTGCGATTTGCGGCATTTGTGCTACCTCTTGTATTCCTAGTCCCAAGCCCCGTTCTAAATCCCGTTCCAGGATAATTCGAGACGAGCAAATGATACTGTATGAAATGATAGATGGTATCATGAATATTGATGTTTCCTGATGGAAACGTAGTGACAAGGAGGGAATGTGGAAAAGTAAAATTTTGCCATGTTCTGTGTCCCTACGTGTCATCCATCATATGTTATGTGTGCATGATTAAATATGCATATGCATTCCCCATGTTCGATTAATGACGCAATTATAGTTGTGTCCATCTCTAATATGCCAGTTTCTAGTCCTCGTGAATACTACGAATATCAGGCCTATGTAAAGTTACGTTGCCACGTTTCTCAGTGTGCACGTTATTCCATTGTAAAGTCCCCGTTTCTAGGCCTCAAAAGGGCCTGGACACCAGATTCAGCTCCTGTCTCCTGAACCTCGCTGAGGAGCGATACAGCCCCCACCTGTATCCTCGACCCTTCACTTACTTCCTGCCTCACAGTGCCCGGTTCAGCCTGGCTCTGCCTCTGAGTCTGCCAAAAGTATGTTATAGTTCCAGTTATCAGTTCAGTCCTCCTTCTCTGCATTCCTAAGCTACTGAACCGCATCAATAGTTTCCGTCATTGTCTAGCCTTCACGTCTCCACGTTAGAGAAATACTGCATTTAATGGTCATTTAATATTCTTCATCACGCACTACATGTAGAATAATGCATGGTCCAGTCTTAGTGTCTGTTAACCTTTTCCCCTCCTGACTTCTAGTTTATATCAACATGTTCTCTAAACATCAGATACTAGATACTGTTTAGGTACATGTCGCCCCGACTCTCCAGACTTCAGTCTCTGCTCCTAGCACAGAGTTCATAGCCCCCAGCTTCTCCTAGTGATACGTCATTGCTAGTTTGCGCGCACCATCAGGTTAGAGGTCCCGGCTCCTTAGGTAGCCCCCTCCATGGTTTCCGCCCCATTCATGACATATTCTGTTACGTTTGCATCACATGTCTATGTATACGCCCTGTTACACCTCTTTTCACCCTTATCTTTCGCGACTGCTACGCGTCACACCTTCTGCTCCACCCACTGCTACGCCTACTGCAATGTAATGCTATGTGTTTGCGTTATGTATATATGCTAATGCACTGTTATTAAAAGAAGTCATCCGTTCCCCTTGTCCCGATCCTGACACCAGCAGCGCTGCTGGGCCCTGCCATCCTATTCCTATGCAGGTTGTCCTGTTCCTGTCCTTTATGCTGTAATAAACCTGCGAAACTCCTACTACCTCGAATTTTGACTCTTATTTATTGAGCTATCTGTTATTCATTTATACATTCAAAAATAGGGTATTATTTATTTATTTACCACAGAGAGCCCCCACACACACAGAGCCCCCCACACAGAGCCCCCCCACACAGACACAGAGCCTCACACACAGCCACACAGAGCCCCCCTCACACAGAGCCCCCCCACACACCCACACAGAGCCCCCCCCACACACTGCAAGCCCTCCCCACACACTGCGAGCCCCCCCCACACACTGAAAGCCCCCCACACACACTGGGGATCAACATGAAAATAGGGCAATGACTGAGTTAGACCAAGAAGCAGGGGTAAGTGTATTCTGCACTCCTCAATACGTTGAATAATAGTGGGGATCACCAATCTATTGTCTTTGAATAAGTCAATAGGGACCCCATTTAGGCCCAGCACTTTGTTACCTCCCTTTAGGGTAATTTTGTGCAGTGCCACAGTGTAATCTGGGCACAGGATCTCTGGGGTTCGGTGTGCACCGCCCTGATAGATTTCTCTGCAGTGTCCGGAGTGATCTGTGTGCAGAAGTGCCCGAGCGTGATCTGTGTAGTGTCCGGTGTAACCTGTCTGCAGTGCCAGAGTGTGATTTGTGCACAGCATCCTGGCGGGTCTGTCTGCAGCGTCCGGTGTGACGTGTCCGATGTCAGAGGTGGGTCTGTGTGCAGTGTAAGAAAAACTGAGCGAGGTGTCCGGGTGCTTCTGTGTGTATCATCCGGTGAGGTACGTGTGCAGTGTCCTGGTGTGTCTGTGTGCAGTGCTCTGGTTGGTCTGTGTGCAGTGCCCGGTCGGTCGGTGTGCAGTGCCCTGATGGATCTGTGTGCAGTGCCCTGGTGAGTCTGTGTGCAGTGCCCTGGTGAGTCTGTGTGCAGTGCCCTGGTGTGTCTGCGTGCAGTGCTCTGGTGAGTCTGTGTGCAGTGCCCTGGTTGGGGGTCTGTGTGCAGTGTCCTGGTGTGTCTGTGTGCAGTGCCCTGGTGTGTCTGCGTGCAGTGCTCTGGTGGGTCTGTGCAGTGCTCTGGTGGGTCTGTGGAGTGCTCTGGTGGGTCTGTGCAGTGCTCTGGTGGGTCTGTGTGCAGTGCTCTGGCGGGTCTGTGTGCAGTGCCCTGGCGGGTCTGTGTGCAGTGACGTGGACTCTGCACTGCTCGGGTGGCTCTGCAGTGTCCCTAGCCGGCACACCGTCATCTTTGGGTGTAACATTCAGGGTCATCCAGGGATGAGGGCTCTCCTGTCAGAGGGGCAGATCCGCTGTGCAGGGGGGGGGGCTCTCGCTGTCAGAGGGACAGATGTCCAGCTGTGCAGGGGGGGCTCTCGCTGTCAGAGGGACAGATGTCCAGCTGTGCAGGGGGGGGGTGCTCTCGCTGTCAGAGGGGCAGATATCCAGCTGTGCAGGGGGGGCTCTCGCTGTCAGAGGGGCAGATGTCCAGCTGTGCGGGGAGGCTCTCCTGTCAGAGGGGCAGATGTCTAGCTGTGCAGGGGAGGGGGAGATCGGTTTCAGAAAAACAATACAAGGATGAGCAGGGGGTGTCCCCTGACGGCATGGACCTCCAACACCAAGGCTGAGCTACCACCCTCTGCACTTACACTCTCTCCCTGCAAAGAGGGGGGGGGGGCTCGTCGTGTGGCACAGAGCGCAACATAAAGAGATGCCATTTTACACACCCTGCACTTACACCCTCTCCCTGCAAGGTGAGGCAGGTGTCATCATACGGAGGGGAGGAGGGGAGGGGGGTGGGCATCCCGGGGCACAGAGGGCAACATGAAGAGGTGCCATTTTACACACCCTGCATTTACACCCTCTCCCTGCAAGGTGAGGCAGGTGTCATCATACGGAGGGGAGGAGGGGAGGGGGGGGAGCATCCCGGGGCACAGAGGGCAACATGAAGAGGTACCATTTTACACACCCTGCATTTTTACCCTCTCCCTCCAAGGGGGGGGGCTGTTTTGGGGCACAGGAGCAACATGAAGAGATGTAGTTTTACACACTCTAATATAGAGGCAGACTCCCATATTAGAGAAAGGAGAGGTGGGGGGGGGGGGGGGGGCGGATGAGGGTGCAATGCCATTTTACACCCCTGATTTTCATAACTACCTACTTCTCCTCAAAATGTTTCCCAGACTTAATGACCAACCCGGGCCAAAAGCACATCCATCAATGGAAACTTTTGGGGCACCTGAGAGGCCCCGTGTGATTTCCATTTTTTTTAAAAAACAATGACGATCAGCCCGCAGCCAATCAGTGGCTATCTATCCGGACACACGCCGGCTAGATTAGCACGCGGGCTAATGACGCTGCTTAAAGGCACAATGGTCATCTGTTTAGAAACAGGGGTGATACAAGCTCTCCTGCCCCAGTCATCTGCACGTGCGCGCGCACACATCCAGAAATGCACGCGCACGGAAGCCACAAACAGAAGCACACAGATCCTCACACACAGACAAGCACACATAGAAACGCACACATTCGGAATCAAGCACACCTAATAACACAAATTGTATTCATGTGGCGCTTACAAACCGTTGAGGATGCGTTGAAACACACACACACACGGAATCGGGCACACTAAAACATACACATAGAATCACTCATGGAAACACACACCCACATAATCACAATCACGCACATACACAGATGCACACATACAGAGAATCACACACAGAAGTACCTATACACACTCACAGAAACACAGGCACACATAGAAGTACACACACCTACGCGCACACAGACAAAAACACACATTGTAAATTGTAATACACAAGCTTGTACACACAGAAACACACACACGAAACCACAAACACTGAAACACAAAAACTGCACCCACAAAAAAAACAAAATCACGACTACGCACATACAGATAATCACACAGACAGAAACACACACAGAAGCACACATACAGAGAAAGTATCACACACACAGGCGTATATATGCTCAGACAAGCACGCATAAAAACCCTAGCACAGAAAGAAGCACACGCGGAAACACAAAACAAAGACAAAAAAACACACTCTGTACCACACTTGCTCGCACACACAGAAAATGCACAGGTAAAAATGTACCACTCCACAAGGTGTGTGCGACTTTATGTTTTAAAGAGTATTTACTTACATATTGCGTGCAAGTACATTCTGTGCAGCTGGCAGGAGTGCACGGAAGGATGGGTAAAGCTCTGCGAAGCAGCCGTGAGTGCGTTGTATTTTACGCATCCCTTTTATCGAGGACGTAAATGTGCTGCTGATTTACATACATTACCACCTAAAAAAAATCTCATCTCCTTACAAATACTAATGTCGGAGCACGCAAAACTACAAATGTTTTTAAAACCCTACCCCAAACTCAGATCCTTCTCGAGTGCTGTGGCCACGAGTTTTTGCAGAATTTCAGAAATGCTCAACTAAAAAAACACCTTTAGACATTTTTACTTTACCGTACGCCACATTATCGATTGTGTGTTTGTTCGGAGACATCTACGTTTCCTTTGCCCCTGCCGTGCTTTCTCACGAACTCGGACGTTTATTTATTGCACTTTCCGCTGAAATCAACAACCTGCATTTTTTTATGGCGGCGGCTGGACGAGAGCTCCCGCTCCTCGGGACTCTCCGGGGCCGCGGAGGGACGTTCTCTTTCCCCGGGGCTCCTCCTGTGCAAGCAGATCGACTCACCTGCACCTTGCGACGGCGGCACTTCTCCGGTCTCCCTTTTCGGCATGGGAGACCGGCAACATCGACGGCGGCAATCTCGCTGGCACTTCTCCGGTCTCCCTCTTTGGCATGGGAGACCGGCAACGTCCTCCGCATCTCCCGGGGCTCCCTCCAGGCCACGGGAGCCCCGCGGGCGCCGCCATACTTCTTGCCGTCTTCCTTCTTCCCCCGGGCTGCGGGGGGCGGGCACTTCCGGCCGGCCGCGCTAGGATTGGCCGGCCGGCCGGTCACTTCCGGGTCGCCGCGGGCAGCGCGGCGGCCCGTCTCTAGCTCAGGCAGGCGGGCGGCGAAGTTTCCCGAGGAGTGGGCTCCCTCGTGGACCAGCAGTGACGTCCACGCAGCTTCACCAATCAGGAGCAGGATAGTCACTGGTGCCGGCAATGCCGGACCAGATTCGGGGGCGTTCCCGGCTTTCGGCTGACGTCGCGTGACGTCGGCAAAAGCCAAAGAATGTCGGGAACGCCCCCGAATCTGGTCCGGCATTGACGGACAGGCCCCTCGTCCAATGGCTAGGCTCCATTTATGGAGCCAGCCAATGAATGACGAGGGCCGAACCAAAGCCACACTACAGTTCTCATCAGGATTTCGCCTGCGCGAAAAAGATGCGCAGAGCGCATCTTTTCGCCAGGCAAAACCTAAAAAGTGTGTTGAAAAGGAGGCGGAGAGCCAGAGGATAATTCATTTCTGGAAGCGATGTTTTCAGTTTGCTTCTGTGAGCAGGATATGCAGTGTCCATGGGGATGACCTTTGGCCTTGTTTATAGGCCAGAGTAAAACGCATTCACGTTTGGGGTACACGGACATTCACCTAGTTTAATTTATGTGAACAAGGCCGCATGTCTGGCGGCCAAAACGCGTCATTTGGGACTAAGATGTTTAAATAACCTACACTTACCCGCATCCTTACTTACGGAGTCTGTTTCCTGGTGTTGCGCCGTTCTGGATGGTCGCGTTTGGGATCTTGTTATGGCTAGTTTATTTTATATATTCATTTCCCTGAAAAACATAGGTTGTTTCCCTTACACACCCCGACTAAAATACCGGTTTCCAATAGTATCCAGTCCTTGTTTGCCACGGTTGCTCCACCGATATCTAAGCTTAATGAGGCATGGATGCAAATACAGCAAACATTATTTATCTAGTGACACCCTGTCTTAACACAGTGTGAGTGCGAGCGGTTGCCCACACAGTAAACCAACACCACTGTCTCCATTATGTGCGGCCTCTGGTCATTCCTTGAAAAGAGATGCGTTAAGAAAGCGTTAGGAGCAGGGCCGGTCTGGGTAATAAATTTGGCCCTGGCACAGAGCTCGGCTGGCCCCCCTGCGAGCGGCCGAGCTGTTTGCCAGGGCCAATTTTGTTACAGGGCCGTTTTTGAAGCTATGCTACAAAAACGGACCAGTAACAAAAGCGGCCACTCACCCTAGCGGCCCACCGGGGAAACACCCGGTGCCTGCTACGGCCAGTCCGGCCCAGGTTAGGAGAGAACGTGTCCTGCCTGCAAAGGCAGGCAGGACAACGGTATTTGAGAAAATAATGCCATTGGGCTGTAATTAAAGCCCACCACGCAACAATGGGAGGTTACAAAATGACAAAAGGCGGTACTAAAGAGGTACTACTAAGCCTTTTGACCAATGAACAGCCACAGTTTACAGGACAATGACACTAGCCAATGAAAAATGTGGGTGGAAAGTGGGCGGATCTTTAAGTTCCTACCTCAATGCAGCGTTCATCGCAGAGCATTGCATGCGTTGCCCAGGCTCGACCTAAAAAGGATGGTCCATAAGTTATGTGAACCCCACATTTAAGTTCTATATCGATACTGGAGGCATGTTCAGAGGGATTACTC
This sequence comes from Lissotriton helveticus, assembly GCF_964261635.1. Classification (NCBI taxonomy): domain Eukaryota; kingdom Metazoa; phylum Chordata; class Amphibia; order Caudata; family Salamandridae; genus Lissotriton; species Lissotriton helveticus. Next base: position 1,848,626,868 of record NC_136065.1, on the reverse strand, counting down.
ATTTTAACCCTTTCATGGGCACTTCAATGACCAGTACTCTGAAAATGGAGGGATGTTGTCTGTTTTGAAGGTATGCTGCAAATGCAGTGAGACTCAGCCAAATTGAAGGGTACTCTTAACCTGCGTTATGAAGATGAACTAGGTAGGAAATAATTTGCTTCTCAAACTGTAAAGGTGTCTGCCTATTTGGAAAACAGTAGTGCATACATCTTTTCCACTTGGCAGCACAGCAAGCCAGAGTAGAGTTTTTCCTAGCCTCCCGCAGGATCACCTTGTGGGAGGTTAAGGTATCTGAAGAGTAAATACACAAGTAAAAATTGGGAGAATTAGTTGTTTAGGATTGGGGGTGTCCGAGGCATCCAGGATGCTGAGTGAGGGGTCCGGTTGCAGTGGGAGCTTGCTTAAGAGGGCTGATTGATATTTCTAGAACCCTGAGTATCATAGCTGTTATGCCCATGATGGGCCAACTAGAGTCATGGGCACATGCAGAATCTTCCTAATGACATATGGGAGGAGAAGAAGTGGAAAGCATTGCTCCTGCATTGGTGTCGGCAAAGTTTTGAGTTTTCAGGAGTGGTGAACAGCTCTATTGTGAGAGTCCCCCAATGGTGGAGATACTTTTGGAGAACTTGTGGTTTAAGTTCCCATTCGTGTACTTGTTGATGCAGCCTGCTGATCAGGTCCACAATATTGCTGTCCACTCCCGGTAATTGCTCTGCCAAAAAGTGAATGTGGTGGCAGACTGCCCTATGACAAATCTCTTGTGCTAGTTGCAAAAGATTCAGGAGTAAATTCGCCCTTGCTTTTGAATGTAAAACATGACCACTATGTTTGTCTGTACTTACGACTGCAGCCTTCTCTGGAGAAGTGAAAGAAACTCTTTGATGGCTCGCAGTACCAAGTAGTTGATGTGACAACTCTAGTGCGGAAGAGGTCAAGTACCTGGATACTCATGTGGTTAAGGTGGAAGCCCCACCCCACGAGTGAGGCACCTGTGGTAACAGTCACCTGTGGAAGGCAGTCTAAACAAGCATTTACAATGCAATGGTTTCGCCTTTGGAAAAGTTAGAGCTATTGGCATTGTGAATGACAAAATTTGTATTTATGTGTTTGTTTTGAAAACAGATAAATAAATGGCATTGTCATTTACATTGCCATTAGCTTAATCTCTCGCAAATGTGAGACCTATTGTACCCTACGGACGAGCTCAGCAGACAGCACAGCACAGCACAGCCAGACAGACAGACAGCACAGCACAGCACAGACAAGACAGACAGCACGACAGACAGCACGAGAGACAGCACAGCACGACAGACAGCACAGACAAGACAGACAGCACAGACAAGACAGACAGCACAGACAGACAGACAGACAGACAGCACAGACAGACAGACAGACAGCACAGACAGCACAGACAGACAGACAGCACAGACAGACAGCACAGACAGACAGCACAGCACAGCACAGACAGACAGCACAGACAGACAGACAGACAGCACAGCACAGACAGACAGCACGACAGACAGCACAGACAGACAGCACGACAGACAGCACGACAGACAGCACGACAGACAGCACGACAGACAGCACGACAGACAGCACGACAGACAGCACGACAGACAGCACAGCACGACAGACAGCACAGACAAGACAGACAGCACAGACAGACAGACAGCACAGACAGCACAGACAGACAGACAGACAGACAGCCAGCACAGACAGACAGACAGCACAGACAGACAGCACAGACAGACAGCACAGACAGACAGCACAGACAGACAGCACAGACAGACAGACAGCACAGACAGACAGACAGCACGACAGACAGACAGCACGACAGACAGACAGCACGACAGACAGACAGCACGACAGACAGCACGACAGACAGCACGACAGACAGCACGACAGACAGCACGACAGACAGCACGACAGACAGCACGACAGACAGCACGACAGACAGCACAGACAGCACGACAGACAGCACAGACAGCACGACAGACAGCACGACAGACAGCACGACAGACAGCACAGACAGCACGACAGACAGCACAGACAGCACGACAGACAGCACAGACAGCAAGACAGACAGACAGACAGCAGACAGACAGCACAGACAGACAGCACGACAGACAGCACAGACAGACAGCACAGACAGACAGACAGCACAGACAGACAGACAGCACGACAGACAGCACAGACAGACAGACAGCACAGACAGCACAGACAGCACAGACACACAGCACAGCACAGACAGACAGCACGACAGACAGACAGCACGACAGACAGACAGCACGACAGACAGAAAGCACGACAGACAGACAGCACGACAGACAGACAGCACGACAGACAGCACAGCAGACAGCACGACAGACAGCACGACAGACAGCACGACAGACAGCACGACAGACAGCACGACAGACAGCACGACAGACAGCACGACAGACAGCACGACAGACAGCACGACAGACAGCACGACAGACAGCACAGACAGCACGACAGACAGCACAGACAGCACGACAGACAGCACAGACAGCACGACAGACAGCACAGACAGCACGACAGACAGCAAGACAGACAGACAGCAAGACAGACAGACAGCACGACAGACAGCACAGACAGCAAGACAGACAGACAGCAAGACAGACAGACAGCAAGACAGCACGACAGACAGACAGCACGACAGACAGACAGCACGACAGACAGACAGCACGACAGACAGACAGCACGACAGACAGACAGCACGACAGACAGACAGCACGACAGACAGACAGCACGACAGACAGACAGCACGACAGACAGACAGCACGACAGACAGACAGCACGACAGACAGACAGCACGACAGACAGACAGCACGACAGACAGACAGCACGACAGACAGCACGACAGACAGCACGACAGACAGCACGACAGACAGCACGACAGACAGCACGACAGACAGCACGACAGACAGCACGACAGACAGCACGACAGACAGCACGACAGACAGCACGACAGACAGCACGACAGACAGCACGACAGACAGCACGACAGACAGCACGACAGACAGCACAGACAGACAGCACAGACAGCACGACAGACAGCACAGACAGCAAGACAGACAGCACAGACAGCAAGACAGACAGACAGCAAGACAGACAGACAGCACAGACAGACAGCACAGACAGACAGCACAGACAGACAGCACAGACAGACAGCACAGACAGACAGCACAGACAGACAGCACAGACAGCACAGACAGCACGACAGACAGCACAGACAGCACGACAGACAGCACAGACAGCACGACAGACAGCACAGACAGCACGACAGACAGCACAGACAGCACGACAGACAGCACAGACAGACAGACAGCACAGACAGACAGCACAGACAGACAGCACGACAGACAGCACAGACAGCACGACAGACAGCACGACAGACAGCACAGACAGCACGACAGACAGCACAGACAGCACAGACAGACAGCACAGACAGACAGACAGCACGACAGACAGACAGCACGACAGACAGACAGCACGACAGACAGACAGCACGACAGACAGACAGCACGACAGACAGACAGCACGACAGACAGACAGCACGACAGACAGACAGCACGACAGACAGACAGCACGACAGACAGACAGCACGACAGACAGACAGCACGACAGACAGACAGCACGACAGACAGACAGCATGACAGACAGACAGCACGACAGACAGACAGCACGACAGACAGACAGCACGACAGACAGACAGCATGACAGACAGACAGCACGACAGACAGCACAGACAGCACGACAGACAGCACAGACAGCAAGACAGACAGACAGCAAGACAGACAGACAGCACAGACAGACAGCACGACAGACAGCACAGACAGCACGACAGACAGACAGCACAGACAGCACAGCACAGACAGACAGCACGACAGACAGCACAGCCAGACAGACAGCACAGCCAGACAGACAGCACAGACAGCCCGACAGCACGACAGACAGACAGCACGACAGACAGACAGCACGACAGACAGACAGCACGACAGACAGACAGCACGACAGACAGCACGACAGACAGACAGCACGACAGACAGACAGCACGACAGACAGACAGCACGACAGACAGACAGCACGACAGCACGACAGACAGACAGCACGACAGACAGCACGACAGACAGCACGACAGACAGCACGACAGACAGCACGACAGACAGCACGACAGACAGCACGACAGACAGCACGACAGACAGCACGACAGACAGCACGACAGACAGCACGACAGACAGCACGACAGACAGCACGACAGACAGCACAGACAGCACTACAGACAGCACTACAGACAGCACAGACAGCACGACAGCACGACAGACAGCACAGACAGCACGACAGACAGCACAGACAGCACGACAGACAGCACAGACAGCACGACAGACAGCACGACAGACAGCACAGACAGCACGACAGACAGCACAGACAGCACGACAGACAGCACAGACAGCAAGACAGACAGACAGCACGACAGACAGACAGCACGACAGACAGACAGCACGACAGACAGACAGCACGACAGACAGACAGCACGACAGACAGCACAGCACGACAGACAGCACAGCACGACAGACAGACAGCACGACAGACAGACAGCACGACAGACAGACAGCACGACAGACAGCACAGCACGACAGACAGCACAGCACGACAGACAGCACAGCACGACAGACAGCACAGCACGACAGACAGCACAGCACGACAGACAGCACAGCACGACAGACAGCACGACAGACAGCACAGCACGACAGACAGCACAGCACGACAGACAGCACAGCACGACAGACAGCACAGCACGACAGACAGCACAGCACGACAGACAGCACAGCACGACAGACAGCACAGCACGACAGACAGACAGCACAGCACGACAGACAGACAGCACAGCACGACAGCCAGACAGCACAGCACGACAGACAGACAGCACAGCACGACAGACAGACAGCACAGACAGCACAGACAGCCAGACAGCCAGACAGCCAGACAGCCAGACACACACACACACACACACACACACACACACACACACACATACACGTGTTACCATCCTTGTGGGGACTATGTGTGAATACCTGCCTTGTGGGGACTTACCTTTCCCAATGTTTTTAAAACACACAACTAACAGAAAAATGTTAAGAAAAAATTCATGATACAGGATCCTGCTTCAAATTTGCAAATATATTGTTATTTAATCGTGCGCACAGCACCATCCTTGTGGGGACTTGAACACGTGCTACCATCCTTGTGGGGACCTAGTCCATAACTCTATTTGTGATTGAATACAGTCGAAGGCACATGGCTAAATGTTTATTTTAGCAACAATATACACAAACAACATTATAATATATTCATATATGAATTGCTGCATATATAATAGGTGTATACATTAAAGGCAGATTATCTTAATGTGCCAGAAAATACCATATCATGCTTAACGAAAGACACTTAAAGCTGCATTTAACCTATTTATTAGTGCTTAAAATCTTAGGAGATAAGGGAACTAACCATAAAGAAATTAACATATGGAACAAAGGAATATGGTCAAGTGGAATCCAGAGCTTGAGGAGCTGCTGACATTTTTAGCAAAATAGATGTTTAAATTCCCACAGAGATACTGAAATAGTCTGTACATTCAAAGCTTGAATCCCATTATAAAGGGTGTGAATCTAATGATGTTCAAGTCCACACAGAGGTTGTCTGTAATTATAGAAATGCTCAAGTCCCCACAGAGATAGTGTGTTATCATAGAGATGTTCAAGTCCCCACAGAGATGGTGTGTTATTATAGTGATTTTCAAGTCCCCACAAAGATAGTGTTGTATTACAGTGTTGTTCAAGTCCCCACAAAGATAGTGTGTTATTATAGCGATGTTTAAGTCCCCACAGAGATAGTGCATGAAGGTGATTGTGTTTAAGTCCTCATTAAAATAGGGCCCGATTCACAATGGTAAACTTAGACAAAAATTCTAACTTTTGTACATTTCAGTTTCAACAATGTAAACTTAGACCAAAAGTCTAACTTTACTACTTTTCAGTATTCAAAAAGACCCATACAGAGAATGCAAAGCTGGTGATGCTCAAGCCAAAACAGAGCTTGTGTGTAATTAAATGAATGTTCAAGTCCCCACAGAGATGGTGTGTGACTATAGTATTACCACGGTCACCAAATAGAATGTGTGTGATGATAGACATGCCCAGGTCCCCACAGAGATAGTGTGTGATTATAGACATGCCCAGGTCCCCACAGATATAGTGTGTGATTATAGACATGCCCAGGTCCCCATAGAGATAGTGTTTGATTATAGACATGCCCAGGTCCCCAAAGAGATAGTGTGTGATTATAGACATTGCCAGGTCCCCACAGAGATAGTGTGTGATTATAGGGATGCCCAGGTCCCCATAGAGATAGTGTGTGATTATAGACATGCCCAGGTCCCCGCAAAGATAGTGTGTGATTATAAAGATCACAGGTCCCCATAGAGATAGTGTGTGATTATAGACATGCCCAGGTCCCCACAGAGATAGTGTGTGATTATAGACATGCCCAGGTCCCCACAGAGATAGTGTGTGATTAGAGATGTTTAGGTTCCCACAGAGATAGTGTGTGATTATACTCATGCCCAGGTCCCCACAGAGATAGTGTGTGATTATAGACATGCCCAGGTCCCCACAGAGATAGTGTGTGACTATAGTATTACCACGGTTGCCAAAGAGAATAGTGTTCTTTAGATAGTCGTTGGAAGTTCATCCTGTCTTTGTATTTCTCTTCAAAGGCAAGTAATGTTAGCATTGACCACACACTTCTAAAGCACAGGATTTTACATTGCCTATCATAATAAGAAATAACAAGTGTTACACCCCCTTCCCACCTTTTGATTTGAAATCTAGCCACAAACAGAACATGATCACCTGTTTAAAAAAAGACCTACAGAACTTCCCCATGACCCTATTCCATTAACTCTGCAAATTAGGTTGTTTATAGGCTTTTATTTTGCGATAAACACTCCCATCCTTGATAATAAAACCCAACTTAGATCCAAAAGTCCCCAGTAATTATCGGCTCATACCATGTTATCCCAAACTGAGCTAGATCATTGAGAACCCAGTAGGATCACCATTGCAAGTGTACTGCAACAAATACCAGTTATAAAATACCTCTCACGCTTGGACAGTATTACTGAATATTAGTGGATTTTCAGAATGATAACAGACAGAGGGGCATATGTACAAGCCCCTATTGCCACCACAATATCACTTTTTCTGACGTTGTGGTGGCGTTAGGGGCTTAGCCTTATTTACCAGGCAGCATTAAGCCACTTACCGTGGCTTAACGCGGCCTGGTAAATAAGGCCCCCTTTTATGCTATTTTTAGTGTGAAAGGGTTGGGCAGTGGATGTTGGGGAGCGTCTCACCGCAACACCCATTGATTTTGACGCTGCCCTCTATGTACAAGGGCAGCGTACATAGCAGGCAGCGCCAAAATTAATACTAGGGAAAACCTGGTCTTCACTTGGCAAAATGAGGAGAAATGCATTATGTTCCCTCGTTTTTGCATTTTCCATGTGTGCTGCCTTGTGCAGCACACATGGAAAAAGCAAACAGCCATGGATTGTTATGTACAGGAAGGTCCCCCTTCCTGTACATGAACAATCTGTAAAAAATTGTCATTGTGTAACTTTTATGTGTGTTACATGAAGCAGCACACATAAAAGTGACAAAATGGCATTTTAGGATTGTTTATGTGCAGAAAAGGACATAGCCAATAGGTCTCGCCTTTGGGACCTTATAAGTATTTAGTTATGCAGCGCAATATCCTTGGTGCAACAACATCAACTGTTGCATGGCTAGACACTTATAAGGTCCCAAAAGCGAGACCTATTGGCTATGCCAATGCTTGTTAACTAGTGTGTTCTGTCTGTGGAGGCAACGGCCAGGTGAATATACTTACTCTGCTCTGACACCAACAATTACTGTAAATTTCTAGCGATGGAATTGCTATTTGTAATGTGATAGCGCGAAAAGACTTCAGGGTATGTAGCTGTCTCAACACTTTAATTGATTTTCCTTTTTATGTTACAGCATACAAACTGGTTACTTTTATGTATTTATAATTTTACCAGTGCTTCCTCTCTCTGCACAGACTGTCTCTTGGCAAAGCAACACTTGTTACCTCTGTGACATAGAAGCTTTTCTCGGGAGGAAGCAGAAACACATTAGATCCCCTGTCTTGGGCTCATTTTAAACCACCGTACTGAGGGCCAGATGTAGGAAGGCAAATACCGGTCGGTAATGGCCAATTTCGTCCGTTACCGACCAGTATTTGGAGTTTGGGATGTAGGGGCATGTTAAAATACAGATTCGGTAATTTTACCGAATCGGTAATTTTACCGATTCGTTAAAATACAGATTCGGTAAAATTTCCGATTTGGTAAAATTACCGAATCTGTATTTTGATATGTAGGTAGCGGTTTAAGAATTTGTTATTTACCACCAAATAGAAGTTGATGGTATATAATGAAAACCCTTTAAAAAGCATTTGTTTTGCTTTTTAAACAGTGCCATGTTGCAGACATACATGCTCTAAAGGCATGTATGTCTGCAACATGTGCACCCATGCACAATTGAGGGGTGCAACAGGGTGTCAAAGTGACACCCTGCCACCCTTCAATGTTTCCCCCAATTACCGATTCGGTAATTACCGATTCATACCGATTCGGTAATTAAATCGGTAAAATTATCTACATCCCGATTGCCAGTTCTTAAATACCGAATCGGTATGATTCGGTAATCTGGGATTTCCTACATCTGGGCCACTGAGGAGTAGTAAAAGGAGTGCTTGGAGATGTGGGGGTCAGTGCACACTGAGGGATCATGGTTCCATATTTACTTATTTCTCTGGTCTATCTCATTTGTTTGGAGAGTGAACCCTGTGTCCTAGGTACGTGGAATGGTTCCCACATGTCCTGAGGGACAAGAGATCCCAATGAATCAAGAGTGTATACTGCATACAGAGCAGAGAAGGAGAGAAGTGAGCTTCAACACCTGTGCCCTAGTTCACACCAAATCTCGGCTGCGCATGCACACGTGCTGGGGAATCCCGGTGTCACGGGGCGACATTAAGGACCAATCCTAGGGCATACTATATGTGAGACAGAAAGATCTCAAGGTGCTTTTACAGGGCGTCATTGATGTCCTGATCTGTGCTGCCCCAGAGTGTGGAGACGGCATTCACAGGAGGGGACCAAGACTCGACAACCCACTGTTTGAACTGCATCTACTGAGCGCAAAGGTATTGTAGCTGATGTCCGGTTCTGCCACCATACAACTGCCCCCACTCCCGCCATCGCGTTATCAGAGCTGCAGGGCGAGCGGGACCATGCCGAGAGTCGAGTCGGAAGTCGCAAAATGATTACATTATAAAATGGGGAACACATATAGATGATAAATATGCACAGTACAGTTCCCGAGATTCAAGAGACAAAACGTACAAATAGTAATGCCCACATGGCTGTCGGAACAGAGATATGTGCATTTTGTTTTCATACACGAACAAGTTAGCTCAACACATAGTGTGAGTGTTCTCCGGGTGCAAATACAAGAGGTAAAGTGGTTGCAAGAAATAGAAACTGTAAACAGAGAGGCAGGTGCTGAAATAGAATATACTAGAGGTCCACGATATAGTGCCGACCTGGATGCAGAGATCAAGGTGGCGCGTTACACAAAGCGTTGTAAAAGTTGTGAAAGTGCTGCCTGTGAAGGGAGGGGTCCAGATGACAGATTGCAGTAGTGATGGTTACAGGTGAGAGTATGTGTGTGTGGGGGGGGCTGTAATGTAGACAGTACTAGAAAAAACACTCCGCCGTTCGAATTTTGTATCCTACATACTCCAGTCACAATTGCACATGTAATGGTTTTGTTTTCGGGTACGGGGGGAGGGTGATTTGCCACAAATCACACAACGTTTTTGGCTAAAAGTTGGATGCCGGTACTCGAATGACAGAATCTTCAACACTAAACGTCACTCATAAATGTATCAAGAAAGAGCACCTCTATGCCGTGCATATTCCACTTTAAAAACGAACGTCAGGGCTAATTCTTGTAAAAGTTACTGCTCTCCGCGGTCGTGTGAATTTAGTTCAAACCGTGGCCACGGCCAGTTTGCATCGGCAGGATTTGTTTTCAAGACTTCGAAAAATTGTGTCGGAACATGCGTGTTTTCGGTAAACAGTTCAACTCTTATCTGTCGGGCTTGGAGAGAGATGACTGCCCGCTTACTGAAACACAAGGCTCATCACAATATTTCGAGTTTTCACCAATAACTCACTCCCGTTTATCCTGTTATTTAAAGAACTGCGCCCGACGTCAGCAGAAAACATTACACAGAACTTTTTTTTAGTTCACATTGTTGTTTCACTCAAGCTCCTAGTAAAACAAGAAATAAAGCGCTTGCGCTGTAGCAGGGGGGAGAGATTCACTCGCGGGAGCGATAATTGCGACCACATGGGCCGCGCGCTCCCGCGAGTGGATCTCCTGACGTGCACGCGTTGCCATTGAAGGCAATGGCAACGCGTGCACGTGCTTGGCTGAAAAGCCTAAGCGCTAGGAAAAGGTTGTTTTCCTTTGCAACGCATGCGCTGCGAAGGCTCGACCTAAAAAGAAAGGCCAAGAAACACCTACCATCGATGCCTTGAGGCTTACTGCAAAGAGATGGGTTACACCCGGAGTCCGATTGAAAAAAAGCCCACAACGAAGATTGCTCGAGATTCCTGGTTCATGGCCTGTACCGAGTAAGTAAGTATCCTTTGAGATACAGTTCTTGCATTCTGAAATTGCAATAATGTCCTCTCCTGTAGGATATATCTTAAAGCCATGGCTTAATACAGCAGGGCTTAACACCAGATAAAATAACCAGACGTGGTCTACAGACAGACAGCAGAGCCATGCTTCTGGTTACAATGCTCTGATAGATGGTGCAGTTACACACTACAGAGCACTACTCAGGCAACTGGATGATGAATGTTTTTAATCAAACTGAGTAGCAATATAAATAGAAATTAGAGCTAACACAGAGTCAGTGTTGCACGTTTTTAGAATGGAGGAATATAAAATAAGTCCTTAATGAGGGAATATGTTTGAACTGCTGGCTAAACCCATAGGAAGAATGAGGCTCACTTAAGAGGTTTTTTCTTGAAGTGTCTGTGTGCCCATCCCTTTTCAACTCAAGGTTGATGGGCATGTGATACAAAGAGCTTGTTTAACAGAACAAAAATTCAAAATTTGCTCAAATGATAGAATGTTTCTGTACTGCTGGGGTTACCAATCACCCTCAGTGCGCTCTTGAACTTGATAAGTGCAAAATTGGGTAATTTAAAATAAATGTTTCCCCTTTTTGCCCATATATGCCTTAGTCTCCAGGATTGTCATTTTTCAATTCCCAGAATCTCTCTATTTGTAGTGTGCATTGCCTTCAATCTGAGGACTTAAGAAAGTGCTCCAAAATAATGCTCAGCGTTTATCTTGTGAAGGGATCTGAGAGTTGGTTGTCACTATTACCTAGTACAAGTTCCTGAGACAGCTGCAGACACAGGCAGGAGGATTTTTGTGAATTAGAACATTTACTATAAACACACTGATGCATTTATTTTTACTATACACTTTAAAATCACACACTTGGCTTTATTGTTTTAACGCAAGATAGCGCCAAGCTGTAATCCGAGTCAGCCCAGTTGGACACCTGAGTCTCAGGAGTTCAGGAGCACCCGATGTTCCTTCTTTCTCAAAGGTGTGCCGTCTTCACAGCAGGGCTATTCCCTAGTATGGAAATCAACTGACTTCAGGTGGTTCCAGCACACAGCCTGTTGAGGTGCTAATGGTTCCTTTGGTTCCTTTGTTTTGCACAAAGGTGTATTTATTTGTATACAACTACTTAGTCCTAAGTCCTGCCTTATATTTCATCTTGAAGCAGGTTATAGTAACATCCAAGCTGCAGGACTGCAGGAAAGATTTTATCTACAGGGTGGAGCAAAATCTGTCTTAAATACTTTCGTTCATCAAATTCAGTGTGAAAAATGACTCTTTATGAGTCATGACATTGTTTTGTTTCATGTTGATGTGCATTCATGTTTATTCCATGTGCTTTATCTAATGCCGAAAATCTTCATAGACATTGTTAGTTATTTCAAGAGGACTTTCAGATTATAATAAGGAATTATAATACAAAACGAGGGCACTTCGTATTTAAAATAATACCTAAAATATCGCATTTCATTTTTTTAAGAAAAAGGTTGACGGCTTCTCTGATAATGTGGCTCAGAGTGAAGCGGATTTACAATATATAGAAGTTCACCTTGAGGCTCTATTGTGAGGATTCAAGTGTGTCTAGATTGCTCCAGCCCTGACGAGTGGAGTTCCCAGTCTGGGAGACTGCGAGCAGGGAACCACATTGTTCTGGGGGTAGGCTATTGTGGACACTTAAATATTGCGCCCCAAGGATGGGGTCCCCATGGTGATCACTGGGCACAGATCTGTAGCCTAAGACTGGCACACATTTGCAGTCTCAATTTGGTACATAACAGTATGGATTTTTGTGATTTTGTATTTAACAAAAGAATTGAGTAGCATAGTATGGTTATTCTTTACTGTGAAATAAGATCAATGAATAACCAGTTTTATTTCAAATGCAGTGTCCATGGAGGATAAACACAACATAAACACATATATGTTTATAGCCCCAAAGACAGTGACATTAAATTGTCCAAATATAATGATAGTGATAGTTATGGTGGGGCAAACGTGAACACACATTTAGAATTAATAAATAGTGGTGTATATCTAAGCATGCGCGTAGACATGGTTTAGTGAGTAATGATTTAAAGCTGGGCATGTAGTGAAGATTTCTAGGTAGTGGTGCAAATCTGACAATATACTAAGAATTAATTATCATATATGCAAACCCAAACAGGCACTGTTGATTACTGAGTCATGACGGACATCTCAGCATGAGCTGATGATTATAGAGAGATAGTGCAAATTCCAATACTTACTAAGGATTACTAATGGCCGGTGTAACTATGAAGAAGCAGATCTGAATAAAAAAATTAAAAGCCATACCTATTGGCAGGTCAATTAATTATATTCCCTGCAATTCATACTTTCTAATTAAAGAAAAAAAGATTTCATTATTTATAGCCCTACTTTGACAGGTATGGGACAAGTAGCTATTACACTTTTGGAGTTGGCAGTACCAATGTTCAAAATTATGATTTTATATAGATCAAAAGCTATAAGCTTGGCACCCCACTACTCAGAAGCTTACAAAGTCATCTCTAGGGTGCCTCGAGGTACATGACCCCTCTAACCACAATCATCAGCACATACCTCAGCATGCTTTCCTACACCAACGTCACACAATTCATACTCTCCCTCTCAGACATGAACCCCAACACAAGAAACAAGTTCATCACTTGCATGACAATATCACTAACTGGATGAAAGCTGACTTTCTCAAACTCAACACCAACAAGACAAATGTAGTGATCTTCACCCTACCATGGGACTCCACCTGTTGGATGGCTGCACTCATACCCACAACCACACCTAGCACCAGAACCTCGGAATCATCACTGACACCAAACTGGCAGTGACAGCACAAGTAAGCACAGTCATCCTGCTTCCACACCCTAAAGATGTTGAGGACTATTCTATGGCTCCTAAGTAACACCAGAAAAGAATGTCACCCTCACCACCAGCAAACTAGACTACTGAAACATTCTCTCTGGTCTTACGATCAAGCATTCATTCCGGTTGTATCACCAAGCATCTCACAAGAAGACAACAAACCATCCAAAATGTGGCAGCCAGACTCATCCTCAACCCACCACGTATAACCCACATAACATCACATCACATCTCAGTGAGCTCTGACTACCAATGCACAAATGTGTGCATTTCAAACTTCCTAAACACATGTTCAAGCCACTACACTACTTAGGCTCAACTTACCAGGCCACCCACCTCTCCTTTCACCCACCACCTAGTCACCTACACTCTGCAGTGCGATTCACACACATTCTATGCATGCACAGAACCACAGCATTCTCTTACATAACACCTAAAGCATCAAATGATCTTCCATTTCACATCAGACAGAGTCTTCTATCTTCTTGAATTCCAAAAGAACCTGAAGATCTGTCTCGACTGGTTTCGATGCACAGACACCTGGTCATCACTAGAATTCCATCATGGATGAGAGTACATTCTACAAATACACATACCATTATTGTATATGGCACATAATTATACTCTAGAAAACAATAAATACATGAGATTACATACATAACACAACCTGAAGAAAATTAGGAATATTGGATTGAAATGTCTTTCCCGCGCACACACAATTTGATGTAGCGAGTAAGTTAAGACCAGAGCCTAGACTTCTGTCACAAAACATTGAATTCAGTAATCAAATTATTTCCTCCTGTACTGGCAATTTATATGAAAAAAATGCATTTATAGTATGGCATATGTAGCTGGTGAAGGGCCGAAATGCATTTATAAATGGGTATTGTGAAACTCTGTGGCAGTGCTAAAGATTGAAGAATGTGTGAAGATAAAGCTAAAAGTAGTGTGAGATAATGTGCTTAAACCTTAGTGTTAAGTCTATGGATGGGAGAAAAGTGAGTTGGTGCAATCTGGCCCATTTGGGAGGTGTTTCTGTTTTTTTTTTGTTGATTTTTTTTTGCAGAGTTTTATATAGCACGAACTAGACCCGAACTGAATCGGGTATCAGAGCGCTTTACATAGCACTAGTTACGTTACATGAGGACACACATTCATTTTTGTTAGGCACGGGGAGATTAAGTGATTTGCCCAGAATCACAGGACGTTTGGGGTCGTTACCGAGACTCGAACCCAGTTCATCCAGGTCCGAGGTCGAGCGCCCTAGCCATTAGGCCAACTCCCTCTCTTGTGTGTATAACACAGCAGCTTTGCAAAATTTGTCACAGCAGCTGTGTATATGCCTAGGTAGGTGGGAAAAGTGTTAGAAAAGATGTTGCTGTTCATGCATGTGGACAGTAGGAGTGTGAGAAATTCATGTGATTTGCTTTTACGCACTTACACAAAATGTTATGAAAATTATACGAAATGCACAATGTGAATCCGGCTTTTAGTGCTATATTTTAGCACAAAATGACCAATAAGTCATTTTTTGACACAGGCACACATTCTGCAGCATATTATAGCTCAAATAAGACAATTGGCATGAGCAATACCTGCTCACGTTCTGTTTGTCCGCATTCCTCCTGAGTGTTCAACATAAATGTTTGTAGAAAATGCCACATAATTAGGTGATGTGACTTAATGGCATACTTTCAGGGATTTTACATAACAAGTGCAACACGAAATTCCCCAATTTACTCAAACTATGCAAGGGTAATTTACATTTTTCTCAGGCCTAGTGGACATCTACCATTTGGATTAGACTATCAAACAGTTTAAAGAACACTGAATATTGGCATTGGAGGTGTCTAGATGTGAAAGAAGCTAAGATGCGAGGGAGCTGTGGTGGGGGTCAATCATGGATTAACTATAGTAAATACTCTTGCCTTCACACAGGCCCATTAAAAGAGCTACCCATCAGAATGGCTATTTTCTATCCAGAAACAATATAAACTCTAATGAATCCACTGTGTACCAGCAGAGGAACAATCATTGTATGGTCAGCTATAGTCGGGGCCACTGGAATTATGCAATTGTGTGGCAGCAGCGATTTTAACATGAGTATAGATCTGCTGCATTGGTCACAGAATCTACTCTCTACCGCATAATCTGCAGATTTTAACAAAAAAATTGTTTCTTGTTTGAACGGTTCAAAAGTTACTAAAAAAGAAGCAACATCTATTGCCACGCAATGGAAGGATCTTTGCAAAGGTTAACTAGTCACCTTTCTGTTGCAATTACTATATTAGGGTGGTAAACTGGTTCCAAAGAGGCACAGCCAATGCACTGACAGTGTTACCAAGTTTACAAATGAGAAAAGAATCAAGTAATACTATTAAAAAATCAAATGGGCGGGACGAGAAGAGGGAATCTGCCCAGCTTGTAACAACAGTAAAGAAGATATGGTCCATGTGTTGTTCTTCTGCCCTGCCTATAGTGTAATACGGAGATCCTGGCTGGCACCGTTGTGCAGAAATTTGGGCTTAAAACAATGTGCTCAAGCTTGTAGAATTTTAAGATATGATACTTCACCTCCTATTGTGTTCTCGGTCTCCCGCTTTTTATATGGTATGTGGCGTAGAAGGTCTACTTTGATTAATCGTGTTAAATTGTGATCAATTGTAATGATTGTTATCTTTCATTTGATAACTTATTGTTTAATCATTTTTTTAACCAAGGTTCTTAACTATTTATGTATTTTATCTTGTATGTACATATTTTATTTGTGCTTTTATGGCCTTCGGCCGAAATACAGTTATCCCAAAAAAAAAAAAAATTAAAAATCTGCCATCTTTTACTGCATAATTTCCCTTTTCTTGCTGCATAATCTGCTCATGCCTGCTGCATAATTTGGTCCTCCCCTGCTGCATAATTCCTGTGCCCCTCGCTATAGCATATGCCTGAAGAGATCACCCAGGTATTCCGGGCGCAACCTATAGAAATGGGCATTACACCACTGGATCGCTTGTCTCTCGATTGCTGAATCAGTGCACTGCATTTAATCAACAAAAAAACTAAAATAATAGGAGACATAAGAGGCCTCAGTCATAACATGTCCAGGAAGACAAAATACAAATACTATTTCAATAGGTAGTGGAAATCAAATCAGTGAGCAACATGGAATGAAATGCATGTGCTTTGCTCTTTGTAGTACTAAATGAATTGCTTGGAATGCAGAGCGCCCTACATATATGATGGCCCTCCTGTAATTTAACAAATACAACTTTTTGCAAAGTATTGCAATGTCTCAAGAAAAAACAAACATGATTTAGAAGCCAGTGACTTTACAGAAGGTCACAAAAGCACTTTGACGCCTCGTCAGGGGTAGTAAACGCTATATAAATGCAATTAAATAAATAAATAAATTACAAACTCAACTTGTTCAAATCCACAAAGGAAATTTAGCAGTCAACGCCTACAATTTTGCTCTGTGACGTTTTAAATACAATTTCAGTGAAGGAAGTAATACAAGTTTGAAATCTGATTTTGCAAGTAGTGCTTCACAGGGTAACACAAGAGTGCCTGTGTTACTCTACACCTGCTACATAAGCTGTTACCTTTTTTGAATTGATCAGGAATGTGCATTGCCATCCACGGCTAGGAATCGTTTACAATTTGGCTTCCACATAGCGCTTTGTTTTTTACCTTGCATGTCTGCGTCCACTCTGTTTGAGAACAGCCTAAGTGGGGGGAATCCTCGAATTGTTTGAATATGGCTGTGCTCACCATTCTCTTTGATTATCTTATTCAGGCCTTAAATGAGGTGCCAAAGTGCGTTAAATTGGTTTCAGAATGTGCATAAACTAATGAAAAAGAAAACAGCAAAATTGCCTCCTGCTACACCATGTAAAACCACGTTATAATTTTTTTTAACAGCAAGAGAACATGCTCATCATAATTCGGGCCCTACAAAACAGCTGTAAAGAAAATCTCTCCCCTTTCTCAGGTGACAGGTGCAAGAGCAGGGCGTTAGCAGCTCCTTCTGGGCAGAGCACTTCCTGGTCAGCCGTCAAAGTGTTAATGTATGCAGATCACAGCCTTTGTGTTTCGGCTGATCACAGAGGTGAGCCTCAAGTTAGGAATGAAAGGAACACCTCCCCTCCCCCAACCTCCAAACACAGGTTGCTTGCAACAACGAGAGCCACTCTTGAAAACATAATATGGACACTGAATTTAACAAGGCAACCGTGGAAGACCCATAGTTTGTTTGGCATGTGACTATTTGTACCATTAATAGGTATTTGACAAAGGCTGATACATGAAGCTGGCATTTCTTTGCTGTCATCCAATAACCACATGATTATGCACTAGAAATTCCAGGGTGACAACATAAAAACTAAAGTTAATAGTTTTTGGTACATTATATTTTTTGTTAGTGAAGCAAACGAGAGGGAGGACTTTGGTGCACATAATTCAAGTCTAGTTATTCATCCTTCAATGTAAATATTGCAGGTCTAACCTTCCAGGTCTCAAACCTGTGCAGGTTTATGTAGCAGAAACTCGACCCGAAGGCATTGGAGCGCTTTACACAGCATCAGGTACGTTACACAAGGACACATTAACGTTCCTAGCCACAGGGAGAATTAGTGACGCCCAGAATCACAGGGTGTTGAGCTGACACTGAGCGCCGAGAATCGAACCTGGATCCCCATCTATGGAGTCGGCATCCTCTTCCTTTCATTTAGCATAAATAGCTAAGCATAGGAAAATAAAGCATTGAGCCTCTAATGTACATTTCACCCATGACAGTAAGAACGGCCCAGGGGAGGAAAATGGGGAGGGAATGGGGAAAATAGTAAGAGGAGCATAGGGAGAAATGGACAAAGTCAGAGAAAACAGAGAGAGATGGGGAGAGATACAAGTTGAATCAAGATTTAGGGAGAGAACGACGTGGTAAAAGTCTTGGAGACAAACAAGGAAATAGGGGTAAACAGGAGAGAGAGATTTAGAGATAAGGAAAGTCAAACAAAACCAGTGAGAGAAATAGACAGGGAGAGAGAAAGTCAGAGATACGGGGAGACAGGGGAGGGCACAGGAATGACAGGAGAGACAGATACATTAAAGCTAGTGAGAGGCATCGAAAGATAGAGATACAGAGATAGACAGGGAACAAGAAAGAAAGACAGAAACAGAGAAAGACAAGAAGGGAGAGAGAAGAAATAGGGAAAGACAGCCAAATATGAGACATATGAGACAGTCAAGGAGAAACAGGGTTAGAATTGGTGAGAGAGAAATAAAGCTAGATAGTGTCATAAGGAGGGAGAGATAGGTAGAGACAAAAACAGTGGGCGAAAGACAGAAACAGAGATGGAAAAATAGGAAGAGAGAAAAAAAGAAAGACAGGGAGAGATGTGAAATCGAAATGGAAGGAGGAAGTGGGAGAGACAGTAAAAGACAGGGAAAGAGTAAGACAAGGAGAGGGGTGGGTTTATGAAACATACTAGAAGACAGGAAGGAGGACAGAAGGAAGAAAGGAAGGAAATACACACTGAACTGAATCTAAATGCAGTTCTATCTAAAGCTATTTGTCTGTCCATTAACCTCTATCTCACTCTCTCTTGATCCCTCTACCTGTAACAGAGACATCTTTAGCTACATAGATCGGTCTTTGTCTATATTTGTTTCTCCTTCAATCTATCCTTAGTAGTGCATCTGTCCATCTATATATCCCTTTATTTGTATGTACATCTGCACATCAGTCTGCCCATCCCTCTATCTAGTTGTAAATCTGTCGATCAGTCTATCTATCTGATTTATCAAAATTGTATCCACCATACATCTGAATGCACTTTCGGAAATGAGATCCCTGGCCACACAATTGGGAATGGGTGAATTTTACCCAGCAACTGATCTGAGAAGGGGGCTAGCAACCTCCCTCAGGCATCAGGTGCACAGATTTTAGGAAGGTAGGAACAGACATGGATTACAACCATGCTGAGACATCGGAGATAGACAACACCAGCTTAACACAAGCGGACCCATCATGCTTTGCAGTACAAGCAATGGATCCCACTATGCATCAATTCAGTACCCGCCATCCCACCCACATGAAGTCATGCACACCCCTGACCATCAAGTTGGCAAGACCTGTTGTGTCCAAAACATTACATGTACTTAGAGCGGACTTTGGGACAGCCACTTGCTCGTGATTGGACTGCCATTGTTGTTTATATCAGATGTCTTGATTCAATGGCTTTTCTCCCTGTCCCTGTGCTTGTTCCACTCTGGGGCATTTTGATCTCACAGTGTTGTGAGTGAATGTTTTTTATCCTTCTTCTGCATACTTGTGGAGCTGTTTTTTATTTTAGATTTAACATTCCATGGAAGTGCAGGTATTTCCTTCCTGTCTATATTTATTGGTTTACAATGGGTTGGCATCTGCAAAATGCTTCTGCTCCATTTGCTTCCTTCTGTATATTGCACTCTTTTATTTTCACTTTATTTACATTTGAATTTACTAATCTAACATGGTTGGCCGCCATGTTAGATTAGTAAATTTAAAGCAGAGGCTTGTGTCATGACACATTCTTGTGTCATGAAGCTCATTCACACATGCATTAGGACACACATCACGGCAAACACTTGTGCATGTGGCATATTGCCGGCCTCCTTAAAATGAGGTTTCTTTAATAAAAACTCTATTGCAAGATTGTGAACCATACATCTGTTAGTATGTGGTGGCCATGATATTCAACTCCCCACAGAGGTAGTAGTTATGATATTCACATCAAAGACATGCAGAAATAGTGTGTGATGAGAGTAATGGCCAGGTCCCTAGGGAGATAGTATGTTATAGTGTTCTTATTCAAGACATGCTGAGATAGAGTGTGCTGATAGCTGTGCAAGTCCCCACACAGATAGTGTGATGACCAGATTGTCTCAGTACATGGTAAAAGTCATGTTCAAACCTCCACACAGATAGTATGTGATGATAGACAAGTTTAAGGTCACACATATATAGTGTGCTAATTAAGTTCATGTCTCTGAAGAGGTAATACGTGCTTATAGTAATGCTACGGCCCCCACTGAGATAGAGTCTAAGGATAGTCTAATGATTGTCCCGTCAGAGTTTATGCATCATGATAGTAATTGCCAAGCCACTTCCGAGACCATGACAGACAGTGAGATGGAGGCCTTTCCTGTGTGGGGACATCAAGGAAGATGAACTAGCAATGCCCTGGACAGTATGAGTAAGGGAACGAGAAGTATGATGATTGCTTTCCAGTTCAATATTATAAATTGAATAAAGCAAAGTTGGTACCACTATTATACAGGTGTACAAGGACGCAGTGGTGTTTTTCTAGGCATATGAGCTGGCAATCACATTAGAACCATTATACATATACAGTGGCACGTAAAGAATGAAGCAAATGACAAACTTAGCAATATTGATGGTTGCAGAATAGGCCTTTGACTATGTAGAGTGCAGGTATCTATTCATGGTAATAGGTAAATTGAGTCTGTGCAGGGATTTCATTGAAAAAGTGCAGAAGCTATATAAAGTGACTGACTCAGATAAACATTTGGAGCTTTATCTCACAACCGTTCCTCATCCTAAGGGGCACTAGAATGGTCTGTCCTCTGTCCCCACTCTTGTTTTACTAACTCTGTTTTTATTTGAGATGGCAATCACACAAAGCAGAGACATATGGAGCATAATGACACTTCTGTTTTATGCAGATGGTATTGTGGTTGCACTTGTAACGATCAAGGTTTCCTAATCAACATTAATGTCCTGATAACTTTTTTACAAAATTAACTGGTCTGTATGTAAAGCTCTGCCCATGACAAAAATCACAACAGCAGTGTTAGGCTGTGTGATGCTGAGAGCGTCGATCCACTGGTTCTGAGTGACACTGGTCCAGCTGTGGAGAGGGGCACTGGGGCAGTTGGGGTGGTATGGAGAGGTCCATCGAGGGTGAAGTGTACGATGGAGTGGTCTGACCAGGTGACTTCTGTGGTGTGGCTGTATCATATTCTGTTGATGGACGTGAAGATGGGGTCTAGCGTTTGTCCTGCTTTGTGTTTGGGGTATGTAACCAGTTGCTTGAGTCCAAAGTTGTCCAATCTTTCCAGTAGGTCAGTGGAGTCCAGGTGGAAGTTGAGGTCTCCTAGGAAGACATAGGGCCCGATTCACAAAATTAATCTGAGGCAAAATCCTAACTTTACGTCTTTTGGTATTTACAGAAGGCATTTAGGAGTAGTAAAGTTAGGATTCCTAACTTTACTACTACAAAACTGAGAAAAATCCTAACATTTTGACTTTTGGTATTCACAAAAGGCGTTTAGTTGTAGTACTACTACTAAATGCCTTTTGTGAATACAAAAAGTCGTAACCTTAGGATTTTGTCTCAGATTAATTTAGTGAATCGGGCCCAAAGTGTTCAGATTCTATGGTGAGTGTGCCGTGTGACCTTACAATAGAAATATGCATGGGCTTTTTTCTGACATAAGTGTCTCCAAGTGGTACTTCAGCATGTGTAGTGATACCGGGGCCTGAGCATGTAAAAGACTCACTCCCCTCAATTATGATAGTGTTTTACAGCATAACCTTTAAGCATTTAAAGTCTGACAACATTACCCACCCACACTTTGAGCTTTTTCGCAGATGTGCTTTGTGAGCCTGGGACTCTGACAAGTGTAAATAAACACTTGAGTTCTGGGCTTTTCTTCATCTCTGCCCTCCAGTGGCTGCTAAATGCATGGGCTGATGGAGGCCGGGTCCCATTAGATGCTGTCGGTGTTTGCTGGGTTACATAATGAGAACCACGGTTCCCAGATAAGGGGGATACCGCCTCAATGATCCCGAGATAAGAACGGTTGTCAGCAGCCCTGTTGTGACCACCTCAGCAGTCGCAGGTAAAATGTGATGGATTGAAGTAGGACAGGGGCCTTTTCAGCAAATCACCAGCAGTCTAGAGCAATGGGCCATCTTCAGGCCTGTGGGGCTCACTCTAACCTGCACCGTCACTCAACAGGGGCGAACTGCGTGCCATATGTCACCCTCCCTGATACTCCAACTGCCTCTCATTCATCAATCCATCGATGAAAAGCCTGATGTCAGCAAGGTATCAGCATTCATGGACCACCCTTTTTGATGCTGCCTTGCTAGACTACATTTTGGAATAACGAAAGGTCGGAGCCCCTACAAGCGGAAAGCAAATTATTCCTACTGCCAGTGCTTTAAATGGGCCGGTACTCACCGGTACTGTGTATCGGCACTTCTCAGATTTATCACTCTGAGTACCAGCACTTCTCTACTGCCGTTGAGAGTACCAGTACTCACGAAAAAAGTAAGGCTCATTGGCTGTGCTGGTGAGCCGGAGTGGACTGTGCATCTGGCAGCCAAGGCGCCGCTTCTGCAGCCCCGATCTGAGCCCCAGCTGAGCTATTCAGCAGGGCTCATTTGAATAATGAATGAAAGGGAGGGAGGATGGATGGATGAAAGGGTGGATGATGGATGAGTGAAAGGAGGGGTTAAGTGAAAGGGTGGATGGAATGAAAGGGTGGATGGAATAAAGGAGTGAAAGGGTTGATGAACAGATGAGCGAAAGGATTGATGAATGAGCGAAAGGGTGAATAAAGAGATGGATGAGGGAAAGGATGAATGGATAGGTTTTGAGTTGGATGGATGGATAGGTGTTTATATGAAGGGTGGACAGACAGAATGGTGAAAAACTGAATGATCGATGAAAGACAAAATAGAAGACAGAATGTAAAGGTTAAATGGTGGACATCAGCAGGTAAATGGAAGGATGGAAGGATGAATGGATAGATCTATGGAAGAGACAAGAGATATCTTCTGAGGAGGGTCATGATGATTTGCTTCTTTTGCTTGGTGCCATAAGAGCTTTGGGCGACGTGGGGGTATTTTCAGTTTCTTCCTACTCATGTGATGAAAAATATATGGTTTTGTGCCAAACAACAGCAATTAACAGTATGGTATTGAGAAGGTGCATCCATTGCAAAAAAGGAAATGTTAACATATTATAGCATTTCTATTTCATTTTTGAGTAATGAGTTCACTTGCTTTGTTTATATAAGCACATTTCTCATGTGTTTTGATGTGTCCTGCAACTAATAGAAGTCATGAAGTATCATCAGGTCTTGCCTTTAGCCCCACCCCTAATCCCGCCCCCTCACTACACCTCTAGCTCATTTTAATGAGTACCTGCACTTATTTTTTCCCATTTAAAGCACTGCCTACTGCCATATAGGGATGTATGTTGGGACGTTTTCTCAATCTGAAAAACTACTTATATGATTATTCCCTGACTGTAAATGAAGAGGTAAGTTAAAAAAGGGTGCATTGGAATGTGACCATTGTGATTACGAGTGAATGAGATTCACTCAAGCATCCCATGTATCACTTTTTGTGCTGTTCAACTTAGAGGTTAGACCAGTTTTCAAAAGTATAAAATTATATTATGCCCCTTGGTATGATATGGCCTTGCGATACTTATATGGATTTGTGAAGAAGACTGAGGATAGCAACTATTGCATTTGGAGAAAGTGGCTTGTATCCGCTTGAGTTACAGAAAACAAAACTGAAGCAGGATTACAAATGCTTGTTTTTAAGGCTTCTGTATAGTAGGGATCTGGGTGGTCCCGTGAGAGCGCGGGGAAAGAATTGGTCCAGTCGGTAAGCTTGGATAGCCTCTGCAACCATGCTGGTCCATTAGTTCTTGATCTGCTGAATGCCTCACCTGCTTTTAAGCATGGCTGAAGGTGGCTGAAGGAGGCACTCAGCTCTACGCCACTGGCACATTCGCCCACTGAGCTATCTTTCTAGTTTGTGAGCATTAGCAATTTTAATGAGGTTCTAAGCCATGCTGCGAGGTTTGCGCTGCCTAAGCCATATGTTGTGGAAATATGGAGACCTAATTCACATCTATGGGCTACAGCATTTAGTTTCCATATGTATCGCCTCATGAGGGGTTCGTAAGTGCTATATAAATAAAAAGCAGACAATAAGGACTCCAGAACGGACCAGCTAACCATTTACATTAGTGAACAGTTATTGTTTACTCTACCCATCAAGTCAGAACCATAGCTTCAGGAGGAGAGATTAAAGAGAATCTATTTACAATTAACCAATTGGGACTTATACAGCGGCTAATCAACCTCGAGGGTATCCAGGCGCTAAAGATGCGTTTAGAATTAAAGGAGTGCGCCCTTTCATTCAGGAACGCGTTTGGTCTGCTGATAGCTGAAAAGCTGTATATGGCACTTTCAGTCAGATATTTAACATTTTAGCGAACTGCATATGTTTAAAGTGAAACTGCAAGTCACACAACACAATTTGCTGCTGGGTAAACGCCAGGCTGACGTTGTCACACATAACTAGATAGCCCTATAGTCAGACTTCTGCAACTGTTCCAATTGTAAGGCACACTCCCTTTCCTCTCATTCTC
This sequence comes from Lissotriton helveticus, assembly GCF_964261635.1. Taxonomy (NCBI): domain Eukaryota; kingdom Metazoa; phylum Chordata; class Amphibia; order Caudata; family Salamandridae; genus Lissotriton; species Lissotriton helveticus. The sequence continues at coordinate 1,848,601,709 of NC_136065.1, read as the reverse complement.
TTGCTCTCTTTCTTGTCCACTCCTTCTGTCAGTCTCTTTAACTTTAAATCCCAGTCTCATTTTCTTCCTCGCTCGCTCCTATCCTCTCTCGAGACCTCCCATTTCTTTCTCCTTCTTTGTCTTTGCATCTTTCTCATCCTCCTTTCTCTTTTTGGAAATCACTCCACCCTCTTCCCTTTATATTCCACTACCTCTATTTCTCCTTTCTCCCCTCTCCTGTCTCACATTTTCTATTTTGATCCCTATATTTCTGTCTTCACTCGTGTTTGTTGTCCTTTTCTTTTTTGATGTTTCATTTGTCCTCCTCCTTTCATTTTACTTTCTCTCATTCTGTCGTATTTCACTTTCTCTATTTCAGTTTACTTTCCACTCTGTCTGACACTCTCTCTCCTTTTACCTTGAGCTCTATATTCATCATACTCCCCTTGTTATTTATGCTCCACTCTCAATACTCTATTCCCCTGAGCCACAGGTTTTGCGTGTTAGACCTTTAAACTGCGCATGATGAGCAACATAATTTTAAGTGCTGCAGTAAACTTACCAAAGTAAAGACGTGTTCACTAAATTACTTAATAAGACAACTAGAAGAAAAGTAAATTGTGTTTACACCACAAATGCCTTTGTGATTGGCTGCTGTTACTGCTTATTATGGGTAATTTTTAATTGTGTGCACAGTTTAGAAATTGGATGTGATGCAATAGTTGTTGTTGTTAAACTTCTATTATGAAGGGCAACATAGATTGGTTCCAATGACTTAATAAATCCCAAATGTTTTTAAGATGGCATTCACGCACCCCACCTGTTGACTTTTGAACTTTTATCAAAAATCGCATTTTGTGCAGAGATTTTTAACACCACAGTGCTGGGGTTTAGTTACCACTACTCATTTGCCCAGGTCCAAGCACTATGTACTCCTGGCCACAGAAAAGTGATGTAATCCTCAAACAAGATGGAATCTGGACTGACTAAACTGACAGTCATACCATATGCATACTGATCCTCCCCCTTGACTCTATGTATGGTCAAAAGAGGTCGCTACACCAATATGCATTCTTTCTATTAAAATGTCTAGAAGTGGCCATGAGGTGACAGTTAACTATAAAACAGACCTCTAATAAGAAAACCTGCTTTCTATATAATGTCTATTAACAGTGCACAACACTGGCCTCACAATATTGTAGGCAGCTTTATTTAATAAAAGACAGATTGGTGTTAATTGTTCCCTTCGTTTCTAGCATTCAGTATACACACATTCTTGTTGTACATAGCCTCCCTACATCCTCATATCACAGTAGATGTTGGAACACCCAGGATATCGTGCTGCATCACTAAACACTTATCAGGTGACAAAGGCAGGATGTATTGGCTATGACAATGCTTGTTTTGTAGGCACTGGGAGAGTATGTGAATTGCCCAGAATCACAGAATGTTGAGCTGACATGCCACATACTCTCCCAATTAATTTTTGTGACAAATAAACCTCTGTATGACTTCATGCCTGCATTTCTAAATTACACAAATTGCTTTATTAATGTTTACAAACTCGCTAAGATTTAGACTGGGTTCAGTCTCTGGGTGCTTAAACCTCGTTCTGCTCTCAGTGCCCCAGTCAGTCACAGCTCATGTTGCCTTTCCCTGCAAAGGTGCCGTCTTTTCAGCAGGGCCCATCCCCCAGTCTGGGAGAGTTTCCTGCTCAGGTGATTTGAGCACTGCGCGGGCCTCTTGAGGGCTAATGTCCCTTTTGTTATGCGCGAAGGTGAATCTGCATATCTGTGCCCGGCCACCCTGAAACCTTACAGGTTTTGTTTTCTTCAAGGCCGCCAGGATTATCATTCCGAGGGGCAGAGGAAATGCTATTCAAACTGGGAAAAGTGATTCTTCAGTGAGCAGACGTGTAAAAGTGTTTTGCTTACATCCTTGCGCACCAGCTTCCGAAGTATTTTTTCCAAACCATTTATTTCACGGACTCTGCTTTCATAAAGAACGCATTTCAAGTAAGCGCTGAAAGTTCAGAACATTATGCAAGCTAATATCTAATAACTCGTTATTACTGTTCCTGAAATCTCGCTCGTAAGGGTTGAGAAAGCTTTAAAACAGCTAATAATACCACTGCAATTTAAACTCCTTGCTAGTGCAAGTTTCCAAGTTTTGAAGAGTACCTGATATGCGCTTAGTAAAAAAGAAACACCTTTTATCACAGGTTTGTATTTAATTGTAAATGTAAATGATAAATTATAACAAGTTCTATCCTTTTCTTGATTCCTTCAAACCAATGTAAACTCTAATCCTTTTTAGGTTTTGCCTGGCGAAAAGATGCGCTCTGCGCATCTTTTTCGCGCAGGCGAAAACCTGATGAGAACTGTAGTGGGGTTTGGGTCGGCCCTCGTCATTTATTGGCTGGCTCCATAAATGGAGCCTAGCCATTGGACGAGGGGCCTGTCCGTCAATGCCGGACCAGATTCGGGGGCGTTCCCGCGATTCTTTGGCTTTTGCCGACGTCACGCGACGTCAGCCGAAAGCCGGGAACGCCCCCGAATCTGGTCCGGCCGGGCCGCAGGCAAGCCGGAAGTCGGCGCCGGTCTTTCTATGCCAGGAGAAAGGAGTGCGGCTGCCAGCGAGGCCCCGGTGCAGGAGAGCCCCGCCCGCGGCACCCGAGAAGAGAGCCCAGGCCCCGGCAGAGGAAGGACACCGCAAGCGCCCCCGCCGCCTCCTGGGAGCAGTCCGGTGAGTTTTCAGGTTGTCCGTGTCCCTCCTCCCGCCGCCGTCCCCCCTCCCGCTCTCCTGGTTTGGATGGCCCTTCCTTTATACATTTGGGGGGTGTTCTGTTCTCGAGCAGGCGGGGGCGGTGGGGCATGCAAGTGGACATCCTCCGTGCCCTCCCATCCTGTGTGGTCTCCGTCGGGCAGCCGAGGGGCCCCTGGCACCCTTTAACGGCAGGTTCAGAAACGAAACGGAAAGTGCAGTGCTGAGTGTTTTCCTGTAAATAGTGCGTTTTTCTCGACAGTGTGTTTTTTAATCAGTCACGTGCCTACGTCGCTAGTGATTGCTTCATATGTGGGGGGTTTTTACGTAAAAAAGGGCGGCGTTTAAACACAGTTCATCGGATGCGAGGCTTTAAAAAAACAATGTTTGACATTGCAAATTGCAGCGGGGGGCTCTCAGCTGATCTCCGAGGCTCCCCCCCCGACTGAGACGCCCCATTCCCCTCGCTTCAATCGCGGCCCCTCCCCCCCCCGGCAGTGTGTCATTCTTTCTGTCTGTACTCTTTGGGTTGAGCGATAGCATGTCAGTGAGCGCTGGGATGGGGCTAGCACTGTGAAACAAAAATGCACAAGACATGTCACCCGGTGAAGTGCCGATAACACGCGGGGCACTAGGAAACCCTGTGCACCAACTGAGTTTCCAAGTCAGCTGTGGAGGCTCTACAGTGATAATCTGCAGTGTACACGATTTCAAAAAAATATCCAGAGACAAAGGAGTTGGGGTTTTTGGGAAGGATGGGAGTGGTTGTCTTTCCAGTGGGTCACAAAGCCCCGCCCCTTTCCATGGGGCCACTGCTCGTACCCTCCGTGTCCCTATATAGGTCTTCAGGCCCTGGCTGACTTTAGGCCCTGTGCCTTCTTGCACACAGTGAAAATCTGCTCTGGGTGGGCAGGTATGCATATTAGAATTCTTCTTTAACTGCCACCGAAGTGTGCTGTGAAGCAGAGGGTTTTCTAACTTAAAATTGTGGGTATATCTGTATGCATGTTTTCTGGGACTAGTTGGATGCCAGGAACTGTTTTAATTAAGGCCTTCAATGGAAAACTCCTCTCTGTTGCTGCATTGAAGGTCTGTTTTGCATGAAGTATGTTTACAAAATGTATTCAAAAGGACCAGAACTCTCTCTAACTCGAGGGCCTTCTGAAGAAAACGCTGCTCTCTGTGGAAATTTGAGAGATAGATGGCTTCATCTTCTCCGATTTCATGGGAACCCGCCAGAAGCTGTGATGACCATTCTCTTTTGACTTGCAGTTGCAAACCGAAAGTACTTCTTTTCGGCAGTAAAGTTAAGGCTGTATTGCAGGGCCGGAGAAGCGACTGATTCTCCAAATGCGAGGCAGAGGCTTGTTTTTCTGGGCTCTCAGTCCTGTCGAGCTGACTGAATAAATAAACTCTGGCTCGCTCTCCTGCAGGCCCGGGGGTGTTTCCTAGAAGCCAGTTTTGGAGGGGGACATGGGGGGGGCTTGCAGTGTGTGTGGGGGCTTGCAGTGTGTGTGGGGGCTTGCAGTGTGTGTGGGGGCTTGCAGTGTGTGTGGGGGCTTGCAGTGTGTGTGGGGGCTTGCAGTGTGTTGGGGGGGGCTTGCAGTGTGTGGGGGGGGCTTGCAGTGTGTGGGGGGGGGCTTGCAGTGTGTGTGGGGGGCTTGCAGTGTGTGGGGGGCTTGCAGTGTGTGGGGGGGCTTGCAGTGTGTTGGGGGGCTCGCAGTGTGTGGGGGGGCTCGCAGTGTGTGAGGGCTTGCAGTGTGTTGGGGGGCTTGCAGTGTGTTGGGGGCTTGCAGTGTGTGGGTGTGTGTGTGGGGGGCTCTGTGTGGGTGTGTGTGGGGAGGCCTCTGAGTGTGTATTGGGGGGGCTCTCTGTGGGTGTTTGTGTGTGTCATTTGCGAGAGATCAAGCTAGTGGCATTGTAAATGACAATGCTATTTATTTATGTTAAAAAAACATAAATAAAAATATTGTCAAGAGCAATGCCAATAGCTCAAACTTTAACAAAGGCAAAACCATTGCATTGTAAATGCTTGTTTTTAACGCAAACGATGTATTGGATTACAACTGGAGGACACATTTCTCACCCCAAGAATGTTTAGAGATGGAATTTTCATCAGGAAAAATGTGTCACGAAACTTGCTGGCAAATGGTGCAGATGTTGTGTTTGTGTAGTAAAGAGGTAAACATACATTTTGGGGCAGATGTATCATCCGTTTTTTTTCTCGCAAACGCTGCGATTCGCCAAAAAACAGCGTTTGCGAGAAAAAATAAGGAAAATGCGATGTATCATGGAAATAGCATCGCAAAATTAAGGAATCGCAAAATTTGCGATTCCTTAATTTTGCGTCAGCATTTAAGGAAACGCAAATAGCGATTTCTTAAATGCTAAGGGGCAGATTTACAATTACTGGCGCATCCCTGCATATCAGCAGGGATGCGCCAGTAATTGTGCGTCGCAGCTCCGCCACCCATGATGCGTCGCATTTACAATGCGGCGCAGCATTGGGCAAAAACAGCACAGATGCGTCACGCATCTGTGCCAAAAGATGACGCATTGCCGGAGTTGCGTCGCAAGCGCGACGCAGCTCCAGCAAAGCTCGGGGGTGCCCTATTCTTCCAATGTTGCGTCAAGCCTTACGCCTGCTTCAAGCAGGCGCAGGGTTTTGACGCAGCATTGGCCTAAAAGTGACTGAGTGAAATCTTGTAGATTTCACTCCGCCACTTTAAGGAGGCGTTCCTGCGCTGGAACGCGCCCCCCCCCCCCCCATGCGCAGGAACGCCTATATGTGGCGCAGGGCTTTACAACGTGACGCATCTCCCAGATGCGTCACGTTGTAAGTACCCCACACCATGGGGCAGGATTTGCGTCGTCGCTGCGTCACAAAAGTGACGCAAATGCGGCGTAAATGAGGCGCAAGGGGGTTGTAAATCTACCACTATGTATGAAGCACTCAAGTTGTGCGAATTCCAATTAAGAAATCGCTAATTATTTTGCAAATGCACTTTTTGGCATTTGTAAAGGTGCCATGTGGCGCACATACATGCCCTTAGGGCATGTATGTGCGCCATATGCACACACATGTAAATTTCAGGGGTGCAGCAGGGTGTCCTTTGGACATCCCTGCACCCTTCAAATTATTCTCAAATTGCGATTAGCAAATTGTGAATCGCAAATTGAGAATAACTTCCCATTCCTTGCTATGGGACTCTTGGTGAATAGGAAAGTATTTCTTATTTGCGAATTCGCAATTTGCAAATTCGCAATTAAGGAATATTAAGGAATCGCCAAAAAAGACTGTTGCACCAGGCACCACCAGCACTGAAGTCGACTCTGGCTGGCTAGTCCTCCAAAGGATGGCCAGAGTCTTGGAGTGAATTGACTTTGCAATAGCGAAAAAAGACAAGGGCTCTGAACACTGGGCCTGAATAGTCCTCTAAGTTATTTACAAAACATGATCAGAATCATTTACTTTATATCACAGTCCAGTGCACCATCATTCATTAATTGAAGATAAAGATCACATGGCAATAGTGAAGTGTTCCAACTCAAATACATTTTAAAAATTCTCATAAAACCACACTTTTCAGACACAAAAAGACTTAATTCAATAGCAGCATCATGTAAATAAGTTTTTATGTAGAGAAAAGGTTAATTTACATTCAAAATATTTGGATAAATAAAGGGATATGGAGCTTTCCCTTCGAAATGTGCATCCTTTCTGCTGCTAGTATTTGTTTCTGTGAGCAATGTGTGTTTAAAATGCAAAGTGTGTTTAGGACTGCAGTACCACCTCCTGCCTACGGGGACAGAGCGAGCAAAAATATAAACACACTTTATGAAACACAGGTCCCCACAAGGCAATTTTTTCAAAAATTGTAAAAATTGACATAGATGTTCCTGAAGTCATTTTTAATCATTTAGAAGACATTACCTTGTGGGGACCTGGGTTCAGGTCCCCACAGCGTGAGTGTGTTATCATGCCCAAGTCCCCACAAGGATAGTAACTAACACTAACACACACACACACACACACACACACACACACACACACACACACACACACTAACACACACTAACACACACTAACACACACACACACACACTAACACACACACACACACACACACACACACACACTAACACACACTAACACACACTAACACACACTAACACACACTAACACACACACACACACACACACCCACCCACCCAGAGCGCCACACACACACACACACACACACACCCACCCAGAGCGCCACACACACACACACACACACACACCCACCCACCCACCCAGAGCGCGCCACACACACACACACACACACACACACACACACACACACACACACAATCAATCAATCAATCATGCCATTTGTATAGCGCACTACTCACCCGGGAGGGTCTCAAGGCGCTTGGGGGGAGGGGTATGCTACTGCTCGAACAGCCAGGTCTTGAGTTGTTTCCTGAAGGCGAGATGGTCCTGGGTCAGCCGTAGGTGGATGGGGAGGGAGTTCCAAGTCTTGGCAGCCAGGTAAGAGAAGGATCTTCCTCCGGCGGTGGCTCTTCGGATGCGTGGTACGGCTGCGAGGGCGAGGCTGGTGGACCGTAGCTGGCGGGTGGGCGTGTAGAAGGTCAGGCGGTCGTTAAGGTACTTGGGGCCCAGTCGTGGAGAGACTTGTGTGCGTGGGTGAGGAGACGGAACGTGATCCTCTTGTCGACGGGGAGCCAGTGCAGGTTCCTCAGGTGGCTGGAGATGTGGCTGCATCGGGGGACATCCAGGATGAGTCGGGCGGAGGCGTTCTGGATGCGCTGGAGTCTTTTCTGTAGCTTGGCTGTGGTTCCGGCGTAGAGGGCGTTTCCGTAGTCCAGTCGGCTGGTGACGAGTGCCTGGGTGACAGTCTTCCTGGTCTCGGTCGGGATCCAGCGGAAGATCTTGCGAAGCATACGCAGGGTGTTGAAGCACGATGAGGAGACGGCGTTGACTTGTCTGGTCATCGAGAGGGAGGGGTCCAGGATGAAGCCCAGGTTGCGTGCGTGGTCGGTTGGCTTGGGTGCGGTGCCCAGGGCTGGGGGCCACCAGGAGTCGTCCCAGGCGGAGGGCGAAGATCCCAGGATGAGGACTTCCGTCTTGTCCGAGTTCAGTTTCAGGCGGCTGTCCTTCATCCACTCGGCGACGTCTTTCATCCCTTCGTGTAGGCAGGTTCTGGCGGTGTCGGGGTCTCTGGTGAGGGAGAGGATCAGCTGGGTGTCGTCGGCGTAAGAGATGATGTTGAGGTTGTGCTGGCGTGCGATGGCTGCGAGAGGTTTCATGTAGATGTTGAAGAGGGTGGGGCTGAGTGAAGATCCTTGCGGGACGCCGCAGATGACTTCGGTGGCCTCGGAGCGAAACGGGGGGAGGCGGACTCTTTGTGTTCTTCCAGCGAGGAACGAGATGATCCACTCCAGTGCCTTCTCTTGGATACCGATGTTGCTGGTGCGGTGGCAGACCGTGTCGAACGCAGCGGAGAGGTCCAGGAGGATGAGGGCCACTGTTTCCCCCTTGTCGAGCAGGGTCCGGATGTCGTCGGTGGCTGCGATGAGGGCGGTCTCGGTGCTGTGGTTGGCTCTGAAGCCGGACTGCGAGGGGTCGAGGGATCCATTCGTCTCGAGGAAGGCGGTCAGCTGTCTGTTGACGATCTTCTCGATGACTTTAGCAGGAAAAGGGAGGAGCGAGATGGGGCGGAAGTTTTTGAGATCGGTGGGGTCCAGAGCCACACACACACCCAGAGCCACACACCCACCCAGAGCCACACACACACACACACACACACACACACACACACACCCACCCAGAGCCACACACACACACACACACCCCCCCCCCCCCAGAGCCACACACACCCAGAGCCCCACACACACACACACCCAGAGCCACACACACACAGAGCCACACACACACACACCCAGAGCCACACACACACACCCATAGCCACACACACACACACACCCATAGCCACACACACACACACCCAGAGCGACACACACACACCCAGAGCCACACACAGATCCACACACACACCCAGAGCCACACACAGAGCCACACACACACACCCACAGCCACACACACACACACACACACACCCAGAGCCACAGCCACACACACACACACCCAGAGCCACACACACACACCCAGAGCCACACACACACACACACACACACACACACACACACACGGAGCCACACACAGAGCCACACACAGAGCCACACACAGAGCCACACACACACACACAGAGCCACACACACACACAGAGCCACACACACACCCAGAGCCACACACACACCCAGAGCCACACACACCCAGAGCCACACACACCCACAGCCACACACACCCACAGCCACACACACCCACACCCAGAGCCACACACACACACACACACACACACCCAGAGCCACACACACACACACACACACACACCCAGAGCCACACACACCCACCCAGAGCCACACACACCCAACCCAGAAGGTATAAAATTGTATACAGTTCAAAATAAATAAATAATGCAGTTTTGTACTCACCAGTCTGATGTCCTGGGCAGGTCATGGGTTCTTACGGAGGGTGTTGCACCAGCGTTCTAGGGTTATGGAATGCAGGGCCTAGTGTCCAGGTAGGAGATCAGGCTCACTGTGGCGCCGGTTCTAGCGCATCTTGTTCAACCAAGGGTTTATGTCCTTAGTGCAGTGCTTGCGGGAAGGATGTCGATGCTCTAAGGAATGTGTTCTGGGTGCAGCGGTGTGAGCAGGTGCCTGGTGTGGGGGCAGAGGCCAAAAGTTGTTAAGGGCTGCTGTATCTGGGTTCGAGCTCCCCAGATGTTTTAAATAAGCCAAAAGATCCATCTGTGGTCCGGGAGATGTCTTGGGTGTCAGGGTCCGTTCATTTTTTTAAATAAAAATAGAAAACCCTCAGAGAACGCTTGTTGAAGGCGCTGCTCTGGGACGCATGAGGTAGGGGCCATTATGCAGGGGCAGCCCAGAGGCCAAGGCGATCCGGGATGTTTCTGGGGCTTTGTGAGGCTTGGGGCGGGAAGCCCCTGTTGTAATAATTAAATAAGGAGCCCCACAGAGTCCGAGTCGAGCAGTGGCACTCTGTGGGGCTCCTGCGCCCTAGGGGAGGTGCGTCCCAGAGTCCGCTTCTAGCCGTTGTAATCTAGAGGCCTTAGGTACGTGTTGGGGCTCGAGGTCCCCTCATTTTTTATAAAAATCAAAGGTCCCCAGAGTCCGAGGTCCAAGTGCGTAACTCAGGGGCTTGTGCAGGCTTGGTGGCTGGGGGGGCTCGAGGAACTTTGTATTTATAGAAAAATAAAGGCTTCCAGAGAGCGCTTCCAGGCGTGGTGCCCTGGGTGTTTGTGCAGTCGCGTGGGGGTCGAAAGGGCCCATGAGCACGCTGTGGTTTTAAGGTGCTCAGAGGCTCTGGGTTTTTGTGGCCGTTTGGAGATTGAAGCCCCTTTATTGATAATAAAAAGAAAGCCCCCAGAGCCCGCTGTAGGCCCTGTGGGGCTCCTGGGGATTGTGCGGCATGATCTGCTGGGTGATGGCTCGCGGACCCGATGTTTTTAAAAACTGTGCTACCTGCGGGGCTCCGTGGGGGTAATGTGAGGCTCCGTTTTTTACATTGAAGCCCCACCAGAGCCCGCTTACCCATGGCTGTGCTCTGGGGGAGGTAGACAATGGCATTTCCACGAATCCCACGTGGATCCCGATGGCGGCGGCTGCAGGGGACCAGGGAGCTCCTACGTAGTGACTGCGAGTTCAGGACCCGCCCCTTTCGTGATGTCACCGGGGATACCCCTGACATCACAAACGGGGCGGGCCCTGCCCTAGCAAATACGAAGAGGAAGCTGGCTGTGCCCCAAAGGGGGCATTCAATAATTTTAAAAACAAGCCACACAGGCCTTACTGAACCGCCGCCCGCATCCTACCGGTCCCGGCCGCTCCACATCTGACCCGAGCTCCAGAAACAATCACTTACACCGTCACTGGTGCCGAGACACGGACAGCGGGAGGGGGGGCGGGAACAGACACACGGACAGCGGGAGAGGGGGCGGGAACAGACACACGGACAGCGCGAGCCAGAAGCAAACATTAAACTTACTCGGCTGCAAGGCCACAGACACCGGAATTACTGCAGGTCTTGGCTTGGAGCAATAGGGCTTACCGAATAATACAGCTAGAGAAACACGGGGTGTGCTGGGAAAACACAATGGTTCGCCAGGCGAAACCTAAAAAGGGCTGCGTTCAATAAGTTGCTGCTGTTCCTCCAATGGAGAGAATGCTGGGCCATTGTTGTTACCATCACTAGATCCTCCCATTTCCCTTCCGCATGCACACTGCTGTGATAGATACTCTTGTAATGTTCGCATGTGCTACATGACTTGCAAAAAAATTGCTATGCAGGAAGCCATCATGCCCAATAGTTTCATCCCAGTGCAGTAAAATGATGGGAAGGTGTGTCTAAAAAAAAGGAGCTGCTGTTTGAATGCAGTCACCCTTGGTTTGAGTATGCTTTGCCTGACTCTATATTGAGGGCTGATCCCAAGGGCATAAATTGCTGAGGTTGGAGATGCGATTTTTTTATGCACTGCTTGTAAATCTCTGTATGTGCAGTACCAACAATGCTATTTGAGTGTTAAGACATTGGTCTTTGCTGCTGCTCTTTTGTCAGAAAGTCGTCTAGGTATGGAAAACTGTGAACAGTATGCCTGTGCAGATGTGAAGCTGTGACTGCCAGGCACTTTGTAAATAACCTTGCGCTGCACTAAGGCTGAAAGCAGGTATCTTGAACTGGTATGTTTTTCACTTACCTTGAAGTCAACTTGTCGTAGCAACAGGAAGGAGTGTACTGTAACCATGTAAAAGTGTTTGGAAGGGATGACCTTGTTCAATGGTTAGAGGTCAAAGATCAGTCATAGCGTGCGGGCCCTTTTGAGTACCATAGTGAATAGAACTCTACTAGGATCACCTGCATCTCTTCCTCCAGAAAATGTAGATGGTGTGAACTCAGCATATGACAGTGGAGGACCTCTTGGTGTCTGGTGGTTGTTTTTAACTCAAGACAGTACCCTACCCTGCATTACTCGCCCCCCCTCCCCCACTGGTGTAATGTGATCAGGAGCGTAGGGAGTCATTGTTTGGTAGCAGAGGAGTCCTTGGCGTGGCCAACTCTGCCTATGCCTGTCCATTGGATCTGTAGGCATCTCTATGAAAGAGCTTTGCCTGTTGAGGGTCCTGAAGATGCTGTTGCACTTCTGGCCTCAATATCAACACCCTAAGCCAGGTATGCCATTGGAGTAATAGGCTGGTTTTAATGGCCCTGCTGTATCCGCCACATCAAGGGCGACCTGATGTTTGCACTGCTGATGATCTTACCCTCTAGTTCTTTTCCCCACTTATGATACTTTATGAACTCTTTCACAGCCTCCAAAAGGTACCGGTTGTACTTGGAGAAGACGCCCAAAAAAATTGCAATTCTCTAATGAGTAGCTGCTCCAAAACTTACCCTTTTTCCTGGCTCGTCAATCTTTGACTCTTATTTGATAAAGGAGTATCTCCTGTAGCCTGAGCAGAGGCCTTCTTATGGGCAGTATGTACTACCAGTGAATCAGGGATAATAGAACCTCTGATGTAAGCTGGATAGTCTGGCTTGGACTTTTTTTTACTCAATGTGGGAGAGGGGCAGTGGGGTTACCACGCTAGCCTAGACTAGGTCCTAGTCTAGTTTAGAGCTACTAGACCTAGTATAAACTACCTTATGGTTCTAAGCTATAAACGGCATCAGAAATGTAACCACGTTTGGTCGTTTACACATATAAATAATAATTTAAGAAAAGAGGGGTGGCTCACAACCATTAAAGTATTTTGCTTTACCATTCACAGCAAAATATTAATCTCTTTTAAAGAAGTTTACAAAAAGGTTTACATTGTTTAGAGACATCAGTGATGTCACTGACCAGGTCATGAATGATGTAATATGTGACATCATCAGAAGTGCATTGCGGGTGCGTGAGTTATAGTTAGCGGAACTAACTAATGGAGGAATTTCTATGGTTTCGTACGAGTGAAATGTCCAGCTAACTATAACACCCCTGAAACCTATGTTTTTTTCTGTGACTTTCTAAAGTTTTTTAAATGCTAATTTCTAACTATAAGGTCTCTGAAACCTATGGTTTTTTCAGTGAATTTCAAAGGTTTTTTAAATGCTAATTTTTAAGTGTAATAGTAGTCCTACCTATTTTTTTGTACTGATTTTCTACAGTTCTTTAACTGTTTATCTATAATTATGTTATTCATTAAATAACATTTTTCTGAAAATTGCAAAAAAAAACTTCAAACTGAAATATTGTTTAAATTTTTTGTTTTATTTTTTATTTTAATATATTTATATTACTTTCTTTTTCCCCAATTTTTTTCGGAGTTGCGCACCCAAAGCATACACATCACGGTGGGTGCGCGGATTCTAGCTGCCATTTTAGAAAAGTTGTGAAGGATCCGCGTATGGTGTGCTGCGGCTGCGTGTTTTTCAGTTACATCATATACATTTATTATTACGTGATGTGCGCCATTGGTATGAGACTAGTCCGCGACGCCTGCTCCCGCGCATTACGTTACGCGACACTGTGGCTGATCCCACGTGACGTCATATACGTGCTGGGGGCGCGCTGGGTGCGTGACTCCCGCAAAAAATGTTTATGTTCTAAAATTATATATATGTGTCTTTAATATACATATTAGGGCAAGAGATTATCTAAGATTCATAAAAATAATATATTTGTACTCATAATAAACATTTTAAAATATATTTTCCCCATGTGACCTCAAAAAAAAAAAAAAAAGATTTCATTGGTTCATAACATTTCCCACTGTAACTATTGAAGGACCCCACCCATTTTAATCAATCTTCTTGGAGCATCTTCAGAGAGACATCTCTTTTCCTACAAGAACCCTTTTTGATTGTTTTTTATGGTGTTTATCAAAAAATATCAAACAAAATGGCATCTGGACAGCAGCAGCAGCAGCAGGAGGAAGTATCTTCTGAAGAAGAATTCTTGCAGGAGGCACCACGTCCAGAGAGGCCGGAATCTGTCATGTGGAAATTCTTCACTTTTCCACCTGGAGGGAAGAAAGTAAATGCGAGAAAGGGGACATGCAAAATTTGTGAACGAGTCCGGTCAAGAGGCAGTGAAAAAAAATACTCTTGTTGCACTGCTTCTATTTACAAGCATCGGCGGACCACACATCCTCTCAATCTTGCTTGGGAGGAGATGAGGCTAGCTGCTTTGAACCCCTCACCTGCTGTGGCAAGTACGTCTGGAGCGTCCTCAGGAACACCTGCAATGGACATTAGGCCAGAATTCGCCTTTCTCAAGCAACACTTAGTGAAGTGTAAGAAACTTATATGCTTCGGTGAGAAGTCGGTGGATGCATTTTGTGTTGCGCAACGCAACCATCGTTGTTAATTTATTTTGTTTTGTTTTTGGAATGATAAGTAATTCCCAAAGTTTCCTGTTTTATACGTTTTGTTTTTGTTCATTTTTTGATAAAACACGAAAAATGTACAAAATTGTTCAAAAAATAAATACAAAAGAAAAAAAAAGTTCTCATCAGAACTACCTTATCTGGTTAAAGAAAGAACTATAATTGCAAGGTAATGTGTGAAAGTTTGGTTTAATATATGTATACATCATAATTGACTAAAAGAATGCATTAGTAGTGTATGGTGAATTTATAGGTGAAGATTTATGAGGAAGTTTTATTTATTTATTTTATTTAAAGAGCTTTACATAGTGCAGGCTAGACCCGAAGGTATCCGAGCGCTTTACATAAAGTTCCACATATTAGCAAAATTACATCAGTTACATATTAACAATGATACCAATAAAAACATTTAAGGAACATACAGGAACAGGAAAAGGAAAATGGAGTGGGAAGGGTAAGGGGGTAGGAGAGGAAGGGGTAGGGTATAGATACAACAGAGAGACGAAGGGAAAGTCCGCCTAAGGTCCGGCTGGAGTGAGAAGGGTAAGGGGTAGGGTATAGATCCAACGGAGAGACGAAGGGAAAGTCTTTCCAAAGTCCGGCTGGGTAGGTGACGGCTGAGGGAGAAACCGAGGCCCATCTCCTCTACAGCTATCAGGTAGCTTCACCGGGCATCGGTCAAATAGCTAGGTCTCAACAGAAACATTAAAGGGATAGAAGGCAAGAAGAAGGGAATGTAAAGGGGTAAGGATGTAGGGTGAAGGGGTAGGAGGGAAATACGACAGAGACTAAGGAAGGTCTGCCCAAAGTCCGATAAAATAAGGCCACACAAAAAAGTACGTGCAAAAAACGCTACCGGGAAGCTAAGTCCGTGAATACACCCAAAACACACATAACGAAGGTGGAGGGTTACTAAAGTCCAGGAAGTATCATGTCGGGAATCCGCCGAGGCTCCAGCACACAGCCGCGTACTGGAAAATACTTTGTTCAGCAACTCGGCACATATTTGTATAACGGAACAAAATAGGACATCCCACGGTTCCGCAATAATCAGGATATCAGCCCTGAACTCAGTAGCGCAATGCCCGCAATCCTGCAGACACCGATATACCGATGTGGAAGGAATCCAAAGGCCCCCACAACAACATGAGCAACCGGAAGGGAATGGAACCCGTACATGCTGGTAAAACGACCGGGTAAAAAAACCAAGCAGGGAACATCAGCTACAGGCTTCTTTATAAAGCATGCTGATTCGAAGATGTTTCACCAGCGGACCTGGTGTTCTGTGAGACTGAGGAGGAAAAAGAAAAGGTAAAGCCAGCTAAATCACAACAGCAAGTATAATCAATCTGGGGGAGGGTACGATGGATCTGGCTGCAAATGGCACAACAATGTATGTGTAAACTGCATTTGACATCACCATAAATCCACAGTGGCAAGAAAGGTCTGCAAATGGAGTAATATATATGTTAAGAGTAGGGCTCAATGAAGAGCCTGAGGGACAAATTGTTGGCATGGATTTTGAGCACTGCATACTCATAATTTACAGTTTTTGAGAGACACAAAGGATATGGGCCATTCCAGGGAAAGGCCTCAAATCCCATGTGAGTGGAGATTTTCACAGAGTCAATCAAGGGAGGTAGGATACAATCACCACCAGAAAGTAACTACTTGGCGATGAAAAATGCACTGTGTCTTGATAACCTGTAACTGTGTTTAGATTTATGTTCTTCACAAATTAAAATCTATTAACAAACATAAATCTGAAGTAGCAATTAAGTCATCACATGAAAAAGGCAGTTTCCAAAATTGGGAATCTGCTAAAATTGTCCCATTCCAGCTACACACACAAGTGAGACTCTTTAAGCTCAACATTTCCAATGCAATAATCTACCAATGCGTGGCTAAACTGTTATAAAAAGCAATACAAAAAAAAAAAATCACCAAAAATGTGGTGTACTGATTTACAGTTAAAAACCCTGACATACACAAACATGTACACTTTCTATTAGTATGTTTATTTAAAAAGTGGTTTAATATTTAAATTGTGCTCATTATGGTTGAATTTTTCAATTAATCCAAATAAAAATGTAAATGAAAAGAAATGAAATGCAGGAT
Organism: Lissotriton helveticus; assembly: GCF_964261635.1. Lineage (NCBI taxonomy): Eukaryota > Metazoa > Chordata > Amphibia > Caudata > Salamandridae > Lissotriton > Lissotriton helveticus. The sequence continues at coordinate 1,848,585,338 of NC_136065.1, read as the reverse complement.
TCGTTTCGATGATAGCTGACCTGTGAATACCAATGAAGAGGTGGCCATAGGTGTGTAGAAAATGCAAATAGGCATAATTAGTAAAGAGCAGGCTGAAAAAAAGGCAAATGATTTTGGGCTTAATACTGTACAGGCACTGCTGGCTAAATAAAGCAGGCCCAGTACTCTGCTGTGCAACTCAGAACCTGAAACCTGAAAATTATATTCCTCAAAAAATAAACATGGTCCGATCCTGGTGATTAGAGCAAACGTATTTCTAACCAGGCAGAAGAGGCTGCTGGTTTGAACAGAACTCATAGCTACCAAATATTACTGCATTTTCTTTATAGGGATGGTCATTAGAGCGCATGTGACCTAAATACCTCCTTGTAGATACAGGTGAAAAGCTCTAAACAGATAACAAGCAGTGCTCTGGTGGGTAACCAAACAAGAACTGATGTAAAAGTAGCCACTCTTAAAGAAAAGCTTCCCACAACCTGCCTTAAAAAGACACACACAGCTTACACCGGAATAGGCTGATATACCCCCCAACCGGTGAGCAATTCGGAGTGTGATGTTATTATCCTTCTTTGGGCTAGACTCTGAGCCCCAGCACCCCTGATCCCACCAATGAGCAACTACATAGGGACAATAGGTCCATCTCCGGGAGGGAAGCTAGGTCGTCTTTACACTGGCTGCATAAAATAGTTATGCCCCCGTTTGGCCTTATTATCTTTTGTTTCTACAATATACACATGTTGAATCTCTAGGAAAGACTCACGCAACCTATCAGATGAAGGTTCTGTGTCACTGGATGGAGCTGTGGACATATTGAGTTGTTCTCTGGATTGTACAGTGGATATACCCACCCCATATGGGATATAGACTTTGCTGTATAACTCAACTAATTATATACTTGTTTTTCTTGCTTATTTTCTGACTATGCAGTTTAAACCCAATAAACAGTCACTTGACGATAAAAACATACACAGTACAGTCAGTGAGGTTTGAGCTCTATATAGCACCCACACATACATCTCAAAGATTACTGGTGCTTTATAGTTTGTTGCATTATTGCCTGACTGGATTCAACTCACCTCACATCGAAAAGGTTTTTCCCCAGAGTGCTGCAAGGAGTGAACTTTGAGGGACATACTGCGCTTGAAGGACTTCCCACAGGTTTCACATGTAAATGGCATGTCCTTTGTATGTGCTGAAAAACAAAACATAAGTAGAATTAACAATGGCCAAAGTTTGCAGTTATCGTATAATCTAAAATACACAGGCAAGCCTTTCATCACTAGTTTACAACAGCTGCGCTATGATCATCCACTCCCAAACCCACAGATATATGGATACATATTGAAGAGATTAAGGGGAACCTTTTGAAGGCCCAATTAGAAATGAAGACTTTAATACACTATGCTGGTATGCTTGCTGTGTGCGAAAGGAAGCTATCATTAAATTGCGAATTTACAAGAATCTTTTTTTTTATTGGAGTTCATGGTGCATTAACAAAATACATAATTAATCACAAGCAAGGTATAGAAACATCTGATACAATTACATGATTACAGCTAAAAACACATTATTTGACGTGGGGATAAAAAGGATACAGAAGATCTATCAATAAATATACCAATACAGTACATTTCAAGTTCTTATTCTATCCTCCAGCCATTTCTTAACCGGGGCCCATAATCGTCTTCCCATCTCTCGTTTTTTAGCACCTTTAAGTTCATAGAGACAAGACTCAATATTATAAATACCCAAAAATCTGGAGATCCACATCTGAAAAGAGGGGGCTGTAACATCCTTCCATCCAGGCGAAATCAAAATTCTGAGCACAGCGACCGACATAAAAACCAAAGCAGCCTCATCCTCTGTTAAAACCAGTTTAGAATCTGAGCCAAATAACATTAGTGTTGGGGATAGATCGATCTTATGACCTAGCAGCCCCTCCGAAAATGTTGTTATTCCATCCAGGACAGGGGCCAGCCGCTCACAAGTAAAAAACATATGTAATAAGTCTGCTTGCCCCTTATTGCATCTCGTGCAGCAATCATCATTCCTGACACCCCAGGTAAATAGTTTGGCCGGTGTATGATACAGATTAAAAACTGTTTTAAAATGTTGTGCCTGTAAATTGGACGCCCGAAAGATCTGTTTATTCAACCATAATGCTAGGTCCAAATCAACATCCGGGTTTCCCAATTTAATTGCCCAGTCACTTTCTACTTTTCCTACATCATCCTGTAATCTGGATGCCAGCATATTATAAACCTCTTATCTTCCTACATCCTCTTCCAATGCCCTCAACCACAGGGAAGTCTACCAGGGGTTTACGTTTTGGCCTAAAAGCCTGTATGATACCCGAGATTTGGCCATATATAAGCCACTGATTTACAGGGAGGCCATATCTCCTTTGCATGTCCTCAAACCCACTTATCTTGTCTCCTACCATTAGGTCTCCAATAGTCTTAACCCCTAAGCCCTTCCATATTTGTATGTTCCTATCATTACTTAACTGAGGAAAAAGACTCGAATTTTCCAAAAGGAGAAGGGTTAATTTTAGGGACATGAAAGAATTTTAAGATTGATTTCCATACTTGCCATGCCCCCAGTAGGGTCTTAAATCATGTCTTCCTATAGAACCTATATTCCATTTCCGTCAACAATAGGCCCGTTGCTTTCCCCCCCATCAACAATTTGAAGATTGAAGGGGGACCCCGACTGTCTACATTAGTCGCGCCAGTGTCACATTGAAACAGAATTGACATCTGGATCAGGAGACAAGATCAGTGATACAGTCTAAGGTTCGGGAGTGCCATCCCACCCCTTTCCCACGGAAGGGACATATGGGTTGTTGATCGTCTAACCTTACCGTACTGCCATATGAACCTAATAAAGGCAGACTAATTTCTTCAGAATTTTCTCCTCAATATATATAGGGGAATGGCTCTAAATAGATACAGCACCCTGGGAAACATCACCATTTTAAAGACATTTACCCTCCCAACCAGAGAAAGATGAAGAACATCCATCCTTTTCAGTTCTGTCTCTATGGATTTAATAAGGGGGGGTAGTTCTCTTCTACTATCTTACCCACTGAAGCATTAATCTTTACCCCTAAATATATAGCAGAATCAACATACCTTAAATCGGGTCTTGGTATATTCCTAGAGCAAATTATCTGGGTTTTGGATTCATTCAAAAGATACCCAGAGCCTTGACCGAAAACTTTAGCCATCTGTACCAATTCCGGGAGTGCCTGCTGCGGATTTGTTGTGATAACCGCCAGGTCATCAGCGTAGGCTAAGATCTTATTTTCATAGCCATTATAGATTACTGGAGATATTCTAGGTCACTCTAAAATTTTCTGAATAAGAGGGTCTATGTACAGAGCAAATAGTATGGGGGAGCAGGGGCAGCCCTGCAGTGTCCCTCTACTTATCTTAAACTTATCTGACTTCTCCCCCATAACCATAATTGTTGCCACTGGATCTATATACATAGCCTTGATAGCCCTGATGACATTCTGACCAAAACCTCTCCCGGCCAAAATGCTCCAGAGAAAGCTCCACCCCACCCGATCAAAAGCTTTTTCTGCGTCAAGCAGGATCATGGCCATCTCTCCCCTCGCGGCTTCCTGGGCATCAAACAAAGTTATCGCTCTACAGGTATGATCTATCGTACCACGCCCAGGAACAAAACCATGTTGCCACGGGGAGACGAGACCGCCTTTTATCCTGCCCAACCTCTTCGCCCAGATCTTGGAGTATAGTTTAGTATCGGCATTTATTAAGGTTATAGGCCGATATGACCCCGGTTTCTCCGCTGGTTTACCTTTCTTATGAAAGACTATAACACCAGTTTCTTTCCACGAATCCTCCGGGACCACCCCCGAATACAGTATCCCGTTAAATAGATCCACTAAAAGAGGAGCGATCTCTTTTTCCATTGCTTTATATACCTCCAAGGGGAGACCATCAGGGCCAGATGCTTTCCCTGGCGCTAACTCTCGCAGGGCCGATATAACTTCATCAAGCATAATATCCTTATCGAGGGCTGTTCTTGTCAAATCATCCAAGCAAAGTCCATTGTCAATACATCCCTCCTCCTGATTATTATTAAAAGGATCCTCCTCATATAATTTCTGATAATATTTTTTAAACACCAACAGAATATCCTTTATCTCAGTATATGTTATCCCTTCCTCTTCTATACACACAATCGCATTCTTTGATCTTTCCGGTCTAATCCGAAGAGCAAGTGCTCTGCCAGCTTACTCTCCCGTTTCGTACCTCTTTGCCCTTGAGGATTGATACTCCCCGATAGCTTTCTGTGTGACCTCCTTCTGCAATGCCGCTTTTACTGCCAGCAAGACACCCTGACTAGCCTCACTATTACCACCTGAAGCAATATCCTTTATATGTTGTTCTTCCGCCTCAACCAATTTATCCATTAATTTCTCTACTTCGCTCCTATCTTCTCTTCTAAGCCTGGAGGCACAACTGATCGTTTCTCCTCTCAAAGCAGCTTTAAAAGCCTCCCAGACCCCATTCCGAGACGTGCTGTATCTATTTGCCGCAAAGAATTCACCAACTCATATCTTCAAATGGTCAACAAATCTACTATCTGCCAACAGCCTTCTTTCAAAAGTCCAGTTTGTCTTAGACCGTTCTAACCCTCGCATAACATAGTTTAGCAACAGAGGGTTGTGATCTGAAATAACCCTTGGGAGTCTACATATCTTTAACTATTTTAGAGTCTAAAACAGAGACAAAAAAGTAATCCAATCTTGAATATCTCTGGGCTGGGTTTGAAAAATAAGTATATCCTGCATTTAAGGGTTCTTTAGCTCTCCGTAGATCCTGAAGCCCATGAGAAGCTAACATAGCTTGAACCGCCTTAAAAAAACTCTGGTTTTTCTCCCCTGATACGATATGCCCATCCCCCATTCAGATGAGCTATTTAAATCTCCTGTAAAAACCAAAGGAGAGGGCCAGTTTGCGAGCTCTATTTCTAGAAAATCGTAAATTTCCGGGTCGTCCTCATTAGAGCCGTATACCGTACAAATAGTAAGGCCCAATTCCATCTCGATAATCACCCATCTTCCATTGCTATCTGCTTTCACTTTCCTCGCTTTCCCTAGACTTTTCCTTCCTAAAATGGCGACCCCCCTAATAGTTGATGTTTGTGTTGTACAGGCTAATAATTCAAATCCGTTCATAAAAAGCAAATTTCTCTTAGACCAGGGGAGGTGGGTCTCTTGTAAACAGAGAAGATCTATTCTATTATGTTTTACCACGTATGCTAATTTCTGTCTTTTCCTCCAATCGTTTAATCCCCCCCACATTCATTGTACAAATATTAATATGTGCCATCAAATTGAGTGTAGCAACCTATATCGGAAATCCTTTCAGAAATCTTTTTCCCTGCTGGCATCCTTTGACCATTATCGTATCTGCACCATTCCCTCCGTTTTCCATTTTTTGCCTTCTTCTCACCCTCCCTTCCCCCTCCCTCCCCCCTCTCTCGCACCTCCCTCCCCCGCCAATCCATGAGGGATCCTGGGGCCAAGGGGCCCCAGGTGTAGGCGACCGAATGATCCGAGCATCACCGCTTGCTTGATCGCCTGAGATAACAAAAAGTCTTTAACCATATAACAGTTCAGCTGGCTAACTTTCTCCCTCCTATTTTCTTAGTTCATGCAGGTAAGCTTCTGCTTGGATCTCGCTTGTAAAGTTCCTTGATGTTCCTTTTGACGTTCTTAGACGTGCTGTGTTTAGCAGATAGACGGTTGCTCCAATCTTCTCAAATGGGGCAAAGAGTTGTCTCAACCTCCATCGGCGTTCAACCGTTGCGTGGGCAAAATCAGGGCGGACACAGAACTTGTTTCCTTGATATTCTTTCCTGCTCGTTGGTCTAGCCAGGTCATAAATTGCTTCACGTAAAAGAAAGTTTCCAAAGCAGACCAGAATAGCTCTTGGGTACTGATTTTCTTTTATGGGTCTCTTAGGGAGTGTCAGAGGAAAGCGATGAACACGTTGAACTTCTCATTCCAATTCCCATTCTGAAAGTTCGGGCATGGAAGACTTTAAAAGGTTGACTAATATCCCTTGACATCACTTCCCTCTGCCCCTTCTGCTATTCCCAAGAAGCGGAGGTTATTTCTTCTTCCCCGATTCTCGAGGTCCTCCACCTTTGTCATTAGATCTTCGATAATTGCAGTTTGAGATTTTTCTCTACCTTGAAGTTTAATGACATCTGCTTCTAGATTTTCTGTGCGGCTCTCTACCGAGGCCATTCTATCCACTATCTCCGTACAGGTATTATCTACCTTCTAGATAGAGCCTTATAGTTGTTGAATCGCATTGTGATTCCATTGACTATCGGTTTTAACATCCGAGTGAAAATCCTTTATGGTCCTCAGGACCTCACTCAATGATGGTTCTACAGAATCTCCTAGTTTGTCAGTATCTTGATGTTGTTGTTTTCCCTTACTCTTTTCAGCTGCCCCATTTTTTGGATTTTTAAATTCTGTGTCTCCTTTAAATGTAGGGGTCAAACTTTTCCGAAAGGGTCTAGATTTTTTCTTTACTTGGTCCTGGTTACTCCCTTGATCCGTTGTTTCGTCATCTAATGGTTTGTGAGATTTTCTAAATTTGGATTTCTTCTTCGCCACTTTTTTTAGATGCCGAATCTCGACCAGGTTCATTATTGTTCTTTATATCGGTTGCTTCCAGATTGACAATTGGTGGATTTTCGTCCTCGCTAATCACACTTGTGCCTCCAATTTCACTTTCAATTTTGCTAGAAATCGATACGCCAGTTTCATAGATTTCAGAATTAGATTCCTCTGACGATTCTTCGCACCCAGCTTCTAATTCTTTATCTCCAGCTATGATTTGTCTGTTAACGTGCACATAGTCCCGATCTTGATAAATCAGATCTGTGGCCATTTCCGCCATTTCTGCACCTGTGCTAGTTAGATTTGGGTTTATTCCATCACTGGGAATCTTTTTCTTCATTACGTCCTTTAGCTTTCCATTGTTGTTGTTATTACTGCTACTATCGTCTCCCTTATCGCCTTCCTTCAAGGATTCCTTTAAGAGCGGTGTAAATATGTTAGAGATCCTTGGTTGTGTTTCATCACACAAACCCGTTAGCTTTGCTGCCGCCTTAAGACTTTTGATAGTTTGTACTCTTTTAGCTTTTTTAAGCAGAATTTCCATCTTTTCATCAGCTTGGTCATCGGATTTCTCTTCTTCGGGGTTACATTCACTTAGCTGCTCTTGTTTCTTCTGTTTTCCCCTTTCACCATCATTCTCCTTCCCCTTCTTCTCCTTCTCGGCATTTTTCGGGGGATTTTTGCTTTGACTTTGACTTTTCTCAAAGTTGTTTTTATGTCTTACTTTGCCAATGGTAGTATCCTCCATAACTTCCTTTCCATTTTTGGCCTCTTTAACTTCTTGTGCCTTCGATCCTCTAGTTTCTGGCCTTCTGATGGAGCCATTATTTTTTAGTTGGTGGCTTATCGTCTGTTTTAAACCACTTTCATGATCCACTGTCACTGCGTTTTTTTCTGCAACTTTGGTCACCTCATTTATCTCATTTACCTTGATCATTTCATTAGCTTCATCCTCCGAAAGCACCTTGCTCCCAGATTTGCTCGAGTTTGTTTCAGACATTTTCTGTACTATCTGCACTATTTGTGTTTGCGTTTGGGTCTGTGGTGCTGTTGCCGCCACAGAGGTTCCAACAAAGCCCTTGAGGATGAGGTTGAGGTTGAGAAAGCCTGTATAATCCCACTCTTGCCTTGCCTAATAAGATAGCTTTATCGTGATTCTGTGTGGGACTACTCTCTGCTCAGGCTGCATTAACTTTTGCAGCAGTCTATGCTTATTTTGCTTATTTTTATATATTTTTATTTGAGAGTTCTCCTTGTGTTTGCTGCCCCTCCCAGATTTCCTTGAGATGAAAAGTTGGAGTGTGCACATATAGACAGTCAGGTTTTTTTCCCCCCCCAAAAAAAAAAAGGGTGCCTGTGAAATAGAGTTTTTTAGATAAATTATAGACATTCCCTAAACCTTGTGTTCTGGGGCGTGGCTATCTCCTTATCAGCAACCGGCAAGCAGTGCTCTGATGAAGTCTCGCACATTCCACAGAGCTACCGTGAAGGACAATAGACACGGCCTCAGCGCACAGTGTAGCGCAGACGGAAGCCCGAGACGGCTCAACAATCCCTCCGAATCACACAGCGGGCACAGAGGGAAAGCCACGCGTCTGCGCAGACCTCCACCACTCCACCGAAACGAAGCCCTGATGACGCCGGGGCCGGGAGATCAGAGCAACAGGGGAAAGAGACGTCGGGAAGAACCATCCGCGCTCCAAGCACCTCGCTCCTTGCAGACTGTGCACCGCTGCTCAAACTCCACCCGGTGTACACAGCGTGCAGGACAGTTGTGGTGCCCGATCCCCAGCTGCTCGACCACCGCCACAGGCTGCCAGCGTTCCAGTTCCGATGATCCACCTCTCACTCGTAGCGCTGCCGGGCCTCCGGGACCTCTGGTAGGATTTTTTTCCCCCCCTTGCTACTTGTTCAGGGTTGTTCAGGGCTGTTCAGGGCTGTTCAGGGCTGTTCAGGGCTGTTCGTGATATACGGGGTATTACTCAGCTCTCCCAAGATCAAGCACCAGCCATTTAAGATTATCTCAGGTCCTCAGAGCAAGATCGACGCGTCTGCTCACTCCGACGCCATCTTGCCTCTACCAGAACCTAACAGTATTTAATTATTAAAGGGTTTTCAAGCATAGTCGGTTATATGAGCGATCAGATAGTTGTACATAAAATAACCAGAAACTAATTTCAGTTTTACTACAGAGAGAGCGAGAACAATAGTTTTCAGGAGATAAATAAAGCAGTTACATCAGGTCTTTTATCTGGACCTCTTTCACCAAGTACCAGTATGGATGTAATATAGTGAAGGAGAGAATTTGATGCCTTTGAGCAATGAGGTGTAGCAGGAGTAAATCAGAAATGAAGTTCTAAATGTGGTGGCTTTCTGAATTTGCTGCATCATACAATGATCATTCCTCGTTTATTGTATTTCCACAGCGGGGGGTAGTTGCTGAAGTCTATTAGCAGTTGAGTAGTGAACAAGACTTTGAAGAAATTTTCAGGGGCAGACAATTAGTAAAAAATAAGTGAGATTTTGGTCAAATTTTGGCCCTCCTTTGCAGGGCCGCTGAGTTGAGGACCCTTAGCTTAATTTTGACAAAGCACAATAGAGAATCCTCCATTGAGATGGAAAAGGACCAGAGACTAAATAACCTTGCATAAGAACGTAGTTAGAATGGTTTGTCTAGTTTTTCAAAACTGATGAAGTTGGTGCAGTTTTTGCAGCATGAGCTTACAATATCAGATGTGAATCCATTTTAAAGTGCATCATTTGGACAATGAAACTAAGGCAGAGTAACGCCCACAGCTTTGGACTCCTCAAGCCACAGCTGAATATTGGGAGTGTCTTTTGCTGTGCGAGGCTTTTCAAAGCATTGTTTATTCAGCTTTTACTGAAACAATTTAAACTAATTATGAGCGAAAATTTCACATCTAATACAATACGAAAAGACAGAAATCTGTTGATATATAACATTGCAAATACAGTATAGACGTGCTCTCTTGGAGGGATGTGGAATTATATAAAATATCTACTTGCCCAAGGGACACATGGCTTTGGGAGACTACGTGCTCTGTAAAAATAATTCATGCCTCCCATATGGTGGCATACAATGAGATGACAAATGTTAGCACTGTTCTCATATTAGATTCTTGACGACATCCTCTGTGATTATGCTGGGACTCCTTTTCTCAGAGCTTGAATTCTAGCAAGACCTTAATGATGCTACCTTAAAGATTATACAGTCCATCTAACATAACATTCTCTTTATGCCAAATATTTCAACATCCACAGGTTCCTTTGTGATTAGGCTCACTTTATGCCAGCTTTCTGATTGGGGGTGAATGTTTGATTTGGGCAGTATCCAGTCCATCATTTGTACTTTTTGATTGTTGGACCCGGCCTCATGGCGTGGTCCTACCCCTCCCGCCTGGCGGGCCCAGGATGACATCGGCCCTCCACCCAGCATCGGGCAGCCCTTTTTGCCCGACACTGCACGCCCCCACATTGCTGGTCCGGCCACCCTCCCGGACCCCCCACTACCGACCTGGCTCCAGCGTGGGCCCCTCACGACCTAAGCACGAGGCCGCGCCCGACTCCATCTTGGGCCCACCACGTCACGACCACGTGTCCTCAGCCCCGGCCCAGGCCCCAGCGCAGCCCAGACATCGAGGCGCCAAGATCCACCCAGGTGGTCGAGTGGCCACTCGACAGATCCCAGAGAAAAGGGTGTTTTGATGGCCCTCCAGCCGTCCCCGGACGCCTGGTTTCGATCGCCCTCCGGCCTCCCTGGGCGCTGGCTCCACCCCCTGCTGGGTGTCTGGACACCATCATCCCGGCCCCTCTGACCCCCAGGCGCGAGGGTCCGGACATCAAAGGACTCCCGTCCTATATCTGGGCCAGCCCTGGATTAGGACGTCAGTTGTATCCTGGACTGGAAAGCCCTACCGACGCTGTCACGACCGACACGAGAAGAACTCATTGCCTGTAACCTGAAGAGACCCTGAGAGCCTGCTGGCGCTGCCGCGGCCCACCTTTGCCGAACCATCTTGAGAGGCTGCTGGCGCTGCCGCGGCCCACCGTTGCCGAACCATCTTGAGAGCCTGCTGGCGCTGCCGCGGCCCACCTTTGCCGAACCATCTGGAGAGCCTGCTGGCGCTGCCGCGGCCCACCTTTACCGAACCATCTTGAGAGCCAGCTGGCGCTGCCGCGGCCCACCTTTACCGAACCATCTTGAGGGCCTGCTGGCGCTGCCGCGGCCCACCTTTGCCGAACCATCTGGAGAGCCTGCTGGCGCTGCCGCGGCCCACCTTTGCCGAACCATCTTGAGAGCCTGCTGGCGCTGCCGCGGCCCACCTTTACCGAACCATCTTGAGGGCCTGCTGGCGCTGCCGCGGCCCACCTTTGCCGAACCATCTTGAGAGCCTGCTGGCGCTGCCGCGGCCCACCTTTGCCGAACCATCCTGAGAGCCTGCTGGCGCTGCCGCGGCTCAACCTCTCGGAACTCCCGGCTCGAGGATTGAGAGCTGTGCGCAGGGTATCCCTTCATACACCCCCAACCGAGACTGTCCCGCTTCCCTGACCCCCCTTCTTCGAGACTTTACAGACCCCTCAGTCTACTTGTACATATCGCTGGGATCCAGCGGCCTTTATTTCCTGATAAAGCTTACGAACTCGACCTCTGGTGTGGTGTCCATTTGTAGTGTGTGGTTACTCTGCTGTGCGATCCTAGGAGAGGGCCCTCACCCAGGAGGCCTCTCAGTAACGCTCGGCTACTTCTTGACGGAGAGGTGGACCTAGGGGTGGTCAGTCAGACATCTTCTGCCTCCCCCGGGGTCGCCTTTCTAACATTGGTGGCAGGCGACGGGATCCGAGCCGACGCAGATCGTACAAGAGAGTAATTCGCTCACTACCGAGAAAAACACACCGCGACCATGACTACTCAGGAAACCAGACCGACAGCGGAATTCCAGAAAGAAAAGATGGAAGATTACAGCCACAAGGAATTAAAACAATTCTGCAAGGACCTAGGCATCGCTACCACGGGCCTCAACACCAAAGAGGACTTTAAATCAGCCCTGCAAGCCTGGGCGGATGCCGATAACGCGCCGCCCCAGAATGAAGATAACCCGGGCCCGAATGGACGCCCGGAGACCGACGCGAACCCAGCGGGGGAAAGACCCGCAGACCTAGACACGGGCCTCCCCCACGGAGACGCCCGAGAACGAGAGAGGAACCGGCTCCACGAGTTGGAGCTCGCCAGACTCCGACAAGAAGGAGAGATACAGCTGGCAGAAAGGAAATTAACCCTCGAGCAACTACGGCTGGAAGGAGACCTAGAAGTAAGGCGAAGACAACGAGACCTTGAAGAAAAGAAGCTCGAGCATGAGCGCGGCCTCAAAGAACTGGAAATCAAGGCCAAGACAACAGAAACCGGCACCGCCGGGGGTCAGACCTCACCCCCGCCGGGGGACACAAAGGTGCACATACCCAAGGAGGTCGTCAAAGAATACTATAAGAACGACGACATCCAACAGTGGTTCAAAGCCTACGAGGTCGCCATGACCGCCCATCGAGTACCCCTCAAAGACTGGGGCGCCGGCTTATGGGGGAAGTTCATCAACGAGGGGAGAGACGCCCTACTAGAGCTCCCCGACGCCGAGATGACCTCGTACGAACACATGAAGACCGCCCTCCTCACTCGCTACGGACTCACCCCCGAAATGTACCGGCAGCGATTCCGAGACTGTAAAAAAATCCCCGGTACCACTAGGGTGGAGTACGTGAACTTTTACAGCAGAGCCTTCGAAGGGTGGATCAGAGGCTGCCAGTTCACCACCTACCAGCAGTTGGTCGACCTCATCCTATGGGAGCATCTTTCCAATAATTGCTTAGTCGAACTCCGGCAGCACCTCCTCGACAGCAAATTGACAGAGCCACGAAAACTCGCTGTCGAGGCGGATAGATGGGTGAGCAACCGAGTTCCCCGGAGTCCGATGGGAGACTACGGCCGGGGATCCCCGGGGAACCACCGACTCCGAGGTGGCGGAGGAGGCCAGAGCAGGGGCCGAGACACCCCCGCGGGGTCATCCCCTACCTCCCCGTCGCCATCCCTGGGTTGGAGGGGAGGCCCCCCAGCCAGGCCCGGGCCCGGCCCGAATGTTACGTGTCACAGATGCCAGCGACAGGGCCATTATGCGAACGACCCTCTCTGCCCGATGAACCAGCGACCCGGCACCACCGGTCCCCCGAGCCGCCAGATCGCGGCCGCCGCCCTGAGTGCAGAGGGAGGCGAAGAAGAGGGCGACGACACCGAGCAGGCCGAGTGGGAGCCCGCAGCCATGATCCTAGCATGCCTGGGTGATCGAGACATGATCCCCCGAGACCCGATCCCAGGTAACACCCAGAAATACCGCCAATGGGTCACCATCAATGGACGCCGGGCCGAAGCCCTCCGGGATACTGGCGCCAGCGTGACGGCGGTCCGCTGCCACTTGGTGACCCCCGAACAAATTCTCCCCAACGTCTTGTGCCCAGTGCGGTCGGCTGAGAACTCTGAAAGTTTGTGCCAGATGGCCCGCATCCCCTTCGAGTGGGGAGGGGTGTCGGGCATGCTGAAAGTGACTGTCCGAGACAATGCTCCCGTGGACTGCCTCCTCGGGAACGACCTGGAAAGTTCCCTCTGGGCCGGCGTAGAGCGGAGAGAGCATCTGGGGATGCTAGGCCTTCCCGAGTGGGTTTGTGCGACCACCGGCTCCATGTCCGCCCGGGCCTCCCCCCCAATGGAGGAAGCCCCGATCGAGGAGCCGGAGTGGCCCGCACCTCCACCGCCCGCCGTCCCCGAGGACACCGACCCTGAACCCGGCCCCCCGGGGCCCAGCCATGAGGAAATCACCGAGCTCGGCCACCTGTCGGAACTAGCTCAGTGGCGCCAAGAAGGTGGCCCCACCCGCGAACAATTCCGACAAGAACAGAGCACCTGTCCCTCCCTCGAGGGGATTCGACGGCAAGCCGCCACTCAAGCCGCTGGAGACCCTGCGGGGTCCCACTGGGTCTATTGGGACAACGACCTTCTCTACAGTGAACAGAAGATTGCCGAACTAGGGGCCAGCCGGGTGCAGGTCGTTCCCCTCCGATTTCGAGACTTCCTCTTGAACCTAGCACATGATGTGCCCCTCGCCGGGCACCTGGGGCAGGACAAAACTTACAGCCGCCTGGTGACTCATTTCTACTGGCCGAAAATGCGCAACGATGTGCACAATCACTGCAGATCCTGCCCGACCTGTCAAGCCAGCGGGAAGAGCGGGGGGAAAGTCAAAGCCCCGCTCCAGCCGTTTCCCGTGGTCACCACCCCCTTCGAGCGAGTGGGGATAGACATCGTGGGGCCCCTGGACCCCCGCACCCCTCAAGGGCACCGCTTCATCCTCGTGCTGGTGGACCATGCCACCCGATATCCGGAAGCCATCCCCCTCCGAACCATCACGGCCCCAGTAGTAGGCCGAGCCCTAATGGGGATCTTCTCCAGAGTCGGCTTCCCCCGAGAAGTCGTGAGTGATCGGGGCACAAACTTTATTTCCAAGTATATGCGATCCCTGTGGCAACAGTGCGGGGTCACATATAAGTTCACCACCCCGTATCACCCCCAAGGAAATGGACTTGTGGAGCGGTTTAACCGAACACTGAAGGGAATGATCAAGGGCCTCGAGGAGCCACTACGACGCAAATGGGATGTTCTGCTGCCTTGCCTCCTGTTTGCGTACCGCGAAGTACCCCAGAAGTCCCTGGGGTTCAGCCCCTTCAAACTATTGTATGGGCACCCGGTCCGGGGCCCCCTCAGCCTGGTCAAAGAAGGCTGGGAGACGGCTGCCCGAGGGGCTCCACCAGATGTCTACCAGTACCTCCTGACCCTCCGCAACCAGACTCGGAAGTTCCGGGAACTGGCCGAAGCCAACCTTGAAGCCAGTCAGGAGGAGATGAAACGCTGGTATGACCAGAACGCCTCGTCCATCGAATTCGAACCGGGCCAGCAGGTCTGGGTCATGTCCCCGGTTGAACCTTGTGCCCTCCAAGACAAGTGGACGGGGCCCTTCAGGTGGTGGAGCGCAAGAGCCCCGTCACCTATCTGGTGGACATGGAGTCCCCCAGGAACCCCCTCCGGGTCCTCCACGCTAACCGGCTCAAGCCGCACTTTGCCCGCACTGAACTAAGTCTGCTGTTAGCGACCGGTGAAGGAGCTGAAGACGACTCCGAACCGCTACCAGATCTCATGAGCACCACTGAGAAGGACGGTCATGCTCTCCTCCACCCTGACCCCGGAGCAGCACCATGACTGCCGGCAGCTGCTGGGGCAGTTTGCAGATCTGTTTTCCCTCACCCCTGGAGTCACCCGGTGGTGTGTCCACGATGTAGACACCGGAGACAGCCCGCCTGTAAGACACCGAGCTTTCCGAGTGCCCGATCGAGTTCGGGCCTGCATCCAGTCCGAGGTGGCCAAGATGCTAGCGCTGGGGGTAGTCGAACCCTCCGACAGTCCGTGGGCCAGCCCAGTTGTCCTGGTCCCTAAAGCCGCCGCCCCCGGCACGCCCCCGGAGCTCCGGTTCTGTGTTGACTACCGGGGGCTGAATGCCGTCACCAGGACCGACGCCCATCCCATCCCCCGGGCGGATGAACTGATCGATCGCCTGGGGGCTGCGAAGTATCTCAGCACCTTCGATCTCACGGCCGGGTATTGGCAGATTGGCCTCACCCCTGGAGCGCAAGAGCGATCAGCCTTCTCGACCCCTTATGGCCACTACCATTTCAAGGTGATGCCCTTCGGCATGAAAAACGCCCCGGCCACCTTCCAGAGACTCGTGAATAGAGTGTTGGCCGGGCTAGAAGAGTTCAGCGCCGCCTACCTAGACGACATTGCAGTGTACAGCCTCCGCTGGGATGCACACCTGACCCACCTCCGGGAGGTCCTGTCGGCCCTCCGACGGGCCGGACTAACAATAAAGGCCAGCAAGTGCCAGATCGGCCAAGGGTCCGTGACGTATCTGGGACACCAGGTGGGAAGCGGCCGGGTGGCTCCCCTCCAGCCAAAGATTGACGCCATCCGGGCCTGGGAGCCCCCAATCACCCAAACAGCCGTCCAAGCCTTCCTGGGGCTCACAGGATACTATCGGCGCTTCATCAAAGACTATGGAAGCATTGTGGGGCCCCTCACAGAACTGACCTCCAAGAAGCTACCACAGAAGGTGTGCTGGACCCCAGAGTGCCAAGCCGCCTTCGAGACTCTAAAGACTGCCATGTGCACCGCCCCTGTGCTCCAGGCCCCCGACTACAGCCGAGAGTTTTTGGTCCAAACCGATGCCTCGGAGCACGGCATTGGGGCGGTCCTCTCACAGGTGAACCCTGAGGGAATCGACCTTCCCGTTGCCTTCATCAGCCGGCGGCTGCTAGCCAGAGAACAGCGCTGGAGCACCATCGAGAGGGAAGCCTTCGCCGTCGTGTGGGCCCTAAAGAAGCTCCGGCCCTACCTCTTCGGCACCCACTTCCGGGTCCAGACCGACCACCGGCCCCTGGGGTGGTTGATGCAGATGCGGGGCGAGAACCCGAAACTGTTGCGATGGTCCATCTCCCTGCAAGGGATGGACTTCACTGTGGAGCATCGCCCCGGCAACGACCACGCCAATGCTGACGGCCTCTCCAGATTCTTCCGCCTCGGCGAGGAGAATCCCCAAGAAGATGGGTGACTCTCCCCTGCCTTCAGCTGGGGGGACGCGTGTTGGACCCGGCCTCATGGCGTGGTCCTACCCCTCCCGCCTGGCGGGCCCAGGACGACATCGGCCCTCCACCCAGCATCGGGCAGCCCTTTTTGCCCGACACTGCACGCCACCACATTGCTGGTCCGGCCACCCTCCCGGACCCCCACTACCGACCTGGCTCCAGCGTGGGCCCCTCACGACCTAAGCACGAGGCCGCGCCCGACTCCATCTTGGGCCCACCACGTCACGACCACGTGGCCTCAGCGCAGCCCACACATCGAGGCGCCAAGATCCACCCAGGTGGTCGAGTGGCCACTCGACAGTTCCCGGAGAAAAGGGTGTTTCGATGGCCCTCCAGCCGTCCCCGGACGCCTTATTTCGATCGCCCTCCGGCCTCCCTGGGCGCTGGCTCCACCCCCCTGCTGGGTGTCTGGACACCATCATCCCGGCCCCTCTGACCCCCGGGCGCGAGGGTCCGGACATCAAAGGACTCCCGTCCTATATCTGGGCCAGCCCTGGATTAGGACGTCAGTTGTATCCTGGACTGGAAAGCCCTACCGACGCTGTCACGACCGACACGAGAAGAACTCATTGCCTGTAACCTGAAGAGACCCCGAGAGCCTGCTGGCGCTGCCGCGGCCCACCTTTGCCGAACCATCTTGAGAGCCTGCTGGCGCTGCCGCGGCCCACCGTTGCCGAACCATCTTGAGAGCCTGCTGGCGCTGCCGCGGCCCACCTTTGCCGAACCATCTGGAGAGCCTGCTGGCGCTGCCGCGGCCCACCTTTACCGAACCATCTTGAGAGCCTGCTGGCGCTGCCGCGGCCCACCTTTACCGAACCATCTTGAGGGCCTGCTGGCGCTGCCGCGGCCCACCTTTGCCGAACCATCCTGAGAGCCTGCTGGCGCTGCCGCGGCTCAACCTCTCGGAACCCCCGGCTCGAGGATTGAGAGCTGTGCGCAGGGTATCCCTTCATACACCCCCAACCGAGACTGTCCCGCTTCCCTGACCCCCCTTCTTCGAGACTTTACAGACCCCTCGGTCTACTTGTACATATCGCTGGGATCCAGCGGCCTTTATTTCCTTCTAAAGCTTACGAACTCGACCTCTGGTGTGGTGTCCATTTGTAGTGTGTGGTTACTCTGCTGTGCGATCCTAGGAGAGGGCCCTCACCCAGGAGGCCTCTCAGTAACGCTCGGCTACTTCTTGACGGAGAGGTGGACCTAGGGGTGGTCAGTCAGACATCTTCTGCCTCCCCCGGGGTCGCCTTTCTAACATTGATGTTGCCGCCCTAAGTGGGAAGACGTGGGCCCTGTGTTCACTGTGCAACTGGATTCAAGCTAGCATGGCTGATGAGGGGTGATACCCCAGAAACGGCTCCAGGGTGCTGGTTTGCCATCCAGTGAGGATCTGGACTGGCAGTTAGGCTGGACTGCTTCCATTGACAGCAGGCTCAAGACTGATTTGCATACGGCTTGGTTCAAACTGGGGTGGCATGGAGAGCAAAAAAAAGCAATGCTTAAAGATCTGTGACTGGGGGTGAATGCTTGGTTGTTCAGAATTCTGTCCATCATTTGTTCTTTTTGCTTTTATCAGTTTAATTGGGAAAGGTATGCCCAGGCGTGGGTCCCGTGCTCTATGATCCCTTGGATTCAAGCAAGTATGGGTGGTGATGCCTCAAAACTAGCCCCAGGATGCTTGCTTCCAGTCCAGTGAGGTCCTGGTTTGGCAGTTCGAGCTGGACTGTTCCCATGAGGAGCAGGGTCAAGACTGATTAGCATATGGCTGGGTCCAAACTGGGGTGACCTGGTGAGGAAAACAAACTCTGGATTAAACCCAGATCTGTGACTGGGGGAGAATACTTGATTTGTTCAGCATTCTGTCTATCATTTGTTCTGTATCCTTTTGTCTCCCTAAGTTGGAAGAGTTTTCCCAGACATGTGTCCCGTGCTCACTGTGCCACTGGATTCAAGATAGCATGGCTGATGAGGTGGTGATACCCAGAAACCGGTTCCAGGATGCTTGTTTCCGGTTCGGAGGACAGAGGCTGGCAGTTCGGGAAGGACTGTTCCCCTGGAGAGCAGGGTCAAGACTGATGTGTTTATGACTGGGTTCGAACTGGGGTGGCATGGTAAGCAATGACACCAAGGATTAAACTCAGATCTGTGACTGGGGTTGAATGTTTGATTTATTCAGCATTCTGTCCATCATTTGTTCTTTTAGATTTCTCATTATGGCAGAACTCTGAATGTGACCGTACTTTAATTATGCCAGTGTTCAGTTGAAAGCTTAGTTCAGAGTATAATTTGCTTTGGCAAATACATTTTTTAAGCATGTACTCTATTTCACTAAATGTTACTGTACCCATATTATGTATGCAGTTAAGTGCTTAGGCTACGAAATGAGGGCCAACAAGACCACTCACAGTGTGGCTTCTTCACTTAACCAAAATTGGTAATTCTTGGGTAAATCACTTCATCTCAAGGTGCCTCAGTTACCCTTGTTTGCCATAATGTAAGTATAAACAAAATGCAAGACAAACGGTTTACATTTTATAGCTAAATGAAACCTGCAGGGGGCGTGGCCAAGATGGCGGAGTGAGCGGTCGCACTCTCTGCGAGCTCTCCCGACCCTGAACCCCTAAACCACGAAATAGCACAGATCTCCCCCGATCTGTTGGTCATTTGCAGCGGGGACGGAGAAGCATCCTCTGCTCACCTCAAATCTGAACCTGGCATCGGGGATCTCGATAGCAGAGCGCCGACCGGACGAGGGCCGGGGCGGACTGGAGGAGAGGCCTGGCGCGGAGGCTTGCTGGTGGTCGGGAAGGTCCTAAGACCCCGACTGCGGTAGCCCGGAGTGCGGCGGCCTTATCGACTGGGAGAGCGTGGCACTGGTGGAGCCTCGGGCGTGACCTTGGGTCCGAGGGACGACCGGAGAAGGCCGGCGGAAGCACCGGAGCGATGCAGCCGACTTGAGGCTGATACGCGAGGCCGGGGTCGCGGCCTACAGGCGGCAAGGGCTGATCCCTCCACCGCGGCCTAAGCGTATATCGATCCAGCCACTGGGGGAGGACAGGTGAGGGGCCGGCACCGGTGGGGAGAGCTACGGAGATCGAGCGTCCTGGACATTGGTATACAGCGGCTGGAAGGGGGAGTAGACCCAGGATCAGGCCCGCCCGGAGATCGAGGCATCGCTGGGGCGCGGCCAGGCGCAAGACCGACCTGAGTGCGGGTGGAAGACGAAGCACAACGGGCCTCTGCGGTCCCAATTAGGCCCCCGGTGGCAGTGGTGTGCAGCGAGCACCGGAGTGACGCAACCGGCGTGAGGCTATCACGCGAGGTCGGGGACGTGGCCTACAGATGAAACGGGCCGATCCCTCCGCCACGGCCTGAGCGTATATCGACCCGGCCACCAGGGGAGGACAGGTGAGGAGCCTGCAACGGTTGGGAGAGCTACGGAGAACGCGCTTCATGGGACATTGATGTACGGCAGCCGGCGGGGGGAGTGGGCTCAAGATCAGGCCCACCCGGAGATCTAGGCCTCGCTGGGGCGCAGCCAGCGCAAGACAGGCCTGAGTACCGGTAGAAGACGAAGCACAGCGGGCGCCCGGGGTGACATTATCAACACTCCACGGGGACACAAGGCTGATACCGACGAGGACATTTGGAAGGGCTCAACGAGCAGGGACTGATGGCGGCCTGCTGATACGGCCTCAGCACTGAAGGAGACCCGACTGCGCATTGTTAAGAGGGTGCAGCTGGGAAGTGAAGGAGACGCAGAAGCCCGTTTCTACCCCACACGGTCCCCCCCCCCGAACGCGGATTCACTCCAACCGATTCACCTCAGCGGTGCCTGCTATGGCCAGCAACAGAGGGGGAAAGAAGGGGGACCGAACATTGCCGGAAATGCTCAGCAAGGGCATATCGACACAGGACAAAGGGCAGCACTCACCAGGCCCCTCGGGAAGCTCGTTGGGGGCAGGGGAGAGGGAACCACCGATCACCAGGTCCTTGCTGGAATCCCTTTTCGGCTCCCTGCGGGATGATTTCCAATCATTGAAGCAAGAAATAGCCGGAGAAGTCAGAGAGGTCCGGCGGGAGGTCGATAACTTGGGTGAGAGGGTGGCTACCATGGAAGAAGCCAGCCACTCGAGGGACGAAGAGATAGAACACCTGCAGCAAGAGGTACTGCGCTTGAGAGACCAACAACTAGACCTACAGGCGCACAATGAAGACCTCGAGAACCGGTCCCGAAGGAATAACATTCGGGTTCGGGGAGTGCCATCCGGAGAAGAAGGGGAGGACATTACTGGATACCTGCAAAGCCTATTCAGGGAGATACTGGATGAGCCAGAGGACTTCCTCATCTGAATCGACAGGGCGCATAGGGTGGGTATGGCGCGCCGGAACTCGGTGCCGCCATCCGACATCCTGGCCTTTCTACCGGATTTCCCGCTTAAGGAACGCATCCTTCGTGAACCACGGAAACGGCAGACGTTGCAATTCCGAGGACACCCCGATGCCCTATTCCAAGACCTATCCGCGATCACGCTCCAGAAACTCAGGACATTTAAAATAGCAACAGACTTTCTAAGAGAACATGGAACACAATATTCTTGGGGACACCCTTTCCGACTCATCTTTCGATGGAACGGCACCTTGCACCAGCTTCGGTCCCTCCAAGACACCTGCAGTATCCTTGGAATCACAGCGACAGACGAGGAATTTGAATTTAATTTTGAATTTAAAAACATTTATTCAGCGCTCTTTTACCAAGCGGTTTCATGGCGCTATGTGTGATGCAGTGGCGGCAGCAGCTGGGAGAGGCTAGGCAGTGTAAGCTCGCAAAAATAGGAAGGTTTTAAGATCCTTCCGGAACTGTAGATAGGAAGGCAATGTGCGAAGGGCAGCAGGGAGAGAGTTCCAGAAGGCTGGAGCAAGAACAGCGAATTTCGCTCCACCAGCCTTCTGTTTTTTAAAACGGGGGGTAGCTAAAAGGGCCCTATGAGTGGAGCGAAGTTCTCTGCCCGGAAGGTAGGGCTTGATAGCTGAGCATACGAACTAGGGGGCAGTGCCCGACCTGGCCTGAAAAGTGAGGCAGCCAAGTTTAAAAAGGGCGCGCTCTCTCACCGGCAGCCAGTGTAGTGCTTTAAGCAGTGGAGTAGCACGATGATATTTAGGTAGGCCATGAATCAGGCGAGCAGCCTGGTTCTGTACCAGCTGCAGGTGGTGAATCGCATAGGCAGGAGCCCCATTATAGATTATGTTGCCATAATCGATGCATGAGAGTACCATAGCCAGCACAATGATTTTTAAAGCCGAGAAGGAAAAGAAACGGGAAACTTTCCTAATTATTCTGAGGGAAAAAAAACAGGAAGCGCACACACCGCGTCTGAGGCGCACCACCAGAGACGGCTGGCAAATAATCCCTGAACGCCGGTCCCCTGCTTCTTCTGCTCGGCCGGATTCGCCCGTCAGCCGGGCCGGGATGGACAACGCATTACGTGAGGCGGCCAGGGTCACGGCCCCAGGCACTGTTGTACTGACGGCCTAAGATGACTCCGGGGGTAGATCTACACAGCCAACTTCTTACACTGCAGGTTTGGGGGTTTGGGAGGGGGTCGGGGGGAGGTAGCGGGCGGGAGTGTTGTGGCTGGACGTCCACTTCAGTAACTTACCACAGACTTGTCCTCTGAGGACCGGCCTGGGACTATGAGGTCTTGGAACTCGTTGAAGGGGTTGGGGTGGGGTTTGGGGGGGTGGGGTTGGGGAGTGTTAGTAGGAGATAGGGGGGCATCGGGGGGGGGGGGTAGTCCAGTGCGTCACGCAGATCCTGGCCGCCCTAGCGGCCTTCATACACTTTGTTCCACTCAAGCAGGAGTCATATGCTCTAACTCTTCCCACCTCACATGCCGCCTACGCCTCTTAAGATAGTGACTCTTAATGTTAGGGGATTGAACAACCCAGTTAAGAGGCGGGCTGTATTGTCCTTACTGGAGAGCACCCAAGCAGATATTTGTCTTCTTCAGGAGACCCACTTGCTGCTCAGTGATTCCCACAGATTGCGATCCCACAAGTTCCCGACACAATTTTTTTCTTCCAGCAACACTAAGACTGCGGGGGTGGCGATCCTGGTGGCCCGACACTTCAGGGGGGAGGTCCTCCATAAACACGCAGAACATAAGGGCAGGATGTTAGCTTACAGGTTTAGGACAGGGGGGGTTGCCTTCACAGTGGGGTCCCTGTACAGCCCCAATTAACAGCAGGAGCGATTCTTGCGATCCGCACTAATAGACGTCACAGCCTCGCCAGATAGGCACATCGTTCTCGAGGGCGATTTCAACATGGTTTTTGACTCTCCCTAGACAGATCCGCGCAACGATCTCCGCAGATCGGGGAGTTTTCAGCCGGGTGTAAGGCGCAGCTGTCGGACGTGGACCTCCATGATCTCTGGCGTAGCATGCACCCTACTGATAGGGACTATTCATACTATTCCCACGCACATAAAACGTTCGCGAGACTGGACCACCTTCTGGTTACTAGCCCGGTACGTGCGTTGGCATCAGAGGCGGAGATGGAGGTAATCTCCCTCTCGGACCACACCCCGGTCTTTACCACGCTACACCTGCCGCCGGTGTCTCGCCCTCCCAGGGTCTGGCGCCTTAGGGACACATTATTGCACAGGAAGGAGGTAGTCAAGCGCATAACGGACACTATCCAGGATTATCTGTCCCATAATGACAACCCCGACACTTCCTTGGCGACGCGGTGGTCGGCATTAAAAGCCGTACTCAGGGGGGAGTTTCTGGCCATCTCCTCTGCCGAAAATAAAGAACGGCAGAATAAGAGGGATGAGCTCACCCAACGGGTCCGCGAACTTGAACAAATGCACCGCCGGACTGGCGCTCCCCAGATCTGGAAACAGCTCAGGGGGGCGAGGAAACTTCTAACAGCCCTGGATATGGACCGCGCGGAATACGCTGCGCTCCGTTTGCGCCATACCTATTATACCGGGGGAGACCGTTGTGGCCGCCTGTTAGCTAATAGGCTCCGGGTGACTCACCAACGACAGGCAGTGAAGGAGGTCTCCGACCCTGCGGGGTTGATGGCCACGGAGGACGCCCACATTGCAGACACCTTCCGCATGTTCTATGCTGAACTCTATGCCGGAGACCCGCCGGATGAACCTGCGACAACGGCATACCTAGACTCCGTTGCCCTCCCTTCCCTGGCCCCCTCGCAGGCGGAGTTCCTGGACAGAGATATTCGAATCGAAGAGGTGATTTCTGCGATCGCCAAACTGAAGCACGGTAAGGCTCCGGGGCCGGACGGGTATACGTCTCTCTTCTACAAGACGTTTTGCACGTTGCTGGCTCCGCTCCTCACCCGCCTGTTTAACTTGTTCGCTACTCCGGAGGCGATCCCGCCCGATATCCTGCGGGCCTCCCTCACGGTCATCCCCAAACCAGGTAAGGACCGGACACAATGCGGCTCCTACAGGCCGATATCTCTCTTGAACATAGATCTTAAGCTCTATACCGGGATCCTGGCGACCCGCCTGGCCCCCCACCTACCGGGACTTATAGAACCCGGATCAGGCGGGGTTCGTTCCAGGGCGGCAGACGGTGGACAACACCAAGAGGATCGTTCACCTCAGAGAAGGCCTCCCGAATCCCCGGAGAAAGAATGATGTTAGCGGTGGATGCCGAGAAGGCATTCGACCGAGTACACTGGCCGTATCTAGAACAAGTCCTGCGGAGGGTAGGTATAGGTGAGAAATTTCGGTCCATGATCTTTAATTGTTATAAGTTCCCGACGGCGGTGGTACGGGTAAATGGTTGCGACTCGCTGAGCTTTGACATCGAGAGGGGTACTAGGCAGGGATGCCCGCTCTCACCCCTACTCTTCGCTCTTTATATGGAGCCCCTCGCCCAACGCATACGCACCAACCCGGCGGCGACGGGGATACGTTTCGGGGGCTTCACACACACCATAAGCCTCTATGCCGACGACATTATACTGTCGCTTGATGATCCCCAGTCAGCCTTACCGGCGTGTATTGGGGAGTTGGATGCCTTTGCGGCCGTCGCGGGCTTTAGGATGAACATGGGGAAATCAGTGGCACTAGACGTGTCCCTTACACCGGCCACCAGATCCTATTTACAGGGCCTGTTCCCAATGCTTTGGTCGTCTGAATCGGTGCCTTACCTGGGTATTCAATTGACCCCTACCTTGCCGACCATGGTGGTGGCTAACTACACCGCCTTGGGCAAGAAGGTTCGGGAGGAACTTGGACGATGGAATCGCAGCACCCTTTCCTGGTTAGGCAGGATAGCCGCGGTGAAAATGACGGTCCTGCCCCAGATACTGTACCTGTTTAGAGCCTTGCCTCTCCAACCGCCTGCTGGATGGATCCATCAGATGCAGGCAGACCTCTCGCGTTTTATTTGGCAGGGCAAGAAGCCCAGAATGAGGAGGTCCCTCGCTATGCTGGCACCTGAGGCTGGAGGACTGGGGTGCCAGATCTCCGCAAGTACTTCCAGGCAGCACAGCTGCGCTACCTGGTGGAATGGAGTAGGTGGGAGTCGGACAAGCACGGGCTCTTCCAGGATCAGGCAGTGGCGGGCAGACCTCTACCAGAGTTGCCATTTCTGCACCGGGCTCACCGCCCCGTAAACTTATAAGCCTCATTTATCACCGGGGCTGCTTTGCTGGCGTGGGATGCCACCAATATCGCCCACAACCTCACCACATTTCCCTCGCCACTCACGCCCCTGGTCGACAACCCGGACTTTACTCCGGGGCTGGAAGCAAGGTCCTTCACCCATTGGCGTGCCGCCGGGTGTCGGGCCCTGTGCCACATGTACGATCCGGAGGCCGTCATCCCCTTCCCTCGCTTCCGGCAGGAATATTCACTCCCGGAGACAGAAAGACTCCGTTACATGCAGGTGCGTCACTGGGCTTTACAACCGCAAGTACGGGGGACAGCAGATAGGCGATTCCTCCCCTATGAGAGGTGGCTCATGACCCGCATGGGGTAAGATGGTTGGGGAGTTGGAGTTCGGGGGGGAGGTTTTGGGAGGGGGATTGTTATTTTCTCGCAACGCTACTCATTTTCATGTGTCACTGCAGACCTGTTTGCATCCAAGTGTTTTTTTTTCTTCTTAGCAGGGGCCCACGCCGGAGCGCGGCTCTAGCCGCAGCAACCGGACACATTATACGCTTTATTTGTATTGTTTATTTGTGATTATTCCAATAAAAATGCTTTAAACCTAAATGAAACCTGCAAGTCATTGTCAGAATGAAAGGCTATGGGCTCAATTTTCTCTAAGTTTGTGTATACTCGACTGTGTATGCTTGACTTAAACCAGTAAAAGTTGGTTTGCACTCCTTAAAGGATTTACTCACATGAAGATTTTTGTACATTAAGATTTTTGTGAGAGCAAATCTACTCACAGGGGCTAGAATTTCTTCTTATATGTAACCGTATTCAACGACTTCTCTCCAACTACTTCCTACCCTAGAAAAGGGTGCAAATGTACTTCTGATAAAGGGAGGAGTAAAACTTTTTCAAGGGTGAGAGCATGGAGAACAAAAAACGATTTTAAAATGTGAATTTGCCCTTTGCATGAACATTTTTTGATGGGAAATTATACAAATTTATATTTGATCATTAAAAATAGAATTCACTTAAATTTGCTAGGAGTATGTTTTCCAGAACTACTTCTGTAAACTCTTGTGAAATTATGAGTACTTCATCTGCACACGTGCAGTCCGAGGCCTGTGTATGTACTTTTGAAACTTTAAGAACGGGGACTTGATACAGTTTATATGTTGTACAGAATGAATTTACACTGACTCCACATCAGTCAATCACCAATCCTGCTTTCATTCTTCTGCATACATTTAAATGTACTCAAGAAAGCATTTTTAAGCATTATAAATAGCATCAATGAGTTAAGTTTTACAAACAGGTATGAACATTTCCATAATTAAACCAAGGTCAGCAATGCAAACTGAGCTTAAAGTTCACTTTATTTCCAGACCACTCATACTCAAAGACTTTCCCATTAATAAATAATTAAACATGTATACAATTGTCCCCATCTTAATTTTTTTTAATTATTATTTACTTATACAGAAACACATGAGTCGGTTGGAACAAAAGAAAAAAAGAGACCTTTTGTCGAGCATATACAAATTCAAATCATATCAGTTTGACACATACAAAAAAAGAATATAGATAAGACCAGCTGTTGGGTATACATTTCATCAGGGCAGCCACAATAAAAATTGAAATGAATTATAGACATTTCCCACACATCACCCCTTACATCTCCAAGTAATTTGTGACTAACCCCCATATCTGCTCCCCAATCTTCCTATTGCGGGTGCCCTTTAAAACATACAAGCAGTGCTCCATATTATGTATCGAAAAGAACCGGGACCGCCAAGCTTCAAAGGCAGGCGGTTCCTGTTGCAGCCATGCAGATGCAATACACAACCTAATAAACTGCGGTCACTAAGAAAATTTATTTAACATGTTTCTTCGGGATATTGGTGCTCGGTATACCCATTTCAACACCGAATAATATCTGTGTTGCGGATAACTGTATCTGGCCTTCCACAATTGCCGAAACACATTTTTCTATCTGAGACAGCAAGGGAGATAGTATAGTGCATGTACAGAAAATGTGGACATCATCCGCTGAGACAAGCCCACAACGAAAACATTTCCCTATTGCATCGCCCGGCCATTTGGACACTTTGTCAGGGGTATAATATAGATTGTAAATAGATTTAAAATGTTGCGCCGCCAACTTTGCAGACAGGAATAAGTCTTTAGCCATGCCTAATGAAATTTCTATTTGAATATCCTGTCTGCCGAGTTTAGCACCCCATTTACTATTCTGTTGCTCTATATCATCTTCTTTAGTATTTAACATATGGTTGTATAAAACACCAATCCTTGCCCCTTTCATAATGTCCTCAATCAGAGGATTAGGTTTAAAAATCCTCCCATTACCCATTAAATAGTTTTGAATCTGTAAATATTTCACAAAATGCTGTCTAGGGAGTAGATATTGTTCTCGTAGTTGTTCAAAAGATTTGAAATGACTAGCATCATACAAGTCCCCCACCACTCTAATGCCTTTCTCCCTCCAATTATATACTACTCTATCCCACACATCTACAGGTAAGAAGAACGACGATGACAATGGAGTGTACCACGTGATTTTCTCCAGGCCCAATAGCCCCCTAACTGTACGCCAGACCTTATATGCGGCCTCCATTATCTTAAAGCGCGTGCGTTTGTAATAGCTTTGTTCTAGATACATAAATAGGCAATTTTTAACTTTTACCCCCAGTTTCATTTGATAGATCGAAGGACAATCCGCTAGCCTTGCCGGACCTTTGCCGGTTAATAGAATCCCCATACCTTGCAACATACAGGCGTAGTAGTATAATGTAAAGTCTGGTACCGACCAGCCCCCCAAGTTTCTTGGCAGAATCATGAAGCGCCTAGACCTTCGTGCTTTGCCCCCAGACCACATAAAGCGCATGCATATTGCCTGCAATTGTTCTAAACTTGTTTTGGGAACTTCTAGGGGTACACATCGAAAAAAATAAAAATTTGAGGGAGAATCAACATTTTTAATAAGTTACATCGTCCCACTATTGAGAGATATAAGCATTCTGCCTGGTCTAATTTTTTCTGTACACTGACCAGGAGTTGATCCCAGTTAACTTTAACTAAAGAAGTTGTACATGCTCGTAACGTAACTCCCAAATATACCACCTCTTGGCATAGTCTTGAATCAATATAGCTTGGTATATTTATACTAAGTAGCTGGGTTTTGGCCGAATTCAGCTTGTATCCTGACGATTTACCAAATTCTACTGCCAGCTGCTCGATAGCCTGCATTGCCATGCTGGGTTTGGACGTGACCACTGCCACGTCATCGGCGTATGCCAATACCTTGGCCTGATATATATGCACCTTTAGCGGGGTTATATGTATATTAGAATCAAGCATTCTTAAAAAAGGCTCAATATATAAAGAAAATAATAAGGGGGAGCAGGGGCAACCCTGCCTAGTCCCCCTACAAATTTGTACTAGTGCCGATTCCAAACCCATAGTATTAATCCGGGCTACCGGATGGTGATACAAGATCTGTACTAATTTAATAAACTCTGGACCAAATCCTCGACCCTTCAAAATATCCCACAGAAAAGACCATGCAACACGGTCAAAGGCCTTCTCAGCGTCTAGTAAAATTAAACAAAAAGGTTCCCTAGTTGTCGCGGCGTAGTCAAGTAAAGTTATCACCCGATTAACAGTGCTGTGTTGAGGAATAAACCAATGCTGTGCTTTTGATACAAGACCCGAGATGACCTTGGACAGTCTGTTTGCTAAAATCTTCTAATATATGTTTCCATCTACATTTAGAAGCGATATAGGGTTATATGAGCCCGGTAGATTCGCTGGTTTACCCTTTTTGTGGAATACCACTATACTTGCTTCTTGCCATGATTTAGGCGATAAGCCTTTCTGTGCTGCTAGCATTGTTGCCAAGAGATCCTTTTTTAAAAACGTGAAAAGTTTTGTATATTTCCAATGGTAATTTATCTGGGCCTGCGGCCTTTCCCAGAGCCAATCCATTTACTGCTAGTTCTAATTCTTCCAAAGTAATGGACGCCTCCAACATTGCCCTGTCCTCTACTGAAAGATCTTTCAGACAGTATTGACTAATCAACAATGCAGCATTATCACCATTATACTCGTCACTCTGATATAGCGTCTCGTAAAATTGCCTGAATACCTCCAGGATACCCTGCTCGTCCTTAACAGAATCACCATGCTGATCTAATAACTCATCAATGCGTTGGGCTGCAGTTTTTGCTCTTATTTTTTGGGCAAGACATCTGCCACTTGCCTCGCCATATTCATAGTGGATTTGTTTTTTAGCAAAAAATGTCTTGGCTGCTTCCTGGGACCACCTCAGATTTACCCTTGCCTTCAGACGCGCTACTTCATTAATCTCGTCATCTGTATTGATCCCTGTCTGTAACCCCACCATTAGCGCCTCTTCGGCCCTAATCAACTCCTGATAGAGTACCTTTATTTCAGCTGCCTGCTTTTTTTGATTATGCAGACCCAGACTGAATGTCTCCCCACGAAAGGCAGACTTGAAACAGTCCCACACACAACCCTCATTACTATTTCCGCGATTGATGTTAAAGAAGCATACGATCCACTCATTCATATGCTCAAAAAAAATAGTTCAGTCAGTAATTTACGGTCTAAGGAAAACTGTCGTGGACGCTGACTCGAAATGATGCTACATAATGTCAGTACAACTGGCCCATGGTCTGATGTCACTCTAGGATATACTTGAATTGCAGCCTGGTTTAACAACAATACAGAAGTGAAGAAATAATCTAATCGGACCAGTGTCCGATGTGGAAAAGAAAAAAAAGTGTACCCAGGTGATCCACCCCTTAAGAACGACCACGCATCCACCAATCCATGAGCTCCCATGTGTGCCTGTAAAGCTTTAAATACTCTCGGCTTCCTGCCAGTATATCTCACCTTCTCATTATTTAACATGTTGGGTGCTAGGTTTATATTGAAATCACCAGCCATAATCAGTGGTGTGGGCCAAGCTGCTAATGCTACGTTTAGGATATTGAGAGTTTCTGCGTCATCTAAATTTGCCCCATATACCACACACACAGTAACTTTAATATGGCCAACAATACATTCTGCAATTGCCCAACGTCCTAGCCCATCAGATTGTATCCTCCCTGTAGTACCTATATAATTCTTGCCAAGAATTGCCACTCCTCTAGCCACCCCTGAATATTTAGTGCATACAATTAAATTAAACCCTAGTTCTGTTAAAAGTTGTCGCTTAGACCAAACCACATGGGTCTCTTGCATGCATATATCACATTGCAAAGCCCGTATCTCCTGTGCAACTCTTCGTCTTTTCTCCACTGAGTTCAGCCCCCTGACGTTCAACGTGCCCACCCTTAGACCCCTACCTGCCATTTAGCCACTTCAAAATTTGTGTCTTTAAACCAACTAATTTTCACAAGGTGCTCACCGACAACAACAAAATACAAGTCTCTTCCCAACATTACCTCATGTGTTATTTTCTTTTTCCACCCCACTTCCCCACACCCCACCTTATTCCCACCCTCCCCGACCCCACCCACCCACCCTCGCCACCCCCCTTCACGAGGGTTAAGGACCATGTCCTCTGCGATGTAGAAGTGCCTCACTGCATATCATGATTCCCCTTCTCCCCCCCCCACAGACTCAATCGCTCCACACCCTGAATCACCGGCCTTACTTCAGGCTCATTATATCCTCTTCAGGATGTCCCCCATACACTCTAACTCAAGAGCCAGCATATCGAGCATTACATCATGCATATGTTTCTCCCATCCCCGGATAGTCTTAGGAAACAAGTCCCTCTTTTTTTTACGACCAAGTCAAACATTACATCATGTTATAATATTTCAGGTCCTTGTCCCCGGAACACCAGTTACCTAGCCAATATTCCTGCCCTAAATTTTCAATACTAACTCCAAAAGAGAATTTACCTGAAAAAAAAATTAAGTGGGGGAGAACAAACCATCAAATGTGTGGGACCTATACTTTTAGAACAAAACAAAGTTACCTCCCCTACACCCCTAATTTCCCTCTCACCCTCTTAGCTTACAGCTGAATGCAGACACCCTCACAAGAATGTAGCATATCCTGTATGGCTTATTCTCTTAGATCAAGTACTTGGAATTACATTTTCGTCTGTTTATCCATCTGATTCAAGTATAGCTGAGCCTCAGCCCCAGAAGTGAAATATCGCGTTTGTCCTTTAAATACAGTCTTCAGTTTAGCTGGGTTGAGTAAAAAGCAATGAGCGCCCTTTTCCTGGAACGGCGCGATTAATTTCCGCATTTGCCATCTCTCGTTCACTGTTGTTGGACAAAAAGTCAGGGCGGACAAAAAACTCACACCCACCCCATTCCTCCTTTTCTCTGGGCGTGCGTAATCATACAATGCCTCCCTTAAAAGAAAATTGTTCAAACAAATCAAAATGGCGCTTGGATATGTTTTCTGGGCATTGTCGCGCCGCCGATTCGCAAAAGGAAACCTATGCGCGCGAATAATTTCGATGTCCCAATTCCAAGATTTTAATTCCGGAAAGGCCTCCCTGAACACCTGGATGATGAAGTTACGAGGGTCAGACCCCTCTTTACCCTCCGGGATGCCCAAAACATGCAAATTAGTGAGTCTAGCGCGAATCTCAAGGTCTGTGAGTTTCCAGTCTGTGTCTGACTTTGACTTCTGGAGTGTCTCAATAGCTGATTGTTGTTTTCCCAAGCTGTCTTCGGTTGAGGAAACTCGCTGTTCCACCTCCGTCACTCGGGTGGTTACATCGGTACAGGTTTTCACTAGGCGCCTTACTGTATTCTGGAGTTTTTTCACCGCTCCTTGTGTAAGGCCAAAGGGGAGCATGGTAAACTGAAAATGTTTGTGGCCTACTGTGAACCATAGGTAATGCCTGTGGGCTGGCAGGACGGGGACATGGAAATAAGCGTACTGCAAGTCTAACGCTACCATCCAGTCTCCAGGTTCGAGGGCAGACAAAACCTGAGCCAATGTCAACATCTTGAACTTCTCCTTCTGGAGGAAGCAGTTGATGTCCCTGAGGTCTAAGATAGGACACATGCCTTTGTCCTTCTTGGGTACCAGAAAGTAGTAGGAATAGCAACCACAACCTACTTCTGGCACATGGCCGCGTCCAATGGCTCCTTTGGCCAAGAGAGCCGCAACCTCCTGGCGGAGAAGGGCCAAATGATCCTCCGACATGCGATGGAATGGAGTTGGCATGGATGGAGGGGTAGTCTCGAAGGGGAGGGAGTAGCCCCTTCGGACTATCTGCAAAACCCACCTGTCCGACGTGATGTTCTGCAAGTGGGGGAGGTGATGGTGAATCCTGCCGCCCACTGGCAACTGGTGGCCCTGGAGGGTAGGACTAGGAAGGTTTGGAGGCTGCTGCAGAGGGGGCACTGGTGGACTGGCCCGCCCGCTGGCCCCTGACCCACGACGCTTGGTCACCGGCCGCACAGAGACTGAACAGTGTGTGCAGGCCTATGGCATGGCTCTGGGCGGAACGTGGAGGGGCACCCCTTCCGTAGCCACAAAAGGGGCAAAAAGCAGACTGCGCAGGACGGGTGGCAGCGAGGCCTAAGGATCTGGCCGTAGCCCTAGAATCCTTAAAGCGCACGAGTGTGCTGTCCGCTTTGTCCCCAAACAAGCGATGGCAATCAAAGGGAATGTTTAAAATGAGTAAACTGGACATCGCCCGAATAGCCAGTGGACCTCAGCCAGGCGTAGCGTCTCAGGGCTACAGACGTGGAAATACTCCTGCATAGCGAGTCGAAGATGTCCAGCCCACACCGAATGGTGAACTTGGGTGCATCTCTACACTCAGGAACGGAACGGGAGAGTGGTCCGAGCCTCCTACGTGCACTGTGGCAGCACCTGCGCAACTGTATCGCACACGGAGCGAGTGTAACGGCCCAACAGACATGTGGTGTTCACAGACTGGAGTCCCAAGCTGACGGAAGAAAACATCTTCTTCCCAAGATGATCCAGCTTTTTGGATCCTCTATCAGGGGGAGCAGTAGGGAATGCCCCTTTGGTAGTAGAGGCTTGGACTACCAAGCTCACAGGGGTAGGATGTTGGGAGAGGAGAACAGGGTCACCCAGGGCCGGGTGGTGGCGTCGGGCAATCATCCTATCCACAGGAGCCCCTGTACTGGGCCTGGACCAGGTGCCCAGAAGGATGTCAGTGAGGGCGTCATTGAATAGTAGCAGGGCTCCGAAGAGGCTGCTGCTGGTTGAAGCACCCTGGTCAGGAGGTTAGTCCTGAATGCCACCGTAGGAAACTCGAGGTTCAAGGCATCAGCCGCCCTACGCAACACCACTGCGGAAGATGCACCCTTCTCCGTAGCCACGGAAGGGTAAGAAAGCATACCGAGGTCTGGTGAGGTGTCCAGACCACTGACATCACCCAACTCCTCTCTCCAGTCTGGTTCATCCAGCTGGTCAGCAATAGGGTCCACAGACCCCTCCCAGTCCTCTTCACCCTCACCTGGTTGCCACTCAGGGCGATAAGGAACACCAGGATGGAACAATGGAACAATGGTACAAAAGTACCGGTCGGCGTCAGTCGGGCTCCGTGTCCATGTCGTGGTGGAGGCCGGGGTTGACGCCGGCTGGGTACACACTCGGCGTCGGATGTGGTAGAGGTGTAGACACCGGATTCGGCGCTGGGTAAGGTGTCGTAAGGTCGACCGGTGCCGATACGGATCAACGTCTGGATCCTTGGGGGCCCCTCGGAGCCCGGGGCCGAAGCCCCTGGGATCAAAGGCCTAAAGCCCCCAATCGAGTCCGGGGGTCCAAAGGCGCACCGGTGGAGTCGGCTGACCAAAGATGGAATGAAGGGCTCCGTAGAAACTACGAAGTTGGGCAGGGGTCGCTCCAGCTCCTGGGGAGGGGGAAAACTCTAAACCAACCCAGCAGGTTCCGCAGGCGGAGCAGCAGAACGAGCACCATCCACATCGGGTGTCGCGTCGGCCGACAGACTGGGAGAACGCGAAGAGCACACGAGGTGCGGGTCCGTAACCGACATCAGTTTGTGACAAGAGTCACAAGCCTTGAAGCCGGTCTGACGTGGCATCCCTGCATGCACCAGGAGTCAGCACGACTCAAAAAGGAAGTCAACAAAAGTTGAAAAATAGCATTCAAAAAGTGACTGGAGGTACTGCTCTCTCTGCTCGGACAAAGAAAGAACTGATGTGTTCGGTCTGAGTAGATACCGCAACGCCATCCCGGCGACCACAACAATGAATGCGGAGTCGACCGGCGTCACCTATCTGCGCACAGGGTTACTGCTACGAAAATCTTTCTCTGGATCCAGTCTGACGCCTCGGGGTAATTCTAAGGTAAGGAATCTATAGCTAATAGACTCTAAGATTTATGGGTATGGTCATCGATGTCGAAGGATTCCTATCTTTGCAATGGATAACAGAGTCAGCGAGTGACAGATTTTTCCATGTCTGTGGCATCGTTTAGGAGTCCTAGCTTTACTGAAAGCTGGAAATATATACTTCCAATATTATGTAGGGCTTGCCATACTTCTCACCAGTAATCAAGTATGATGATAAAAGGCCACAGTTTAGATTGCATCTTTGGGATGGATTAGTTACTTACCTGTAATCCTAGTTCTCTTCCAGGGGTATCCTCATCAAAGTCATAAGCATTAGAATATTCCCTCCCATGCGCGGGAACCCCGGAAACACAATCATATAGGTGAAAACATATACATATATATATATATATATATGTATATATATATAAAATAAAAAATAAACGCAGCCTTCCATACACTAAGAGCTGAATAATGCTGTAAGGACTTCCCTTGTATACTACAAACATGGCATAAAAAATCAGGTCAAAAACAAACAGCAAATTATGTTTGAAAACTGTTTTAATGCTTAGCACTTAGTGCTTTCAGTCCTCTTTGCAGGATTATGCTGACAGCTCACAGGCTGCATTGTAGAAACATAGCATAGAAAAGCTAACCCTTAGCCACACAGGAATAAACTGGCACCGTGCCTTTAAGGCAGCCATGACCCCTAGCTTCCCATCATGCCTCAGGGGTGACAGTTAGGTCCAGTTGTTCTTTGTGGTGACTCAACGGCCAGGGCACAAAGAGTTGACATTTGAAACGTTTCTTTGTCCGGGGAGGCGGGTGGGTTGCTTATGACTTTGATGAGGATACCCCTGGAAGAGAACTAGGATTACAGGAAAGTAACTAATCCTTCTCTTCCAGGGGATCCTCATCAATAGTCATAAGCACTAGAATAGAATAGCAAGCCTTATCCCTACCACCTGCAGGGAAAAGGAACTACTAATCAAGCTTAGATAAACAAACTTAAAAACACAGATATCTTATTATCTGAACAGATTCCTCAAGGAGGCTTGGCATACATGGGTATCCGCTCTGGAGTCGAGACAGTAATGCCTTGTGAAAGTATGTACCGATCTCCAGGTTGCTGCCTTACAAATCTCCGCCATTGGCACATCATGCAAGAAAGCCACTGTAGCCGCTTTTCCTCAAGTGGAATGCGCTCTAGGAGACAACAATAAGGGTTTGTTTGCCAACTGGTATGCCAATCTAATGCAGGACACAATCCAACTTGAAATGGACCGTTTGGAAGCTGGAAAGCCCGTCCTCATGGCACCATAATTTAAAAATAACTGGTCTGATTTCCTTATGGCCTTTGTTCCCTCCAAATAGAACTTGAGCACCCTTTTAAGGTCTAAGGAGTGGAGTGCCCATTCTGCAGGAGTGGCAGGATTGGAAAAGAAGGAAGGGAGAGAAATTGCTTGGTTAACATGAAAATCATACACAATTTTTGGCAAAAAAGAAGGGTGAGTTCTCAATACCACCCTGTTGTGGTGAAACACAGAATATGGTTCCTTGGCACATAGCGCTTGGATCTCACTTACTCTGCGCGCTGATGTTCTTGCTACTAGAAAAGCAGCCTTCCATGTTAAGTGTTGTAGAGTGGCTTTATGAATGGGTTCAAAGGGGGGAGGGTGGCATCAATCTGGAAAGGACTACAATCAACTCCCCATGAGGAGGAGAAGGCGGTCGAACAGTGGGATACACTTTCTTCAAACCCTGTAGGAAATCCTTGACCACCTGCAGTTGAAAAAAGGAAGGCTGGTGGGGAGACCTTCTGTAGGCCGTCATGGCCACCAGGTACACCCTGATCAAGGAGTACTTCAAACCTGACTTAGCCAAGTAAAGTAAGTAAGGAAGAATCACCTCTTCCTGGCCAGTTGTAGGGTTAAAATGGTTACATGCACACCACAAGTAGAATCGCTCCCACATACAAACGTACAACTCCCTCGTGGATGGTCTCTTTGCCTCTTAAGATGTGCATATAGTCCTGAGGCAGATTCAAGTGTCCGTATTGCATGACCTCAGGAGCCAAGTTCAGTGAGGGAAGGCGGGGATGGAGAATCTTCCCGTCCATCTTGGTTAGAAGGTCCGATCTGTAGGGCAGCCTCTTGTGGGGGCGTACTGACATCTGTAATAGGTTTGGATACCACCACTGGCGAGGCCAGTCTGGAGCCATCAAGATCATCGTCATGTTGGATCAGATGAGCTTGGACACCACCTTTGGTATGAGAGGCAGGGGAGGAAAGGCGTATGCAAACGCTCCGGACAAGTCCATCAAAAGTGCATTCCCTCTTGTCCCTGGCCGTTAAAACCTAGACGCGAAGGAGTGACATTTTTTGTTTTGGTCGCATGCAAACAAATCTATTGAAGGTTGACCCCACTAATGAAAAATGTCTGCCACCACCTCGTCGTTTAGCACACACTGGCTGATCTTCGAAGTGCCGACTGAGTGCGTCTGCTCGCACGTTTTGCTCCCCTGGGAGGTGCACTGCTGTGATGGAGAGACCTCGGGCTAGAAGCCAGTGCCAAATCACTTGGGATTCCAGGGAGAGTGGGCGAGAGCGGGTACCAACCTGTTTGTGGAGGTAATACATGGTGGTCGTGTTGTTTGTTTAAATCGGAATCAAGTTGGATTTGATCGAAGGCTGAAAAGTTTCTAGAGCTAGATGGACTGTTCGTAGCTCTGACATGTTTATATGATAGGATCGCTCCTTGTTGGACCACCGGCCCTGCATCTGTAGGCAATCCATGTGCGCCCCCCCATCCTTGCAGGGATGCATCCGTGATCAAAGACTGTGCCGGAACTGGTTGATGGAAGGGGACTCCCACCAAGAGATTCTTTGGTCGAGTCCACCAAAGAATGGACGACTTTGCTGCTTGGGAGAGCACAATCCGGTCTTCCCAGTGACCAGACGCCTGATCCCACTTGTCCTCCAGGTCCTGTTGCAGAGGCCTCATCCTCAGCCTGGCGTTGGGAATGAGAAAGATGCAGAATCCATCGACCCCAGTAGAGATGCTACCTGCCGGACCGTTGGCTGAGCTGCATGAAGAGAATCGCATTTCTGCTTCATCGATAAAAGTCTCTCCTCCGAAGTAAATGCTCTTCCTATGTTTGAATTCAGAGTGGAGCCCAAATAATAGATAGTCGGAGTAGGCCGGTGAACTGATTGTTCCGTGATCACATGAAGGCACAACCAGCAGAGCAGGCTCAAGCAAACTTGAAAGTCGTTCCTTACCACTTATGGGGATGGCCCTTTCAATAGCCAATCGTCTAAGTATGGGTAAACAAATAGACCCTTTCAATGCAGAGCTGCCGCCACCACTGCCATGCACTTGGTAAAGACTCGTGGGGCAGATTTCAGCCCGAAGGGAAAGACCTTGAACTGGTAATGTTTGTTGCCGATCATGAATCGCAGGTACTTGCGATGACGTGGAACGATCGGTATGTGGAAGTACGCATCTTGGAGATCCATCGAACACATCCAATCTCCTTCTTGTAGATTTGGACATAATGTGGTTAATGGGCAAGTTTCCATTGCGCAAGTCAATGAAA
Source organism: Lissotriton helveticus (assembly GCF_964261635.1). Taxonomy (NCBI): domain Eukaryota; kingdom Metazoa; phylum Chordata; class Amphibia; order Caudata; family Salamandridae; genus Lissotriton; species Lissotriton helveticus. The sequence goes on along the minus strand of NC_136065.1, from coordinate 1,848,547,324 downwards.
GTGATATTTTAGGTCGAGCCTAGACAGAACCTGCACTGTCTGAAGTCATGTTGTATTCAGAATGTGTGCCTTCATTGTGCCCCTGGCTGCTGATTAGTTAAGGAGAGTCACTCACAAAAAACTGCTTCTCAATGGTGTTTTTGCCTTCTATGTCCCACCTTCTTGTGTTTTGCTCCTCCCTTGGAGTATTGGCCTATTACGGGTATCCTTTTGCGGAAGGTTTTTTTCCTCTGTGTTTGCATACTATTGTTTTTATTTGCAGCCTGCGCTCCAACAGGTTTCCGTGGAGCGCTGCCAAGCGGATGAGCCATTGCACTTCCTCCTAAGTTTTCTGTTTCTGCCTACCATTGGTTGTACTGTGAGATCTAATATTCCTGCATTCCTATCTGGCTACAGAAACAAGGAGGCGCCTTCCAATAATACTAGGTGGCTAAATAAATCAATCTCAATGTGGTACAACTCGGTAAAATTTTGCGTCAAATGGTTTGTCATCAAGCTCTAATCGGTGAAAAATGAGCATTCATCTACATGGCTTTGATAGACCGCATGCAGTGCCTAAGGGTCTGCTATTTTTTGCCACTTTTAGGTTTCGCTTGCCCTACACATACAAATCTCTTGTAAATAAAAACATTTAAAAAAACATCCTTACAAGGGGCTTAGAGTCTGCCAATTACTTGCCATTGGAATTGCTTTCTTTTCTATTTTTTTGGCCATTCTGTGGAGCATGGACCAAGTACAGTTTCACATCTATAGCAAGTGTCCTTCCACTGGCCGCACGCTTGCAGAAATACAATTTTTTTGACTTTCTAGTGTACCACTCCATAAGAGTGCATCTTTTTGCAGACCATCTGAAACACACCTCTCCCACCCGTATTCCATTGTTCCTTGCCCTATCTCTTCCTTGATCTCCCTCCCTTTACTGCTCGCCTCCCAAGGTTGCTTGTTCCAAAAGCATTGCTCAGTTAACTATCTTAAAATAACCACGCAGAGTCTGCTTTACCTATTTTTTCTCAGTTAATTTTCACCAGGATTCTGACTTTTTTTAATAGATAATTGTAAACTTCTCAGAACACAAATAGAGTGATGGTGTTTCAAGCAGAGGACAATATGACAGAAGAAAAACTTACAGTTCTGGCAAGGTCCTATGACTCTTACATTAAAAAAGAAAAAGGCTGAGATAAAGATGAACACCCCTCTTTATCACATGCTTATTGTAGTTCGTTTGTTTACCAGAAAACTAATGAATCTTTTCAAAATAAAGTATTAAACTACTTAGACATTTTATAAAAAAAAAAAAAAAAAAAGAATTGTTATAAAATAAATTATACACAGCCGGATTCTAAAGTACACTTTTTGTTGTTAACTGAAATATTTCGCATTTCTTAATGATTGATTAGAACGTGGTTAGTGAATTGTAAGCCAAGGCATCAATGTTCTCGTTTGGGCATTGGCATCATTGATAGAGCAGTTCTGTGCAACGTAGGCAGGTCGTCTTAAAATAAGCATGAGTCGGACGAGTTTACTAGGTCTTCCGAAGTTCTTAATCAAGTCTGTGCAATAAGGTCCATCGCTTACTGCACGTGTGTGGGAGTACAGCAGCAGCATAAAGTTTGAGGAGCTGGGCATCAGGGATTGTTTAGATGCATCGCTGAAGGAGAGCTATTTGGAGCTCTTGCAAGACTATTTCGTTTTTCCAATTAAAAATCTTTTTTTAAAGAAGTTGTAAAGCAGTGCAGGCTGCTGTGCAACATGGCTCAACGTAAATAAAATAAAGTGCTATGGAGTGGCCAGCATTGACCTCACAACAGCACATGTTTTTTTATTTACTTTAAGCCAAGGTTTACAGCAGCACGTGCTGCTGTCCAATATCTTTAAAAAACAACATTAATAGGTCTTGCGTAGGCAAAACCTTATGGCTTTGCCAAAACGTATTATTTATCAGAATGCTGTCCTCCCTCACTACCCTCCACCTCCACTGGTCCCTCCTAACCCCCACCACCACACGCCCCTACAACCCCCTCCATGACCACCGCCCCACACAACTATACCCCCCTCCACTGGAGGGAACCGTAGGACTAGATTCAAGTTCATTTGTTCAGAGCCTAGGAGTAGCCAGTCCGATTGCCTCTTCTTTTCTGTAGTGATTGGCCTTGCGCCTCCTGTTGCTTTTGATGTGGATATTTTTTTTAGGGTTTTATGAGGCAGATGGTTAGGAGGAAAATTCCGACCCTGGTCGGAACAACCACTGTATTGTGACTGATGTCTGAAATGGTAGGATGTTTGCCACCACTACAATGATCACAAAGAATACACCATTTCGGAGTCACCTAGTGCCTCATCTACCTGCTTTCCAAAACTCTTGATACCATCAAAAGGAACATATAATCAATCAATCAATCAGGGAATTGTAAGCGCACTACTCACCGTGAGGGTCTTAAGGCGCGGGGGCGAGGGGAGTGGGGGTGAGGGTGTCCGTAGATCAGACTTTTCGAAGAGCCAGGTCTTGAGGGTCTTCCTGAAGGTGTTCAAGGAGGGGGCTCGTCTGATGTCTGTCAGTAGCTCGTTCCAGGTCTTGGCTGCAATGTGATCTTCCGCCTGCTCTGGCTCTGTGGATGCGCAGGGTTTCGGCCAGGGCGAGGTTGGAGGATCAGAGGTTTCTTTTGGGTACGTGTTAGTTGATTCTGTTGTTGAGGTATTTGGGTCCGTTGTTGTTTAGGCATTTGTAGGAGTGAGTGAGGATTTTGAAAGAGACTCTTTTCTCCACGGGGAGCCAGTGGAATCTTCGTAGGTGCTGGGTGATGTGTCCGTGCCGGGGGATTCCGAGGACAAGTCTGGCAGCGGTGTTCTGTATTGTCTGGAGTTTGTGGAGTAAGGATTTGTTGATGTCGGCTTCGAGTGAGTTTCCGTAGTCCAGTCTGCTGGTGATGAGTGCATGGGTGACTGTCTTCCTTGACTCAAAGAGGGTCCACTTGGAGGTCTTGCGGAGGGTGTTGAAGCAGCTGAAGGTGACACCGTTGATCTGGTGGTTCATGGTGAGTGATGATTCCAGTACGATGCCGAGGTCTTGGCATGGTCTGAGGGGGTAGGTGGGCTTCCGAGGGCGGTCGGCCACCATGTGCTGTCCCATGCTGATGGGGTGGTACCGAGGACCTCTGTCATCTCTGCGTTGAGCTTTAGGCAGCTGTTGGTCATCCAGACAGCAACGTCTTGCATTCCTTTCTGGAAGTTGAGTTTGGCGGTGGTGGGATCTTTGGTGAGGGAGAGGATGAGTTGGGTATCGTCAGCTTAGGATACGATGTTGAGGCAGTGATGTCGGACAATGTCTACAAGGGGGGCCATGTAGTTGTTGAAGAGGGTCGGGCTCATATAAGATTCTTGCCTGAACCTTTGGTCTGAACGAGGTACTTTAAAGCCATCAATAGCAGCTGAAAGCAACTGCATTGACAACCTGCCTAAACCCCACAGTGGCAGAGACCAAGGCTGAATCTGAGTTAAGCAGATGCACGATCTACCTCCTTTAATATGGCCAACACGCGAGTTGGCAACATTGGCAGTTTTAGCGAAAAAATTCACAATTACCTTGAAAACTGGCTATAATCGCTGGGGCATTAGTCACTAATACAGGCTGCCAGTAAAGCATTGACTCTTTTCTCCATAGGGCCCCATTTCCTACCTTGTATGTATAGTGGGGATTTTAGAAGGGGGGTTGTATGATTTCTCCGTACAACTGCAAATATGACTGAATCGATTTTGATTTCATGTATTAGACATAGATGTGTTATGTAAAGTGCTTTATATTTTTCTATAATTTTGAAATACTCAAGATGGTGTGGGGATTTTGAAGTTTTATAGAGATTTAAAAAGGAAGGTGTGGGGGGCCTTGCCTAGATGGCGGCGTTGTAGTGGCGACTTTCCGGAGCTCCGCTTGCGCCAGCCAAATAAAGCAATTACTTCAGCACCCCTGGACCCCCGAACAGGCTGAAAGCTCCGTTCCTGGACTGGTGCTCAGCGGAGGCCTGAGGCAGCGGTGGTCTCAGTCGCGAGAGGTGCGGGACACAAGACGAGCGTCCGGCAGGGGGTGGCCTCGAGGCCTTAAAGCCGAGCAGAAGGGAGATGGATCCCAGTAGGTTAGCCTGCGATCTCAGAGGCACCGCACCATTGAGGCCCAGCTCCTGCGGAGACGGAGGAGGTGTAAGAGGATTGAGAAGAGGCAGCGCGGAGGAGTGCCGGTGAGCCAGACGCTCTCAAAGGAGAGACGCGAGGTCACGGACCATAGAAGTGGTGGGCCCGCCCTGGAGGACTCAGATTCAGAAGTAAGGCAGCAGGGGCAGTGGGGGATACATTGATTGACTTACGGTAGGGTCATACAGGAGGTTGGGCGGGTCAAATGAGAAGCTGGCCTCCACAGGCAGAATAAGCACTGCGCCTGGCAACCCAGTAGGCTGGCACCTGGACCTGGAGCAGTTGGAACAGTGAGGGGTGGAAGGCGAGGTTCCCCCTGGAATTGGAGTGCACCTGACTGGGGGAAGCCAGCTTGGATCCAGGAGGGAAGGCCACTGGACGCACGGCTATTGAAGACTGCGTGGGCAGGTACAGCAAAGTGAGGAAGGCCGCGTCAGGCCTTGATTAAGAGGGGATGCGACGGTTGCCATCTTAATTCGCTTGAAAGAGGCGAGAACACTCTGCTGGCGCAATGGGAGGAACAGCACCCCTTCCGAACGTACAAGCAGGCGAGGCTGGATGTGATGAGGGACCGAAACCAGACAAAGCAGCGGGCCACACAGCTAGTGGGGTGCAGACCAGATTAGTGGGGCCTGGAGATAACGTATGGCCTGACGACGTCAGAGCCCCCACTAGGTCACTCTACCGCGCCTAACGAGGCTCAGGGGGCCATCTGACAGACCGCACCGGTAAACATAGTACTCTGGGACCGGGAGGTGGCCTGGAAATTATACAGCACACATTGAACGAAGCTAGTAGAATAACGTCCACCCGTCCTAAAAAAGAGAGCAACATTAAAGATCTCCTGCAGAAACCTGGGGGCAAGAGGCAGGATCGTCAAGCAGCAGAGTTCACCCACCTTGTTCACCCCTCTCGACTTCGACCTTTAAGACACCGGTCTGTTACACTCAATATGATGGAGAGTAACCAGAGACTTAGCTTCAATGAAGAAGCGGTAGCCAAGATCTTAAGGACGCCTTCCCTCTTAGGGGTGGAAGGTAGCTCGGCCTCAGGCACTCAATCAGAAGATTGGACATCCCTCACCACTATGAAAAGGGAATGGCTAAAAATCACCCTCCACGGAGCAATAATGACCGATTAACTGCGAGCTAACATCGCTCCTAATGGTTTCATTGTCAACAATGTCCCCAGATTATTTCTGGAGGATACGACATTCAAAAAAGAGTGGTCCCTAGTTGCATGGAAGTGCACTAGGGACTGGCTCGTCTTGATTATCAATACAGCTAAAAGGATAGCGGATGCCCTTCTGGTCAGGATACAGATTGCGGAAGGTGCTCTCAAGACCACAATACAAATATCTGCAATCAAGTCTAAACTAGCGGAAATAAGCAATGAAATTGCAGACAATAAGGAGTCTCTAATGAAACAAAAGATTACCAAGTTACAGAAGGATATACAAAAATTTGATAAGGAGAGTGTTTATCCTTCTCTAAAAGCAGATTATACATCTGCAAAAAGCAGCTACTCATCCGATGAAGGTTCTGATACCAACAGAAGGGGCTCATCCAACAGTGACTCCAGCACTGATAGTTGGGGCAGTAACAATTCAAGAAGGGCTTCCCGTCCAGCTTATCCCAACTACAATGTACCCACCTATCGCGGCACCATTCTGGCAATTCTTAATGTACCCTCAATGTCAGCTCAGTTATTCCCTGGGAGCAACCCTCCTTTTTAGGGCTCGAAATGCGACGCAATCGCGAAGCGATTGTCGCTGTGGAGCCCTATTGTGATCAGTTTTGCTTTCAAGGAGTTCAAGGGGAGACAAGAGACTGTCACGCGCAGCCTGCCGGAATCGGATCAGGTCGCGCGCATGAACACGCGCTCCGATTCCGGCAGGCTGATCCCAGTCACAATGGCGCGCGCACGTAGACTGGCACAGACACACGAGCACACACACACGCCGCCGCCCCCCCCCCACGCGCACGCACACACACACACACACACACACACACACAGCCTTCCCCCGTTTCTCCACACGTGCACCCCACGCAGAGGGAGCTGCGCGAGCGCACGAGGGTCTCAACCAACGGCCTGTTCACCGGAAACAATGCGTGACGGCTCCCGGGAGGTACTCACTCTTGAAGAGATAGTCGTACTCGTCGTCCTTGCTGCCCCATGGCACCGCCGGAAGTCTGCCCGACCTTCCTCGTCGTCCGCCGCTTCCAGGTGCCCGAGCTCTACTCAGCTTCCGTCCCGCAGCGCCGCTGACCTCATTCCGCAGGTATTTCCTGCTTCTGCGCGTCACACCGAGCCGGCATCACGCCCACACCGGCCATCTTTTAAGGGCTTCCCGAGAGCACGGAGGAAATACCTGAAGGTGAGGGCTCGGTGTGTCCGGGCGGATTCGACGCCGTTGATTGGTCAGCTTGAGGTGCTTGTCACGCGATGGGCGGTGTCTATTAGCCTAGTTTTTTCTTCTCTTTGGTATTCTGAGGGAGCCGGACAGCCCCCCTTGCCTGATCCCAGACAGTTGTGGTGCGGGAACCCCTGACATCTTCGAAGTTGATGTTTGGAAAGCTGTTTATTTGGAAGCCAACATTTTGTGAGTTGTTTTCAATTTTGCTGGCTTTACCTTGGTGAGTGAATTGTTGAAGCCCACAGACGAGGGTTCGGCTGGCAGCACCTGATGATAACCCTAGTTTTTCATCTTGCACTTGTTAGGGCTCGCTGCGATAGCGTCTCGTTTCACTTTCAGGCAAAAAAGAACTGCTTTAAAACTCCTTCAGCCGCTATGGAAAGAGAACAGCACTCGCAGGGGCAGTTTACCGATATTTTTATTTCCAGCGCAACAAACGCGTTTGGAAGACTTCGTCAGTAAGGAAGCTGTATGAGAAAATGATTTCTTCTTTTGAAATAGAGATGCAATCACAACGTTGTTGCCGATACTCGGCTTGTTAATGATTTCTAAAGCGCCCACAAAAAGCGGAGCTGTCCATTGGCGCTTTAAAAGGCACCTGTTCTCTCTGAGAAGAAGCTCGCGGGCGCATGAGCGCTCACTCTCTGGACGGATCGCCTCGGCCGGCATAAGAGGAGGGAGCCCCCTCCACGCACGCTCACGCCCCCGTCCTGGTTGCCCATCACTTCCAGGGAAGCTGCTGGTGATTAATGGCGGCGCTGCCACCGTGACCGAGCGAGCAGAGCCTTGCATCAGCCCCCACCCCAGGAGCCATCGGGGCACCCGCTGCCCTAGCAGCAGCCCCCCCTCCCGCTGCAGCAAAGCAGCCCCTGATGCCCCAGCCCCCACCCCTTCCTTAAGCCCCAGCACTTACCCTCCCCAGACCATAACACCCCCACGGCTTCCACCTTGCCCCCAAGGGACCTCGTTTGTCCTAGAAATGACCTTTCCCTGGCCCCCCTGTATCCTCTTACAGCTTCTCCCCCCCCCGCAACCCAGCATCCGAAACCACCATCCGCTGGCACCCACCCGCTGCCATAGCAACCACTCAGCCACTGGGGCACCCGCTGCCCCTTCATCTGTCCTTGCTAGCCCCCCAGTACCGCAGCCCTGACACCCCCCAATCACCCCCTGCCCCAGCATCCACCATTCTCAATAGCACAACACCCACCTGTTGCCTCAGCAACCCCCCTTCCGCCGCTGCATAGAGCCCTCCTCTGACCCACCCCCTTGTCACGCCCTCCACAATACCACCCCCACCCGCCTCGACAGAGTAAGTGCACAGGAACGCACTCCCACCAGTGACCTGCAGGGGACCCCCAGATGAGCACTGCAGGCCCTGCGCTCATTCAGCTGTTTTACTGGAATTCGAACCTAGGACCGGCATATTACACAGATCTGCGCAGTCCGTGCATCAACCCGCTCAGTTATCTGAATTGAAATTTTCTACCAGTAGTTCGCAAACAGAGGGCCGCATCGGGTGCAGAACCCACTCGGCTATCTTACCAGGACCGGCATTAATTTACAGGTTGCATTCAGACCTCTGCGGTGAACAGCTGTGCGATCTGACTGTAGTGGAAGCCTGGGAGCGGTTACTGCAAGCTCCAAACCTGCCGAACTACCCTGCTTGCCCTGGGCCCGCAAATGGTGCACCATTTCTGAAGCTGGCACTCTCGATTTGCACCGACGCTTTTGAACCCCCTCTGGGCACTCAAAGCTGAAACCTGCACATTGCACTCGGACCTCCCAGTGGCAGGTGCATTAACCCACTAGCCTTTCATATTGGGATTTGAACTGCATGTCGCTTTGATTTCCCCTCGGGTGCATTCCCCCACTGGACCAGCATCATCGTAAAACTGGACCCCCTGACCCCGGGTCGCCGCCCCAGGTGCATAACCCACTGATCTAGCTGCCCAGGAGCCGAGCCTGTGACCCGCGGGCCGCACCCGGATCTCCGCCGCAGGAGCCCAGACCCCCTGAAGATGCTGCCCGGCTCCATCCAGATCTCCGGGGAGAGCCTGTCCAGCGCCGAGGTGAAGGACGTGGTGGACAGCCTGCGGGAGAACTCGTGCGCCTGCTCTCGCTGCGGGGCTGCCGCCTCTCCGACCGGGACTTCGGGCGCGTCTGCCAGGGCCTGGCCGAGTCCCACTCCCTGGCCCAGCTCAACCTCAACCTGGGGGTGGTGGGCAGCCTGGAGCGGGTGCGGCTGCTGGCCGAGGCCCTGCAGACCAACCGCTCGGTGCAGTCCCTCTTGTGAGTATGAGTGACTCTGATTACCACTACGATTCAGAAAAGGGGGTGGTGATGGACAGAGCATCTGAGTTAAACAGAACACTCATACCCAGTCAAAAGATCAGGGCTTGATCCATCACCGTTTTTTAGCTCACTGCACCATCCCAGTTCAGAACCTGGCTACATGCAAATTAGTCTGTCCCTGGCCCAGTGCATCATGGGAACAAGGCAGACCAAACTACCAAGCCAATTCTTTACTGGAAAGGAAACAAGCTTCCGGGGACCGGTTTCTGGCATTGCAGCCGTCTTCGGCCCGGCTTGCTTGAATCCTGATGGTGCAGTGAGCAAGGGACTCATGTCTGAGCATACCCTGCCACTACTATAGTGGCCAAAACGATTCAGAAAAGGGGGTGGTGATGGACAGAGCATCTGAGTTAAACAGAACACTCATACCCAGTCAAAAGATCAGGGCTTGATCCATCACCGTTTTTTAGCTCACTGCACCATCCCAGTTCAGAACCTGGCTACATGCAAATTAGTCTGTCCCTGGCCCAGTGCATTATGGGAACAGGGCAGACCAAACTACCAAGCCAATTCTTTACTGGAAAGGAAACAAGCTTCCGGGGACCGGTTTCTAACATTGCAGCCGTCTTCGGCCCGGCTTGCTTGAATCCTGATGGTGCAGTGAGCAAGGGACTCATGTCTGAGCATACCCTGCCACTACTATAGTGGCCAAAACGATTCAGAAAAGGGGGTGGTGATGGACGGAGCATCTGAGTTAAACAGAACACTCATACCCAGTCAAAAGATCAGGGCTTGATCCATCACCGTTTTTTTAGCTCACTGCACCATCCCAGTTCAGAACCTGGCTACATGCAAATTAGTCTGTCCCTGGCCCAGTGCATCATGGGAACAGGGCAGACCAAACTACCAAGCCAATTCTTTACTGGAAAGGAAACAAGCTTCCGGGGACCGGTTTCTGGCATTGCAGCCGTCTTCGGCCCGGCTTGCTTGAATCCTGATAGTGCAGTGAGCAAGGGACTCATGTCTGAGCATACCCTGCCACTACTATAGTGGCCAAAACGATTCAGAAAAGGGGGTGGTGATGGACAGAGCATCTGAGTTAAACAGAAAACTCATACCCAGTCAAAAGATCAGGGCTTGATCCATCACCGTTTTTTAGCTCACTGCACCATCCCATTTCAGAACCTGGCTACATGCAAATTAGTCTGTCCCTGGCCCAGTGCATCATGGGAACAGGGCAGACCAAACTACCAAGCCAATTCTTTACTGGAAAGGAAACAAGCTTCCGGGGACCGGTTTCTGGCATTGCAGCCGTCTTCGGCCCGGCTTGCTTGAATCCTGATGGTGCAGTGAGCAAGGGACTCATGTCTGAGCATACCCTGCCACTACTATAGTGGCCAAAACGATTCAGAAAAGGGGGTGGTGATGGACACAATCCCTTGCTACCACTGGAATACAAGATAAAGATCTCCAAATTGATTGTATCTATTTTTAACCAATTGTGTGTTTTTACCACTATTACCAGTTGTGTGACAATATTAGCCACTTCTACACACAGAAGGGGTCACCACATTGTTTTATTTAGAGAGAATGATGTTGTCACTAAGCTAACGTCTAGGTCTACTTTGCCACGGTATGTAGATTGTTTCTAGGTCTTGCTTGAGACAGCACATGCTGTCTCTTCAAGACATTTAGTTAGTGGCTTTTCAAAGTGCTACCATAATCTTTTCCTAGCCTCAAGCTTGCGTTCACGAGCGCGTGCACGCACACAGCCGCCATGTGGCTTTCATGGCTCCTTAAGCCTTGCTCTCCCAAGCGCCTCGCTCTACCCGTCCCCCACCGAAATGAAGAGTGAGAACATGTATGGAGGTGCTTTGTTTTGGAAAAAAACTGGTCTGTTTGTATGCCAATGCTAGAGCAAATCATTCAAACAATGCATCCATTATTTTCCTTTCCGCGGGCTTCATGTTATGTATTCCGTTTTTCAAGAAATCTCATTAGGACAATGGCAGCAATGCAAATGATTATTTTCGTCTTTTAAGTTAACAGAAGCTGAGCCTCACAAGCGCTGTACACAGAATAATTATTATTTTTTTAATATGAAATGAAACGTCATTGTGGCTGAGTTGAAGAAATGATTTCATTGGCCTTGCCGCTGGCATGCTTTTTCTCAGCATGGCACAGCACGAGAGGCTCCATTGGAATATACAAGCAGAAGGGTTGAGATCGGCCAGCCCTTCAGCTGCCTCCCACTACAGGGCCGGCTACAGCCAAAGGCGGAGTCCGCCACTCACACACCAACCTTTCCAAGTCCTACGTGCAGTCTGCTCTTCGGTGTTGTAGCGCCTTAATGCCACCTCTCTCCCTGAGGCACTGGACACTGTAGCATCTCAGAGAATACTCCCGATTCTCCGGTTCAACATCCCTGACCGGCAGCACATTTTTGTGCACCATATGCATCAGGGGCCTTCCCCACGTACCCCACTAACTTATCACTGCATTTATGCATTAATTTTAGGAGAGAGATATGGCATTAGTGATAATGCACCATTAAACTTGCAACATGAAAAGAAGAGAAGGAATAATATTATTAATTAAAAAGGCAGACACGTCAAAAAGTGGCGGATCGTGTTAAAAATAGACAATACAACCACAATAAAAAAACCTGATTGAACATACAACACAATGCGCAGTGGTCTACTGAACACCACGGGCGGCGCAGATAGGTCAGAGGTGACCTGCTCTGCAAAGCACGTCCGGGGACAGGAGCAAGAAGCTTAACACCGCCGCAGCCGCTGTGGTCGCATCACTGAAGAAGAATGTCGCCGCTGCCGCATCGCAGAAGCACCTCGCATCGCCGGAGAAGAGTGTCGCCATCACAGCAGACGCCGTCGCATCACCGGAGAAGTGTGTTGCCTCCGCAGCTGCAGTCGTCGCATCACTGAAGAAGGGTGTCGCCGCTGCCGCATCACCGAAGCGCCTCGCATCGCCGGAGAAGAGTGTCGTCGTCGCAGCAGACGCCGTGGTATCACCGGAAAAGCGTGTTGCAGGGCCTGTCGCGTCTCAGAAGATTCGTTGAGTCGCCGCACGGCCGTCGGGGTGCACGCATCGTTGTTGCATCAAGGAGAAGAAGCCATTTTGTTTCATTGCACCGGATCTTCATCGCATCACGGCTTTGCGGGTCGCATCGCCATGGAAGCGCAGTCAGAAAATGACCCATCACCTCCCCACCCGGAGAAGAACCGACGCATCACCGTCCCCTACGCAGCAGTAGGGAACCAACGCATCACCGTTCTTGCGTGTGAGGAACCAACGCATCACCTTCCCTGCAACACTTTCGTTACATAGAGTTACGCATCCAAAGGTACATTGAACTTAAAGTGTCGCATTTACCATCTAAAGAGAACTAATCAATTTCTACCATTTTTAAAGTACAGTATTGTGGATTTTTGTAGTTTGTGGTCTTGCGTTAAGTCTATATAAAAATACTTATTTTTATACTACAACATGTGTGGTGTCCATCTGTAGGGTCGCACAAGTTACTACATGTGTAACGATATATCTGTAAGAGACATTGGTTAGTGATAGATTCCTTACCTTAGAATATCCCCAGGCGTCAGACTGGATCTGTAAAGTTTTTTTTCAGCAGTACCCTGCGCATCAGTAGATGGCGTTGTGCGGCTCCGTGTATCGCTGAGATGACGTCACGGAGGCTACTTAGGCGCCACCCATTCGCTCCGGCGTCCGTTCTGTACATGACTTTCCGCGGCAGGAACGCAGAGCCATGCAAGAAACTGACCTCTGGTGCCATGAAATTAGGGCCCTGAAGGGGATGACCTTAACCCTAGAAATCAGTTCTCAGAACGGGGAGGATGGGTGAGGCGGTAAGGAATCCATCACTAATGTCTCTTACAGATATATGGTTACACAAGTAGTAACTTGTGCATCTGAAAGAGACAAGTTAGTGATAGATTCCCTACCTTAGAATAGATACCCCAGCAGTACCAACCCCGGTGGTGGGTCTGCGAATAAGATTACACCAGAAAGTCACGGAGAACAGAACGGCCAAAGAAGCCGTCTCTCCGTACTGGACTGTCAAGGCAGTAATGCTGGGTAAACGTGTGCAGCGAGGCCCACGTAGGTGCCTGACAAATGTCCTGCAAGGGAACACCGCGTCCCAATGTAGTAGTGGCTGCCGTCGCCCTGGTACTGGGCACACAGCCCCACAGGAGGCTCCTTCTTAGCAAACGAGTAACATGCTTTGATGCACAGCGTGACCCACCGGGAGATGGTCAGTTTGTGCACGTCCCGACCTTTTTTGGCGCCCACATAGCCAACAAAGAGCTGGTCATCCACCCGGAACTGTTGTGTGCGCTTCAGATAGAACGAGAGCACACATTTTGGGTACAGACGGTGGAGCCTCTCTTTCTCTTTCGAAGGATGCGGAGGCGGAAAGAAGGTGGGCAAAGTGATGGTCTGCCCGATGTGGAAGAGCGTGACAACCTTTGGCACAAAGAAGGATGGGTCCTTAATCCGTCGGGATTAACAGCAAGGAAAGGAGGTTTAGAATAAAGAGCCTGGAGCGTACTCACTCTTCTGGCAGAGGTGATAGCTACCAGGAAAGCCGTCTTTAGAGTAAGACGACGAAAAGGACAGTTATGAAGGGGCTCAAAAGGAGCGCACATCAGATAGGTCAAGACAAGATTTAAGTCCCATTGAGGCATTATTAAAGGCACAGGAAGAAACGTGTGTGTAATGCCTTTCAGGAAACGGTTAACAACCGGGGACTTAAAGAGAGAAGGCTGATGTGGAAGCCTTATAAAGGCAGAGATGGCTGAAAGATAATCTGTGATAGTGCCCAGAGCAGAGCCCTGCTGGGCCAAGGATAATAGGAACAGAAGGACCTCAGAAAGAGGGGCAGAAAGGGGATCCACAGACTTTACTGTGCACCATGCCACAAACATGTTCCACCTGCAGGCGTATACCGTCTTAGTGGAGGGACTCCTGGCTGCCAGAATGACATCGCAGACTTCGGGAGGAAGATCGAAAGCTGTCAACTGTCGCCACTCTATCTCCACGCATGGAGGTGGAGGCTAGACAGGTTTGGGTGGAGGACCGTCCCCTGCTGTTGCGACAGAAGATCCTCCTGAAGAGGCAGTCGGGATCAGGGGATTGATCGCCATGTTGAGTAGCTCGGGATACCAGTATCTTCATGCCCAATCCGGAGCCACAAGGATGACTTGGGCCCGGTCGCGCCAAACCTTCTTCAGCCCTCTGGGCAGAAGTGGTATAGGCGGAAAGGCGTACAACAGACCGCAGCACTACTCGCAACGAAAAGCGTCGCCGACTGAGTGCCGCCTTGGAAATTCCAACATGCAGAATTGAGGACATTGAGCGTTCACTTCGGTGGCGAATAGATCTAACCAAGGCTCTCCCCACTGCAGAAAGAGACCTTGCACTAGGTCAGAGTTCAGACTCCATTCATGATCCATCAAGCACAGGTGGCTGAGTTTGTCCGCGAACCTGCCAGGTGTTGAACCATCAAGGTAATGCCTTGATGTTCCAGCCATGTCCAGAGGCGCAGAGCCTCCTGACATAGGGTCAACAACCCAACCCCGCCCTGTTTGTTGCAATACCACATGGCGGTGGTGTTGTCCGTGAACACCTGCACTAGACTCCCCAGACAGAGGGAAGGAATGCCTTCAGTGCAAGTCTGATCGCCCGAAGCTCCAAAAGATTGATATGGAGCTGGAACTCCGCCGGAGACCAGAGGACTCTGATCTCCGCCTCTCCAAAGTGGCCGCCAGGAGGGACGAGTCCGTCACCAGTGTGTGCTCCGGTTGGGCAAGGGAGAGGGATCTGCCATTGACCCAATCACTAATCGTGGGCCACCACTGCAATTGTCGTGCAGTGCCCTCCGAGATCTGGACATGATCAGACAGAGTGCCCTGAGGCTATGCCCAGTGGAACTTCAGGTCCCACTGCAGAGCCCACATATGCCACCTGGCATGTTGCACTAGCAGGATGCAGGAGGCTATCAGACCTAGGAGCCGGAGGGTCATCCTGACTGAAACCCGGGAGAGGATGAAAGATTGGAATCATAGCCTGGATATCCCGGACTCGCTGCTCGGAAGGATAAACCCGAAACTACGTTGAATCCAGAACCGCTCCGCTGAAGGGGTGCTTCTGAGAGGGACTCAGGTGTGACTTCAGCATGTTGATGGAGAACCCCAGCAAATGCAGGAGGTCGGCTGTAGGCTGAAGGTGGGTGACGACTGCCTGGGGCGAGCCCGCCTTCAACAACCAGTCGTCGAGGTAGGGGAAGACTGACACCCCTGACCTGCGTAGATGAGCTGCGACCACCACCATCACTTTCGTGAACACCCGAGGGGTGCTGGTAAGGCCAAAGAGGAGCATGGCAAACAGAAAATGCTCCTGGCTTACCCTGAACTGCTTGAATTTCTCCTTCTGGAGGAAGCAATTGACGTTCCTGAGGTCCAAGATAGGGCGCAGGCCCCCTTTCTCCTTCTGGGGACCAGAAAGTAGTGGGAACAACAACCACATCCTACTTCTGGTCCAGGAGCACGCTCGATGGCCCCCTTGGCAAAGAGGGCTGAGACTTCCTGTTGTAGAAGCGCAAAGTGGTCCCCCGACATGCATTGGAACGGAGGTGGCATGCTGGGGGGGAACTTGAAGGGGAGGGAGTAACCCCTTTGGACGATTTGCAGCACCCACCTGTCCGAAGTGACAGAATGACATTGGGGGAGGTGATGTTGAATACTGCCACCCACCGGCGTGGGATGCACCCCACAGCTCGGACTAGAAAGACTTAGAGGTGGATGCTGCGGGAGCGGAGGTGGACTGACCCGCACGCTGGCGCCACCACGCACGCGGCTGCACTGAGATTGGTTCTGCGCAGGCTTCTGGCTGAACGAATGTTTAGGGGCACCCCTTCCGTGGTCACGAAAGGTAGACGTGGCTGGGCGTGTGGTGGAGAGACCCAAGGACTTGGCCGTAGCCCGAGAGTCCTTGAAACGCTCCAGCGCACTATCTGCCTCATCGCCAAACAGGCGAGCACCATCAAAAGGCATATCCATGAGGGAACTTTGGACATCCCCTGAAAACCCTGTGGACCGCAGCCAGGCATTGCGATTCAAGGCCACAGTCGTGGATATGGCTCTACCTAAAGAGTCTGCGGTGTCCAGCCCACACCGAATGGCGAACTTCGCGGCATCCTTCCCCTCCGCAACAGCTTGGGAAAGTACAGCCCGAACCTTCGCCGGGCACTGGGGCAGAGTTTGCGCCAATGTGTCTCACACAGCATGAGAGTAGCGGCCTAAGAGGCATGCGTTGTTGACCGACCGCCGCCCTAGGCTGGCAGAGGAAAACAACTTTTTACCAAACTGCTCCAGCTTTTTCGATTCCTTATCCGGGGGGCGGTAGGAAACACACTTTGGGAAGTGGAGGCCTGAATGACCAGGCTCTCCGGAGTAGGATGATTCGTTAAAAAGGCAGGGTCACCCGGTGCCGGGGGGTGATGCCGGACCACGTTTTTATCCACAGGAACTCCTGTGGCGGGTGTAGACCAGGTGCCCATCAAAACATCCGTCAAATGCTGGCTGAAGCACTTCAGTAAGGAGGTTCGGCTTGAGAGTAACAGTAGGCAGATCAAGGTCAAGACCCTCAGCTGCTATACGTAGCACCACAGTGTATGTGGCGCCTTCCTCCATGACAGCGGGATGAGACACAAACCCAGGCTCAGAGGAGAGGTCAAGGCCACCTGGACCCTCCGACTCATGTTCGGGCTCGCACTGCCGTGCAAGAGGGTCCTCCGACCCCTCCCGGTGATCCCCCTCCTCCACAGCCCAAGGCACATGGAGGGGAGGCACAGGTGAAAAGAAATGCTCCAACAGCGCCGGGAACGGCGCTGATCCGGCTCCATGTCCCAATTAGGGTCCTAAGCTGGAGCACAATTGCCTGGAAACTTGGGCAAGGGCGGAGGTGGGACTAACAGAACCCAATGCGGCGCCGGGAACGAAGCCGCAGGGAGCGCCGGAGCAAGCAAGAGCCCTCAATAGGGACTGCGGGGCCCAAAGGCGCGCCGGCAGGAGCCCTAGGCCTGAAAAGGCGGTCCATGGCGGCAAGGAACTCTTGCACCTGGGCCAGAGTCGCTGACGGACCCGGGTAGGGCTGGTATGCCTCGGGACTCTCAGGCTCCAACGGACCCCTGGCCCCATCATCCGCGTCCAGAGACAGGGGGAGGTCAGAGAGTGTACACTCTTCTTTGAGTTTTTCTTGTGACATCTCTTACCCGATTCCGAGGGTGAAGACTTGGACCCTGAGGAGCAATGATGATGGCTCCACAGTCTGTCCCTAGAGCAACCCCTGGACCTCCAACGGCGCAGAGATGATTGCCGGGCCTCCAGCAGCTTTCGGGACCGGTGCCGCAAAGCCTTCGGAGCCATGGCCAGACAGTCGGAACATGACCTGGAGTCATGGTCGCCCTCCAGACAGAATGGGGGTCGGCCACCGACATCGTACGGCAGCAGGCCCCGCAGGATTTAAACACAGGCATCCCTAAGTGGCACCAGGAGTCAAAGACTCAAAAGAAGTAGAGACAAAAAGTTAGTCAAAAAGTGACTAGTGTATGTGCTTTAACCGGATTTGCACTTGCTGAAGTCGGACGTCAGCACACATGGGTGGCACCTAAGTAGTCATCTCGGCGCTTACGACGCCAGCGACGGACGCGGAGCTGCACAACGCCACCCCTTTACACACAGGGGTACTGCTGACAAAAAAAATTCCGGATCCAGTCTGACGCCTAGGGATATTCTAAGGTAAGGAATCTATCACTAACGAGTCTCTTTCAGATACTGGGTTACTGTAGGTGTTCACAGCTTTACACACTGCCTCTGATATAAGCCTGTCTGCTTGATGCAAGCTACCAAGGGGGTGAGCAGTGGTTATTTTAGGAGTGTACCCCCTTACACTGACTAGACGCCAGGGTCCCTATTTGGTCAAAGATACCTACCTCTGCCAACTAGAGACCCCTTAATCTAACAATATCCCCTTAAATTGTGGGTGCGATATTACGCTGGCCTTGGGAGCAGCTAAACAAGTACTATTGGCTAGGCGAGGTAGGGATGGCATTCCAACCAGGCTAGATTGGCTACATAAAGTTATGAGAGGTGGTAGGAATGGAAAAGATAACGCCAGTATATCGCACAGACTACCCCACTTTCACTAAACCTGGAAATCCACAGTGGAGTTCCTATCCGGGATACAGGGGTGTGGAATTTAACAAAATATCTACTTGTCCATGGGGCAAGTTGCTTCATAAATCTACTTGTCCTTTAACAAAATCCACTTGCCCCGTTGGTGCCATGTAGTGCAACGACAAATTATGGCAACAATCTCAATATATAGGAGCTCTGACATAGCCTCTCTGATTATGCCAGGACTCATACCATAGTAGTGTTTGAATACTTGCAATCCCCTTATGTTGCCACGTTTCCTCAGATCTACATACTGGGGCTGAAGGTAGTGGTAAGCAATCGTTCTATGGTTAGAATGCCCTTTTGAGACTGCCAAAACTACTAACTTGCATGTTTTAAGTGTTTTCAACAATGCTTTTCTAATCTTTTCCCATACTGAGAAATGTTGGAAATTTAATCCTGACAATGGCAGGCTTAAAACTTCTTCCAGAGTTGGGGAAAAAAGTGGTTGGAGGGAAAGTGAACTTGCAAGCAGTCATATTTTCGCATGAGCAAATTTACATGCTCATGCTAAAATGCAGTTAAAAATATTTTCTAGGAGTACTATTTCTTGTCCTACTTCCTGGAAAGTCAAGAAAGCTGTATAGCTGCACTTAATGCAAGGGCATATACCATGGGTGCACTTTTGAGACTTTCTTTAATAATTGGGCCCCTAATTTGGTCTGGCGTTGACCGTGACCTTTTGTTTATTAAAATTCTTACTCTTTCTCGCTCTGTTTCACCTGGCTTCACCGTGAGTGCCAGCATTCTGCTCTTTCACAAGGAGCATATTGGCACACAAAGTAGTTATGTTCAGTGCCAGTAACTACTATGGCTGTGTGTGCTTTTTGAGACCAAAACCAATTTTTGCTTTTGCCAATGTTTGTTTTAATGGTGAGGGCCCGGCATTTCCCACACCAATAAGGTTTTACAAAACCCATGCCAGAACAAGTCACACATTGTTTATGTTTATGTTTATTCAATTTGTAATGCGCACAAATACCCGAGGGTGTCTCGGCGCAGAGGATTTAGACAATTAACCGAAAGGAAAAATGAAATTATTGATCAAAAAGCCATGTTTTGAGCTGTCTTCGGAAAATCAACAAGGTTGGACTAGTTTTAATACAGAGAGGAAGGGAGTTCCATAATCTCGCCGTAGCTACCAGAAAGCGTCTGTCTCCCCAGGCAACTGTTCTGGTGCGAGGGAGGGGCAGAAGAAAGTTGGATGCTGAACGGAGAGACCTGCTAGGGGTGTAAATCCTGGAAGCATTTATTAAAAATTGAGGGCCTGAGTTATGTATTGCCTTGTATGCAAAACAGAGGGCCTTGAATTTGATGCGGCTTCTAACTCTAAGCCAGTGGAGTTGACGTATGGCAGCTGCAACAGATTGATATTTGGGGATGGAAAGAAGTACCCTGGCCGCTGCATTTTGGACTAATTGTAGTTTATCCACAACCTGCTGTTGGGCATTTAGCAGGAGGGCGTTGCAATAGTCCAATTTCGAAAATATTAATGTGGAAATCAATGTCATTGACAAAACTAAAAAGCTAACTGCCAATTTCAGACCTATTAGCTTTGCCCGTGCTTGTTTTTTGTTTCCCACAATCTTATTGAAACTGGGTAATCTGATTATCCATTATGAATATTTTTGAGAAATACTAGCATGCATCTAACATGTAACTAAATGATTCTGTAAAAAAAACTGTATCTGACATTTTACAGTAGTTTAGCTAAATGTTTTTTTTTCCAGTTTTAATTTTTTTATGAACATTTTATTTTGAAAGCAAAGATTCATCATTCTTGCTTTCAAGCTTCTGTAAATATTTGCATCAAATCAGAGAGCATTATACATCTATACTACTATAATAAAGGAAGAACTTTCAGCCTTTGAGGCGGGTAAACTCGGGAACCACAGCGCCAATCCACACACCCGATACACCGTTGGAATCGTCAGGGTGTGTAGATGGTTATAGGCTATATAAATTAGAAGAAAAAAAAACGTTATTTAAAAAATTTACATTAAAAAAAAAAGTAGTCCCTCCGAAGTAGCGCCGGCCGCGACGTGCGGGCTCACGTCAGGAGCACGGGGAGGAGCGGCGTCCAGGAGCGCGACGAGGAGCGGCGGACATGGCGCGGGGGAGGAGCGCTGACGTGAGGAGCAGCGGACAGGCCAGCGTCGGGGCGAGCAGCGGACAGGCTGGAGGAGCGGTGGCTGAGGTAAGGGAGCGGCGGACATGGCGCGGGGGAGAAGCGGTGACGTGAGGAGCAGCGGACAGGCCAGCGGCGGTGCAAGCAGCGGACAGGCTGGAGGAGTGGCGGCTGAGGTAAGGGGACCCATGTCGGGGCAGGCAGGGGTCGGGGCAGGCAGGGGTCGGGGCAGGCAGGGGTCAGGGCAGGCAGGGGTCGGGGCAGGCAGGGGACAGGCCGGGCGGGGCCGGGCTGCTGGACAATGTCGGGGCGGGTGGGGGTCGGGGAAGCCTGTTGCTCCCGGACAACGTCGGGACGGGCTGCTAGTAGCCTAATATAGCTAAACTTTGAAAACTTGTGTACACATTTTTATACTGGAACCACTGTCAGTAGTGCAGCCAGAACTTACAACATTTACTTAGAGCGTGCACTCTGATAATAAAAGCTTTCGATTAATGGACCATAAATACAAGTTTGAACAGCATTAACATTAGACAAAACTTTTACCTTAACAGCAGACAGTGCCCTTCCCTGATACATAATGTGGGACTGAAAACTGGCAGCCAAAGGGTTTGTGCTGCAGGGGGTGGGGCCTACTTGTCCCAAGGACAAAATGCACATGAAAACTTGTTGCCCTTGACCCCAAACAATATGTCCTGGGCGTCGGGCTATAGGAATTCCACATCTCTGCTATCCTCTCAATTTAATGAACTAACATGCCCTATATATTTACGTGTGCTTGGACTTACCAGAGATCCCCCTCAAGACTCATAGATAGCCTCGCAGCAGGAACACAAACCAGATGATGATTCCCACTAAAGGACACAAGATCGTAACCAGTGATGGACCCCCTACTCCCCCTATTCTAATCCTTCCCCTCTCTCTTTAACTCAATCTCCTCTCTCTACTTTGCTATTCTATGATGTTTTTAACCCACCGACCAGTAGGTTGTAGGTGGTGCTTTTTGCTCTGGAAAATTTAATAAAAAGATATAAACCATAAAAAGTAATGTGTATATATTTTATTAAAGAAAAAACAAGATTTATGAATTACTGTTATAGGCAGGCTTAACTTATTAGAGATTCATTCCACTAGCGCACAATATTTTCCAATGACATTTCAACGCCGTGGGTGAATACCTTTATCCTTGGCTCACATCACCTGGTGCTGTATAACCTTCCCATGGTGCTCGAAGGACATCTTGATGGTCACAGTTCTACTTGTTATCATCATCATCATCCCCAATTTAAACCACAGTCTTGTAAATCTTTATTATCAATGCTGTCAACATTGTTGAGGGACGAGGCCTGCCTTTCTTGAGGCATTTGCTCCTCTGTAGCACACTGCTGCTTGGAAGCATCAATTGCAGTCTCTATCACAGCGGATTGTCTTCATGGGCAAAGTAAAAATCCATTCAAGGAGCCACAACCTTGATGGTTGAAGTTGTTTGCCAATGTGTTCTGGGACTCGTACATATTACTATGTTGCCCGGTTCAAAAGAACAAGTTACTTACCTTTGATAATGCCTTTTCTGATGGATACAGTATCTAACTGTGGATTCCTCACTTTTTGAATTACCCCTGACGCAGCATTCCACGGACACTTCACTTTTTCATAGCTCTCCCACACCGACGAGGACGTCACAATGGTACGGCTCCGCTTGCAATTCCGCGTGACGTCATCAGAACCATAAGAAGACCTTGTTGGCGTGCTGACATCAGTTCCACCCATTTTTTTCCGTGCCTTCGAGGCGAACGGATGAATCAACATTTCACAAGTATACACAGTATACAATATATGCACAAATATACGCAGTATGATTTAAAGAAGAAAGGAAATTCTAAAATGTAGACATTTCCTAGCGACAAGCATCCTATCATTCCAAACGGCAGTGAAATACAAAATAAAGCAAACACAGGGAGATGATGGATGGAGCGCTGAAACTTTTCAGACACTCACCCACAGTCACAGATCTGGGTTGAATCCATCATCATTCTTTAGCTCACTTCGTAACCTCAGTTCAGACCCAGCTATATGCAAATCCGTCTTGACCCTGTGTCTCATGGGAATATTCAGGACCAAACTGCCAAGCCAGGTCTTCCCTGAAACGGAAACAAGCATCCTGGGACCGGTTTCAGGGTAAGACCCCTCATCAGCCAGCCTAGCTTGAATCCAGTGGCAAAGTGAGCAGGGGACCCACGTCTGGGCATACCCTGCCAACTTAGGGCGAACAAAGCGAACACAAGGACATGATGGACAGAGCACTGAAACTCGGACCCAAAATTCTTTTTGGTATAAGTAGGCACACAACGGGGAGGTGGGTCGATCAGTGAAGAATCCTCAGGTAGAAACTGTATCCACCAGAAAAAGTGTTACCGAAGGTAAGTAACTTGTTCTGATGGACACATGAATTGAATCCCCAAGCAGTCCCGCTGCCGGAGGAGGGTGTCCGCCTACTTATACCAAAATATTCTGCAGCACAGAACGTGCAAAGTGGGTGTTCCTCCTCACCTCTGAGTCTAAGCAGTAATGCTTAGCATAAGTGTGGAGGGAGGACCAAGTTGCCGCCTTGCAGATGTCTAAAACAGGGACCCCTCTAGCCAAAGCCAAAAAAGAAAATTTCGCTCTAGTGGAATGAGCTGGAATACCTTCATGAGGCTCCTTTTTGGCCAAAGGCGTAGCAGATTTGGATGCAGAGGATGCTTCACCTGGATAGCGTTCCGTTGTGGACAGTCTTGCCCTTCATTTTTCCAACATATCCAATGAAGAGTTGGTCATTCAGCCTGAAGTCTTTAGACCTGTCCAGGTAGAAGCTGACCGCCCTCTTAGGGTCCAGGCGGTGAAGTCTCAACTCCTCAGAAGGGTGAGGGGAAGGATAGGTTGTGATAGATTGCCCTAGGTGGAAAGGAGTGTCCTACCTAGGCAGGTAAGCGGCTCTGGTCCTAAGAACCATCTCATCTGCATGACTAGAGGTGAAAGGAGGCTTGGAACGAAGAGCCTGAAGCTCACTAGCCCTTCTAGCTGATGTAATCGCAAACAGAAAAAATGCCTTGAATGACAGGAACCTCAACGGACAACTATGTAGAGGCTCAAAGGGAGACCCCAACAGGAAAGTGAGAACTAAATTTAAATCCACTGAGGCATAATAAATGGAGTGGGAGGAAACCTGTTAGTGAGACCTTTAATGTATCTCATGACTATAGTACACCACTTAAACAAAGATGCTTGGCCTGGTAAGCAAAGACATGCCGACAAGGCAGACAAGCAGCCCTTAACAGTTGCTACAGCACAACCCATTTGAGCCTAGGAAAGAGCGAAAATCAGAATATCAGATAAATGGACCGGGAAGGGTCAATTGATCTCTCTCCATATCGTTTAGCCCACCTACCAGAATAGACAGATTTGGTGGAGTGTGTTCTGGCTGATAAAATAACATCCACCACATCGGGTGGGAGAAAGAAAGAACTGCGGTTGCTCTGTTCAATCTCCAGGCATGAAGGTGCAAACTCTAGAGGTGAGGGTGTAGAACCTATCCCTGCGACTGCGAGGGGAGTTCTGCCCTGAGAGGGAGACAGAGCGGAGGGTACAATGAGAGGTGAAGGATTGTCTGTGTACCAAACCCTTCTTGGCCAATCCAGAGCGACCAATATGACTTAGTCCCGATCTTGACGAATCTTCCTCAGAACCTGAAGAATCAAGGGTATGGTAGGGAATGCGTAAAGAGGCTGCGAGCCCTAATCTAACTGAAATGTGGCTCCCAACACTCCCCGCATCGGATACTGGAGACTACAGAAAGACGGACAGTGCGCGTTCTTGTGAGTGGCAAACAGGTTCAACCGAGGAAATCCCCATATTGAAAATGTGATGGACCACCTCCAGATGAAGACACCACTCGTGATTGGCCGAGTATTGCCAACTGAGACTGTCATAACACACATTCAGCACCCCGGCTTGATGATTTGCAATTACACAAGCCTGATGGCCCGGAGCCGCAGAACCTCTCTGCAGAGATGATACAACCCTACTCCTCCCTGTTTGTTGATGTACCAAATTGCGGTAGTGTTGTCCATCAGGACCAGAACTGACTGACCGTGAAGGGAAGGAAGGAAGGAAAGCCTTGAGAGTCAAACGTATCACCCGTAATTCCAGAAGATTCATGTGAAGCAATCTCTCCTCTAGAGACTAAAGACCCTTGAACTCCAGATTCCCCCAGATGAGCACCCCACTCCAGAGTGGAGGCATCCGTAATCACTGTGGCCACCAGAGAAGGAGGTTGAACGGCTTCCCTTGAGACAGGTGGCCTGAAAGACTCCACCATAAAGGGTCCGCTGCAGTGTCTCTGGAGATTCTGACCACCTCCCTGAGATCCCAGTTATGTTGAAACCACTGCCTGCGGAGGCACCACTGGAGTGCCTTCATGTGCCAGTGTGCACGGTTGACCAACAGTATGCAGGAAGCCAATAGACCGAGAAGGCTCAAAAGAATCAGGGCTGGAACAGCCGCTCCATCTTGAAACATTGGTATCACAGCCTGGATGTCAGGAATCCTCTGAGGAGGCGGGAAAGCACAACTCACAGTAGTATCAAGTATTTCCCCAATCAACAGGTTGCACTGAGAGGGCACTAGGTGAGATTTGGGTACATTTATCGAAAAACCCAAGTCGAACAACAGTGGAGTGGTTACTTGCAGATGATGATGCACCATCTCTGGCGACTTTGCCTTGAGCAGCAAGTCATCCACATAGGGGAAAACCGGAATCTCCGACCTTCTGGGATGCACAGCCATCACCGCCATCACTTTCGTGAAGACCAGTGACGTGGATGTAAGGCCGAATGAATGGACTGGAAACTGATAATATTGAGATCCCACCGTCAAACAGAGATACTGCTGATGCGACTTCCTGATAGGAATGTGAAAATACGCATCCTGTAAATCAATCAACACCATCCAGTCTTCCGGTTGCAGCGCCAGAAGAACCTGAGCTAGGGTCAACATCTTGAACTTCTCCTGATTGAGGCAAAAATTCAAGATCCTGTGGTCTATGATCGGAATGAAATGCCCGTCCTTTTTACGAATCAGGAAATACAGAGTGGCATCCTTTACCCCTTTCCTGCTCTGGAACAACCTCTATTGCACCTTTCTGCAACAAGGACAGGAGGACCAGAAGCAACAGGTGGTCCTCCGATCACCAGCCCTGGCAAGGAGGGAAAGGAGGGGGAAACACCCGGAAAGGAAGGGCATACCCGTTGTTTACAAGATTTAAAACCAAACAATCTGACATAACGGATTTTCAACTTTGTAGAAAATGCGACACCTGACCTCCCACGAGTCCAGCATGCTCTAAGATGGGGAGATCTAGAGCTGCATCCCTACGAAGCCAGTTGGGGGGGGGGGGGGGGGGGGGGGTGGATAGGGGAGAAGGAGGAGACTTGTTGGCGAGCAGCTCCCCGTAGACTACCTCTACTCTTCCCTCTGTTAGTTCTGTACAGAGGGTTCATCTGTTGTTGCTGCTGCTGTTGCCAGGCCCAACAAAGGGCCACCTTTCCAAAACCCTGACATCTTCGGTATCCAAAGCCCCTAGGCTGAGATTGCAAACCTAGAGGTAGCTCTGCTGTCTTAAAAATGCTGTAGCGCTAAGTCTGCCTTGGTCCTGAAAAGTCTGGAGCCATCAAAAGGAAGGTCCAACAGTGTGGCCTGAACATCAGGAGAGAACCCCGATCCTCTCAGCCAGGCATGCCTCATTGTAGCAACAGCAGGAAGCATCACCCTGGCAATGGAGTCAGCCGTGTCCAGCCTAGACTGAATCACCTGACGGGCCGCCGCTTGAGTGTCCGTCCGCACCTCAGCAAAGTGGCCCTGGACATCCTCAGGGAGTTTAGAAATCACTTCCTTGGCTGAGTCCATCAACACATGGATGCAACATCCCATTAGTCAACTTTAAGGCCATAATGGCTGATGAAAAAACCCTATTTGCCCAACTGTTCTAACTTCTTTGAGTCCCTATCCCCAGGAGTGGATGGGAAGGAACCTGAAGACTGCTTTGACAAACAGGAAGCCTGAACCACCAAACTTTCAGACAAAGAGTGCGTTGAGAAAAAAGCAGGATCCCCAGGTGCAACTTTACATCGCCTTGCCACTGATCTGGAAACAGCTGGGGTTGACAAAGGCTTTTGCCACACATCCAGAATGGGGTCTGTTCAGGCTTCATTGAATGGAAATAAAGGTTCCATCACTGATGAATGGAAGTGGAGAACCTCAGTCAAAATGTTCAACTTGACCTCTGCCAGGGGGCACTAATTGCAGAAGGTCAGCAGCCTTCCTTCTCACAGCATGATAAGAAGAAACATCCTGGGAGGGAAGAGCTTTGGGAGAAGATAATTCCCACTCTGTTGATGTATCCAGCCCACTGGCTTCTTGAAGCCCTTCAAATTCCTGCATGGGATCCCTATTCTCACCTTCTTCCTATTGCTCCTAGAATTCCTCCTCTTCCAGAAGCCTCTGAGCATCCCTTCTTGAACACATCTTAGGTATCGCCGTTGGCGGTGCCAGATGAGACGCCGCTCGATGGAGGCCCTTCAGGAGCGGCAGGCAGCGCCGCACAAAGTCGGGACGGCGCCAGGGCCCGATGGCGCTGGAGAATAGTCCATCCTTCCCTCTTGGGACGGGATCGGCGTCAAGATCCTCGGCGTTGGGAGTCAAGTCAAGTCAAAGGATTTATATAGCGCACTACATACCCAGAGGGTCTCAAGGCGCTTAAGGAGGGGTGGGGAATTACATGTCAAATATCCACGTTTTAAGTTGCTTTCTGAATGCTAGGTGGTTCTGGGTAAGGCGAAGGTAAGTGGGAAGTGAGTTCCAGGTTTTAGCTGCCAGGTAGGAGAAGGATCTACCTCCCATGGTGGTCTTGTTGATGCGAGGTACAGTGGCAAGGGCTTGGTTGGAAGATCGAAGCTGGCGGGGGGGGGGGGGTGTAGAAGGACAGTCGTGTGTTGAGGCATTCTGGTCCGATTTCGTAGAGTGCCTTGTGTGCGTGGGTTAGGAGCCGGAAAGTGATCCTCTTATTGACGGGAAGCCAGTGGAGGTTTTTCAGGTGACCAGAGATATGTTCTTTACGCGAGATGTCTAATATGAGCCTGGCTGAGGCGTTTTGGATTCGTTGGAGTTTTTTCTGGAGCTTAGCGGTAGTCCCGGCGTAGAGGGTGTTTCCATAGTCCAGTCGGCTCGTGACCAGAGCGTGGGTAACCGTTTTCCTAGTTTCGGTGGGGATCCAACGAAATGTTTTTTTGAGCATGCGAAGAATGTTGAAGCAGGACGAGGAGACGGCGTTGACCTGTCTGTTCATTGAAAGTGAGGAATCCAGGATGACGCCCAGGTTCCGTGCGTGGTCTGTCGGGATGGGTGCTTTTCCAAGGGCTTCTGGCCACCAAGAGTCGTCCCATGCGGAGGGGGAGGTACCTAAGATGAGGACTTCTGTTTTATCAGAGTTCAGTTTCAGACGGCTGTGTTTCATCCATTCGGCTACTTCTTTCATTCCTTCGTGTAGGTTAGTTTTGGCGGTGCTAGGGTCATTGGTGAGTGATAGGATCAGTTGAGTGTCATCTGCGTAGGAGATGATGTTGAGGTTGTGTTGGCGGGCGATGGTCGCGAGGGGGCTCATGTATACGTTGAAAAGGGTGGGGCTGAGTGAAGATCCTTGTGGTACGCCGCAGATGACTTCAGTGGCCTCTGACTTGAATGGTGGGAGGCGGACTTTCTGGGTTCTTCCGGTGAGGAACGAGGTGATCCATTCCAGTGCTTTTCCTTGGATTCCGATGTTTCTGAGGCGCTGTAGAAGGGTGCTATGGCAGACTGTGTCAAAGGCTGCGGAGAGGTCGAGGAGGATGAGGGCGACTGTGTCTCTATTGTCCAGTAGTGTTCGAATGTCGTCTGTTGCTGCGATGAGGGCGGTCTCGGTGCTGTGTTTGGCTCGGAAGCCGGACTGTGAGGAGTCGAGGGATTTGTTGGCTTCGAGGAAGGCGGCTAGCTGGTTGTTGACAGCTTTCTCGATGACTTTGGCCGGGAATGGAAGGAGCGAGATGGGGCGGTAATTTTTGAGTTCGGTGGGGTCCGCTGTGGGTTTTTTCAGAAGGGCGCTGAGTTCAGCGTGTTTCCAGCTTTCCGGGAAGATGGCGGATTTGAAGGAGCAGTTGATGACGTCTCGGAGGTGCGGTGCTATGATGGAGTCTGCTTTGTTGAAGATGTGGTGAGGGCATGGGTCTGTGGGGGATCCTGAGTGGATGGAGTTCATCAGGCGGATGGTGTCCTCAGTGGAGATTGTGTTCCAGTCATTAAGGATGTTTGAGGGGGGTGAAGGTCCAGCAGATGGTTGGGTGGGTTGGTCTCCGGGTTGGTTGTCGAAGCTGTTGTGGATGTCTGCAATTTTGTTGTGGAAGACTGAGGCTAGGGAGTCGCAGAGGGCTTGAGAGGGGGTGATGTCGTTAGAGTTGGCCGAGGGATTGGTAAATTCCTTGACGATGTTGAAAAGTTTCTTGCTGTTGTGGGCGTTGCTATCTAGTCGTTCCTTGAATGCAGTTTTCTTGGCCTTTCGGATCAGTTGATGGTGTATGCGGGTGGCGTTTTTGAAGGCGTCCTTGGTGCTGGTGGTTGGGTCTTTTTTCCAGGCCTTCTCAAGGGAGCGGCAGAGTTTCTTGGATTTCTTAAGATCATCGTTGAACCGTGAGGCCTTCTTGCTGCCAAGTTTGCTTTGTCGTTTTTTCAGTGGTGCTAGGATGTCGGCGCTGTTGGATAGCCATAGGGTGAGGTTGGTGGCAGCTTGGTCGGGGTTTGAGGAGTGGGCTGGGGGGTTTTGAAGAAGTGATGAAGAGATCTGGTCGATGGTGATTTTGTTCCAGTTTCTTTGCAGAGTTGGTTGGGGGTGGTTGTTGGGTTTGGGCTTGTTGTAGGTAAAGTGAACGCAGCTGTGGTCAGTCCAAAGGAGATTCGTGGTGTGGCTGAAGGAGACATGATTGCTGGAGGTGAAGATAGGGTCGAGAGTGTGACCTGCGATGTGGGTGGGGGAAGTGACCAGTTGTTTAAGTCCGAGGTTGGCGAGGTTGTCCAGCAGGGTGGTGGAGTTGCGGTCGTTGTTCTTTTCAAGGTGAAAGTTGAGGTCTCCTAGAAGGATGTAATCTTTGGAGGGGAGCGCGTGTGGAGTGATGAAGTCCGTAATGTCCTCACTAAATTGTGCGCGGGGTCCTGGAGGCCTGTAAAGGAGGGTGCCTCTGAGTGTGGTCTTGGGGTCGATGTGGATCTGGAAGTGAAGGTGTTCAGAGATAGCGAGGTTGACGTCAGAGCTGGTAGAGATTTGGATGGATTTCTTATGGACGATAGCGATTCCTCCTCCTGTGTGGCCGGTACGGTCCTTGCGAATGATCTTATAATCTTCTGGGATGGCAATGGTGATGTCTGGGGCGGAGGAGGCGTTCATCCATGTTTCAGTAAGGAAGGCGACGTCCGGAGAGAAGGTGTCTAGTAGATTCCATAGGTCAATGGCGTGCTTGTGGATCGATCGGGTGTTGAGCAAGATGCATTGTAGGTGGTTGGTGTCGGGAATCTGAGGTGTGAACGTAGCGGAGTGGGTGACGGTGCAGAAGAATTTGCAGGAGTAGCATGAGAAAGGTCCATGGGTGTGTCCAGGAGCGGCTTGGACGCAGTTGGGGGGACGGCCGGGGTTAAGGGCTAGGAGGGTGGTGGCATCGTAGGTAATGCGGGAGGGCTGGGAACTGCGAGGACCAGGGGGTCTGGCGCTGGGCGCGGTACAGGCGCGGACGGGCTTACCTTTGGCGCACCTTCGGCGCGGATGGGGCGCGATCGCTGCGCGTGAACGCTGCGCGCGGTAACTACTGTCATATATGGATAGTGGAGGGGGAGGGGCGAGGGCGGCTCAGCTGGGAGGCGGGGCGGGCTACAGACGACGACAACAACAAACAAAATGGAGGCGGAGGGGGGGAGCACAGCAAACGCGCAAACAGAGTGAAATCAGCAGAAATAACTATTTAAAGTGCAAGTAAAGCTAAGCGGCGATCAGGCAGACAGCAGGCAGAAATAATAACGCAGTACTGGAATGCAAAGCGGCACAACGCGCAAACAGGGTGAAATCAGCAAATTTAACTATTAAAAGTGCAGGTAAAGCTAGGCGGCGATCCGGCAAACAGCAGGCAAAAATAGTAATGCAGTTATGGAATGCAAAGCGGAGAGGCCAAGACGGAGTCAGTGGCATGAAGGGCATAAATGGTGCCTGGGCATAATGATGGGGAACGCCCATAATAATGGAAAGTGGTCCCACAGGGACACCAGGCGCACCGGATGGGTTAACAGCCCTGGCAAATAGCCATACATTGCTTATAAGAAATGTAAATGATCCACACCTGGAGCCAGGAAAGGTGGGTACGGATCTGGAACCGCCAGATCTGGAACAGGCTGAGGTCTTAAGGCTGGCTCTTGTTGCGGCTCTGGTTGCGGCGCCGGAGACACCGGAGCTGGGGACTAAGAGGCCTGGGGTGAAGGAGTCGCTTCCTTGGACGCCAGAGAGTCCCTCAGAGCCAGAGAATGCACTGGCGTCACCTGTGGCGAAGGAGGAGGTGAGATGTCATCTTTCCTGTGACGCTGCATGACCGGGGACCCCGACTTCGACGACTTGCCTTTAAAGAGCGACGCCTGGCCTCATGATGCCGCTTCTTATTAGGCTTCCTCGACGACCTCAAGGTATGTGGAGTTGGCGACTTCGACCTCGACTTTGTCCTCATCTGACCCCTTTTTTCTTTCTTTTCCAGAGCCATGAAAAACTTTGCTTCCCTCTCTTTGAGGGCCTTAGGAATCATCAGATGACACAAAGAGCAACCCTTGAAGTCGTGATCTCATAACAGGCACTAAAGGCAATCTTCGTGGGGGTCCGTGATGGACATCTGTCCCCCACATTCCCTTCAAAGTTTGAACCCAGAATTTTTCTGCATAGCCATCACACTACTACAATTACAGATCGACTGTAACAAAGTTAACCTACAAAGAATTGGAGTCCTAGAAAAACCGTTAAGAGTCGACAGCGTGGAAAAAAAGGGAACCGACGCTAAACTCGCCAACGAGGTGGTCTTATGGCTTCCATGAGGTCGTGCGGAGTCCTGAGTGGAGCCGTACCATTGTGACGTCCTCATCCACATGGCGAGTGTTATAAAATAGTTCCCATGGAATGCTGCGCAAGGGGTAATTCAAAAGGTGAGGAATCAACAGGCGGATGTAAGCATCAGAAGTATAACACTTTAGACTAAATTTAACAGTCTCAGCAGACGCAGTGGACCAGCCCACGCCTTTATGTCCCTAGGCTCTGGGAACAGGCTAAGCTCCGCAGTTTACCTACACATCCTTTTCAGCAGTCCTGTGCGGAAAGTGGCTGCAGCTGCACCATCTTCCTTCGCAGAGCCAACTGCTTGATTTAGGGTTGCAGCAGAAAGATCTTTCAGCGGTAAGGCTACAATCTTTCGAGGAAGCAGGTCATCCTGGTGGCGCTCTGCTCTGCGGTTGCAGCATTCTTAAGTGGCTGAAGGCTAGCAGTCGGCCAAAGGTAGTTGGAGCCTCCACAGTGAATCTGTGAAGCAGTGGCTGCCTCTGTGCAGTTTGGGCTCTCCCCTCGGCAGTGATGCAGCCCATTTGTATCTAATTGGCTGTGGCAGCACTAGATGGCATTAATGGCGGATTGACAGGAACAGATTTCAGAAACACATTTGTGCAATTCACTCTGCGAAATGCGCAGAGGCCAGAGGGATCTTCTACTGTGTGGGTAATTGTAGAAGTCATCGGCTCACAGGGAACAAAGCCTCTCCTCCTGAAGAGTTTCTCCTCTTGCAGAATCAGACACACTCCTTGCCTCTCTTAGCAGAAAGGCCTCTAGGCACTTTTAGGAGACCCCCAGCTCTCCAGCAGAAAGTGTTGACTTGAGCTTATGTACCCATACCTCTCGATGCCAGGCTGGAACCAGTCCTGGTTACACAATATTTCTTCCAAGTATTCTGAGATGCACTCCCTTCCTTGCTCAAGGCGAAGCTGATAATGGACCAAATGGGGTACTTTGAAGCAGACCTCTTTACACATTTTTCAGACAGCAGATCTGGATCCACTGTCTAAGGCTTCAAAACCAGTTTGGGCTGGTTCTTCTGCAAGCATCCTTCGCAACCTTCGCGTAAAATTATGCTTTTCAGAGCAGGTAGAGTTGAGACTGTCTCCAAGTAGGATCACCAGATCTCCGCTAGGCTGGCGTGGAAAAAGAAAGAAATTACGTCAGCGCGCATGGGCGACATAAGTAGGCAACCCGACGTCATCCCGGCTACCACGCCGACGGAGTTAACCGATGCCACATACAGACGCGCAGGGGTACTGCTAAGAATTTGTTTTCCAGATCCAGTCTGACGTCTGGGGGAAATTCTAAGGTAAGGAATTTATAACTAACGATCTCTTTCTGATAGCAGCACCACTAGAATAATGCAGCAGGAAAGGACCAAGATTACGAGGTTGGATTAAAAAAAATTATGTTAATAGTATAACTTATTGTGGCACATTTTATGATAGCATTTCATTGTTTCCATTTGTACACATGTGAATACTGTCTGGGCAAAGAAAATGTATTAGTACCAGTTTACCACCGAAATACTCCAACAAGCAACTGAAAGATAACTTATCACTTTTTGCGAAGGGCTGTCCACT
Organism: Lissotriton helveticus; assembly: GCF_964261635.1. Taxonomy (NCBI): domain Eukaryota; kingdom Metazoa; phylum Chordata; class Amphibia; order Caudata; family Salamandridae; genus Lissotriton; species Lissotriton helveticus. The sequence continues at coordinate 1,848,514,257 of NC_136065.1, read as the reverse complement.
GCGTAGCAACACGTCGCTACATTTTTTATATATTTTAATCAGTTTGAGCTAGAAAATGTTTTTTGTCAAAATTTGCAGATTATGCAGCACATGGCTGATTAAGTGCCGAATACGGCAACATCCATAATTATACAGAAAATGCTGCAGAATCGCATAATTTCAGTAGTCCTTCCAGAAAATCACAAAACTAAATCCTAGTTGGCGCAGTGGGGAATAGTAGCATATGTATATATAGTGCTTTCAAGTCAACGCCTATGACAGAACACACTGGGAATATGCAAGACAACATTTTTATCTATATATTTTAGTAATAAGTAATCAGACTACACCTAGAAACATTTTGATGTGTTCATAAAAAAAAATGCACTCAAGAACTCAGCTGGTGACACCTTAACATTACCTCTCAATAATAACAAGCATTGGCATAGCCAATAGGTCTCACCTTTGTAAGTGTTTAGCTATACAGCACATTATCACCCACCGGGCAGAATATGGATCAGATTCTAGCAGGGATCTTAAGGCAGGATTGAAATCTATTCTAGAGCAGGATTTGGAGAGATTGCCGATAGGGGCAGGAGTAAAGGCCTTGGGTCGGAGGCAGACTTGATCTGGATCCAGTAGACTCTGGGAAGTCAGAGTTTGCCATGGATTTAAGTGCAGACCAGAGATATAGCCCAGTCTGGGCATTTGATGCATGCTGTAAGGGAGCTTAGAGAGGTTCGAGTTAGTACATCTGTTGTGCCACAAATAAAGAGCAGGCTGTGACAAATAAACTGCTTGATATGGTGTGACAAAAATGTACCTGCTTTCAGTTGGACCCAGCTACACTGTGAATGCAAATGGCAAATCACTGCAGTAATAAGGAGAGAAGGTGATGCAGATTATCCAGAGGCAGGCCAATGCTCAAGAAGTGACATGCCCGTCCCCAAAGTGGGTCCCCTGGTCAATTGCAGCCTCTTCTGTGCCATTGGAAGATGCTGAAGGCATCCCACAGGATAGGTTGTTCAATGTCCCCAGGTCAAGACGGTCAGCAGCTGTTTGCACACACGTGGGAAATGGAGTTCCCTCGTCTAAGAGGCAGCAGTATAGTACTTTAAGGAGTGGAACATGGTAATAAGTCTCCCTCATAAAAAACAGAACATGATACCAAGTACCACATATCTGCGAGGAATGCGTGGAAGGACTTACTTTAGAGGGTTTTGATAACTGCATGTAGTATATCTGCATGCATTGCCCCCCCCAATTTCTGTAAAGCCAGGGATAGTTAAAAGCACATAGATAAACATCTCCTATAAAAAGCAGACGTACATGATACTCAGAAACAACCACTAGATAACAAATACACTTTTAAAGCGCTATAGCAGGTTCCCCTCCAGTACGGTTATTTAGTGGTGAAGTTCGGAAACTTCACGGCACTCAGTAAATGCATTTGTTACAAACTGCCACAAAACGCTTAGAAGATCAAAAACATGGATGGACAAAATGAGACCTAATAACCAAGCCCTCCGTACCCTTCATCAAAGCAAAACCAGCTGAGCATTTGTGAAACGGGCGCAGAGATGATCGTATTGCCCGTGTTACTGGGATGTACAATTAGGTGCGAATATGTGTTTTGCCTCATTTGTTTAATTTAATTCCACAAACTGGTAATGTTGAGAATGTACCGGCCTCTTATAACCCGTTGGCTGCTGCCGTCGGCCCAACGGTCGTCGCGTGCATTACCTTGGAAGTGCTGCGCACGTCCGTTGGCCGACGCTGCCCCACCCGTTTTTCAAATGTTCAGCACTGGAGCTGAACGTTTGACACAGCCAACGGGTAAAACAACAAACTGGAGCCCAGTAACTGACTGGAAGGGAGGGGGGAATGGGGGAGGAGTGGGAGCAGAGAGAGTGGGAAAAGGCAGCAGGGAAAACACATAACAATGAAAGCATAGCCAGGACGGCGCTCGTGAAAGGGCGCCGCACTGATAAGGCTCACACCTCCAGTGTTCCCGGAGACCAGAGTCAGTCCACGGCTGGGGCAGCTGCGAGGAGCGGGGCAGGCACAGACAGCAGTGCCCCCTGTTCTGAGCCAAGCAGGGCAGACTTCTCTTTGGTCTGCCGTTATAACGCAGAAAGTGTTACTTTTGCCTGAAGAGTTATGTTTGGCAGACTACAAGACAAGTTTAGCAAAGTAACGCTGGCTGTTAAGGCGTTAATGCTGTAACTTGCGGGAACCAGTGAATTTAATTATGCATTTATTTAGGTTGTTTGCATAGCACGTCAAGATTCTGGTCACAGTATAAGCTCTTCACAGGGGCAAGGCATAAGATGGGAAGCAAAGCAAATAATATAAAAATCAAGATCATAAACAGGAAATTTAGGTCTTCAAAGTGTGGTGTTTTCTTTATAGTGCAGGATTTGAGAACACCAAATCACAATATATATATATTAAGAAAGATCTTTTAAGAAATGGTGTTTGAGGTCAACTTGAAAGCGGAGATTGAAGAGTTCTGTTGGAAATGGATCGGTATTGCATTCTAGATCACTGGTGCATTTCAGAGTTGGAGCGGTGCGCTCAGGGGAGCGGGTGAAAACACTGCAGGAGAGAGAGGGAGGTATGGTAGGGTGGGGGAGGGGAGGGTAAGCTGTTTTCAAGCACTCGTGCTAGAGAGAGCGAGGAGTAGCCCACGCGGCCATCCTAATTGAAAACAAATGGTAAGCGCGCTGCTGCCCGCTCCCACAGGGTGGATGCCACCACAAGCACGAGTGTGCTTGAAAAGGAGCTGACTGATTTCTAAAAGTCATCTCCTTGAGCAGCACATGCGAGCTGCCTAGGCGAGACCTAGAAATCCTTGCTCTATTAGTTCAAGAAGAACTGGCTTCCGATGTTGTCTCTACATCCAATGGGCAAATTACTTGATCTCTATGTGCCTAAAAAGAAAAAACAAATCTGACCCTGTGTAATGTAACTGGTGCCTATATAAAGGAGCGCTCAATACCCTTGGGCCACGTTTGCACTGAACAAAACTCCCCAAAAACTAATGATACAGAGCCTGTTTGAAGACTGTAGTGATCATCAGGCATTGGTGGGAGACGGGTGAAGGAGACAGAGGAGATAACCTACTCAGAGCCGCTGCTATCTATCACTAGTGCAAGAGGTGTAGCTGCGTTGGCGCCAGGTGTGCAAAGTGAACACAATTCACCAATTACGGGGAGCAGAATTTGGTGGTCAATTTTTGTTTACGTTTGATGAATTTGTTCTTTGTAGGTTTCAGATTTATTGTGGCTCATGAGCTACTGAAAAAGTACCCATGAAATGATCTCATAACCCCGACCCCCTGCGCTCAGCGTTGCCCCTCCACTCCCCAGTCCTTGCTATAGAGTTTTGAAGGGGAGGGGGCGCAACTTTAAAATATTTTGCTTTGGGGGGCCTCAGAGATTTTTTTTTTTTTAAGACCTCTGCTTTAAGGGGGGGGGGGGGGACGGGACAAAACAGAGTTTCAAAACTGGGAGACATATAGTTTGGGGACCAATCAAAGTCATTTGGAGAGCCTCAATAGGAATATCAAACAAACAAATCCCAATTTTCAAGATTTCTTCAATTAAGGCCTATGCTGGTCTCCCCCGTTCTCCCCAGCACCCTTCTGCAATTAGATGATGCACTTCCCAGAATTAAACCCGCTTGAACCAAATTGATGTAGAACCCGTTGTGCAGGGGTGGCATATCGCGAATATTCCTCCCATTGGACACTAATGCTTCAGATCCAATGACCCAGTTATGCACCAGTTGGGAGGCGGACCTGGACTCAATTGATGACTAGGTCAAGATACAGCATTCCCAGCTTACAATCTCGGCCGACTTCGGGTTGTTCAATTTCATTATCTACATAGAATATGATATATCCCCGAGCAGCAACGGAGGAAGGGAGCTGAACTTTCTTCTAGCTGCACCAAGTGTTGAGACACCATGATGTACATGATTTGGGAATACCCCAACATTCAGCCCTATTTGAAAGTGGTCAAGCAGGCCCTGGATTCAGTCGTGGGGAGCCTACTGACTTGGCACCCAACATAGCCTTGTTATAGGTCATGGAGGAACTAGGCGGCACCATAGCACTTTGCACCCTCACTGCCTGGGCTATTTGGTAGTCAAAAGAGACGGATCAAAATGGAGGGCACAGACACTACCCTGTGTTGCAAAAATGGAGAGAAGGCATTGCCCATTGTTGTATCCTTGATAAGGCAGTCTATACAGCCAGGCGCTGCCCCCAGAAACATGTTAGGATCTGGGGAACATGGATTAACTTAATAAAACATATAGAAAGTCTACATGTAATAATGAAAAATCAGAATGCAAACCACTAAACGTCTACTGCGCTAGAGACATGCTGGTGAGATTCAGGGCTAGCCTGGCAGACAGTTCACATCAAATACTTAGGAAAATTCTTTGGCAATGACCTAATAAGCACCCTACGCCACAATGATAAACTCCTACTAGAAAAAGTTAAGAAACAATTAGAAGCCTGGTCACCAAAATTCATGACATGGTGGGGACGAATCGAAACCTTAAAAATGATGACCACTCCTTCGATAAACTATCTGTCAGGGATGCTCCCAATTCTACTAACAGACGACTTCCACCGGAAAGTAGATAACATTTTCACCAAATTCCTTTGGCGCGATAAGAAGGTGACGATTAGCATTATGAAATTGAGACTGCCGAAACCGCAAGGGGGGGGGGGTGAACCTAGCAGATTTTAAGCTCTTCCAACTAGCCTTCCTAGCCAAACAAGGTACACAATGAGTTGCCCAGATGCCAGAATACACACCGGTGTGGGTACAGGTAGGAAAAGCCATTCTGAACAACCTGAATCCACTAGCCCTTCTAATGACAAACACATACCCGCAATTGGCTAACGCAATATTGAGAAACACTAAAATAGCGCCCCTAAAGCTAGACAAGAAAATGGAGATTAGCATTAAAGGATCCAAATCAGAATCGCTATGGTCTAATAGCAACATCAAGTACAAGGGAAAAAGTCTCAAATTCGACACATGGATAGTAAAGGGCATCTCGCACCCACACCAACTAGAAAAAGAGACATTGCTTATTACATTCTCCGACCTGAAAACATCCCACTGACTGGAAGACTTAGACCTGTATAGATTCCTAAAGATAAAAACAACCCTATCAAAATCCAAGCTAGCCAGCCCCCAACCCACGATCTTCCAATACGTAGCGTACATCAACAAAATAGGCCACCAAGCCTCACAAATATACAAACTTCTTTGCCCTAAAGATACCAAACTTAACACCAAAACAAAAGAATACTGGGATAAACATATTCACCCCCGCTAAGCGAACATGAGTGGAATAACCTGTGGTCCTCAGCCACATGGAATAAGATCACCCAGTCTCAGCTCAAACAAAACTCTGGTTACTCCCCAAAACATTCTGGACCCCAGACCGCTTACACACACTAGGTCTCGGGGATAATCCCCTCTGCTAGAACTGCAACACAGAGAAGGGGGACTTAGAGCATCTCATCTTCCACTGCCCAACACTCAAAGGGTTCTGGGGAAGGGTATTTGATTTCATAGACAGTGTGTTTACCTGCAAACTTATAAGAGACTTTGCCTCGCTCACCGCAGGATTTATTCGAACCGACCTCTCCTCCGACGGAGAGAGGGAACTAATGGACCTACTCCTGACAGCTGCAGTCAAACTGGTGCTAACGAACTGGAAGGACACCACCAAAATTACATACAGAGGCTGGCTCAACTGGGTCACCCACCTCAGAGGAGCAGACCGACTGGCGATGCAATACTCTCCCTAAAGAGCGTCATCCAGGAGGTTGTGGGAAGTCTTGGATAAGGCCCTGGTCCCGTATGAGCCTCCATAAGAAACCAACCCGAACACTCTTGTTGTGCTGCACAATGCCGTTCCTACCTTGCTAGGTGGGGAATAAAACTCAACTTTCATGCCAAACACGAAGGGCTTCGCTTGTCAAGTCAGGATGGTATATTTATCTGTTTGTCTGTACTATCCTTTTCCTTAGCTTATTCATAACTTTCCTTTACTTTCCTCTCTTACACTCACCTCTCTATAAAAATCTAGCCAGCAAAGGGAGATCCGCACAAAATATACTGTACTATTGTGTCTATGCCAAAGGCAGTTAACCCATATAATAACTATGTATTTTCTTTTTTGTATATATACCTGTAGGACTTGGCCCTTTCCCCAGAAATTTTTCGCTTTTTACTTCCTTAGTTTAGGATGTCCCCCATTGTAATAAAAGGGTATAGGCCTTGTGTAGTGGAGATGCCCTGCATAATGTTAAAGTAATGTTAAGGTGCAGGTGCCCTCTTCCCCTAACATGGCTGCCACTGACCCCTGCTACTGCAGCGCGGTCTTTGTGGGCGCATTCTAGTAGTCAGGAGCTGGCTAGAACCCTCAAACAATGTATAAATACTAGCCTGCCAGCCTGCCCATAGCCAGAATGGTGGAACCTCCTAGAACCTCCTGGAACAGGTGAGGTGACACCAACTGCCACTGCCAACTGTCACTAAATAAGGAAAGGGAGAAAAACTTTCCTGTCAGACTGAGCGAGCATAGACCTGGGGGAGAACCTACGCAGGAGTTCTAGGCAGTGGGGCCTAGACAGGGACCTATGACACTGGGAGTGACAGGGCCTAGGTGCTGCCTACCAAGTGTTGAGGAATCCTGAACTTACCCCCTGATCTGGCCCGGCGGGAGGGGAACCCAGAGTCCACCTGAGGAGACCGGCCGAGGAGAATTGATACGAGCCATCAACTCCAAACCCCCCCTTCAAGGAACCCAGAGACTTCTATTTACAAGGGCGCAAGAAACAAAGCGCCGAGAAGAAACCAAATCACCACAGGACTATTGAGAAGACAACCAGGTATTGGTGCTGTGTCGCTCCCCGCGCTCCTTGATGCCACCTGGGACCCCCTTTTGCTGGTTTGCCACTGTCGTGTGGCCTGTCCTGTCCTGTCTGATCTGCTGGTTTACTTCCAACTAAAATAAACTGCCTGCTGGCTAAGCGCTCCTATTCCCTAGCGCTAGCACCCTGGACTACCTGTCCTGCTGGCGCTACCTGAACTGCCTTATTTATGGGAATGGCCCAAGAGAAGCGCTGTGCCTGCGAAGCGCTGGGGCTGTAACTAACCCTAAGTGCCCAGCGCTGTCATTTAAGGATCTGTAGCTGCCAGGAGCGCTATTGTGGAAACTGCCCAAGCGCTACTGCTGTCTGAGCGCTAGCTCGCAGAACTGCTGTGTCCCCTGCGAAGCGCTGTACCAGAGAAGCGCTATCTCCAGGACTGCCATATTCCGTTCCCCTACAACTGACACCAGAAAGCCATTACCAGCGCTGTTACTGCGAAGCGTTGTGAACCTGAGAGCTCGGCTGCTGCCTGGGGACCCTTGAGGTACTGTGAAGCGCTGTACATCCAGCATCTGTCATTAACTTCAAGCACTGCATCAGCGAGGCGCTGTGTGCCCAGGACCTGAATTTGCTGCCTGGCGCTGTGTCAGAAGGCTCCCTGAACTGGGGAATAGCCCCATTGGCCCCTTCAAGTTCTGGAACTGGGCTAGGGCCCGCCCAAAAGACACCGTTGGGGCCTCAGCAAATGAAAGTTAACCCCTGCCTGGGGTACAGTTGCATGCCAGTTAGTGTAGCCCTATGCATGTTCATGGCTGAGTAATGCAGCATTTATTCTCTCATGAAATGTTGAGCCTTTTTATGGGGTACTTACCTAATGGAATGTTTTATACTCCTGCCCCAGTGTTCTAACTTCTACCTACCAACAGGGATACTCTTGAATACTGAAATATTTTATCCCTGCGTCATGAACTGCAGAGCAAGGAATTGGTTAATTGTGCCTGTCTAATGAAACGTTTTGTTCCAACCTGAGAATTCCTGCTCATGTGCCATTGTCTTACTGGTTCTTAGGCACAGGGTTTAGATATAATTAATAGAAGGTTGATCCCTGCTAGAGGAGAATGTTATTCTGGGTAAATGAAATGTTTAGTCCTACATAAGGGGCTGTTATTTTTAAGCTGCAGGAGCTACGAAAACCTTATTACAGGCCCTGCCGATTTGAGGAGCTTGCTGCGCAAAATTGCTAATGGGGCCTGGGTTCTAATGACCTGTTTATTCCGGATTAAGGAAATGGTTACTTCTGCTAATTGAATGTTTTAACCTTTATTGAAATAAGTTATTGCTATTGAGAATATGAATGGCTCTACATGAAATGTTGTTCTCACCTGCGAACAGGATAATTCCTAATGAAAGGTCCCTACTAGATTAAGGGGGTGTTTACCCTGGTATTGGACTGTTTTAGAGTTCCCAAGGCCCATAGTCTATAGGCCTCAATTCCTAAAAGGGTAACCCCTGATTAGGGGCTGTAATGGAAAGCCTACCGCTCCCTGATGAAGAGTATTAGTGAGTGCTAGGCCCAAACCCAGGGATTATCCATATTTCGCCTAGTGTTCTGCTCAGCCTAGGCCTTATGCATGGTTCACCTGTTATTAAATGTTTACTTCTGCTCAGAGAAGTGGTTACTTCCTGGATGAAATGTTGGTGCATAACTAATGAAAAGTTCTATTTCTACTATGGAACTGCTTAATGCTCATTCCTGCTGGGAGTGATTCTTAAAATGATTAATCCTGCACAAGGGAATGTTTATTCTTAATGAAATGTTTTTCCCCCCTTTAGTGTCGCATTTACTGGAAGCCTACAGTTATTTATTTACATGTTTATTGCTGTGGAACGCTCACCCTTGCTTGGTGAGAAGTGGGTAAAATACCTACAGATCTAATAAGATGCAATGTCATTTAGTTGCCTTTGTAATGTAATCCTTACAGGTGCTGATAAGAAGCAAGGCCAAGGTCAGGCCTGTGGTTATCTATTACTTAATATTTTCTAATATTTATCTTATATTTAATATTTATTCATCTAGTATGTATTGCCAAGTGTTGTAACACATGTATTTTAAAGGAAAGCTAATAAGCTAACATTATTGCAATTCTTGATTATCCTGATCCTGCTCTACATAAAAGTTACTTGCTTTTTATACAAACTAACTGGAGTGGCGTCACTCATTGCGTGCCCATTTTTACTGTCTCAGTGGTTGCGTGTGCTGTATGGTCGCTTTACACAAAAGCTTTCGGCTGCCTACCCGCTCGTGCCATGCTACCCTCGGGGAACTGGTGACCCCAGTTCCAACAATACCGTATACATTTTTTTAAAAAAAGCCTACATGTATCTAATTCCATCTCGGCAACAGATATTTTCTCTAAAGTCAGACCTGAACTGCCTCCAACGCAGGCCCAAAGGGGAAAGGGGCGTGGATGAAGTGTAAGGTAAATGCATATATGAGTTTTGAAGTCAAATGGGATGCCTTTCATGCGATTCGCTCCTTGCTAAGCATCTTGATCTGTAACGATTGTGTGTACTACGTTTCTACAATAAAAGTGCTCTGAAAAAAACAAAACACATATGTACACAGATAACGTCTGGTCAAGCGACAGATTAACAAAACACATCCATCATTGCTTTTTGTGCTGCACCCAGAACAGGACCGTGGTCGACTGTCTACTGTGAGTGCACATTTAATGAGGTCATGCTTGGTGCACCCTCTCAGGTCACAAGAGGGTCCTGGATCTTGCATTGTCAGTGTCAATACTAGGCCTCTATGCCCAAGGTAGATTAGCGTGACACCAGGGTCATAAGTTAGGATACCAATTTCAAATGCAATCATGCACAGAAGGAAGGGGAACACACCAATTCACCATGCAGGGGACAGTCCTGTCCCAACTGGCGGTCTACAAGCACATGTGGTTTACCATACTGCTGTTATTCAAAAGACTGATTTAAAGGATGCCAATGCAACTATCTTTAGTTGTAATCATGTCAAAGTCTACCAAAGATGCATCATGGGAAGCAGATGCAAATGTGTGGCCTCAAAACTGTGGCTGCTCTTTGAGGATAGCATATCAAGCATGATTTATTTCCCCTGGTCAAACAGTCTCGTTATATCTTGGATTTTGAATTTGAATTTAAAAACATTTATATAGCGCACATTTACCACGCGGTTTCTTGGCGCTTTTAGATTGCGAGAAGGCAGCAGGAGCGGAGAAGGATTTAAACAACGTGGGCTCGGGAGAAAAGCAGAGTTTTGAGGCCTTTACGGAACTCAGTGTAAAGGGATGTCATGCGAAGTTCCGCGGGGAGGGAGTTCCAAAACATAGGGGCAAGGACTGCAAATTTGGTTCCACCCGCCTTTTTCTTCCTAAACCGGTGAGTGGTGAGGAGTGCCTGATGGGTAGAGCGGAGCTCTCTGCCCGGTACATAGGGTTTAACAGCGGAGCAGATAAACTCCGGGGCAGTGCCCATTTTAGCCTGGAAGGTAAGACAACCAAGCTTAAATAAGGCTCGCTCTCTCACTGGCAGCCAGTGCAGTGCCTGCAATAAAGGGGTGGAGCGGTGATATTTAGGCAGGCCGTGAATCAGGCGGGCAGCCTGGTTCTGCACTAGCTGCAGCCGGTGGATGGCATAGGCCGGAGCGCCATTATAGATGATATTGCCATAATCAAGGCGCGAGAGCACCATGGCCATCACTATGATCTTTAAGGCAGGTAGGGAGAAAAAGCGAGAGATCTTCCTGATAGTTCTAAGAGAAAAAAAGCAAGAAGAAACAACCGAATTCACCTGTGAGTGAACAGAAAGTGAATAATTAAGAAAGATACCAAGGGTTTTGACCTTAGGAACGGAGAGCGGGGGAACACCGAGTGAAGATGGCCAGTGGGAAGGGGACCAGGGACTGCAACCACCTCCGGTCAAGACTAACTCCGTCTTGTCCGGATTGAGTTTGAGGTGGTTGCAGTTCATCCAATCTTGTATGAACAGCATAACAGACTGGACATTCTGGGAGGATGAAGGGGAGTGAGAAAGGTTAAAGATTAGCTGGAGGTCATCGGCGTAGTTAAACACCGTGACCTCGAGCTGCTGTAACATAAAAATGAGGGCGTAGATGTATAAATTAAACAAAAGAGGGGAAAGTGAAGAACCTTGGGGGACCCCGCAAGCAACCTTACGAGGGGAGGCCCTGAAACCAGCTAGGTGGACCGCCTGAGCCCTGTCACTCAGGAAGGACTCAATCCAGGCGAGGGCAAGGCCCTCTATGCCCGCCGCCCTGACACGGGTAAGAAGAGTGGAGTGGTCCACCGTGTCAAAAGCGGCGGACAGATCTAAAAGAATGAGGGCCTGTGGTAAGTTGGTGTCAATGCCCTCGCGTAGGTAGTCCATCACTGAGATCACCACCTTCTCCGTTGAATGGAGGGGGCGAAAGCCTGCCTGCCGAGGGGAGAGGCAGTGGTTGTTTTCCACATAGGCGCTCAGGGTGCAGGTTACATGGGTTTCCAGGACCTTGCCCAGGTAAGGCAGGAGAGAAATGGGGCGGTAGTTGGAAGGGGATGAGGGGTCGGCACCAGCTTTTTTTAGGATAGGAATGATAGCCGCAGATTTGTAGGCAGCGGGAACCACTCCATTCCTGAGTGAATCGTTCAGAAGGGTAAGGGGGGGAATTGGACAGGCTAGGAAGATATCTCTCAGGATATAAGCAGGGGCAAAGTCCAGGGGGGAACCTGACTTCACCTTTTGGAGCAGAGGAGGGAGCGTGACTTTTGTCAGAAGGGGAATGGAAGTGAGTTTAGAGGTAGCAGCAGGAGGGGAAGGATTGATGAATGTGGGGGATGGAGGAGGGATGTTGGCCTTAATCTTTGCGACTTTATCAACGAAAAAATCGTTGAGCGAATCGCAGAGCGGTTGTGAGGGGGATCGAGGCCGTGACTCTGTTGGATGAGGCAAGCTCGTGTACCGTGGCGAAGATTTCTTTAGATTGTGACTCCGCAGACAGAATCCTGTTAGAATAAAACAGGGTCTTAGCATCTAGGATGCCTTGCTTGTAGACCTTAAGTAAGGAAAGGTAGGCATTTTTTTGGGCAGGGCAGTATGTTTTTCTCCATGCGCGCTCTGCTCTGCGCGCGGCCAACTTTTTCGCCTTAAGATCAGGAGTGAACCAACGGTTAGCAGCATGATTCCGCTTAACCGTGATCCGTCTTAATGGAGCAAAGTCGTCGCCTGCGTGGGTAAGCCAGTTGTTAATGGTGTCCAGTTGGACCGGGGCGGCGAGGCCGATAAGATTGGGGCTAGAGTTGGCCAGGAGTGTGCACAGAGATGGCATGTCAGCTTTACCCCATTTTCTGACCCAGATGTTCTTAGGAAGAGGAAATTTGACAGCTGGGGCTAAGGCAAGGGAAAAGGAGATTAAAAAATGGTCAGACCAGGAACAGGGGGAAATGGTAAGTGGAGTGGCGGGGATGTTCAGGGTCCAAACCTGATCGAGCGAGTGGCCAAGTGCGTGAGTAGGACTGTGGACATGAGAGGTGAAGTTGAGGCTGATCATAAGGTCAGTAAAGTCTTTAGAGGAGGGGCTTTCGGCAGGATCATTAGGCCAATAGTTCAGGTCACCTAAAACTAGCACTGACGAGTTGTTTACTACCAGTGTTGCGAGAGTGTCCTGAAGATTAGAAACGAAGGTGGGGGTGGGATGGGGGGGACGGTAGATGAGGACAACAGTTAGGGGAGTGGAGTGGGAGCTAGAACGAATTATCAAGCAGTCGACTTCCGGAATGGGAGGGGAGGGAAGGATCTGAAAGTGGAGGTCAGTATGAGCTATCAGGGCCACTCCGCCGCCTCTCCTGCCCTCCGGTCGATCCGCTCGGATGGTAGAGTATGAGGGAGGTAGAGCAGCTAGGACATTGGGCAGGGAGTCGGCCTTGAACCAGGTCTCTGTTAAAAACAAGAGATCCGGTTTATGGGTATCGATATAGTCAAATAGCTCATACTGGTGGCTGACTGCTGATCGAGTGTTGAGAAGCACGGCCGTGGTGTTAAAGGCCGGAGTGTGGGGAGCAGGTACAGTGGAAGGGATGGGAGAGACAGTGCGGGGCGAAGTGAGCAGGCCAGCTGTAGTGGCTGGGGGAATAGGCGGAAGACTAGAAAGAAGGCCCAAATGTTTCAGCCGATCGAAGGTAGACAGGCTGATAGTGCCAGGGGTCCAAAGTGACAGAAGACTGAGGGAAGAATAGGACAGGAGAGGAGCATTAGGAAGTGCCCCTAGCCTCGGCCGGCCGCGGACGGGCGCAGACGGGCTGGACTCTGGCGTGACTCCGGCGCGTCTACGGCGCGCCCGTCCGCTGCGCTGACACATGAGGGACGTTTAAATGGAGAAGCAGCGTGGGGGGAGTGGCGTGGGTGGGGTCGGGCGATCTAGCCCAAGCCAAGATGGCGGCCACGGCTGGTACAAGCCCGCGATAAAATTAGCTGCCAGCCAGCCCTCACAGCCCCTAAGAAGCAAGGTAGGTAATTAGTAGACCTGTTGATGTTCAGTACAGGTTAATAAATGCATTTACAAGCAAAGTTAAAATTACAAGCGCGCCTCCGCTCTCGATCAGCGTAACACCGCGCAAAAGTTAAAAAGTATGGACGTAGCCCTCAGCTCCTGCTAGCAAGCCCACTGCCACCGGGCTGCTCGCAATCGCTGGGACAACGTCGGAAGTGCTCCTAAATGGAGAAGCAGCGTGGGCGGAGTGGCGTGGGTGGGGTCGGGCGATCTAGCCCAAGCCAAGATGGCGGCCACGGCTGGTACAAGCCCGCGATAAAATTAGCTGCCAGCCAGCCCTCACAGCCCCTAAGAAGCAAGGTAGGTAATTAGTAGACCTGTTGATGTTCAGTACAGGTTAATAAATGCATTTACAAGCAAAGTTAAAATTACAAGCGCGCCTCCGCTCTCGATCAGCGTAACACCGCGCAAAAGTTAAAAAGTATGGACGTAGCCCTCAGCTCCTGCTAGCAAGCCCACTGCCACCGGGCTGCTCGGTATATATTTTGTATGCAGTTGATCTAGACTAGCAGCCTGTTGGCATTCTTGCTCTTCATTCTTTTCCTGTTAATCTTAACTACACAAAGCTTCAATGTGTTCATGGTGGCCATCCTCTTCATCTATTATGATCAATTAATTTTGCAGAATTAACTCTAGAGGCTGTAGATGTAGATGTGCAAATTTCACCAATGTTTGGCACACCTTTAAGGAGGCAAATAATTATCCACGATATACAGCTGCTAGACAAAAGATTCAAAACCACAAATTCGAGTAGGAAGCTCGGATTGGATGCTCATATGCAAAGTTTCTTTTACGTAATACCTCTTCGAATATGGTGGACTGGGAAAAATCAAACAAGAACTTTGGAAACATTATTATAAAGATGCTTTTTTGAGTAATGAAAGGAACTATGAGGAGAGTGAATTCTGAAGCAGGTCAGCCAGGAAGAAAGCATAACAGAAGCTTATTCAATCAATTAAATATACCACCAACAGGGCTGGACCTACTGTCATCAATTAAATTAATACAATATTCATACATCATTACCAATGACAAATGGGAAGGGCAACTGTGAGTATGGATTCCTCACTGATTTAAACAAAAGAAATCCTTTAGGGGGATGCTACACCTTCATTTGTTGAAACGAGCTAATTATATTTTGATTGGTGGAGAAATTCCTCCTTCCTTTGATATCGAAGTTATAGTGAGCATGCTCTCACTGAGAAAGAACATGCCCCATGAGAATGTACATAGTAAAACGTCCTTTGTCTATGGTGGATCTTGATAAGCTTTAGGGAAGGCAGGCTTTTTTGCCATCAAACAATTTTTAATTGACGGCTAGATCGTGTCCCACCAGCTTTTATCTCCTCAACGATCCATCTTTTTCGGCCAGTGTCATCAAAACTAAACTCTGTTGGCTGGGTTAGTAAGCTCTTCTTTATCAGCACCTCCAGGCCAGTCGACAATTTGTCCTTTGGCAAGTGGCCATAGGTGTTGCTTTCGTTCTTGTAACTGCTGATGACGAACCACAACGTCGACTGGAGTACCATTGTGCTTACGGACCAAGTCAAAATCTCTGCTTTATTCACTGCGAAAACAACCCTGTTGCTTTCTAGGAGCTGCAGGGTCATATGGATTTATGGACTCAATTTCTCATCACCTCAGAAGAGGGATCAAGACCAGAAGACTGAACTGGCTAAACTGGCCACTTCATCATGGAAGGTGAAGACTTCATCTGGAAGCCTCTCCTGTTTAAATTCTAATCTCTTTTTCTTTGTTGGAAAGGGCTGGAAGGAGGAGTGATGTCCTCTCTAAGCAAGGTGAGTGCAGAGCACCTATTATGGTCTTCTTCGAGAAAGGTGAGATAAATAATTCCTTTGACTTGTCGTCCAAGTGGATAAAGGTTATACACTTGTGCGCTTCCCACCTAAAGAACATTTTCTGTAGAGCAACTGCTTGCTTCTTTGCCACATTTCTCAAACACAGTTATGTAATCTCATAAAAGAATAATGTTAATATGCACTGAAAGTAAGCTGTGGTCAAATTCTTAAAAAAATAATAATAATTATAATGTGGAGCAGAGCTCTAATGCATTACCTCTACTAACATGCAGTAGAACCTCTGGTAGAAAGTTGGTCCGGGTGGTAAACTCCGCTCCATTAGCAGAGTTTGTGGAGTTTTATCGCACTCCGTGCACCGCGGAGCTCCAGAAAAACGACACTCCACGTAGCAAAGTTTTTTTCTTAGCTCGCCAACGCTTGGTGAGCGAGAGAGAGGTCAATCCAATGCCTGATTTCTCAACGCGGGCAGTCGCAGATGGCACGGCTCGCATTGAGAATACCTTCCGTTCACGATGAGGAAGCTGCCACTTGAGTAGAACTTCCACTCGAGCGGCAGAAAGAAGCAGCACCATCTTGCGCTGCGGTTGATGCTGTTTGCGCTGATTTTACAGCACAGGACAAACACCTAGCGCTAAAAATCAGTGCAAACTGTGTGAGGTTACGCACTTCGCCGCTCGCTGACATTCGCATAGCTTGGCAGACGTTTTTTGTCACTTCGCAGAGTTTTGCGTAGCGGAACTCCACATACTCTGCCCAGGCCTATTAGAAGGAGCCTCAGGTGTTGGGGAAAGGGCACTGTCTCTCCAACTCATTGGCTAGAATTTGAAGCACATGAGGTGGATAGGTTGTATGTTTTCTGGTGTTGTCTAATGTTAACAGTCATAAGAAAGACTGTTTAACATCAGAATACTATGGGTTCCCCACCGAACAACGGGGAAGTTTCAAGCATGGGAATCTATGAAGTATCCAATGCTAGAGAAAGTGATGACCTCAAAAGACCAATAATTTATTCATAAAGCACTTCACAGGAACATGGAGCATCAGATGGAAAACATCCATAAGAAAACCGGTATAAATAGATTGGCTACATAAAATATCTAATTATTATTTTGAGCAACCTTGGCACCAATTATATTATTGTTCCTAATCCTACAACTAGCTAAGAGCTGCTCATATTATCTAGTGAGTTCCGTATTTTTGGTTTAATTACATTATTAGGAGCTGCTCTTTCTCTAAATGAAGGAATAGAATGGGCAACTGACTTGATGTATAAAGGATCCACTGCTGCATACCCTCCACCATCCCAGTCTTTTAAACCAGGTTTCTCTCCAGTGTTGTCAAAAAGTAATAATACTGTTTTCCATGTGGGTATTATGCGATTATATTTAATCATAAGCACTTTCTTTTTAGCATTTGTGAATTCTTTTCATAAAACTAAGACTATTCCTTAAGAATAATTTACATAGAAAAGTCAATTACGGTATAAATACCAACTGAAAAGATGATGGATAATTTTTAGTGGTACAATTGCAGAAATAATGTTTTTATCTTGGAAAATACAGAGAACTACTTACGTAAAAGATGCTGTATACTGTCTTGAGTCGCTGTACTAGAGTAACGAGGAGAACCTGTAGGCTCATCCTCTGTCAAATATACACGCATTACCAAAATTAATTTAATAAGAAAAAAAAGTTTACATTAAATAGCAATTGCTAAAATGAGAATCTGGCTCATTAATGTCCAAAAACATTTGTAGAGACTGCTAGATGCCCACAAATTAATATTTGTCCAGCTTATGCTTTACAGTACAGTTCTGAAAAAAGGTAAGATTCCATGGTTATCAATACTTTTGAAATGTCTACACTACTGCCTTGAGGGCCGCAAATGATAACAAGGATACTGATGTCCATGTCATGGCAGACATCAGCATCCTGACATGAGTACCATGGCTAACTGCAACTCCAAAGGAATTATATTAAATTATTCCTTCAACATATGTCAATAGGAAATGACAGCAAGAACTCACCAACCATGTGTTTCCGCACATGTGCCATGGTGTAAAACTTCTTCTCACAAATCTCGCAGGCAAACTTCTTTTCTGCATATCCATGGACAATCTTTATGTGCTCATGGAGGGACCAGAGCTTCTTGAAAGATTTATTACAGGAAGCACACTAAGAGAAAACAACAAAAAAATCCTTAAAAAACATTGAAAAGTGCACCAGAGAAAGACCTACCAAGAAAAATATTAGATTACAACGGCCCTTTTGATAATACATGTAGGCGTTACATTTGTTGTAAAAGCAAAACATATTAGCAAGAAAAAATGTAGTTTGGCCTACGGCCCATTTGTGAAGGCAATGTAGGAGCTTGCTATAAGTCAGTATGTTTTATTTTCTTCTCCCAGGTCAGTGACAAACAAAACTATGCATTACGTTTTACCCAGAGCCAAAATGTTTTAGCAATTGTATGGAGAGGGTGGGCATAATTACCACCTTGGTTTGGTTACCTAAAGTAATGGTTTTACTGGTCTGGTTGGTTGAAAAGGAGCTGTGCAGAGTTCTCTTCAACTCACATTCTCAAGGAAGTAGGCCTTGACCCTGGTCACGGAACTACTCCCCTCGCTGCTGCTGACTAGCTCCTCATGACTGTTGCTGTGTTGCACAGCCTCCAGGACACGGGTTTAGTCTCCAGCCACGCTGACTACCAGGCATACAGCTAACGGTTTTGGTATTTCTGTTGGTCCCTATAATTGTGCTTGTTAAATCTGCGCTTGTTTTAAACATTTTTTTTATTTAGTGGCATTTATTCTCCCCTCACGCATGCAGTTCTTCACCCCCCCCCCCCCCCCCACGCCGGCCATTGCCCGCTCCCGCTGTTTCTTGTTCCATCCGCTGGTCCAGCTACAGCTGCTTTTTTTTCCCGCCGTTGGTCCCAATTGCCGCCTTCCAGTCTCCCTGCCAGCCCCATCCACCTCGCAGGCCAAAGGCAAGCTTGTAAGCGCCCATCGCAACTGGACCGCGCCTAGAGCCAGGAACCACTGTCCTCCACACTCCCACAGGTACGCCGCTGCAGATCTTTGTGCCCTGGACCCCGGACGCAACTGTTGCCTAGCTTCTCCTTGTTCCACAGTGAGATTTGTCACCTGCTTCCTCTGCCGGTTAACCTCCACTCCAGCACTAACCACCATCACAGCAGCCAACACCTTGCTACCCACGCCGCTCAATACATCCCTAGAACAACTAAGCTGCCTCCTGATCAACACCAGATCACTCTTCAAACAGGCAGCCAAAGTCTGGGACACCAGCTCCACCCTCACCCCCAATGCAACCATCATCACAGAGACCTGGCACACCCCGCATCATCCCCAGTCATCGCAATGACTACACCAGCTGGCTACAAGATGAAACACAGCGACCGCACCAACACTGAGGCAGCATCGCCATTGTACGCAAGGAAACAATTACCTGCACCATCACCTTAGACAAAACCACACTGATCATGGAAAATATGAACTTACAGATCCACACCGATGAGAACAACATCATCAAAGGCAGCCTCGCCTATAGACTGCCAGGACCAAGTACGGGTCTCAGCGATGCCACGACTGAATTCATCACACCACACGCCATTGAATTTGAACACTAAGTCTTCCTGGGAGACCTCAACTTCCACCTGGACGACTCCACCAACACCACCTTCACTGACCTCCTGAAAAGACTGGACAACATCGGCCTCAAACTGGTGACTGATCTTCACGTCCAGCAACAGAATCAGATACAGCCACACCGGGGGTCTCACCTGGTCGGACTACTCCATAGTATGCTTTACCCTCACCGGAACTCTCAGCACCACCCCCAACCGCCACAGCGCCCTCTTCCGCAGCTGGAACAAGATCACTCAGCAACAATGGACCGACACCCTCTGCACCACAATGCCCAAAGTCACTATAGACGTGGATCAGGGAATACAGAACTTCAACAAATGGATCACCAGTGCCGCCAAATGAGTCACCCCAACCAAACCAGCCAAAATCCACAGACCACGCAAACGAGCCAGCTGGTACATACGCGTCAAAACGCAGGTGCAAACAACTGGAAAGAAGATGGTGCACCACCAGGAGCCACAACGACAGAGTAACCTTAAAATCAGCCCTCAACGACTACCAGCGTCAGATCAAAACCACAAAAAAGAAGGCACTGGCCCACTGGATCGGGACCAGCGCCAACCAAGCAAAGGATCTCTTCACCATCTTCAGAGAGGTCACCTGCCCGTCAACCACTGAGAACTCAATCCCCACCTCGCAGGAACTCTGAGACACCCTCGCCGACCACTTACACAAGATAGCAACCATCAATAGAAACTTCGATCCTCGAACCTCCTCAGCACCTTATCAACCACCGACAACTCACTCACAACATGGAAACAAATCAGCATACCAAACACAACCACACTTATGAACTTCATCCACTCGTGAGCACCCACAACCACTGCCGCCACAGGTTTTTCAACCTAAGGAGAGACAAGATCAGTTCCCAGCTCATCACCATCCTGAACGTCTCATTAACGACAGCTACCTTACCCAACGCATGTAAACACATCAAGACCCCCCTCCAACCTCAAGAAACCCTCTGCAGACCCCAGCGAGCTCCAGAACTACTGTCCAATCTCACTGCTCCTGTTCCCCTCCACTCACCGAACACCTGGAGAAAAACAACCCATTGGACCTGTCCAAATCAGGCTTCGGAGCCAACAAAGCACTGAGACGGAGTCAATTGCTTCAACAGCCGACATCCGCACCCTACTTGACGCCGGAGAATGAGTCAAACTAATTTTGCTCAACCTCTCCCCAGCCTTCGACACAGTCTCCCAATGCGCACTCAATCAACTACGCCAGATTGGAATCCAAGACAATGAGCTCAGATAGACTGCATCCTTTCTCACGAGGTGCACCCAGAAAGTCCAGCTCCCTCCTTTCACTTTGCAAGCCAATCACACCATCTGCGGAGTCTCCCAAGGTTCATCTCTCAGCCCAAACCTCTTCACCGTCTACATGACACTGATAGAGATGATTGATGAAGCAAGATTTCGCACATTACGCGACTTGCTGAAATCAAGAACCTCGATTCATGTATAACTCTGTAATCCAATTGTACGTCTTACTAATTTCCTTTATTTTTACTATATACATGTATCCTAGTGATGCTTGCCTATGTGTTTTACTAATACGATTAATTTGTGTCTATAACATGGCCGCCGTTTAGAATATTGCTTCTGCGCATGCGTTAGTCACACTCACGTGACGTGACGTAGTTGTGATTTTGGAGGGAAAGGGTGCGCATGCGTAATAGCCACAAGATGGCTGCTTGTGTAATAATATGATGAAGCTTGTGCAGATGCTCTCGTGTTATTGTGTATTGCACTAATAAATAATTGCATAGTATATTTTTTATAGTGATAATTCATAAGTACACAATCATGTTATGTAGTTTATTCATTTATTTCTATGTTTTAATTTGTTTTCGCTTACTTTTCATGTATCGTCGGTACGGAGGGGTGATGGGGTGCTTGGGAGTCGATGTTGGAGTGCAGTACCGTGCAGAATCAGAAGTAGCGAGGTGGCATTGACCCAGCGCCAAGAGAGAGTCGCTGCCAAGATATGCATGGGACGATGCACCTTCACCCAGCCAGAGAAACTGAAAACTGTTACTTTATTAACAATGTATTCTTCCTATTGTATTCAGTGCGACTTCTCATGGGAACCCCAATCTTGCTAGGCGGTACCCAAAAATGCAAATGTGAGCTTGTAGAAGTAAATTCTGATTGGTGTGTTAACTTAGCCTACTTTGGGACCAATCGAAATTGTGGATTCTGACACTTTGCAACATTGGGGGGTGGTACACTGACCCGAAAACAGTATATCTAGCCTAGGTTTAGCTATAGAATTTGTCCGACTTGTCTGAATAGCTGACCTGTCACTGACTCAACGCACTCAATAGGTGACTGAATTTACAGAGCGCTGCGGAGCACTGTGTCCGAAATTGACCATAGACTTTTGAAGGTTTTACTAAACCTTAAGTGCTGGCGGAGCACTTTGCTGGGGAGTTCGCTAACCCAATCGGGGTTCTGACTGATAGCTGCAGAGAGGGTGGAGCGCAGGCGTTGCTTCCGAACTGCGGGTGCTGGTCGTGCCTTGGTGGTCCTGTCCTGATCCTTATCTGGTTTTCCTGTCCTGGCCTGGGGTGTCCATTCTGCACCTGCTGTCCCATTGATGACTGCTATTCCTTGGGGTATTTCCTGTCCTTGACTGATCCGTGGCCAGGGTTGGTTTTCACACCATTCTAGGTAAATATATAGATATGGCTGAGAACTCTATACTGCCCCTTTCTATTTTCTGTCTTTGCTTCAATAAAGACATACCCTTGCACATGTTATAATTTCCATGCTTTCCGCAATCTACTATATGAATGACCATTGAATTTTTCATAGCATGTTCCTATGTTACCTTACCTTTTAGAGCACAATTCTCTCCATACTGTTATGAATTTAGATGTGGTTTATATTTTTCTCCTGAATTCTATTCTTAAACCATAATATTAGAATTATAGCGTGTTCCACTTTCCACCCTTTGATAGATGTATAGGATTCCTAATTTTCCACCCATTTTCATGAAGTACGTTCCAATAGTATAATTCCAGTACATGCAAATAGCTTGCTCATTTATAGATGTCTATTCTTGAATTTCAGTTTAAGTCTACTTAGCGTGTTCCCTGTCACTCTAGTTACAAATTTAATGATTGCCCTTACACTTTTCTTGTATGGTTACGTGCTTTTTGTTATCTTGATTATTGATTGCCTTTTAACTGTAAGCCTAATACTCGCAGATACTGATTACTAGATAAAACTTTTAAAACTTTTCAGTTGTCCGTGGTCATTTTATGAAATCAAAGTTCATGTAGTTGGGTTTGTATTTTGCCTGCCTTTCTTCACAGCTAGCTCCCTGATCCATTGTGGTCATAGGTACCCGTAACGGTGGATGGTAAGTCGGGTACACTAGAATACAACAGGAAGGAATCAGGGTGCTGATGGTAGATTGTGAGGTCGCCTGATTAATGTATATGATGAATTGAAATTTATGGGCCCGAAAACTATATGGTGAAATTATTGGTCAGGTGACCCCCGATCTCTATCAGTATTTTCTGGTAGCAGAGGATGGGACGATATCAACATTATCTCCTACGCCAATAATACGCAGTTTGTCTTCTCGCTCTCAGCAGACCCTACCTTGTCTCAAGATCAACTTCCAGAACTGTATGAAGAACTTATCAGCCTGAATGAGGGACCATTGCCTGAAGCTAAACACGGACAAGACTGAAGTTCTGCTCTTCGACAGACATGACCCTCTGAAACTACTCCAGATGGCTGTCGGAACTCGGATCACTCCCACTCCGAAAGACCACACCCACAACCTCGGCACAATCCTCAACAGTGACCTCTGCATGCAACATTAGGTCAACGCAGTCTCCGCAGTCTAATTCCACATGCTCCTCCAAGTCTTTAATGTCATCCCCATCTGCACCAGGAAGACGGCAGGGCTCGAAAAATCCACTCGCATTTGCGAGCCAGATTTAAATAGGGCAAGCTATTTTTAGTTCCTACTCGCCCTTTTCTGGCGAGTAGGGAGACAAACTGACTTTTGACTTCTGTCTCTGAAAGCAGAGCAAATGTGAGAAAATAGTAAGATTTAAAGGTATTTGTATTGCTCACAAAGTGGATGAGCAATAAAAATGCCTTTAAAATGGTTAACTTGTCACATTTGCTCACAGAGGTCAAGTGCATTACGGTTTGGTAGAGTAGATATTTAAAGTTACTAGACCTGCAAGTCTAGTAACAATTAATTGAGCCCTCAACGGTGATGCAGGCTCTCATCACTAGCCGACTGGACTAAGACAATGCACCCTATGGAGGAACCACCACTCATGCAGATGCTCCAGACAATCCAGAATGCAGCAGCAAGACTCATCCTCAA
This sequence comes from Lissotriton helveticus, assembly GCF_964261635.1. Taxonomy (NCBI): domain Eukaryota; kingdom Metazoa; phylum Chordata; class Amphibia; order Caudata; family Salamandridae; genus Lissotriton; species Lissotriton helveticus. The sequence continues at coordinate 1,848,490,939 of NC_136065.1, read as the reverse complement.
CCTGCCAAAAAAGACCAACATTACCCAGCACCTGAAGGAACTCCACTAACTCCCGATAGAGAAGAGATGCCAGTTCAAGCTTCTGACCCACACCTACAAAGCCCTCCATGACCAAGGACCTGCCTACATGAACCACAGCCTGAATTTCTAGGACCCTCCTCTTCGCACACCTGGCCCTTGCACAGATATTTCACGTATTCCGCTGCCACTTCGGAGGATGCTCCTTCTCCCATCCATGCACTAAAGTCTGTAACTCCCTCCCCTTCCTCCTCCACACCACACCCTCGCTGGCCTACTTCAGGAAATGGCTCAAGAAATGGCTCTTCGACTGAGACCATCAGCAAGCAACAGGACACCCTCTTGGGTGACAAGTCAAGCTCTACAAGTACTATTATGAACATTCACAGGCTAACATGATATAGCTCATAACCATATTAAAAACCAGCACTGGCAATTGGTTGGGCCTATGTGAGAGCTATTGGCAAGCAACCCAGACAGAGGTGGTAGGTTGGGCGGGAAGAGGCAACCAGGATGGAGGTGGGGGGTGGGAGGGAAGAAGCAACCTGGATGGAGGTGGGAGGGTAGAAGCAACCCAGAAGACGGGAAGAAGCAACACTGACTAAGGGAAGAAGCAACCCAGACAGAGGTGAGGGTTGGGAGGTAAGAAGCAACCCGGACGGGGGCGGGAGGGAAGAATCAACCCCAGTGCCTTGAGACCCGTAAGGGTGAGTAGTTTGCGCTTTACAATGAATATGCTACTTACCAGTATGCATCTCTTCTTGGCATGTAGGGCTGCTGACATTCATATCTATAGCATAGATCGCCGCCTAGTGTTGGGTCCGGATGATTGCACATTGTTGTCCTGGAAGAGTCTTCGAAGTATCACGAGATAGGTGGCTCCTCCCCTGGACTACAGTGATATGGGTATCGACTCCATCCCCAGATTGTTTTTAGCCATTGTGGCGAAGATGGAGAGTAACAGTGTGAGCGATGACCATGCTAAGAGTAAGTTTGAATTCTGCAGCCGCTACAGGCGCCGGGGAGGAGGGCGGGCGATATGAATGTCAGCAGCCCTACATGCCAAGAACAGATGCATACTGGTAAGTAGCATATTCAGTTCGAGGCATGTGGGCTGCTGAATTGATATCTATAGCATAGAATATATAGAAGTCCCTCCATTAACGGTGGCCGCCTGTGCCAGCTGCAGACGTTTGAAAAAGTGTCTTAAGAACAGCCTGCCCTACAGCTGCTTGGAGTGCACATCTACACAGTAGTGTTTAGTAAATGTGTGTGGTGTAGACCATGTGGCTGCTCTACAAATGTCTTCCAAAGGGTTATTACCAAGGAAAGCCAAGAAGGCCCCCAACTTGCGGGTGGAGTGGGCTCTGGGGGGGACCGTTAAAGTGCGCTTAGCCTTGTGATAGCAAATTTGAATACACTTAACGATCCACCTGGCTATACCTGCTTTGGAAATGGGGTTGCCTTTGTGCTGGGCCGAAAAGGCAACAAAGAGTTGTTGTGTCTTCCTAAAGTCCTTGGTCCTATCGATGTAGTACATCAAAGCTCGTTTGACGTCAAGAGTGTGGAGCATTCTCTCGGCTACTGTCTCTGGGTTTTGAAAGAACGCGGGCAGTTCAATGGTCTGATTGACATGGAACTGTGAAACCACCTTAGGAAGAAATTTAGGGTTAGTGCGCAGCACCACCCTGTTCAAGTGAATTTGTATGAATGGCTCTTGTACAGTGAGCGCCTGGAGCTCACTAACACGTCGCAGAGACGTAATGGCTATTAGAAAAGCCACTTTCCATGTTAAAAACTGAACCTCGCATGAATGCAGAGGCTCAAAAGGTGGGCCCATCAGCCTGGTGAGGACCACATTAAGGTTCCATATAGGAGCTGGCGGGGTCCTGGGAAGGATGACCCGTTTCAGTCCTTCTAGGAAGGCTTTAACGGAGAGATGCTGCCTGTTTTGGAGATAAGCTGCTATGGCGGATAAGTGTATCCGAATGGAAGCATATGCAAGCTTGCATTTGTAAAGATGTAACAAATAACAGATGATGTTGTGAGTGGATGCATCTAGCGGGTTGATGTTGTGTTCTGTACAGTAAATGACAAACCGCTTCCATTTTGCTGCATAGCAAGCTCTGGTGGTGGGCTTTCTTGCCTCCCGTATGATATCCATGCAGTCGGGAGGCAAGTTAAGGTAGCCAAATTCTAAGACTTCAGGAGCCAGATCGCCAGGTTGAGCTGTTGCAGGTCTGGGTGCTGAATGTCGCCATGGCTCTGCGTCAAAAGTCTGGGCGTGAGGTGCAGCCTTTGATGCGGTACCACGGAGAGTTCTAGAAACGTGGTGTACCATGGTTGGCGTGCCCACGTTGGAGCAACCAGGATGAGTGTCATCGAGTGTTGCTTTAGTTTTCGTGCCACCAGCGGTATGAGAGGTGCTGGGGGAAAAGCGTACGCAAATCTGCCTGACCAGTTCATCCATATCGCATTGCCCTGCGACTGTGGGTGAGGGAACCTGGCGGCAAAGTGTTGGCCTTTTGCGTTTTCCCTTGTGGCAAACAGGTCTATCTCTGGATGACCCCACTGCTGGAAGTACGGGTGGAGTACTGATGGATGTATCTCCCACTCGTGCATTTGGTGGCTGTACCTGCTGAGCAGATCCGCCATCTGATTGTCCTTGCCCGGGAGGTGTTCCGCCATGAGGAAGATGTTCCTCTGAATGGCCCACTTCCACATGCTCTAAGCCAGATGAGACAACTGTGGAGAGTGTGTACCTCCCTGCTTCTGAATGTAGTACATGGCTGTCATGTTGTCCGTCCGGATCAACACGACTTTGTTGCACAGATGTACTTTGAATGCCTTCATCGCCATGAAGATTGCCATCAGTTCTAGGTAGTTGATGTGCATCTTCTTTTGCTGCGTTGTCCATAGTCCCTGCACCGTGTAGTGGAGTACATGAGCTCCCCAACCCTGGAGAGATGCGTCCGTCGTCAGGATAAATTGTGGCACAGGCTCCTGGAACGGTCAGCCCTTGCAAAGGTTGTGTGGATTCCACCAATGCAGAGAGTTGTATGCCCGACCGGTCACCAACACTAGGTTGTTTAACTGTCCGTGAGCCAGATTCCACTGACATGCCAAGCACTCTTGAAGCGGAGGCCATCATGCCTATCAACTGCATAAACACTCGTGCTGGAAGTGAGTGTTGCGGTCTGAACTTCTGGATGAGCGACTGAATGCTGTCGATCCTCACAGAATTCGGCTGAGCCGTAGCTGCCAGAGTATCTATCGTCGCGCCCAGATACTGCCGCACATGGGCTGGCTGAAGGTGCGATTTGGGATAATTTAGTGAGAATCCCAGACTGTGAAGAAGGTGAATGGTGTGGGACATGTTGGCGGCGCACAGCTGGGCCGACTTTGCTTGGACAAGCCAGTCGTCCAGATAAGGGTAAACGTGAATGTTCTGCCTCCTGAGGTGCGCAGCCACTGTCGCCAGGCATTTTGTGAACACCCTGGGCGCTGTGGTCACTCCGAAAGGTAGGACCTTGAACAGATAATGCCGACCCTGAATGGTGAATCTGAGGTATTTTCGGTGTGATGGATGTAGTGGAATGTGAAAATATGCATCCTTGAGATCCAAGGTTGCGAGGAAGTCTCCCTGGTTGAGCAACGGAAGAACTTGCTGCAGCGTCAGCATGTGAAAGTGTTCTGAGAGAATATACTGGTTTAGGGGTCTGAGGTCCAGTATGGGTCTGAGGGACCCGTCCTTCTTCGGGATTAAGAAGTACAGGGAATACACTCCTGTGCCTTCTTCCTCCACCGGCACGAGCTTGATTGCCCCTTTTTGCAGCATGACAAGTACCTCCTGCTGCAATAAGTGCAAATGCTCTGTGGACATAGGACGGTGTTTTGGTGGCATGTTGGGTGGAGTGGATGTTAACTCCAGACAATAACCGAACTGGATAAGTTTCCTGACCCACCTGTCTGTGGTGATGGATTTCCAGACTGGCAGGAACTGCTGGAGTCTCCCCCCGACAGGTGTGGTATGGTCGGGGGCAGTGGCAGGGCATCACTGTTTGTTGGTGGCAGAGGAACGGGAGTTGTTATTTCCACGGCCTCTGCCCTTGGCACTGTTGCCCCGATAGCCGCCTCTACTCTGCTTGGTGTAAGAGGACTGCGCCCCACCTTTAGTGTATTGCGTTTGCTGGGACATCTGGCCTCTGGAAACACCTCTATTGCCTGAGCGATGAAAAGTACTGCCCCTAAACTGTTGGGACTGGAGAGCTCCCATGGACTTTGCAGTCTCGGTATCCTTCTTTATTTTTTCCAGTGTGGTATCCACCTCAGGACCAAATAACCTATCAGGGTTTACCAGCTGATTGAGGATGGTGGTTTGTATCTCTGGCTTGAAACCGGAGATTATGAGCCATGCCCGACGTCTCAACATCACACTGGTGTTAATGGCCCTGGCCGCGGTGTCCGCCACGTCCAGTGCACATTTAATAGAAGCGTTGGAGATGAGCTTCCCTTCCTGAATGAGCATCTCCGCCGCCTCTTTATACTGATCTGGTAGATGTTGTAGCAGGGTCTCTAGTGTGTCATAGTGCGCCCTGTCATATCTGGCCAAGAGTGCCTGAGTGTTTGAGATACGCCAGATATTGGCTGCTTGAGCCGCCACCCTCTTCCCTGATGCCTCCAGCACTTTAGATTCCTTGTCAGGGGGAGGAGCATCACCAGTGGTTTGCTAATTCGCCCTCTTCCGGGCATTAGAAACGACCAGAGAGTCCAATGGCAACTGGCCCTTGATGTAGGTAGGGTCGCCAGGTGCCGGCTTATATATTTTTTTCAATTCTAGGGTTGATCACCCTGGCACGTGTGGGTTCTTTAAAAATGTCTGCAGCATGTTTCAGAACCCCTTTCAACATTGGGAGAGTTTTGACAGTCTTTTCTGCCGTGGAAAAGGTATCAAAAAGGAAGTCCAAGTCAATAGGGTCAGCGTGCAGCTGGACGTCGTGGTTTTTAGCCGCCCTCTCAATTAGAGCATTAAATGCCGCAGAATCCTCAGTAGGAGAGGTTTTGACATTGTACACCTGAGTGTCCTGGACAGTTTGCAGATCCCCTGGGTCCCCTGCATCTGCCCAAGAGTCCTGGTGATCCTCAGGATCAGTGTTGGCAGGAAAGTTATACTCCTCGTCACCACCTTCCCCAGCCTCCACAACTGAATAAGTGGGTGAGGGTGTAGCAACTCTTGGAGTCTGTGGAGCAAGTGGCTCAACCAGAACCGGGGAATCCGTAGAAGGCTTCTTGCGCTTCAAAGGAATCGTGTAGGACTCCAAAGGCTGTGTCGCCATGATCTTTCTCTTGTAGAGGGTAAGTTTACCGGTGTCGGCGTCGATAAAGTGTGCCGACTGCTCCTCCATCAAGGGTTGTCGATGCTTCAAGCTCCCAAGCTGCTGAGAAGGCTTCAACCCTGCAGACCCTTGCACGGGCGCGTTGGCGACCGACCTCGGTGCGAAGGCCTTCGGTGCCACCTTCGGCGGCAACGTAAACAGGAGTGGCGTCGAAGACTTTGGCGTTTTGGCAGCCTGCTTCGGGGTGGAAGCATCCTTCGGATCGACCGCGGAAGCCTTGTTTTTGATGCGTTGCAGTGAGTCCGACACCTGCTTCGTAAAGGAAGCGGACGGTTTTGTCGACCCGACAGACGTCCTCGGTCCACCAGCGTGTGAAGACTCGAGCGTCGATGTCTTGGTCTTCTCCGGCCGAGGTACAGGAGCAGCTTTCTTAGGTGCGCGTGTGTCCTCCTTCCGCGTCGACGGCCTGCGGCGCCGACGACTTCGGGGCGGCGGCCTTGACTCCCGGGTTTGGGGCCCCAGTCTTCGGCTCGACGCCCTTGATCGATTTTGGATCGACGCCCTTGACCGACTTTGGCTCGACGCCTATTGTCGACTTCACCGGGTCGACAGCCTTCTTCGGCTTCGGCTGCCCCGACATATCGGAAGACGAGGAGGCGGCCAGTGGGACAGACGTCTTCTGTTTTGACGGCGTCTCCATCACTTTCGTTTTCGTCGACACCGAAGGTTTCACTTTCGGTTTCGTTTTGACCAACGGCGGCTCCGCAGAAGTATCCGTAGCCGGGCCCGTAGGCGAGGCCGTGGATCTGGGTTTAAGGTCTTGGGTAAGGCCGTGTGGCGATCCCGCGACCTGAGCCTTATTGATTGTTCGAACGGGGCATAGCTCTTCGCCTGAGCTATCTTCCATGGCCCCATAGGCCTCATTGTCGTCTCCTACCTGGTCGACGACTTCTTCTGCATCGAGCGCTTCGACGTCCGCGTCGTAGTCGATCTCCTCCGCTGGAGGTGAAATGTGCATATGAACTTCTTGTTCGTCTGCTTCTTCTCTCTCGAAGATGTCCACCGGTGCCGGGGCCGACTGCTGGGCCTCCAGGCGCGCCACGCGCCGAAGTCGAACCGTCTTCTTCGATCGAAACCGGGAACAAGCCATACAGTTGGCTTCATCGTGGTCTGGCGACAGGCACTTGTTGCACACCGGGTGGACGTCGATGTGGGGATACTTCGATCCACACACGGGACATTTCTTGAACGGGCTCCGTTCCATGACGTGTCGTCGAAAGTCTTGTTGCGTCGACTGGGCCTCGAGCACCGAAGAGCCACGCGACTCCTCGGGATGTCCGACTCGGGAGCTGAGCCGGAGCAGAGCTGGGCACCGAGCGCAAAACAATACCGACGGTATAGGAAAAGGCCTACAGGCCTTAAGAAAAGTCTATCGATTCCGAACTGGAGATAACGAATATACATCCGAACCCAATGGCGGAAAAAAACAATCTGGGGATGAGGTCGATGCCCATGCGCACTGTAGTCCAGGGGAGGAGCCACCTATCTCGTGATACTTCAAAGACTCTTCCAGGACAACAATGTGCAATCATCCGGACCCAACACTAGGCGGCGATCTATGCTATAGATATGAATTCAGCAGCCCACATGCCTCGAACATACGGATTCATTTATTATTTATGTATGTCCCAGAGTATGATTGTATAAAGGCCAAGAGGGAACCCCACCTTGCTTCTTTCAGTACCAACGGATACATAAGGAGGTAGGACTCCACCGGAAACCAGATTCCTCAGGTCTTCACCTGTCCCACATAGCCTCCCCAACCCACTAGTGATGAGACTGTCACCACCAACAAGTATGGGTGGGGTAGTAAACGCCTTGAGACCCTCATGGGTGAGTAGCCACGCTCAACAAGTACTGATTGGTTGATTAGAAGAAAGGTCTGCTGCTGGTCCAACTGTGGTTGAGCAGGGTCGGAAAAAAAAGCCCTGCTTGCCAACCTTAGAAAAATCCCTTGTGGGATATAATTCTCTGCCACCCGACAGAATGTGACTGACACTGCCTAATACTGAGTGGCAGTGTGCTACTAAGGGCACACTACAGCGGTTTGGATGTTTTCGCTGGTGGAGAAGTGGCTTGAAACGTACACTGCACCTGATGGCCGGATCATTGTCTGCTGGACAAAGCCCGATCTCAAAAGGGCTGGTAGGCCTGTTGTGCTGGCAGCAGGGCCCAACACCAGTGATACACCAAGCCCCTGGCATATTCCTAAAAAGGGCAAAACTGTTGGAGGTGACCCCCTGGTGCCCAAATACTTATTAAGGATGGCTGGAAATACCTGAGAAACCTGTGGATCTCATCCATTTGCGAGACTGGACACCATGCTTGCCCTAATGGCTCTTAGACAACTGGTGGTGTGTAGGCCAGAGTGGATGAAGAACTAGGCCGCATTCCAGCCAATCTGAATGGTTTGGGCCAAGAAAGCCCATAAGTTAATTGGTTCTGGGACTGAAAGAGCTCACCAACCATGACTCAAAGAGAAAGATAGTGTGAGTATCTCCCAAAAAATTCCAGGCATTTAGACTATCGTAGACAGATGGTGAACGTCTGCACTACCAAACTCATTGGGGTTAGATGCAGTGGAAAACAAAAATCAGACTGGTCTACAGAGGCAGGCAACCGGTCAAATGACTGGAGGCCCAGAATACAGTTTTACCCATGTGTCCAACAATCTTTTCATGAGGGCTTGGTTGAAGGGTAAAACATGCTCAGTCAATGCCAAGAAATTAGGATGTTTGATTTCACCTCAATAATGGGTCGGTGAAGTCAAGGACCTAATAACACTGCATATCCTAATAACACTGCATATCACTTTGGAAGAGGTGGTACAGAGGGAGGAGGACACCAATACTGCATCTGGCGAGGTATCAAGACCTCTGATCGCCTGGTAAGGAAACTGCTCTCCCCTCGTGCAGCTCCGTCGCTGCGTCTCTGCCCCCAGCACCTATCTAGTTCAGGTAGATTGTTCGAAGCCCTTCTCCAATCGCAAGCTCCTGCCTGCGCCTCATCTCTAGTGGTCCAGTGGGAGAGCCTTGCTCTTCTGACATCCGCTCTGCCAGCCTTTCGGTTTTTGTCTGTCTGTGCCTGGTTGTCTCTCTGTGCCCTGTTGACTATTTGTGCCCCGTTTTTCTGTCTGTGTCTTGTTGACTGTTTTGTGCCTCTTGTCTGTCTGCACTGTTTTCTGTTTGCTGTTTCTACGGTTTTCCCAGCTGCCTATTTTTCGTTCCTTTTCCTGCAGCCTCTGCAGCCCCACCCTTCCACGTGGACCCCTTCCGCCTCCCACCTTCTCGCCCTCCCCAACCCCTACTTAATGGCAGCCGTGCGACTGGCACGCCAAAGGCAAGCCCGTCAGTGCCCAGCCACGACCGGACTAGCGCCAGAGATCCTGGTCCTCCGACCCCCGCTGCTACGACTCGGCAACCCTCCACACACTCAACCCTGGATGCAACAACTGCCAGCTCTTGACGCCAAGCATCACCCAAGGCCCGTTCTCCTGCAGACACTGCTGCCACACTTACACCTACCTCCGGACTCAAACAGCTACTGCCACCCCACCGGACGCCAGAGCACACCCCTGAGCTGCATCCTCCTCAACATACGCTCCCTGTACAGGCACTCAATAGATATCTAGGACCTCTTCAACACCCTCTCGCTCGACTTCGCCTTCCACATAGAGACCTAGACCAATGCCAGCTCCACACCAGACATCGCAACTACCATCCCCAACGGGTACAAGATCCAGAGGAAAGACTGCCCCAATCACCCTGGAGGATGCCTTGCGGTCATCCACAAAAGCTCCCTCCGCTTAACCTCCATCTCGAATGACTCCTCACCCCTATGGAACACATCCACTTCTCGCCTACAGACCTCCCAGAACACGCACACCCTGTTCACTAACACAATCGCAAACTACATTGCTTCCCACGCCCTCGCCTACACGGACTACGTACTGCTGGGAGACCTGAATTTCCACCTTGACAACCTCAGCGACCCCAACTCCACCGCCCCCCTAGACAACCTCGCCAATATTGGATTGACGCTACTCATCACCAATCCCACCCACAAGGCAGGACACATCTTCGACTGAGGATCAACATTTGCTTCAGCCACACCACGCAACCCCTTTAGACGGACCACCACCGCACCCACTTCTTCTCGAAACCCACTGCACACAAGCCAACGCCACGCCCCACATGCAGAAACTGGAGCAAGATCACCGTAGAGCACCTCGCCTCAGTCAGCTGCACTGCACCCCCCACAACCGACGCCAACTAAGCAGCCAACAAACTCCACATATGGAGCCAATGCGCTCGCATTCCTCCAGAACTCCATCAGACAACACTACAAAAGCAACCTGGTCAACCACGGACCTCCGAGAATCCAAGCGCTCATGCAAATGACTCGGGAAAGCGTGGAGGAACAGCAAAAACCCCAGAAGCACGCACCGCCTACAGGACCGCCACTACAGCACACCATTAACTCATCAGATCTATGAAAAGGAACTTCATCCAGCATAGAATCCTCTCCAGCTCCCGTAACTCCAAGGAACTCTTCAACATCATACAAGAATTCACCAGACCCACCAGCGAAACCTCAAACATCCCTCCCTGCCAGGACCACTGCAACAAACGCGGCTCCTTCTTCCACCACAAGATTAGGACGGTCTATGACGACTTAGACTAACGGAACCAAGGCACCGACCCAACACCTCCCACCAGCAATTCCACCTAGCCGACCATCTTAGCCTGGACACGTGTCACCACAAAAGACACGGCAAAAGCCATGAGGAGCATACACTCCGGAGAACCCACTGACCCCTGCCCGCCGCACATCTTCCTTCCACAGGGCCATCTCCACCATCTTACCAGAACTATGACGGACTATCAACTGCACCCTCAAAACAGGCACGTTCCCCGACAACTGGAAATGAGCAGAAGTCATACCAATTCTCAAGAAGCCCTCAAGAACTACAGGCCCATCTCAGTCTTCGCCGCCAAAGTCACGAGAAGATCGTCAACATCCAGCTAAAAAATTCATAGACTCCAATGACATCCTCTACACATCTCAACCCGGCTTCCACAGCAACCTGAGCACGAGACCGCCCTCCTAGCTACCGCGGACAACATCGGCACATTCCTCGACCAAGGCCACACCGCAGCCCTCATTCTACTAGAACTCTCAGAAGCCTTCACACCGTCTCACACCGCACACTAACCGCAGACTCCACGACGCCGCATACACGGAACTGCCCTGGACACGCTCCTTCCTTGCCAGCCGAACTCCAAGAATTAAACTCCTGCCCTTGCTCTCCAAACCCACAGAGATCAGATGCGAAGTACCCCAAGGATCCTCCTTCAGCCGCATGCTCTTCAACATCTACATGGCCCCCTCGTAACCACCGTCAGAGAACACAGACTCAAAATAGTATCCTATGCCGATGGCACCCAGCTCATCCTCCCCCCTCACCAAGGATCCCAACATCACCAGGCACAAATTCCAGGAAGGAATGAAGGAGGGCGCAACCTGGATGAGCAGCAGCTGCCTGAAGGTCAACTCTGAGAAAACATAAGTCCTCATCCTCGGATCACCTCCCACCAAGTGGGATGACACCTGTGGTTCCCTGCCCTAGGCAAACCTCCCACTCCCACAGACCACGCCTGCAACCTCAACATCATACTCGACTACTCCCTCACTGTGAACTGACAGATCAACGCTATAACCTCCACATGCTTCAACAGCCTCCGCATACTGCGCAAGACCTTCAAATGGTTCACCCCGAATCCAGGAGGACCGTCACCCACGTCCTAATTACCAACAGGCTGAACTACGGGAACACCCTCTACACCGGAATCAACAAATCTCTACTCCACAAACACCAGACCGTCAGCCAGACTAGTCATCAGCATCAGCATCCCATGAGAAGACCACATCACCCAGCACCTACGAGACCTCCACTGGGTCCCTATAAAAAAAAAGAGTGACCTTCAAGCTGCTCTCACATGCCTACAAAGCCCTCCACAACACTAGCCCCCATTACCTCAACAAAAGAATCTCCTAAACCCAAAGAGAAACCTTCGCTCCGCTGACCTAGTCTTGGTCGAAACCCTGCATCCACGGAGCCAGAAGGGGAGGCAGATCCTTCACCTACATTGCAGAAAAGACCTGGGATGAACTTCCCCTCAGCATCAGACGAAGCCCCACACTGCAAGTATTCAGGAAGCGCCTCAAGACCTGGCTTTTCGGATGATCTGAGCTGCCAGAATCCACCGCCACTCCAGCGCCTTGAGACCCTCACAGGTGAGCAGTGCGCTCTATAAATCCTTGATTGATTGCGGTATCCAACCCACTGCCACCCGGCAACACCACGTACCAATTGTCCATCATATGGGGCGACAAACTATTCCCTATTTCCTCCATTGTCATCTCCATATGGCTGGCTCCGGACAAAGTCCAAAGCAAAAAGCTGGTGTTTTGTCTGTGCGTGATCAAGTGGTGAAGAAACAGTGTCTGAGGTGTTTAGTATTGGCTGTGCCCATCAGGATTAATGCAGCTCAGAGTCAGACCATGGATCCTCCTCCAGCATCTGTGCCGGCATCAACATCTCTGGAAACAACGGAGAGTTCGCACAGAACTAGAAGTCGATACCAACACCAGTGCAGAATAAGAAGCGGTTTCAAGGGGAACAGACTGTGCATAGGGTGGACCCACTTGCGGTTACCCAAAGGGAGGCTGCAGACCTTCATGCCGTAAGGTACGCCATAGGGAGAATGCCAAAAACGTGCAGCATGGACCAACAATGGAATCAGCTCCTCAGTAGAGCGGGAGTGAGACCTTGAGACCTAGTGACCCATCATACAGTCTTTGGGGACTGGAGTGAAATGCTGAGTCTTGCTTGTCCTTTTTATATTTTTTTCTTTGAAATTTACAAAAGACTTCGATTGCAAAGATGCTCTGCCACAGAAACTACTTCATGAGTGGGAGTGAGTTCACACACATTGCCCGAGTGAGACCAGCGTGGAGTCATGTAGTGCTTCACCACAAAGTTTCACCTTATGTTCACGATAGGCCTTTGGGTTCATCTTGATGGAGTCACTGCAGGCCATGGCATCATGAACCAACACGAGAGCCACACCTCATGAGGATCTGTCACATACATTTGTGTGAGACAGGCTCTACCACGCTTAAAACCTTAAGTCTTAAGGGGTGACCCGTTACCTTCAACAATGGAAAATTGTTGAAGGAAAAATCGATTCACAAAATGAAGGGAAAAAAAAGTGTGGAGCTCTGCATTCTTATCTAAAGGTGCAAAAAGAAAGGAACGGACGTCAGCGTGCATGGGTGGCACTTACATGCAGCTCCATTTGTCACTTCCAGAGAGGAAGGACATCGGCGCTTAGCCATAAGGTGCTACCACCAAAGTGCAGGAGCACTGCTTTTTGAGTTTCCAGATAGCGTCTGTCACTTGGAGATATTAAAATGATGAGGAATTTATGATTAGGAGATTTCTGTAGCAATCAAATTACATTTGCGAAATGCCTCTTCAATTTTGCTAAAGCATCTTGTTTGTAATATCTAAGTCAGAAGAGTGCAATAAAATTACTTGTAGCACATGTTCTTTCAATATTAATACATTTATAATCTGCCACCAAAACACTGCCCTTTATTATATTCGGCATTATGAATCGACTTGCAGAGATTTCAGTTAAGATTATCTAACAGTGTAATAGCAGGGACAGAAAAACTCGTAATTAAGGCAGGTAGTTAAATCAGTTACGTTTCTTGGGCCATTATAAGTTAAAATACTGTTCGTTATATGACAAGCAAAAAGTACCACATTCTACAAATTGGCTGCAGTACATCACTACTAGAGACCCCTTCAATTCTCCCGTGGGGAGCATCTATTATTGTGATTAGATCCAAATCAGAGCAGCTGTCTTAATGATAAGATCCAAACAGAGTCCCTCTTTTGCCATTTATTAACTTAGAGCAACTGTTGATCTCTCTTAATTGATTGACTATATTCATACAAATCACAGCCATAATATTACATATTTCCTATTTAGTAGATCCACCAACACTGGATAAAATTAAAAAGCTCAGACTGATAGCCTTGGATAGTATCTTAGTGGGTGGTATATTCAACAGGTGAGCAGAAGGTAATATGCAGTATTTTACCATTGTTGAGGGTGGGGAGAGACCATGACTCGTAATAGGCAAAGCATTGAGCTGTTCATTATGCCCTTCTTCTCCCTTAACAATGGTATTAAATAGATATTGAGCCCACCTTCATACGTGGTTTAAGCCATGGCATGTTTCATGTGTATTTGCTTTAAAAATCGGCATTTAACCAAAACCAACATTTTAGAAATTATATTTATGCAGCAAGTTAAAAATTGTTTTGGAACACTTTTTACTCTAAGATATCAACGAGTTGGTTATAGATATGTCTAAACCTCTTCTTTAGACCAGGACTGTGCATACATTAAAAAAATTAAATCAGGGAAAATCCAAGTGATTAAGCTGTGATAAGCAACTAAGGCAACTTTGATAGGAAAATCAATCATGTATGGCCTCTGAGTAACATAGCCTAATCATCCAAGCACCTCTTCTTAGTCAAGTAAAAATCGAACAGGGTTAAAAACAATGTTCTTGCTGAGATATTCCTACAGAGACATCAAAGAACAAAAACAAAGTCGCCAATAAAAATTTTAAAAAACGGTGGTATATTCACAGTGCTAGAGAAGTAAAACCATGCTTAGAAGGACCCTTAAACCATCCACAGTAAATGATTTTTAAGATGTTGAATCTGCAGGAAGAAGTATCCATTAGAAGAAAAAAGTAACATTTTTGGTAACAATAGTTCTGGGAGATAATGAATCTTTCTGGACATTGCTCACCTTACGAACATTCCCAAGGTGCCAGACTGGGTAAGCCATAACTCTGCAGAGCTTTCAGGTGGAGCATGTGACTTTAGCCACAGCTTCAGCTGCCCAGGATGTAAGGAAATCTAAACACATAAGATATTGACGGTGCACTGGCTTCAGTTTCTGGGAGCTAAAACTATAGCAGCAGTAAGAGACAAGACACTGCAAGTCTGGGATGTCATTAAGTCACTAACTCTCAGACGAGGAGGGAGGTCGATGGGAAACTTTCAGGAAGGTATAATATCCACCAGAAAATGTGTTACGAAAGTAAATTTTTTCTTCTGGTGGATACTTCTTCCTGCAGATTCCCCAAGCCCACAGAGTTGATCATCCAGTCATGTGTGGTGAATGTAATAAGATACAGCATGCCTGGTGTCTTCCTTGAGCAGTCTCTCCCCTTCCTTGCTTGGACGATGAGACGGAAACGCGTATGGAGGAGTGATGGGCTGGAGCAAGGGGAAAGCAGACAAACTGGTGCAAGAAAGGGAGGGCATTTACGAAGAGCCCGTTTAACTGGAGAGAACACAGCAAAAGGTGGCAGGATTGACTGGGTTTGAAGTTCACGGACCTAATGGGCCAAAGTTTTTGCAATGAAGTAAAAGTTTTTATCAAGCACCATGTAAAATGGACCAAATGGGGAAACTAAGAGAAGGTTATAACTAAATTTAAATTTGGTATGGAATAGAGTGAAAGAAAACAAAAAGAGCAAACCTTACAGAAAATGATCCACTTGGTTAAGTAAATCAGCTAGGTGAGTCTGGGAGATACAAGGCAACGGCAGCAGCCTAACAGGGTTTGACAGTGGTGATAACCATGCCCTGTACGGTATCAGACAGCGCAAAGCATAGAACATCAGAAAGAGAGGTCCACAAAGAATCCATACCTTCAAACTCACACAAGTCAAATTTATTCCAGTGGCATGCATAAACTGATTTTGAGGAGTGATTCCTTTTAGAACTGGGGGTCTCTAGTTGGCAATGGTATATACCTTTGACCAAATAGGGACCCTTGCTTCTGGAAAGGGATTACACTACTGGATAACCCCTGCTCACCCCCTTGGTAGCTTGGCACGAGCAGACAGGCTTATCTCAGAGGCAGTGTGTTAAGCATTTGTGAACACATACAGCAATAGAGTGAAAACACTACAGATGGACACCACACAGGTTTTATCAAAATAAATATTCTTTATATAGACTTAACACAAGGCCACACACGACAAAAATCCACAATACTGTACTTAATACAGACTTAAAGATGGTAGAAGTTGCTTAGTTCAAGTTTGCAATACATGGGACAAAGTTCTCACAAAAGTACCAGGTTGCGTAACGCAAAACAAACAAAAGGCTCGCAGAGTGGGAGATGCGTAGGTTCCGTGCTTCGGGAGAGATGATGCGTCGCGCCTCAATGCTTGCGCAGAGCAGGGGATGCGTCTTGATCCTTACCGAGGCGGAGGTGATGCGTAGACTCTCATCCTGCGGCCCTGTTGTGATGCGACAATCCGGTGCAATAAGATGGCGCTCTTGATGCGACGGCGTGCAGATGATGTGCGTACGCCCGGCAGCCGTGCTGCGAACTCTGTAGCTTTGGAGCCGCGACAGGTCCTGCGACACGCTTCTCCGGTGATGTGATGGCGACCTTGCGGCTGCGACACGCTTCTCCTGTGATGCGTCGGGTAACAGCTTTGACGAAGGCATGCTTCTATGGTGATGCGGCGGCAACCTCTGGGGCCGCGACACGCTTCTCCGGTGATGCAATGGCAACAGCTGCGACTGCGACACGCTTCTCTCAATGCGTCGTGCTTCAGGCTCCCAGCAACACGCAGGCTTCTGCAGACAGAATTCCCAGCAAGGAAACTCTGAGGGGAGCTGGGGGTGAAGTCTTTTGTCCCTGAGTTCAGCAGGAGGCAAGCACAAGTTCAAGCCCTTGGAGAAATATTCTGCAAGATGATGAGAGTTCTGTAAAAGTTCCTTCTCCTTTTCTTGGCAATAAGGAAACCACTGCAGGCCAACCCAGCAAACAGCACACTGACAGAGGGGCAGTCCAAACTCCTGCAGCTTCCTTGGTTCTTCTCCTTGGGAAAAGGTTGGTCTTGTTCCCAGAAGTGATCTAAAGTCTTGGGGTCTGAGTCCCTATATTTATACTCAAATTCTCTTTGTTCTCTGAAGGCAGAGAGGCCTCTGCCTAGTATCAACCATTTCTGGTCAGTCCTAGAGCACTTTGTTGACATGACTCCTCCTTTCCTTTCACAGTGCAGGGCAGAGACATCAGACACACCACAGGAGGTGGAGCTAGCATTGTGGAGGGAAGGCACAGCCCTATTCAGGCCCCAGATGCAACTCCTCCCACCCATCTAGATGCAGATCTCTCTATTCAGCACTGAGCTGATTCACCCTGTCTCCTGGAATCCCCCAGCCCCTGTCACTCAAACTCCAGACAAGGAGTTCACATCCTAGCAGAGGCAGGCTTGGATAGTTAGGCAAGAAAACACCTACTTTCTAAAAATGGTATTTTCAAACACAGAATGTTAAAACCAACTTCAGTAAAAGATGTATTTCATTCAGGCATACTAAACCCGAATTTCTAACTAGTTCCCTGAGTCAGTTAGGATTATAAGATGTAACAATCAAACTGCCCATTCTGGCCTATGGGGAACAGATAAGCCTTGCAATAGTGAAAAACAAAAATGGCTGTAATTCACGATTAGGACATGCCACACACACCAGGGCATGTCCTACCCTATCCTTACAATGCACCCTGCCATAGGCCTACCATAGGGGTGTCTGATATGAAGAAAAGAAAAGGTTTAGGGACTGGCAAGTGGGTGCACTTATCAAGTTGACATGGCAGTACTAGACTGTACATAGGCTCTGCAATGGCAGGCCTGAGACACACTTTAAGCTACTTCTGTGGCTGGCACAACCAGTGCTGCAAGCCCACCAGCAGCATTTGATTTACAAGCCCTGGGCACACATGGTGCACTGTACTAGGGTCCGACAAGTAAATCAAATAACCCAATCATGGAGTCACTAATCAATACATCAATTTAACATAGGGAGCACTGGGACTGTGGCACTGAATACCAGTGGCGCAGTGCCCAAAGCATCTAACCAGCAAAACATATCAAAAACAGAGGAGGCAATCAGTAAAAAATGGAAGGGAGACTCACGCCAATGATACCAGGTCTAACAATTCCTAACAGACAAGATTACTTTCTGTAGGTATACAGAAGGCCTCTAGATTTGCACCACTAAGTCTCCAGCATTAAGGGTCTGGGAAGGCGGAACCATCCATCCTTCTAAAAAAACAGATCCACCTAGTGTAGGGAAGTAAGAGGAGGCTGGCCAATGATCTCCGGGAGTACCAAATCTTGATTACCTAACCTGAGATCATTTTAGTTGTGCTAGTTCCTCACGCAACGTATGCAGAACTTTCAAGTAAAGCAGAATTCTAGAGACCCTCATTCTAGTTGAACCTGAAGACCTTCTCCAGGAAACTATTCGGGGGTGGAAGGGATGGTACACAACCAATGCCATTCTCTGTTAGAGCTGTCAGGAAGTGATACACGCATGGACACAACAATTTGGAGAGGATGCTGTCCTTCACTTTGGGCTGAATATCCCACAAATTCATCTACTGAGAGACAATTTAGTGAATCCCACCTCAGAACGAGGGTACCAGAAACGTTTGCATCTACCAGGAACACATGCAGCTGAATCGCCCAGCACCACAACTGTAAGGCCCCCACCAGAGTACAAGAGCCTACATAGGCCCTGATTGTTGATGCACCTCCCTGATCTGTTGGTGTAACAAATTGTGGTTTTGTTGACTGACAGAACCTGAATGCTAATCCCAGAGATAGAAGGGTAAAATATCATCAGGGCAAGGTAAACTGCCAGCAACTTGAGCACAATGTTGTGCAGGCACTGCTCGGACGCAGACAAAAGGAGTCACACAGTCATCAGTCCAATGAGGTGTCTGAAAAAATGATTGCCTGAGGCTGTGGAGGTGAAGGGATGACCCACCTGAGGTTGGAGGAACACATTCAAAAACAGAGGTCAGAGAGGAGAGCTGAAAATCTGCACTTGAGCTGCGAGGATCCCTCGATGCTAGAGCTACTGACTTCCTAGGCACCATCAAAGGACCCTTGTCTGCCAATTGGCATCAACATGATTCATGAAGCAATCAAGCTTCAACAGGAATCGGATTATACAAGGATCAAAGTCGAATTCAGAATCATCAGTCATATACTGTATATATATACAAACCTTGGATGAGGAAAAGCCTTTAACCCAATGCGTGGGAATGAGATGACCTCTGGAGGCTAATGGTGAAGCCCAATCATGGTGAGGCTTATACCCACAATGTTATGTAAGAAGTGCAGGAAGTACCCGCATCACCAGCTAATTACTATTATTCACTGATTCTCCAGAATATTTCGACTTCTAATCCATTACAGCTTTTTGCCAGACTGCCACTGTCCTACTGACCAACAGGACAGTGAAACCAGAAAAGATACTTAAAATTGATTTTTCATGTGGCTGCGAAACTCGAGTAGGTAGTGTCAACTAGCAAGGGAACACCATACCACTCTGAATGAAACCAAAACAAAGGAATAGAGATGCTAGTAATATTGACAGGTAGAAATCACGTAATGTCAGTTACATAAAGGACATTGACTGACAGGTACAGGAAGTTATAGATGTAAATCTGAATAGTGGCATTCTCTACATTCAGTAGGTTGGGATAAACCTTTCCTTCTCGCCTGTATTGGGAGTAGACAATGAAAATCGAATATGACACCACAGTTCAACAATAAAAGACTCATTATTACAAATCATTTGAGAAACCCTACATGCACTTCTGTGAATACGCAAAGAATAACGATTGCTTTCCTGCTCCTAACCAGTGAGAAAACTAGCTCTTTGAAGTATGAACTGAAAGTGTATTTTCCGCATGGTAAAATGGTAAACTAAACACTCATTTAACGGGGAGAGCGTGGAACGCATCACTTTGCATATTTTTAAGTAATACATTTATTGAGATTTACAACATAAAACGTGGTCGTAAAACAGGCGTTCAAGATGGGAGTACAAACATTAACCCTTACAAATTTTAAGGAAGGGAAAATTTGTGGGGGAAATTCAACATTAGAGGTGGAACGAAACCCATTATCATCCAAGGCAAGTCTCGATGCATAAAGTATAACCTAATCCGTAATTTTCCTGACGAGTGAAAATAATGTGATAAGTCCTATCATTGAGTCAATAGTGCTTTAACTTTTTGTTGTTTTTCCATATTTTCAAAACTATTCTTTTGGTTAAAGCGATGT
Source organism: Lissotriton helveticus (assembly GCF_964261635.1). Taxonomy (NCBI): domain Eukaryota; kingdom Metazoa; phylum Chordata; class Amphibia; order Caudata; family Salamandridae; genus Lissotriton; species Lissotriton helveticus. The sequence continues at coordinate 1,848,471,272 of NC_136065.1, read as the reverse complement.
CTCTTAAAATCAACAGAATAGTGCATTTGTCCAGTGGTTTTAGATGCGTAAGGTCAGTGGTGACCAGAACATCTCAAAAACTTAAATGATTTATGTGCAAATAAGTGAATGTGACTTAATGTGGAAAGGCTCCATGGCTTCATTATTTCATCCTTCAGCAAACGGTCGAGTCCACTCTGTGTTAGTGGCAAACAGATGAACTTAGGAAAACTGCAAGGATTTTGTGGTATACAGATTCGCTTCTAGGAAATAAAACCTGCAATGCTAGTCGCTCTGCTTCCACATGACTGCTGGTGTTGATAGCAAGGTCCGTTAAAAAACTAGCTAAATAAATACCCCCTAATTCCATAAGAATTTGTCCAGGTTCTGTAATTGCTCGGAACTAACTTTTACATTCTTTCACAAGCACCTTACAACAAGGAATTCCTGCGTTATATATGAGTGTGTGTGCAGGTTTACAGGGACGACTAGACACGTAAAAGTAACAGTCTTCTTAGCAAGTTAGTCAAGTAAATAAATAGTAGTTATATTGTGCTCTATATATTTAAGATTGATAGACCCTAGACTGCCACTGAAATGCTTAAAGAAAGCAAATACCAAGATTGATTAGAAAACAAGTGATGCTGTAGAAGCGAGTTAAACTTAAACGAGAGCACTCCTGTCTGGGAACTAAAGGCAAGGTATGTCACATATTAAGGTGGACTAAGGAGAAATTGTTGCCACAATGAGTTGCCTGTGATTAATGACCCACAAGTTCTCTTTTGGGGAGTAATATAGTCTTGAAAGTAGCGGCCAGGGAGCAACTTACTAATCCATTTGTGCATTAGACCTTGATTCTCAACCTCGACATCGTCTTTTATTGTATCTGGCAACAGTCATACTTTTGTCACACAAGCTGGCAACAAATAGGATAGTAGCATTCTTGGCCACCTCTCATTGCTGGAATAGTTTTGCTGATGCTTATAAGTTTGCTGCTGAATATTCCTACCCACAATAATCTGTTTAGCTCAACACCACCTGTATATGAATGTAGAAGGTGATCTATAATTTTCCAATACTTGAGCATTGGAATGTGGATACTCTTGGTTATAAAACAAACCTGCACTCTAAAGGATGTATTTTTCTAAAGGAAGACACCGATTTCTTGACTACTACAGCTCTCATTCATTTAACTAGAATATGCCTGTTTTTGTTCTTTACAAACGTATTATTAGGATAGGCGAAGCAGAGAGAGTATTGCTTGTATATTGTCCAGTCCATCATTTTATACATCATCCAAATACTGCCTCGATTCCAAATGATACACGCATGGACACAACAATTTGGAGAGGATGCGGTCCTTCACTTTGGGCTGAATATCCCACAAATTCATCTACTGAGAGACAATTTAGTGAATCCCACCTCAGAACGAGGGTACCAGAAACGTTTGCATCTACCAGGAACACCTGCAGCTGAATCGCCCAGCAACACAACTGTAAGGCCCCCACCAGAGTACAAGAGCCTACATAGGCCCTGATTGTTGATGCACCTCCCTGATCTGTTGTTCAGGGAGGTGCCTGATCTGCATGTCATTAGCAGCATGGGTGCCCGGCCGTGCAGCGGACATGCCGCTGGTGCGCCATAGGCAAGCCCGTCTGCGCCAGTTCGTTGCCAGAAATGCAGCCAGTTTTGAAAAATCGAGGCACATTTATGCCCAGAATGAGTTGCTTGCTATCAGAATGCAGGCTGGTAGGTGCCAACAATCTGATCTGGGTGGTCTAGAGGGTCCCTTTGGCTGCATAGGCTGTGGCTTCATGTCAGCCACTCCGACAACGATTAGCAGCCGCCCCCTCCCCCCTTCTGAGTAATCACACAACCATCTTTCACCTTAACTGCCGCTCCCTAGCTAAACATTTTTCCAATATCTATGATCCCCAGAGACCTGGCTTTCGGAGGACATGGTCGCAGAGAAGGTGCTTGCGCTCCCAGCTGGCTATAAGACACATCCCTCAACAGGGAAACGAGAAGTGGTGGTATTGAGGTCATTCTCAAAACAGGCTATCTTTGCACCTTCATAAAGCAGCCAGTTGAGTGTGCCCGCTTTAAAATCACCCTGAATCCCAACTACACGATGACAGGCTTACTTATCTACCGGCTACCGGGCACTTCAAAAGTCTTCAGGGAAGCTCTTAGAAAGACAGTCAGTACCCTGGCGATTAATGCCCCTAATTTTCATCTGGATAACCACTCTGACTCCAAAGTGACACATTTTTTGGCTGATCTTGCAGCTTGTCAGCTCGATTAACGGGTCTCAGGTTCGACGCATTCTGCTGCCCATCAGTTGGACCCAGTTTACACAAATATACCCTTTCTTACGGTCCGACCCCCTATCCCGCGGGGCTGGACGGACCATTATTTGGTCCCTATGTCTGTCCAGGGCATCACGCCTGTGTGTAACTTAGATAAAACGTTCTCCACAAACACCCTTGGCATAAACTGAATTGGGACCAATTTCAAACCCACCTCTCTGCTACTTCCCCAGACTTACTGGCTGATTCTAATGAGGCCAACTCGGTCTTCACAATTGGATTAGCCAGCCCTTGTACAGTTTGATTCCAGCTAAGTGGTCTATGAATCGCCAATCTAAGTCCAATCCATGGTACAACATTAAATTAGCTGCACTGCGTAAAATCTATAAAAAGCTGGAGAGAATTTGGAGAAGGGATTTCGATCCTACTTCTAAGGATCACTATCAGGCTGCTGTTAGAAGATACCACAGGGCCATTCAAGCTGAGCGTGCAGCATTTTATGTGGAGCAAATCAGCAAGAGCATCAACCCGGCGAAGAGAATCTTCTCGATAGTCTCAGGCCTTAAATCTCAGAGAGACGCCGAAGCTCCACTGATCACTTCTGATCAGAAGTGTACAGAGCTTGCTTCCTATTTTGTTAGGACTGTAAAAGACATTTATAAATGCTTCCCTTCGATCCAACTTGCCCCCCCCCCCGAGGCACCTCGCAATTCCATCATTGGTAGACTAGAGGCCTTTTCCACCCCCTCCCTCTGGATCTATTACTCACCTTTTGCTCTAAAATTAAGTCGGGCTCTCCAGTCAATCCTTTAAAGCCCAACCAATTTCGGAAAATTCTTTCCACCATCCTGCATCCTTTGGGACAGGTGATCAATAGCTCCTTGAGCACAGCGGTCATGCCTACAGCCTGGAAACAGGCCAGGGTGATACCGCTACTTAAAAAAACTTTCTTAGACCCTAAAAAGCCAGAAAATGTTCTGGCAATCTTCCTGCTACTGTGGGCCGCTTAGTTCGCGGAGGCCTACGTTAACTCTCTCCTCACGGAACACCTAAACTCCAACAACAGAATCGACCCTTCCCAAAATGGCTTTCGCCCTGGCCACAGCAGAGTCGGCGCTATTGGCTGTGACTGAACATCTCTGGACAGCTTTAGACGCCGGGCTGACGTCGGCACTGATCCTTCTGGATCTCAGTGCCGAGTTTGACACTGTGTCCCATGCCATCTGGTTGAGCCGCACCGCGGAGGCTGGAATCATCGGCTCAGCCTTGGAGTGGCTGGCCTCATTCCTTACAGATAGGATGTTTCAGGTGATAGCTCCCCACTTTATCTCTGGCATTCTCCCCATCAAGCAAGGGGTACCACAGGGCTTTTCCCTGAGCCCTCTGCTTTTTAATCTCTATGTACAACCCCTGACTGTGGTAGCCAAGAGCAGAGGGCTGACCATGGTCTCCTATGCTGTGCTGACGAAACACAGTTGGTAGTGGCCCACTCGAGCGACTCCAAGCAGGACGCTATTACATTTCAAGGTGATCTTGCGGCAGTCGCTGAGTGGATGACCGCCAACTGTCTCCAACTGAATGCCAACAAGTCGGAGGTGTTGGTGGGAAAGGACCATGGCCTATGGCACGAGCTCTGGTGGCCCAAGTGCCTTTGCATTGCTCCCGCCCCCAAGCCGGCAGTGAAGAACCTATGGGTGTGGATGGATACCTCGCTTAACTTTAAGATTCAAACTAAAAAGGTAGAGGAAACCTGCTTTGGATTGCTGCGAGGACTTAAACCCATCTTGGGCTTCTTCGATGCCCCTACCAGGCAGATCATCATCTAGGCCCTGATTTTGTCAAGACTTTACTACGCTGGCTCGCTATATCTGCGTGCGAACAAGTCTGAAATACAGAGGCTACAGAGAGTCCAGAATGCAGCCGCAAGATCTCTCTTCGGTCTGTGTAGAGCCTGCTCAGTGACTCACGCCATTCACCGCATCCACTGGTTGCCAGTGGCTAGGCGTATCGAGTTTAAGGCCCCCTGTATAACCTTTGAAGTCTTGAAATTTGCATCACCGATCATCTTGACTGATCTGCTTCTACACTATGTTCCCTCCCGCCAGCTGCGCTGGTGGTGGTCCCCCGAGTCAGGAGGGTTCGTGCCGGAGGTTGCTCCTTTCGGAACAGAGCAGCTATCCTTTGGAAATTGCTGCCGGTCCACATTTGGGGTCTTAATAATCTCCTCGGATTAAAAAAAAAGCCATAAACACCTTCCTCTTTCTCTCTTCATAGGTCCTCCTGTGTCCCCTTCTACCTTGTCACCTCATTGCTGTTGAGCGCCGGGACGCCTTTTTGCTGAGGCAGCTATCGCGCTTTATAAACCCGCTAACATAACAGAACATAGATCACTACTTTGACTTTTGCCAAGTTCACTCCCAGACCATTTACCCTAGTGCACTCCTCAAACATATTAATTAGTCGCTGGCGGGCCCGCTTTTCTTTAACTTTACATAACTAAGTCGTCTGCATACAAGAGGTTGTATAATGACTTACCTCCCAGTTTTGGCAGATGAGAATTGGCAAGATCCAACACCAGTGTGAGATCTGATACATAAAGATTGAATAGCAAGGCAGCCAAGGCACAGCCTTGCGTGAGCCCTGCTGTTGTATGGAACTTCCTGCCAGCCTTTATTTTTTTGAAATGTCGTCTGATTCTTTGGACTTAACTCCTTATCTTTTGCCCAGGATGTCAGGTCTTCCAAGAACAAGCCCGCTAAGTACTTTGCTTCTACATCTAAAAGAGAAATCAGACGTAATTAGTTGGTGAATTCCTATTCCCTCCCTCAAAAATGGCATGTATTATTGAACCCCTCCAAGAATCTGGGACTTTTTCCTTCTGTAGAACTTCAATGAAGACAGGAGCTAATTGCTCAGAACGGGGCAGAGAAATTGCTTTTAAAAACTGCTTGGGGAATCCTGTTTGGCCCCAGGGCACAGTCTATTCGTGAGTACTCAATGAGTTTCTGTAGTGGTCAGAAAATTGCTTCTGACACAGCAAGTGGGCTAACTTCTGCCTCAGACAGGTGCAACTCCTCTTCCTTAAAGTTATTTTGTCCACTGAAGATTCATGGGTCATGCTACTCAGCTTCCAGGTGAATTATTAAACACCTTACCGAGTTTTGCTCACTAATGTTTCCATTGTTCGCCCTATGAAGTCCATGTTTCTTTTGATTTACCATCTGCAAGAACTTTACAGAGTTCTTTAACTTGCTGGCATACACTAGCTTGGCTCAATATTCTTCGGAATTATGTTTCGCATGTAGCCAAATCTCCTTCTTCAGCTTTTTCCTGCCCAATTTCACAGCAATTATTAGCTCATTGTTACAGGGGTCTGCTTGCCTTAAATGGAGATGCCTGTTAAATGGAGATGACTTTTAATATGCACGATTACTGGAGGGAGTCTCTTCTGATGTTTTCCATCCACACGAAAGCCAGCATGGGAATTCTGAAGTTATGTATTCAATGAACTTTTCCAATTTGCCAATCTGGCCCCCATTTTTTGTAGTTAAGGTAATGAATGCCGGGTTCAGTTTGAAAATGGATGGTAGGCTGACTTCTTTTCACTGAAGCCTTTTTAAGTTTGCTGTATGCACATCTGCCAATAGTAGCTTGGAAATCTGGGGTAATGATATTGTTGCAGGTAATATTACAACCTGTGGGGGTGATCACTTTCAAGTCTATGTTCAATTCTATATTGTAATATATGTGCAAATAGGAAAATAGAAGCCATTGTGTAATCCAAATATGAGATGCATTTCTCATAAACCTGTGTCCTGTAAGGAGGGATGTCGTCTGCAAACCTGCCATTCAGCACTTTTAATCCTACTATTATGCAAAAAGTTAGAAAACTCCTCCACAACTTACCTTGGCAGGGCTTACGCAGAGGGACCTGAATAGGTTCTTGCCCATACCAGCCTGCTTTATATGGACTTACTTCATCATCTTTTTTTTAATCTATATATCCGTCCGCCAATAAAGTTCAACTCCGTTTCCTTGACCTTACGGTTATTCTGGCAAAAAGATCTACCACTATGAGATGGAAGTCGGCAAGGCCACCTGCAATATACGCATGGCACACAAATGCTACGTGGGGTGGGGGAGCTGAAAGTGCAGTTATCCGCCGGGAAGAGGCAAGGGGTTTACGGAAGAAGCAGATATCTATGGAATGGGATGTAATGTTGGAAGCCTTCAAAGGCATAACCCCATACCACACATCTAGTACCCCTAGCCCACAATAGGCCATATCGGCGCAATGGCATGCAAGTACATGCAGTTTAGATGCCCATGCAAGAGGACACGGCCATAATAGCCAGTAGACTCTTGCTTACAGCATAGGACGGTAAAAACAATTCAGTTTACAACAGAACGTTAGAGCACTGGTCGGAGGGTTAGGGGGGTTTAGTTAGTTTATGATAGTCAAGAAATTAGCTGTAATACAAACAGCAGGACACACTGGATGATTCCATGTACATGTATTCCTGATGTGAGATATACAGATTGTATAATGTACACCAAACACTGCAGAAAAGTGATGTTATATCTACAAACAAAATGCGTAGCAATGAACTTATGGAAATGTGATACTATCCGGTATTGAAGTTAATGAAAACTAATAAAGTATGTTTACAAACAAAATCTGTATATCCATCCGCGAGTGCATTCCTTAAAAGATTTGCAAGTCAGAGTTTATAACTATGCAGACGATCTGTGGCTGTTTACAATTGACCAGTCCCCGGAATCCATGGAATTCTTCCATAATACCATGCTGTATATCAATAATTGGATGAATAGCAATCATCTTAACCTCAACTTTGATAAAACTATGACTGTCATTGTACAGAATAAGGTTGATCTGTGGAATTCTTCCTTTAGGCCCACAATGAGGAGTGCTCAACGTGCCACCACACACACAGCGTAAGAACACAGTGAAGGGTCTACGAATTCTCATCAACAAAAATCTATCCATGAAACCTCAACTTGAAGCAGTCGCATCCTCCTGTTTTGTAAAATTGTGAAAAATCAAGATTAGCAAATTTCTTACATGTGATGCCTTGATCCAGGCCATTTTGGCTTTAATCAGTTCTAGATTAGACTATGCCAACTATCTTGTCCTCCCCAAGGGCCTGAACCATAGACTTCAAATAATTCAATACCAGGCTTAGTTTGTAACTGCTTAGGCATTTCAATAACACCCCCTTGCTGAGAAAGCTTCACTGGCTTGCGGTGGAACAGCATTCTATTTTTAAACAGACTGCATTATTTTTAAATCACTTCACTGCAAAAGTTCTGTTTTCATATGATCAAGAATCCAAAAATACAACTTAATCCACTATATACAACTAATCGCAACTTAAGGTCCACACACTAGAACCTCTTCGTAACCCCCTCATTTAAAAAGAAGAGACTGGGATGTTCCAGACTTTTTGTGCTTTCCCCTCACATCTGGAACCTCCCTCTCACCCCCTCCATCCAAGTTGCGATCTACATCCAACTATACGAGATTCTGGAATCTCTTGAAGAGTTTTGGCTCCTCAGACAAGCGTAATAGTTCTTGCCTGCAGCGAGTTGTCCGTTACCCAGCGCCAAGAAACCTGAACTGTGATCGAGCGCTATATAAAACCCTCTAACATAACATCTTGGCTACCAAACAGATTAGCATTAAAACTCCTGCCATCAATAATTCTGAGTTTGTATGCTGCAACATGATATCCTTTATTACTTCCCTTAGCCATTCCAGAGAGATTGTTGTATTCCTCTTTTTAGGATTCTGTACACATTGATGATTATCAATTCAGACTCTGGGTCTGAGGTCCACCCTTTAATGCTGACTGGCAAAATCCCTGGCTCAGTTTTCCCCACTGGAGGAAGGGGCGGGGATGGAAGGGGATGATAGATGCAACTCACAACTTATACAAGTAGCAAGACCACCTTTTAGGCACACTTTTTTTCGTCTCTATTGCGGGGCTCACGTATACATAGTCTACAAAACTGATTAAAGGCCCTTTCTACTGCAACATAAGAACTTGAAAGGTTTGCCAGTAACAAATGAGATCATAGTAGTTTATCTATGGAGTCAGGTCACCCAGGTTCCATGAACATATTTTCAACACAGGCCCCGATTCAGAATGTGCCCTTATGTTTCAGTGAGCTGAGTTCTTAGTGGAAAGGGCTGCGGGAAGTCAACCCCAATCCATTGGGGGATGGGGATGTTGCGAGGGTTTGTACTTGGTTGACCATTGATCAGCTGTAGCATTCTGCCTTGGGCTTATTCTTCTTAGACAATAGGTTTTTTGTTTGAGGGCCTACTCGCCCTTTAATAATAATGTTGTCATTGGTGGAGTTCCCCTATGCTGGCGAGTGAGCAGTAACGGCTAGGCATTTGCGACATAGCATGTCATTTTTATTCCTCAATTCCATACGGATTTGTTGTGGTAAACTAAGTCAATGTATTCTTTTGAGGCAGAGGTTACCATTGTCGGGTCGGTTAGTTGTAATCCACACCTTGGTATAAACTCAATGGTAATTATATCTTGTCTGAATCCAACTCATGGCAAGCAATTCTGCTACAAATCTAAGAATGTTGCCAGGATTTAGCACACCTTGCATTCCCCATGACTGGTATTCTTCACAGGAGTATGTTCACGGAATTACCGCTGATTTTTATTTCCTTTTTTGCGATAATTGTGTAGCTTTTCCTCAATCCTAAGGACCTTTACTTTCAGATTTGTGGCCTGTACTTGACTGTTTGTCACTTGTCGTAGAATTCCTGCTTGCACTCTGACACCGGTTTCACTCCAGCAAGGTGTGCTACTCTGCTGAACAAACCCGATCTCCACAATGCTATTGACTTGAATGTTTACAGACGCCACATCCAATATTGTGCCCATGGAGAATTCGATTAATCCGTAATTCCTGTTCCAGCTCAATGACACAATTACCTCCAGGCTGGTTATTTTCAGTACTGGCCAAAGGATTTTCATATTCTTTGAGTTGAATTCTCAATAGGATTGTAAGACTACTGCCCAATGTGTCCTTCAAATCTTCTGTCCTGATGATGACCCTTTTCTGGTTCATTTGGCATTGCGGGTCAAAACATTGATAACTTTCAAACGTGGACTGTATTTAATTTGAATGTGGATGACGACACTCAAAAGTGTCTTTAATAAAATCATACTATCCCGTTCAGTCACATGTATACAGTATTGACTATAGCACCAGTGCACTATTTATTAATCTTATCACTTTTCACTCCACCATCACCATATAGGAGCACCTTTATACAATATTTGATATTACTTGATTTTGAGATAGCTTGCTGCAGCAAAATAAAATTCCTTAAATGTATAAAGAATCCCTTCTTGTACAAGGGTTCATTAAGAAACTGTTGGCATGGAAGTCTATGGATCCCTCCTCCCCAGTGGGGACCATTTATGCCTTTAATTTTCACTCTCACTGCATACATCTCTTGTTGCTCAGGGGCTTAGGCCCTGCTGCTTGCTTATTTCTTCCTTTTGGATATTAATTTTGTCTTAGAAATTCCCCTGGGCCTACAAACGTGGCAGGGTTTGTACTATTTTTGATGGTTACAACTGGGAATTACTTCCATCAATGGAATTAGCATTGGTCCAATCACCTTTAAGCTGAGCTGGACTGTATTTTATATACCTTGTTGGGTATATCCTACTTTGCGTCCTTCATGCAAAAGGGTACATTCTCATCCAAAACGCTCCCTGAGCATAGCCGGTAGCGGTCACACTAATTCAAATTGCACCGCCTGTGAGCGCGTGATCTTGTGACACGCAGCTCTAGGCCACTGATGGTTGCTGGTATGCAGCAATTTGGCAGCCATCAGGTCGATTGAACTGAGGAAAACAAAACCTGAATTCAGAACCCCGTATTTGCCCTGACGAATTTGCTGAAGTAATAGCAATGAAACATGTCGGCATTATTCAAACATGGTATAATATGAACCATTTTTAAACTTGGTCCACTTGCAGCAGCAGAATAAAGTTATTACAGCCAGCAAGTGGCTCCACATTTTAGCAGCAGTGGCCATTTTTCGCCTTTTGGCCATTGCAGGGGTTTAGGTGCACACACTCACTTTATTACTTTTGAGATAGATGAGTGGACAGTTAGATTGTTTATATACACGGCACTTTGTATGAGTTGGTAATTCACCTTTATAATTACTTTGTTGTTTTTCTCTGTTCTTTTGTCACTACGAAGAGAAAGCGACCAATGATGAGAAGTGGGTAAACTGGTAATTTCATGCCAGGAACCCCCTCGGGTGTTACTACCGTGAGGCGCTTTCTCTTTGTTTTCACATTTTTTCACTCTTCTTTCACCAGCGGGAACTAGATTAGACCGTAGTATACTTTGTAGTATATACACCACGACCTGCAGACTAGTGTTAAGTAAACACATTTAGAGTTGGAGTACGACTGATTGTGCAACTCCGCCCCAGGTCTTCTGACGTGTTGGTGTCTGTTGGAGGAGGTACTTATTGTTGAACTCTACTTTATCAACAACAGTAATGCATGGCCATCTTGAAAAAATATAAATTATGAAAATTATGTATTTCTGATGGTCTCCTATAGGCCCCATAATGTCAATAGCGACCGTTTTCCATGGACCCTCCGGAATGATTGGTTCACACATATCAGGCCTCAAAGTGTTAAGTACTTTATCTGAATTTGAACAAATAACACATTCACAAACTAACCTTTCTACCAAGACATCAATACCTGGCCACCAATACCATTGTTTTACATTTTGTTTAGTTTTAACAATACCACAATGGTTCTTGTGACAAAGTTGTAAAATAGATTTTCTCAAAGACAAAGGAGGAATGGCTTTATCTCCCCGGAAGATAAAATTATCCAAGACAGTCAACTCATTCCTTACTTCCCAAAAGGGCTTAAGATCAGAAGAAATTTTACTCTCATCTGGCCAACCTTGATGAATGAAAAATTGCAGAATTTAAGAAATTATCCTTCAAATACTCCTCCAACCACTTCTTTTCAATACAGAAAGGATTCTCAACATGGATAAGAGCAATTTGTAATGAATCCCAATCACATCACATTCTTGCAAATCAGATGGCATGGGAGAAAGAAAGTCAGCAATTACATTGCTTTTGCCAGGAAAATAAACAATTTTAACTAAGAAATCTTGCAAACGCATCGACATTCTTGCTATCCTAGCAGAAGCATTAAAGAGTCCTTCAGTAGAAAGGAGTTTGGTGAGAGGTTTATGATCAGACCTTACCACACATTCTTTATCCCAAACAAAACTACAAAAATGTTCCAAAGCCCAAACCACAACCAAAGTTTCTTTCTCAATAACAGAAAATGTGCTCTCAGGATTTGAAAGAGCTCTGGAAGCGTATGCGATATGTTCCTTTCCAAAGACATCTATTTGAGAAAGTACTCCACCTAATCCTTTGTTGCTCGCATCTACAGTAATGATTGAGCTAAAATCCAAATTAAAAGGACTTAAAATGGGAGCATGAATGATGTCCAATTTAATGCTATTAAATTCATCTTCACATAAGGCAGACCACTCGAACTTGACTTTACTTTTAAGGACTTGTCTGATGTTGAAAACTTTACTAGAAAACCCTTTAATAAATTTAGCATAAAATTCGACCATTCCTAAAAATGACCGAACATCGTCTTTGCTTGAAGGAGGGGGTGCTTCTTTTATAGCATCCACTAATTTTGGTTTAGTAGACACTCCATCAAAACACAATACATGACCTAAATAAGTCACGGACTTAACACCGAAATTACATTTAGAATATTCGATAGTCAACAATAATAATTCCAGAATGTAAATAACATGACACCTAGTTTTGCTGGAAATGTGTTTATTTTACTTCTCCCGTAATCTTACCCTGTCCGGGCAGCTCTTGCTCTGACATTATAACGTGCTGGTTATTACCTCACTTGTTGAATACATCTGTAACTTAGTGGGGGGATCTGCCTGTGGGGTTGCTTATCGCTTGTTTGCTGCTTTTAACATGATGATTGGTTAGACCTTTTTGCTATGATGTATATTCAGTTTTTATGTAACTTTTTTTTTTGCTCTTGCAATGCCTCTGCCCCCCACCTTAACCTGGTTGGTGTTGCTATATCGTTGGAGGGCAGGGAGCCTTCCTTCTGGTGAATTTGTAGAAGGCCTGTCAATGATTTTTTGGGTATCCACTGCTGGGTCTTGCTTATTACAGATCGAGAAATTGGGACTGCCACATGCCACAACCATAACCCCCGCATTGAGCCTCTGAATTATGTTATTAGTTCCTGGATCACTTCTACTGAAGACAGTAAAGTCAAAGCTGGTTCTGAGCTTATAAGGGATTTGAACTCTCAAATGTATTTTCCTGAGATGTGCACTTATTAAAGAAGTTTAAGATCTTAGGCGATGGTTGGTTTATTGGTGCTACTACTGCTCTTCATATTGGTTACTGGGTGTTGTAGCTTTCTGCACATGGGTCCGGGTAATGTGCTTGACCTACAGAAGACACTGGCTAAGTCACTGGATATATAAATGAGTTGTATCTGTTATGTTGATAGTAGAGCAGCTACTCCCCTTGGTTTTCTGTCTCTTAGCTTGTCTCCCGGATGTGGGGAAATCAGTGCAACTGAAGTGTCTTCCAGGGGGAGAGAAACTTTGTACTCGTCACTTGTTTTTGATTGCATTTTTCTTTAGGTGACCCAGGGGTCTAATCCTTGCAGTCCCAAAAGGCAAACAGTTGCAACTATAATCAAAATATATCGTCCGATGCAGGACATTACAATGTGTTGTGCAGCGTGTGGGATGCAGCAGAAGGCTGGGCAGGTGAGAAAAAGCAAAAGGTGAAGCAGCAGGCCACCCACAGCTGCAAGCTAGCCGCGCTGCGACCTGGCCCGGCCACTTCCACAGACCGAGGGTTGCCTACTACAGCCTCTTCTAAAAGTTATTCTGCTGGGGGGGGAGGGGGAGCTAGTTTATCATGCTCACCTCGGCAATTCTCCTTTTCCTACTCTTCCTGCTCTTCTCTCCTAGGGGGCACAGGGTTGTTCAGTATCTTGTGAACAGGTGCGATGCTGATGTGATGCAGAAAGTGCGAAGTCATCGGAGTGACCGCCGAGGAGGTAGCCACCTGCTTAGGTCTCTGCACTCTTCTGCCTTGCTCAGACTCAGCAGACTCCGAGTCCCTGCTCATAGCAGGAGAGGGGCTGGTAACAGCAGCCATAGTTGAGTGGGCGAAGACCGGCCTCGGCTGGCCACAACACAAGCAGTGGCAGATGCAACATGTGGGAAAGCGACAGCGCAACTCCACGCCACCGCTGTGACACACCGCGACTCACTGCAACCACCACCGACAGAGACAAGAGTAGCCTCATTGCCCCTTGGCTCCCCTTCTCCGCGAGCCCACTGTCAGCATTTCTGGAACCGGCTCATCAAACCACTCAGTAATAACTCTCTGCAGAGTAGTTTCGGGGTCAACTAGGTGGCTTAAGTCAGGGCAGCTGGACATGCCACACCCTCTGTCTAAACAAAAGTAAAGTCGATATAAAAGAGTTCCATCTTATCGAGCTCTCCAAAAATGTACATACGGATTTCTTAAAAAATTCGCAAACAAAAGCCGGAACATAAGCTACATTGTTTCTTTGCAGTATGCACGGAAAATAATCGGTGGTTGAGCATGTTCATAGTAGTAATCACATTTATAACTAAATAATTTTCTGTTGTATTTTAATTAGTATTAACGACTACAGTGCTACGAGGACAAACTAGGGAAGAATGAGCTATATACATGGCAGTAACCTAGCCTAATCAATTGTTGTCCATTTTAATGGCTTCAAACAAATGAAGGTTTAGGCTAGTAATGATGCAAACTTATACCTTGCTAGTTACACAGACTTTTACAGCAGACGTGCATAGCTCGTTAACCAAGTTAAAGGAACTTCTGACCTGAAAATTACATGGACCACCACACAAACACGGAAACCCACATATATATCCTAGGAGGCTTGGAAAATGTGATCTCCAAGTGACTCTCAGTACTGTTTAGAATGAAAATGAATCTATAATATTTGACGACGAAAGCAAGTGTTCAGCTGATTACACACAGATCTCGGCAACAAGTGCATTATCCGCTCAAACAATTTGACATGGAGTATTGCTACACACCAGTGGTACATAAGTGCTTCACAAATGCCTTTGGATTTGGATAATTGAAGAAGATGGGTTACGGCCTCCGTGGACCCCCATTTTAACAGGAGTTACCCCTGGCCAGCAGAAACAGTAGGCGAGTTAGTTTGGCTGTTAATGTTCCAACTTTGCTGCAACTTGTAGGCCAAAGTTTCGAAACTAGCGGTGTTTATTTCAGCTTTTCATTCTTCAGGGGTGAACATACTGAGTAAGACATTACACTCATTAGCATTCCAACTACGCAGCAAGAATGCACTAAAGAACCAACCGAAATCCACTAAAAAATGTTTAACACTAGTGTGTGGATGGTTGTGAGGGCTAAGCGGCACCTCTATACTGGCGAAGAAAATGGTGCTGCAAATGGGCACTCGCGTGGGCTGGGCTTAAACTAAAGTTCGTTTTACATTAAAAGGAAACAAATGGGCCACTCAGTTGCGCTCATGTGAGTCAAGACTATCAGGTTTACCTTGGCTCGCTCACCTAGAACCACAGCCGTGTCAGTCCATACATGTGCATCTACCTGAACATTAATTATAATAATCTAGGAAAGAAAACCGTAAATCTATTTTGGCTGTTTGTGATGCAGCCCAATTTCACCACTTGATGGCAGCACTAGAATGCAGATACAAAACGAAGAAATGTATTCGGGTTTAAATACAGAGTTAACTCCAACAGCAGATGTTATTCTCCGACCAGGGGCATCACACTACATGATGGATCAAAGTTACAGAAACAGACTGTCCTGGAGTGCCCATCTTGTAGACACAGCCACTTTATGGTCCGTCGGCCACATTTTGACTATGCCAAGTAACTTCCTTAGCATAATTGATGGGGCCTTAAAGTATCTTTCTTCTAAGCATGCAAATATCTGGGACCTACAGATAACATGCTTTCTGTAGTAAACCAATTTTTTATTGGCGTAGGAGCAATCACGCACAGAGGTCTCTTCATACAACAGTATTAGCATATTACATATTCTGAGAGGCCCTAACAGGATACAAATCCTTACTGGATAAAAATGAAGGAAAACTGAGGAGAAGAGGTAAACTTGAAAAGGTAAAGATCATCCAATCAAAACCTTCCTGAATACCAAGTCTTGAAATACTGAACTGCGGAAGGCAAAGTGTTGTCGGATATGGAAAAAAGGAAATTATTTTTACACATATTCCTAGCAGGGAATGCAGTGCTATGGGTGGGTATGCTCTGCCCCACCAACCACTACAATGAACAACACACTCCAACTTCCAGTAAGGTGTGCCGCAATGCAAACAGGCAACCAACACTTGCCTGCAAGAGTGAACAAAGCAGTTAGATCTAATATGGAAGGTTACTTACTGTAACGGCATCCTGGTTTTCTTCCTTAATTAACTTCAACACAGATAGGTAGCATGATCCTTTCGGGCAACTCTAGAGTTAAAAATGTTGTCTGTTAGTAGGGTTGTGCCCGTTGCAGGGAATACCACCTGACCCCAACACTTTTACCTAAAAGATCACACTATTATTCACTTCGTCAATAAAGAAACTAAACCGTAACTGATCCTTACGAAGGACAGACAACAGATATTTGATAGAAAGGCTACGGAATAACAGTAGGTAGTAAGGGTCTATCACGTTTCCTAACTTTCATGTACCACCAGAGTACAAAAGATGTACACGATCATGCAAAAGAAATGCTGGCCCAAAAATCAACCCCCAGAGGTAGCGTTCTTTACAATTTTACTTGAAATATAACCACAAAGCTTCTGACATCAGAACTGAAATGGTGAGCATCCGCGGAGATAACAGTCACAACTTTGGTTCACTGAGCTTTCATCTATATGCAAAACATTTTGGGTTGAGCAACAGCTATAACAGGTGCCAGACAACTGAACCAACCACCAGTTAGTGGTACACTGAGGAATGCCCACATTAAACAATGAAACAGGAGGAAAAGACAAAAGACAAAAATAAAAAATACCAGACGGTGACCATGTAACCGCATATGGATTTCAAAGTTTAGACAAACTTTAGAGCTTTAGTTTTAATCAAGGTGATAATAATAACCAATTTCAAACCACAAAATAATTTGAGTGTACCCTGAAGCCCCACAATCCCAATCTAATTATTACTGTTGGCGACAGCATCCAGATGAGACTATTCAATGGTAATATTGTATAGAGCTGTGTGTCACTTCAGACTGCTTTAAGAACGGAAAAACAACATAAGAAACAAGAAGCAATGGGATGAGTCATATAGTAAAGTAAAAGTAAAGTCCACATTTGTAAAGCGCACAATCACCCGTAAGGGTCTCTAGGCGCTGGGGGGCCGTCGGGAAGATTAAGCGAGCTATTGCCCAGAGTCACATGGTGCTGGGCTAACCTGCCGCCGGAGCCGGGGATCGAACCGTGGTCCCCAGATTCCAGCGTGAGTCGCCCTGGCCGCGGCGCCACACCTCTTCCACATATAGGATGGGCTTCACCTGTATCCAAGGTCCTTTAATCAGGACACCTAATCAGCAAGGAGTTCTGTTACAAAGGAAGCCCAAATTTAGGAGTTTTCTTTGGGAGTTTTCTGGAACCGTACAGTTGCATTTGGATTTCATGGTGAGGCTGAGGATATTCCATAGTTTAGGACCCTACAGTCGAGGGATCTGCATCGAAGTTTCGACCTCTTGCCAGACTGCTGATGGATCAGGTTGGCAGAAGTTGATGGGCGGTTTCTGGCTGGGGAGTAATGAGAGATCGATTTCTGCATGTATTCCGGGATTTTACTCCAGTAATACTTGTGGACAGTGCACTTGGACCTTGAATTTGATCCTGGCTTCTTCTGGAAGCTAGAGGAGGTGAATGGTGACTGATTGTCATCATGGTTGTGCGTAGATTTAGGAACAAATCTGCCTGCATATTTCTGAGGAATTTGTAGACTTGGTGTGAACTTCTTTGGTAGACCTTTAGTGACGGATGTTCTGGCAGTCCAGTGATGCCCTGGCATGAGCTCGTTAGCTCCTCTTGCTGATCAGTCAGGATAATGTGAAGTGTTTTGCAGACTGGAGTGCTGGAGAGGGATACCACTGATAGGTGTATTAGATTATGGGACGGGAAATAAACGAGAGAGACCCCTTGACACACGAGGGGAATAGGGTACTAGCAAACAGTGAAATAATAAGGTATCTTTTGGTGGAAAACTATTTAGACATAAGCCCATATATTTGCACCTGTCTCTAACACATATAATGCATAGACAAAAAGTTTATTTAAAAAGGTTTTCAAGTTTTATTTTTTTTAAAAAGGAGAAAAAATGTCAGACAGTACAATAATTTAAAAAAAAGCGCAAAACAAATTGTAATTTCATTAAAAACAAACAATATGTATCACAAACATGTGCACCTAAAACTTCATAAATCTACTACAAGAACACTAATTTCTAAACACAAGCTGATTATCGTGCTTGTCAACTGAGAACAGAGAAAGACAATATGAGAGACAAACACAGACAGTATTATTTGTCATTAAAGTTGTACATCAAAAACGACCAGTATTTAACAAAATCCTGGACTTGCTTAAAAAGTCTTGTCTGCAGGAATGAGTTTGGTCTTGTGATTATGCTGGTATGGGCGTCGACGCGTTTCGATGGTTTTTAGCAATTATATACCATCTTTTTCAAGACCGTATGATGTGTCTCTCTTTATAAGGGGCACTGGATGGTTGCCACTTTAATAAAATCCTTATTTCATACTAGTCATATGCATTCCCTCTGGATTCCATGTCTTTTGTGCGTATTGACATCCTAATATGCATTAAAACTTGGGAGTCTATTCCTGATTGTTAGTACTCGGCACATCAGCGTTTTTGTGGCTCGTTAATATTGTCCTCTTATTTGGAAGGCACTCTCTCTTGTGTGTTCTATTATTAGTTAAGTGAAGACGGTCCAACTACCTTCTACAGACGTCACAGCATGATAATTCTCGTGCTCCCCTCAAATGAGGTTGACTGACCAGGCTCTGGAGTGGATAAAATTACTGTCCTTATCTGTCCGTGATTCTGTTACGAATCGTTTATTTTGTACGACCTCGTCTCTCCACATCCGATATCCCTCTGGTGCAAGCTCAAACAGCCGGAAAAGGTTATTATGGGACAACAAGAATTCAAAGACCTATCTGGTTTTTTAGTGGGACTGTTGGGTGGGGCAAGAGGACCCCCAGAGCTTGGGGGGCAGCAGAAAGGTGCGGAGCCTGGCTCAGTATGCACCATTACAAGGATCTCCGTATTGTCTCCATTCATGCACACAACACTCCTCTACCTCCAGCTAAGCGGGTTGTTTAAATACAAGCTAATGCTGGATGTCTTTCTCGCAGGAAGTGAATTTGAGTGTCATTTACAAACATCTGGAAGCTGACTTTGTATTGGCCAACCAGTTGGGCCAGGGAGAGAACACAACGGTTAAGCAAGAAAGCACCATGTGCCTGGATGATTCAAAGGCTCCAGGTTCTACATATGTGAATGCAGTTAAAAAGAAGAGATCTGATCCAGGACAAACCAGATCCAGATATTCATGTCTCAATCCATGGAATAGAGTAGTTGCTCTTTTACACTGATCTTAAAGGATCTAAATCCGAACTGATGGTCTTAGAGGAGCTGGTTTTGCTCAATGTACTCGAAGTTTCCTTGTTCCCTACGTTACCGTGATCTTACTGCAAAATGATACATTAAACAGCGGACTCTAGGGTGACATTATGTTAGGAGTCAGTCATCTTCTTTTTCATGTTTTTATTTTTATTAGGGGATGATGCTAGCAAGTTTCACTGGGCAGGCACAACTCCAGAGCGGCGGGACGCACATATACTACTATCAGCATCTGATTGAAGAATTCTGTCAAACAGGTGAGAGAGAACAGGGCAATGGGCAAATACAACGCTTTAGTCTTGATGGCCAGGCTCATCAGCTCTACTACCGTCTGAAACAATTTGAATTAAAGAAAGATAGTAGGAGGGGCGGGGAAATGGGGCAAAGAGTAGTTCTGCATTGTTGGTGACTGGCTCAAATTTTGGTGGAAAAATACAAGTAGTAGTTTGCATGCACATGGGTGGTCTTATAAGGTATCAGCAATTGTTTGTTCATGGTACATGTTGATGATTTCCGTTTTATTAGGGGCTTTATTGATGTTTATGGACAAGTAAGCCTTTTCCGCCCTCTTAATTGCTCTGTTGTTGAGGTGTCTCAATACATTTTATCTTCTTCAGAAATGGACTTGTGCCACTATCGTTCCAGGTTTCGGCTGGACTGTTTCAGTCTAGCTATTTCTCTGCTAAACCACTTACAGATGCTTAGATACTTTGCTGAGGTTTTTGAGGTTTGTCTTGGGACAGGATGTCTCCGCTTCTGTCATATAGAGGTAAAAGTGGCCTAGTGTGTGTTCTGTGTTGGCTCAAACGGCCAGAAGGAGTAGTTTCTGTCCTGTAACTCCAGTTCTGTAGTAGGGGTATCTCTGTTATAGTCATAATCTAGTGAATAGTCCCGCCCATGTGCGTGGACCCCGGCAATCAAAAATAATCTCTTAAATTGTCAGAAAATTGCAGAACTGCAAAGACACTTAAGAGAGAATTTAAAGACAAATAATGCAGCCTATATCCACAGGCTACACTGTCCAGTACTTCAACTAGAAATTCCACCAAAAATCCACAAACAGCAAAGCCTGTCCAGATTTCCCTTGTTTTTACTGCAAAACCCCTCAGAAATGATAGAGAGGAAGGCCTGGACAGACAAGCCCCATAGGCTGCCATTATGTGGCTTAAATAGGATACTGTGCCTTTAAGAGAACCTTCCAGAACCTTCTCTCAGTATCCCAGAATGCATAGCAGGTCCAACTTACTTTCAGTTCTTTTTGAAGGCGTAAAACGCCAGACCTGTCGCATTCCTTAAAGGAACATTTCTCTCCACCGGGGAGGCGGGAGGGCGCTTATGACTATAACAGAGATACCCCTACTACAGAACTGGAGTTACAGGACAGAAACTACTCCTTCTGTAGTAGGGGATCTCTGTGTATAGTCATAATCTAGTGAATAGAATGGCAAGCCCATCCCCACACCAAAGCGGCGGTGGAGAAGAGAAAATTAACGCCACTAATGTGCGAACAGATTTCGCAGCGAAGCTTGCCCAACCTGAGCGTCGGCCCTGGCATCCGTGTCCAGGCAGTAATGCTTAGCAAAGGTATGAACCGACTTCCAAGTGGCCGCCTTGCAGATCTCTGCAATCGGAACATTACGGAGCAAAGCTGTCGTGGCAGCTTTTCCCCTGGTGGAATGAGCCTTAGGCTTACCTCCTAAGGTCTTATTAGCTTTTTGGTAACATAGCTGTATGCAGGACACAATCCACCTAGAGATAGACTGCTTAGAGGTCGCATGACCCGTCCTGACAGATCCATAATTGATAAACAATTGGTCAGACCTACGAATATCTTTGGTCTTATCCAGATTAAACTTCAATACCCTCCTAACATCCAGGGAATGCAACGACCTTTCCGCTGGAGATGAAGGATTCTGAAAAAGCGTAGGCAAAGTTATGGTCTGGTTGACATGAAAATCAGAAATAACCTTGGGAAGAAATTTAGGGTGAGTACGCATAACAACCTTAGCAGCATGAAAGACAGTATAAGGTTCTTGGCAACACAACGCCTGAATTTCACTCACCCTGCGGGCCGATGTAATGGCCACGAGGAACGTCGCCTTCCAGGACAGGTGCTGCAACGAAGCCTTATGAATAGGTTCAAAAGGCTCCTTCATCAACCTGGACAGCAACACATTCAATTCCCATGAAGGCGAAGGAAGCCTGACAGGAGGGAACACTTTCTTCAATCCTTCCAAAAAATCTTTGATCACAGGGATCTGGAAGAAGGAAGTCTGCGAAGGGCATTTCCTATAGGCAGTCAAAGCAGCAAGATGAACCTTAATAGAATGGACATTAAGGCCAGACTGCGCCAACTGTAGAAGATAAGGAAGGATGACATCTTCCTTACAAGTCGTCGGATCATAGTTCTTAGACTTGCACTAGATACAAAATCTCTTCCACTTGTAAGCATAGGAAGTCCTAGTGGAAGGTCTCTTAGATTCCTTCAGTATGTCCATACAATCTGCAGGGAGATTCAGATGACCATATTGCACTAACTCAGGAGCCATGCTGCCAAACTCAAAGACGAGAGGTTGGGGTGCAACATCAGCCCCCCGAACTTCGTGAGAAGGTCCGGCCTGCACGGAAGCCGAATGTGAGGAAGGAGAGACCGGTGAAGCAGGTCCGTGAACCACCACTGTCTGGGCCATTCCGGGGCAATCAATATCATCCGCGCCCCGGACTGGGACAGCTTGATGAGAACCGTCGGAATCAGGGGAATGGGTGGAAAAGCGTACAGAAAGCAGTTCGACCAGTCGATCCATAACGCGTTCCCCAGCGTCCCCGGTTGGTAGTACTTGGAGGCGAAGCCTAGGCATTTGCTGTTTTCGGTGGTGGCGAACAGATCTACGTCTGGAGTCCCCCACCTTGCGAAGACTTCTCCTAGTACTTCGTCGTTTAAGACCCATTCGTGGTTTTCCTGAATCAGTCTGCTCAGCGCGTCTGCCTGAACATTCTGCACACCTGGCAGATGGTTAGCCGTTATCGTCAGTCCTCGAGCCAGCGCCAGATCGCCTGCGCCTCCTGCGACAGGGTGCGTGACCTCGATCCTCCCTGCTTGTTGAGGTAATACATTGTGGTTGTATTGTCCGTCTGCACAAGGAGAGAGTCGGTCTGGAAGGACGGGTGAAAGGCCTTCAGGGCCAAGTGAACAGCTCTGAGTTCCAGGAAATTGATGTGGTACGTGGACTCCGCCGGAGACCACGTCCCTTGAATCTGTAGGTCTCCGGAATGCGCTCCCCAGCCCTGGAGAGAAGCATCCGTCACGATAACCTGAGTGGGAATGTCCTTGTGGAAGGGAACCCCTCTGAGGAGATTCTCCGCTGAACACCACCACTTCAGAGACTGAAGAGCATGCAGAGATAGGCGTATCTTGTCGTCCCAAGATCCTCTCCTCTGATCCCACTGATCCTCCAAGCACTCTTGCAACGGTCTCATGTGCAGCCGTGCATGTGGCGTCAGGAAGATACAGGAGGCCATCGATCCCAGTAGAGAAGACACCGTCCTCACTGTCGTGGATGGAGCGGACATGAGAGCCCGAGCCTTCCGAAGTAGTGATAATCGTCGCTCCTCCGAAGGAGACACGCTTGCTGACAGCATATCTATGGAGGCTCCCAAGTACTGAATGCACTGGACTGGAGTAGGAACCGACTTGGACATGTTGATGTGCAACCCCAGCTTGTTCAAGAGAACGCACGTATTCTGGAAGTGTGCTTGCGCTTCCGCGAAGGAGGAGGCCTTGATCAACCAGTCGTCCAGGTAAGGGTAGACAAACACCTTGTTCTTCCGTAGGTGTGCTGCTACCACCGCCATGCACTTTGAGAATGTTCTCGGCGCAGACTTCAGTCCGAATGGCAGTACTGTGTATTGATAGTGATTGGCGCCGACTTGGAACCGCAGGAACTTCCTGTGTTTGTGTGCAATGGGCACATGGAAGTAAGCATCCTGGAGGTCGATGGCACACAGCCAGTCTCCCCGTTGCAGCTGAGGATAAATCTGATGCAACAACAGCATGCAAAACTTTTCTCTGCGAATCCACTTGTTTGCTTGTCGCAAATCCAGAATGGGCCTGAACTCGTTCTTGTCCTTTTTTCGAACCAGAAAGAATCGGGAGTACAGACCTCTTCCCCTTTGAGACAGAGGTACGACTTCGATCGCCCTTTTCCTTAACAGGATATCGGCCTCCGCCTGGAGCTCGCGCAGCTGATACTGCGAGCCGACCGGAGGTATCGATGGAGGAGGGCTGGTGAACCGAAGACTGTATCCATTGCAAACAATATTCAGCACCCACTTGTCCTGAGTAATTTTTCTCCACTCTGCCAGAAAAGATTGAATGCTTCCCCCCACCGGAGCGGGTAACAGTTGACGGGGAAGTAAGTGCTCAGGGCCTAGACCCGGCCTGGCCCTTAGTCGCTGGTGCCGACTGATGGCCGCCTCTGCCCCTTTGGCGTTTCTGGAATGGTCTTCTGAACTGCTGCTGCTGTTGTTGCTGCTGTTGTCCAGAAGACTGTCCACGCCCTCTGCCTTGACCACCGAACCGGCGTTGGAAAGGACGGTACGTCTTCTTGGTCTCCTTGGGCTTCTCCAAACCCACCGCTGTGAGCGTCTCAGCTTCCGCCTTCATGCGGGCCATTTCGTCGTCAGCATGCTTCCCGAACAGGGTTTCGCCAGAGAATGGCAGATTGGCAACCCTCTGCTGAGCGTCCGGTTTCAGAGACGTAAGGCGGAGCCAGGCATGTCATCGCTGGTTTATTCCGTGGCAGAAACCATGCGCCGCCAGAAGAGAGGAGTCGGCTGCAGCGCTGATGACCTGATTCGCCACCAACATCCCTTCGTTAAGCACCTCCTGGAAGTCTTCCCGCTTGTCCCGCGGAAGAAGTTCCACAAATTGTTGAAGAGATTCCCAGAGGGCTCTGTCATACCGACCCAACAAGGCCGTGGCACTAGCCGCCTTCATTGAGGTCGCCGAAGTCCCACAAACTCGTCTCCCAGAGGAATCCAACCACCTAGATTCCTTGTCTGGCGGAACTGTGGAGGAAGGCGTGGTGGCATGTTGTTTGCGCGCCGCCGTCACAATCACCGAGTCTGGAGGGGGCTCCAGCCTCAGAAAGGCCGGGTCCGAGTCAGGAGCCCGGTACTTCTTCTGCAGTCTGGAAGGCGCCGCCTTAGTCACCGCAGGAGTAAGGAAAAGATCCAGGGCCGGTTCTTCCAGGCCCGGCACCAGTGGCAGTAACGGCCGAGACAAGTGCTTCTGATGGAGCGTCTCAAAGATGACCGAGGTCTTCGGAATGGGCACTGTCAAAGTAATGCCCAATTTCGCTGCACCCCGTAACAGCACGTCCTGGAAGGACACCAGATCGTCGACCGGTGAGACCCGCGTGTCCGGCGAATCTGACAAGGTCGGGGAGTAGTCCCTGGTCCCAGACGACCTGGTCCGTGAACGAGACCTGTGTCTCCGGTGGCGCCGTCTAGATCGCGTTGAAGATCTATGACGCGAACGTTCCCTTCTCCTGGAGCGGGAGCGTGACCTCCCAGCACGTGGGCGCTCCACCGGTTTCCGTGGAGGCGTCATCCGTGGTTTGTCTTGGGGCTTCGGGGTAGGCGTACCCTTAGGAGGAGTCGGAAGCAGAGGCAGGGACACCGACCTCGGAGGTCTATGAGGAGGAACTGGCTGCAGAGGCCGCCCCTCAGTAGACGGCGGAGGCAGGGAGGGGAGCGGCGGCTTAGCCGGTGGAGCCTCCTTCGGTAGAGGAGGAGGGGTCACAGGCCTTGGCGGCGTATAGACCACCGAGTACCTCATGCCCGATGACTTCTTCGAGGGAGGGGCCTGTGAGCCAGACCCTCCAGAGCGTGAGCGACGCCTCCTACGTCCGCCACCAGATCCGGCGTGACTTTTGGCGCCAGAATCCTTCTTGCGCCTCTTAGAAGAGGTTGAGACCTCAGGTGACGCCGATCTCTTCCTGCTCGACGTCGAGCGTTTCCCATGCGTGGAACGGCTATCTCTTGGCTCTGGCGTCGAACGCCGCCTCCTCGACGTCGAGCGTTTCTTCCTCGACGCCGATCGTCGCCCCCTCGACGACGAGCGGCCAGACCTCGACGGCGAGCGTCGACTCTTTCTTCTCGAAGACCGCTTCCTCACTGTCCTCGACGCCGAGGGTCCCCTCGACGTCGAACTAGTCGACGGCGACCGGCGGTGTCGCTTCGACGGCGAGCGCCGGTGTCTTCGTCGACGGCGATGCCTCGACGTCGACGATGACGTAGACGACGCCGACGGCGGTGACTTCGACGGCGGCCTGGCCAGGCCTCTCGACGTCGATTTCCCACGCTGTCTTGACCCGGAGCCCCGGGGAGAAGGGGAACACACCGTCGTCATCCCTCTCGACGTCGTTGTCGATGCTATCGACGTCGACGGAGACGGGATCTTTTGCTCTTCCTGCCTCTGGGGAGCCCCCCAGAGGCCTCAGCAGGGGCAGAGGGAGCCTTCCCAGCCTGCCCAGACTCACCTGCAGTCACGTTGCTTTGTATCATGGAGCATATGGTGACCATGGGCCACCTCGCGTCCACAAATTGCATAGGTGTTGTTGATGGCGGTGTATGGACACAGTAAGGAGAACATTAAGATTATCGTAAATGGTGTTTAGGGCTCTCCACTTAACGGGGCGCACAGGCGATGAACTTAGCCCCCTGTGAATACTTCCCCTTCGGTGGTGCCACAGAATGCAGAACAATGTCGCAATAATGTCATGTGCTCCTCTAGGGGTTTCAAATTGATGCAGGGTGGTGTGATTATTAAATGAATGTGACGTTGATTGATTCAAACAATAGATGCACATGTTTACTTGAGGTTTAATTTAATTTAGGACAAGAATCATATGGAATACAGGTTATGTAAAGCGTACGAAATATAAGCAGGATAAGCAGGAACAACACGTTACCTTAAATGCTTTTATTCTCATTGTTCAGAAATCCATGAGTATGTTTGGTCTCAAACATTGAGGACAGCAATACAGGGCTCTTCCGGTACACATGTAAGGCTTAGAGGAGAAAGGGACACTTCGGGTGAATCTAGACTCACGGAAACCCACAGAGGCTGGATGTATGACGTTACAACACATACTTTTACCACGCCTACCATTACCACGCATTTTTTACAACGCAGGATCCATGACAACGCATACCATTACCACGCATGTATTTACAACGCATATACCTTTACAACGCATACAATTACAACGTAAGTATTGGTAAGTATATAATATTTTTTAATATTTAATTAAAATTAATATAATGTAATTTAATTTAATTAATTTAATTTAATTAATTTAATTTAATGTAATTTAATTAAATTAATGTAATCAATTTAATTTAAATTTAAACCCAAAACTGACCTTGAACCCAAAAAAGACCCCTTTTACCCAAAAACTCAAAACTGACCCTGAACCCTAAAAATACCCCTTTACCCAAAAACCCAAAACTGACCCTGAACCCTAAAAATACCCTTTTACCCAAAAACCCAAAACTGACCCTGAACCCTAAAAATACCCCTTTACCCAAAAACCCAAAACTGACCCTGAACCCTAAAAATACCCATTTACCCAAAAACCCAAAACTGACCCTGAACCCTAAAAATACCCCTTTACTCAAAAACTAAAAACTGACCCTGAACCCTAAAAATAACCCTTTACCCAAAAACTGAAAACTGACCCTGAACCCTAAAAATACCCTTTTACCCAAAAACTGAAAACTGACCCTAAACCCTAAAAATACCCCTTTACCCAAAAACTGAAAACTGACCCTGAACCCTAAAAATACCCCTTTACCCAAAAACTGAAAACTGACCCTGAACCCTAAAAATACCCCTTTACCCAAAAACTGAAAACTGACCCTGAACCCTAAAAATACCCCTTTACCCAAAAACTGAAAACTGACCCTAAACCCAAAAAATACCCCTTTACAAAAAAACCCAAATAATATTTTTAATAAAATAATATACTTACCAATACTTACGTTGTAATGGTATGCGTTGTAAAAGTACCTGCGTTGTAAATACATGCGTGGTAATGGTATGCGTTGTCATGGATCCTGCGTTGTAAAAAATGCGTGGTAATGGTAGGTCGTGGTAAAAGTTGCGTTGTAAAGGTTGTATACCACAGAGGCTCCTTCATATTCATGTCAGCCAATTAGGTGCTCAATCATAATATAGCAAAAAGAATAACTAGTGATCAGAATGCGGAACAATGTCGCAATAATGTCATGTGCTCTTCTAGGGGTTTCAAATCGATGCAAGATGGTGAGATTATTAAATGAATGTGAATGAGGTGGCCCTATCAATACACATGTAGGTTCGAATGTGCCATAGGTCATTAGACTGCTTATTACGTGGAAGAAGAAACTACCCAAAGTTCTCTGCAATTCGTTTTATTGCATGTGGATGCAGCACTGTATTTCTGGACGGGTCTTGTTTTGATTTAAACTGGGTGTGCCCTTGGGTAAGGACAGAGCTAAACCTCTCTGAGGGCTCGAAGGAGGGTGAAACACAGGTCAGGGGTTCCTTTGATCATGTTAGAGTGGCTTGGGGGGGGGGTTTTACCCGAAAGCCAAGGTTGTAACGTTGTGCGGGGAGTGGTAAAAGGCTCGTGGGGCCATTGTTACAGCCCGGCATGGATAGCATTGTGATAGTGCTAGGCTTAAAGACTTTGCTGCTGAAATGGCAAAAAGACTGTGTCCCTTTCAAGCCTATATCCTATACCTAAATACTTGGAGAGAAAAGCAGACACTGAGAGTGAGGTTAGGGGCATTCAACACCAGGTTATTCAACTACACTGGACTCACAACGCCCGAGTCCTTTAGCTTCCGGTCAACCATTCCTGAAAAGGAGCTGACGTATTATTACAATCATGGCAAGCGCCTCCTTGGGGAAGTTACTCATATAAGGGAAATAGCACTTGTTTTAGTGGTGGAGGGAATTTTTTCATACGGGACATAGAGAGTCCTAATTATACTCTATATACCTTCCTTAAGTATCCAGGAAGGCGCCAGGGAGTCATTATAGATACGGCATGTCCTCTCGGTAAGGAATTATAACATAAAATAGGTTTCCAGTTTTATTTTCTGGAACTATAAGGGGGGTGCCATGGCCTGTAAGCCAGGTGCTGGTAGTGCGCGGTGATGTGGTCAGCTCACGCAGCTGGTGAATTCCAGAAATCTGGCCCACATTTTCTTGTCTTTACATGTCGGTTACCGCTGGAGCGGGCTCCAGGTTGCAACAAGGGGTCTGTACTTACTGAGGGAGGGAGGGAGGCATGCTTAACATATTCAACAATTTTCTTAAACATGGGGGGGAGGCCAGACCTACGTGGCACGGCCTCTGCGAAGGTTCACCAAGGTACACTCTCACCGTGAACTTCGACACACGCAGTTGCGGAGGTGCATCGGAATACGGGCCTGTGTCTAAAACACTAGGCACCGAAGGGTGGTACACGTAAGCTTTGTGGGGATGCCGTGTCGCACAGTCACGCGCATACACGTTTGTGTGGACAGATGTCGGAAATGCCAATAGCAGTGGCCTGGAAAGAAATGTGCTGGGCTGCAGCATACCTTGTTAGTAACTATGAAAGCGCTAATTCACGGCATTTCACACTATGTACTGTCCTTATGAAATGTTGGATGGGTTATTGCCTTCACTATTGACCACAGGTCTATTCTTTCATGTAGGTCAGACTACCAGGCACACTCATTGTAGCACTAAGTTAAATGCTCGGCATGTGACTCAAACTGATGCTATGTTAGACACTTGCAGTTGCAGGTTCGATGGAAATGTACCTAGTGCTGATCATAGCTAAAGCTTAGCATGTGATTGCAACGAATACGGGCATGTGTACTGGATCTTTTGTCAAGAAACAAGAAACACTAATCCTTTGTGTTTGTTTTTCATTTATGTATGACCGGACCCATGGTTGTTACCCGGGAAGCGCTCCACACCACATCTGCAAGAAGGGGACCAGTACACCTGCATCAGGAGCTGCAACCAAAGGCCGCAGCTGCCCAAAGGCTTCAACGGTGATGGGCAGTCAAGTCAACGGCTCAAGCGGTGCCAGCCGGAAAAGGTGCTACCCATGCATTATGGTTGAATTTCTCAAACCTGTTACGCGGGGGAGGAACTTGCTGTGGGGCGTCAGGGTAATTTCAACTGCTCAACACAAGCGACAGAAGGAGCAACGGACACTGGTGACTTGGATTGTGGGCCACTCTTATGTGAGGCGCGCTGAAAGTGTCTTTCTTTCAGGTGACATGAAGTAGAGAGCTGAGCAAAAGGGGTTTTCAGTCTCCTTCTTTGGGAGGGGGGTTTATGTCTCGGTCAGTTCAGAGATTATTTTTAGAAAATCCTATCCCAGCAACCTCCCCCCCCCCCCCCCCAGTCAGTGGTGATACTTCACCTGGGAGAGAAGGAGCTGGCCAAACTAGGTGGGCACACCCTTATAGAGGACATCATCTCCATGGCAGGGTGGGTGGCCAGGCGGCACGATAGTTTGGTCGCAACTTATACCTCAGTGGCAGTGGCGAGGGGGGGGACTCAGCCGAGGCGTTGAATCACTCGTTAAGAGGATCGACGCGCAATTGGACAAATTACTTCGAGCCCCCCGGTTGCAGACGATCCCTCATGGGTGCATTTGGGGGTGAACATTCCTAGCTACGAGACTGGGTATACTTAACCGAGGCAGGGAACGTCCGGTGATTGAATAACATAGTGCCATGGCTAGTGGGATTGGCGAGGCGATCATGACCTTTCTAGGAGTAGGAAGGGGGAGGCCAGATCGTCGGTCAACAATTCTGGCCTGTGGCAGTAAGGTCATGACCGGTGAGCAGCTAATTTAAGGTCTGAGGGGGCGGCATCATCCTTTGGAGGTGTCCGCCCAGGGGGAGGGGTCACTGGCCCCTCCCAGAACTTCAGGTGCAGGTATAACTGGTGCTGCAAAGGGGCGCGGGTAGGAGAGTCACGCTGTCCTTATGGCTGGTAGCCACCCCGCACGTACTCATGACGTCAGCGAATGGCGCGAGTAAGGGCCCTCCTTCAGTGGGTAAATGGAGTTCACGGCGTGGACCGAGTAATTAACGGGCTCGGCTGCGCATGCGCACACACATATTGTGGTGAGGCGCAGCTTGTAGGACCTGACACCGGGTAGGACCTCGCCATATGGCCAGTAATCTTAGTATGCAAAATTTCAGAGGAGGATGTTAGATTCGGTTAGGAAACAAGCTGTATTAGAATCTTGTTAAGGTTAGCATATCATACTTGTTGATATGATTGTATCGAATGTCCCTGAATATTTTGCATACAACTGAACCTTTGGGTTTAATAATTTTATTCTTTTGTATCTAAAATAAATACGGCCGGGGGGTCCCTCGATCCCCCGCCTTCCAAACACAATCAGGTTTCAGGTCAGTGTGTCCTGGGTTGATGTGGGGCCACAGGAAGGGGGGCGGTAGCCGTTGCTGACCATGTGAAAAGGGGGGGCCCTCGGCCCCCACGCCCGCATGGCGGCACGGCGACCCCCCTCTTCCCCTTGACTTCCGGTGGTGGGGGGGCGTGACCTCCCGGCGTCCAGCGATGACGCGGGGGGTGCGCGCCGCACCACCGGTTGGCTGCCGCCTGACCCCTGACCCGGAAGGCATTGTGCAGGCTTCCGGGTCGAGGGGGCGGGCGGCTGGGGGGGAGGGGGCGTGCTGCCCCCTCCCCGCGCCCCTAGCATAAAGGAGGGGGGAGCGCTCAGGTGGCCCCTTGTCGCCTGGACGCTCCCCCACACTGGTCGTGCCCCGCGTCCGGGGCCTCCTAATTTTCCCCACCCACCAGCCCTGGACCACTTCGATTTTTTGTGCATAATGTATACCTGTATTATTGTGTGTATTGACGTGTATTAATTACTTATTTCCCGTTCAGGAAGTGGTTTTGAAACATAAATGTCGGTTGCATTAGTGTATCGTGTTTTATACCTGTTTTATTGTGTGTATTGACGTGTATTAATTATTTCTTTCCCATTTAGGAAACAGCGTTGAAACATAAAATGTCGGTTGCAATTTTGTTTAGGCCTTTTTTCCCTAGTAGCCTGACGATAGTACGTCATGTCGTGTTGATTAGTTAGTGTAGTTGTCCTTGAGATCTTTTTTCCACAGGTCGTCGTATTTATTAGGGTATGGACATGCGGTAAGGCCATGACCGGTGAGCAGCTATTTTAAGGTCTGAGGGGGCGGCATCATGATGGTGTCCGCCCAGGGGGAGGGGTCACTGGCCCCTCCCAGAACTTCAGGGGCAGGTATAACTGGTGCTGCAGAGGGGCGCGGGTAGGAGAGTCACGCTGTCCTTATGGCTGGTAGCCACCCCGCACGTACTCATGACGTCAGCGAATGGCGCGAGTAAGGGCCCTCCTTCAGTGGGTAAATGGAGTTCACGGCGTGGACCGAGTAATTAACGGGCTCGGCTGCGCATGCGCACACACATATTGTGGTGAGGCGCAGCTTGTAGGACCTGACACCGGGTAGGACCTCGCCATATGGCCAGTAATCTTAGTATGCAAAATTTCAGAGGAGGATGTTAGATTCGGTTAGGAAACAAGCTGTATTAGAATCTTGTTAAGGTTAGCATATCATACTTGTTGATATGATTGTATCGAATGTCCCTGAATATTTTGCATACAACTGTACCTTTGGGTTTAATAATTTTATTCTTTTGTATCTTAATAATTACGGCCGGGGGGTCCCGCGATCCCCCGCCTTCCAAAGACAATCAGGTTTCAGGTCAGTGTGTCCTGGGTTGATGTGGGGCCACAGGGAGGGGGGCGGTAGCCGTTGCTGACCATGTGTGGTCTGAATTACTGTGTTAATTTCTTTCTCAGGAGAAAAAAAAATCGTTTGTCAATTAAAGTGTAATTCAATGAAAGCACTGGTGCCAGTTTGAGGGCATGAGTATTAAATAGCGATCATAAACCAACAGTACCAATATTAACCTTGGACATGCATGACAGGTGAAAAGCTCAAAGTAGACTAGACAAAGACTCACAGAACACCCTCGGATAACCTCAACCTTTAGTTTCTAGAAGCTTATTTCTACTCGGACTGTAGCGATGTAAAAAGGCACAGGAAAACTTAGTTAAAAGAATACCATCATTGTCAATGAAAACTCTTCACCCACGAGGCTGCACCACAAAATACAAAATACGTCTGGGTTATGGTAGTCCGGGGCAAGCTAGAGGTTGATAACTGGTAAGAGTGAGTGAAGAGGTAAGGAAGTACACACTTTATAGCAAAAACATTATGTGCCACCTATGATCCAAGAGAAACAACTTAAATCCAGCCAAGAGAGCCCCAGATGACCAAGCAGACAAAAGAAAGCCACAGTCGTGGTCAAAAGACTCAATAGGTCTCATAGGATTATGTATCAAAGAAATATCAAATAAAGTCAATCAAAGGGCCCTGGGACCCTACATGATTCCACTGAGATGTTAAAAGCAATTCTGACAGTGGTGGGCAACTCATTAACCCCAGGATATAGAGTCTTTGGAAGTTAATAAATAGTCCCTTGATCATGGAATCCTAGTTATTTAGTGCTTCTCTACAAAAAAGGCCAGTATCTGACCACAACTTGAACTGATCGATGAGCCGCACTGAAAAGAAATTCCCAAAAATCGTTTCGCAACAAGGGCAAAAATGTTGCTTTTCGGAACAGCTGTCTACGGTGGATCTGGTTTTCAACCTCTACAATATCAACTTTTTCATATGTAACTTTTTTCTCACATTCTTTTAACCCTATTAACAGGGAGTGCCTTTGAGATGGACTGATAAAGGACAACATACAACTCAAAACTGTGACAGCTCCTCGAGAGAAGCCACAGGTTAATGCAACAGGTGTGGCACACCTCCTACTCCATGGCAATGAATCAATTCTCTTGAAAAGATGCAGAAAGGCATTTAACACCAAACTCAAGGTAGAGGGATTATTATATGCAAAATGAAGTTGAGAAAAAGTCAAAACTGATGATATGGGGAAATGAAAGAAACCAAAAACATTGAAAACCTGTTCTTTTGGCTGGAGGAAGTATGGCGAAGAGGGTGTATGAACCTTTTAAGAAGTCAAATTAATTTAAAAAGGTGAATGAAGCTCTTTCAGATATGCACAACTCTAATTGAAACAATAGAAAGAGAAAAGAAAGAAAGTAAGAAGGAGAGAGAAAGCAA
Source organism: Lissotriton helveticus (assembly GCF_964261635.1). NCBI lineage: Eukaryota > Metazoa > Chordata > Amphibia > Caudata > Salamandridae > Lissotriton > Lissotriton helveticus. The sequence continues at coordinate 1,848,437,875 of NC_136065.1, read as the reverse complement.
GGCAACCCGACAACCCCAAACTGGTGAATCTACACTTGGTACACTTTGAAAAGGCTAATATTTTCCAGGACAAGATTAAGGGCATTTGTTAAAAAAAATCTGCAGAAAAGTGGAAAATAAAATAGACTAAAACAGGTAAGGAGTGAAAAAGGCAGAAGTAATTAAGCATCGGTAGGAGATACTATCGTATAGATGGGATAGACATAAGGATTTAGATAGAGGTAGACGTTCTTGGCTAGTGACATGAGTGGTGGTACTAGGGTACAGGCATGGGTTAAATAGAAGTGTCATGGGGGGGGGGGGATAAACAGCATTCACCAGGATGGATTTACACATCCTGGAAATGCCGTTAATGTGCAAATATTTGAAGAAACGGATGTGTAGGTTCTCCAGGATAGGTTATTCAAACAAGCTTTGCTCCAGAATCGAATACGTACTGAGAGAAGGGGGTCCCAGTGTGAAATTAGCAATTACAGCAAAGTATAATTAAAAAATAATAATACAATGAATGAATCTACACTGTTTATTATGAATGAATCTACACTCTTTATTATTCACAATGTAGATGTAAATTGGATATAGTATCCAGCAATAAACATTCCAAAGGTTGTACAGTGCCCCAAGGAACAAGGGAAGGTGATACGGTGAGGATAGTGTAGGTAGGGAATTGTGACAATAAAATCAGACAATGATGTAGATGCATTTGTAAGTCAATTGGAACAGACAAAAGAACATTAATTCAATACATCACTTGATCAAAAACATGCTCCACCTAATACATCAATGTTATAGTTTTGGCGTGAAGCTGATAGAAGGAAAAACAGTTGTTGACGTTTCGACCCTCAGGTTGTGCAGGGATTAATTGTGCCCTCTGGGGGGTCTTCATCAGGACAGGGCGGAGGCAGGCAACCTATTAATACATATCAAGGAGTAGATTCAGTGTAATTTACCTACTTGTACGGAAACATAGTAAGCATGATTAAAATAGCACACTCGTCAAGGAGGAGCATACCTAATTAGTCGTTGCTCATCATCACTGTAATAGTGGAGTAGACGGATTACCTCATTAGTGGGTACATGGGATCCTATAGAATAGGGAACAAAATAAAGAATAACTAAAAAAATGTGTCTATGGAACATATTTAAGAGACCTTAAGGTCAGGAATTTAATCATAGATGGCTCTCTGAAGAAATGGAGCATCGTGATATTATGGGTTAAGTGGTTGGAGACTCACATTTAAATTTAACGATCCGCGTTTGGGCAGGAATCGAATAAAAGGCCCGAGGACGCTGGGCAATGGAGATCCGGAGACGAATCTGTAGGAAAAGAGGCCACCGTTAGTATGGCGGAGTAAAAATAAGACGTGATGGAAAACGGACGGCGCATCCTGCAGCTTACCCGAAAAGTGGTAGAATGCAGTTGGCGTCCCCTCGTAGTTACAGGTGCTGCGATTATTTCAATACGCACCGTCTGGGGAGAGATTAAACAACCAGATTGACATGGTGTTGGTAGGGTACTCTAAGAGAAAGATTACGAAAAGCCATTTGTAAGCACGTTGGGCAACTTACCGAAGTCTGAGTGAATCAGGCGTCTCGTCGGCTCGCGTCGGCAATGGCAGACGGAGCTTCCTGTATAGGTTGTAACTATGGTAACCGTGTCATGTGACCGCACTGTCGCGTGTAGACACTATAGAGAGACTAGTGCCAGCAAGCCTCAAGTGATAGATAGCTTGCAAGACACTCCTAAGTATGGAGAATAGATATTGCCATAAAAATTACGGGGATAAAGCTGGAGAACTCTAAAGTCATTACAATTTTATATATGACCAAGGGTAGATTAATCGGACTAAATTAGTTCATTAAATAATTGACACAATGGGCTTATTAGTTGGTTGGCATTAAGTCCAAAGCAGCACAATGCACAATGCACGTAGTCTTTGCCAGAAATAAAGAACATTCGAACCATTATGGGCCAGGGTAATAAATACATGGAAAAGAAAAGCACCTTCGTGTGCAATCCTGGCTGGTAGCATACTCATATAGCATCAGATGACATAGTCAATGAATTCATGTATTCTTAAAACATTCGCAGATGAGTAATAGGAAAACAAGTGGACATATTTTAAATGGCGTACCTATCGCATGATGGTAAGGCCATATTAAAACAAGATGGGTCATACAAAGAGTACCAATTGATTATTATCATAGAGATTTGTGTACCAAGACTTGCAATAAACCTGTAAAGAGATACATGCACACATCGTGGTTCATTATCAGGCGTACCTGTCACATGACGGTATAGGCCCAAAATTACCGCATGGAGTGAGTACACGGGGTCGATTACCCTGGATATGATAAACACTCATAAAAGTGGATTTAGGGCAGAGTGGCTAATTGTGAGAAAGAACTGTCATGTTCGTTAAGGCCCGTATGTATCGAGTCAAAGAAAAGCATCCACTTTAATTCTCGTGTATTCAGAATACTCGTGATATTGCCCCCACGGGGTCCCAGTATTGCTTTCTCAAGTACTACCCGTTGAAGGCTTTCCGGGGAGTGCGAAGCCGATCTGAAATGGTCCACTAGAGGTGCACCCTGCACCTCGCATCTGATCCTGCTCATATGTTGTAGGATTCTCATTTTGACCTTCTGTTGTGTCTGTCCAATATAGATCAAATTGCAGGGGCATGTAATTGCATAGATTATATTGGAAGAATTACAGTTACTGAAAGACTTGAGCTGGACCTTCCGGTGGTTATACTCAAATTCCTTAGTTTGAATCGTGGATTCGCAGGCCTTGCAGTGGCCACATCTGAAATGACCAATGATTGGTGGAAGATTCCATAAGGCTGTTATAGTTGGTTCTTCTGGGGTTGGTAGAAAAGATCGTACCCCATAGTCTTTGACACTTTTGGCTTTCTTGAATGCGTGTAACGGTGTACTTGTATGATTGACATCATCTGCGATCAATTTCCAATGCCGATTTATAATGCGCTTTATTTTGTTGCTCTTAGTAGAAAAAGTTGTGACACACAATTTTGTATTGTTGTTGGTCTGTGGTATCCTTCTGAGCCAGTAGATGTTATCGGGGGTAAAACCAAGCACGTTTCCTGGCTTTGGTGACGAGTCGTCTCGGGTATCCACGCTGTTGGAGACGATTAGAAAGGTCTTCTGATTCCTCGAAGTAATGTTCCTTATTGGAACAGTTCCTACGGATTCGTAGGAACTGTTCGAAGGGCAGATTGTCGCGGAGAGCTCTAGGGTGATGGCTATTGTACTGTAACAGAGAATTCCTCTCTCCTGGTTTGCGATAGAGTGTAGTGAGAAGAGTACCTTGATTCTCATAGATAGTAATGTCCAGACAATTCACGGTATGGTTGTCAGACTGGATCGTGAATTTGAGATGTGGGGATTGCTCATTTAGCCATGTATAGAAAGATATCAGTTCACTTGGATCACCATCCCAGATCAGTAAAATGTCGTCGATATACCTCATCCAGAGACGGAGCCGGTCTCTGAATGGGTTGAGGAAATTTAAGATGGTGTCATCCTCGAAGGCTGCCATTTAAAGAATAGCCACATCAGGAGCGAAGGGAGCCCCCATCGCCACGCCTTTGGTCTGGAGAAAGAACTGGTTCTTAAATATAAAAAAGTTCTTAGTCATCGCTATCCTAAGTAAGGCAGTAATGAATTCTGTTGGAACTGGCACTGGTGCAGGTCTTCGTTGTAAGCACCTAGTTATTACCGCAAGGGCTTCCTCTTGGGGAATGCAAGTATATAAAGAGATGACGTCACATGTGGCCAGAATTTGGTGTTGAGGGTCAAATGATAGGTTCTCCACAATATTTATGGTGTGAAGGGTGTCTCGCAAATATGTCTGGGTAGACTCAGCAAGAGGTTTTAGGAAGAAATCAATATATCTGCCAAGGGGTTGAAGCATGGAACCGCAGCCCGAGACAATGAGACTTATGGTGGGGGGGGGGGGGGGGGGGGAGATCCACCATGCTTTTGTGGATTTTCGGTATTGTATATATGGTGGCCAATCTTGGGCTCTGCTGATTGAGATAATGGAACTCATTTTCAGACAGGAACCCTTGGTCCAAACCAGCCTGTGTCAGTTCCAAAATTTCAAGGGCTATAGCTTTGGACGGGTCAGATCTTAGTTGTTGATAACTAATACCATTGTTTAGTTGTCGAGAGATCTCGGATTCATATTTGGATACATCTTGAACGACAATGGCCCCGCCCTTGTCGGCTGGTTTGATCACAACCTCGGTGTTGCGGGCAAGGGATTGAAGTGCCGCCTTTTCAGTTCTACTTATGTTGTACTTCGTGAAGGATTTCTCAAGTAATATTTGTTGTACATCTCTCCAAAACACCGCCTCATATGCGAGGATTTTGTGTGACATCGTACTGGATGGAGGGACAAACGTGGAAGGGATCCTGAGCCCTGTATGTGATGGATTAGAATAGGGCCCTGAGTTCCGAAAAAAAAAATTCTGCCGAATCTTCCTGAAAAATTTGAAGAGTTCAGTTCGTACTGTGAAGTCATCCGGTTTATTTGTGGGAACGTAGGATAATCCTTTACTTAATAATTTCACTTCATGCTCATTTAAGGGATGTTGAGAAATATTGACAACCAGGCTGGGGGAGGGTGTAGGATTCACCACCGATATGTCTAGTTGCGTGTCACTCTCTCTCCATTTTGCTGCTGTTGGAAATGCACCTGTTTTTGAACCTGACCGCGGCCTCCATCCCAATTGCTGATGTTCTGTGGTTGGCCGCGTTGTTGGCCCCTGGGCGGATAGTTGCCTCTGCCTCTTGGGGGTCGCCATGATCCTTGTCGTTGTCCTAAAAAAGGATTATGTTGATTTGGCTGGTACCCGTAGTCTTGATAATTGTAGGAATAACTGGGACCTGCTTGGTCTTGTTCACCCTCAGAACTATACGATGAATCGGAGAAGGTGGTGTAATTGCGTCTGCCTCCATAGCTCCCACGTCCTGTGTTCGTGAAGCGCCCTTGGTTGTCCTGGCGGTAGTAATCCTCTTGCAGGTACGGATACGTTTTCTTCTTATCATACAGCCTGATATCCCTAGCAAGTTTTTCAAGTTTGCGATTCTGTGTGGTAAGATCGAAATCTTTAAGGGATGCCTCAAGATTGATTAAGGTCTCCTTTGCGCTGGCAAAATTGGCATCAGCTGCTATCTCGGCCTTGAGCGTTTTAATTTCAGCTGTAATAAGCTCTAATAAACTTTTTCTACTAAGAGCAACAAAATAAAGCGCATTATAAATCAGCATTGGAAATTGATCGCAGATGTCAATCATACAAGTACACCGTTACACGCATTCAGGAAAGCCAAAAGTGTCAAAGACTATGTGGTACAATCATTTCTACCAACCCCAGAAGAACCAACTATAACAGCCTTATGGAATCTTCCACCAATCATTGGTCATTTCAGATGTGGCCACTGCAAGGCCAGCGAATCCACAATTCAAACTAAGGAATTTGAGTATAACCACCGGAAGGTCCAGCTCAAGTCTTTCAGTAACTGTAACACTTCCAATATAATCTATGCGATTACATGCCCCTGCAATTTGATCTATATTGGACAGACACAACAGAAGGTCAAAATGAGAATCCTACAACATATGAGCAGGATCAGATGCGAGGTGCAGGGTGCACCTCTAGTGGACCATTTCAGATCGGCTTCGCACTCCCCAGAAAGCCTTCAATGGGTAGTACTTGAGAAAGCAACACTGGGACCCCGTGGGGGCAATATCACGAGTATTCTGAATACACGAGAATTAAAGTGGATGCTTTTCTTTGACTCGATACATACGGGCCTTAACGAACATGACAGTTCTTTCTCACAATTAGCCACTCTGCTCTAAATCCACTTTTATGAGTGTTTATCATATCCAGGGTAATCGACCCCGTGTACTCACTCCATGCGGTAATTTTGGGCCTACACCGTCATGTGACAGGTACGCCCGATAATGAACCACGATGTGTGCATGTATCTCTTTACAGGTTTATTGCAAGTCTTAGTACACAAATCTCTATGACAATAATCAATTGGTACGCTTTGTATGACCCATCTTGTTTTAATATGGCCTTACCATCATGCGATAGGTACGCCATTTAAAATATGTCCACTTGATTTCCTATTACTCATCTGCGAATGTTTTAAGAGTACATGAATTCATTGACTGTGTCATCTGATGCTATATGAGTATGCTACCAGCCATGATTGCACACAAAGGTGCTTTTCTTTTCCACGTATTTATTACCCTGGCCCATAATGGTTCGAATGTTCTTTATTTCTGGCAAGGACTACGTGCATTGTGCAGCTTTGGACTTAATGCCAACCAACTAATATTAAGCCCATTGTGTCAATTATTTAATGAACTAATTTAGTCCGATTAATCTACCCTTGGTCATATATAAAATTGTAATGACTTTAGAGTTCTCCAGCTTTATCCCCGTAATTTTTATGGCAATATCTATTCTCCATACTTAGGAGTGTCTTGCAATCTATCTATCACTTGAGGCTTGCTGGCACTAGTCTGTCTATAGTGTCTACACGCGACAGTGCGGTCACATGACACGGTTACCATAGTTACAATCTATACAGGAAGCTCCGTCTGCCATTGCCGACGCGAGCCGACGAGACGCCAGATTCACTCAGACTTCGGTAAGTTGCCCAACGTGCTTACGAATGGCTTTTTGTAATCTTTCTCTTAGAGTACCCTACCAACACCATGTCAATCTGGTTGTTTAATCTCTCCCCAGACGGTGCGGATTGAAATAATCGCAGCACCTGTAACTACGAGGGGACGCCAACTGCATTCTACCACTTTTCGGGTAAAATGCAGGATACGCCGTCCGTTTTCCATCACGTCTTATTTTTACTCCGCCATACTAACGGTGGCCTCTTTTCCTACAGATTCGTCTCCGGATCTCCATTGCCCAGCGTCCCCGGGCCTTTTATTCGATTCCTGCCCAAACGCGGATCGTTAAATTTAAATGTGAGTCTCCAACCACTTAACCCATAATATCACGATGCTCCATTTCTTCAGAGAGCCATCTATGATTAAATTCCTGACCTTAAGGTCTCTTAAATATGTTCCATAGACACATTTTTTTAGTTATTCTTTATTTTGTTCCCTATTCTATAGGATCCCATGTACCCACTAATGAGGTAATCCGTCTACTCCACTATTACAGTGATGATGAGCAACGACTAATTAGGTATGCTCCTCCTTGACCAGTGTGCTATTTTAATCATGCTTACTATGTTTCCGTACAAGTAGGTAAATTACACTGAATCTACTCCTTGATATGTATTAATAGGTTGCCTGCCCCCGCCCTGTCCTGATGAAGACCCCCCAGCAAGGGCACAATTAATCCCTGCACAACCTGAGGGTCGAAACGTCGACAACTGTTTTTCCTTCTATCAGCTTCACGCCAAAACTATAACATTGATGTATTAGGTGGAGCATGTTTTTGATCAAGTGATGTATTGAATTAATGTTCTTTTGTCTGTTCCAATTGACTTACAAATGCGTCTACATCATTGTCTGATTTTATTGTCACAATTCCCTACCTACACTATCCTCACCGTATCACCTTCCCTTGTTCCTTGGGGCACTGTACAACCTTTGGAATGTTTATTGCTGGATACTATATCCAATTTACATCTACATTGTGAATAATAAACAGTGTAGATTCATTCATTGTATTATTATTTTTTAATTATACTTTGCTGTAATTGCTAATTTCACACTGGGACCCCCCTTCTCTCAGTACTGCTATGACCCAGGTCCCAGTGACTTTGTTTGGGTGAACCACCTAGTTATACTCCACTCCAGAATCGTATACAACATCAGGAAGTACCACGTGGAGGAAGTTAAACTGGAGAGCGTTTCTTGGAACATACTTCAGTTTGTAAAAAGCAAACAAACGTTACCTATGAAAATGAGACTAAAATTGTGGAAGCCAAATTGGTAGCCACCTTTTGTTATGAAGCGGACGTCTGGGGCCACTGCTTTGTTACCTCATTAACAGGATGACTTCAAGATAAGAGTATAAGTCAACAACTACCAGCCCAGAAGAAGCAGATTTTATCTATATCAACAGGAGGAAGACAGATCGTGGCAAACACTTGACAGTATACTCTTCAAAGACCATATTCCCCATCCCCTTCATCAATGCTACCAAGCTAAAACGTTATCTGAAACTATCCACTTGTATGTTTGCATGATGACTCAATTAAAAATTGTTACTTACCCTAAAAGGTTGTAGCCTAAGGTGTTGAAGATTCATATCCTCTGCATACTTTAGCCATCTAGTATTAAGCATGACTACTAGCTGTGGAGTAGAGTAACAGAACAAAAAATAAATTTTCTGTCTATTGTGAAGCGATAATTATAACAAATGTAAGCTGATGGGTGGAGATCGCAATCGCATGCCCAGGGTGGGTATACACACTACTCAGCACCACATGACATTCACACCCGCATTGACTATTGGTTTATCCCGTGCAAAATGATCTCAAGGGTGTTGGATTGTTCAGTCCTTCCTCGCACCTTCTCCGATCATCCACCAGTCATGTTTTCCCTTGCTGCCCTCCCCGTAGTCCTCCCCCACTTTTATGGTGATCCCCCCTACTCCTTATTAGACACTGTTTTCCACTCCGAACTGCATGAAGCGATCTCTGAGGTTTTTTTTACTAATAATGTGGGCACAGTTGACTCCTTCGCCACAGTGTGGGAAGCGTTTAAGGTGTATATCCGAGAGGTGGCCATTAGTAAACATGCTGGAGTACTCCATGCTCTTTGGGACCGATTAACTTTGAGTACCGGTTGTCCAACCTAGGGGCGCAACGGACCAGTATTGATGACCCCTCTCTCTGTGAACAGATTAAGTACACTCTAGCTGAATTCCACAAGGAAGCTGATCGAGCAGTTTAACATATGGGCAAATACGCGTCTGCCAGAGCCTATAGCGAGACTGATCGCCTGGGGTCGGTTCTGGCGGCACTGGCGTGCCACCGGATGGGATCCGGTACCATTGTCGAGATATAGGATGAGGACTGATTACTGCTGACAGAGAACGTTGCGATAGGTGCCAGATTCCGTTCTCATTACCAAGAACTCTGCAGTTTCAAACTCTCCCCTATTGATGAGGATTTAGCCGGCTACCTGGAATATATACAACTCCCATGGTTGCAGAACTGGCAACCTGAGTTTTTGATGAGGCCTATTGAGGTGGCAGAGGTCCGTCTTGCGCTGAGCTCCATGTGTGAGGAGAGTGCCCCTGGTATGGATGGACTAACGGTTTCATTTGATAAAAGATTCAGCCACCTCCTTATCCCCCACCTTATTACTTTATTTCACGATATTGCCGCTGATGGCTCTATGCCCCCTGCCATGCGCGAGGCGGTAATTATCACCTTACTAAAGTCCAATAAAGACCCACGCAAATGCTCGTCCTACCGCCCTCTCTCGCTCAACGTGACGCCAAATTATATGCCACAATTCTTGCGAACCGACTATCCCCGCTTCTCCCTCAGCTGATTGGACCTGAGCAAGCCAGGTTTATTCCTGGTCGCACCCTTACGCAGAATATTCATACTGTCTTTGGCGCCCTGCAACATGTGAGACCTGAGTTTAGGGCTGCGTCACTCTTCCTTGATGCTGAAAAAGGCCTTTGATTCAATTGAATGGAAATTTATGAAGGCTATACTGACCAGAATGGGTGTTGGCGGAGAGTACCTTCAGCTGATTTCAGCATTGTATCATGCTCCTATGGCAAGGGTTCGGGAGGGCAATGCGGTATCGACACAGTTTTCAATCTCCCGGGGCACTCGTCAGGGGTGTCCGCTATCGCTGTATGCGGTTGCAGCTGAACCGTTGCTGCAGGCTTTACGTGAATATCATTAGTCAAAGAGGACTCCACTTCCCTCGATACAATCTCATCACATCTGCGTATGCTGATGATACACTTCTCTATGTCAGGGACCCTGAAGTGAATCTTTCCCCGGTAATCCGGGAGGTCCTTCGCTTTGGAGGCCTCTCTGGCTTATCGCATAATTGGGATAAGTCTCTCATTATCCCCCTGACGCCGATAATGCTGCAAATCCCATTAGATTATCCGCTGCAGTGGACTACGGGGCCCGTACGGGATCTTGGCATCCAGATTCACTCTGATGCGGACGTGATCTTGAAGGCCAACGACGGGACAGCGATTGGAATGCTCAATGATGACACTGATCGCTGGATAAGTCTCCCCCTTTCTTTGACCGGCCGTGTTACCTTGATGAAAATGGTTGTTCTACCGCACCTACCTTTCCTCTTTGTTAATATACCCATAGTCCTCTCGCAGCAACTGTTTTGCGACCTCCAATCACTAATGACAAAACTAGCGTGGGCGGGCATAACCCGGAGGGTGACATTGGACACACTTATGCTCCCATATTCCTCTGGGGGGCTAAACACCCCAAATCTGGCACTGTATTATAGAGCTGCGCAGGCCTCACATGCGCGTAGTTGGGTACACAGGTCCCGGGATCTACCCCATCTCCAAGTGAAGAGGGTCGTTGCTGCCCCGTATTCATTGCCACGTTTTCTCACACAGGCCCCTTCACGTAGATGTTGCATTCTCGATTCAATCAACTCTGTTGCTCACGCGCTCCTTGAAATGTTTGATGGCGCACAGCTCTATTTCCCCCGATTGCGCGTTGAGTGGTGCCAATGATTTGTGCCCAGCTCGGACTGGGGGACCCCTGACTCTCTTTACAAACTGCATATACAGACTACGGGGGATCTCTTTCGGGGGGGTCGGGTGTGCTCATGGGAGGAAGCGGCGGGCCCTGCTGACGAACACACGGCACTGACTAAATTTAATTTCTTTAGAACTCGTCAAGCCTTGAAGGCAGTTTTGGGTGAGGAGATACAGGAACCCTTAGATGTTCCCCCTTTGACACTACTTTTGAGAGCACAGAGCCCCTGCAAACTGATTTCTAAATTGTATAGCTTGTCTCTCCACAAATGAACTCTCCCTAAACAAGGCTCGTCAGGCTTGGCAATTTGACATGGACACCCCCATCACGGACGATGTCTGGCTCTACTGTTGTACGGTGACTCGACAGATCTCCATCAACAGCCAACACAGGCTTGCCCATTTTAAATACTTAAACAGAGTGTACCATTACTGGTTGTGGTGCTGTTGCTGTAGACCTTGATCCCCTTTAGGCTGTCATCTTACTGTAAGGGTTCTATATGTCGGACAGGAGCCCCGTAAATCAACTTGCGGAGTATCGCCTTCTCACTCCCTGGGTTGCTACATCCATTGAGATGCTTCTCCTCACCCACCCTTTTAGTGTCCTGCACAGCCCTCTGTATCATTATTGTTTATTTGATCCATTGATTGTGATTCTAGTGATTTGCATTGGTTGATTCTGGTTTTTCCATCCCATTCAGATATGTATTTATTTTTCTTTTTTTCTTTTGTTGTGTATTTGAAAATTCAATAAAAAAAAAATATAACAAATGTATTGAATCACTGCTCGCTTCCTGGAAGGAGGACAGTGCATGTGAATCTACAAGCTACTAACAGATGGTTACAGGGTGACATTTTCTGTTTGTAGCATGTGCGGCTGTAGATACACATGCTTTACATAGACTGTAAAGCAGTTCATGCCATTAGCGGTGGCTCGCCAACAGATGATGCAGAGGTTTGGAATAAAGCTCTTTAATGAAGGTTTGGACAACTAAGGATTCCCGACAGGCTATTACATCAATGGTGAACATGTGTGGTGTTGATCATGTAGCAGCTCACAGATGTCTGAAATTGGAATGCAAATAGGCCGCAGTGGCTGCTTTCTTGAGTGGAATGTGCTCCTGGCACTGCAAGCATAATGGAACTAGCTTTAGAGTAGCAGGTCTGTAAAACCTTGACAATCCATGTAGTTATGCAACCCTTGAAAATCGGCATTCCTGCTTGAGGTTTAGTAAAGTCAACAAAGAGGTGCTTTGTTTTTTTAAAGTGTTTAAGTTCTGTCAATGTAATACATTAATGCCCTCCTAACATCAAATATATGCAATTCAGTCTCGGAATCAGACTGGGTTTGCTAAGAAAGATGGGTGATTCAATTGTCTGGGTAACATGGATCGTTGAAACCACCTTTAAGAGGATCTGGGGGTTCCTTCTCAAGAATATTCTATCCCTGTGAACGGAGAGCATTTACAAAACGTTCCTCCACTGTTAGTTCCTCCAGCTAACTGATTCTTGTAAGTGAGATGATTGATAGCTATTAAAATGGCTAATTAAAATGGCTACCTTCCAAGACAAGAACTGCATGGCACACGAAGTGGCTCAAAAGGTCAATTGACACAAGCCTCTAAGGACACGCAATAATTTATGAAAACAAAAATGTGAGCCATTCAGTTGTCCATATATTCTCCAGTCCCTTCTTTAATTGGTTCAGATTCCTCTGCCAGCCAACACGTGTTTTGTCAGTGGGCAATTAACCCCTCTTGCTCCTCAGGGCTGGAAAGATTAAAAACTCAACTTACAAAGACATATTGTGTGTACATTTGGAACATCACACCCAGTACCAATGTTAACTTATGTTTGTTAAAGTTCACAGAGCAAAATCAGTGATGGAAACCCATGCTTCTTTACATCATAAAACACCACATTTTCAATGTTCAAAAAAGGTACAATTGTTTTGAGTGACACATTTTACCATCTCATAATTCAACCTAGAAGTGGATCATTATATAATTTGATTAATGTGAACTATACACCTGTGACGAAATGCACAAAGAACATTTAAAAAAATGTGTATGTGTATAAAGCAGAACACTGCAGGCTTACCCACAGTCTCAAGTAGCATAACTCGCGCTGTCTCTAGCTATAACCATCACCATTTTAACCCCTTCGCTGCAGGGTGTTTCCCCCCCCCCCTGTGCGGGGGTGGGGCCACGCGCCGCTTTGTTTGTGACGAGCTCGGATCGTCATGAGGCACAGTGCAGCTGCACTCATGACGAGCAGAGCTCGTCACAAACACACCCGTTTTTCTAACGTTCCGCACAGCGGGGTAATTATCCCCACGTGCGAACTTTCCAACGGCTGCGACGAGCTCAGCTCGTCATGAGTGCAGCTCAACCGTGCCTCATGACGAGCTGAGCTCGTCATGAGCATGGAAGAGGTTAATAAAGTCTGTTTTATCAAACACAGACTGTGAAAGAGAAACTATGTTAAGTGCTAGTCCGGTCTTTGCGCAAAACCTATGATTTTTAAGGTATTTATTATCAAATGTTACAAAGGGTAGGGGAGGACAAGGATCAACTGTGATCCAGTAGGGCTTTGATTACCATTCAGAGAAAAGAGAATGGAAGGTCCGGCCGCAGTCGTAGCCCCAGATATCAAGACAACAAGAGAGATGACTGGGCTGTTCCTAGGGGGAAAAAGAAAGAAGGAGAAGGTCACTAAGGTATAAGGGCTAGTGCTCAATGGAGGAATTTGTTGGATATAATGGCCTCACACACCCTTGCGAGTGTCATGCTTCATCATAGGCAATGCTCCTCGTCGGGCAGGCGGTGCAATGCCCAACGGGCTCACCTCAAAGAGGGGCTCTTTATCGGAGATCTTTTATCCAACTGCCTATGGGTGAAGGGGGGGTGAGGGGCCAGGACAGAGTAGATAGTGCAGGTGAGGATACAATGTGGTAGAAGGTACCAGAAAACAATTTTATTCTGATGGTCCTCTACCACAATTAAAATCAAGGGCAGCCGGTGTTCATGGGAACTTTGGTTTCCCAGATTGGACCGGGGCTAAAGTGCAAGTGGTGTGGTCTTTGAGGTGAGCCCGTTGGGCATTGCACCGCCTGCCCGACGAGGAGCATTGCCTATGATGAAGCATGACACTCGCAAGGGTGTGTGAGGCCATTATATCCAACAAATTGGATACCCAGGGGTAGTCCTCCATTGAGCACTAGCCCTTATACCTTAGTGACCTTCTCCTTCTTTCTTTCTCCCCATAGGAACAGCCCAGTCATCTCTCTTGTTGTCTATTTATTATCAAATACCTCAAGTCGGAAATATCTACTCCCGGTTTACATCACTAGCAGTGATAAGAAATGTTCTATAGGTCCGAAAATCAGCAAACAGGCGTGTTCTCACCTTATATGCAACAGCGACCTATAGTGCAAGAAAATAAAAACAAAATCCGTATTCTGTTACTACCGAAACCTCTGACTCAAAAGTACCTAGTTTATAGTGGTCTAAACTATGAGGTGCTCCTGCGTCCCCCAAGTCACTCAATTCTTACCCGTGACAGGGTCAGTATTCTTGCAACTCCTGCTGCGTATGTACGCCAGCTTCCACGTTCTAAATAAGCGTCATCTTGTTTCCTCTACTTAATCTATTTTGTACTTGCAGCAGTCCCCTAATTAAAGGACGGACATACTAGTACACATATTAGCTTTGCAATTTTTGCCGTGTCACCATTTTATTCATACCTGTAAAGATGCACTTTGCAAACAAAATTCTACTGTGGCATATCTGCAAGCTTCTGCTTTATAAACGAGGGCCATCTGTTTCCACTATTTATTCTTTCAGTGCTCATGGCCTTACCCTAATTAACCCCTTGCATGCGCTGCGAATTTTCGCATTGTGCTGGCGTTTTTAAAAGTGGGCGAGATTCGGACGGCCCTCTGCCGTCCTCCGCAAACGCACAACGTGACGCAGGACGGCAGGGGGCGGTCATGAGCATGCAAGGGGTTAAAGGACGGACCATACTAAGATACGCAATCGCTCCGCCATCTTTGTGTGTGAAATTGATATCGGCTATGTGCTCCTATTACTGTACTGTAAGTGTCAACTCTTTATACAGAGAGACTCTCCAAATATGTAGATCTATTTTTACAACCATTTGTTGAAAACGTACTATCACATATTCGTGATACTAAACATGTTTTAAATCTATTAAATGGCATACAATGGTAACCTGGGATATGGATGGTAATGTTAGATGAGATATCTCCCTATACCAGCATAACACATGAAAAGGGTACACTCTTACTGTATCGCAAACTGAACACAAGATCAGTGGTGCTTTTGGAACATACACAGATGTTGATGTCTATGAATAACTAATTCTTGAAAACAATGTGTTCCCGCTTGAAGACTCATGGTAGAGGCAACTACAGGGCACCATGATGGGTTCCAGATTTGCCCTTTCTAATGCCAAAGACTTTATGGGGTGTTTGAGGAGAGGCATGTTTGGGGCCAGAGAAGTGCTCAGTGGATTGAACATATATTTCACTGGGGTCGTTACATCATTGACTGCCTCATGATATGGACGGGCAGTGAAACACGAATGAATTTATAACATACTTGAAGCAGAACAACGTTAATATAAGGTTCACATCTAAAGACAGTAAGAAAAAGATTTGGATGTGGAGTTGTATGTAAAAGGGGCTATATTGCACAATAAGCTCTATCGTAAACCAGCATGTAACGCAACCCTACATACCTCCAGTTCAAATCAGACACTGTCAAATTAATGTCATACCTTTTGGGAAGATGAGAGTGAGACTGAATTGTTGTGAGGAGCATTAATTCCTAAAGTGCATACAAGATTTGGAGAAAAGATTCATGTAAAGGGGTTACAGTATGCGAGTAGTAAGATCAGCAAGGAGGAGAATGGCAGGTATAGACAGAAAATACACATTAGATACACATGCGCATATGAGAGACCAATCTAAACAACTACATTATATTAAGAACTATAGTGGGTTATCCTATAGATACCGCAAATGTTTGAGGAGACACTGGCATGTGTTACAGGCACATAAAAAGCTGGAATACTTCATAAATGCAAGGCCAAGTGTTACATTTCGAAGAGGTCGCACATTGAGGGCCTTACTAAGCCCAAACTATCCTAGACAACAACGGCATGATAACTGGCTTATGTAACAAACACTGGGTTTTTTCAAATGTGGCAACAGTATAGGTAGGCCAAGTACAAGAATAAAAGCTTTACATACAGAAATATGAAGGAATATAGTATATGCATGAACATTACATGTCACACAAAGTTTGTGATATATATCATTGTATGTACGTGTGATCGTTTGTATCTAGGAAGTACAATCCGCGCTCGCAAAGAGTGAGCGAGCATATGAGAGCGATAAAAATAGGTTACACTATATATCCACAATATATCAAAGTTGTTTTGATCAGACTCGGATGCTGATTTCTGACTGTTACCCGTACTCGACAATGCAAGCATCGATGGTTGTATGACGGTTCAACGCATGCAATTAGTACGCATGCCTTAACAACGCCGCCAGTACAACGCATGCGTCATTACCATGCATGCATTTCTTGCGAAAAATGGTTCAACATGTATGCCTTTACCATGATATTATTGCGGTAAAGGCATGCTTGGTAATATGCCCTTACCAAACATGCCTTTACCTCAATATTATCGTGGTAATATTATAATATATTATAGGTGTGGTAAAGGCATCAGCTCGGTAATGACTTGTGAAGCTGGTGCGCTCTGGTATGAGTTTTCTAGCTTCATACTATTACTCCCCACATGATCCGTTGACAGAGCTAAATCGACACTGTGAACGGACTTCCTTTTAGTGACGGGTCAAAGAGACCATATCAGGAACCCTGCCCGGCCCTGAATCCTAAGTCACAGGCTTAACCAAGAGACAGCCTGCACGGTCCTGGGGGGCACTCAGGTGCATTTAACACTGTTCCTATACAAAATAGCCTATAAAAAAATATGTAATTTATATATATCTGTTTTGTAAACATATAGCAGCAGCAAGATGGCACATGTGATATCCCTTAAACTGTCCCCAAGTTGTAGCTTTCTGCCCTCCTGAACACTAATTCCGCTACGTTTCTTAACGCTGAGACCTAAGACCGCCCACCACTCCCCGTCAGGCCTAATCTCTTCCCCTAGCCCCCCCAAGCCTGAATTCCTAAATCCTTTGCATGACCATTACCACGAATCCTTTACAAATTTACAACATACATGCCTTTACCATTACCGCGTATGTCAGATTTCGCATGCGTGGTAAAGGCATATTCACGGTAAATGTTCAGGGGTAACTGACATGCACAGAAAAGCATGTTTGTTGTTAAGAATGTGTAGTAATGGTCATGCAGTGTTATGATGGAGTTATAATGGCTGTTTCCCGCATGGACACGCCAAATTAATGACGAGGAAACTCTTTCAAGATCGCAAACTGAAACCGAAGCATATGGTTTGCAATCGTTTTTTTGATGAATCAATTATCTACTTGGACTAAATGCTCTAAGGTCCTATGTTGATCCAATCTTGAGGGTCTTCAATCTACATATACATTTTTCTGTCCTGAAGATGGTCTTCTAGATGTATCAAAAGAAAATACGAAACGTCGACTTATTTTACTCATTTTCCATGTAAAAATTGTTATATAGGAATTAATTATTGAATGTTAAATGATCATTTCTATTTGTAAATAGGCTAATTAAATGGGTTACTCACAAAAGTGACTGAGATCATTTAATCTGGAAGACAGTCATTTTTGTCTATGTGAATGTTGTTTTGTACCCTTTGAATTAAAATTATTGGACCATATACATGTCTACAAAGAAAAGTATACACCCTTTGCTGTTTTATGATATATTCACTTTTGACTTTAATTGATTCATATAATTAATATATTTGAGGCTACTAATCTGTGCACTCACAACTGATTTTGATAGATTTAGTTTGATTATCTTCAAACGAAATCCCTTGTAGGCACCGTTACCGGATATAACATTTTGTTACCGAAGACTCCAAGGGTTTATTGGGTTGCCCAATTAACTTAATAGTAATATATCCAGTGGCAGTTCATATGAATGAGTGCTAGTCACAAAGACAACACAGATATTTTATGTTTTTTTCAAATCAACCATGTGCCCATGGACCCCCAGAGGAGGCGATAGGGAATTGTCCTTGAGAAGATGAGAAGCCATGTGGATCATGAGATTACAGACTGTGGAATATGGCTAAAATGTGGATCAGGATCTACACCATTTCCTGGGAGATGAACATATTAATATTATATGAATGCTTGTATACGAATATACAAAATATGAATCGCACCATGCTGAATAGTATTTCTAGTATAATTGAAGAATGAGGATTATTTTGTGCTCTATAAATGTATCAAAGAAAAGAGCGTTGAATTAAGGTTTCATAAGTCTTATTAATATAGTTATATTTATAAATTACATACACAAGATTATAATGAAACAAACATGGATTCAAGGGGAATGCTGCTTAGTGACGTGAATTGATTGCCACTATGTATCTATAATAGAGATATATTATTTAGCCCGTATAAAACATGAGAACAGTATCTCTTTAATACCTGCGATTGCGCTGATTTACGATCAGGACCCCTGACCTATGCATAATATGCTACATTGTGTTACACAGGAAGATTGTATACCATTGACATAGTTAATGGTGGCAGAGATCCTAAGATTCACAGAATAGTCAATCCTTTAAACTTTGGGCAGGCAGGAGTATGGAATAGAATTAGCGATAACAAGATGCTGCTTGAGTAGTACGTGTCAGCTACCACAATAGAATATGCATGTACACTGACGTCATTTGTACTGATCCACCGTTGGTGGAACCACCTCTGTTGGATTTTTCAAGTTCTGTTATTGAACCTGAGCCTCCAGTTTTGCAACTATGTGCCTGTGGTTATTATATGGATCAAGATGATTTGTTTTCAGACATTTCTTCTGTTTTATATAATCCTCAAGCACGGATTTGTATTTTCATTACATAGTTTAAACGTGCTTCTCAAGTCCCGTCTTGGATATATGTTTGGATCATACTTTCCCCGATTTTCTTGTTCAAGTGGATTGGATTTGTGACTTTTTCTGTTGATCAATGGCCACTACCTCCCAGAATATTCTGTTACGGAACTGGTCGATAGGGAACTGCCCCTCCCATTTTTCTTCGCATTAACTGAAAAGAGACTTGGCTATCGTCAACATTACAGCCATGACTGATGGAATTGGTTGAGATAAAGTTCCTTTCAATATATTCAGCCCTACGGAGAAGCCAGAAGATACAATATGTGTTCAAAGTTTCTATGGGTGATGTAATAGTGCCTGGGGTACACTCAGATGATTGGGATGTTGAAACTGTAAGTGCCCTCAAAGCTTGAATATTATACTGTTTTTGAATCAGAGGACCTATACTTAAATTCTGCTAACTATGCTGACACGTTCGGTTATCACCATTATGGATATCATTTTCTACACAGAGCCAATAGTCAAAAGCGTACACTTTTTAACTACAGACAATGAGAACATTGTCAGACTCCTAACTTCTGTGTAAAAGGGGCGATAGCAAGCTTCTATTTCCAAAAAAGACACATATACTCTAAGTGCACTAACAAAGTACCCATAATACCCAAAACAATGTATGTATAGATAATCCACAACGTATTTAGAAAATACTTTCATTTTAGTTTCTTTCAATTTTGTGTACTAATCACATAGTTCATTCTTACTTTATAAAAAAGATTCTTCACATCTTTTGATCCAAAAATATTACTATATATACAAAACCATAATTCTTTACAAAGACAAATTAATTACAAAGCTTTCCAATCAAACCATAAAGTAATAGTAAATGGTATGCATTGAGATATATAAAGGATGACTTGATGGCAAGCGCAGGATAGGACCTACGTGCATTTCGGCACTGCTGCCTTCATCAAGAGACCATCTATTGCAAAAACATTAGATAGATGAGAATAGTTTAGGTGGCCAATGGCGATATCTGTCAACAGTAATGGAATAGTCAATTGAAACTTGGATAAATTAAAGTTGGCTGAAGTGCAAATAGCTTTACTTGTGGTCAATAAGGACTGGCAGAGGACACTGTGTGTGGCAAAACATAGGCTGTCCTATCTTCAGTAATCGTGATTAACCTTGATTTGGTTCTCGTACAACATAGAAGGATATTTTCACTTTTGACATATACGGCGTCGATTTCTTTCAGGAGTTCACCTCTCCCAAAATCGCAATCAAAAGCGGGGAGCTCATCTGATTTTAAGGAGCCAATTTTCGATGACGCTCACTTAATGCCAATCTCTGGAGCCGTAATCCCGGCTATCGCGGTGCACTGCTCATGTACAAAAACGCCATCAACATTATCAGATTCCCCCACAAGGGAATTTTAAAAATAAATGTACGTATTTTACAGGATTAGTTACATAGACCACGCTAATACATACATCTTCGTTTGTCAACTAGTTAGCCTGTAAAGGCTAGGACTACTGGAAAAACACAATTGATCTGAAATCAAATTGGGGAACGAAACCGTGGCAGGTTCAGGAAACAATAACGCTATTTCAGGCCTGCTTAATTTGAACGCAAATGATCTTCTTGAATGACAATGTCCAGCAGACTACATGTCTGGGATTCGCAAAAATTTAAGAAATGAATGCCCCAAATATTTCCTCTATTGGCCGCTTTGATAACTGGGAAAGTTTAAACAAATTATGGGGGAGGATGGAGTCTTACGGCTAGAGCGGTCGTCGTCGAAGCTGGGGAACCAGGTTCGAGTCTCGGCAATGACGCTCAACATCCTGTGATTTTGGGCAAATCACTTAATCTTCCTGTGCCTAACAAAAATTAATGTGTCCTCATGTAACGAAACTCGTGCTATGTAAAGCGCTGTGATACCCAATATCTTAGGGTCTAGTTCGCGCTATATAAAACTCTTTAAAAAAACGAAATAAAAACTGAATAACAACTCACTAGCATAGTGAAAGTGGAAGTGTATTTGTAGAGCGCGAATTGCTGCCCGGAGGTGTCCAAGCGCTGGAAGATAATAAAGGGGACCTCCTAGAGTGACTGCCTGGGGATTAGTAGGGAAGGTTGAAGAGGAAAGTTTTTAATTGCTTTCGGAATGAAGAGTAATCGGAGTTGGATCTTAAATGCAGAGGGAGAGTGTTCCAGGTTTTAGCTGCATTATAGGCAAACGTCCTGCCGCCCGACCTGGTTTTTTTTATTCTGGGGGGAGTAGCTAAAAAGGTCTGAGTAGAGCGGAGGTTTCTGGTGGGTAGGTAGTGAGTGATTAGGTCCCGGGTGATCACAGGACCCGTGTCCCAGAAAGCCTGATGAGAAATGCACATGGCTTTGAAACATATTCTTTGACGCACTGGTAGCCAGTGAAGGTTGACCAGGCCGGACCTCACTGATTGTGAACGGGGAAGTTCGAGCAGTAGACGGGCCGCGCAGTTCTGTACTATCTGAAGCCTGCGTAGGGTGTAATCTGGGGCGCCAAGGTACAACACATTGTTAAAATCCAGGCGGGACTGTATCAAACCCTGTATTGCGACCTGCTTGGCTTCCATAGGGAGGAGGGGCAAGATTTTCTTACGCATTTTAAGGAGGCCAAAGCAGGTTGCAGAGAGTTTTGTGGCTTGGGTCTTGAATGAAAGAGAACTATCCAGCCATACCCCAAGGCTCTTGATGTTGTCCTTGGGTGCTGGAGGATGACCTAGTTCGGAGGGCCACAGAGAGTTGAAGAGGAGGGGGTCGGAGGGTCCCAGGAGCATCAGCTCCGTTTTGTCCCCATTCAATTTAAGGGATGATAAAGACATCCAGCTTTTTACTTCTTTTAAGCAGTCTCTCAGACCGCCTGAGGCAGGTGGGTTGGCTACCTGCGCCAGTGAGACCACCAGCTGTGTGTCGTCCGCGTAAGAGATGATCTTAATCCCAAAGCGGCGGACGACGTCGGCCAGTGGCCTCATATAGATGTTGAAAAGGGCGGGACTTAAGGAGGAGCCCTGGGGGACTCCGCACCTCAATGGTCTACTAGTGGACACCGCCTCACCATCAAAGACTCGGAAGGATCTGTCCTCCAGGAAAGATTTAAACCAGAGCCAGGCTTTGTTCTTAATTCCGACGCTGGACACTGATCCTCCCTGATCCAGGATTTTTCTAGATTCCTCCGTGACCAAGAGGAGGGCGGTCTCGGTCCCGTGTTTGGGTCTGATGCCCGTTTGGGTGGGGTCTAGCAGGTGTGCGTCTTCTAAGAAATTTACCAGATGGTGGTTAATGAATTTTTCTAAGATTTTGCTCAGCCACGGCAGCAAGGAGATTGGCCGGTAATTGCTGAGGTCTAACGGGTCCAGGTTCGGCTTTTTCAATAGTGAGCGGACCATAGCTTGTTTCCAGACTGGGGGGACTGTGCCAGAAGTGATCAAAGCATTCAGTACATCCCTGATGATTGGGAGAGTGAGTTGGGATGCTGCCATTAGGATGTCTGGAGGGGCTGGATCGTTAGGTGAGCCGGTTTTTACTTTCCGGGCTGTGTTTTCTAGAGTGGCGCCGTCCAAAAGGGGGAAGTGATCCAGAATAGGTTGATGCTGGGCAGGGGAGGTGAGTGGAGCTATGTTGGACTGAGTTAGGGAGGTGATATTGCTGGGGGGAAAGGTAGAGTAGATGGTATTAATTTTTTGGTGAAAGAACTCAGCAACATCGTTGCAATGGGTAATCAGTTTTGTAACGTGCAGGCTGGGAAGGGGTTTGGATAATTTTTTTACAATATGGAAGATTTCTTTGGGTTTCGATTTGGCCTGGAGGATTTTGTTAGAGAAATAAGTGGTCTGGGCGGATTTGATTTCAGCTTTGTATTCTCTGATTGATTATCGATAACAGGATTTGCTGCCTGGTGAGTAGTCTAAACGCCAGCGTCTTTCGTTTTTTCTACATAGACGTTTCTTGTCCCTGAGAGCCTCCGTATACCAGGGATCTGTTTTGTAGGCGCGTTTTAGCGTGATTTTATTTTTTGGGAGGGTGTTATCGAGAGTTTGCGTGATCCAGTCAGCATAGGCCTGATTGGCTAGGCCTGGATCCTCGTTGTAAGAGGGTTGGTTGATGGAGAGCTTGGAGGACCACTCGTCAACTGAAAGGCGGGACCAGGCTCGGGTGGTTTTAGTGGTGGGGCCGTTCTGCAGAGGCTTAAGTGTGGTCCATGTGAAGGGCACCAGGAAGTGATCTGTCCACGGGAGAGGGATCGGCGGGTCGGCTGTAAGGTATGCACAGTTGCTAAATACTAGGTCCAGTAGATGGCCCTTAACATGGGTGGGGGTTGTGACATATTGGGTAAGTTGTAGACCCGCTAGGTCGTCTGCCAGTGTAGTGACTACCTGATCTGATGCAGAGTCAAAATGCAGGTTAAGATCGCCTAGCAAAGTGAAGCAGGACGCGGTGCTCACGCGGTGCGACGGTCTGCGGAAGAAGAAGGTGGAATTGCTTAAGAGGACCTGGGGGGCGGTAAATAAGAGTTCCGGAAAAGCAGTTATTCGGTGAGAGATCGATGCTGAACGCGAGGCACTCACAGTCGGGGATGGTTTCGGGGATAACACGGCACTGAAACTGCTCTTTATGGATAATTGCTAGACCTCCGCCTCTCCCATCAGGCCGGTCCTTCCGGGTTATTTGAAAGCCAGGAGGGAGAGTGCTAGCTAAGGCAGGATCGGAGTCTGTGGTGAGCCATGTTTCCGTTAGGAAAAGTATATCCGGGGTGAGTTCTTCTAATAACAAGGCGATTTCTGTCCTATGTTTCGGCAAGGATCTACAATTTAACAAGAGCATATGATACTCGTAGGTTAGTGCTGCTATGGGTTTAGGTTTAAGAGTTGCATTACATTTAGGGCATGTTTGTGGAATGTTTTCGGCTGCCTGGCGGTGCCGTGAGCAGTTCGTAGCAGGGGGCCTTAGGCTGTGAAGAGTTTCAGCGTTGTAGTGCCTGGTCTCTGGAGTCTGATGCATAGGGGGTATGGCCCTAGGCCCGGTCTCGGCGCGGACGAGCGCAGACGAGCTTGTCTTAAGCGCGCCTTCGTCGCGCAATCGTCGCGCCCGCTGCGCTCGTCCACTGCACTTCCGGTGGAAACACATGAATAAAGTGTAGGGGAAGGTCTAGGGGCGTGGCCTCAGAGTGGGCGTGTCCCGATTTGGGCGTGGGTGCTGGCGGTTGAATTGGGACGGTGATTTTCTCCCTTCCCAGCGCTCGTTCCGCTGTAGGGGAGGCCTGCACAAAGTAATCGTGTGTCAGGTGGAGGGGTGAGTCAATTTTAAAAACAATCTATCACAAGTTAAAAAGTCGCTCAAGCGCTATCTGCTGCCTGCTCCCGGCTGTGCCTCAGGAGATACTTTGCTACCGTTCAGTACCATACTTTGCTATGGTACAGAACGGTACATTTAATTCCACACTTTGGGTCCTATAGGGTGGTTTGTAGACAGCAGACACTAATGGATGTCATGCTTGTTTTCTCAATTCCACACCTGGGTTCAAATCAAGCAGACCCGATCCCAGATATTCTCAATCACAACATTCAGGTATTTTTACCACCTATTCAATGGGAAAATTGTGTCTACTATGGGTGTGTCCACACTGTCTGCAGTGAAACAACATCTTTCATGTCCGAAGACATGGATTTATCAGATTTTATACTGAGTTCCAAATCTCCACATTCTAAAAGATTAATTTATGGTACCTATAATGCAATTTGAAAACTGTCCCAAAAGGAAGCTGCTGCAAGTTTAAAACAAATTGATCAATACAATTTGGATAAAGTGCTTATTGTGTTAGATATTAGTATTAATACACTATCTTCCTGCATTTATAATTTTAAAAACATTGGGTGGTCTTATTGCTATTGCGCAAAGTGACATATCAACACTGTATCATGGGCAAAGTCAGCTTAGATCTATTATGCAGTTTCGCTAGACGCTTCAAACCTTTAATAAAGGGCGCATAGAATAGCGCTGTTTGAATTGCAGTAACCTACACAATGCTGCCTTTAGAGAAGTTCCATTCACTATTTCCAAAACTCCTTCAGCTGTGCGGCTGATACACTGCATTGTCTCTAACTATTTCAAAATTTCGGGTCAAAGCTTGCATGAAACATTTTCCTGTCAGTATATATGAACCCTTCGAAGGCAGCTTCATCCATGAGTTATGGTCACTTCACTTCTCCTATCGCTGTAAAAGGGCCAATAAGGAAGTTTTTTTTACTGGAGAGGAATGAGACTCCTCTGTGGGACATTCACTCGTTTGCAAACACGTTAAGATCCATGGTGCTATAATGCTTCAGCACCAAATTAGGCCTGTTATTTAAAAGGAATACCGTCTCCCGTAATTCTTTCACTTATTACGGTCTTTTCAAATGGGAGTTATTTAATGCTTAGCGATCAAGACTGTTGCGGAATGCAAGCTGGAGTTCCCCATGTTTTGTCTGCTTCCAAGCTCGTCACTTGTTCCAACAACGTCCTGTTCCCCCTACACAAGTCATTGCTGTGGCCTTCCATTCCGACTTTGAAGGTGGATTTCAACAAGCTAAACAAACTCTAAACTTTATTGTTTCAAAAAGAGGTAGCGCTCACATCTGCTAGTGAAACCTGCAAGTTAGGACTTCTAGTGAAATCCATTCATTATTCAACACAACCTCCCTCTGCATTTCAGTGATTTAGTGCAGACACGGCTGGTCTCGCACAGTTTAAGATTGTCGGTACGGGCCTTGTCAGTTCATTCCGAACAATCTTTTGAGTAAAACTGGTATTGATTAATTCCATTTTTTCAAGTGTGTTCACAGGATTTCCGCTGCTGTTATTCCTCATTTGCAGCATTCTCATCCTATTTCTGCTTCTCCGCAATGGATGTTCCATTTACAAGCCCCCTGGAACTGCAACCTCTCCAATACTAGGCACATGGTTCAGTACTTTCTAATATTTCTACTACAAGAACTAGATCAACAGGTCGTTAACCGCTACCGCGCTACCGCGTTTTCCCGCTGTGCGCTGGAATTTCAAAAATGCGCGGTTTGTGACAAAGCAAGCTCGTCATCCGCGTAGCGCAGGTAACGCCCATGACGAGCTGGCTTTGTCATCCGCATCGAAGGGGTTAACATACCGGCCTGCCTGGTTTACGCTAATGAGTACCTTAGTGACCCATTTTTAGGACTGCCCTTGGGTTTGCGGCTTCGACACAAAGCGAAGTTTGAGACACTCACTTTTGAGGGATTTTGTGCATCTGCACATGGATCACAAAATACAGGCTCTTCTAACTCACATGCAGGTTACCCAATAGCCATCTCTGCCTCGGCTGAGACCGAGGATCATTGTCTGTTCTTTGGAACTTGAGCTATCAATTATTCTTCTGCGGAGTCAGACTCCTTTTTGGAGTCTCTGGCCTTTGAATTTGTGAGTAACATCATGGATTAGTCTGATGTACCACAATTGGACTATCTTTCAAAACTGACAATTCATTTTCTAGACAATGTCATTCCCGAATATAAATTTATGAATTGTGCTTTGAATTGATCTTCTAATTAATTTTGTTTTTTTTTAGTGCTTTATCGTGATATTGTCCAGACCAAAGGGAGGGTGTTGTGCATTTCTCACATGGCCCATTGTTGTTTTCCCTGTGTTAGGCCAATCATGCATGTTGTAGGTCGATTTGGTTTTGCGCGTTACTAAATATCGGATGTATGACATTACAACGCATGCATTTACATCGCATGCCTTTACAACGTAAGTATTACAACGCAGTCCATTACAACGCATAGTGCTTTGGGGTGCTGGATAGTGAATAGTTTAATTTACTATTCCAACTCCAGTCCCCGTGGACACTAGAGAAGGTTATTGGATAGTAAATTAACCTATTCCCTATCCTAGAGCGCCCCCCAGAGCAATGCATTGTAATAGTTTGCGTTGTAATGGTTGCGTTGTAAAGGCTCTGCGATGCAAAAGTTGCGTTGTAAGTGTTGTTCACCCTAAATATCACATTTGCTTGGTGTCAGGTATGCTTTGCATAGAACCAGCAAGTTTTTGCATTTTTATTCTTTTCCTGGGATTTAGTCAGAACAGCCCAACAAGGTCAAACAACATTGCCCCTTATTATGTTCTCTTGCCAGACACTAGCCCCTAGACATAGATAGGAGAATGCAACTGCTGTTTTGAACACACATATCGTGTCGTATAACTAGGGATAGGGGCTATGAAAACAACAAACTCACAGAGCGAAGATCCTGAGACAAGATCGCTGTGCCAGCCGAGATGTAGAACATAGACCAACCGCTTAGCTTTAATGGTAAGGGAGGGTTTATGTAGATCTGTTCGATAACATAACAGGGCTCTTTATTATATATGGTTTATTAACCATGTGGATAACATTATTGACATGTACTTGTTTAACCCCTTCCATGCTCATGACGGAACGGTTCCGTCATGAGCGTCGGTTGAGCTGTGCTCATGACAGAACCGTTCCGTCATGGCTCCATAAGCCCAATGGAACGTTCAGCACAGCGCAGGAATCTGCGCCGCGCTGAAGCGGTTAATAATTGTGGAGCAATTATTGAACAATAGTTTAAATAAACATTTGTAATCCCTGATTGCCCTCGGGATTGGGTGTGGACCTATTGTTTACCCGTGGCTCTCCTGTGCTAGAAGAAAGCAGACTCAGTTCAAGGAAAAGGTTTGAGGATTCTTTACTTGTAATACAGAAGTTTCAATAGAGGGATGATATTCCCTAAAAGCACAACAAAGGGTTAACGCCACCCTATAGTTCGCTACCTTCCTTAACCGTCCTCCGCATGAGTGCCCGTCCGGACACTCTCCAACGGAGGGCACCGTACACAGCAATGGCCGAAAATGCCAATCGAATACCCGGTTTCAAACCGTCCCCCGCACGAATGCCAGTCCTGGCACTCTCCAACGTGGGGTACAGTAATCCTGGTTAGCTTCACCAGGGTTTAAGGACCCAAAGTCAGTCAGCCCATATGTCACTTGAAACCCCGTTGATGGGTTCGCTACTCAGAGAGCGCAGTTATGTCACTAGCTCCCCTGAGCGTGGAGCTTCACCGTTCAGCCTGCTCTCAGTGATACGGATGGTTCACAAGTCCGCTACACCGAGCGAGCAGTTAAGACACTAGCTCCCCAGTGTAAGAAATCAGTTCTGGAGCGGTTACGGTTCGGTTCGCTCACTGTGCTACAAAGGTAGCCTTGCACCTGCTTGGTGCCGAAAGAGTACTCCCACAGCGCTGGGAGGCTCCGTTGGTTCCAACGAGTTCGCCTGCACGTGAGGGAGACGCCGAACTTAGACTAGCGGCTGCTGGGTAGGGGGTTGAGCTTCCCCTGTGTAGAACCTGAAAGCAAGCGCAGGAGAACGCCGTCTCTTACCTTGCTGCGAAGCCTCAGTGTAGCGTCAGCAATAATCAACAGGGTCCGCGGGCGCCGCCATTCCTTAAATACTGCCCGTGTGCAGTGCGCATGAGCCGCGCATTGCCTCACGGGAGTTGTAGTCCTTTCCGGGATCGCAAACCCGGAAGTGTAGTCCGCGGCGGTCGCGCTGTGTGCTTTTCCCTCTTCGTCGTTCGTGCGCCCTCGGGAGAGGTATGACAGCACATCCCTCCTCACACGGCTCCCACCGACGGGCCAGGCTTCTCAGGATGCTTCCTGTGGAATGCTGCAATCAACCGGGTGGCAGAGATGCCCGCTACGGGCTCCCACGTCTGCTCCTCCGGACCGTACCCCTTCCATGCCACTAGGTACCACAGTTTGCCTCTTTTCCACTTCGAATCTCGGATACCCTCCACTTCGTAATCCAGGTTGTCCTCCATCTGAACCACCACGGGAGCAGGGGGCCGAGAGGACACCGAGGGCTTCAAAAGGGATATGTGGAATACTGGATGTATCCTCATGGAGGAGGGCAAAGACAGCCTCATGTTCACAGGACTGATGCACTTCTCGATGCGGAACGGACCAATGTATTCAGGGTGAAACAGGCTATGCTTCCTGAAGTGCATGTTGCGGGATGATACCCATACGTAGTCTCCCGCCTTGTACAATGGACCAGGCCTCCGGTGTTTATCCGCTTGGGTTTTGTACCTGTCCTTGGCCAAACACTCCTGAGTACGCCCCACCAGTTCCTTCATATGGGCTGCTCTCCGGGTAGCCTCAGGCAAACTCCTGGCCCCTGTTGGATGTGCCAATGGGAGAAACCTGGGATGATGACCATAGTTGCCGTAGAACGGCGACACCTTCGTGGAGCTATGCGTGGCATTGTTGTACGCTATTTCGGCAAGCCACAGGTGTTCCACCCATTCCTCTTTCCCCTGATCAATGTAACACCTGAGGTATTGCTTGAGCGTTTAGTTGAGCCTCTCTGTTTGGCCGTCCGCTTGTGGATGGTAGCTGGTGGACAGAGCAGACTTGACGTGTAAGGAGGAGCACCAGGTTTTCCAGAACCGTGCCGTGAACTGGGACCCTCTGTCCGACACGATCACTCTGGGTAATCCGTGAATCCGTACCACCTCTTTCAACAGCAAGTAAGCCAGTTTCCCGGCCGTTGGTACCTTCTTACATGCTATGAAGTGTCCCATTTTTGTGAGGTAATCTACCACCACCAGAACCGCTGTCATCCCCTGATCCACCGGTAGCCCTACCACAAAATCCAGGGAAATGCATTCCCACGGCCTATCGGGCGTTGGAAGAGGCTGCAGCAGGCCTTGGGGTTTTCTGTGATCTGCTTTCATGGATGCGCATACCTCACATAAAGCTACCCACGCCTCCACGTCTCGGCGAAGGCCTGGCCACCAGAAGTTCCGCAGGATGTACTCTCTCGATTTCTCAGATCCCAGATGTCCGGCGCTTGGCGATTCGTGGCACCATTTGAATGCTTGTTTCCGCAGTTGTAGGTTAGGTAGCAGCATGCTACTCCCTTTCATAGGGATACCGTCCTGCATTTGCCACTCTGGGTGATGTTTTAGCCACGTTCTCCACTCCTGAGTCCGTACTCCCATTAGCACCCTTTTCAGGAAATTAACGGATTGGATCGCCCCGATTACCTTATCGGGTTGAATGATGGAGGCCACTGGTGCAGGGATGAGTGAAGACACCGAGGACTGGCGGGAGAGAGCGTCTGCTTTACGATTTTCCGCTCCGGGTCTATAGGTGATGGCGAAATTGAACCCAGAGAAGAAGAGCATCCACCGCATCTGCCTGGGGGAAGAGTTGCCTGGCCGCTGTCATGAACTGGAGGTTCCTGTGATCCGTAAACACAGTGAGTACATGTTTAGCCCCCATCAGCAGATGTCTCCATTCCGAGAAGGCGTCCTTGATAGCCAGCAGTTCCTTCTCTGCTATGTGGTAGTTGCGTTCGGCCTCGTTCAATTTCCTAGACATGAATGCCACAGGGTGCAGCTCACCAGAGTCTTGTTGCCGTTGAGACAAAATGGCTCCCAGAGCCACGTCTGATGCATCCGCCTCCACTATGAAAGGTATGTCCGTATTCGGGTGTGCCAACACCGGTGCCGTTCCGAAGGCCTTCTTCAAAGCAGAAAAGGCCGTTTCTGCTTCGGGGGTCCATAGAAAGACATGCGCTTTCCGCAGTAATTGGGTGATCGGGGCCACCAATCCCGAAAAGCCATCGATGAAACGCCTATAGAAATTGGCAAAGCCAATGAAACTCTGCACTTCCTTGACGTTCCGAGGCGTTGGCCAGCCGTTTATAGCTTTTACTTTCCGCTCTGCCATCGTCTGACCCTCTGGGCTCAGCATCACTCCCAGGAACTCCACTGTTGTGACGTGGAAGTCGCACTTGCTGAGTTTACAGAACAACAGGTGTTCTCGTAGGACTTGCAGAACATTAGAAACATGCTGAACGTGTTCTGTTTCGTTATCGGAGTATACCAATATATCGTCAATATATACCACGACGGAAACGTCCAGCATGTCCCGGCGGACATCGTTCAGAAAAAACTGAAAGGCCGCAGGGGCGTTGCACAAGCCATATGGCATTACTAGGTATTCGTACAGCCCAAACCGTGTTATAAATGCCGTTTTCCATTCATCCCCTATTCTCATGCACACTAAGTGATATGCCCCTTTCAAGTCCAGCTTGGTATATATCTTGGCCGTTTTCACTTGCTCCAACAGAACATTGATAAGCGGCAAGGGATAACGGTTCTTTACTGTGATGGCATTGAGGGCCCGGAAGTCCACACAAGCGCGGAGTTCCCCATTGGCCTTGGGGATGAAGAACAGGGGAGAGGCGGCCGGTGATTTTGATGGGCGTATGAATCCTAGACGTAACATGGTGTCGATGTATTCCCGCAGGTGTACGTTCTCTGGTTCGGACAGAGCGTAAAGCCGTCCGCTCGGGACGTTTGCCCCCGGGACCAAGTCTATCTGACAATCGTATATTCGATGCGGTGGGAGTTCTTCGGCTTGAGTGCTATTGAACACGTCGGCGAATGCCAGATAGGCGTCGGGTAATTCCACACGTTTTTCTGCTGCTGTGGCAAAGGCATGCGGTATCGCGTGCTTTTCCTCCTGAGCGGGAACAGACACCCTGCAGTTGCGGGCACAGTAACCAGACGTCATGTTTATGCTATGGGATAACCAGTCTATCGAAGGGTTGTGTTTCTGGAGCCACGGCAACCCCAATATTACTCCGTATTGGGGGGCTTGTATGATATTGAAGTCGATGACTTCCGTATGTTCTTTCCCGTATCTTGTACGGATGTTCCCAGTATGTTGACTGATGGGTCCAGAGGCCAGACACCTACCATCCACCGCAAAGACATCCTCTGCCACGGTCTTAGGTATAAGCTTTAGAACGAGTTCTCTCGCCTTTTCTGCATCCATGAAGATACCCGTGGCACCTGAGTCCACCATGGCTTCTACCGGAGACCACTCCCCTTTGACTTGTAGGTGAATGGTTATGAACATGTGTTTTGGTTTGGGCAACGTTTTCATCTGTACAGAAGGGATCAAACAACGACTGCCGGAATCCCCTTCTTTCTTCCTGGAGCTCTTCAGTTTTCCGCAGGGTTGTC
This sequence comes from Lissotriton helveticus, assembly GCF_964261635.1. Classification (NCBI taxonomy): domain Eukaryota; kingdom Metazoa; phylum Chordata; class Amphibia; order Caudata; family Salamandridae; genus Lissotriton; species Lissotriton helveticus. The sequence goes on along the minus strand of NC_136065.1, from coordinate 1,848,405,937 downwards.
GATGGGCGCGGCTGTTATTCTTGGGCCCTTGAAACGACTAGTTTTCGGTTTAACCGGACACTCTCCCACAAAGTGGTCTTTCTTGCCGCAATACAAGCACAGGCCTTGCTTGCGGCGGGATTCTCTTTCTGTGGCCGTTAGGCTGGCCCTTATGGCCCCTACCTCCATGGGCTCGGTTCGTCCTGGGTGGGGGGTTTCTGTGGTTCCAGGAGACCCGTGTACAGGCAGGGTCTTATCCTTTTTCTTATGATCCCCACGGCGTTCCCCCTAATCTGTGGTCGAGTCGAAGGACCAGACTGATGAGTGCTTCACACGTGACTGGTTGGGGGTCAATTTGGGCTACCACATCCTTCAGCTCTTCACTCAAGCCTTGATGAAAGAGCGCAGCCCGTTTTTCATCAGGCCATTTAGTTTCCGACACCAGTCTTCGAAAAGAGTTCATGTATTGTACCAGCCCACTGCTTCCTTGGCGTAACTCTAGCAGCTCTCTGTCTGCTGTATACGAATCGGCTCTCCTGTCGAACACCTTTATGAATTCTTCCTGGAAGGTGTCCCAGTCGTGAATGAGAGGATCGTCTCTGCTCACTAGTGGCACCGCCCACTGTGCTGCGTACCCGGCGAGATAAGAAATCAAAAAGGCGACTCTCGCCTGGTTCGTGGGGAACGACCTTGGCTTGCAGGAGAAATGCAGCGCTACTTGAATAAGGAATACTTGCACCGTGCTCGGATCACCGCTGTATCGTTCGGGGGTAGCAAGCGGTATAGACACAGGCAACTCCACCACCACTGCAGCCGGCTGAGTCACCGCAGGCGTGCCCGCGTTAAACGGGTTCCGTTGGATGTGCTCCATTCTGGCCCGTATGTCTGCGGTCTCCAACCTTGAGGCCGCTAGCTCGTTCTGAACTGCCAGAAGGGCCGCTAATACATCGTCCATATCTGACATATTCGTTCACCCAACCGGGAGGCCGATTAGACTGTTAAAGGTTGATTATTTTGTAATCCCTGATTGCCCTCGGGATTGGGTGTGGACCTATTGTTTACCCGTGGCTCTCCTGTGCTAGAAGAAAGCAGACTCAGTTCAAGGAAAAGGTTTGAGGGTTCTTTACTTGTAATACAGAAGTTTCAATAGAGGGATGATATTCCCTAAAAGCACAACAAAGGGTTAACACCACCCTATGGTTCGCTACCTTCCTTAACCGTCCTCCGCATGAGTGCCCGTCCGGACACTCTCCAACGGAGGGCACCGTACACAGCAATGGCCGAAAATGCCAATCGAATACCCGGTTTCAAACCGTCCCCCGCACGAATGCCAGTCCTGGCACTCTCCAACAGTAATCCTGGTTAGCTTCACCAGGGTTTAAGGACCCAAAGTCAGTCAGCCCATACGTCACTTGAAACCCCGTTGATGGGTTCGCTACTCAGAGAGCGCAGTTATGTCACTTGCTCCCCTGAGCGTGGAGCTTCACCGGTCAGCCTGCTCTCAGTGATACGGATGGTTCACAAGTCCGCTACACCGAGCGAGCAGTTAAGACACTAGCTCCCCAGTGTAAGAAATCAGTTCTGGAGCGGTTACGGTTCGGTTCGCTCACTGTGCTACAAAGGTAGCCTTGCACCTGCTTGGTGGCGAAAGAGTACTCCCACAGCGCTGGGAGGCTCCGTTGGTTCCAACGAGTTCGCCTGCACGTGAGGGAGACGCCGAACTTAGACTAGCGGCTGCTGGGTAGGGGGGTTGAGCTTCCCCTGTGTAGAACCCGAAAGCAAGCGCAGGAGAACGCCGTCTCTTACCTTGCTGCGAAGCCTCAGCGTAGCGTCAGCAATAATCAACAGGGTCCGCGGGCGCCGCCATTCCTTAAATACTGCCCGTGTGCAGTGCGCATGAGCCGCACATTGCCTCACGGGAGTTGTAGTCCTTTCCGGGATCGCGAACCCGGAAGTGTAGTCCGCGGCGGTCGCGCTGTGTGCTTTTCCCTCTTCGTCGTTCGTGCGCCCTCGGGAGAGGTATGACAACATTGTACATTTCCTTAGTGTCTCTTTTTTCATCTTATTGTGGACAAATACGAGTGAGAGAGCAAAAGGGTGTGTCCTGTTACCGTAATCCCTGAGAGGGTTGTGTTCTGGGGTGCCCAAATCAATGATCTCTCTGGAAGGGTTAGGAGGGCAAGTGGGGCACTATGGCTAGTCGGACTCAGGCACATAGATACTGAGGGAGTATGGTGACTCAGTCTCCTAAATACTGATGTTTAATGGTCCCAAGCATAGTTCTGTTCCTGAGCAGAATCGCTGCAACACCACCTGTGGAGAAAATGACTAATCCTGTCTCCCATTGGGTGGTTGTGTGCCACTAGGAGAAAACTAAAGCAGCTTGCAGGCTGGTGCCAGAGGGACTGGGGACTGCGAGGTTCGGTGTCCCTGCAGGTCTGGATGTAGTCAGCTAGTTCCAGGCCCCAAAGGAATAGGGTGCCTGTTACTGGGGTGGTGGGCATTTACCCTCTATGAAGGCAAAATAGCTGCAAAAGCGGTTAAATTGTTGGTGATACGATCTTGCAAGTGGAAACCTGTACTACCAGGCTCTTAGAAGTAGGGTGTGGCCTCGAGAAGGAAGGGTCAGGGCCACCTAGGGGCATACGGGAGCACTTCTGAATAAAGGTCTGGTGCCTGTGGAGTATAAAAAGGTGAGGACTCTTCAATTAGAGTATCCACTAGAAAGAGTATTAGCTATGGTAAAGAACTTTTTTTTCAATAGCTCGACCATAGAAGCCTGGGGGTTAGTTGCCAAATTACAAAGACTATATGTGCATTTGCATTCAAATTGCAGCCTTGGTATTACTTAACTTTTCAAGGCTGGTGATAGGTTGTGGTCATAGTCAATGGATACACAAATGAGCAAACTGAAAAACAAAAACCCTGACTATTCCAATAAAACTACTGTTGTTGAACAATTCTTAAATTACAAATATTTGCCATGTACAGCATTTGAAATCGACTACATTAGTAAAGGTTGGGACAAGCAAACCCCAAATAAAGGAGGCAGTTAAGGTCATTCAGGTAACTTATGCACTACGCCTACACACAAATGCTGTCAACTTCTGCTCCCATTCTCAAAGAGACCATATTTAACTACAACACCACCTTTGTTCTTAGCCATAGTTAAATTCTGACACCAGGACACGGTCCACAGTGGTATCCATTATAAGTGATATAACATGTGGCAATGTGTTTTCAATACTTGTGCCATAGGTTATAGTATCTGCCATTGTCTGCAGTGCATAGCATCACCTATGGCCAAGGCCCCAGATCCCTACCCCACTTATCTGGGATTGATCCTAAGACCAATCTAAGGCCCTTTCAAAGCCGGCCTTGCGCCTCGAGGCCCTGCCTCTCACTTCCTGCTGCCATCTCTCTCCGCCTCTTCTCCTCTGCCTCTCATGCTCTCTTGCACCCTTCTAGCACTTCTGTGCCACTCTTTCTCATACTTCTGTACCTTTTTTCTTTCTCTCACTTTGTGCGCCTTTTTCTCATACTTTTGTGCCTCTTTTCTCACTCTTTCCCATTACCTTAGGACCTCTTTCTCACTCTGTTGTATTACTTCTATGCCAACTATTATACTTTAGCAAAAAGAACAATTGCTGGACAGAATGCAGAACAATGTCATACATTCACCCCAGTACAGAGATCTGGGCCTAAATCCATTATTTGTTTGCTCACCATGCCATTCCAGTTTGGACACTGCCATATGCAAATCAGTCTTGACCCTGCACCCAATGGGAACAGTCCAGCTTTAACTGCCAGGCCAGGTCCTGGACTGGAAACAAGCACCCTAGGACTGGTTTCGGGCTGTCAGCCCTCATCAGCCAGGATAGCTTGACTCCAGTGGCATGGAGAGCATTGGACCCACGTCTGGGCATACCCGTCCCACTCGGGGTGACAAAAGCAAAAGGAACAATTGATGGACAGAATGCAGAACAATGTCATACATTCACCCCAGTACAGAGATCTGAGCATAAATCCGTCAATTATTTGCTCACTATGCCATTCCAGTTTGGACCCAGCCATATGCAAATCAGTCTTGACCCTGCACTCAATGGGAACAGTCCAGCCCAACTGCCAGGCCCTCCCTGGACTGGAAACAATCATCCTAGGATGATGTGATAGCTACTAACAAGACTGTCTTTAGTGTGAGCATGTGCAGTGTAACCTTGTGCATGGGCTCGAATTATGCCTTCATCAATTGGGTCAGCACTACGTTGAGGTTCCATGCTGGTGCTGGCATTCTGTTCGGAGGTGAGATCCTCTTCGTCCCTTCTAGAAATCTCTTTACGACTTGGGAGGTGAAGAAACTTTTCCCCGTTTCTCCTCTAGTGTAAGCCACAATCGCCTCTAAGTGCACCCTTAGGGACGTGTAGCTTAGTTTGCTTTGCAGTAGATGTGTTAAGTATTTTAGCACTGTCGACTCACTTCTGATTTTCCTTTGCAATTTTTCCCTAATGCACCAATTCTGAGAATCTCTTCCACTTTGCTACATAGCATTTCCTTGTGGTAGGCCTACTTGCCTCCCTGAGCATTGCCATTGTGCTCGCCAGTAGTTTGAGGTGTGCAAACTCTAGGTCTTCAGGAGCCATGCCGCCAGGCTGAAGCTCTCTGGCTCTGGGTGTATCACCCTTCCGTTCTGCCTTGTTAACAGGTCCTTTCTTTTTGGGAATTTGTGTGCTGGTGCCTGCGCCATCTCCACAATTTGCGAGAACCATGACTGTCTGGCCCACTGAGGGGCAATTAGTATCAGTGACTTGTTGCTGATCCTGCTTTTGCTGAGTACCCTGTGTATCAGTGGGATCGGGGGAAAGCGTATGCAAATGTTTTTGACCAACTTATCCATAGCGCATTCCCTTGTGACCGATGGTCTGGTTGTCTGGATGCGAAGTGTTGGCATTTTGGTGTGTTGCAAATAGGTCTATTTGCGGTGTACCACACTTCCAGAATACTCTCTGTAATTCCTGTTGGTTGATCTCCCATTCGTGGGATGCGGACGTCTGCCCGCTGAGTGTCTCCCTCCATGTTGTCCTTCCCTGGGAGACGTATTGCTAGTAGGTCTATCCTTAGTGGGATGGCCCATGTCCATATGGGTAAAACACCTTCACTCCGCATTTTTTATTTCGCATACCTTTACTCCTCATACCATTATAACGCAGGTACGGTTACTCCGCAAAATATTACAACGCATGCCATTATATCTTATATGCTTTTACCACGCATGCTTTTACAACGAAATTCGTTGTAAAAGCATAAATGGTAAAAGCATTTTTTTTATATTTAAGTGTAAGGTAAGTATATGGTTTTAGTTTGGGGGTGTTGGGGTATATGTTTTAGGGGTTCAGGGGTATTTTAAGGGTGGGTTAGGGTTATGGGGTACAGGGGTATTTAAGGGTTAAGGGATAGGTTTGGGTATTGGGGTATAGGGGTATTTTTAGGCTTCAGGGCTAGGTTTGGGTTTTGGGTTTTGGGGTAATTTTAGGGTTCAGGGCTAGGTTTGGGTTTTGGGGTACTGGGGTATTTTTAGGGTTTAGAGCTATGTTTGGGTTTTGGGGTACAGGGTATTTTTAGGGTTCAGGGATATTTTGGGGTACAGGGGTATTTTTAGGGTTTAGGGCTAGGTTTGGGTTTTGGGGTACAGGGGTATTTTTAGGGTTTAGAGCTAGGTTTGGGTTTGGGGTACAGGGGTATTTTTAGGGTTCAGGGCTAGGTTTGGGTTTTGGGGTACAGGGGTATTTTTAGGGTTTAGAGCTAGGTTTGGGTTTGGGGTACAGGGGTATTTTTAGGGTTCAGGGGTATTTTTGGGGTACAGGGGTATTTTTAGGTTTCAGGGGTATGTTTGGGTTTTGGGGTACAGGGGTATTTTTAGGGTTTAGGGCTAGGTTTGGGTTTTGGGGTACAGGGGTATTTTTAGGTTTCAGGGGTAGGTTTGGGTTTTGGGGTACAGGGGTATTTTTAGGTTTCAGGGGTATGTTTGGGCTTTGGGGTACAGGGGTATTTTTAGGGTTCAGGGCTAGGTTTGGGTTTTGGGGTACAGGGGTATTTTTAGGGTTCAGGGCTAGGTTTGGGTTTTGGGGTACAGGGGTATTTTTAGGGTTCAGTGGTTAGTTTTGGTTTTGGGGTACAGGGGTATTTTTAGGGTTTAGGGATAGGTTTTGGGGTACAGGGTATATTTATAGGGTTAAGATGGGTTAGTGTTTAAGGGTGTTGGGGTATTTTAAGGAGTAAGGGTGGGTTAGGATTTTGGGGTGCTGGGGTATTTTAAGGGAGCAGGGTGGTATTAGTTTTTAGGGTGAAAAGAGAATTTTTTTTAATGTTATACATATATATATATATATCTATATTTATTTTTTTAAATTATTTAAAAAAATATATAAATGTTAAATATATATTTATATACATATGCATTATTTGGTATATATATATTTATATGTATATAGATATATATATGTAAACACATATATATATATATATATAAGTAAATTTTCTAAGTTTACCCCACATATAACTTCACCACACATGCCTTTGCGTTGTAAAGGCATGCGTTGTAAAGTTATATGCGGTGTTAAATTTTCCGGAGTGATTGTACTGCGGAGTAATGGCTCCGCGTTGTAATTAATGCGGAGTCATGGTATGCGGGATTTTTGATTGCGGGATTTCATCACATATTCGTCCATATGTCCTGTGCTAGCCTCGATAGCGCTACTGACTGTGTTCCTCCCTGCTTGTTGATGTAGAACATGGTTGTGGTGTTGTCTGTTTGGATCAACACCCTGTTTCCGTCCAGCTGCTTCTGAAATTCTTTCAGGGTTTGGAACACTGCTTTTAGTTCCAGGTAATTGTATGTATGTATGTATTGCAGTCTTATATAGCGCAAACACTGTCACCCAGAGGGTATCCTGGCGCTTTGACAAAACATAGCTGGCACACACTCACAGAGATCACACTACTCTAGGGAATAATACGTTTTCAAATTTCTCTTAAAAGATAGAAATTCGCCTTGGCACCTCAAGGGAAGCGGAAGAGAATTCCAGAGCCTGGCCGCGGCAAAGCTAAAGGAGCGACCTCCCATCCTAGACCTCTGAAATCTGGGGACCGTTACCAGACAGGCAGAGGAAGAGCGCAAGGTTCGAGGAGTGGAGTACCAGGAGAAAAGATTCTGCAACAGAACAGGTCCCTGTCCATGCAAGGCTTTGAAGACCAGACACAATGCCTTAAAGAGAATACGTTGCTGGACAGGTAGCCAATGAAGGTCAAGCAGCGCTGAAGTAGAGGAGGCAGTGCGTGGGCGGGAGAGAGCCAACTTAGCTGCCATATTTTGTATACGATGAAGCTTACCAACCAAGGTTTTAGGTGCTCCCAGAAGCAGTGCGTTGCAATAATCCAACCTGCTTAAGATGATCCCCCGCACGACTTCCGGTCTAGCCTGTACTGGGAGCATAGGAAGGACTTTGCGTAATTGATGTACTTGACCACATTTAAAAAGGATATCTAATTTCACCTCCATTCCACGCCCGCTGTTTACCGGTTCCAAAAGCGCAGAGATACTCCATGTGGAGTGGATTCAAGCGCTATATAAACCAGCAAATAAATAAATAAATAAATAGCCCTCTCACCTTGAGCATGTGCATATACGCGCCCCACCCGAGCTGGGAGGCGTCCGTCATGATGGTCACTATTGGTGTTGGTTGTGTAAATGGTTTCCCCCGAGATATGTTTTGTTTGTTCCATCATGCTATTTGCTGATGCACTGCGTGTGTGACAACCACTAGAACTTCCCAACTCCCAGTTGCCTGTGACAATTGCTGCTGCATCCATTCCTGGAATGGCCTCATGTGTTGTCTAGTATTTTGGAATAGGTGAATGCATGATGCCTTCATTCCCATTAGCTTGCTCACCGTCCTCCCTGTCAGAGCTTGCCCCTTGCAGTAATGACGTGTTTCCTTCACTATCGCCAATGTTCTCTTCCTGCTGGGGAACACTTTGGCCTGTATGGTGTCGATCTCTGCCTTAAGCATATCTTGATTTGCTCTGGCTGTGTTGACTATTTCTCCCAATGAATCGAGAAGCCCAGCCCCGTCAGTGTTAGTATGACCTGCTGGATGTGTAGTTTGCATTGATCGTACGAACTTGCCTTTATGCGCCAGTCGTCGAGATAGGGGTATACGTGTATCCCTTGCCTTCGTAGGTGTGCTGCGACAGCTGCTGGGCATTTTGTAAACACCCTTGGTGCGGATTTCAGGCCAAATGCCAGTACTGTGAACTGGTAGTAGTTTTGGTTGATCACAAACCTTAGGAGGCGCTTGTGTTTGTGGTCGATGGGGATGTGCAAGTATGCGTCCTTTAAATCTATAGTAGCCATGAAGTCTCCTTGCTGTATTTGTGGTATTACCTCTTGTAGGGATGTCATCTTGAATCTTTGAGTCCTTATGAATTTGTTCAGGAACCTTAGATCTAGGATAGGTATTAGCGTTTCGTCCACCTTTGGCACCAGGAAGTAAGTTGAGTAAACCCCCTTGTTCCTTTGGTTCTGCAGTACCACCTCTATTGCCTCCTTGCTGAGCAGTTCTTGCCCCTCTAGCTGCAAGAACGAGAGCTCCTTTGCTGAGTGTGCCTTTCTTCTTGGTTTTCTGTTTGGAGGTTGTCTTTCTAACTCTATACAGTATCCTTATTGTATGATGTTTAGTATCCATTTGTCCGATGTGACCCTCCATTCCTGGATGAAGTCTCTTATTCTTCCCCCTTCTGGTGTTATGTTTCGCGGTACTGTTTGTCGTTGAACGTTTGGCTGCATTTTTTCTTTTTCTATTTCTGCCCACCCCGAGGTGTTGCTAGGGTGGGGGCCTAATGCATGGCAGAGTCACTTGGTTGAGGGCTGTTGTCCTCCCCTTCGTGTTTGTTCTCGTCAGTTTCTTTGCCCTCGAAAGGACTGTCCCCGGGGTTGGTACTACCAGTTTTGCTGCTGCTGTCCCTCCTGTTGCTGGCCTTGGTTGTTCCCTAGGTAGCCTTGCTGGAACGTTTGGTGCAATGTGGTTGGCATGTTGCCTCCACTTCTACCACATGGCCTCCTTGTGAGTGTTCCTCTTCTCATTCCCCTGAACTGCAACGCTACCATGGACCTTGATGTTTCGTTGTCCTTTTTGAGCGGAGTCAACTTGACGTCCACTGGTGTGCCGAACAGTTGCTCTCCATTAAAGGGTGTATTTAAGATGTTGCTTTGTACCTCTGGCTTGAATCCCGAAATTCTGAACCATTCGTGTCTTCTCTCTGTCACTCCTATCATCATTAGCCTGCTCGATGTATCTGTAGCATCCAATGCCGAATTCAGGCATGTGTTTACCATGTTCTTTCCTTCTTCTACCAGGTGAGCTGCCCTTTGCTGGTACTGGTCTGGTAGATGCTTTAGGAGCTGCCCCACTTCATCCCAGTGTTGGTATGTGTGCCTGTTGATCAGGGCGTTGTAATTTGTGATGCGCCAATGTATTGCCGCATTTCTCTCCACCTTTCTACCTGTGAGATCCATCCTCCTACTCTCCCTGTCAGGAAGTGGTCCGGCATTTGTGGGAACATTAGCACTCTTCCTAGACGTTGCTGTAATTATGGAGCCGGCTGGCACGGGCCCTTGGATGTATGCAGGGTGCTTTGAAGAATGTTTGCAATTCTCTGGTCTAGGTGTCACAGCTTTGCATACTGCTGGCTCCTTAAAGGCCTCTCTTCCCTAGTCCTGCACACTAGGGAGCATGGGCAGGTATTGGCTCTTAGTCTTGTGAGGCTGTAGAATTTCCAGGAGGAAACATGCCTTGGGCCTCTCCGCCTCCATTTTCAATCTGTGTAGCATTCTGTACGACCATGCTGTAGATCCCTATCTCGTCTGGCATTAGGGCCTCGAAGGGTAGGTGTCTATGCCTTCTTTCGGCGATTCGGCGTCGAGTTCTTGCCGTCTTGTGCCTCTGAGGACGTCGAGTCCTGGTAGGATTGCAGATCTTCGTCACGTTCTCCCTCGAAATAGTAGTCTTCTACCAGTCCCTCGACTGGTTCGGGCGTTTTCGGCAGTTCCGCGCGTTCGTCGTCCCTGTCGACTTCGACCGCGGGTTTCGGCGGGAGGGTGAATTGGCTCATCTTCTCGTCAAAGTCCTTTTTCCGCAGTAGGATGCTCGCCATTTCGGCCTCGAGCCACCTATTCTTCCTCTCCATCTCGGCGGCTTGTTCGGCGTCGAGGGTTGAAGCGCTTCTCTTCGAGGCAGTCGACGACGTCGGCCCTTCTTTCCTCGGTGCCGGTTTCCTTCTCGAGGGCAACCTTCGACGTCTTTGAGGGTTTCCGCCAATTGGGGGTCCTTTTCAAAGGATCCGCTCGGTTGACTGTCCCTGGAGGCTGTTGCTTTTGTCGAGTTTTTCGGCGGCAGAGCTCCCTTCGATGACTTCGCTTCACTTTTACGAGTGTCGCTCGGGGCTTTTGCTTCACTCGAGCGTCTCTTGGATGTTTAGGGGTCGACGACTCCCTTGCCTCCTTCAACGTCTACTTACGTACTTCGATGACGGTGCAGTCATCCGGTCCTTCGGCGATGTTGTCCTCTTCTCCACTGGAGAGGCCCAAGTCTCGAAGCGATGGAGGTAGGCCCTGCCCTTGCATGTAGTGGTTCGCCGTTCTCTGCCTCTCCCTTACTCTGAGTGTCTTCGGTGTAAACGCCCAGCAGGCGTTGCAGTCTTCGCTTCTGTGGTCGAGCGGCAGGCAGAGGTTGCAGACTGGATGCTGATCCTTCTGGCGTACTTGTGGTGGCAATTGGTGCAAAACGTGAACGCTGTTTTGTCCATCCCCGCACTCAGGGAGCCCCCTGCGAGGGCATTCTCCGCCGAACATCAAATTTTGTTTGTTAAAACTTCTCCCTCGTCGCTCCGGGTACCTGACCTGTAGTTCGGTGTGGTTGAAAATTTGATTCTTTGTTGAATTTTCTTCAATTTTGCTTGATTCTTCTTCCAAAACTCTGGAACTCTTCTGCAACGATCCAGACCCAAAGGTGGGAGCTTCCAGAGGAAGCACATCGACGTCATGAAGGTCACCAAATGGTGGTATGTCAATGCCCACCTGGGCCATAAAAAAAAGAAGAAAAAAAAGGAAAAAAATACTACAATTCCGGACCCGACCACTAGATGGCGGAATAATGCACAGCTTAGTGAATCCAGAAAGATTCATGCTGCAAACCGGATTTGCGAGGCACACTCAAAACGGACCAACCTGGCCACTAGCAACCCAGGTAAGGACATCAACCAGTGATCTCAAACTGTGCTGACACTCTGGCACCTATAGAAACTCAAACATAGCAGAACTAACAAATAGACCTCCTGGTACAAGGAAGAACTCCGGGACTTTAAACGAGATTACAAACAGCTGGAAAGAAAATGGCGATCCATCCATGAAGCCAATGCAACATCAACCTACAAGGCCACCCTCAGGCACTACTACCACATCCTGAGAGACACCAGGAGAAGTTCCCTCATGGACCGGATTTAAGCCAGCTCCAGCAATGACAAAGTGATTTTTTCTATCATCAAGGAATTCACCACCCCAAAAGTCTCAGCCAACCCATCACCCCCTCCAAGGAACTCTGCTACAACCTTTCAAACGTCTTCAACAATAAAATTGAAAAGATCTACAATAACTTTGAAAACAACTGAACCCTGAGGACATCATTAGCAAAGCTGCTCACCTACCATTCGGTCACACAACAAACCAATTGGAGAACAGTCACTGAGGAATACACCATTTCAATTAAAAGAATCCACTCCGGGGCCCCCACCGACCCATGTACACATCAAATTTAAACCTAGAAGGACCTGTGATGAGCAAATTCCTAACTCAAAGTTCTTCAGAGCCGGCAACCTTCCTCAAGGACTGGAAGCACGTTGCAGTAACTATCCAGCTCTCAAAAAACAGCGGACCCAGACGTACTGAGCAACTACTGCCCCATCTCCCTTCTACCATACACAGAGAAGGTGATAAAGAAGGCAATCACCCAACAATTCAACATCCACCTGGAACTCCACAACGTTCTCGAACACTACCAATCCGGCTTTCGAAGTAACCACAGAACAGAGACAGCACTCATCGCTGTCACAGGTGAGATCTGTGCCCTACTGTACTGTGGATAAATTGCTGCACTCGTACTGCTGGACCTCTCAGCTGCATTCAATCCCGTATCACACTTCAGCCTCATCAAAAATGTACATTCAAAAGGCATCCAACGTCCAACCCTTGAAGAGATATGGATGTGTTTCTTCCTCACAGGGAGAACACAGCAAGTCAGACTCCCTCCCTGCACATCAGTGCCCAAGCATTTGATCTGCTTAGTCTCCAAAATATCATCCCTCAGCCCCACCCTGTTCAACATTTACATGACACCACTCAGACGTCACCAAATCTCATGGCATCTCCATCCTCTCATACACCAATGACACCCAGCTCATCTTTTCCATGTCAGACAAGTCCAGCATGACTGGATCAGACTTCACCAAATGCATGATCTACATATCAGAACGAATTAAAATTAACTGCTTGAAACTTAACTCGTTCAAGACAGAAGTGCTGATCTCCAGGAACAAGAACTTCCCTCGGGATTCTACCTGATGGCCGTTACAGCTTGGTTAACACCATCTCCCACTAACCATGGATGAAACCTGGGAATCATCTTAGACAATAAACCCAACATGGACAAACCCATAATCTCCTCCTGCTTTCACGTACTACGCATCCTCAGAAAAATCTTCAAATGGATATTTATTTATTTATTTATTGACATTTATAAAGCGCAACATATACCCGAAGGTGTCTTGGCGCTAGTTAATTTGCAAGGTACAGGTGGTACTTAAATTAAATGCTCTAACCCGGTGCCCCATGAATGAAACTTATTTAGTAAACAGCCAGGTTTTCAGTTTCTTGCGAAATTGAAGCAAAGTGGGACATGATCTGATGTCCTGCGGCAGGGTGTTCCACAGTTTAGAAGCTGCCACCACAAAGCGGCGGTCTCCCCATGCGACTGTCTTGGTGCGAGAAACCGCCAATTGGTTGCTGTTGGAGGATACCAAAGAGCACCAGGCCTACCATCACTCAAGCCTTGGTCACCAGTAGGCTAGGCAACGGCAACGTACTCTATGCCGACATCCTCAAACACTTCCTCCACCAACTTCAGACCATCCAGAACGCCGCAGCTATACTCACCCTGAACCTCCCATGGCACACCCACACATGCCATCCCTCAGAGTACTCCACTGGCTGCCAATAAATAAGCGCTGCATTATTAACTAAACTTGAGCATCGCAATAAAACCCCACGAGACCGGGTATGAATATATACATACAAAAATATATCCCCTAAAGGAAGAAGTGCTTTGCAAATAGCAGAAATAGCAATAATAACATATCTGCTACACTTAAATACACACAATTTCTCAGCTCAGCAGCATTGCGTGTAAACCTCTTGTTGTTCAGACGACACTGAGGTTTTTCTTCCCCGATTAGTTTGCCTCAAAGTTATTATTGTGCGTTACAACTGGATGATTGATACCGCTCATACTTATTGTTGACCGATTACACTGGGGACTGATGTACTTGCTTTATGATCCAGTATACAGTCATGGGATACTCATCGTTTAGTTACATGGCAAGGGTCTACATGGTTGTAATATGTTGATACTTCATCCTGAAGATGGTCTCATATTCATTGACACCTGGGGACCGAAACATTAACACTATAATCACCACAGTTATTATAAGCTGTTAAAAATGTGGTTTCCTTAACACAATAGGTTAATAAAAATAAAATAAAAAGACTATATATTGGGTGATTCCCCTAGCACACTGGCTTCTCATTGTTATGAATGGTTATTATTTCTAATTCATCTGACACGGTGTGTTTTTGATATAATAAACTGTATATAAGCGATCTACATAAAAGTGAGCCTTGTATGTGCAAAAATCTTAATTGTTTAAGAGATGTTGCGTGTATTTAAGTTCAGCAGATCTAGGTTATTATTGCCATTTATAAAAAAAAAAAATCTTCCTTGAGGGAATATATCTTTGTATGCCTATTCAAACTCCTCACACATGCACTGTACAACATTGGTCCAGCTTACTTTTACTTCTGCCTCAACTTCCACTATCCCAATGCACTTCTATACTCTGCCTCACTCTCTCGCACACACCCCTTGCATACACAAAAACACAACAGGAGGCCTAGCTTTCTCCTACCTCACACCCAAAACTTGGAACGAACTTCCTCCACACATAAGGGCCTCCTAGTCGCTTCTGGAATTACACAAGAAGCTGTATACCTGGCTCTTCAATTAACACCCAGCAGACAAACTAAACACCTGCCCCAGCGCCTTGATGCACTTAAGAGTGAGAAGTTGCGCTTTACAAATCCAAATAACTTAACATATGGTGTCAATCAAGACACACCCTGTTCCTAAGTCACTTCTAAGACCAATTTTGAAATGCATGCATATCTCCAATCCAGATAAAAGGTTTCCAGAACCAGTTTTGAGCAACCCTGGCTTCTGAATAAAGCAGATCTTCCATATATGATGATAATAACATCTGTACCTCAAAAGTAAATTTCCATCCTAGTCCCAGTGAAACTTTCATTGCTTTCGGTTCAGTTTGCAATATGGTAACAGCTAGAGATACTTGAGGGCCTGCTGCAATTGGAAGTCATCTCTATGTTTCCATCACAAATATTTAGTCTTTCAAAAGATGGATCATTAGCAAATCTCAGCAGATAATCTCTGGATGCTGAGCAGAGTATGTCCAGCTCCTACATCACATACAAAATTACAAATTTATGAGAATAAAGATGAAGTATTCGCACTTCTGACTTTAGATTCAGTGAATAATCTGTTAATGCTAAAGAAAAGCTTTTGTTTTGAGACCCTTCTTACATAAAGGGTGGGCGGAAAAGATTAAGACAGTCGTTTTCTTCTGCTCCTCGTCACTGCCATGTAATGTGCATACAACTAAATAAAAACAGCTTATTTTCTTTGTATTTTTCACTTCTTCCTCAGGACATGGCGGAAAAAGAGAAACGGAAAAATAAAACAAGATATCTATATTGCAGTGATTAAATCCTTCGAGTGCATAGGCAGACTATTGTACCTACTTCGGCAAGGGGTGTAGCTATCACTGGTTAGATGTAGTGGCACCAGGTATCAGAGATAAGACGGCCATACTGCTCTATCTCCTCCATGGCACACATGTCCACTGATCCCTGATATGGTTATACTATTAGCCAACTTGGAGGGTAGAGGATCCATTTTTCCTTGCTTGTGTTAGACCCCCATATAGCTTTGCTACGTGTCTGGCTCCTGCCCGGGCAACAAGCCTCTGTTGCCATGTTAGGAAAAGAAATTGGGGGGTAATGCAATGCCAATGGGGCAGGCCGCACATTTGGCTGTAAGGTGGCAAGTTTGTATAAGCACAATAACTTATGTTCCTTCCGTCTCTTAAACGGATACAAAAAATTGGGTTCTGGCCCTCTGGTGTAATCACTGAAAAATCTGTACATGTGGTAAGGAAATGCTCTTTAACCACACCAATGTTGTACATCCAACTATGCATAAAAACCAAGAACCGAGCAGACCACCCCTGTATTATACAGGCAAAAACTCCTCACCTGCTCACATCAACACCAGGGTTTAACACCAAACTCAAACTAGTTAGAATGGTTATAAGGATTACTAGTGGAACTTCCCAGCCAGTACAATTTGTGTATCCTGTGAGGTTAAACGACATCCAGCAAAGAACCCTCAGTGGCAGCAGTTGGCCATGTTTTTATCCACCACATGTCCTAAGATTTCAAATCTGTAGCCATCTATTGGCATTTTTTTTTAAACATGACTGCCTCAGATAACTCCTTTTTATGCCCCGACTTGATAGCGCAGCTGTCGCAGAAAATTATGTGAGAAACACCAGGAGAGGGCTTTGGCTCTGCCCACATGTTTGGCACCAGAAGTACATGTTTTAATTGGGCAGGAGTTGCGTGCTTCCACTCAGCAGTGATTATTTTGGTTATTTATCCATCTGTCTGAGCATGTACTTTCAGAGGCACGCATGCCACTAAATTGCTATTTAAGTATCTCAGATAACTAGATAATTTATAGTGTTTTTCTCGGATAGCAGCACAGACGGAAGGAGAGTAGTGATTAATGCACATGGACTTTTTGTTTTAGGTCTGCCTTGACAGTGCATTCATTAGCCAGAACAGTTGGCATTGCCAATGCTTATCTACATTGTGGTTTCGACTACATTTCCTAGTGAGTACACTCTGTTTGCATTGCACAAGAATGTCATCTAAACTTAATAACTCTCATGAGGTACACACTGCAGAATAGTGTTTCTATGATGCTAACTACATCACTTACAGACCTGTTGTGTTGCCTAAACGAACAAGTTACTTATTTTCGGTAACAATATATCTGTAAGAGACATATATTAGTTATAGATTCATTACTTTAGAACAAGCCCCAGGTGTCAGACTGGATCCGGAGAAATATTTTCATAGCGGTATCCCTGCGCGTCCATAGGTGGTGTCGGTCACCTCCACGTTCGTGGTCGGCATCGTGGTCGCCGAGATGACTTTGCGGTATCTACGTCAGTTCTTTACATGACATTCCACGCCAGAAGCGCAGAGCCATGCAAGACACAGACCACTGGTGCACAAAACTAGGGCCCTGAAAGGAAGTCCTTAACCCTAGAAGTCAGTTCACAGAACGGGGAGGATGGGTGGGGAGGTAAGGAATCTATAACTAATATATGCCTCTTACAGACATATCGTTACCGAAGGTAAGTAACTTGTTCATCTGAAAGTGGCTATTAGTTATAGATTCCTTACCTTAGAATAGATACCCCAGCAATACCAACCCTGGAGGTGGGTCTGCGAAATAAGTTCACACCAGGAAGTCCTGGAGAACAGAATGGCCAAAGAAGCTGTCACTCCGGACTTGAGAATCGAGGCAACAGTGTTGTGTGAACGTGTGCAGAGATGCCCAAGTGGCTGCTTGGCAGATATCATGAAGGGGAACGCCACGTCCCAAAGCAGTAGTGGCCGCAGTCGCCACTCTTACTGAAGGCTCCTTCTTTGCCAAAGAGTAGCATATTTTTATGCAAAGAATAATCCATCTAGAGATGGTGCATTTTTGCTTGGCCTGACCCTTCTTGGCGCCCACATAGCCAACAAAGAGTTGATCATTCACCAGGAATTGTCTTGTGCGATCCAGATAGAAGGACAGCGCACGTTTTGGATCCAGACGGTAGAGCTCTCTTCCTCCTTTGAGGGATGTGGAGGCGGAAAGAAGGTGGGCATAGTGATGATATGTCTAATGTGGAAAGAAGTAACCACTTTGGGAAGAAAGGAAGGTCTGGTTCTTAGGACAACCTTGTGCGGATGAACAGCTAGAAAATGAGGTTAGAAGACAGGGCCTGAAGCTCACTCACCCTGAGAGCAGAGGTGATGGCAACCAGAAAGGAAGATTTTGTGGTTAAAAGTCTGAGGACAATTATTTAGGTGCTCTAAAAGAGAGCATATAAGGTATGTTAAGACCAAGTTCAAGTCCCACCGAGGCATTACGAAAGGAATAGGAGGAAAGAGGTGAGTAATGGCCTTAAGAAATCGTTTTAAAATAGGGGACTTGAAAAGAGAAGGCTGATCAGGAAGTCAAAGAAAGGCTGAGATGGTTGGGAGATAGTTCTTAAGTGTGCCCAGAGGAGAGCCCTGCTGGGCTAAAGAAAGGAGGAACAAAAGAATCTCAGAAAGAGGGGCAGAGAGGGGATCCACATCCTTTGCTGCGCACAAACTCACAAATTTGTTCCATCTACATGCGTATAACGTCTTAGTGGAGGGATGCCTGGCTGCCAAGATAACATTACAGACTTCGGAAGGAAGGTCAAAGGCTGTCAACTGTTGCCGCTCAAGGAGGCAGAGGCTGGACAGATTCGGATGGAGGACCGTCCCCTGCTGCTGCGACAGAAGATCCTCCCGAAGAGGCAGTTGGATCGGAGGGTTGATAGCCAGTTGTAACAGCTTGGGATACCAGACACTTCGTGCTCAATCCGGAGCCACAAGAATGACTTGGGCCCGGTCGCGCTTGATCTTCTTCAGCACTCTGGGTAGAAGTGGTATAGGCGGAAAGGCGTATAGACTTATAGAAGTCCGCAACTCCACTTGCGACGAGAAGCGTCGTCAAGGGAGTGCCACCTTGGAAATTGCTGAAATTACGCCTTCTCTGGCGAATAGATCTAACCAAGTCTCTCCCCACTGCTGTAAGAGACCTTGCACCACCTCCGAGTGAAGACACCATTCATGATTTATCATGCATCTACGCCCTGGCGTACAGTGAGCCTGCCAGGTGTTGAACCACCAGGGATATGCCCTGATGTTTCAGCCATGTCCAGAGGCGAAGAGCCTCTTGACATAGGGTCAACGACCCCACCCGCCCTGTTTGTTGCACTACTCTTCCCCAGACAGAGGGAAGGAATGCCTTTAGTGTAAGACAAATGGCCTGGAGCTCAAGACGGTTGATGTGGATCCCAGACTCCGCCAGAGGCCTATGATCTACGCCTCTCCCATGTGGCCGCCCCACCCCAGAAGTGATGCTCCTATCACCACTGTGAATTCTGGTTGGGGAAGGGAGAGGGTTCTGCTGTTGACCCAATCCTGGTTCGTTAGCCACCACTGCAATTGGTGTGCAGTGCCCTCCGAGATCTGGACACAATCAATAAGATTACCCTGATGGTGTGCCCACTGGAACTTCAGGTCCCACTGCAGAGCCCGCATATGCCACCTGGCATGATCCACCAGCAGGATGCAGGAGGCCATGAGGCCCAGCAACCGCAGGGTCAGCCTGACCAAAACCCGGGATGGAGGCTGAAAGATCGGAATCATAGCCCGAATATCCCGGACGCGCTGCTCGGAGGATAAGCTCGAAACTGCGTTGTGTCCAGAACTGCTCCGATGAAGAGGAGCTTCTGAGAGGGAATCCGGTGTGACTTCGGCAC
This sequence comes from Lissotriton helveticus, assembly GCF_964261635.1. Taxonomy (NCBI): domain Eukaryota; kingdom Metazoa; phylum Chordata; class Amphibia; order Caudata; family Salamandridae; genus Lissotriton; species Lissotriton helveticus. Next base: position 1,848,386,869 of record NC_136065.1, on the reverse strand, counting down.
TTTGATAGTGAACACCAGCGAATGCAGGAGGTCTGCCATAGTTTGGAAGTGGGAGAAGACAGCCTGGGGCGAGCCCGCCTTTAAAGGCCAGTCGTTGAGATAGGGGCAAACTGGAACTCCTGACCTGCGCAGATGACATGCGACCACCGCCATCACTTTCGTGAGCGCCCGAGGGGCGCTGGTAAGGCCCAAGGGGAGCATGGTAAACTGAAAATGTGCGTGGCCTACCGTGAACCGTAGGTAACGCCTGTGGGCTGGAAGTACGGGATGTGGAAATAGGTGTCCTGCAAGTCCAACGCTACCATCCAGTCTTCAGTGTCGAGGGCCGACTAAACCTGAGCCAAAGTCAATATCTTAAACTTCTCTTTCCGGAGGAAGCGGTTGACGTCCGTAAGGTCTAAGACAGGACGCGGACCTTTGTCCTTCTTGGGTACTAGATCGAGTGGGAATAGCAACCACGACCACCTTCTGGCACAGGGACACACTCAATGGCTCCCTTGGCCAAAAGAGCTGCAACTTCCTGGCGAAGAAAGGCCAAATGATCCACTGACATGCAATGGAATTAAGGTGGCATGGATGGAAGGGGAGTCTTGAAGGTGAGGGAGTAGCCCCTTCGACTATCTACAAAATCCACCTGTCCGACATGATGTTCTGCCAGAGGGGGAGTTGATGGCGAATCCTGCTGCCCACTGGCAAATGGTGTCCCTGGAGGATCGGACTAGGAAGATTTGGAGGCTGCTGCAGAGGGGGCACTGGTGGACTGGCCCGCTGGCCCCCTGCCCCCTGCCCCACGAAGCTGGGTCCCACATTCCCGGCCGCGCAGTGGCTTAACAGTTTGCAGAGGCTTGTGGCCATGGGCGGTACGTGGATGGGCACCCCTTCCGTAGCCACGAAAGGGGCAAAAAGTAGACTTTGCAGGATGGGTAGCAGCAAAAACTAAGGATCTGGCCATAGCCCTAGAATCCTTAAAGTGCTCGAGCGTGCTGTCCGCTATGTCGAAAAACAAGCGACGGCCCTCAAAGGGCATGTCCAAAAGAGGCGATTGGACAGCGCCCGAAAAGCCAGAGGACCTCAGCCAGGCATAGCGTTTCAGGGCTACCGACGTGGAAATCGTCCTACCTAGCGAGCCGGCGGTGGCCAACCCTCACCGAATGGCGAACATGGCTGTATCGCTACCCTAGCAACAGCACATGAGAAAGTGGCCTGGGCCTCCTCCGGGTAGTGTGGCAGCACATGCACAACCGTATCCCACACAGAGTGACTAACAGCCCAAAAGACATGCAGTTTTTACCGACTGCAGTCCCAAAGCTGGCGGAAGAAAACATCTTCCCAAGATGATCCAGCTTTTTGGAATCCCTATCAGGGGAGCAGTATGGAATACGTCTTTGGAAGTAGAGGCTTGGACTACCAAGCTCTCAGGGGTAGGGTGTTGGGAGAGGAAAATGGGGTTGCCTGGGGCCGGGCGGAGGCGTCGGGCAATCATCCTATCCACAGGATCCCCTGTGCTGGGCCTGGATCAGGTGCCCAGAAGGATATCAGTGAGGGTCTCATTGAACGGCAGCAGGGGCTCCAAAGAGGCCGCTGCCGGTTGAAGCACCTCTGTCAGGAGGTTAGTCCTGACTGCCACTGTAGGAAGCTCGAGGTTCAAGGCCTCAGCTGCCCTAAGCAACACCACTGCGTAAGATGCACCCTCCTCCGTAGACACGGTAGGGGGAGAAAGCATACTGAGATCTGGTGAGGTGTCCAGACCACTGGCATCACCCAACTCCTCTCTCTGGTTTGTTTCATCCAACTGGTCTGTAAAAGGATCCACAGACCCTTCCCAGTCCACCTCACTCATCTGGTTGTCGCTCAGGGCGCTAAGGAACACCAGGATAGAACAATGGTACAAAAGTACCAGTCGTCACCGGATCCGCCGTCGGTCCGGCTCCAAATCCTTGTCGAGATAGAGGCTGGAGTCAATGCTGGCTGGGGACCCAACCGGCGTCGGAAGTGTAGACATTGGACTTGGCACCAGGTGTCGTAAGGTCGACTGGCGCCGATCCGGATCCAGGTCTGGATCCTTGGGGGCGGTGGGCCGAAGCCGCTGGGATTGAAGGCCTAGAACTCCCAACCTAGTCCGCTGAGTTCGAAGGTGCGCCGGCGGAGTCTGGCTCCCAACGATGGAATGAAGGGCTTTGTAGAAACTATGAAGTTGGGCAGGGGTCTCTCCGGCTCCCAGGAAGGGGGGGAACTCTGAGCCGACCCAGCAGACTCCGCAGGTGGAGCCACAGGACAAGCACCATCCGCATCCCACGTCGCGTTCGCAGACGGACGGGAATAACATGAAGAGCGGCGATGCTTCTTCGCATTCTTCTTGTGCTTCGACTTACCCGAAGATGAAGACTTTGACTAAGAGTGGTGGTGATGGCTCTGCAACCGGTCCCACTACCTGCCCCTCAACCGGCAGTCGGAGCAGGACTTCGGGTCATGGTCGCGTTCCAGACATCAGAGGCACACAAGGTGCAGGTCCGTAACCGACAGAAGTCACAAGCCTTGAAACCGGTTTGACATGGTATCCCTACATGCACCAGTAGTCAACACAACTCAAAAAGAAAGTCTAAACATAGCAGTAAAAAAGTGACTCGAGGTACCGCTCTCTCTGGATCAGCACTAGCTGGTGCAGAAAAAGAAAGAACTGACGTCAGTGCGTGAGGGCGGCGTCTAAGTAGATACCACAACGTCAGCCCGGCGACCACAATGATTGCGACGAACGCGGAGTTAACCGACGCCAACTATCGACGTGCAGGGGTACTGCTACGAAAATCTTTCTCCGGACGCAGTTTGGTGCCTGGGGGTGACTCTAAGGTAAGGAATCTACAACTAATAGTCTCTTTCAGACATATAAATATTTAAACTGCCCACACAGCATTTGAGTAAGTGTTAAACCTATACAGCCAACCACAGAAGAGTCAGAAAACCACTGATGCGCAGAGTAGGCTCAGTAAGAATGCTGCAGCTCTGAGCCCTTTCACCCCTACGTGTATTGCCAAGATCCTACCATGTCCAAGAAAAAACAAGCATTTGCAATGCAATAGGTCTCGCATTTATGAGGCTTTGAGCTATTGGCACTGTAAATGTGAATAGCTTAAATTCTCGCAGATGCGCTTGCACTTAATAGAGGTTATGCCCTTTTCTTTAGATGAGCCGAGTCTAAAGAATGGGGCATGGTCTCTTAAGTGCAAGCGGGGAATGGGGCGCTTGAAAACAACTGACAAAAAAATATTTGGAAAGCAAAAGGTGTTGCATTTGCTAGAGTTTAAGCTATTGTCATTTACAATGCCGATAGCTCTAACTCTCCTAAATGCAAGACCTATATCATTCCAAAGAAGCAGCCGCCATTGTCCCGGCTGCTTGGAAAGGGAAAGCGCACATAGCGTGCTGAATGTTGCTGCAAAGCACGTCGTGCCTGCAGTAGGACAAAACTCACTAAAGAAATAGTGCTTACAGACTAAATAACACAGACGGTGTAACAGCAGAAGTAAAGGGCCAGTCCTCATGGGAGGTTACAAAGGAATGCAAGGCGGTACTAAGGAGGGACTAACAAGCCGATTACCGAATCAGAAGCCAGCATTTACAAAAGGCACAAACCAATGAAAAATATGGGCAGAGTGGGAAGAGCTTCAAGTGCATACTCTTATACAGCATGCCTCTAGAGCAGCGCAAGCGCTACCCAGGCTCGACCTAAAAATATGGTAGATGTAAAAATAAGTCTATCTGAAAGGGTTTTCTTTGATACTCAAAACAAGAGAGATCGCACTGATATGATGAAAATCATTAAATAAACTTTTATAAGAAAGTGTCAAAAATATTAGGTGTTTACTTTATAACACGCAGGGCTGTATCATCAGTACAAAGAAAAATAACTAAAAAACAGTTCTGTTAACCTTGCCCCCACCCTAAATTTAGCTTATAATGAATGCTGGGCTAAGCGGGTACAGTATAAGCTAACTGGGTTGACACATTCTTTTATAGGTGTAAACTGTGCCTGGCTAAATGTCTACAAAACAAAGGCGTATTAGACCTTTTATTGTCCGAGAGTGTACCTTCCGCAGATTTCTGGTATAGACACAAACTTTATACCATGGGAGTTGACGTACCTGAATATTCTTTTCACAGTCTGTTTGCAAGTGAAGGGACAGCTCGCTCTCCAAAACAAACTTTTTGCCACATTTATCACAGATTTGCATTCGTCTGTGTGTCACGTTCATGTGTTTTTCTAAATACCAGCGTGTGTTGAATACCCGAGGGCATTTTTCACAGACCAGTGTCTCTTTTTCTTCACTCTTAGTCTTTTCAACTGTGGCTTTCTGCTCTTTTGAAACCTTTTTCTTTTTCCGCTTAGCGGTTTCTTCACTTTTCCTTCGCTCACGCGTGGTACTGGAAGTAGGAGATGTGGTGGAAGTTGCTGATGTTACACTCCGTGTTCTTCTCACTGACAAGCTGGGCTCAATTGCATTGGTCTTGCCACTCTCGTTTTCATCCTCATCTTCACTACTTCCTTCTGTCAGGTCCTCCTCTGTATCGTCCTCTTCTTCCTCCTCCTCTTCATCTTCACTGCTGGCATTAAGGACAGATGAGTCTTTGGACTGAGAAGAAACACCAGTGTCACTTTTAGAGACATTTAACGTCTGGTTATTAAGATTTACCTCCACTATGATCTGCTCCCTTTGGTAGCTTCCATCCTCTCCAGCCCATTCTGCATTATTCTCTTGTTCTCCCTTCAATGCTTGTACTGCCGCATCTGTTACATGTTCTTGGAAGAAGGGCTGTACCTCGGTGTCCGGCAGAGGTGGCTGGATCAGTTTAGTGTCACCTAACACAGGAAAGGGGCTTCCTGACTCCCTTTTGCATGTTTTGGTCATCAAGTCAAGTTGTTGATTGGCACCATGGTAGAACGTGGATGGCACTTGGCTCTGATGGCTGTTCTCCTGTGCCATTCCAGGTACATGCAGAGCTTGACTACCAACTAGCTGTTGGCAAGTGTTGGCTGTAAAACTCATGAGGACGTCTTTGCCTTAATAGCAGTCAGTCTCCAGAGAAGCAAATCTGCCTTTTTCCTATGGGAGGCAGAAAGGAATAGGTCTGGTAAGAAGAAAGTCGATTCCATCTATGCAATACAAAACAATGCAGAACCATGAAAAACGACACAATCTCCTTTGCCAAATCCATGAACAAGTTCTTGTTTTCAAGCGTCTGCAGACTAGTTGATGTAGAGGAATGAGGGCTTCGGCAAGAGAAGAATAGCAGCAATTAAACTTCCGAGGAAAGATATCTGGAAGCCTCTGATTATTTGGTCTACAGAAAGAAAGAAAACACGTTTTTAAAAACAAGATACTAACAGCAGAATACAATATCCTAAACAAATTCGAAACAAGTACATTATTATAGGAAACATCTGCATACATTTTTTTAAAATCTCAAACTTTCTCCTTTCCCTATTCTGCATCCTTCCCACCAGACACCTACTTCACGGGTCTGATTCAAAAGACTGGGTGTTTTTATTAAGTAAAAAAAGTTTGGTGCGAGTTCCACTATGTGAACTCGGTGCAATCCCAGAGCAGCCAGGTCGGGAAAAGTGACAGAAAAACAATACCGCACGCAAAAATTCATAAAAACATTACGACCCTTAGCGAATATGGCTGTCAGATCCTGAAATATATCAAACTTTCTCTGTCATTAAAACAACATCAAGAGGCCAGATGAGAAATCCATAAGGTGAATGCTCATCCTCCTACGACCCCTTGCCCATCCCAATCACAAAGGGGCCAAAATGCAATTTGGTATTCTTAGCGTCCACTCATCTGCTACAGCTGATCCTTCAAGGAAGCTGCATTTAAAAGCCTCTTTAAAAGCACATGCCCAACCTGTATCTAAGGAGTTATAGTTCAAAAGGACACCACTTCGAAGTAACTCGCATTGTTTTCCAATCATAGGCGACTATTTATTTTGTATGTCACTCTGTTTGCGCTTTATCATTTAATTAAGTGTATAAATAAACATTCTGTTTTATATTTCAAGGTTTGGTACACATCACAGGCCTCGGCAGCAGCTGGCAAGACTAGCTTCACAATAAACAGCTCATCAGTCGTTTGACAAATTCTTACAAAAATCAATTTGCTACGTGTGGCCCTAGAATGCATCTCATTGAAAGAAGCTGCGAACTCTTACAAAGTGAACGCATTAAACATGAAAAACAATACATTAAAATATTTCCCTGGTTGTTACGGCTGAGAATCTGGGGGTAGCAATAAGCAAACCTTTTAAAGACCCTCTTAAAATACCGTTTGCATCTGATAATATGTTCAGAATCCAATGTCTAGCATATGTGAAGCAGACTTTTACAATTTTGGGGGTACCCTGAATATTTTTCTAACACTCAGATAATAGTTTATGCTTCTAAAGAGTAAAGCGTCCGTTTTAAACCCACTGCTTGAGTGTTTGAATCGAAAGGGTGCAAAACTAGACACAATAGTGATTAAGCCGTCTGTGATTAAGCACTCTATACTTGCATTCACCATCTAAGGTACTTGCTTTGTCAACCTCCCCCCATGTCTCTGAGATAACTCCTCTCGACAAAGCAGTTTACATCTGATGCTATTTTGCACACTTTACAACAAGCATAGGAAATATTTTATGAACCCTACTTCAAAGTGAACCAAAATTTTGGAATATAAAGTTCACTGTTTATTCGTTCAACTTTTGAGAGCAAAACCAGCTTGTGATGATGATTTATATTAGATGCATGACGACTGTGAAAAAGAAATATGGTGTGGGCAATAATCTGTGAAACCGTTGATGAAAACCACACCATGAAAGTGGACAAATTACTCAAGAATGCTAGGTCGAAACGAATTTGTTTGTGCATGTGCTTAAATTCAAGTTTTATATTTTTTAATAATGTTTTATGTATAATGCACTTTGATGCCCATCATTAGCCGAATAAATTGTTTACTGAGTACCCTCCGTCATAAACCTGACTAGATTATTGTACCAATAGACCTCAGATTCGGAGAACAGCAGATTTTGTTGAGATGATAAAGGCCACTGCCCCAGCACCCTTTTAAGCGAAATTCATAAAGTTTAGTAGACCACGACCAAAATGTAACCGAAATGTAAGCAACCCACTGTATGCTGTTCTGGCGATACCTAAGCTCCATAGAGGTAATCAGAAATCTTTAAATTGAAACACCAAAGCTTGGGTTGTGTTATCACAGAACACAAAATAAATGCAGTGATGAGAGGGAGGTAATAAGGATTTGCTAATCTAAGAATAATCAGCGCCACAGGTCCATCCCTGACCTCAGTGCCCCCCTCGCTGCTGCTCGCTCTTTTGGCCCGTTTTTACCGTTTTTTGCCCCTCTGTGCCCAGTTTTCAGTGTTCTGTATTTATCTACTGTTTATTTACTGTTTAGTGCTTTCTTTTTGTAAAGTAGGTTTATTGCGCTTTGTATTTTGTCACTGTTCCCCTGGTGTGATCCCCCCTCCGCTCCCCGCCGCTGCTCCCTCCTGGCCCCGCCCCTTTTCGGTTAACCCCATTGCCCCCCCCGCTCCCACCTCCCAGTTCCCAGCTGCTCCTCCCTCCCACTCGGCCTCAAATGGAGCCCGCGTGGCGTGAGCGAGTGAGACCTGACCCCAAGACACCCCCACACCGCACGGCCCACCAGCTGTAGGCGCGTCTCTGCACCAGCACCACAGGTCCGTCCGTGACCTCGGTGCCCCCTCGCTGCTGCCTGTTTTTTCCCTCTCGCTGTTGCCCTCTTGTTTGCCATCTCGCAATTGTATTGTTTTTAGTGTTTTCTTCTGTCAGTAGTTATTAGCGTTTTTGTCATTACTGTTACCCTGGTGTAACCCCCCCCACTCCCCGCTTCCCGCCGCTGCTTCCTCGCGGCCCCACCCCCTTTGTTCTCTGTATCCCCATTGGCCACCCCGCTCCCGCCTCCCAGCTGCTCCTCCCTCACACTTGGCCTCAAATGGAGCCCGCGCGTACGATTGTTCGCCGAAGGCAAGCCCGTCTACGCCCGTCCACGCCTGGACCGCGCCCAGCGATGCCAGCCCACACGACGGACCTACGATGCCGCCACCCTCAAAGCACTCAAACCCGACCGGAACCCCGCCTGCTACCGAGCCACCCCGAAACGCACCGACGGACCCTTCAGCTGCCAAGCATGCAAATTCACCTGCCTCCGGACCTGCACCGCACCCCAAAGACCAGGCACCAGCAACAACCACCTCAAGTGCATCCTGCTCAACACCCGCTCCGTCCACAGACACGCCGTCGAACTCTGGAACCTGCTCGACAGAACACCACCAGACGTCGCCTTCCTCACGGAAACCTGGATGAACGCCTCCTCAGCACCCGACATCGCCATAGCCATCCCGGACGGATACAAGATCACCCGGAGGGACCGCGTCAACCAGACAGGAGGAGGCATCGCCATCATCCACAGGAACACCATCCGCATCACAACAGACTCCAGCGACTCCTTCACCGCTGACGAGCACCTCTACTTCCAGATACACACCGACCCCAAGACCACCCTCAGAGGCACCCTCTTCTACAGACCCCCGGGACCACGCACCCAATTCAGCGAAGACATCGCAGACTTCATCAGCCCGCACGCCCTCACCTCCGCTGACTACATCCTCCTAGGGGACCTCAACTTCCACCTGGAGAAAAACAACAACACCAACACCACCACCCTGCTGGACAACCTCGCCAACCTTGGACTCAAGCAACTGGTGAACACCCCCACCCACTACGCCGGCCACACGCTTGACCCCGTCTTCTCCTCCAGCAAGCACATCTCCTTCAGCCACTCCACCGGACTTCATTGGACGGATCACAGCTGCGTCCACTTCAGCTGAACCACGACCCACCACCACCCAAAACAGGTTCCTCGCAGGAGCTGGAGCAAGATCACCGCCGACCAGCTCACCACCTCCCTCAGCCTGAACCCTCCCGCCAGCGCAACGGACCCCAACGAAGCAGCCCGCACCTTCACACAGTGGCTCACCAACTGCGCCGACGACCTCGCACCACTGAAGAACTCTCCCAGCAGACCCGGCAGCAAGAAAGCCTCGTGGTTCACCGACGAACTCAAAACATCCAAGAAAATTTGCCGCACCCTTGAAAAAGCCTGGCGCCACGACCAGACCACAGAAAACATGACTGCCCTCAAGAACGCCACCCGCAAACACCACCAGCTGATCCGCACCACCTAAAGGACAACATTCAAAGAACGACTGGACAACAACACCCACAACAGCAAGGAACTCTTCAGCAACGTCAAAGAGTTCTCCAACCCCAACGCCGGAAACAACGACATCACACCCTCGCAAGACCTCTGCGACTCACTCGCCACCTTCTTCGATCGCCGACATACACAACAGCTTCGGCGCACAGACCACGCACCCAACCACCGAATCAACGCCCCCCACCACCACCCTCTGCAACTGGACCCCGGTCAGCACCAAAGACACCACCCGCATGATGAACACCATCCACTCCGGATCACCAACCGACCTCTGCCCCCACCACGTCTTCAACGTGGCCGACTCCATCATCGCACCCCAACTCCGGGACCTCATCAACATCTCCTTCAACACCGCCACCCTCCCGGAGAGCTGGAAGCACGCCGAGCTCCGCGCCCTCCTGAAGAAACCAACAGCGGACCCCACCGACCTCAAGAACTTCCGCCCCATCTCGCTCCTCCCTTTTCCTGCCAAAGTCATCGAGAAGACCGTCAACAGACAGCTTGCCGCCTTCCTCGAGATGAACGGATCCCTCGACCCTTCGCAGTCCGGCTTCCGAGCCAACCACAGCACCGAGACCGCCCTCATCGCAGCCACCGACGACATCAGATTCCTGCTCGACAACGGTGAAACAGCGGCCCTCATCCTTCTGGACCTATCTGCGGCGTTAGACACTGTCTGCCACCGCACCCTAGTACAGCGCCTCAGCAACATCGGTATCCAAGGGAAGGCTCTGGAGTGGATCATCTCGTTCCTCGCCGGAAGAACCCAGAGAGCCCGCCTCCCCCCGTTCAGATCCGAGGCCACCGAAGTCATCTGCGGCGTACCACAAGGATCCTCACTCAGCCCCACCCTCTTCACCGTCTACATGAGCCCCCTCGCAGACATCGCACGCCAACACAACCTCAACATCATCTCCTACGCCGACGACACCCAGCTGATCCTCTCCCTCACCAACGACCCCGCCAGAGTCAGCCTACACGAAGGGATGAAAGACGTCGCCGAGTGGATGAAGAACAGCCGCCTGAAACTGAACTTTGACAAGACGGAAGTCCTCATCCTGGGATTATCGCCCTCTGCCTGGGATGACTCCTGGTGGCCCCTTGCCCTGGGCACCACCCCCAAGCCAACAGACCACGCACGAAACCTGGACTTCATCCTGGACTCCTCCCTCTCGATGACCAGACAAGTCAACGCCGTATCGTCATCCTGCTTTAACACCCTGCGTATGCTCCGTAAGATCTTCCGATGGATCCCCACCGAAACCAGGAAGACAGTCACCCAGGCACTCCTCACCAGCCGACTGGACTACGGGAACACCCTCTACGCTGGAACCACTGCCAAACTACAGAAAAGAATCCAGCGCATACAGAACGCCTCCGCACGACTCATCCTGGACATCCCTCGCCACAGCCACATCTCGACCCACTTGAGAGACCTGCACTGGCTCCCCGTCAACAAGAGGATCACGTTCAGACTCCTCACCCACGCACACAAGGCTTTCCACGACATGGGCCCGAAGTACCTCAACAGCCGCCTCACTTTCTACACACCCACCCGCCAGCTACGATCGGCCAGCCTCGCCCTCGTTGCCGTACCACGCATTCGCAGAGTCACCGCTGGAGGAAGATCCTTCTCCTACCTGGCGGCCAAGACATGGAACTCCCTCCCCATCCACCTACGGCTGACCCAGGACCACCTCTCCTTCAGGAAACAACTCAAGACCTGGCTTTTCGAGCAGTAACGGACCCCTCCCCCCAGCGCCTTGAGACCCTACTGGGTGAGTAGCGCGCTATACAAAAATTGCTGATTACGGATTGATTGATCAGAAGCAAACACTCTCTGAAACAGACCAGCGATTATGGTAAATGCATTTCAGACAAGCATTAGGAAACACAATAGGTATGGTGTTCGCGGCCAGCCTTTTGGCAATTATTTTGTTTTGTCATGGTTTTTGCAAAACTTTGTTTGGTGTTTGGGAAGCTGCCAGGCTCTCATCAAATCTTTAAAAAATTTTTTTTTTAAAGGAAAACACTTACTAAAAGCAAAAATATGTTTTCGCCTCAAAGAAGGACACAGTACCATAGTAGTCCATGGCACTGAATGGAACTATATTGTGTGAGGATGTGCTCCATGTGTAAGGGCTGTAACATAATGAAGTGAGTCAGTGGCTCATGTGGGATGGCACATTGTAGCTTGATGCATGCAGTAGTTGTTGAAAGAAAACTGTGAATGACAATCACAAACTAATGGATAAAGTCTGAAAAAACCTATAAGTAAGTTTCGTGAAATCAAAAGGTCATGGCTAACAGACCTAAAAAAGCCAATCGAATTTGCACTGGTGAGCAGAGAAAGAGAGAGAGAAAAAGAGAAAGGTAGAAAGATAGGTAGACAGAAAAAAATAGGCAAAAAGTAAGAACAAAGGAAAGAAAAACATGAAGAAATAATCAAGGAAAGAAGGCAAAAAAAGCAAAGATGGAAAAAAAGGTAAGGCGGCAAAAAAGAATTAAAAGTAAGTAAGATGGAAAGGCAAAAAAGAAAGAAAGAAAATTGGAAATAAAGTAAAAAAAGAAATAAGGCAATAAGTCAAAAAAGAAAAGAAGGAACAAAAAAAGGAAAGACGATAGAACAAACATTGGCAAAGCCAATAGGTCTCGCCTATGCTGATCCTATTGGATCTTTCAGCGGCTTTTGACACCGTGAAACATAACATCCTTAAAAAAAGGCTCCAAGAGGCGGGTGTCAGGAATACCGCTCTGAGCCCGATTAAATCGTATTTGAACAATAGGTCACAATATGTTCAGATTGGCGACTCTTGCACATAACGTTTTATGCTTCCTTGCGGGGTGCCAAAAGGCTCCTCATTGAGCCCTACACTATTCAATCTGTATGTGGCCCCTTTGGCTAACATCATTAGGCTGTTTGTTTTTTCACTGGTTTCCTACGCGGACGACACTCAAATAGTAGTGTCCATTTCTAACAACTCCGAGGAAAGCGCTGAAGGTTTTAGCCAATGTATGACTCACGTAGACCAATGGATGACTGCAAATTGCCTAAAGCTTAACGGAAGCAAAACCGAGGTTCTTCTGCTAGGATCTGATACCTCTTTCTGGGCAAAGAAGTGGTGGCCTCGCGGGATGGGAACACTTCCGGCCCCAGTCCGTAAGGTGAGGAACCTGGGCTTCATGTTTGATAACAGACTTACCTTTCAACATCAAGTCAGCAAGGTTTCCTCTTTGGTCTTTCTTACACTAAAGTTAATCAGGAAAGTGCGCACCTTCATCCCTTGTGAAGCGGTAAAACCTCTAGTAACAGCTCTAGCCATGGCTAGCCTCAACTATGGTAACGCATTATACGTAGGACTCCAAAAACAATACATGCTCAAACTCCAGCGAGCACAGAATGCAGAAGCCAGACTGCTGCTGGATATACCCAAATTCCAGTTTAATATCACAAGGCCTAAGAAAGCTCCACTGGCCACCCGTAAATAAGAGGACGGATTTCAAATCCCTCTGTATAGCGTACAAGGTTCTGCACGGAACCGGACCGTGTTCCTGAAACAAAATCTCATCTGGTACCAGCCAACCAGAAATCTATGCTCAGCCCAATATAAACTCCTTCATATAAGACAGCTTGTTGGGGAGGGAGGAGCTTTGTACTGGGCACAGTGAAACTTTCAAATTCGCTTCCGATAGAGATCAAAAATAGCCCAACATTACTCTCCTTTAGAAAATCGTTAAAAACCTGGCTATTCTATAACTAAATTCACCTTTTCATTCCACGATCCGGCAAACTCCTCTACACAGCACCTAGACACCTCCGGGCATTCATGTGCTACACAAATCCCACAATCAAATCAATCTATGCAAGTGCTATTAGCTTTGCCAATATGTGACAGGGAGTGTCGTAGAGTGAAATAGCGTAGAATGTTGTATAGTGGAGTGGCAGAGAGTGTCTTGTATTGGAGTGGTATAGTGTGGGCTCATGTAGAGTGTCATACACTGGAGTAACAGAATGTGTGTGTTGAGTGGCCCAGAGTCAAGTGGTGCAGAGAGCAGTGGTGCAAAGTAGAGTGGAGTGGCAGAGTGAAGTGGTGTAGATGCAGAGTAGAGTTGAGTGGCAGAGTGCAGTGATGTTGTTGTATGGCGTTTTAGATTCCGAATGAATTTTCCCGATTCATGCCCTTATGTAGGTACAATTCGCGTTGCCCTTATATAGGCATAGCAATCCAGCCCTTATTTAGACATAGCCCGTGCTACCCAAATACAGGCATGGCTACTTCCATCCGTTCATCAACGTCACAACGATTTTTTGGAAAACCAGACTCTTAAGCAGAAGGGACTTCCCCCAGCCTGGATATTGATTTCTCCAAGAAACTCATTTATTATTCATGAACAACTATTCCTTAGGGGTTCATCCATGACGTTCATATGCCCGACTTTACGTCAAAGCTGGCATTCCTAAACACCTTCAAGGTACGAATATACCTTCACTAGCTATAGCAAAGCACTGTGTGGTTCGGTGCAGTTCGACTACCTACTTGCCCGACGCAGCTCGCTACAGCAAGTGCCGAACGAAGCTGACTCTCCAGCTGACACATTGACAAGAAGCTGTCCTCCTCTGCCGAGAATCCAGCTCCAGTGTTTCTGACTCCCCGTGTGGGGTGTTGGGAAATCAAGTTCGAGACAGAGATACCAGCCTCTTTCAGATACCAGCCTCTTTCATTATAAAGGTATGGAACGGATTAGAACCTAGAGAAACCTTTGGCAATTCTTGGCAAAAACTAAACCTATGCTAAAGACCATACTTCTTCCTTAATACTATACTTAGGTTGGGTACATTGGGGAAGGCGTATTTTAGAAGCACCAGTTGAGTATTTTAGCCTGTGTTATTTATGTCTGTATTTTTATAGGTCATAGCACTAGACAATGCTATTACAGTATTAATTTCTATTACTATACTCGCTGTACGCATTATATACTTTGCATTCTGTCTAGCGATTGTAGCAGTTCACCTCTCTTGCATGAGAAAGAATACCGTTCAATAAATCTTTTATTGAAAACGCCAGTCTCACTATTTCTCAGCAACTCTGTAGAAACGAAGCATGCACGATTGACTGATTAAAATAGTTATTATCTATTGTTTCCACAACTCTGGTACAGAGTGCAGTGGCAGAGTGCAGTGGCAGAGTGCAGTGGCAGAGTGCAGTGGCAGAGTGCAGTGGCATAGAGTGCCGTGGCATAGAGTGCCGTGGCATAGAGTGCCGTGGCATAGAGTGCAGTGGCATAGAGTGCAGTGGCATAGAGTGCAGTGGCATAGAGTGCAGTGGCATAGAGTGCAGTGGCATAGAGTGCAGTGGCATAGAGTGCAGTGGCATAGAGTGCAGTGGCATAGAGTGCAGTGGCATAGAGTGCAGTGGCATAGAGTGCAGTGGCATAGAGTGCAGTGGCATAGAGTGCAGTGGCATAGAGTGCAGTGGCATAGAGTGCAGTGGTGCAGAGTAAATTAGAATGGCAAAGAGTTGAGTGTTACAGAGTAAAGTGCATTGGCATAGAATATCGACATTGCGTGCAAAGGCGTAGAGTGTGGTGTTGCAGAGTGGATTTGTGGAGTAGATTGGTGTATTTTAGACTAGAGTGGTGTAGAGTGCAGTGGTGAAGAATAAAGTGGTGTAGAGCGGCAAAGAGTGTATTGGCATGGAGTAGAGTGGTACAGGGTAGAGAGGAGTAGCGTGAAGTGGAATAGAGTGCAGAGGCATAGAGTGGTGCAGAGTGCAGTGGCATGGTACAAAGTGGAGTGGTACAAAGTGGAGTGCAGTGGTGTGGAGTGGTGCAGAGACAGTGGAGTGGCTTAGTGTGGAGTATGCATTGTATGGTGGCGCACTGCCAGGACAGACAACGCATTTTCACTTGAAATGATCATTACATTTGCACAGGCATAGTTTTACAAATAAATCTATACAGTGCCCAAACAAAAATGTGTGGAAATTGCATCATCTAGGTTAATGATTTCTTTGATCATATTAAAGTATTTGTTCCAACACACTTCAGAAATAACAAAAAATGTGCTCCATTTGTGATCCTAATTCTCATATATTCTGAAAATACCTACGCAGTTCATTTAAATGTTGTTGCGTGCTAGAACAACCTTTTCCTAATCCCAGTGTCCAGTAGGATGGTCACATATATCCTCTCACTTTGAAGTCAGAGAAAGAAAAGTAAACATGCGCCCTTGGAAGACAGTGCCGGACATTTGACCTTGGTCTTTGAATGGACGCAAATGTGACAAGATAAGAACAAGACTTATGGCCTGTTTACAGAAAGGGAGTTTGTGGAAATACACAATACACACGAATTAGGCAATGGGATGGATGAACTGAACCTGGAGAGCCTAAAGCAAATAGAAAGCCAGAAAATGTGAGTTGCAAACCACAAAGCCAATGGTTAACGGGCAGAATGCATTCCTAGGTCAACTTTCTGAAAGTCCCCAAGATGTCATTAGCAGACCAGATAGCTGTGCTGTTTGGTAGGCTGCGAACTAAAAAGGAAATAAAGATGGTTCATACTATAAAATATTGGATACTAAACGAGAAATTACAGCCTACCTATATTTAAATAAACGTGCTACAAAGTGTACTGCTAATTGAACACAATAACATTTTGTTTTCTTCCTGGGCAAAGTTTATTAAAAAGCACACTGGTGAAGCTCACTCCAGGAACCCAATATGATAAGCTGTTAATGAAATTACAGCAGTCAGGTCAAAAAAGGCTACCCTAAAAGAATTTTACAACATCACTGGCAGGAGACAACAACTGATTAAGTTTGAAAGTGCAGTGTGCTCACTTCAAAAGCATCTAGGCAACACTAAAGAAATTACAAAGCAAAAACAAAAACACTGGCACTAAAGGAAACTACCTTGTGTGTGGATGTGCTCTTTGTGAAAGAGAACAATGCCAGCAACTCAAAGTCAAGTTAACTTGAGACTTAAGTGGGCTGTCCCCCTGCCCCATGCTGTATGTTGTAGTAGTCTGAAGCAAACCGTGAATGACAACAACAGACCAATGGATGAAGCAAGCTGGCTGAAAGCTCCTTCAAGTAAATGTATTATACATATTAGTTTAGTAAAATATAAAGGCCTTGGCTAACGCCAAAACTAAAAATATACATTACAGGAACACTTCGAATATTTCACTGCAGTGACTGCTAAAACATACTAAAACTATTTCTCCAAATGACACTCATCTGTGTACAAAGAAACGTCTGTTCAAGCTCCTTAGTATATTAAGATCTATGTAGTGTGAGGAACATTCCTATAAAAATAGAATGATTTCACTGAAAATAGCTACTGACAATTTTACCAGCAGGTCTTCCCATAATGACTGAAGATCTAAAAAAACATTATTCAACTTAGCCACTGCTATGGATGTGCTTAAATAGCTCTGGTTTTGGCTTCATTGGTACTTTAAAAGCACAAGCTGTAAACTACAAGATAAGTGGTGACAGAAAAGGTTAAAGTTTATCTTTATGGTGATTCCTTTGCTCAGCCTGTCAGCGGTTTACGGTTATCAACTAATACAAAGAAGAGAATATCTAATTAATTTATGCTCATTGCTTACCTATAATACATATGCATGAGCATGTCATAGGGGCATGCCGTCATACCTGCACACCCTCATGAACCCCATTAAATGTAAAACTAAATAAAAATAGCCAACTGGTTTGTATTTACTCAACAGCAGCAGTGGGTAGTTTATTATGGGTAATAGCCAACAGAAGAGAAAGACTATCATCATAACTGTAAGGTTATCCTCCAATAATTAAGCTGTGACAATTTAAAATCTTAAATTGTGGGTAGATTCCAGAGAGCTAGAAAAGGGAGGAGGAAATAGCAGCTATACACAAATTAGGCTTAGTCTTTCCGGTTGTCCGGTTGCGAAGGACATCCTGGCAAAACATTGCATCATTCCAAGAGGAAATCTCAACAAGGTGTTGTGATCTGTGGGTATTTATGGAATGTTTTTTTTTATACAGCACACACCTAGCTATGAGGTAACGGAATGCTGCACATTACATGAGGGGTTGGGAGACAATTTACAAGATCGTGTACATCATGTGGGAATTACACAAATACATTTGTCACATTTTTAAGAACAAATCTATTTAAGTTTTTTAGGCATAGGGAGGGCAAGGGACTTGCTATGGATCACACAATGTTGATACAAGGTCGGCAGCTCTAGCCATTAAGCCACATCTCATCAAGCAGGGGGTAGGTGAGCAACAGAGTCTGAGCGGCAGCCGCCTGACACCTTTTCTTCTTCGGTCTTAGAATTTCTTCTACATCATTCTCTAGAGGATGCTGGAGTAATTTGAGATGTGTTGCAAGTTTGAAGTGCTGACTATGGAAAGGAGGGTTTTGTGCATAAAGCTAAAGAAGGGAATGATTAAACCTTCTGGTCGGGCATCCAATGCTTTACTCACCAATTATGTGTGTGCGTTTGATTAAACTGTGGAAAAGTGGGTCTATTGTCTTGCCATTCACTTGGCCATTTTGTGATTCATTCCACCATTTTTGTGCTGTGCCCTTGTGACTGACTTTCTTTCTGTATCACGGACACTCTGAAGCTCCACTTTTGACCTGCTACTGTGATGTATTTCCTATGGGAACTGTACCAATATACCTGTTTCTGACCCTTGTCCGGTTAATATATCAATAGTGGCCATACAACGGCACAGAAACCTGCTTTCTGATTAGGTCATAGCGCATGCTACCATGTTAGGCAAGCACTATTCCCCCAGCCCCCATAGAAAGCATACCGAGTTCTCAAAACAAATCAAACCTCCAGCAACCTGGGAAATCCCTCGCAGCTATTGTTTTGATTTAACCAAGAACTCCAGTAAAGAATGTACGAACGACCAGTTCTTATGACATCCTTATTGACGTATTTATGTCCATCCTTACGTCAATCTCGGCACCTTTCAGGTATAAATATTACCGACATTGCCCTAAGCAAAGACACGGTGGTGACGAGATTGGAGCAGCGATACTTGCCGAGGAGCCCAGCTGATGCAGAAAAAGCCCACGGACGCTGCCCCTCCCTTTTGACGCGCTGAGAGAGAGACGCTGCCTTTTCTCTTGCCGAGAAATCCAGCTCCGGCGTTCCTAGCCGCCCTTGCGGGCAACTGGGATATCGAGTCCTGAGATTGAGATACCAGCCCTCCAGCCTTCTAAATCCCAGGTACTGAACTGAATAACCCCTCACAGAGAATTCTTGAATCAGATCCTTGGCAAAGCAAACTTAACTTAAACTACTTATCTACTCCCACCCACGTATTAGGCTTAGGTCAGGTACACCGGGGTAGGCGTAGTTAGAAGCACCAGTTGAGTACGATTAGTCAAATGTATATATGTATATAACTTTTATCCATTTTAGTATCATATGGCTAAGAAACCATATAAATGCTTTTACAGTATTATTTTATAATTCTGTTTTTACTGTATGCACTTTACTTAACTATAAGTATTGCAATAATAGCGATTCATTTCTCTTGTACGAGAAAAGAGACTGATCAATAAATAACATCTTTTTATTGAACCACGCCCATCTCTTATTTCTCTACAAACTGGTGAAACTAAGAATGCACGTACTGACTGAGTAAAATAAGTTGTCTTTTGTTTTCACACGACTCTAGAGATATACTCTTGATTAGGGGAGAGCAAAGTTGTCATGTTCTATGGTTGTCAGAAACTAAATCCCTTCTTGTCTATCCAGGGAGGTTAAACTCCTCCTTGCCTGTTCGAGAAAGTTTCTAGTGAACTCTGAGCTAGCTGGCACACACATAACTTTTAAGTCTAATATCGTCAGTAGAAGACCTAGTTAACCACAGTCCTACGTCTATACTATTGAAGATATTATTCCAATGCGCAGAGCCTATTGGGGTAATAGGAACTACACTACATGGCGCCCAACCGTTTGGATAGGCGATAAATCTAACGCAAGACATTAGAGTAACTCAGTCGTGCTTTTTCACACAGACCCCTTTTCCCATAATACTCCAAAGACGTCTGGAGTGGGTGAAAGGTTAAATCCGCCAAAACTTCGTAGGAGGAGACTCCTATGTATGGTTTTTGGTTTATTCAACGTTGAAGGATACACTGTTCCAAAAATATTGTGCATCTAATCTTTGTTTCCATAGAAACCTGATCTGCAAATAAACAAAATAACCTTCCTGACAGTAAAATGTCAGAAACTGAAGAAGATAGGGAGGCAGCTAGAATAGCAGCTCAACTCCTAGCAAATGACAATAGTCTCCTACAACAAGACCCGGAGGCAATACTAATCCCGGTCACATAAGGAAAACTATAACGTTAAAACTTATAGAAAATGGACTGACACCAAGAGGTGGTACAGTCATATTCGTAATTGAGACACACGAATATCGGCAGACAGAGGTATTCTACTCATGGATAAACTTTCCAGCAGCGAACGCTGTAACAAAAGAGTTCCACTATTATAAAATAGAGGAACCACCGGATATCTACACTCCTTTCGAGGAAGTGGAGATATCACTCAAATACCAAGAGCACCTGCTCTGGTTTAATGGCGCCCTAAAACATAATAATCACATCACCAGGCTCGGTCCACTAGGTAGACCAGGAGCAACGTGGCCGGTCCTAGCCGGATACACACCACATCCAGACATTGAAGAAATGTCTGCACCAGATCTTTTAGCACAGCTAATACAACTGATTAAAATACACAGACAATTAGTCCAATATATAATGCGGACTTCAACAGTCCGACCAGCTATTAAAATTCCATAGCTGACCCCTCATCAGGGGAACCCAAATAAAATTACACCACAGAACATACAGTCCTGTTTAGGTAAAGTACCCGCAAAACGGGAACAAATTCCATTCTGGTTAGCACAGAAAATCACTCAAATAGAGGCGGTATGTCCGGATACCACCCCGGTTGAGAAACACAGGATTCTGACTATCTGTCTTCCAATGGGAATCGCACCACATGTGGAGGACTGTGACACTTGGGGTACAGTCTTTGCTTCCGTTTACACAAAAACACATGGTGTTCCATCCATGTCAGTAATACCAGATGTGCTAAAACAAATTCAAGATGAATACGGTCCAGAACCTGCCTTAACTCTTGGTATGAAATTACTAAAAGACTTCAAGCAGGTCTCGGCAATATTACTAGCCAATATAAAGGGAGAAGCAGCAAATGTGGCGATCCGCCAGAGGTTGAAAGAGACAGATATAGCAGACCAACCATTTGAAATTGCCAGAATCATAGAAAAATCCTATGAAGAACTAGGAAGAGATAGTTTGGGTGGAATACCTGTGAAACCCCAACTAATTGAAAATCCTGACAAAATATTTATTAAAAATAATCTAAACACTCAAAAAAAGAGCTGGGATGGAAATAAACAATCAACTCCTAAAGAAAAAAGATTCCAAACCAGAGGAAGGTCTCCTCGGCGGAGAGAAAGATCTCCGGACCAAGGACGCAAGTCTCCCCAAAGGGAGCCCTCTGTAAAAAAATACAACCTTAGAAATAGGGATAATATAAAGAAACCTGACAGATATCAAGATATTGATACACGTCCCTCTCAATCTTTTCAGACTTCCTCGCAGAAATCGGAAAGAAGAGGACGATCAGAACAGAGGGAAGAGCACGTAAAGTCCAAATACAAGGAACCTCCTCATCCAAATAAAAAATTACAATTTCCAAAGAAGAAGGTAGCCAGTATTAAAGTAATCAACCATGCCGAGAATACTGAGGACACAACTGAAAAACGGAGAATGGGCTCAGACAATGCTAGACAGCGCAGCAGAAGTGAGCATAGCTCGCAAGATCCTGATGAATCATCTGGAGACAGTGGACACGAATGAGTACATTCAGGTGGAAACTGCAGATACCAGAGTTAGCAAACCTCATAAAATATATGAAATAACATTGCGTATAGAAGGGGATAAGACTAGGAAAATAAGGGGTCTATTTTGGGATAATCTCTCTAAAGGCTATGACATCCTTCTAGCTGAAAAAGACTGGCCACCAGAGTTTGTCAGGGAGTGCCCTCATGGCGAAGAAATAATTATGCCGGCCTTCTCGAATCATATTCCAATACATAAAAAGTATACACTTGCAAGAAAGTGGGCAGTAGCCCAAGCTCCTGCATTATATAAAAATCATGTGGGATGGGATGAGGACTCTCCTCCTCACAAAATCCAGTTAAAATCACAACCTACTGCACAGAGGCAGTACCCAATTAAGCAAGAAGCTAAAAAACAGGTAAAAGAGATCCTAGATCAACTTGAATACCAGGGGGTGATCGAAACTTGCACCTCACAAATGAACAATCCTTTGTTTCCTGTCTCCAAACCAGATAATTCATATCGTCTTGTTTTGGACTACAGACACTTGAACTCATGTTGCAAAACTTTTGCAGTGCAAAACTCACACAGTGCAGCACTAATGAATAGCATAGTGCGCAAAAAATACAAGACAACATTAGACATCTCTAATGGATTCTTTTGTCAAAATATAGCACCTGAAAGCAGATATTTGACCGCTTTCTCAATAAATGGCTCACAGAAAATTTCTGTCGTTTGCCCCAAGGGTTCAAGAACAGCCCAGGATTATTCTCAGCAAGAGTAACAGAGTTACTACAAATGTATGATGATGAGGCATTATCTTATGTCGATGACATCTATCTAACAGACTATGACTTGGATACTCACTTGAAAAGAGTGAACACCATAATACTTGGGTTCGCAGCAGAGGGTTACAAATTCAACTTCAAGAAGTCAAGAATTGCCCATCTGACCGTCCTATTTTTAGGATATGAATTATCAAGTGAAGGCAAAAGCCTGGCTAAAAATTTCCTAGAGAAATGTGCTGTGATCCAAGCACCTAGGACACTGAAAAACTTGCAATCAATTCTAGGTTTCCTGAATTTCGGAAGAACTTACATTATAAACTATGCAGAGAGGGTTAAACCCCTCTATGATTTAATAAAACCAGATTTTAAAAGAATCAACTGGACTCAAAAACACACAGAAATTTTGAGATCTTTACAAACAGACATGTTAGTTAAAACAAAACTACAAACACGTGACAACACACGCAACCTTGTGATTAGAGTCATCCCAGGAAGATGCGGATTCACATACCTGACCTCTAATGAGGGAGAAAAGGTACCGATAGCATACAAATCACACTTGTACACAAAAGCTGAAATGAAATTTAGCCCAACTGAAAAAATCCTTACCGCAGTACAGACTGCTATAGCGAAAGAAAGAGCCCTAGCACAAGGTAAACGAATAATTATCGTGACACCAATACCAGCCCTGGAGGCGGTAACAAAGGCAAGCATTCCAAATGCTAAAGCACTTCATCCGAGATGGATACAATGGGCTAATTCCCTTGCTGCAACAGACGTGGTATAAGAATTTGATCCGAATTTAAAAACACAAGAATTTCTCCAATATGAATTTGAATGTCCTCTGCCCACAGAAATTCTGCCTCTGGAACATTACGGCTGTATAATATATACGGACGGATCAGCACAACCCGCAGTGGGGGGTAAGCAAGCTTACAGTGCTGCGTGCGCGATTGTTAAAGGTCGCTGGCACGAAGGAAAATTTAGACCACTTGTAACTAAAACACCATCTCTAGGAGATTGTACAGCTCAGCAAGCTGAACTACTAGCATTCAAGATGGCGCTTGAAAATACCGATCGAGAATTCCCCACACTTATAGTGTGCGATTCATATTATTGCGTTCAGTCTTACAATGAATACTTGCAGATCTGGGTTGAGAACGGTTTTAAAGATGCAAAAGGTGGCACAATCAAGCATAAAATGCTTTGGGAACAAGTAGTTCTTTTACAAAAAGAACTACAAAAGACTCACGTGATACATTCACTGAGTCATCAACGTGATGGCGTTCACGTTGCAGGGAATTCATTGGCTGAGACAGCCACAGCGGTAGCAACTAAATCGGCTTCCGTAGCTACAAAAAAGCGTGCAGTAAAATACATTGACGGTGAAACAGTGCTGGCGGTGAAAACGTCATCAAAAGGCGATTGCTCAGCTTTACTGATCAACTATCCATTCAATTATACATATATAATCGATGCAAACTCCGTTCCTTTTGCTCGAATCCCTGGAGTGGGGGATAGAGTGATTCCAAACATGAACAGGAGAGTCTTGTTAATAGTAGACGCACATATTGGCGAGGGTCTTAGACATCGCACAATTAAGGATTCTCTAGTAGAATTACAATCAACATACTGGTGGCCAGGAATGAGTCTGGACCAACACCTATTTGCGAAAAACTGTTCAAACTGCAACAGAGATCGCAGTGGTGAACGAAACGGTGTATTCCCACGGCTTTTTTCTCAATAAGGAATAAGCTAACAACATTAACTCACCCAGTATGAATAATGCGTCTTATTAACATGTAGAGACTATTTTTCACTTGTAATGTAGACCCCAACTTTCGGCTGACGTCTGAACTGTTATAAAAAGATGTGCGAGTCTATAATGGCATATACGCTAGAAGCAGGCTACGTCCTGACCAAAATCTTTACTTTAGCTCCGAAAAAGCTTGGGGGAGGATGCTTAGCAAGGATGAGCATTGCATTGCGGGACTCTTCTCACTTCCTTCCTGAGGGAAACAGGATGGTGTAAAGAAAAAACCAAGTCATAGAGCAATCGATAACAGCAAAGGTATTAGACCCGGGAGCTGGGTGGGTCAAACATTTAATAAGTGTCCAACGTAGTCTTAATAATCTGCCAAGAAATTCTCTGAGAGGTCTCAGTCCGTACGAACTATTGTTTGGGACTAGAATGTTAGTCCAGGACTTAGATAGTCAGACTTCAGTGGTTAAAGAAAAATGCTTTGATATCAAAGATCGCTTGGCTATTTTACAGGACTTAAATGAAACAAGAAGAGACCTGAGCAACATAAAGTTGAAACAACAGCCAACAACCACTGAAGAGAAACCACCTGTCCCAGCAAGGCCTGTCTGGATTCCAAAAATCGGGGATCTGGTCAGAGAGAAGATCGCGGTAAAGAAGGAATTTGGGCCTTCTTACAGAAAAGCAGTTCCTGTCTTGTCTGTCAACGGGACGATATCAGTAGTATTACCGCCCCTTGCTGGTAAAAAGGAGAACCGAGTTGTATCCATCGACCTGGTTAAACCACAATCATGTGGCCAATAACAAGTAGTAGGCCAAGTGGACTCCCAAGAAGTAGTAGAACACCTAAGTTTGCTACATCCACAGAGGTTCCAACTGAAAGACTGATCACATTTGAAAAA
Organism: Lissotriton helveticus; assembly: GCF_964261635.1. Classification (NCBI taxonomy): domain Eukaryota; kingdom Metazoa; phylum Chordata; class Amphibia; order Caudata; family Salamandridae; genus Lissotriton; species Lissotriton helveticus. The sequence goes on along the minus strand of NC_136065.1, from coordinate 1,848,362,233 downwards.
TCTACAGTGAACCAACAAGGACTATGCAACAAAGCAATAGAACTTGAACCTCTTAAAACCCAAATCAAAACTTTACATCAAGAAACTCCACTCTACAATGATGTAACAGACTATGCTAATGAAACAAAGCAAATCCTAAAAACAAAAAGTAATCCAGATGCAATTGAAACAATTGACAGAACAGCATCCGGCTACTTCATCAATTTCGATGATATTTCTGAAGATCTGAATGAACCTGACGATCATCCAACAAAAAGAACTTTCAAAGACAAAGCAAAGATACTTTTTCATCAACTGAAAGAAACCTATCTGATTTCTCCATGGATTTAAATTTGGGTGGCATTTGGTGCATTTATCCTCATACTTTGGCTCATCATGGTACTATGCTTGGGACATTTCATTGAGGGAAAATATGCTAAAATGGACACAGCAAGCCAGAATATCAACTTGGTCCTTAAACCACACACATCTTCATACGTCGAGAAAAGAGAACTTTCGTCTGTAAACTTCACAGCCAATCCTATACCCGGCGGGGTAGCATGGGACAAAACTGAATATGAAATATATGGTCCGGTTGAACTCCTGAAGTATCCACACCAATTTAAGATTTCATTAAGTGACTTTGTAAAACCAAGCACATTCGCTGATGATTGGGATTTTGAAAGTATTAATGATATGATGTCTGATCTAGTGATGTCAGCTAAATTTACAGAACATTATTATTTACAAGGTTCATCTAATTACGATCAAATGTTTTGCTATAACCATTATGGTAACCATTATCTGCATAAATCTACTCAACCTAGAAATGTTTTAAATTTTAACCAATGGGAACATTGTGCAACTCCACCAAAAGGCAGTTCAAAAACATTTTATGATAAATATTCATACTTTTCAGGGTTTAACACAAGTAATGCAGAAACATTCTATTTCAAATTGTTAAATAAGACAGGGGTTAAAACCATGCTTACAAACACGAAATTGAGATATTCAGACTCATTTTTTGAAAAAATGAATACATTTGGTTTTGATTTCTGGAATGATAACATTGAAACGAAAACGATCTGGGGCACAAAAGATTGGCAAGTACAAGGTATAGAATCTTTATTTAGAGCCTGCATGATCCCAGAACAAATTATATTTTTGAATGACACAATTCAGCAGACCACCTGTCTTGGTCTAGCCAAAATCAAAGACTTAAACAAACCGTCTATTCCAAAGCCAACTATGGATAGTAATAGCACCTCTGATGTTGAGATAGACGTAACCAGTATTTTAAACCAAAACAGAACACATCCTGAATGGAAACAATGGTTGATCTGGCCCACAGACACAAATAACTGTCAAGACAGATTCCTGAACAAAATACAGGGTTTCACATTGACCAGGCCAGACCCAACATACTCCCAGAGACAACATCCAGGGATTGTAACTACTTACAGTGTGGGAAAGCTCTGCCTTCAATGGCTACATACATCCACACTGGCAGAAATTAAGCAACACCTAACTTTACTTAAAGAAGGTGCTGACTTGCGCGATTTCATTATGGGACCACGCAAACAGCGTCAAAAACGTTTCATAGCGGCCTCCATATATGCAGCTTATAATGAAGCTTGGAAAGTGACTCAAATTGAGACAGCAGAAAAAATACGGGAAATCGACCGTGTTAATTTGGAAAAATCACTTTCTGTTGTAGACAATGGGTTAATGACTCTGTCCTCCAGAATATTTTCACTGGACAGTATTGTGTGTTCAGCAATCGATATAATAGAGCAAGACTTACTGATGTTACAACACGGTCAGTCTCAATTGCGTTCTATTGTACAGCTTGGCTGGCCGTTACAAAATCTGCGTTCAGGCTATGTGCCTTGGCGTTTAATCAACACAACGTCACTATTTAATATCTTTAACCTTACTGATAAACAAATCAGTTTGGCACAAAAGGGTGCTCACTATACAATTCTGAGCATTGAAAAACTTGAGAGATTACCATTGAATGGATAATACATGGGATAATAAATATTCCGATAACTTTCCAGTTTCAATACTGCCAAAAATATATACAGGCAGGCCAGTATGAAAGGTTGGGTAAAGGATACATTAAGTCGACATGGGACTTGCCCTATACACACACTTGTGTTAGTAACAAAGGACAGAGTGTATTTCTTAGTGGCAATAATTGTGCAAAATCACTAAGTGGTATACTTCTGTGTCAGGGTTTAAGTTTGCATGGGGCCTGTGAAGGGACTTCAAATAACCTTTCATGTCACCAGCTAGGCACACCTGCAACACGGATAGAACCATTCTTTAGGAGACTCTCGAACGGGAGTTACATTCTAATTGTAGATCGCAGATGTTGAAGCCTACTGCCCGGAAAACATTATCTTGTGAGCGTGACTACCAGGGTCATGTGCTGTGAAAGAGTATTGTTCCCGAACGATACTCCAGACAGGGAGGCAAGGTTATGGCTCAGTTTTAATTTCTCTTCTATTCGAATTGATACTTTAAGCAGAATGAAGACTGTGCTCCTACAGACACCAACCAGGTTGACGTCATCAAAAGAAACGTATGATCTCCAAGTTGCAAGGACAACGGCAGAGGTTCACTCACTGCTATCAACGAATAGCCCCCTACACTTCGCAGAAATACTAAACGAAATCTTAAATATTTCTGATACCAGTGGTATCGTCAGTGTATTTAAGACAGTTGTTTCAGGCGCTTTAACACCATTCAAAGCGATCCTGGGTATTTTTCCAAACTTCGTCCATTCTCTCTTTGGCGGACTACCTCTCCTGTTGGGACTAGTAGTAGGCGTCCTATTTTTGCTACTTTTGCTTCGATATGGCAAACCGTGTCACAGACATGACTCCAACAACAATGGAAGAAACGATCCTAGCTATCCGCTACCGGGACCGCATAACTAAAGTCCTTGGATTAGCACGGCTACGCGATTTAAATATGACTTGGTTTCTTTCATTCAGACCCTTGTGGCAGACCTGTGTTATGCCTGTATTAAGGTGCTTGCTATGCGGCGAAGAATGCGTGTTGGACACCTGTCTCACACTACAATCAGAAGTGCCATTGGATGCAGAAACTTTGTTGAGTCCAGTTAAGGCTCATGCATTGTGCTGTCCCCAGCGGCTACCAATCCTGATGACGGCATTCGTGGAGACTTCACCACTACGATTGAAGGGTAGTGAAGTACAAGATGAAAGCAGCATCGATCAGGTACGACCATCTGTCAGCTATGCTGATCAAACCATCACTGAAAGCAATCATGCTCATGACTGCATGGTAGCGTCATTTTCCAACCTTGTCGAACTCTCACCAGAAGCTGTTGACTGTTTTTTTTAACATCTAAATGATATGATGTTTTCACCAGAACAGAAAGAATGACTTTGAGCAAACGTGCACACAGCGTTCCCTGAACTCTGAATTTGGCCTTCAAATTTAAAAATAAAGCCACTAAGAATTCTTCGAGTCTGCTCCTGCAAACAGGAACGTTCTCCAAACATCCAAAATATTTACCTTTCAGGCACTTATCTTCTGCTTAAAGTAAACTATTCTTAGAGAACATACACTTCTATTTTTAGGTACCTCTAGGAGACATTACCTCGAATTCTAGGTTATTTACACATGCAATTGTATTTCTATGTGATGAAATGGACTCGCACTTTTTCTTCTGTATTAAGAGCCATTTCATGTGTTATTTCCGCAAATCATTCGTGCTGATATAAAAATGCATCCTCTTTGAATGATTACACTGCTTGAATGCATACAGTAACTATATTCATTTTCATGTATTACGCTAATCCAAATTTAATGCAAATTAATATATTTTGGGCGGGTTTGAATACACATGCAATATTAGTTATGTTTACTATGCTTAGGTTAGTAAATATGGACATAGATTCCGTGGAGTGAGTGTGATGTATTTCCTATGGGAACTGTACCAATATACCCGTTTCTGACCCTTGTCCGGTTAATATATCAATAGTGGCCATACAACGGCACAGAAACCTGATTTCTGATTAGGTCATAGCGCATGCTACCACGTTAGGCAAGCACTATTCCCCCAGCCCCCATAGAAAGCATACCGAGTTCTGAAAACAAATCAAACCTCCAGCAACCTGGGAAATCCCCCGCAGCTATTGTTTTGATTTAACCAAGAACTCCAGTAAAGAATGTACGAACGACCAGTTCTTATGACATCCTTATTGACGTATTTATGTCCATCCTTACGTCAATCTCGGCACCTTTCAGGTATAAATATTACCGACATTGCCCTAAGCAAAGACACGGTGGTGACGAGATTGGAGCAGCGATACTTGCCGAGGAGCCCAGCTGATGCAGAAAAAGCCCACGGACGCTGCCCCTCCCTTTTGACGCGCTGAGAGAGAGACGCTGCCTTTTCTCTTGCCGAGAAATCCAGCTCCGGCGTTCCTAGCCGCCCTTGCGGGCAACTGGGATATCGAGTCCTGAGATTGAGATACCAGCCCTCCAGCCTTCTAAATCCCAGGTACTGAACTGAATAACCCCTCACAGAGAATTCTTGAATCAGATCCTTGGCAAAGCAAACTTAACTTAAACTACTTATCTACTCCCACCCACGTATTAGGCTTAGGTCAGGTACATCGGGGTAGGCGTAGTTAGAAGCACCAGTTGAGGACGATTAGTCAAATGTATATATGTATATAACTTTTATCCATTTTAGTATCATATGGCTAAGAAACCATATAAATGCTTTTACAGTATTATTTTATAATTCTGTTTTTACTGTATGCACTTTACTTAACTATAAGTATTGTGATAATAGCGATTCATTTCTCTTGTACGAGAAAAGAGACTGATCAATAAATAACATCTTTTTATTGAACCACGCCCATCTCTTATTTCTCTACAAACTGGTGAAACTAAGAATGCACGTACTGACTGAGTAAAATAAGTTGTCTTTTGTTTTCACACGACTCTAGAGATATACTCTTGATTAGGGGAGAGCAAAGTTGTCATGTTCTATGGTTGTCAGAAACTAAATCCCTTCTTGTCTATCCAGGGAGGTTAAACTCCTCCTTGCCTGTTCGAGAAAGTTTCTAGTGAACTCTGAGCTAGCTGGCACACACATAACTTTTAAGTCTAATATCGTCAGTAGAAGACCTAGTTAACCACAGTCCTACGTCTATACTATTGAAGATATTATTCCAATGCGCAGAGCCTATTGGGATAATAGGAACTACACTACACTACATTCCTGCACGGACACTCACACCCTGTTCGTGTTTTGGCCTGCTACAAACTGACCAGCCCGTGCTCAACGAGTCGGACAGGGAGTTTCTCAGATGTTTATCGTCCTCACCCTGTACATTACGCCCTGCAGGCGTCCATCAACAGGCCTATCCCTGCTTGCTGTGTAATCATACCTCTCACCTGTGCCCTGCAATGGTCCAAACAGATAATATTATGGACTTATTGTATAAAAATGCTTTTCGCCTACACCCTGCAGGGGCCTCACCGTTACCTGTGCTTATCAGATTAACCTTTGTTTAACATGTAATCATGCTATCCCCTGCAGTACCAATTAATCAGAGTAACCTCTATGTACTATGTAATTATAATGCTTTGCCCATATCCTGCGAAAACCCCCAAAGGCTACTCACCTGCCGATTCTCCAGATTGACTATTTGTTTAGGAATGCAATAAAGTATTACTGGTACAACTTCCCTTACATGCCTGGGGCAGGATAAAGGGTATAGATCATGCAAAGTAAGACCATTCTGCAGACTGCCTCCTCAGACAGCTATGGGTGTCTGTTGTTGATGCACCTCTCCATCTCATGAGACTGTAATAAATATCCTTTCTCTCTGGCTCCAGCGTTGGTCTCAGTTTGTATTCCGGACCCGTGGACTATAGGGTGACCCTGACACCTTTGGTGGTCTGCCAAAAGACACCCAAATCCACAATTGCCGCTCAAACAAGGGGCCGATCAGAGACACTGTTGCTCGGTCGTGGGGACCAGACGAGGAAGTTTGAACAGACGGTGGTGGGGCCGGCCTACGCGAAAAATACCCTCGTCTCCGTAGCCACCATCCGACTTTAACTACATCTGAAAATACCCCTGCATGTGTCTCCGGTCCTGACTCGAGCCCTCGATAGACTTGGACGATCTTTGCAGTAAAGAGACCACCTGGAGAACGAGACAAAGGATTCTGGTAGGGTCGCTGATTTGCGACACCTTTTTGTTTATACTTGGTTTTGGTTGTCTGGTTTGTTTAATTTCACTCTTTGCAAAGATTGAAGATAAAACGGGTAGTGTGGACTTTTTGTCCGACCTTTGAAATTTGTAGAAATGTTATTTAACATAACATAGAAAAGCATGCCTGTACTTGGTAAATCCGCTTGATAAGGTTGTTGATGACACCTTTTATTTTTGGTATTCTAGTTATCCAGACTTGGTATTTCGATATTTGCAAAAAACTAAAGTTAAGCGGGTAAAGTGGACTATATGTCCAATTTTCTGAAATTTGTAGAGACATTTTTAAGAAACTAGAAAAACATTCCCGCGTTTAGTAAATTTGCACGATTGTTAGGTTGTTATATCTCGATCGAGGTGTAGTGTAGTTCCTATTATCCCAATAGGCTCTGCGCATTGGAATAATACCTTCAATAGTATAGGCCTAGACCAGACGTTAACTAGGTCTACTACTGTCGATATTAGACTTAAAGTTTTGGGTTTGCCAGCTAGCTCAGAGTTCACTAGAAACTTTCTCGAATAGGCAAGGAGGAGTTGAACCTCCCTGGATAGCCAAGAAGGGATTTAGTTTCTGACAACCATAGAACATGACAACTTTGCTCTCCCCTAATCAAGAGTGTATCTCGAGAGTCGTGTGAACAAAAGGCAATTTATTTTACTCAGTCAGTACGTGCATTCTTAGTCTCATCAGATTGTAGAGAAAAGGAAGAGACGGGCGTGTTCAATAAAATATGTTATTTATTGATCAGTCTCTTTTCTCATACAAGAGAAATGGATCGATATTATTGCAATACTTATGGTTAAGTAAAGTGCATACATTAAAAGCAGAAGTATAAAATAATACTGTAAAAACATTGATATGGTTTCTAAGCCATATGAAGGTTTAAAATGAATAAGATATATTACATACACATATACATTTGACTACTCGTACTCAACTGGTGTTTCTAACTACGCCTACCCCGTGTACCTGACCTAAGTCTAATGCGTGGGCGGGAATAGAAAGTTACAGTTTAAGTTAAGTTTGTTTTGCCAAGTGACTGACTAAAGAATTCTCTGTGAGGGGTTATTCAGTTCTGTACCTGGAATCTAGGATGGATGAGGGATGGTATCTCTCGTCTCTGGCCTCGATATTCCAGGCTGCCTGCGAGGGCTACCCGGAAGCGCAGGAGCTGGATTTCTCGGCAGGAGAATAGACAGCTTCTCGTTCTCAGCGCGTCAGGAAGGCGGGGCTGCGCCAGCGGGGTCTGCTCTGCTCTGGGCTTCGGCAAGTCTGGCTGCTCCGATCTCGTCACCACCGCGTGTGTTTGCATAGGGCAATATCGGTAATATTTATACCTTTAAGGTGCCGAGATTGACGTAAGGATGGACATAGATACGTCAATAAGGATGTCATACGACCAGGTCGTTAGCACATTCTTTTGCTGAAGTTCTCGGTGAAATCAAAACAATGGCCGTAGGGTTTTTCCCAGGTTGTCATAGGTTTGATTTGTTTTGAGAACTCCGTATGCCTTATCAGGGGCTGGAGGAATATCGCTTGTCTAATTAGATGGCAAGCGTTATGACCTAATCAGATAACACGTTCCTGTGCCGTAGTGTGGCTTTATCAGATAACGGTTCCTGCATCATGGGGGTTTTCTGCCTCATGGGATGGCTGCTAGTTAACTTGTTAGTTTGTTAACCAGAATAGGGTCAGGAATAGGGGGATCGATACAGAACCTATAGGAATACATCACACCCACTCCACGCTAACTATGGACATATTTACTAATCTATGCATAGTAAAACATACGGTAGAGTATCGTGTATACCTTACCACCCCAAAATACATAAATGCATTTTGAAATTATCAAATATACGGAAAAAAAAAAGCATTTACATGTATTGTATGCACTCAAGCTGTGAAATAATGCTAAAGTAATCACGCATTTGTATACATTATTGCTAAATGGTATATGAGAATTTACACATGAAATGGCTCTTAATACAGAAAAAAGTTCGAGACCATTCCATCACAGAATAAAATAATTATGAACATACCAGCGGGCAGCTAATGTCTATAAGCTATCTAAAAGTAGAAATCTTAGTTCTCTAAGAATAGTTCTTACTTTAAGCAGAAGATAGTGTCCCGAAAAATATGGCAATATATTTTGGGGCTGCTGAAAAAATTGCTGTCCGTGAACTGGAGGGAAAAATGTTCATGGTATTTTGCTTTTCTAGTTGAAGGCCAAATTCAGGGAACGCCGTGTACGAGCTTGCTCAAAAGTCTCTATTTCTGCTCTGGTGAGAACATCATATCATTTAGACTCTCGAAAAAGTTGTCAACAGCTTCCTGGGAGAGTTCCACTAACTCGGAAATAGGTGTAACCATGCATTCGTGCGCATGATTGTCTCCATTGACATTCTGATTTGGATTGCTGACAGAAGGTCGTACCTGATCGATGCTGCTTTCATTTTGAACTTCACTACCCCTTAATCGTAGTGGTGAAGCTTCCACGAATGCCGTCATCAGGATTGGTAGCCGTTGAGGGCAACACAAAGCATGAGCCTTTGTTGGACTCAACAATGTTTCTGCATCCATTGGCGCATCCGATTGTAGCGTCAGACAGGTGTCTAACACGCATTCTTCTCCGCATAGCAGGCACCTTAATACAGGTAAAACACATCGATGCCACATTGGTCGAAATGAAAGAAACCAAGTCATGTTCAGGTCTCTAAGCCGGGATAGTCCCAGGATTTTCGATATCCGGTCCCGGTATCCAATGGCTAGGATTGTTTCTTCCCTTGTCGCAGGTGTTTTGTCTGTGACATGGTTTGCCATAACGAAATATAAGGACCAAGAATAGGATTCCTGCAATTAGTCCTAAAATGAGGGGAAGTCCGCCAAAAATCGAATGGACGAAATCTGGAAAAATACCCAGTATGGCTTTGAATGGTGTTAATGCCATCGAAAATACTGTTTTAAATACTTTTGAGACTCCACTGGTATCAGAAATATTTAAGATTTCATTCAGGATTTCTGCGAAATGTATGGGGGAATTAGTCGATAACAATGAATGTATCTCTGCAGTCGTCCTTGCGACTAGGAGATCATACGTTTCTTTTGATGACGTGAGCCTTGTCGGCGTCTGAAGAAGCACTGTTTTCATTCTGCTTAAAGTATCTATTAGAATAGAAGTAATTTTCAAGTTGGGCCATGCCCTTGCCTCCCTGTCTGGAAAGGAGCTGGGGAACAATAAGCGTCCACAGCACTTGACCTTCGCAGTCGTAGTTACGAGATAAGGAGTCCCGGGCATAAGACTACAGCATCTGCGGTCCACAATTAGAATGTAACTCCCATTATAGAGTCTTTGAAAGAATGGTTCTATCTCTGTAGCAGGTGTGCCTAGCTGGTGACATGAAAGGTTATTTGAGTTCCCTTCACAGGCTCCATGCAAACTAATTCCGTTACACAGAAGTGTACCGCTTAGTGACATCGCACAATTATTGCCACTAAGAAACACTTTCTGTCCTTTATTACTGACACATGCATGTGAATAGGGCAGGTTCCATGTTGTTTTAATGTACCCTTTTCCCAATTTTTCCTACATGCCAGCCTGTATGTATTTCTGGCAGTATTGAAACCTGAAGGTTGATATTGGAATATTAATTATCCCATGTATTATCCATTCACTGACAGGTCGTTCTGAAATTGTCACTGGTAATCTTTCGAGTTTCTCAATGCTCAGGATTGTATAATCAGCACCCTTCTGGGCCATACTGATTTGTTTATCAGTAAGGTTAAAGATATTGAAAAGTGACGTTGTGTTGATTAAACGCCAAGGCACATAGCCTGAACGCAGATTTTGTAACGTCCAGCCAAGCTGTACAATAGAACGCAATTGAGACTGACCGTGTTGTAACAACTGTAAGTCTTGCGATATTATGTCGATTGCTGAAGACACAATGCTGTCCAGAGAAAAAATTCTGGAGGACAGAGTCATTAACCCATTGTCCACTACAGAAAGTGATTTTTCCAAATTAATACGGTCAATTTCCCGTATCCTTTCTGCTGTCTCAATTTGAGTAACCTTCCAGGCCTCATTGTATGCTGCATATACAGAGGCTGCTATGAAACGCTTTTGACGCTGTTTGCGTGGTCCCATAGTGAAATCACGCAAGTCAGCACCATCAGTAAGTAAAGTTAGGTGTTGCTTAATTTCTGCCAGTGTGGAAGTTTGTAGCCATTGAAGGCATAATTTGCCCACACTGTAGGTGGTTATTATCCCTGGGTGATGTCTTTGGGGATATCTAGGGTCTGGCCTGGTCATTTTGAACCCCTGTGTTTTGTTCAGGAATCTGTCTTGACAGTTTTTAGTATCTGTGGGCCAGATCAACCACTGTTTCCAATCTGGATGTGTTCTGTTTTGGTTTAATACATAGTTTATGTCTATCTCCTCATCTGTAGAGCTATTGCTGTTCATTGTTGGTTTTGGAATAGACAGTTTATTTAAGTCTTTGGTTTTGGCTAAGCCAAGACAGGTAGTTTGTTGAACAGTGTCATTTAAAAATATAATTTGTTCTGGGATCATGCAGGCTCTAAACAAAGATTCTATACCCTGTACTTGCCATTCTTTTGTGCCCCAAACACTTTTCAATTCAACATTTTTGTCCCAATAATCAAAACCAAAAGTATTCATTTGTTCAAAGAATGAGTCTGAATATATCAATTTTGTGTTGGTTATCATGGTCTTTGTCCCTGTCTTATTTGACAATTTGAAATAAAATGTTTCAGCATTACTTATGTTAAAACCTGAAAAGTATGAATATTTGTCATAAACGGTTCTTGAGCTTCCTTTTGGAGGGGTTGCACAATGTTCCCATTGATTAAAATTTAAAACATTTCTAGGTTGTGCAGATCTATGTAAAAAATGGTTACCATAGTGGTTGTAGCAATACATACTATCATAATTTGTAGAACCCTGCAAATAATCATGTTTGGTAAATTTAGCAGACATCACTAAGTCAGACATCATATTGTTTATACTTTCAAAGTCCCAATCATCAGCAAATGTGCTTGGTTTTACGAAGTCACTCAATGAGATTTTAATTTGGTGTGGATATTTCAGGATTTCAACCGGACCATAGATTTCATAGTCCGTGTTGTCCCATGCTACCCCACCCGGTATAGGATTGGCTGTGAAGTTGACTGAAGAAAGTTCTCTTTTCTCGACGTGTGAAGATGTGTGTGGTTTGAGGATCAAGTTGATTTTCTGACTTGCTGTGTCCATTTTAGCATATTTTCCCTCAATGAAGCGTCCCAAAGTTAGTATCATGATGAGCCAAAGTATGAGGATAAATGCATCAAAACCCACCCAAAATTCAATCCATGGAGAAATCAGATATGTTTCTTTCAGTTGTTTCAAAAGTTCTTTAGCTTTATCTTTAAAGGTTTTTAAATGATGGCTGTGTTTTTGATTCAGTGAAGCCTTCGGAGGAATCATCGAAGTTTATGAAGTAGCCGGATGCAGTTCTGTCAATTGTTCCAATTGCTTCAGGATTACTGTTTCTTGCATAGTCGTTTGTTACTTCATTATAGGTTGGTGTGTCTCTGCTAAATGTTTTTATTTGGGTGTTCAGAGGTCTAAGTTCCATTGCATTGTTGCATAGTCCTTGTCGTTCTTCTGTAGGCGTTTCAAATGTGATTAGCCTCTTTGTTAGGACCTCTGTACTGGTAGCGAACCTTGGTGTTCTGCTACTTATGGGGAGTCCACTTGGCCTACTATTTGTTATCGGCCACATGATTGTGGTTTTACCAGGTCGATGGATACAACTCGGTTCTCCTTTTTACCAGCAAGCGGCGGTAGTACTACTGATCTTGTCCCGTTGACAGACAAGACAGGAACTGCTTTTCTGTAAGAAGGCCCAAATTCCTTCTTTACCGCGATCTTTTCTCTGACTAGATCCCCGACTTTTGGAATCCAGACAGGTCTTGCTGGGACAGGTGGTGGTTCTTCAGTGGTTGTTGGCTGCTGTTTCAACTTTATGTTGCTCAGGTCTTTTCTTGTTTCGTTTAAGTCCTGTAAAATAGCCAAACGATCTTTGATATCAAAGGTTTTTTCCTTTACCACTGAAGTCTGACTGTCAAGGTCAGAGATTAACATCCTAGTTCCAAATAATAATTCGTACGGACTGAATCCCTTCAGAGAATTTCTTGGCAGGTTATTTAGACTACGTTGGACACTTATTAGATGTTTGACCCACCCAGCTCCCGAACCTAATATCCTTTCCGTTATAGATTGCTTTATGCCTTGGTTTTTTCTTTACACCATCCCGTATCCCTCAGGAAGGAAGTGAGAAGATTCCCGCTGTGCTATGCTCATTTGGCCATGTTTCCCCTCAGGCTGGAGGGCTAGAGTGAAAACAATGGTCAAACGTAGCATGCTCTTAGCGTATATGCCATTTAGACTCGCAAATCTTTGTATAACAGTCCAGACGTCAGCCGAGGGCTGGTGATCTACATTATAAGTGGAAACTAGCCTGTATATGTTAATCGCAAGCCTTGCTTTTTACTGTTGATTTTTTCTGGAGTGTAACGACACGGTATTACACCGTTTCTCTCACCACTGCGATTCCTGTTGCAGTTGGGGCACTTTTTTACAAACATGGTGTGATGCAGGCTCATGCCTGGCCCCCAGTACCTTGATTGTAATTCTTCCAGAGAATCTTTTAGTTTGAGGTGTCTGAGACCCTCGCCCATATGTGCGTCTGCGATTAACAAGTTTCTCCTGTCCATGTTTGGAATCACTCTATCCCCCACTCCAGGGATTCGAGCAAAAGGGACGGAGTTTGCATCGATTATGTATGTATAATTGAGTGGATAGTTGATCGGTAGCGCTGAGCAGTCACCTTTTGATGACGTTTTCACTGCCAGCACTGTTTCACCGTCAATATACTTTACTGTACGCTTTTTTCGAACTACGGAAGCCGATTTAGTTGCTACCGCTGTGGCTGTCTCAGCCAATGAATTCCCTGCAACGTGAACGCCATCACGCTGATGACTCAGTGAGTGTGTCACGTGAGTCTTTGGTAGTTCTTTTTGTAAAAGAGCTATTTGTTCCCAAAACAGTTTTTGCTTTATTGTTGCACCTGTGTCATCTTTGTAACCGTTTTGAATCCATGTCTGCAAATCGTTGTTATATGATTTGACGCAGTAATATGAATCGGACACTATAAGTGTCGGGAATTCGCGATCCGCATTATCTAGCGCCATTTTCAATGCTATTATTTCAGTCTGTTGTTCTGAATTAGTTTCTACTGAGTGTGTTTTTGTTAATAGAGGTCTTAGTTTACCTCCGCGCCACACTTCTTTTGTAATCTCACATGTTGGGTTGTATGCTTGTTCTCCCCAAACGGAGGGTTGAGCATGTCCATCTGTATAGATTACACAAGCGTATTGTCGTAAGGGCAGAATGTCGATTGGCAGAGGGAATGTTCTTTCATATTCTAGATTTTTTAGTTCCTCTAGTTCTGGATCAAAGTAGTAGTATACTTTGTCCGTTGTAATGGAATTCACCCATTGTATCCATTCCGGATCCAATGTTGTTGTTGGTAAATTACACGGTGTTGTTAATGCCTCAAAGGCTGATTCTGCTGTCTTTTTCTCTAGCTATTGCGGTTTGAACTGCATGAACAATTTTTTCTTTAATGCTGAATTTCTGTTCAGCTTCTGTGTACAAGTGTGATTTGAATGCAATTGGTACCTTTTCTCCCTCATTAGAGGTCAGGTATGTGAATCCGCATCTTCTTGGGATGACTCGAATCACAAGATTGCGTGTGTTATCACGTGTTTCTAATTTTGTTTTAATTAGCATGTCTGTTTGTAAGGATCTCAGAATTTCTGTGTGTATTTGAGTCCAATTGGTTCTTTTAAAATCTGGTTTTATTAGATCATAAAGGGGTTTGACCCTTTCTGCGTAATTTGCAATGTATGTTCTTCCGAAATTTAGGAAGCCTAGAATTGACTGTAGGTTTTTTAGTGTTCTAGGTGCTTGGAGTACGGCACATTTCTCTAGAAAATGGTCAGCCAGGCTTTTGCCTTCACTTTATAATTCATATCCTAAGAACAGGACTGTCAGATGGGCAATTCTGGATTTTTTAAAGTTGAATTTGTAACCCTCTGCTGCGAACCCAAGTATTATGGTGTTCACTCGCTTCAAGTGAGTCTCCAAGTCATCATCTGTTAAGTATATGTCGTCGACATACGATAATGCTTCGTCGTCATATGTTTGTAGTAATTCTGTTACTCTCGCTGAGAATACTCCCGGGCTGTTCTTGTACCCCTGGGCTAACCGACAGAATTGTTTTTGAGTGCCATTTATTGAGAATGCAGACAAATATCTGCTCTCTGGTGCTATGTTTTGACAAAAGAATCCATTAGAGATGTCTAATGTTGTTTTGTATTTTTTGCGCACTATGTTATTCATTAGTGCAGCACTATGCGAGTTTTGCACTGCAAAAGTTTTGCAACATGAGTTAAGGTGTCGGTAATCCAAAACTAGACGATATGAATTGTCTGGTTTGGAGACCGGAAACAAAGGGTTGTTCATTTGTGAGGTGCAAGTTTCAATCACCCCTGGTATTCTAGCTGATCTAGGATTTCTTTTACCTGTTTTTTAGCTTCTTGCTTAATTGGGTACTGCCGCTGTGCAGTAGGTTGTGATTTTAACTGGATTTTGTGAGGAGGAGAGTCCTCATCCCATCCTACGTGATTTTTATATAAAGCAGGAGCTAGGGCTACTGCCCACTTTCTAGCAAGTGTGTATTTTTTATGAATTGGGATGTGATTTGAGAAGGCAGGCATAATTATTTCTTCGCCATGAGGGCAATCCCTGACAAACTCTGGTGGCCAGTCTTTTTCAGCTAGAAGGATGTCATAGCCCTTGGAGAGATTATCCCAAAATAGTCCCCTTATTTTTCTAGTCTTATCCCCCTCTATACGTAAAGTTATTTCATATATTTTGTGAGGTTTGCTAACTCTGGTGTCTGCAGTTTCCACTTGAAGATATTCATTCGTGTCCACTGTCTCCAGATGATTCATAAGGACTTTGCGAGCTATGCTCACTTCTGCTGCGCTGTCTAGCATTGTCTGAGCCCATTCTCCGTTTTTCAGTTGTGTCCTCAGTATTCTCGGCATTGTTAACTACCTTGATACTGGCTACCTTCTTTTTTGGAAATTGTAATTTCTTTTTTAGCTGAGCAGGTTCCTTGTCTTTGGACTTGGCGTGCTCTTCTCTTTGTTCTGATCGTCCTCTTCTTTCCGGTTTCTGCGAGGAAGTCTGAAAAGATTGAGAGGGACGTGTATCAATGCCTTGATATCTATCAGGCTTCTTTATATTATCCCTATTTCTAAGGTTATATCTTTTCCCAGAGGGGTCACTCTGGGGTGACCTGTGTCTTTGGTTCGGAGATTTTTCTCTTCGCCTAGGAGACCTTCCTCTGGACTGGAATTTCTTTTCTTTAGGATTGGATTGTTTGTTTCCATCCCAGCTCTTTTTTTGTGATGTTGAGTTATTAAAAAATGTTTTTTCAGGACTTTCAATCAGTTGTGGTTTTACTGGTATTCCACCTAAACTATCTCTACCTAGTTCCTCATAGGATTTTTCTATGATTCTGGCAATTTCAGCTGGTTGGTCTGCTATATCTGTCTCTTTTAGCCTCTGGCGGATCGCCACGTTTGCTGCTTCTCCCTTTATGTTGGCTAATAATATAGCCGAGACCTGCTTGAAGTCTTTTAGTAATTTCATACCAAGAGTTAAAGCGGGTTCTGGACCATATTCGTCTTGAATTTGTTTTAGCACATCTGGTATTACCGAAATGGATGGAACACCGTGCGTTTTTGTGTAGATGGAAGCAAAGACTGTACCCCAAGTGTCACAGTCCTCAATGTGTGGTGCGATTCCCATTGGAAGACAGATAGTCAGAATCCTGTGTTTTTCTAACGGGGTCGTGTCTGGAAACACAGCCTCTATTTGGGTGATTTTTTGTGCTAACCAGAATGGTATTTGTTCCCGTTTAGCTGGTACTTTACCTAGGCAGGATTGTATGTTCTGTGGTGTAATTTTATTTGTGTTCCCCTGGTGAGGGGTCAGCTGTGGAATTTTAATTGCTGGCTGAATTGTTGAAGTCCGCATCACATATTGGACTAATTGTCTATGTATCTTTATTAATTGTTTTAGTTGTACTAAAAGATCTGCTGCAGGTATTCTTTCGAACTCTGGATGTGGTGTGTATCCGGCTAGGACCGGCCACGTTGCTCCTGGTCTACCTAAAGGACCGAGCCTGGTGATGTGATTATTGTGTTTTAGGGCGCCATTAAATAAGAGCAGGTGCTCTTGAAATTTAAGTGGTACTTCCACCTCCTCGAAAGGAGTATACTCTTCAGGAGGTTCCTCTGTTTTGTAATAGTGGAAGTACTTTGTTACAGCATTTGCTGCTGGAAAATGAATCCATGAATAGTATACCTCTGTCTGCCGATATTCGTGTGCCTCAATTACGAATATGACTGTACCACCTCTAGGTGTCAGTCCATTTTCTATAAGTTTTAAGGTTATAGATTTCCTTTTGATGACCGGGATGAGTATTATATCCTGGTCTGCTTCTTGCAGTGCAGTATCAGCTGCTGCGAGTTCAGTTGCTAATCTAACTGCCTCTCTTTCATCATCACTGTCTACCATTTTACCGACAGGATGGTTACTTTGTTTGTTTGCAGATCAGGTTTCTTATGGAAACAAAGATTAGATGCACAATATTTTGGAACGGTTTATCCTTCAACGTTGACTAAACCAAGTACCATACATAGGAGTTTCCTCCTGCGAGGTTTGGCGGATATTACCTTTCACCCACTCCAGACGTCTTTGAAGTATTATGGGAAAAGGGGTCTGAGTGAGAAAGCACGACTGAGTTACTCTAAATGTCTTACGTTAGTTTTATCGCCCTTCCAAACACGTTGGGTGCCATGTAGTGTAGTTCCTATTATCCCAATAGGCTCTGCGCATTGGAATAATACCTTCAATAGTATAGGCCTAGACCAGACGTTAACTAGGTCTACGTACTCTCACACCTGACCGCATCCAAACAATACTACACCTTTCCTCTCCCACCACCCAAAGAGATGTTCGTGCACTAACTGGTCTCACTTCCTTTTGTTGCCAATGGATACCAAATTTCTCCCTCATAGTTAAGCCACTCCTTGCTCTGCTTACAAAAGATACACCCACACCTCTTCCTTGGATACATGAACACAACCAAGCCTTTCAAGACTTATGCCACGCTCTTTGCTCTGCACCAGTATTGGGCACACCGAAGTACTCTAAACCCTTCTGCCTCTACACCCTTGAGCGCTCAGGATGTACTCTCTCAGTCCTGATCCAAATTCACGGCACCAAACAACGCCCATGCGCTTACTTTTCAGCCACCCTAGACCCTGGGGCCAGAGGTCTGCCCTCTTGCCTTAGAGCAGTTGCAGCAGCGGCCGTCTCTATCCGACAAAGTGAAGGGATTGTGTTGGGATCTAGATTGATGGTATTAGTCCCACACGCAGTCAACATATTACTGAATCAGACAAAGACACAACACCTCACTAGTGCACGACTAACAGGATACGAACTTACGCTGTTAGCACCCCATATCACGCTAAAGAGATGTGCGACCCTGAACCCTGCCACACTCCTGCCCACACCAGATTCTGACATCCCAGACAGTCCACATGACTGCCTCTTTCGAACAGAAGAACAGACTAAGGGACGGGTAGACTTAAAAGACACCAAACTCACAGAATAGGATGGGCAATTGTGGGTGGACGGGTCTTCCATTAAACTATCAAACGGTACCACATCTGCTGCCTATGCCGTCACCACTACGAACACCATTGTTGAGACTGCACGCATACCTCAGAAATCGGTCCAGGCCGCAGAACTTATAGCTCTCACTAGCGCTTGTATCCTTAGTAAGGATCTCGCTGTCACCATTTATACCAACAGCCAGTACGCCTTTGGGGTAGCCCACAGTTTTGTATCCTTTGGAAGGAAAGAGGGTTCTTAACATCACATGGTACGCCCATTCAGCATGGTGATTTAGTCACTGCATTGCTCCAAGCCTTGACACTACCCAGAACATTAGCTATTGTTAAATGCAACGCACAGAGGAAGGTCACAGACGAAATAGGGTTAGGAAATGCTTTTGCTGATGAGACAGCCCGGGCTACTGCACAGGAAAGAATACATACCCCTATGTACACAGTAAAATCCCAAGCAGAGAAATGGCATGATGTTAGACAACAGATCAGGGACATTCAGGCCACTGCCACCTCTGAAGAAATTCAAAATTTGGAGAAGGAGGGCATGCTTGATGAAGAGAATTGTTGGCGATCCAAAGATGCAAAACTTTGGAAATGACCAAATGCTCATCTCCTCCCATTGTTGAACATGACTCATTTGCCAGCACACACCAATGCTGCCACCATGACTAAAATATTACAAGAAGTGTGGGATAACAACCAACTCCGGTCTACTGCCTCCAGGATGGTCCAACAGTGTTTGGTTTGTCTCCGCTACAATGTAGGCAAAGGGACTCTGGTACCACAAGCAGGATATGCCATCCCTACATCACTTTTCGAAGTCCTGCAGATGGATTATATCCAAATGGAACGATGAAACAACCTTAAATATGTTTTGGTGGTTGTTTGCGCGTTCAGCAAATGGGTGGAGGCTTACCCGGTCAGAGACAACACTGCCCTAATCACGCCAAGATATTGCTGAAGGAATTCTTTCCCCGCTACGGCCTTTGCCAGGTCCTATGGAATGGCAGTGGGAGTCACTTCATTGGAAAAATAGTCAAGCATATACTATCAGGATTAGGGATTCAACAAAAATGTCATGCCGTCTTCCACCCCGAATCAGCAGGCCTAGTGGAAAGATACAATGCCACAATCAAATCCAAACTAGCCAAAATAGTAGAAAGAGTACAGGGCTAAAATGGCCAGATGCGCTACCACTGGCCCTTCGATCAATAAGATCTGTCCCGCATTCCCGCACCTCATTGACTCCATATGAGGTAGTCTTTGGACGCCAATGAACATCTGGGACGCACCCCCCGCTACCACATTGTCTGATTCCCCTTGTGAATTATTGAGTGATTATTTGTCCGTACTTACACGCACTTGGTCTTCCATTCATCAGCAGGTCCAGGAAGCATTGCCTGATCGATGCACCGGGCCGGGACACGCCATCCTACCCAGGGATTACGTACTGATAAATAACTTTGCCCGCAAAAAGACGCTGGAATCCCGGTGGAAAGGACCCCTGCTAGTCCTGCTGACCATCCGAACAGCCCTGCGAGTGGAAGGCAAGAAATACTGGATCCATGCCGTACACTGCCGGTGGGTCCCCAGCATCATTCAAACCGATCCCACCTTGTCCACCTACAAGGAAGTTTTAACGTGCGACCCACCTGTGTGGTCTTCCAGAACCAGAACTGGAATTGTTCAAAGATAACACAGTGCCAACTAAAGAATGATCCAATCTGCCCCACGCACGGCCTCTGGGGCTCCAGGCGACCGGACGGGTGTTCCAGGGTAGCGGGGTACTGAGATGCCTAGCCAGGAGAAGCAACCACCAGCTACTGGCGACTCATAGCGCTCACCTTCACTCTGCACCAGCTGTAGGGCCCCAAAAGAAGACTGATTATGACCGACAACGAAACAATGAAACTTTCCAAAAAGAAGATAGCACTATGTAACAAACTGCATAATAACAGGTCAATAGCTTTACAACAGTTCTCCTCCTCACTATTATCTTCGCCATCCTCTTCTGGATCATAGAGGAAGGGGCACCAGCCAAGGATAAAATATTGCCACACCTCCTGAACACTCCCATGTCTCCTTGTCCCCTGATCACAAAAATAGGCGACAAGAGTTTTGGAACAACACCTTCATCCAAATGTTGAATCAACATAATGAGGTATTGAATAAAACAAACTGTTGGGTATGTGGTCTCATGCCTCACTCCATGAGAATAAAATACCCTTCCTACTTTACTCTTACTCTATACATGCCTCTTGTGCTGCCTGGATGTCGCTCATTATGGGCGCCCATCGGTCCAGCGGCCTTGCCGACATCACTCTCCAACAATTGCAAGATGAGTTCTGGCAGGACAAAACGGACAATGCTGTTTGCCCAAAGAACAGTTCTACAAGCTTGTCGAAGGAAGGGAAGGAGGAAATGCAGGTATTCAACTCTACCAGTAGAATACGCTTCTCCAGCTTCAAAGCAGGGACACTTGCCAAGCAGACCCCACCGCTAGCTGTTGTTCGCATTTCTGGACTAATGTGCATCAGAGGCCTGGGAATTGAGTAAGTTGGAGACAGCTCTTGTGCCATGGCAATGACTCTGAATACGACATCTCCACCGCCCCTTGTTGCCTCCCCAAACACCTACTTCGTGTGCGGAACAAAGGCGTACACTTGGCTCCACGAGAACTGGGGAGGCACATGTTACATAGCTTTCCTCCTTCCCCCGGTCTACATTGCTTCTCCTCTTCATCATCGCGCCCGCCGCGACAATGTGGCCGAACAAACAGACACAACCTCTCAACAATTCCTGGATGCCATGAAGAGCATCCTTCGCTTCTGGGGACCAATGGCAAACAGTGGAGCCATTCGCCACCTCACCAGAGTCATGGAAGCCACCGTCAACATCACAGCTGGTATTCTGACCAAATACTCCAAGCGGTACGCCTGGTCACTCTTCAAAACCGCATGGTCCTTGATGTCATCCTAGCTGAGGAGCATGTTGCATTATTGGCACCAGCTGTTGCGTGTATGTTCCGGATCATTCATCATCTGTCTACAAGGCTGTTTCCACACTCCATCGAATAGCCTCCGACCTCCATCAAGATACAGGCTCATGGTCTCTTGGTTCTTGGATACGGCAACTCCTACTGACATGGGGATGAAAGGTCCTAATGATTACCTCTTGCATTGATCTTCTTCTGCTGTCTTTGCCTTCAATGTTGCCCCCCACTCTGCGGCCTATGTGCAAATGCTATCAAACCAGCCCCCATGAATGCCCATGTCGAAAACGACAAAATAATGACTGAACGTGAGACACAACTATTGATGAACATTGTAATTGACTAAAAATGGTTTCACTTATGGCAAAAGGAGGGACTGTGGAAAAGTGGGTCTATTGTCTTGCCATTCACTCCGTCATTTTGTGATTCACTCCACCATTTTTTTGCTGTGTCCTTGTGACTGACTTTCTTTCTGTATCACGAACACTCTGAAGCTCTACTTTTGACCTGCTACATTCCTGCACGGACACTCACACCCTGTTCGTGTTTTGGCCTGCTACATACTGACCAGCCCGTGCTCAACCAGTCGGACAGGGAGTTTCTCAGATGTTTATCTTCCTCACCCTGTACATTACGCCCTGCAGGCGTCCATCAACAGTCCTATCCCTGCTTGGTGTGTGTAGTCATACCTCTCACCTGTGCCCTGCAGTGGTCCAAAATGCTAATATTACGAACTTATTGTATAAACATGCTTTTCGCCTACACCCTGCAGGGGCCTCACCGTTACCTGTGCTTATCAGATTAACCTTTGTTTAACATGTAATCATGCTATGCCCTGCAGTACCAATTAATCAGAGTGACCTCCATGTACTATGCAATTATAATGTTTTGCCCATATCCTGCGAAAACCCCAAAGGCTACTCACCTGCTGATTCTCCAGATTGACTATTTGTTTAGGAATGCAATAAAGTATTATTGGTACAACTCCCTTACATGCCTGGAGCAGGATAAAGGATATATACCATGTAAAGTAAGACCATTCTGCAGACTGCCTCCTCTGACAGGTATGGGTGTTTGTTGTTGATGCACCTCTCCATCTCATGAGATTGTAATAAACATCCTTTCTCTCTGGCTCCAGCGTTGGTCTCAGTTTGTATTCCGGACCCGTGGACTATAGGGTGACCCTGACACCTTTCATGGTCTGCCAAAAGATCCCCAAATCCACAAAACAAGGACGTACCCTATAGTTTATCCGGCAACCCAGGGCATATAATTGTAACAAGACAATGTTTCTTGAACAAGGAAAAATATTTTAAGCAATCGTAAACAGTAAATAAAATTTTAAAATAGTAAATCGGATACTATGAAACCAAAAGCTAATTTATTCATATATAATACATCAACAGAGTAGTACGTCAAAACAGAGCAAAAGGGTGAAATAAAGTGCTTGGTGCGGACGTAATTCACTCTAAACATTTCAAACAGAAAAGGAGTCCTCGATTATACTGCAGATACGCTTCAGACTATACCCAAATGAATCTTTCAGGGATTGATTCAGTTTTTTGTTGAAGAACTGGCTACAGTACAATCCAAAACGCCTTTTCTATCGCTCATATGGTTGTCACTTTTGTTCACACTTGGTATTTTTGAAGCGCGCTGTGTGACTCAACTGAGCAGTTTATTTCAACTTTTTAATCCATGCTGACTTCTACATCTGCAATTAATTCAATCTACATAAATGACCTTTTTGTTTCATCGTATATGATTATTAATACCTTGAAATAACATTTATCATTTTCTGTACGATTGCTTACAATAATGTTCCTTGTTCAGGAACCACTGTCTAATCACAATACACAGCACATCGATTGAGCAGATTGTTTTTTGTTAATCTATTCAAATGCCTCATTGATTAAAATCCTAAAATAGAAATTAGCAGATGGGTACATCATAGGTCTATAATTATACCAATGGACTAACTGAAACCCATTAGCTATGATTCAGATCAGAAAAAAATCCTCATGCGTGGTAAAGGCATGCGTTGCAACGGAATGCGTTATAAGGACATACAACTACCAGTACATAGAGAGAGTGGGAAATAAGCTCCCACCATAATAAAAAAAAGGGAATGAAGTAACAGGAACATCAACGATTAAAAACGTGACAATATCGGATTAAAACTATATACTTATGGCAATATTTTTCCAAACAAATGAACAATACAGCATTCTGAAATGAATTACTCAATTATTACCCCCCCTCCGAGATTAATAAAAAAAAGCAATTATTGAGTCATGAAATATATAACATAAAACCGGACACACGAAGGTTAGTTAGAATATAGCAAAACAAATGTAAAATATGCAATGAGAGGCCCACAATCTCTTTGATTAGCAAAGTTTATGAAAGTATTTATTCAAGAAACAATGTCCTGCTCAAGAAAGACATTAGCAAAAAGTGGTTGATTATTACAAATCATTACACAGTTTTAGACCACGTTTGAGGACCATAGTCAGTAGTTGTTATACAAGGATAATTGCTTTCTTCAAAATAAGATTACGGTCACATTTCAGTGATAATTCAGTGGCATCTGCTTATAAATCTACGTCAAGATTAGAAGGCGCTTGTGAGAATGCAATCACGCTCTACGCTTGGGGAGATCTTTTGTTATTGGACCATTTTGAACACTGGGTCACCAACATGAAGTACTCCTGTTTTATCAACACCAAAATACTGTCCAAACAGTGGAGAAGATTTGTACAATGGTTTCTCAGAGGGATCACACTTCCGGTAAGTCTTCAGTGTGTCCAGGGGCTCTTTATGATCTAAGATTCCAGTGTACGGGTCCATGTTAGTGAGGCTGCACCTCGAGCAGGCCATTATTCTTTTCAGCTCCACGTTGCCATTGAGGATTTGATTCCATGAATCCTTCTGAAAGGCATTGCAATTCGAAACTACAATAAAAGGTCTAAAATTGTGTATGGACACTTTTTTATCCAGCTTTGTGTTCAGATCTTCAAGAGAGGTCTCCGAGAGAAGCATGACCGGCCTGGCGTCTGGATATGCCAACTTATCAGTGGATCCAAAAACATCAGCAGTGTCCTTTGAGGACCTCTGTGTCATGTTGAGCTCAAACTGGACCAAACAATACGGTTCACTTCTCTTCAGGAAGGTGGTAATCCAGTCACCAACTTCATGCCTGCAGTCTCTGCCCTGGATGTCTTTGCCAAAAACCCATCAATCTTTTACTGCATTCGATTTAGACAGATTGAATGGAAAATGTAGATCTTTTGTCAGGGGCATGGAGCACCTAGTGGCCTTTTTCTTCGGAGATAGATATAAAGACCATGCAAGGCTCCTGTCGAGCAGTGAGCATGTGCCCATCTTCTTTTACCACAAGCCAGTGTCTATCCCGGAGTGCTCCATTCTTCAGTCGCAGTGGTGTGCACTCTGCTTCGGAAACAAACTCCTTTGCAGGACTTGATGGGGTAAATCAAGAGCTGCAAGACTACACCAACCTGTTCCAGCTTGCCTCTCCCTCTTGCGCCGTTCTCTCTCTCCCACAACCACGCAGCCGCAATGGAAGTTCCCAGCCCTGCTGCGCACAGCCAAGCCACACGATGCTGAGACAGATGCTGAAGGCCAGCATGAAGTGTGGCAGAAATGCCCATGCCTTGTAGAATGCGGCCTAAATTGCAATAAAAAATGAGTTGTAGTAGGCCTGGATCTGCTCAGTATTAAAGCTAGGACGTAGTATCAAATATTGCTTGGTTGTTTGTCCTCTTCTCTGTTAACCTGCAGTGGAGGTTGAATTACAGTTAGCATCAGGCAGGTTAGAACCAGTTGCAGGACATCTGTTCTCAGTCCAGATGAATAGTTCAGTCGTGAGTGCTGGGCTGGACCGGTTAACAATTATTAACAAGAAGCACAACATAAACCGAAGAGCATAAAACACTAACCATCACTGGAAAACCACAAACCTAAACAGGCAGCTCAGATATCCACCTCTCTGGGATATTTACAGCATCTTCCCTCTCTGAACCCTCTATGACCTCATATCCTGTTCCCATTTTTCTTTAGTCCGGCCAGGGGCTGCAGGCGACTGCTGACAACTGTGGAACGCGGGACATTTAAAGTTACTTTCAAAACTAAAGCGACATGGAGGGAAAACAGCACTTCTTTTTCTCACAGATTCAGTTTGGATAAATACACCTTTCTTTGGTGAAGACTTTGAGAAAGTCAAAGTATTCAGTTATGGCTCTTAATAAAGAGTGCTTTGCTGCATCTGGTGGATAAAAACGTTCATGCTTTTACCAAATAACTCACATTTCTGTGATGTTACCGGCAATTTACGGCATGATTGAAATCGAAATTCTGAAACCTTTGGAGCGTGGTGCCCCTGGCTAGTCTGTAGGGCGCACCAAGGAGCTGCGGCACACAGATTGGGAACTAAGAACAGTCCAGGTGTCTTTGCTGCCCGCATTGTCTCTCTTTTGGAGAGACTCGACTCTGATGCGTGTTCGTATGTGAATGACATTTATCTCACAGACTATAAATTATGGCCGCATCTATGTCGCGTTGCCGCATCATTTGCATGTTTGCAGACTTCGGTTACAAATTTAACTTTGCAGAATTACATATTGCAGAGTACACAGTGTGGTTCCTGGGCTATAAGCTCAACAATGTAGATCGAGGTTTAGCACCTCACTTCCTGGAGAAATGCGCAGTTGCGCGCTCCTGAAAAACTACAATTTTTACTGGGTTTTTTGAACTTCGGGCGTACTTGTATTCCCGATTATGCCCAGCGTTTCAAGCCTCTTTACACTTTGGTCCAACCTACTTTCACCAAATCTTGCTGGCTGCCTGAACATTCTGCAAATTTTGCATTCTTTGCAGTCTGATCTTCTTGAATCTAAAAACTTACGGACTCGTGATAACCACACAAACCTGGTGATATGAATTGTGCCAGTCGTAGTTGGTTTCACGTAACTGACTTTTAATGAGGGCGACACAGTCCCTATTGCTTACAAGTCACACTTGTACACTTCGGCTGAAATGCGGTTTTCCACTGTGGAAAAAGTTGACTGCAGTGCAGATGGCAATTCTGAAAGAACGAGCACTGTCACAGGGGAAGCACATGTTGGTTGTTACACCAACGTGCTCTTGGAGGCAGTGACGAATGCCAGGGTACCGAATTCCAAAGCTTTGCACCCGAGGTGGATACAATGGGCCAAGTTCTTGACATCTCCAGATGTCACGTTCATCTTTGATTCCTCTTTGCAAACTCAAGAGTTCTTGCATTATGAATTAGTTCATCCGGCTCCTCGGACAATGCGCCCGCTGGAGGATTTCCATTGTATCGTTTACACCACAGCTTTCCAAACCTTTCATGTTGGTGACACAACTTTTTGTGAAAAAATGTTCAGGGACATGGTAACGCGAGCAAGCTCAAACCACCCAAGGGTGGTCGGGCCCCACACCCCACACACACACACACACACACACACACACAACCCCCCTCACACACACCCACAACCACACACACACACACCAGACCCCCCCACAGACCCCTCCCCACACACCCCACACCCACACAACCCCACACAACACCCTCACACACACCCCACAACCCCCCTCACACACACCCACAGACCCCCTCCACACACACACCCCACACCCACAACCCCACACATAACCCCACAACCCAACACAACCCCCCCCACACACACACAACCCCACACAACCCCCCATACACACTCAACCCCCCCCCCACACACACACACAACCCCGAACACACACACAACCCCACACACACACACAACCCCACACACACACACAACCCCACACACACACAACCCCACACACACACACAACCCCCCACAAACCCACACACAACCCCCCACACACACAACCCCCCCACACACACACAACACCCCCCCCACACAAAGCCCCCCACACACACACAACCCCCCCACACACAACCCCCCCACACACAACCCACACCCGCCCACACCCACACACACAACCCCACACACAGCCCCCCACACACACAACCCCCCCCACACACAACCCCCCCACACACAACCCCCCACACACACACACAACCCCCCCACACACACAACCCCCCCACACACACACAACCACAACCCCCCCACACAACCCCCCACACATACACAACCCCACACACAGCCCCCCACACACACAACCCCCCCACACACAACCCCCCCCACACACACAACCCCCCCAGACACACACAACCCCCCCCCACACACACAACCCCCACACACACACAACCCCCACACACACACAACCCCCCCACACACCCCCCCCACACACACACACACCCCCCACACACACACCCCACCCCACACACACAACCCCCCCACCCCACACACACAACCCCCCCACACACACACAACCCCCCCACACACACACACAACCACAACCCCACACACACAACCCCACACACAAACAACCCCCCACACACACAACCCCCACACACACACAACCCCTACACACACACAACCCCACACACACACAACCCCCCCACACACACAACCCCCCCACACACACAACCCCCCCACACACACAACCCCACACACACAACCCCCCCCACACACACACAAACCCCCCCCACACAAACACACAACCACAACCCCCCCCCACACAACCCCACACACACACACACAAACCCCCCCCCCACACACAACCCCCCCACACACACACACAACCCCCACACACACACAACCCCCCACACACACACACAACCCCCCACACACATACAACCCCCACACACACACAACCCCCCCACACACAACCCACACAACCCCCACACACACACAACCCCCCACACACACAACCCCCCCCCACACACACAACCCCCCCCACACACACAACCCCACACACACAAACCCCCCATACACACACAAACCCCCCATACACACACAACCCCCCCCACACACAACCCCCCCCACACACAACCCCCCCCACACACAACCCCCCCACACACAACCCCCCCCACACACACAACCCCCCCACACACACACAACCCCCCCACACACACACAACCCCCCCACACACACAACCCCCCCACACACACAACCCCCCCAGACACACACAACCCCCCCAGACACACAACCCCCCCACACACACAACCCCCACACACACACAACCCCCCACACACACAACCCCCCCACACACACAACCCCCCCAAACACACACACCCCCCCCACACACACACACACCCCACCCCACACACACAACCCCCACACACACAACCCCCCCACACACACACAACCCCTACACACACACAACCCCCACACACACAACCCCCACACACACAACCCCCACACACACAACCCCCCACACACACAACCCCCCACACACACAACCCCCCACACACACAACCCCCCCCACACACAACCCCCCCCACACACACACAACCCCCCACACAAACACACAACCACAACCCCCCCACACAACCCCACACACACACACACAAGCCCACACACAAATAACCCCCCCACACACACACAACCCCCCCACACACACACACAACCCACACACAACCCCCCACACACACAACCCCCACACACACATACAACCCCCACACACACACAACCCCCCCACACACAGCCCACACACACACACAACCCCCCACACACACAACCCCCCACACACACACCCCCACACACACACACACCCCCACACACACACAACCCCACACACACACACAAACCCCCCATACACACACAACCCCCCCCACACAAACACACAACCACAACCCCCCCCACACAACCCCACACACACACACAACCCCACACACAAATAACCCCCACACACACACACACAACCCCCCCACACACACACAACCCCCACACACACACAACCCCCCACACACACAACCCCACACACACACAACCCCACACACACACAACCCCACACACACACAACCCCACACACACACAACCCCCCACACACACACACACAACCCCACACAACCCCACACACACACACCCCCCCACACACACAACCCCACACACACACACAACCCCCCCCCCACACACACAACCCCCCCCACACACACAACCCCCCCACACACACACACACCCCCACACACACAACCCCCCCCACACACACAACCCCCCCCACACACACAACCCCACACACACACAACCCCACACACACACAACCCCACACACACACACAACCCCCCACACACACAAACCCCCCATACACACACAACACCCCCCCACACACAACCCCCCCCCACACAACCCCCCCCACACACATAACGCCCCCCACACACAACCCCCCCACACACAACCCCCCCACACACAACCCCCCCCCACAGACAACCCCCCCACACACAACGCCCCCCACACACAACCCTCCCCACACACACACAACCCCCCACACACACACACAACCCCCCCACACACACACAACCCTCCCCACACACACACAACCCTCCCCACACACACACAACCCCCCACACACACACAACCCCCCCCACACACACACAACCCCCCCACACACACACACAACCCCCCCCCACACACACAACCCCCCCACACACACAACTCCCCCACACACACAACCCCCCCCCACACACACACAACCCCCCCCACACACACAACCCCCCCACACACACAACCCCCCCCACACACACAACCCCCCCCACACACACAACCCCCCCCACACACACAACCCCCCCCACACACACAACCCCCCCCACACACACAACCCCACACACACACAACCCCACACACACACATAACCCCACACACACACACAACCCCACACACACACACAACCCCACACACACACACAACCCCACACACACACACAACCCCACACACACACAACCCCACACACACAACCCCACACACACAACCCCACACACACAACCCCACACACACACACACAACCCCACACACACACACAACCCCACACACACACACAACCCCACACACACACACAACCCCACACACACACACAACCCCACACACACACACAACCCCACACACACACAACCCCCCCCACACACAACCCCCCCCACACACACACACAACCCCACACACACACAACCCCACACACACACACACACAACCCCACACACACAACCCCCCACACACACACACACAACCCCACACACACACAACCCCACACACAACAACCCCACACACACACACAACCCCACACACACACAACCCCCCACACACAACCCCACACACACACACAACCCCCCACACACACACACCCCCCACACACACACACAAACCCCACACACACACACACACACAACCCCCCCCCACACACACAACCCCCCCCACACACACAACCCCCCACACACACACAACCCCCCACACACACAACCCCACACACGCACACAACCCCACACACACACACAACCCCACACACACACACAACCCCCCCACACACACACAACCCCCCACACACACAACCCCCCACACACACAACCCCTACACACACACAACCCCCACACACACAACCCCCACACACACAACCCCCCCACACACACAACCCCCCCACACACACAACCCCCCCACACACAACCCCCCACACACAACCCCCCCACACACAACCCCCCCACACACACACAAACCCCCCCACACAAACACACAACCACAACCCCCCCACACAACCCCCCCCCCACACACACACACAACCCCACACACAAACAACCCCCCCCACACACACAACCCCCCCCCCCCACACACACAACCCCCCACACACACACAACCCCCCCACACACACACAACCCCCCCACACACACAACCCCCCCCACACACACAAACCCCCCCCACACAAACACACAACCACAACCCCCCACACAACCCCCCCCCACACACACACACAACCCCACACACAAACAACCCCCCACACACACACAACCCCCCCACACACAAACAACCCCCCCACACACAAACAACCCCCCACACACACACAACCCCCCACACACACAACCCCCCACACACACAACCCCACACACACATACAACCCCACACACACACAACCCCCCCCACACACACAACCCCCACACACACACAACCCCCCACACACACAACCCCCCACACACAACCCCCCCACACACACACAAACCCCCACACATAACCCCCCCCACACACACAACCCCAAACACACACAACCCCCCCACACAACCCCACACACACAAACACAACCCCACACACACACACACAACCCCACACACACAACCCCACACACACACAACCCCACACACACACAACCCCACACACACAACCCCACACACACAACCCCCCACACACACACAACCCCCCCCACACACACAACCCCCCCACACACACAACCCCCCCCACACACACACAACCCCCCCACACACACACAACCCCCCCACACACAACCCCCCCCACACACACACAACCCCCCCCACACACACACAACCCCCCTCACACACACCACAACCCCCCCCACACACAACCCCCCCACACACACAACCCCCCCACACAACCCCACACACACACACAACCCCACACACACACAACCCCACACACACACACAACCCCACACACACACAACCCCACACACACACACAACCCCACACACACACAACCCCACACACACACACAACCCCACACACACACACCCCACACACAACCCCACACACACACACACACAACCCCACACACACACACACACACACAACCCCACACACACACACAACCCCACACACACACACAACCCCACACACACACAACCCCACACACACACACAACCCCACACACACACACAACCCCACACACACACACAACCCACACACACACACACACAACCCCACACACACACACACACACACACACCCCCACACACACAACCCCACACACACCCCCACACACACAACCCCACACAACCCCACACACACACAACCCCACACACACACACAACCCCCACACACAACCCCCCACACACAACCCCACACACACAACCCCACACACACAACCCCACAACACAACCCCACACACACAACCCCACAACACAACCACACACACACAACCACACACACACAACCACACACACACAACCCCACACACACACACACACACACACAACCCCACACACACACACACACAACCCCCCACACACACACAACCCCACACACAACCCCACACACAACCCCACACACACAACCCCACACACACACACACACAACCCCACACACACACACAACCCCACACACACACAACCCCACACACACACACACACACACACACCCACCCACGCACACACACAACCCCACGCACACACACAACCCCACGCACACACACAACCCCACACACACCACACAACCCCACACACACCCCACACACACACACACACACAACCCCACACACACACACACACACAACCCCACGCACACACACAACCCCACACACACACACAACCCCACACACAACCCACACACAACCCCACACACAACCCCACACACACAACCCCACACACACACACACACAACCCCACACACACACACAACCCCCACACACACACACAACCCCACACACACACACACACACACAACCCCACACACACACACACACAACCCCACGCACACACACAACCCCACGCACACACACAACCCCACGCACACACACAACCCCACACACACACACAACCCCACACACAACCCCACACACACAACCCACACACACAACCCCACACACAACCCCACACACACAACCCCCCACACACACACAACCCCACACACACACACACAACCCCCCACACACACACACAACCCACACACACACACACACAACCCCCCACACACACACAACCCCACACACACACACAACCCCACACACACACAACCCCACACACACACACAACCCCACACACACACACACACACAACCCCACACACAC
Organism: Lissotriton helveticus; assembly: GCF_964261635.1. Taxonomy (NCBI): domain Eukaryota; kingdom Metazoa; phylum Chordata; class Amphibia; order Caudata; family Salamandridae; genus Lissotriton; species Lissotriton helveticus. Next base: position 1,848,329,237 of record NC_136065.1, on the reverse strand, counting down.
ACCCCCACACACACACACACACCCACACACACAACCCCACACACAACCCACACACACACACACAACCCCACACACACACACAACCCCACACACACAACCCCCACACACAACCCCACACACAAAACCCCACACACAAAACCCCACACACACAACCCCACACACAAAACCCCACACACACAACCCCACACACACAACCCCACACACACAACCCCACACACACAACCCCACACACACAACCCCACACACACAACCCCACACACACACACACACAACCCCACACACACACACAACCCCACACACACACCCCCACACACACACACACCCCACACACACAACCCCACACACAACCCCACACACAACCCCACACACACACACACAACCCCACACACACACACAACCCCACACACACAACCCAACACACAACCCCACACACACAACCCCACACACAAAACCCCACACACAAAACCCCACACACAAAACCCCACACACAAAACCCCACACACACAACCCCACACACAAAACCCCACACACACAACCCCACACACACAACCCCACACACACAACCCCACACACACAACCCCACACACACAACCCCACACACACAACCCCACACACACACACACAACCCCACACCCCCCCCCACACACACAACCCCACACACACACAACCCCACGCAACCCCCCACACACACTACCCCCCCATGTCCCCCCAAACACCCACATACCCACCCCCACACACACAACCCCCCCACACACAACCCCACAAACACACACAACCCCACACACACAACCCCACAAACACACACAACCCCACACACACAACCCCACACAACCCCCCCACACAACCCCCCACGCCCCCCAAACACACACACACACCCACGCCCCCCCAAACACACACACACGCCCACCCCCGCACACACAACCCCCCACACCCACACACACCCCCCCACACCCACAACCCCACACACACACAACCCCCCACACACACAACCCCACAAACACACACAACCCCCCACAATTCCCCCACACAAACACACACAACTCCACACACAAAACAATGCAAGTGTCCGTCTGTAACACAACTGGTGCTCATGTTAAGCGCTCTGATACTTTGGCTCTAGTTTCCTCAACAAAAAAAGTTTGGCAAAAGCTGCGTGGTAAAGTGTAAAGGATGTTTTCTACTATTATTTATCAACGTAATTGCTTTCTTAGAATTATTCCACTTGGCTACACTGATGGTCGATTGGTCCTCAAACTACATTCACTTAAGAATCGCCTGTTTGAGTACTTTGAAGCCCTGGAGAGAAATCAATATGAGGTTTTATAAAAACAATAGTTTTACTGAGTGCTGATATGTATTTCATCCGTAGCCTCCAGGAGCACATGGCTGTAAGTGTGTGTGTCTGTGAGTTTCGGAAAACCTACAGTACCACAGAGTGCAACACCATACAATAGAATACAATACTATACTATACACAGCAAATTAGGAAATGCTCTGAGCTTTTCACATCTACATCAGCTGGCCTATATCGTAGTCACATTTAACAGTTACAATACATCAGTTGACAATATCGTATACACCTGGAATATATTGATCATTCCTCAAACATCACAAAGATGCTGCAGGCATCTGCAGATTTAAGCCAATTCAAAACTTTGAGAATTATGTAGAATAGTCCTTGTGTGAGTGAATCTGTAATACTTCGGCCACCTCACAATTTCCTAGACATCATGTATTTGTAATTTATGTCCATAGTTTATACAATACCATCCTTACCCAAATAGCCGACATTGTAAGGGCCTAAAACGCTTTCCTATACAATCTATTGATTGTAAATGTACAAATCAATTATTTCACTCATAAAAAATACAGTATTTACTTTATACAGTTAGAAATGCACTGTGAAATTACTACTGCGCATACATTTTTAAATACAGTCACTGAGTCACACCAGAATATACTGATTTCCGTATTTTGCTTGCTGTTTTTCTTCGCCAAAGCGCCGGGATGCTCCTCGGAGTAGCCGAGCGCTATAGAAGAAATAAATTAACATAACATAACATAACATGCCTACTGTAGACATATAGACGTGCACAGTGAACATAAGTTCTTTTATATCGCCTTCATGAACACAGTACATACCCAACCTCAGATACCTACATGCTAGAACTACTTGCACACTCACAAAACCATATACATAACACATGTTAACCCAGTTAACACTGAAACACATAAAAAACGGCACTTTTACAAGCTTTGTGTCCATGAGCAGAGAGCCGTCCAAGAACCACCTCAGCACACTCATACCCTCAAAAAACATACGAGACTTTCAAAGACCAACACGCGCGCATGCAGCAAAATGCATGCATATACCTCTCACACGGGGCATACGTGTCTGCATGCACATGACATTACACAAACTTGTACGTGCAGACGTGTGTCACACATAGAAGCATGTATATAACCATATACACAAATGCTTTATGCTTGTGAACATATGCACCTGAGTACTTCGCAGGTCTTTAAAAGACCATTTACATGTTAATGGGGCTTTGTTGTGAATCGTCGGCCCCCATAGAGCAGAGTGTCTCGGAGTCCACGCTGCTGCGGCAGACTATGAGACACTCTTTAAAAGGAATGCCTCTTAATTTTAGCAGCAGTTATGTGCTAAGTGCCCTGCCATCCTGCGACACACCCACCACTTGCAGGCGACACAGTACACAGAGTTTGAAAAGCTCTGCCATAGGGACCAGTGGCCTTACCAAGGGCTAGAGAGGTTAGAGCTGTTTCCAGTTCTGGCAGGGTGATCAGTGATGCAAGGATTTCATTTTGTGCATCTGTGACCACCTTCATCCCTAGATCTTTCAAAATACTGCTACAGATCCCCCATCTAATGTGGTCCCTTCCTCAGTATATAATTGTTCATAATACTTTTTAAATACGTTCAGTATTTCTGTTGGGGATTCTTGAATTTGGTAAGAGTGATCTTAAATTTGAGCAATTCTGTTTGATACCCCTTGTTGTCGAAGGCGTTTTGCTAGGATCTGCCCAGTATTCTCCCTCAGTTCATACACCTCGGCCCTATGTTGTACATATTTAGCTGCCACCTCTGAGCTGAATTCCATTCCACTTACATACAAGGCCAGAACACGTTCAGATGACCTTGCAGACTATGAGGAAGGGAACCCATATGACAGACAGGTGGAGAGGATGTGGGGTTATGGACAGAGCTGCCAACTTTGCAACAGGGGAACTAGGTTCCAGACTAGGCATCAGCTTAACATCCTGTGATTCTGGGCAAATCACTATTTTTCCCTGTGCCCCAAAAATGAATGTGACCTCGTGTAAAGGACGTGGTGCTTAAGTAAAGTGCCTTAGGGAAGAGTTTTCTCCATAAAAACAGCAGTCCCATAATCCACAAGGAATCCAGCAAAATGTTTCAGCTAGCTCAATGGAGTATCTAAGATGTCTTGGTTGAGTTGACTACTAATCCTGAACCATTGCCATGTAAAATAATACTTTAGTCGTGCACACCAGAGACCCTCTTGCTTGTTCGGCTCAGCCTCCATTGCAGTTCTCCTTATTTAATGACTTCTACATTCTCCTCAACCTGCCATGGGAGGTTTAAAGTGCATGGAGCAGGTTGCAACTAAAGGCACCACTAGGAGGTAGGAAGTGTTAGTCAAAGTTAAAATATCACCACAAGGCAGTGTGTTTCATCTGCCTGTGGCAACAATGAGCAGCTGGTAGAATGAAGGTGATTCAGTGTATTGGGGAGAGGAGTACTTGACACAGCAGACACTGATCAAGCCACAGGGAATGGCACCCAAACCTATGCCCACAACAGGAAGTTAACATGTAGCAGGCAATGCTGATTATGCCCAGACAAACAGCGCCACAAGATTGGTCATTTGATTAGACAGCCCTAGAAAGTGCCATCATCAGACTTTCAGGTCAGAAAGATGGTGCATCGTCCAAGCTGCAGAGGAACAGGTTCCCGATGGTGAAGGGCGCAACAAGAAGTATGATCTAGCAGGCAGGATGGAGTAAAAAGATGGTGCATGGTGGATCAAGGGATGGCAATCTTTATCGCACTGGTAATTGAAAAGCAGATACCACAGCTGCACTGGCTTTATGAGAGATAAAGAATCAGCATCAGAGATGCCAAGGAAACCTTGGGTAAGAGTATAGTCAGGAATAGGTAGTAAGTGCAAGAGATGCGCACAGGAGGACACAACTTGGAACTGCTACACACCCAGAAGGATAAGTCATGGAGGGGAACATAGAAGTGCAGATGGGCTATACATGGAGGAGGGTGGTCAGTAGAGGGGACTGCGCATTGTGTCAGCACGGCTCCCAAATTCTATCCGTTTGACAGTGGGCCGTGATCTGAATGCAAGGTTATGGAGAGAAAGCTTATTTGATAAGGTCCTAAAATGTAAATTACCTTTAAAATGTTTTCTCTGACGTATAGCACATTCTCTTGGTATGCTCTTACAAATGCAATTTGATAGTATGGCGATTCATGGTAAATCGATGTTTAGTTGAATAGGTGTATGTTCATTACTTCAAACATGTAGAAAGTTGGTTAAGAAAGACTGGTGATGATGAACAGGACTAATATAGAAATGTGTGCAATCTGCCGACACCAAGGCGGTTTAAAGGAGACATGAAAACCCTACTGCCCACACAATGCCCTTTTCCAGATAATACTTGACAACTGCTACAGTGGCTTCGGTTTGTATTTACCACTAGAATGTCAAACGATAAATCTCAATTAATAATGTGGATGCAATGGAATTACACAGGCTTGTGTGGAATTGCTAAATCCAAATTGCTGAACTTTTTTTTGCAGTTTTATACAGCATGCCCTCGACCCAAAAGTATTGGAGCGCTTTACATGAGCACCAGTTACATTACACGAGGACATATTCTTAACTTGCACATGCACTTACGTTCCATATGTATTAGTTAGTTAGTTATTTACTTCTAGCATTCATACAATGCGGACCTAGCCACATGGGCAGCGGGAAACTTTGCAGAAAGTCAAATAAAAGTAAAATGAACAAAGGAGGTAGGTTAACGGAGAGAACCAATGGGGTGAATTGGATTAGAAAAAAAGCAGAGACTGTCCAGGGGAAAGCATTCATTGTTCAGTTCTGAACTGCTGAGTTTTCGGTTCCTCCTGAAGTGGAAAAAGTCCTTGTTGGGCCTCAGGCCTTCAAGCAGGTTGTTCCAGAGATAGTGTACTTGAAGCGCTTTAATGAGAAGTGGAGTGAATTCTATTGGCGCAATGTTCATTATATTTAGCACTTATATCTGAAAGATAAGAATTTTGAACAACCAACGGCCTCTATATCCATCTTTTAGTCGTTTTCAATACGGCTCTATCCAGTCTAAATTACATTTTGTCACCAATGTATTTACCAGCTGTCAGGCAAGGTTGCTTTAAGTGAGAGGTCCACGCTTTGAAACTAAGATTTTTCTTGGCTCGCACATCTCTGTCCGAATCGAATTTCCTGGTCCGATGCTCTCGAGCCAAGCCTCCGGCAGTCTGAAGCAGGATAAGTGAATGCTAAACGGGGTGTATGTGTGTGTGTGTGTGGGGGGGGGGGGGAGGGATAGGCCCTATCCCTCCCTCCCCTCCCCCCACACATACACCCCGTTTAGCATTCATGAGCAGAGGGCCATCCAAGAACCACCTCAGCACACTCATACCCTCAGAAAACATACAAGACTTTCAAAGACCAACACGCGCGCATGCAGCAAAATGCATGCATATACCTCACACGTTGCATACGCGTCTGCACGCACATGACATTACACAAACTCGTACGTGCAGACGTGTGTCACACATAGAAGCATGTATATAACCATATACACAAATCCTTTATGCTTGTGAGCATATGCACCTGAGTACTTCGCAGGTCTTTAAAAGACCATTTACATGTTAATGGGGCTTTGTTGTGAATCGTCGGCCCACATAGAGCAGAGTGTTTCGGAGTCCACGCTGCTGCGGCAGACTCCGAGACACTCTTTAAAAGGAATACCTCTTATTTTTAGCAGCAGTTATGTGCTAAGTGCCCTGCCATCCTGCGACACACCCACCACTTGCAGGCGACACAGTACTGTGTCGGGACGCAGAGTTTGGAAAGCTCTGGTTTACACAGACGGATCAGCGCAGCCGGCTACGGCTTCAAAACATGCTTATTCTGCGGCCTGCGCAATACTGGTAGGTACTATGGTGAATGGAGAGTTCAAGTCCTATGTCGTGCATACACAGACATTAGGGGACTGTACTGCCCAATTGGCAGAGTTACGTGCTCTAGTGCTCGCACTGGAGTACGCTGACCCTTTTGTGACTACTCTTATTGTGAGTGACTCTTGCTTGTGTTCAGTCTTACAATGACAATTTATTCTTTTGGACTCAGAATGACTAACGTGCCGCTCGTAGCTGTTTGCTGTTTACTGCAGGGATCACTGTTCGTAGAGGCTGCCCTTGCTTTTCCTGGCAACTTGGACCCAGCGTTTGTTTGTGCCTCAGGAGGAACTGCTGTTGCCGCTTGCTGACAGGGGCCGGGACTGCGAGACCCAGGGCCCACAGCGCGAGTCCAACACAGCGCACCTGGAGTCTCTTCCCGCCCCCTGCTCCTCCCTGCTGATCGAGTATTTACAGCTCGCGGCCCCCGCTTCGCAGGAGCCGCTCTTTGCTGTTTACTGCAGGGATCACTGTTCGTAGAGGCTGCCCTTGCTTTTCCTGGCAACTTGGACCCAGCGTTTGTTTGTGTCCCAGGAGGAACTACTGTTGCCGCTTGCTGACAGGGGCCGGGACTGCGAGACCCAGGGTCCACAGCGCGAGTCCAACACAGCGCACCTGGAGTCTCTTCCCGCCCCCTACTCCTCCTATTTAGCCACACCGCCATCTAACGAGCGGGACGCGAGAGAGCGGGACGCCGGACGAAGCCCGGACAAAGGGCGGACAGTCTTAGACAGTCCGAGACAGAACGAGACTGGACTGAGCACGATATACTGCCCGTGCTGATAACAAGTGACTCCGCCAAAATAAGATATTCCGTGATTGATCTGTAATCACATTGAGGCTCACTATTGTTCCTTGTTTTCTACAGTGCTAAACCTTATTTGTATGGTAAAGATTTTGAGCTATAATTAACTATCTAGGATGCCAAAAAAGACTCCTGTCGTTGCGGCAAACACTATGGATAATTATATGGTACACGTTGTATCTAGGATCAATAGTGACAGAAGACAGGCACTAGGATTAAGCCAATCCCCTACCCTGAACCCCTTGAGCCCACCACCAAACTCCCCGTGGGTAGACATACCATCTCAGGATATAGGAAACGAAGTCCCAGATACTGAGTTACGTGATAGCGAGACTCTTAATCATAGTGTATTTTTAGAGTCTGACCAAGAATCAGATCACGATCAAGATACTGAGTCTCAGGCTGACGATACAGTACAGGACTCGCCTATAAAGGTGGACCTGGCAGTAGAAGACCCCCCTATTCTTGTGCCAGTTACACGGGCGATTAGAAAGTGTAGAAAAGCTCAGAATAATCATGGAGGGCCTCGTTCAGGGCGAAAAAGGGCTGTATTGCCAATGGAAATTAGGAATAAAAGTAAGGGGCAAGGGGATGCTAGTCACAAACAAAATGTGGATGATGAGTTATAAACAGGATAGCGGATATGATTGATTGTAAGCTGAAGGCATATATTAAACCGGTGGTGGCTAAATTAGATAAGCTCACCGTTGAAGTAAAGAAACTAGGTGTGGCCCAGAAAAAGATAGCGGATGAGGTGACTAATATATCAACTATAGTCACAAATTTAGGTAACATAAACAAAGAGCTCATCACGAGTGGGTTAGAGGGAGGTGAAAATGAAGCACAGACAAACCCTTCTGGACATTTGCCAGATATAGACCATAACCACCCAGTGACAAGAGAAGATTCGTCCCCAAAACCATCTGAATCGACCATTTTAAGCGTATAAAAAGATTTATCACAATTCATAGAAGATGCCTCACCCCTAGTGTTGGTACTGGCAAATGTCCCCCCCCTGGTTACCGGCCAAACAGAATCCCCCACATCACTGACAAGTAAGGCCCTGCACTGGTTGTCGGGTAATATGCAGATGGCCCCTCGGGGAAAACAACAGTTGGCAGGAGAGGTCAGGTCAGCCAGAAGGGTAACTTGGATAGGGAAAAATCCCAAAAAGTTTAATGGTGACTGTATAGTTCTAAACTTCACGAACTCAGCTGTACTACCTAACATTCTATCAAATATACTCCCTCCTCAACGTAGGAGAGGTACTATTGTTCCACTCACTTTAGAATTTTTTGGTAAGAAACAACGAAGTATGATTTATCCCAAGACAACCTATACCCTATTTAGGCCAGTACAGAATGGAACAACACACGGATGGGGCACAGGTGCTTCTGTCAACCATTGGGGGTCTAGTTTAGAAAGGTGGGAAGGGCCACATCAAACTCACCAATACGAACACCAACACCCTACCCATTTTAATAACCAGTACAACATCCCTATTTTCAATAGGTTTGACGCCTTTTATGGACAGGGAGGGCTGGAAGAGGTTGAATGACTACCTGATACACTGACTTCCCCTGTTCATAATAATAGTATACAACAAGGTGAGGGATTAGGGCATGTGGTTAATACTCTTGAACTGCATGGTTTTAACTCCGAAATGACTGTTTCATTAGCCCAGATTGATCAACCTAAAAATGTATCAAACATGTACAACCCTGGAGGGGGGTGTGGCCAGCAGCATGGCTGACTAGACGTGCTCTGCCGGAGCTCCGGCCGAGCTGCCCAGTAATCCGACATATCCCATCTTGCACGAGCTGTACGAGGCACCGGAGGGGCGACTACCCACCGTGGCACCTGGCTGTAGCGCCGCTTGGCCGGCGCTCACCTGATTCCACGGGAAAACCGTACATGAAACTAACCGTGGTGGACACCCGGCGGCCATGATGAAGACCGCGAGGCGCTGAGGACTCCTGCAACCCTAGAGCCCCCACCGAGGATCCGACGGCTGGACGCACTCCTGCCAGAGGTTTCCAGACCTGCCCTGCTCCCAGGTGAAATTGGACGCGGGTGGCAGGTGGACAACGGCGGCTCGAAGTATCCGCGGACAGCCGGCCGCCTTTACCAAGATGGCGGCCGGCAGAGACTGAAACGGCTGGCAACGGCGAGACCTCACGGCTGCCCCACCCGGACCTCGACACTACATAGGTGCTGCAGGGCAGTGGAGCGGGGGGCCGGCCACGCAGCAACTGCGGAGCTGCGACGAACCCCCCTTTTGCGGCACCAGCCTACACCAATATGGCGGCGGGAAGATCCGAGGGCCCCGGGAGCTAGACACCGGGACACAGTGCTGAAGGAGGTGTCCTGTGGCCCGCGAGGGCTGAACTTGCGGGGGTAAGAGCTCCTGCTAGACCTGCCCCACGGAGTGTGCGGTGCTTTGTGGCGGGGCGGAGCCCCCAGCGGATGACCGGTGAACCTAGGGGGGACAACAGCTGAGGCGGAGGAGGCCCCTGAGCGACTGTGGGGGGAGGCCCGTAAGACTGTGTCACCAGAGGCTGATATTTATATCTCTAACAACCGCAGTGGCCCCCTACATCTGCGAAGACAAGGCTCTCCGCGAATACTCCCGAGTCTGCAGGCGGCGAGACAATGGGGAAGACAGAACGGACGCCCAAGGTCACGCGGCAGGGCCCCATGGATAACTTCGCAGCACCACGGACGATGGCGGATCACCAGCCCATACAGCCCGGCGCACGCAACGACACGGCCATGCTAATGGAGGCCATCCAGGCGTCCAGGACGGACATTCAGGCGTCGCGTTCGGCCCTGGAGACTAAGATCGGGGAGGTAGGGTCTGAGGTAACCCTACTACGACAGGATTTTCGAAACCTGGCTGACAGAGTGACGGTGACGGAAGCACAATTGAAGGACGACGAGGAGTCGATCACTACGCTCAAGAAGGACATGGCGGAACTGCAGGCCTCCCACCGTCAACTGCAATGGAAAGTGGATGATGCGGAGAATAGGTCAAGGCGCAATAACCTCCGCTTTGTAGGATTTAGAGAAGGGATTGAGGGCAAGGACATGTCCGCCTTCCTACTAACCTGGCTGAAAACTACTTTCCCGACTGCGCAGTTCTCCCCGTGCTTCATAATTGAGAGGGCGCATAGGGCGCTACTGGCCAAGCCACCGGAGGGTGCGAGACCACGACCAGTTATAGCACGCTTCCTGAACTTTGCGGACAGAGACATGATCCTACGGGAAGCCAGAGCCTTGGGAGAGATCCGCTCAGAGAACAATATTATAATGATCTTTCCTGATTACAGCCAGGAGGTCGCAAAACAACGCCGCTCATTTGACTCGGTGAAGGCGAAGTTGAGGTCGCTAAACATCAAATATATGCTCCTCTTCCCCGCCAAACTCAAGGTGATATACAAGGATACATCTACCTTTTTTGCACACCCGGACGACACGTGGCAGTGGCTCGAGGAACGTCCCATCTTGAATAGCAGGGAAACGGCTGGCCGAGAGGCACTGGACAGGTCGGTGAGGGAAAGGTCGAGATGGGAGTTGCCAAAACCGCAGCGGCGGAGACCTCGGAGGACGCAACAGAAGTCAACGGCAACACCTTACAGAACCCGAGGCATGGCGGAAAAGAGAGAAGGCAGATCTGAGTCCCCAGGCAATGTCTCCGCTGCGGGATCAAGGTTCAGTTGCCTGAGGAAGGGAATCCGTTCCGAAGGAGATGACGTGGAGGAGTCGGAGGGCCCCATATCCGGAGGGGAGGAAGACGAATCCTTGGGCGACTCCCTGCACCCGCTGGTCAAAGAAATACAACAGTTGGAACAGGACTCCTCGGGCGAGGGCCCGACCATGGACACACAGGACTCACATTCATGATGATGGGTGCACGAAGCTCGGAGATGATAGCAGCTCGGCATAACGGAGCAAGCAAGTTGGCACACCCCCTACTGTTCCTTTTTCTTGAGTTTCTTGAAATAGTTATTGTTTAGTACGGGGAGGGATGTGTGGGAGGGCGACTGACCTGCTCCCATGGATAGTCTGGTCCCCGGTTGGGACGCAGCTGGAAGGGGAGGGAGGTGGGGAGGGGGGTGGGAGGGGAGTTTGGCACGGGAATTACCACACGTTGGGGTTCTGGGGGTATAGGGGGGAGGGGGGAGTTAGTTGAGAAGCAGCAGAGAAATGACATCCCATACTTGGATCCATCCCATCCCCGGGATCCCACACATGGTAGACACTGGGTCATACAATGGCAGATACACTAGGTAATCCACACATGGGTGGCTCGGGGGTCACCGTGTTAACATGGAACGTCAATGGCGTGGGATCGAAAATAAAGAGAAGTTTGGTCAATGCTTATCTCAAACGCTTGGCGCCTGACATAATTCTCCTCCAAGAGACCCACCTTAGGGGCAACCACTGCACGTTCATAGCACGTGGACGATATGAGGTCTTAGCACACGCAGGCTACACGATGGGCTCCAGAGGAGCCGCAGTTCTCGTTAAGAAAACAGCACCATTCAAGGTTACACATACCTGGTTAGACTCACAGGGGACATACGCGGGGGTTCAGGGGCTGTGGCGGAGACGTAAATACACGATACTCTGTGTACGCCCCACCCAAGCTCCAGCCACGCACCCTGAAGGCGGTCTTGAATATCCTCTTGGACACAGCTGACAACACAAATTGTGGGGGGAGACTTTAACGATGTAATGTGCCCATCCCAGGATAGATCGGGGTCAACCCACACTATAGGAGCCACAACCGCCTTAGCGCGCCAAATGACCACTATCGGCCTCACCGATGTATGGAGATGGCTCCATTCCACACAAGAAACATATTCATTCTACTCTGGGGCCCACAAAGTCTTCTCCAGATTAGATTATATCTTTACATCTAGGCAGGAGATCTCGGAGGGGGATCTAGCGGAATATAAGGCAAGAGGGATTTCCGATCACTCACCGCTATTTGTCCACCTAGGGCGCGAGAGAGGGGGAAGTCAGGCGCAATGGAGACTAGCGCCGTGGGACATTCAAACGCCGGAAATTCTATGGGGCCTACGAGCGGACATACGGGTCTACATTGCAGAAAATGAGGGATCGGTTCAATCGGGGGCGACCCTGTGGGAAGCTATCAAACCAGTGTTAAGGGATCGCATTCAGAGCAGGTTGAGGGAGGTCAGACGGAAACGCCACGAGGCAATAGCGAACGAGGAGGCGAACATTCTGAATCTAGAAGCAGAATACCTACAACAGAAGGGTGAGACACGCCTTAGGAAGCTACTAGACACTCAGAGACACTACAGGGAGCTAGCCACAGACGAGGCGCGCACTCAGGCACTGGCGACTCTTCACCGACTATATGATGTAGGTGACAAATCCGGGAAACTTTTAGCCTGGTTGGGCAGGAGGGAACGAGAGGCCCGGTGGGTGGACCACATCCAGTTGCCTGGAAGCAGACGGGTGTCCTCAGATGTGGCCATAACGGATGCTTTTACGACCTACTACGAGGACTTTTATAGGGCCAGAGATTTAGGGGATTGTGAGGACGCACAGCGCTACCTATGCGATATGGTGTTACCTACCTTGTCCGAGGAGGCTAATGCTGCACTTGAGGCGGACTTGACGCTAGATGAAATAGCGGAAGCTGTGGCAGCACTGCAACCGGGGAAAACCCCGGGACCCAACGGTTTCCCGGCGGAGTTTTTCAAACGGACAACGGATCTGCTACAACGGCATTTGATGGCCCTCTTCACGGACTCGTATCAGGCTGGGAACCTCCCCCCAGACTTGGCCTTAGCCACGATTGTCCCAATATACAAAGAGGACAAACCGAGGGATCACTGCTCCTCCTACCGCCCAATCTCCCTCCTGAACATAGAAACGAAAATTCTGGCCACCATCCTAGCGAGACGATTGAGGCAAGTCATCACAGACCTGGTACATATGGACCAGTCCGGCTTTCTGCCGGACAGGGCAACCAAACTTAATCTCCGCCGCACCCATAATTGGTTACAAGAGGTCCGTGATAGGAGTGAACCCCACTGGTTCCTCTCTCTGGATGCAGAGAAAGCGTTCGACGCAGTCCACTGGCCTTTCCTAATGGAGACGCTCCGACGGTTCGGATTTGGACCCAAATACCTGCAATGGGTTCGACTCCTATATTCAGCCCCGAGGGCTCGAGTACGGATCAATGGGCGACTGTCCCGCGAGTTTCCGATTGAGAGGGGGACCCGTCAGGGATGCCCATTGTCCCCCCTTTTATTTACACTCACAATTGAAATTCTAGCATTACGAATCCGACATAATCAAGACATTAAGGGCTTTACCTGGGGAGGGTCAGATGCGACACAGGAAAAGATATCCCTGTATGCGGATGACGTATTACTGTATGTGACTGATCCAGATAGGACAATCCCGGCGCTGTTCGGAGAGCTGAGCAACTTCGGGCAGGACACGCAATTAATTGGCACAAATCGGTCCTTTATGATCCACAAGGTAGGGAGAGGTGGGAGTGTCTACCGGAGCTACTTATACATACTAAGGAGGGCTTCCAATACTTAGGGGTTTTTATAACCTTAGATAGGGATCGCTCCTTTACTGCCAATATACACCGAATAATGATGGGTGCAAAGGTAGAGATGGACAGATGGAGACAACTCCCACTCACTATATTGGGTCGCGCCGCCCTCTATAAGATGGTCCTTTTGCCCAAGTATCTCTATGCGCTCCAAAATGAGTACTATCCCCTGCCAAGTATGACCTTAAACAAAATACATGCGGATCTCCGCACCTTCCTGTGGCTGGGGAAACAGCCGAGAGTGGCCCTCGCCACGTTGCAACGACATCACTATGGTGGGGGGATCTCGCTTCCTAACATGGAAGCCTACTATTGGGCAGAACACCTCGCCCCCATTAATGAGTGGCTGCATGCAGCAGCCGACCACCCTACGTATGCACTGGAAAGGTCTAAGTGTTCGAACACGACTATCCTACACTTCCTCTATGGAGGGAGGGGGGGGGGGGTCAACAGCTCCTCCCTGCCACCAGAATTACGTTGTCGGCGTGGCGCAGAGCGACAACACGAATGGGATGGGACAAGAGGACCACCTGCCAGACGCCGCTCTGGTGCTGTCAGTGGCTGGGAGAGCTCAGCAAGCTGAAGGGCTTCGGCAGATGGGATGACATTGGCATCTCCACTGTGGGAGACGTGATAGCACGCGGGGACTTGAAAACTTTCCAGGCGCTCAAAGACGAATTTGGCCTTTACAACACCCAATACTACAAATACGTTCAACTGCAACATGCATGGAGGGCACAGCACATTACACTCACTGACATTCCGGAGTATGCACCGCTGGAGGGCAGATTGCTACAGGAACAGATGCAGGGAGGGGCGGTATCACTGACGTATAAGACCCTGACGAATAATATGCTAGGTGACCTACGGGCCTTGAGGGAGAAATGGGAGACCGACGTGGGCGCCATGGAGGATCTGGAATGGGAGCTTGCGCTCATGCATCCTCGTGAGGTGGCGATAAAGTCGAGACTCCGTCTCATACAATTTAAGGTGCTACACCGAGTCTATTTCGACAGGGTGCGGCTCTTTAAACTCGGTAGGATTGCAGACACAACATGCCTTAGATGCCACCAACACACAGGCGATTTCTTTCATACAATCTGGGGATGTGCAGTTATTCAAGAATACTGGGAAACTGTGTTCATGGAATTGGGCGAGGTGCTGGAGGTAGACATCCAGCGGGATCCTAGACTGGCGCTCCTGGGCGTGACCACAGAAGTTGATCTCACACGCCCTCTGCTTATCTTTTTGTTGCTGGCTCTGGTGGTAGCAAAGAGAGACATAGCACGACTTTGGGGGGCGCCCGGAAAGCCGGACCTGGAGGAATGGAGGAGAGGGCTAGATTTGTACATGGCGGCGTAGAGAGTGACTTATAAAGCCAGAGGTTGCCCCAAAAAATTCCGGAAAATATGGACTAAATGGAGACACTACCATGGTCTAGAATGAGTCAATACGTCCAGAATGTCTAAGGTCAACGGGACCCTGGCTGAGACCCCCTATAATATGGAACTGACTGTACAATGTATATATACTGTAGATGCTCTGCCTACGACTCTGGAGTATCCGGATGTAAATACAACTGATGAAAGGGGGGGACGGGAGGAGGGAACGTTCGAGGTGGTAAACTGCTGCTTGGGGGGGGGGGTTCTTCTGGTTTTTCGGTTTGTATGTTTTAATTCTGTTGCTGGTGCAAGAGTCATGAAGTTCAATATGAGGGTACACTATTTTATACCAACAGAAAAGTTGCATGACAGGCGGCGGGAGTGGAATGTTGACGCTCTGCCGTGTGACCTCATTTCTGTATATGATCCTTCTGATGCAACAATAAAAAGTTTAAAAAAAACAATAAAAAAAACATGTACAACCCTGTCCAGACTCAAGCTGACATAATATATAATTTGGTGGAAGAACAGGTAGACAGAAGTATAGGAACAACGCAAGTTATTCCAATTGAAAATGTAAACACAGACACCAAAACCCTGTGCTTAGCATCACCCTGTAATGAAAGTTTAATATCATGGAATATTGCAGGGCTTTCTGATAAATTTAGTGATATTGGGTGGTTGTCTCTAGTTAAACAATATGCGGTAATATGTCTCCAGGAAACATGGCTGGTGGAAAAAGATGTTCATATTGAGGGGTTTCAAAGCTTTTTCACCCCAGCAGAACCCTCAGCTAGCGGGAGAGCAAAGGGAGGTTTAGCAATTGATGTTAACCTGGCTCTTATATGCTCTAAAGCGGAGTATCATTCTGGAAATAGAAATATTCAAGTTTTGGAGCTAAGGAGGGGTAAAGCTACTTTTACACTGATTAACTTTTATAACGCAGTGAATCAGACAGGTAACTAACATACAACCCTTGTGTGACTTCCTGAGAGAACATGCTGAAAATTTGCCCCGCCAGATGCTGATCGTAGGTGATTTTAACACACACCCGTGTGGAAACCCTGGAGAGACTGCTATTGAGCAACTGGGGTGTAACAGCCTGGAAGGCTTCCACTTTGATCACTCGCGGCGTGGAACAGAACTAAACACGCTAATGAATGAAAACAATCTAATTTCAGCAATGTCTACGGTGGCGGACCAATCTCTTTCCCATTCCTACGTTTAAAGGCCATGCAACTGGATCATACATAGACCATATTTTATTGTCTGCAAACCTTGCCAACACTGTTCTGGACTTCTACATCCAATTGATCATTTGCAGTGACCACAATCCTATATGTATCAAAATGGGTGGGGGATTCTTTGAGCAGCGAAAGCCACGAGTGGATCGTGGGTTCACAAAGTGTATAAATGGTAAGCGTCGCTTAAAATGGTCACTGGTGAATTGTGAAAATCTGTATACTTCAATTAATAACCTGTGCAGCTCTGAACTTTCATTGTGTATATCACCTGCTTCATCATCGCAACAAACCCTGGCAGCCTTTGAGGGTATTGCCTTAACAGTAGGGTCGATGCTAATGGTGCCAGTTAAAGGGATTGATAGTAGTAATCCAAAATGGTTTGATAATGCCTGCTCTAAGGCCAGCCGTGAGCTTAGATTGCATTGAAAACCAAACCCAGAGACTCGGTCCGTATTAAGGTCATGCGTGCTAGGTACAAAAAATCCCTTGCTACCCGAAAGAGAGAGGTTAAGAAAAGTGTCTGGGAGTCCCTTTTAGATCCCGAAACACTGAGAAACAGTGCTAAGTTCTGGGATATTATAAATAAACCCCTGTTTGATTGGTCAAGTAGTTCTACTGTGGTTACAAATATCCCAGAGGAACAGTGGGTAAACCATTTTTGTTCTATTTTTAAAAGCAATGAGTTCCAGGCAGAAAATACTTTGGTCAAATCTAAGAAGAATTCTTTGCTCTTCACATTAAATGAGGTTGAAAAAGGAATTGAAGGTCTGACAAGTAACAAGGCCCCAGGACCGGATGGTCTTCCACCGGACTTCTTTAAATCCTGTATATCGCTATGGGCGCGAGTCCTCACCGCCGTACTCAATGCGGCCGTGTCCTCTGGTTGCCCAAAGTCGTTGGGGGTATCCACCATCGTACCCATATTTAAGAAAGGAGACCGTAATAGCCCCCTCTGCTACAGACCAATATCACTAATTAATTCTGTTGTCAAAGTAGTGGGGGGAGTAATTCTAAATAGATTAGTCGCATGGGCAGATGAAAATAAAGTAATATCCCCAATTCAATACGGTTTTAGACCCGGCCACTCTACGATCACTCAGTGTCTGAATTTGTACCTGATTATAGGGAAGTACACCATGGCCCGTCAAGGTACAATTCACATGGCGTTCGTGGATCTATCGTCGGCTTTCGACTGTGTGAGCCGTAGAAAGCTCTGGAACGCCATGGTGAAACTGGGCGTAGAGCAGAATTTAATTAACTTGTTAGCAGATATGCATTCTGATACGAGAGCAAACGTCCGGTACATACAAGATCTAGATGTGACAAGAGACTTTGGAGTGTACCGGGGCGTCCGTCAAGGGTGCATTTTAGCCCCGTTCCTTTTTAACTTATATATAAATGATTTGGAAGAGCATCTTTTAAGTACAGGAGTAGACTATCCTTATATTGGACGAAAGGGACTGCCGGTTCTGCTTTATGCGGACGACGCAGTCCTTTTGTCCAGAACTGCCACCGGTCTTCAAACACTATTAAATTCCTTCTTTACAGTCATGAAATCTCGAGATTTGAGCATAAACAACTCTAAATCCTTCATAATGAAGGTTGGCCAAGGTAATAAAAAAGCCAAACTGCCTAAACGTTAAAGGGGTAATAATCCCTGTAACAAAAACATTCTCCTATCTCAGAGTCCTGTTCGACCACCAACTGAACTGGGGACCAGTAGTACTGAAAAAAAAGGGAGAGGTAACTCAGGCAAATGCGGCAATATTCAGTTTTGCAAGAAAAATGGGCAATAGTCCAGTGGCTGCATTACTGCAACTTTACCAGGCCAAGAGTGTTGCTACTGCATGCTATGGCAGTGAGATATGGGGATATGCCCCACTAGGAGCCCTGGAGATAGTAGAAAATAATTTTCTTAAACAGATATTGAGGGTTCCTAGGGGTACAGCAAATTTTTCCATACACGAAGAGCTGGGTATGCCATTTTTACGTGATAAAATTGCGGTAAACCCCCTAGTATGTTGGCTAAACTGCTGGCTAAACAATGATGTATCTCTTACTCAGCTCATATTGAGGGAAGCATTAACGTGGGAAAACAGGCTTAAGGTCCCTTGGATAAAGTATTTAAGCAATTGCTTTAATGAAATGGGGCGCCCCGAACTCTTTCTGACTCCAAAATCCATCACGAAATTGGATGTTACTCTTGTAAAGAAGGCTTTCATCTCCTCCAGGTATTTAGCCAGGGAGGCTAGTGAATTAAAGAAAGGAAGTGTACGAAAACATGTGCTATTAAAAACATCTCTGCACATGGAACCGTATTTGACGTGGCAGATGACAAGCTATGATCGTTTTTTGCTGACAAGGTTCCGGCTGGACTTATTTCACTTACTTCTGGCTGTACCTAAGGGATCCTACCGTGACAAGTGTTGCCGGCTTGCGGCTGCGACGAAAAGTCTCCGCAAGACCTGGCACACTTTTTATTTTTCTGTCCATTTTATACTGTACCACGGAGGCTATACCTAAAACCCTGTCTTAAAAAAATGAATTTCTCTCAATTCAGACCAGCACTTTATTACCTTCAGATGCTAAGCTGTGACTGTATTTTATTTGTATGCAGTTTTTTAAAATTAGCGCTTAAATTTAGGAAAAGTATGGAAGGATAACAATACTGGTAACAGTCATATTTCCAGGAAAATACTAACCTTTTTTATATCCCCAGAAAACTCTCTTTTAATAACTTGAATGTACATTCTGCCTGTAACTTTTTTGTAATTCATTTATTTTAAGCTGTTTTTTATCTTCTTTATGCAAGTTCGAGTCAATGTATGTTTTGTGTGTAATGCTTTTATGGCTGTTATTTTAAACAACCGAATAAAGTTATTTGAACTTGACTAACGTGATTCCAAAGGTAGCACCATAAAAAAACAAACTGCTATGGGTTCGAGTGGCCGAGCTTAAAGAACAGCTGCCAATTATGTTTGTAATTCATACACTTGGTCACCAACGCATGGGGGTACACGCTGTCGGTAACTTTCTTGCTGATGAAGCAGCCAAAAACGCAATTGTGACATACTTAGTAGTTACACGTTCCAAAAGTAAGATTGATGATGACATCTTGGCAGCTATTGCCGCAACAAAGAACGGAGGTACTTACCCTAGAGGTTTCCCTTCTAAATACTTTTATCTTTTAAGTCCTGATAAAGTTCCCTATGTGAGAATTAACGACGTTGGTGACAGGTTGATTCCCAACGTGGACCGCAGGCAATCTTTGATAACAGAGGCTCACAAGGGCATGGCCTCGGCTCATGCTGGCATGTCAGCTACTGTATCTCTTTTACAACAGCTACTGGTTACTGGTGGCGTGGATTGTACAAACAGACGCGTGTTTATATTCTTCATTGTGACATATGCCAGCAGATTAAACCTTCAACTGCTGCGCGCGCGCCCCAGACACAGTTGTACATATCTAATAAACCACTTGGGTGTGTTTATTTAGATCACTGCGGTCCTTTCTCCTCTGATACTGCGTATAAGTACATCTTAGTTGTAGTTGATTCATGTACATGCTTTGTTTGGTTGTGGCCACAATGGAGTACTGATGCCCGCACGGTCATCAGGTATTTGCGTGTCTTTGTGGGAATTATACATGTGGCACCTTTCATTCGGACCAGGGTCCAGCGTTCGCCTCAAGGATGCCATGGGTTCATTGGGGGTCCAAGTCAAATTTTCGCCTCAATACAGGCCTGAGGACAATAGTGTGGTGGAGTGAATGAACCGTGACTTAAAGCAATCTTTGACAGCAAAGGTACAGGTCGGAACTGGCTAGCCCATCTCTATAGCGTGCAACGTGCACTTAATAATCTCCCTAGAAGGTCTCTGGGTGGGCGGACCCCATACAAAATGCTATTTGGCATCAAAATGTTTGTTCCGGACCTTGAGGGTCTAGACATGGCGGCGTCTGCCGTAGCCTTTAATGTAGATGAACATTCTGCTGTTTTACAGAATCTATAAAAGACCAGAGACAGTCTTGCAAAGGAACATTTGCCCTCCACATCTGATGCTGCTCTTCAGAGTCCGGTAGTTGGCTGGCTACACAGAGTTGGTGATCTGGTCTGAGAGAAGGTGGAGAACAAGAACGAGTTCGGACCCTCATATTGTGCACCAGTTCCTGTGCTTGGAGGGAAGGGTACAAGAACAGTCATTTTACCACCACTTCCTGGTCGCAAGGAACACAGGTACATCTCCATTGACAATGTCAAATTACAGCGAGTGGCCGACCGCTTCTCCAGCGGTCTCTTGTCCAGCGATGCTGAGGAAATCTATTTTGGCTCCGGCGAGTTCCACCAGGCCTGACATTGCCATCGAGATGCCTATAGTTACTGATACTTTATTGAATACACTGGCTGGTGATCCCCTTAATGAGACAGAGTATACCTTACCCCTAGACTTGTTGATGCCTGATTTGCAAACATCTGCAGTTAACCAGTCACGCTTTTGATTTGACACTGACTCTGTTGCATCAAAGTCCCCAACAAAAATTTCGATTTTTGGTGTTTGGTTTAAGAAACATTTTTTGATACCCCCCCTAGACTTACATTTGGCTGGTGCTTTTTTCTATTTTTTTATTCATGTCGATTGGATTTGTGGTGTATTTTTCCCGTTTTGTTAATGGACACTATGTTAAAGAAAGAAATTCAATTAGACAAATTGATGGAACTTTGGCACCCCACTCCTCATCTCACATCATGAAGAGGGAACAGACTTTTGTTAACATTACAGCTTGGCCCGTTTTAGATGGGACTGTATGGGATGCTATTAGATTTCAAATCCGCGGCCACACAGACGTTATTAATGTTCCCAATGTACTACGTGTTTCAATGGGGGATGTGGTTAAACAAAATATACGCTCTGATGACTGGGATGTACAGGCCATAGAGGCTTTGTTTTCTGATTTGAAATAATATGCTGCTTTTGATGCTGAAGATTTGTATTTGGTCATAGTCAACTATGCCGATTTATTTTGTTACCGACACTATGGCAATCACTTTCTGCACAAAGCAAACACATTTAGAAATGTGGTAAATTATACACAATGGGAACATTGTCCAGCTCCCGTTGAGGACAGCTCAAAAACGCTTTTGAAAAAGTTTACGTATTTTACTGATTTTAAATCAATCTAATCATGATGCATTTTATTTTAAGATGACTGGCAAGTCCTCTTCCAAAGTTAGACTTACCCACACTAAATTACTATATTCTAAGTCCTTTCTTGACCAATTAGCAGTTGTGGGCTATGAACTGTGAAAAGATACTGTTTATCTTAAATCTGTTTGGGGTTCTAAAGGATGGCAGGTACAAGGCACTGAGGCTTTGCATCGTGCAGGTCGCATCCCGAACCATATGTGGTTTTTAAATTCGACAATTTCACAAACAACCTGCTTTGGATTGGCTACATCTAAAAAATTAAATGCTCCCTCTCTTCCTGATTTAGGAGAATACCCTTCATGGAACAATCACACGGATTTAGTCCCTTAATGAATTACAGTCCCTGCTGCGGAATTAGTCTTTTAATATTTCCAGTTTTGATTCCCAAGGTTGGTCATTATGGCAAAAAAGTTCTGATTTATGACAAAATCATTTTCTGGGTCTGTCCCCTGGCTATACACAGGTGAGGGTGGATCCTCGTTTTCAAAGCGATCATTCTGTTACTACCTATTCAGTAGGCAACTTAAACGAAGATGTTGATCTGAATGACTTTGTTAAAGGCCCTGTGGGAGGCAGATCGAAAAGATGGGTATATGCGGTTTATAAACTGTCTATAGAAACTGTCTCAAATTGAAGCGGCTTCTAGGTTTTGTGAAATAGATCAGGCCAATTTGGAAAAAGTGCTTGCAATAGTTGATGACCGCATTAACACCCTTTCTTCCCGAATTTACACATTGGACAACATTGTTTCTTCTGTCGTGGATATTGTACAGGACGAAGTGTCTGTTTTGTACCATGGTCAGAATCAATTGCGTTCCATTATGCAATTTGCTTGGACATTACAGACTCTGAAGGTTGGTAAAGTGCCTTGGGACTACATGAATACTACTACTTTATTTTTACCGTTTAATTTGACAGAGAAACAACAATTCATGTCCATGAAAGATGCTGCGTATTCACTTTTGCATATTGAAAAATTAGAACCATTGCCTTTTTCTGTTGCTGAATTTTATTCAGCTGTGTGGCTCATTCATGGGTTAATAACATTGCCTTTTCCCCTTTTAAAATTTGATTCATGTATGAAGTATTATGCCATAGGCAGATATGAACCTTTGGGCAGCGCTTTTCTCCATGAAGTCTGGTCTCTGCCATTTACCTATAGGTGGCTGAGGAAGTGTAAAGAGGTTTATCTGAAAGGTGAAGATTGCACTTCCACACCTGATCACTCATTAGTTTGCAGGAACATCCAATTGCACGGCTCTTGTAATTCTGACGCCCTGACTTTAGCATGTATTTTAAAAGGAAATCCTGCCCCGGCCATAACTCCGACTTTCAAGTTGTTGGCAAACGGTAGTTATTTGCTTGTTTTTTTTTTTCAAAACCATCTTTATTGGCATTTCAAACATGGATTGCGGAAACATTCACAGTACTCCAGACACTGGAGAGACCGTAAGCAAATTATCGTGAATCACAGTTGCAGCAATCAACATATGTAAGCGGATAAAACAAATGACATTAACCTCCCGGATCCCCCCCTCCAACCCGAGAACATCCCTCCACCCGGTTCCCACCCCCACCCCGTTCACGATGGTCACCAGAATCTAACACAACGTAAGCTGTACTAAGATGTCCATGCACTCTCACTCCGGCCCCGGTACTCATGACAAGTGATCTACGTGTGTATCCTGCTGCGCCGGCGGCTCCAGCCACAGCCCCCTATACTCTGCCCACCTCTTCCAGATTATATAATGTTTTCTAGGACAGCCTCGGGCCTCAAACACGGGGCGTTCCAGTCCCATGCAGTAGTCCATGCCCCGTTTCCAGACCCCAATCGGGGGCGCCCCCGGATCCTTCCAGGCACGGGCCACATCCCGCTTAGCCACTGTAAGGCCCAAGAGTAGGAGATGCCTCTTATAGATGTTGCCACCCACCTGCTCCAGGACATGCAAAAGACCCAGCTGCGACATGCGCGGGAGCTGCCAGCCCAGGACCTCATCCAGGCAGTCCCAGACACGCTTCCAAAATCGGGCGATAGCTCCACACATCCACACCGTATGTAAAAACGTGCCCATTTCCCTACCACACCGCAGGCAGTCAGGGGAAGCAATCAGTCCAGCCCGCCACAGCCTCTCCCTCGTGTAGTAAGCTCTGTGTAGGTATTTGAATTGGATGAAGAGCAGCCGCACGGCGACAGCAGCCTCTCTCGGGGCCGCAAGAGCCTCCCTCCACCCTTCCTCATCTATCTCCCCCACATCTCTCTCCCATTTGGACCGCAGACCATCCAATGAGGACGCACAGTGTGTGACTAGGGATTGGTATATGCAGGAGATCTTCTTCTTTGTCAGTTCACCCATGAACAGTTTAGCCTCAATGGGACGGAACTCCGGTAGCGAGTCCAACCCCTCTAATGCAGGGGAAAGAGCATGGCGAAACTGCAGATATTTGAAGAACTGTGTGTGCGGCATTTCAAACTCTTCCCTCAACTCCTGAAAGGACTTAAGGGCCGCGCCCCTCATAACGTGTCCCAGCGCCGAGATTCCTATCGAGTCCCAGCCACGAAAGCCCCTTAGGGTTGACAAGGCCGGCAGGCGGCCATTCTGCCACAGTGGGGTCTCCCCAGTCAGCCTATTCCACCACCCCATACGATGAAGCGCCCTACGCCAGACCCGAAAGACAGTTTGCGTAACCACCGGGAGCTTCTTCCGTTTTCCAGCCGAGTAGAGAAGTGTGTGCAGGGTGTCGGGTTCCATTACCTCTCCAGAGCATACGCCGGGTCACCCCGGTCCCCATACCACCATTCATTAAGTACCAAGAGATGGGACGCCTGGTAGTAGGAGAGGATGTCCGAAGACGCTAGACCACCGCAGTATGTAGACAGGAAGCAAGTGCGAAGGGCCACGCGCACAGCCCCCCCAGCCCACAGGAAGCGGCCCAGTGCCGAGTTGACTTGGCGAAACCATTGCGGCGAGATAGGGTACGGGTGGTTCTGCAGTTGGTAAAGCAGGCGCGGGAGGGCGACCATCTTAAAGATGGCCGATCGGCCGTAGAGATTCAAGGGCATACGGGACCACGTCTTCATGTCCGATCGGACTCTGTCCCAAACCGGAACAACATTACGCTCCCACGAGACCCCAGGGATGTCAGTCAGGAATACCCCTAGGTACTTAAGGCCCCCTGTCGCTATTTGGAAAGCCGACGCCCAGGCACCGGGAACTGCCCCGCTGCCCAGGGTCCACAAGACTTGACTTCCTCACATTGAGATGCAGCCCTGACACCTCACCAAACACCCTCATAATCTCAAGGATTCTGGGACCCGACCTGTCGAGCTCTGTAATGAAAAACAACACGTCGTCCGCGTACAGCGCGATGCGGTCCGACGGCCCAGCTTCCCACTCAAACCCTTTCATCTGTGCATCAATGCGCACCCAAGCCGCAAGGGGTTCCATTGCGAGGGCAAATAGGTAGGGCGAGAGCGGGCAACCCTGCCGGGTGCCCCGCCCGATGGGAAAGGCGTCGGAAGTCGCACCCGCCACCCGCACGGACACCGTTAGGTCAGTGTAGAGCAGTCGCACATACGAGAGGAAGTGAGGGCCAAGATTCAGGCGCGGTAGAAGTGCCTGTAGATACGTCCAGCTCAGCGAGTCGAATGCTCTGTCTATGTCAGCCAGTAGGAGCGCCGCCTGGGTGCCAGTAGCCTTCATCATTTCTAGAGCCACTTGAGCCCGCCTGATGTTGTGCCTAGTGGCCCTGTGGGGCATGAATCCCGCCTGGTCCGGATGGACCAGAGTGGCAATGAGAGGCAGGAGACGATTGGCCAGCGCCTTCGCCAGGATCTTCGCCTCTATATTCAGAAGAGAAATAGGGCGGTATGATTCGTGTTTATCCGGCGGTCTCCCCGGCTTGCAGAACACCACTATCTCGGCATGCCTCCAATCCGATGGTAGCCGGCCCAGCTCCCTTGCAGCATCCAACGCCTTCTTGAAATGGGGCCCTAACTGAAGGTGGTATTTCCGAATGAACTCGCACGGGAAGCCGTTCGGCCCAGGGGCCTTCCCGGCATTCAGCTCGCCCAATGCTTTACCTAGTTCCTCCGAGGACAGAGGGAGCTCTAGATCATCACGCTCCTCGTCGGAGATCCCCCGCGGCGGGAGTTCCGCCAGGAATTTGTCTACGTCCGCCGCCAAAAGGGAGTCTCTGGGGGCGTATTGCGCCTCATAGTAGTGCGCAAAGCTGGCAGCCATGGTCCCAGGGTCTGTGATAGGGGTCCCGGCCTCATCCATCAACGCCGGTAATGTCTGAGCCTGGAACGCGCCCTGGCACAGCCTGTACAGCATAGAGCTGGATTTATCCCCCCACTGGTAAATTCTGCTCTGCTTGCCAGCCATATATGGCGTGACTCCTCAAGCAATAGAGAAGCAGCATCTTTCTGCGCCTGCAGGAGCCGCCGCGCATCCTCCTCCGCCCCCATCTCCGTAGACCGCGCCTCCAGGGTACGGACGCGATCTTCCGCCTTTTCCAGGTCCTCCTTCCGAGTTCTACGGGCCCTCGCACACCAGGCTATGTCCACACCCCTCAGCGTTGGCTTCATGGCCTCCCAGAGGGTCATTGCATCCGAGCCCCGTCCCACGTTCTCTTCCCAGTAGTGAGCTATGGCTTCACGCATATGGGACTGGTAGTCATCTCGTTGCAGATGCCAGGTAGAGAGGCGCCACCGAAACGGCTGTCGCCGCCTGTCAAGGAGAATATCTATCGTGATGGGGGAATGATCTGAGAGCCCCCTGGGCAGAATAGCGGTCGACGCCACCCTCCCGATCACGGCGCGCGGGACAAACAGATAGTCCAGCCTCGAGAAGGAGCGATGGACCGCCGATATGTAAGTGAATTCCCTACTGTGTGGGTGTTGGCAGCGCCAGGCATCCAGCCATCCCATACCTTCTACCATATCTCTCAGCTTCGTGGGGGCAGCTACCAGCTGTGCGCCAGCAGGCCTAAAGCGATCCGCGGATCCATCCATCACGTCATTCCAATCACCACCTATCACAGACAGGACGTCCGGTACCTCGGCCCAGATCGCAAACAGCTTCTCCACAAGAGACCATTGCAAGGGGGGGGAGCATACACACTACCAAACATCACTTGTTCCTCACCTATCATTCCTTTGATGAAGACATACCTGCCCTGGGCATCTATCCACTGCGAGGAATGGGTATAGGAGACCCTCCGGTGGACCAAGACCGCCACCCCCCGGGACCCTCGGGCAAAACCTGCATGGTAGACCTGGTGATACCCATAGCGTTGTAGACTCAAAGTCTTCGCACCCAGGAGATGCGTTTCCTGCAACAGGAGGACGTCAGCCTTTTCCCTCTTCCCCTGTCGCAACACAGCCCCTCGTTTGATTTTATCGAGCATGCCCCTCACGTTCCAACTCATTATTTTCAAGGTAGCTCTGGGGGGCTCCAATGCAGGACTCCTAACCGCCATTAATAGCAAATGGGCGCAGCCGCCCGGGCATAGGAGAGCGCAATCGCACATATGACATAAGGCGAATCTGGTGAACCATCGTGCGTGAACATGTTACCCCTGTGGACCCAAACATCCCGTATCCCCCTCCCCCAAACCCCAGACCCAACCCCTACCCAACTCCCAACAGACCGACCTCCCCCCTCCCCTATACCTCAACAACATTGAAGTACCTGTTGCGGTGCAGGCGCGCCCTAACCCCCAACAGGAGGTCAGCGGCCACCCACTCCAATGGATCCCCACAAACCTCTCCCCCAACAGTCCCAACTACCCACCCAGCTAACAGACTCCCCCCCTAGCGTCTCCCACTTAAGTAGGAGGCAAGCCCTTATAGAAGAGCTATCTGAACCCCCCCGTCCCCCACACCATCCCAAGACTGATAAAGTATAGCAAGCAGCAAAAACACAGTTCAGCAGCAAGCCGCAGTCCTAAGAAATTGAGGAAAACCTTCTCCCAGCGGGAGCCTGAAATCAGCACAAACAAGTTCAGTCCCCTGATGTACCACCATCCTTGCTGGAGTGGTCTGAGTCTGCGGGTGCTCCATCTCGCTTTCCACCACGTGAAGGGGAGCGTTTTCGCGACCTTGACCTTCTGTTCCTTCTGCTCTTGGCGACTGAATCTTCCCGCTCCGGCGATGGGTCCCTCGAAAGGCCCGGGTTCAGACCGGCTGAGCATGCGGCCGGACACTTACTGTCTCATCAGTCCACTTAAAGACGTCCTCCGGGGTGTCGAAGAAATGGGTACGCGATTGGTATATGACCCGCAGGCGGGCCGGATAGAGGAGAGAGTACTGGATCTTCAGACCCCTCAGCTTCGCCTTGGCTGCGATGAACGAGTGGCGTTGTTGCTGCACGATCCTGGTATAATCCGGAAAGATCATTATTTTCTGATTTTCAAAAAGAAGAGAGTCCTTGGTCCTCGCCTCCCGAAGGATAGTGTCCCTGTCGTGGAAATTTAGAATCCGTGCAATCACCGGCCTGGGCCGCTCCCCTGCCGGCAGTTTCTGCGTCAGGGCCCTATGCGCGCGTTCGATCACAAAGCATCGTGACAGCACTTCTGGGGGAAGCCAGGACTCCAACCATTGAGACAAGAACAGTTCCATGTTACCCTTCTCCCAACCTTCCGGAAATCCCACGAAGCGTAGGTTGTTTCTGCGCGCCCGCCCTTCCGCATCTTCCACGCGGAGCGCAAGGCCTCTCTGAACATTTTCCATCGCCGCCATTATCCGCTTCAGGGTCACGACGTCGTCCTCTACCACTGATATCCTGGACTCGGCCTCGGAAATGCGCACCACAGCGTTCCGCAGGTCCTGACGCAGGAGGGTCACATCCGCGCCAACCGCCCCGATCTTGGCATCCAGCATGTCCCTGGACTGGGTGATCGCCGCCATCAGCGCTGCGTTGTCAGGGCCCGGCCCGCTTCCTCCACCTGAGGCACCCGTCGCACCACCAGCCCCCGTGAACTTATCCAGGGTCCCTTGCTTAGCGGACCCGCTGCCACCTCCGCCTCTAGTCATATCCACAGCCCCTTGGGTCCAACCAAAGTCTGAACAGTTGTTGCGGGACTCGGATCCCACCCCCATGCTCCCGAATGGAGGCAAGGGCACCCCACAGGAGGATCTCTGGGCACACAAGTCCTCGATCGCCGTCTGCTGCCAGGGGGGCTGGGCACCACGAGGCGGTCCCCGGGTTAATGGTGCGCCACTGCTGTCCAGCCTGATCTAGGCTTCGCTCCGCTGTGCCCCACCTCCACTCCAGCCACAAGTAGGGGGGTCCCGCAGGGCCACGAGGCAAGTCACCACCAGTGTCTAGTTGGGGAGCCCCCCGTTCTGCAGGCCAATGGTCTCGGGCACTCACCAGTGTCTCCTGTGCCGGCCGCCGGTGCACCTCCTCTCCAGCAAGAATCACCAACCCAGTAGACTTTCCGCCAGGCGCCACCACCAGGCCCACTCAGGATCGAGGCAAGGGGAGCACCTCAAGCCCCTGGGCACCGTTTCCTCAGCTGCACCAGTCGGCTCCTCCGCCTCCACACTGCGTCTGAAGGTGCTGCTGGGAGCCACGAAAATAGAGGACCCGGCCTCTCGGCCCCGATGCAGGCCGCGACGCCCTCTAGCCGTCTCCGTGGACCGGGACAATGTACCCACCACCACCGGTGTGTCCGCCAGGCAGTACCCTGTTCCGCTGGAAAGGGGGGGTCCGCCAGCCCCGGAGAAGTGGAGACCCAGTCGGCCGGCGCGGAGACCCTCCGACCGGGAGGCGCCAAACTCCAGGTCCCGGCTCACCCTCAGGGACCAGGCCGCAAGCTGCTGCTGCTGCTGCGATCGGCGCTGCACAAGGTCCGGGAGCACCGCAAAGTGCACCGGACAACACCTCCTGCCCTCCGCTACGTTTGCTGTTGGTGTGGGCGACGAGGCGACTCCAGAAGCCAGGATAAATCGTCGGATAACGGTCGGGCCGGTGGGAGCTCTAACAAGCTGCGTCCACCATTGTCGCCCGCGTAGCCACGCCCCCAGTTATTTGCTTTTAAATAATGAAGACTGCTGTGGTATGCTGGCAGGGATACCGGACATTGTGACTGTTTCCCAACGTGTAGTCTGTTGCAAAAATGTGCTGCTCACTCCTCCCCATGGGAAGCTCGATGTATCCATCTGGCCTTCCATTCCGACCTTGAAAGCAGAGTTCAATAAGAGGAGTCAAAAAAGGGCTCTTCTGTCTCAAAAAGAAATCACCCTTACATCTTCCCGTGAAACATTCGTCCTTCACATGGCTAACACTCGCACCAAGGTGCATGCCCTTTTGAATACTGATCTCCCACTGCATTTCTGGCCTTATTTCACACTATCTTCAATGCCTCGTCGCACTTTTTTAAAAATGTAAGTTCTGGCCGTGTGACTTCATTCTAAACTATATTTGGTGTGATACCGGCATTTGTTCATTCTATTTTTTCCAGCGTCTTCGGCGGTTTACTGTTGATTCTTGCTTTGGCTGCCGGTATACAGCTGTTGATTTGCTTACTGAAAAATGGCTGAACAATCTGAGCCCCACGACAATCTGCCCCGGCTGCTTCAGCTTCGTAAACGGATGCTTGATTACTATGGAGCGCTACCGCTGGTTACCTTAAGTGTAGCATATGGAATATGCGCTACGAGGATCCTGTACATCATGTCATCATGTCTTCCCAGGAGGCCGCTCGCTTAGGAAGGGCTGCGCTGGTTGCGGTTGGACTATGCCGAGGCGGGAAGGTGTACTGCCTGTATCCTCTTCACCACATGTTTTCTGTCATCTGCTTAATACCAGATCTCTCAGTAAGCATTCCATGGATATCTGGAATTTGATATCTGATTCTAAAACCTCGTGTCTGTTTCTCACAGAGACCTGGCTTAATGAGTGCTCTGGCCCCGATATTGCCACTGCTGTCCCTCCAAATTACACTATCTACAGGAAAGACAGAGTGGTGGGTCATGGTGGAGGTGTGGCTATAGTTGTCGACAAGAGTCTGTCCTGTTCGACATTCTCTGTGGATAACATCAAGGGGAGTGAAGCCTTAGGCTTCACTCTCAAACTATCTCCCCGCCAAACTTGCACAGGGATTATTATCTACAGAGCACCTGGCCCTTTAGGTTCCTTTTTTGAGGACCTACAGGCGGTACTTTCTGTACCTTGCCTGAGATCGGAGCACTGTATCCTATTGGGAGATTTCAATCTCCATATGGATAACACTGCCAATCTTGACACTATTAAGCTCCTAGACATACTCTGTCCGCTTGGGCTGTCCCCTTTCATTTTTAGCCCGACTCATAATAAAGGCCATACGATCGATCAGATCTTCTCCACCAGATCTATCGAGGCCTCTCCACCGCGTCCTGTTCATTGGTCAGACCACTTTTTAGTAGAATTTTGCATCTCCATCATGGACATGCCCAGTGTTAGAGGAGCGAAAGACACCAGAAGGTTGTCGCGTCCTTTTCATCGAGTCACGGCAGAAATGCTTTCTGCCGCTCTTTGCCAACACCCCTGCTTTCTATCAGGGGATTTGGAGCAAGATACTGAACTGGTCCAGAAATGGCTCGAAACTAGGTTTGAGGAGTTAGCCCCTGGTAAGACAGGTAATTCGGTGGGCAAACACATCTCGGCCCCCTGGTTCACTCCTCTTCTTGGCAAGATGCGCCAGGACTGTAAGAGGGTGGAAAGAGTCTGGAGGCGCCTGTATGATCCTGAAGATAAAACCAAATATAGGGAGTTAATCCATCTCTACAATAAGCAAATCTTGGATGCAAAAAAAGCTTATTTGGAACACAGAATCGACGCAGCAGATAGTAGGAGTAAAGAATTTTTTAGAATTGTACAAGAGTTTATTTCTCCTGCCTCAAGCTCTCCTAATCACTCTCACACGGAAGCTTGGATCTGCCAACTCAGTGAATTCTTTATTAATAAAATCAAGCTTATCCAAGACTCCTTACCTAGACCGGGCCTTAGCTCAGGTGTATGTCATCTGATTCCTATGCCTTCACTTTTAAAGGAGACAGGACCTCTGCTTTTGGACTTTCCATCCATCTCTCATGCCTCCTCTCTTGACTTCCTATCTCGACTTAAATCAGGCCCGCCGCTTGACCCCTGCCCTGCTACTTGCCTTGGGAGAGTGGCGCCGGCAATTAACACCTTGCTCAACCCACTGCTCAACGCCTCCCTGACATCTGGAGAGGTACCCATGGCCTGGAAGCACGCCCTGATTCTGCCGCTGTTAAAAAAAACAACATCAGATCCCCTTGTGCACGCGAACTATAGACCAATCTCCCTCCTTCCCTCTCTGGCTAAGGTGATTGAGAAACACGTGCACCTATCTATTTCCAGCTTCATAGAGAATAACAACTTGTTGCACGACTCTCAATCGGGTTTCCGTGCGAATTACAGCACGGAGACAGCCCTTTTAGAGATTACCGATGCCATTCGAGAGACTTTGGATGGAGGAGGGAAAGCTATCTTGGTCATGCTGGATTTGTCGGCGGCGTTCGACACCGTCCCCCACGTCGGTCTCCTTTCAAGACTCTGGGAGATCGGTTTTCGGGGGACGGTGTGGAAATGGTTTAAGTCATTTCTCACCAACCGCCGACAAGTGGTCTGGGCACCCCCGTTTTCCGCTGAAATGCCTCCGCTGGAGGTAGGGGTTCCTCAAGGGTCCATCCTGAGCCCCATCCTCTTCAATATCTATATGGCCCCTCTGGCGGAGGTAGCGGAATCTTTTGGTGCCCAGATCATATCCTATGCTGATGACACCAAGCTACTTTTCACGTGTAACAAGGGTGAAGATTTTGACAGCAATCCGATCAGGGAATGTTTGGAAGCCGTGTTTGAATGGTTTCAGAGACATAGTCTGGAATGCAATTTGAATAAGTCGGAGCTGCTCTTCTTCGGAAGTCCTCCGAACCCTGAGTGGAAGTCTTGGTGGCCGCGTGACTTGTCACCGCCTGAGGATACCTCACAAAAAGCCAAAAATCTGGGTGTCTTATGTGATGTGGATCTTTCTTTTAGACCCCAGATTGTAGGGCTGACTGGAAAGTGCTTCGGCATTTTGAAAATGCTGCGGAAGTTCCTTCCTCTAATATCCCTCCAACATAAAAAAACTATAGTTCAGGCCTTGATAGGCTCGCGTCTTGATTACGCGAACGCCCTTTATCTAGGCCTCCCGAAATATCTTCTAGCTCGTTTGCAGGTCGTGCAAAACTCGGCCGCTAGAGCCTTCTTTGGACTGCCACGAAGGGCTCGCGCGTCGGAGTTGCTTGAGAGACTTCATTGGCTCCCGATTGCCAAAAGAGTCACCTTTAAGATCCTGACTCTGGCCTTTAAAGCTCTCCACCTGACCGGCCCTAAATATCTCCGGAAGCGGATGGCTTTTTACGCTCCAAGGAGGTCCCTGAGGTCCGCATTGCAGGCCAAAGCAACTGTTCCCATCATTAAACGTGCTCATACTGGAGGCCGCTCTTTCCGGTATTTGGCCCCGTGCTGTTGGAACGAGCTTCCTTTTGCTTTGAGAACTACTTCCAACCTGCTTGCTTTTCGAAAGGACCTGAAGACGTGGCTTTTCGCCCAGTAATTTCTTTGCTGCCAGGTGGAGGGCACTGTGTTATGTACTTTCCTTCTATTTCTCTCTTTGCCAAAGCGCCGGGACACTCCATGGAGTAGCCGCGCGCTATAGAAGAGCCCTTTAACATAACTTATCTTTCCGGTTCTCGTATTTTACATGCGTGCAGCCTGTCTTCCATTGCCTGGATTGTGATTTTGAATGGGCTCTGGATTTGTCTCTCTGCAACACAGTGTCTCCTAACCCGGATTATGATCTAATAAGGTGTCCCTTAGTTGCTCATGAGTTAGACTGTTCTGGTATTAGAATAATGGTCTGAGCAGCAGCACATGGAGTCCTAGGTAATTGGAATATAAGGACTACAGCACGACTTTTTGTCACGCAGTTATCTCAAAGAACACCAGAGTTGTCTTCTGATGGTGCTAGAGGCTCTGGCTGTTGAAGAACATGTATGTTCTTTCCCATTTTTGAATTGGATGGCTACAATGTTCTCTTAAGATAACAACGACTTCCCATTGGAGGCTGTTGCAACGCACTGTGCCTACACGCTTTTGGATTGAAATAGCATAGTTGTGGCTTCCAATGCGTACTGGGCTCGTGACTTTTTTCTTTAATTTTTTTTACTCTGTTCACATTTCGTGCCTTAGACACTATGCAACCTCTGCATGTTTGGAGTAAAAACAATTTTTTGTGGTTACTAATTTGGAATATTACTCCCAATTGTACAATTTGGCAAATCTTTAACTTGAGTCTGTCTCACTCGAACTTGAACTCTGCGTTCTAAATTGCCCCCCATTCTGTGCGTGTTCCGAACGAGGGAGGGTGTAGTTAAGGCAGGGCCTTACTTACGCACATTGCTATGTTAGCGTAGGCTTATTAGAAGTTTAAACGCCATTTTACCTTTTTGCTGCTTTTGCACAGGACACTATATGTAACTGTTGTTGTAAGTTAGGCTGCTTCAATCGCTTCACATGAGAATAGCTTGTTTTCAACTTTCCCAGACTTACAGCCCGACCTTAGTCTGCACAGTGAGTGCTGAAGCCTCCAAGGTTATCATAGCAATGTTAGGTGTAGTTAGGGCTGATCGGCTCATGCGCTAGACATAACATGCACGCAGCTGCAGCTAGCTGAAATCCTGGCACCTTTAACATTGCACTGCATACATAATTTTATACACTCTGAAGAAATCCCGTTTCCAGAGAGACAGAGCTTTTGCAGATCCTGATGGGATTCATTTCTGCTGATCTTGGAGGTATGGGGTCCCCTATTCAATCCTAAGAGACGTTCTATATTTTTTAAAACATAGTTCCTAGCTAGGGAGGGTGGCATACAAGGCATTATAGGACCCGTTTCCACCATCATTATAATATGATTTCTCCTTTTGTGTTTTATGGAATTGTAACAATGCTGATCGTATTATTTTTAATCGTATGCCTGCTTATGTTAGCAACAATACTGCATCTTCGAGCAAGTCGTTAAAATAAACATTTTAAACTTTACAGTGTCGCTTTCTTACCCATGTTGTGGACTGGTATGAGAATATAAAGAAAGAGTGTTCTTGTGGAATATGCCACGCACCAAAACAAGCAAAGGCACATCGTCCAGCCATCCCAGGTACAACCCGTCGCATCTATGTGGCTTAAATCTGGCCCTCCTTCAAGAAAGAAAATTGGAAATCGGCTCACTCAAAACAGAAATCAAGACCTGCCTCAAAGACCTTAAGCTGGAAATTCCGGAGGCTTCAGATCCGAGTGGCCCTTAGTAAATTGTATCTGCTGCTAGCGGAAGGGGGCCTGGGGACCCCCAATTATGAATATTATTATGCTGCTGCGCAGCTTCAGTGGCCAATGAGGTGGCTGGCGGGCGCCCAGCTCAGAGATGTCCAGCTGGGCATTGTCTTTAAGACGCACAGTCATAATGGAATGGTTATAGGGTACTAAAACTCAGACACAGATACAGAAGGGCAACTTACTAATGTTTGCGGCCAGATATAATTGGCTGAGATATGTTATACCTAGCGCCCGGACAATGCCATATGCACCTGTGCTACCACTCAAGATTTTACCGAGGACACTTGTATGTCATTGCCGTCTGGAACTGGATTCCTGGAAGAAGTGGGGCTGGATACTTGGGTTGACTTATTTTCAGAATCAAAACTGCAGAGTCTTCAAGGCTTAATAGAGGACATTGGTGTCACACAAGGCTCGTTTTTGCTGTACACGCTACTAGCACGTCAATTTCATCAAACATGGGGCGAGGTCGAGTCAAAACGATCCACGCCGCAGGTGCTGCAGATATTGCTTACGCATGCAAAAGGCAAGCATGCAGTGACAACATTGTATAGCTCCTTGAGGCCAGGCCCTGACACTCTATTGACAACGCTTCAGTCGTATTGGGCATCCGAACTGTCGATTGAAACGAGTGACAAGCAGTGGTGGCAATGTATAGAATACTCCAAGGTCGTGTCTATGAATGCTAGATTGAAGTACAGGCAGTTCAACTATTTACATCACACTTACTTAACGCCGTATAGGCGGTCACGCATGTATCCTATGTCTGTACACATCTGTCCGTACTTCAGGACGGATGCAAAGTTCTTACATATATGGTCTGGACATGCCCCTCTCTTGGGGTCTACAGGGGCAAGATCGCGGCGACTTTGGGGGAAGCTACTGACGCTATAATCAGTGTGCAGGGCCCACATTTCCTACTTGGCATCACCGAGCGTACTGCTGTGAGGAAAAATCTAAATAAATTCTTAGATCTTGCTTTTGTGTTGGCAAAGCGGAGAATAGCAATGACATGGAAATCAAGTGTGGCCCCCAGCATGCGCACAAGGGTACTGGATCTTCGCAAAGCCTTGGTGGCTGAACACACAACATAAATGGTGGGGGCACTCCGAGATAGACCGGAGGCCAACCCCATGCAATGGCAGGATTACTTATCTTTCATGGGAGGCAAATTGAATACAACTAGCGAAATATTAACTTGATTTGGTAACTGCTGCTGTGCATTTTCTGTTAGGTATATACATCTATATAAATATATATGAACTTGTTGCCACTGCACAACTCAAAAGGACCAACGCTACACAGGGCAGGTTCATGCCTGCCCCAACAAGATTTCACTTCCCTTTGCCACTTCCTTCTCTTCCCCTGGCCGCTTCTGCATGTAAGTAACTACATTGACCCATAGGCGACCAGCGCGCTAGATTTCAATGAAGCACTTTTTATTTTTTTTGCTGCCTACCTCACTCACATTAGCATTGAAAACCGTTCGGCACACGAAAACCCTTGAATTGTTGCCAAGTCTGATCCGAAAAGGAAGTGCCCGCATCTCATAATGGTTGGACCCCTAAATCCAATCGGCTTAACTCTGGGGGGGCGGTGAGCCTCTGGACTGGTAGCACTGAAAACTGCTCCACACACGAAAACCCTTGAATTGTTGCCGAAAAGGAAGTGCCCGCATCCCATAATGGTAGGACCCCTAAACAAATGTGTGCAGGCAAGCTGGCACACATCTGCTCTGCCTTGGCAGAAATGCCAGTTACACAATGTCTGTTATGCATTATCAAGGAACACATTATGTGGGAATTCTGGAATGTAATAACTATGCAACATGTACATTATAGTTGTAAAAAACAACCCTCACCAATCCTCTGTTGCAAGAAGAGCGAGCTGCGAGAAGAGAGCAGAACGAAACTAGCACGGGCGCGGCCACGCTAATTAGATACAGATGCCCCTGCGAGTCGCTGCTCGCTCCCGCAAGTTGCATGCCGCCACACGTACGAGTGTTCCAAAAGTGTAGACCGTTTCAAAAAAGGTCATATCCTAGAGCAGCGCATGAGCGCTAGGCTCGGCCTGAAAAAAAAAAAACGGACCAAAAATACCATTATACCGTTACATTCCACATTTACACTTTCCATGAAAATATTTTTTCTGTATTATACTAAACTGCTATAATGTGTTTAGTACAGGAAAAACAAACAAGCATTGGAAATGCAATAGGTCTCGCATTAGAAAAGTTGGAGCTATTGGTCTTGTAAATGACAAATATTTTATTTATGTGTTGGTTTTTAAAATAGCTAAATTGATAGCTTTGCCATTTACAATGCCAATAGTTATAACTTTCGCGAATGTGACACCTATAGCATTTGTAATGCAACATGTTTTGTATTTACGTGACTTAGATGGCAGCTCTGGTCGTTAGGCCACATCTGCGGTTTACCTGAGACCTAAAAAGAAAGAAAACGAGGGTCGTCCACACTGTGCGAGCCCTCCTGGCTTGGACCGGAGTCCCTCCCCTGCTCCTTGTTCCTGGGAAGAGGGGGCTGGCAGGAAGGCGAGGGATTAACCACTGATTGGAGGCAGGGAGGGGGGAACCAATGAATATTTTCACACCAAACAAATTCCGCACTCCATGTGTCCCCTCTCGACCTCCGAGGATGTCAGGGGACAGCAAACTGTGAAACGAAAGTAACGCCCCTCCCCAGATGCCTGTTGCGCCTAGGAACTGTTTGACGAGACTCTGGCACTTTCAAATCGAAAAAAATATTGCGTCCCGGCGTCTTGAAAGGGGAGGCGGGTGTGTTCAAAATCAAGCACCGAGAGGAGCCGATGAGTGACGGGCCAGAACAAGAGTGAAACGGGCTGTTATGGAGCGCATGGGGTGGCCTGGTCTGCCTGGGTGGACACAGACCAGCAACAGTTCTGAGAACAGGGTTCGTGTGAACGCTAGTTTGTAGGTATGGAGGAAAAGGTAAGAAGAAAAGGTACAGCGACCGCGAGTTCACGCTGCATGACGTTAAACGCAAAACTTCAAGTACGAGAATTCAACATGCTGAGTGGCAACCCAGGGCAGCTGTACATCACACATGAGGAGGAGTGGGGTCTGTTGGCCTCTAAGCTTGTGTTGATCCAGGTGGGAACTCGGTTTACATTGCCAAATGTATCCAAAAAACAGTGCACGTTCTGATTTTCAAGGCAGCGCCAGGGCGCATCTTAGTGTGGCCAAGATGTGATCTTGCAAACAGGTGTGCGCCTAACAGGCATTACTTCCGGATGTGAAATCCGCTCCTGCGGTACTCTTCGACCTCATTCTTCTTAAAATTTGACATGGTTCCCAACAGGCTTTGCGTCATGGGCCGCTAGTCCGTCCTGTTTTTTTCCGATCGATAGAGCTCTGAATTCTGGGACTTGTATGCTCGTTTTTCCTCAGTGTGTGTGTGTAGGGTGTGCTCTATGTTCCCGCGTGTAGGCAGCTGATTGCTAAAAGAAACTAAGCAGAACTGTCTGCAAAAACAATAGTGGCGCAAGAGCCGCACATTCCCCTGGGCCGCGTGAGGGCTCAATGAAAAAGCTTCCTAAACACAATGTTATGGGTCATCCTTTTGGGTGTGAGTAAAAGTGCACACCTTTTATTCTGACCAGGACCCAGCTTTTTAAAAAGGCGTCAATGCACGTATTTTTTCGCTCTTTGAGAAGCCACAATTTGAGCGCCACGCCAATCGATCAATTGCGTTTGTAATCATTAATAAGCTAAAATAAAGAAAATACTTCGGAAAGCGAAATATAAATTCCACCTAATTGCACTACCAGCTAGCTGAACAAGACGGAGGGCATTGCTCTGGGGAGGGAGGAGAAGAAATGTGACACGGCCGCAGCAGGGGGCGGAGCTGGGAGAGCGGCGATGAAGCAGGGGCCTTTGAAGTGAAGCTAAGCTAAGCTAAGCTAAGCTAAGCTTCAAAGGAGTGGGAGGAGTGCTGCTGGGGAACAGATGGCGATTTGATGATGTGCACGCGCATTTTAGGTCAAAGCGCTTGCGCATTGACCTAAAAGCGCACGGGCACAGCATCAAATCGCCAGTAAATCGCCAGTCTAGGTAAACCTTGTTTAAGCCCCTATAGTCTCGCTCAATGCGCAAGCACATTGAGAGGCGAGACCTAAAAAATGACACTTAAGGGAAATGAAATACAAATGTGGACTTTTGTTATATGATGAGGAGATTTAGGATATTGGTTTTCAATTTATTATAGCCGCGCTCATCTTTGATAAGCATACTAACTATTGTCAAGCAGTAAGTAGATTCCTGTTCTTTTTGACAGAGTGCCCTTGAAGACTGCCTGGGCTGCTCAAAGCCTTCCCCTAATGGACTAGATTGTGCCGGTGTGAGGTTCCTTCATTGCCAGCTGTCTCACCTTTACTAGTGTAACATAGGCGCACAACCTGGTATTTTCATTTTGATACGACAATTTCCAAGCTGCCAGAAAATCCTCAATGGAATCCTAAGACTGCTAAAAGCACATGATGAATTCCTGGGTCATGTAAAGTTACAAAATTATATTCTTGAGTAATATCAAAAACGAGGCTTGAACTACAGCCACACATGCAACTGCTGTGCAGCTGTATCGCTGTGCTTGGAAAGTTAATATTGGGAGGCCGCATCCACAGGGTCCGGTCCAACCAATTTGGGCATACTACTATTACTAGCTAAGAATGGCCAATGATGTGCAGTGACAGCAGAGTATTTTACGGAGCCTTCAATAATCCATCCAGCCATACTCGGGAACCTGCATGACAACATTTCCTTTCTCTTGATATTTCAGCAAATGCCACAAGGTTGCTTCACACTGTCGCACAGTCTGCCCAGCCTTCATTAGCAAGAACAAGATCGAGTATTAAAATCACCTCCTGTCTCCATCATATACAGCATCCCATACTCATAATGCCAAATGATGAAAAGAGACAGGTTGAGACTAAGTGTATATATATATATTTATATAGGATGGTGTGGTAGCATACAGAGGAACAACTATCAACTGCAGAAACCGTCAACCAGCATCAAGTATCATATTATGACACACACCTCAAAATGTTTACATTTTGAGGCACGCATCGGGAATTGTCTTCACTCAAGGCTCGTTTTGCAAATCGCACAAGAAAACTAAATGATCATGCACTCCCATCATCCCTCCTATCTCGCAACACAGGTTCATAACAAACATGGTAAAACTCTTAGCGAACACCAAGGGCCAAATCTGCTTCATATTCAAAGGCAAACAGACAAAGAAATTCAAACTAAATAAATTCCTGAAGCAATGGGACCTTTCTCATTTCTTCTGAAATGTGCAACAATGTTTTGCAGAGACACCTGCACTATAATCCGTTTTAAGTGCCACAAACTAAAAGAAGTGCAATTCCCAACATACCTAATGTAGGCAATTCATTCCTATTAGCTCAGGCTGGTATCATACTAAAAGTAGCCCACTTCAGTGCCAGGGTTGAAAGGTCATTCTAGGCTTTCATTTCAGGTTCATTTACTTTATGTGATGTTGTAAACATATACCGGCCACCTTCAGGAAGCAATAGTTTTCAATTCAGCATCATCAATAGCTTAATTCTGGTCTTTCATTGCAGCCCTGCCATGTTTCCTAGGTCCACGCGTAATGTGCTTCCCCAGACCAGATTGTTTTCCTTTGAATTCTGGTATTTGTAGTCTTGTTTATTCCATTATTAACCCATTGCCTGCGCTGAACGTTCCGTGCTAGTGCGAAACGTTCTATTGCGCGGACGGGGCCGCGACGTTCAACGAACGTGCGCAGCACTACCGAGGTAATGCATGCGACGTCCGCTGAACGTCGGCAGCAGCGATGGGGTTAAACAGGGCTACTAGTTCCAGAATTCACAGGAAAAAAACCTTGGTCCTGGGAAACTTGGAAGCAATGCCATTCTACAGCTAGACGGGGACAGATAAAAGTTCAAAGCACAGCCTGCGGCTCTGCCCATTGTTCTCCTCGAAAAGACATGAAAAAGAGATTATGCAATACTTTGGGATGAAGAAACAAAAAGGTAATGTTTTTTCTATGCAAAACTATAACAAACAAGCATTGGCATAGCCAATAGCTCTCGCCTTTGGGACCTTATAAGTGTTTAGCCATGCAACACATTATCAGAATACCCAATGTATCACAAAACCCAAAAACAATTAAATTAAAACGGTCTGATAATTATCAACTACCTTCCGGAGAGTCCTGGATGCTCTTTGTTCCATCATCTGTGCGGCGCAAGTCTGACTGTGCCCCGGGGCTAATCTAGTTTGTGCACTGGGGTAGCTATTTACAGCTGTCACAGTTTCAGCCAATAACAGTGACTCCAAGTTGGAGCCTGCCAAAGGCTCACCAATGAGAGTAGAATTAAGGTGGGCCTACTGAAACCTGTGATGCCCTGAGGGTAAAAACCAGATGAAGTGAGAGCAATACTGCTAGTCTTTCTATCCAATCCGAAACTGGTAACTGTTTTCAAACTAATTTTAAAGCGCAATACAGTTTATATGGCCACACAGCCTATAAACTACTGACAAGCTCTCAATAGCCAATCGTTTGATATGCTTAACTTCAACCAGTCCACAATGAGCTCAGTTTTCTATTACTTTAAAAATATGTGTGATCCTATGGTCGAAAAAACAGGTTTGCTTTGCGAATATGTTACGAAACACCTGGCACCCGTTAAGATAATACTGTTGATGGTGTGTGAAGAAATTCTCCCTAGACAATTTGGAACCAGTCTGCTTTGCTGAGGAGTACAAATTTGTTATGTAATGAATTTCATAATTATTACACTTTTAGGTGGTTTTGCGCTACTGGCAGTTTAAAAGGTTCGTCACAGGAACACTTTAAATGATACTTGGAACACGTTCAGGTAGTTTCTTGTGGTGGCTGGGTCATAGGACGTAAGACTATTTTACATCAATGGGAAGGCTTCCTCGCTCGTAGATGATTAGTATATTTTGCAGCAATGTTGAATCAGCGCTGCACGCTAGTTCACACGGTTGTAGGTATACATGCCAGTTCAGGGCACATGGGGTGCAGGGCAGTGCACCAGAGGGCGGTGTGTAACTGAACTGGTGAGAAGAGGGCATGTGGGAGTCTTACCGGCGCAGGCAGCTGACGCTGAGCCACTGCAATGTGAAAGTTGATGTGTTTGCACAAGCATCAGCTGAGCAGCAAGCAGTGCCGTATTAGTCCCCGCCAGTGGCATCTCCACAGAAACGAGAGGAAAGCTTTTATGACTCATCTACACTCATGCAACTTCAAATACACACTTCAAGACAACATTTTTGTTAACCTCTTAACTTTTAAGGTCAGTAAAGTCTTAAATTTCGGAACACTAAGTATTCTTGATTTTACCAGTATTTTGACAGGCTTGCCTTTGTCTTCCGATGGAAATACATTTTGGGAGATTGTTATAAAGCATACTGGTGAGGCACTATGAGCATACAGCGCCATCAATGCTGCTGAGACAGTGAACTTATTTACAGTTTTTGTTTTAAAGACTGCAACGTTTGGACCATAAAAGCTGTGAGCTTGCAGGATTCTGCTGTGAGAAAAAGCCGGACGGGCTACTAAAATAGCAAAGAAAGGCGCTCAGTGATACGGAGTGGAGCTCAGAAATCGAGCAGGAAAACAAACAAGCATTTACAATGCAATACATTTCGCAACCCCAGGTCAGGATTCGGGCTGGTTCCGCAATGGCGGGTTGAAGCCTGACTTGTTTGTCACAAGCACTGATGCTGGCTCTGGTGGCCCCGACTGCACCCTGCACCTCCTAGAGATGATGCACAGCTCCGAGGCACCTGCTGGTGAAGCGCCTTTAAGGGCCAAAGATGGCATGCATGTTTGCTCGTGGTAAAATGCAGTTCACAAATATTTCTAGGACTAGGATTTCTTGACCTACTTTAGTAAATTCTTGTGAATTCATGAAAGCCGTAAATCTTCACTAATGCAAGGGCTTATAAAATAGGTGCACTTTTCAGATTTCGTTATTAATTGGGCTCCTAATTAGGTCTGTCTCTCTCTATCAATCGACTGGCTTCACTATGAGTGACAGCATTCTGTTCTTTTACAAGGAGCATATTGGGACACAAAGTAGTTTTGTTCAGTGCCAGGAACTAATGTGGCAATGTGTGCTTTTTGATACCAAAACTTTTGTTTGCCTTTTGCCAATGCTTGTTATAATTGTGAGGGCCCAGCAGCTCCCACACCAATAAGGTATTACAAAAACCATGCCAAAACAAGACACGCACGGACTAAACCAAAAGGCTGATCATCAATTTCAAACCTGCTGACTTTGCCAATGCTTGTTTATTTTTAGGTTTCCTAGAATCTTGTTGAAACTGGTTACATCGATTTTCCATTAGGATTATTTTTGGAAAATACTAGCATGCATCAACACATTTAATAAATGATGCTGCAAAGAAATGGTATGTAAAATTTTACAGTAGTTTAGCAAAATGCGTTTTTTTTTTGCATCTAATCGGAGAGCATTCTGGACACATTATACATAGCCTCATACTGCTAAACTTTGGAGACATATGTACACAGGTTTATACTGCAATCGCTGCCAGTAGTGCAGTCCAAGCTTACAACATTACCTTAGACACTCACCACAATCATAAAGACTTTGCATTAATGATCCATGAATACAAGTTTGTACAGCATTAGCACATAAACACAAATTACCCTAACTGCAAGCAATGCCCTTCCCTGATCCATAATATGGTACTGTAAACTGGCAACCAAAGGGTTTGTGCTACAGGGGGGTTGGACCTACCTGTCCTGAGGACAAAATACACATGCAAACTTGTTCTTGACCCCAAACAATATGTCCTGGTTGTCAGGCTATAGGAATTCCACATTCCAGGTTGAGAGGTGGTTTGGGTATCCCTG
The DNA here is from genome assembly GCF_964261635.1 of Lissotriton helveticus. Lineage (NCBI taxonomy): Eukaryota > Metazoa > Chordata > Amphibia > Caudata > Salamandridae > Lissotriton > Lissotriton helveticus. The sequence continues at coordinate 1,848,285,417 of NC_136065.1, read as the reverse complement.
AACTTTTCCATTATTATACTGCATCACATTTGCAACATGTGACACTCTGGTTTGCTAATGTAGACAACTGGGGGAAAACACTCCTGGGGAACTCGTACAATGGGCGCCCTGCCTCATACCATGCTTGGTAGCATTGTACCTAAAGATTGCCCTTGTTTGGTCAAACAAGCAAGTAAAATACAGAAAAGAGTAGTAAACACTACACTTCCCTTTAACCCCTTCGCTGCGGTGTTAATTTTGCTGCGGTGCGAGGGGGGATGAGGGAGTGGGGACGCGGTGCCCATGACGGCTCCCGGCCGTCACGAGTCACGGTAATCAAGTGCTCATGACGGCCGGGAGCCGTCCGAACTCCACCCACTGATTAATTCGCCAGCACAGGGAATTAATCGTGTGTGGGCAGAGTGCCAACGTTCGGACGGCTCCCGGCAGTCATGAGCACATGACTACCGTGACTCATGATGGCCAGGAGCAGTCCTGAGCACGGAACGAGTTAATCCCAGATATCCCTCTTTGTCACTATGGCCATTAAAGATATTAATAGAGGCATTCCCATGGTTAAATGGAGAGATGGCAGTTGTATAACAGTAGGGTATTTATATATTTTATATCTTAAAGGAAATGTATGGAATTGGCCCTGGACAGTTCCTACATCACACAAGCCTGGCACGCAAGTATCATTGGGTGGATTTGGACCACCTCCCCTGGGACACCCTGCCCCACCAAACAGAGGGGCTATAACAAATATCCTAGCCCTGGTAGGTGGTAGGCGACTAATTGCTAACCTAGATTAGCCTTAGTTCATTATAGAGGGAGGAACAAAAAGTCAATGGGAAAGAAGTGGTCATTGGGGTGCTCTATACTGCTAAAGGTCTATGAGTGGAACAAAGCGTGGAAGCAGGTCGAATATATATCACCTACTGCATGCTTCAAGTTGGCAGTTTCATTACTTACACAAGACCCACATTACACCTAACAATTTGGCGAAGATCTACACAGGTAGGATGTCTGTCTGCCAGTAGCAGATGTGCAGTAAGGGAAGCATATTTCTCACATATGGTGTGGAGATGCCAGAAAATAGTTTTTTAAAACAAAAAGTGGTTAACTATTTTTGCTCAGCTATAGACTTGCTAGCTGTTAAAAGTATTAAACAATCCTTTTGGGTATATTTCCCCCCCCCAAAAAAGGAAAAACGAAATGGAATCGCTGGTTATTATCCTTTGCTAAACGACACACAGAGATCCATTTGTCATATTCTAAAGACCCCAAGAAAGATCTATGGATACGTGACTTACTTTAATGGGCGCTGGCTGATGAACAGCATATAGAGGCCACAAGAACATTGATGGAAGACCCAGCAGAATGGTCAGCAATGATGGTCAAGCTAGTAGACCCTCCCAATAATCGACTACCATGAGAACTGATGTTTTCACCAGTTCATTGACTTGATTGGTTTTCATTTTAATATGAACATTGATTGTAGCTGAATGACCTGTGAACTGTGACTCAAAAAGAGATGATATTGTGGGCAAGGTGTCATTGTATGCTTATTACTGTATTGCACCAGGAATTTGCTGTTATGGTAAAATTTCAATCAGAAGTATATTAAAAAATATTGGCAGAGAAAGAAAGCAGGGATGAAAAAGAAGTTGAAAGAGTGAGATACGGGGAAGGAGTGGATACAAGAGGCGCTAGTTGCAAACAAGTCTAGGCTTGCATTTGTATTTGGCGCCCCTGACAGACAGCGCCTGCCGTGGGCTCTCATAGCAAACACTTGAGCTTGGGCACTTACTCTTTTACACATTAAGCACTCAGCAGCACATCCGGCCTGAGGGAGAACCAAACAGTTTTCGTATAGCAAATAAATGATTAGCAGTTGTGGAGCTTCTAAATACTGTGCCAGGTTCCGAATTCTTAGGTTATTTTAATCATTTCTTTTCAGAACGGTCTATAAAGCCTCAGGCTTTTTAATTACATATTTTCGAAATTTATCCTGTAAAATCAAACTATTTGTAACGTTTTTTTTTTGTTCTCATAACATAAATCCTGCTTGCCTTCTAGATAGCTCGGTGCAATGCTGGAGCGATATCAAATGTTCAGAAGGCTGCGTTTACCCTTCCGTCGAGGCCTGTAAGATTGACAATTAAAATAACGATTTCTGCAGCTTTTTATCTCCAACGCTGAAATGAAACGAGAATTCAGTGGTGCTTCAAGGCGTTGCTCGCGGGATTTGGGCTGCCAGAACATTTTACTCTTCTCAGCACATATCCGGAGCTTCCTCGCTACTTACTCAAGAGCTGCAGCAGAAGCTGTGCGGGCTTCATTCTTAGTGGCCGCACAGAGCTCAGCATCCCCGGCGTTGCCTCCTGGCCTCATCCCACACTTTTGGCTTTCTTCAGAGAGCCTGCATGGGCACCATGTGATCAGTAGGTTCAAAGGTCACCAAGGAGGCTAGATAAAACATTAAGCACGTCCAACAGGATTCATTTACAGGAGACGCAAAAAGGTGGTTTTCTCTTCTTAGAATTAAAGACATACAGACGAAAACTGAATGGTTTTGCTCTCTGTACCTTTCCAGAACAAGCGCGCGCCACTGCGGAAAGGCAGTCGCTTGTTTATATTTGCATCGCGCTTTCACTTTAAGTGAAAGCACAATGCAAAAATAAACACACGGCTGATGTTGAGATAAGAAATTGCTTCATGACAGCTGTGAAGTGGACGAGCCAGTCCGGATGGGCTGGATGAAAGGGAGAAAAGGCAGTGGCCAAAAAGCATAATATTCAATAGGAAGCCAGCGTTTAGCATAAACGATGACGCAACCCAATGAAAATGATGGGCGGGGCCTCAAGTCCCCTTCTGAAATCTCCTCTCCCCCTATAGGTCTCTCCGAGCGAGCAATGCATGCGCTGCAATGCTAGGGCGAGACCTAAAAATAGTGCCCTGAAATAAATAGTTAAGCACTAAAGTGGAACAATACCAGAAGTTAGGCATTGCTCCGTGGGAGGAAACAAATGAGCACATGGCAGGACAAAGAGGAACTATGACCTATTAGCAAGCAAGCCTTTTTAAAGGACAATTACAGTAATGAATAAAAGGACAATGGGCAGGCAGTAAAACGATAGAGTGAATACAGTATGTCTCGAAGAGACAGCAAGTGCGCTACCTAGGATCATCCTAACCAGTAAGAAAGGAAATAGCACTCGTCATCCAAGGAGGACTACAATCATGAACAAGCATTTACAAATAGGTCTCGCATTTGCAAAATTTAGAGCTATCAGCATTGTAAATGACAATCCTTTTATTTATGTGTTGCTTTTGAAAACAGATAAATAAAGGCATTGGCATTTACAATGCCAATAGCTTAATCTCTCGTAAATGCGAGACCTATTGCATTTGCAATAGGTCTCGTATTTAAGCGAGTTTGAGCTATTGACATTGCAAATAATGTGTTTTATTTAGGTTTCAAAAACCAAAACATAAAAGGCATTGTCATTTGCAATGCCAATAGCTCAAACTTGCGCAAATGCAAGACCTATTGCAGTGCCAATGCAATAGGTCTCGCATTTGCGAGAGATTAAGCTATTGGCAGTGTAAATGACAATGCCATTTATTTATCTGTTTTCAAAACCAAAACAAACAAAAGGTTTGTCATTTACAATGCCATTAGCTCTAACTTTTGCAAATGCGAGACCTATTGCATTTTAAATGCTTGTTTCATATATGTCCATGCACTGGCTTTTAGGTGTGTGCAGTTATTTTGCCTCGTGGTCAGTCTCTGGGCTCTGGATGAAACACCAGTGGCTGAACACCAGTCATGAATAAGATAATTCCTCCTTTTGCTTCACAGAATTGTTTCTCAAATCAATTTGTAGAAAAACTTAACACTTTTCAGCATTAATTGTAATGTTCGTTGTATTTTTTAATATTTTAGTATCTTTATTTTACTTCAGTAGTATGTGTGGTATCTACATCTATCCAATAAAACTAGGAAAGCTTAAAACTTCTAGAGGCATATTATTAAGTTTTATACAAAACATACACTACGAAGGGGTGCCCGCAGCAAAATATACCTCATAAAAGCATTTATGATAATGGCGAGTACTAATCCTTTTTTTCTTTTACTCTTACATGGCTTTGTGAACCAGTCCAAAACGTCCAACTCCCTATTAGTAAAAGTGCAATGAGGGCACATTCCTTTCTATTCATAATAAGTATATAAGAATATTACCTGAATAGCCCCTTTTTATTCTCTTTTTAGAAGTTCTGGGGCAAATTCACAAAGGCATGAGTGTGTAAAAAAGTACTGGCAGAGCAGTACTTTATGTACTCCTAAATCCCCTTGTGCATTGGCCCCGAGATACACATTTTTAAAGCGTGTACCATTAAAAATGTTTCAATACACCTGTGTACGTTCATATACTTTTTCACGTTATTTGATGCATGTAACAGTGAAATAATTATAGGGGAGACGATTAAACTGCAAGGACACTTTAAAATGTACATTTTAGCTTCTAGTTAAATGAGACTGAGGATTACAGGCCGCTGCACATCTAAAACACTTAGAGAGCAGGCATGAAAGCATGCCATTAGATTCGGAGAAAAAAACACACACACATTAGCAGGTGTGTGAACGGCAAGCTTTGTAGTGAGTCGACTAATTTCAACCTCTTCCTGCAGGTTCACTGAACTTTTACAAACCTGACAGTTTCTGGCATGCAGGTACCGAGCGACTTCACTTTGATTTCAGCATAAGCTCCTCCAAAAAAAGGGGAATCAAAACAATCCAGCAATCAGGACAGACATCGCAAGTGAGTTTTTATTGTAGAGCGGGTCACTGGCGCAGTGGGCCGCTGCTTTCAAAATTTTCGATTGGCGCGCCGCGAAACCTTCAGTGTCATGTCACAGATGAAAAGCGCGCACGCGCTTCTATGCAGGAGATTCTCCCCGAATTCTGAAAATAATTGTATAGTTTCTTTGTTCCTGCCAAAAAAATAGGTGCAGGGCGGCGAAAGAAATTGACTCTCCCACGAATTCGTGGGACCACCCTTTCAGCGCAGAAGAAGTTGTGCTTTTCTTATTACTAATTGCCAGTGCTTTTATCTCTAAATCGCTGTTGTCGCCATTCTCTGTCCTGGTCAGTGCATACAATCATTAATTGTAACGTTCTCGGAAAAACTGATTATGGAAAATCCGCCTAAACAGGACAGATGGGAACCGTAAGTGGCATGTTTAAATAATCTTTACACATACGTGAAGAAGACTGCGAGGGCATCATTAAAGTTTAAGCCAGATAACATTAAAGAATGCGTGCTGCGTTTCAACTGTGCCAATTAAAAGTATGGTAAGATCACTGGGTGATGTAAACCTTGCATATGTGCAGCCCCTTCGTGGCGACAAAGCAGGATGTGCTTTTGATGTGCTTTGGTGTGTTATATATCTTTTGTGTGCAGTATTCTCGGGCTGAAGGCGATAACTTTTAACAAGCATTGGAAATGCAATAGGTCTCGCACCATTAGAGTTAGTGCTTTTAGAATTGTTTATGGGTTTTTTTTGTAAATGTTTAGCATTTTTGTTTCCTGTAGCCAATGCTAAAGAATTACAAATAAAAAAAGCCATAAACATTTCTTAAAGCTCTAACTGAAATGGTCTGAGACCTATTGCACTGTGTGAGGGTGAGGGGTTGAGGATGAGTGAGGGTGAGGGTGAGAGTGGGTGAGGGTGAGTGAGGGTGAGGGGTTGAGGGTGAGTGAGGGTGAGGGGTTGAGGGTGAGTGAGAGTGAGGGTGAGTGAGGGTGAGTGAGGGTGAGTGAGGGTGAGGGGTTGAGGGTGAGTGAGAGTGAGGGTGAGTGAGGGTGAGGGGTTGAGGTTGAGGGTGAGGTGTTGAGGGTGAGTGAGGGTGAGGGTGAGTGAGGTGTTGAGGGTGAGTGAGGGTGAGGGTGAGTTAGGGTGAGGGGTTGAGGGTGAGTGAGAGTAGTTGAGGCTGAGTGAGGGTGAGTGAGAGTGAGGGTGAGTGAGGGGTTGAGGGTGAAGGTTTGAGGGTGAGGGTGAGCACACAAGCTTAGGAGTATGTCTTAGCACAACTTGCCCTCACCAATCACCTTTCACTTCTCAGGGCCTATGGACTTTCAAGGCTACAGATAGCATCTGCCATGTGCCTTAGAGGAACATTTATGTTTTAAAAATGTATTTGACAAATAATTATCGATCCATAGTTCAGCGCCGGCGAGATTATGCATTTTTGATATTTTTTGTTGCTGCACAGGCACTCGTGAGCATCATCTTTACCAGACTATACTATGGGTGGGCCGAGAGTTAGGCAGTCCAGGATCTGGGTGTTGCCATTTTAGAATGGCCCCTTACTTGCCAACTGATGGAGAATTGTTGGGTGGTCTCACTACTACTCGCTGATCTTGTAATTCATGCTCTAATACAAATGAACACTAAATAGCTTTTTATTCACCATCTCAGCAAGAGGCCAACAATTGAATAAGCAGAGTGTGAACCCTTCAGTGAACAGCACCAGTGTAAGTTGTGGATGACTTGAGGATTGTCGCTCATATTTTAACAGATTCGTAACTATTTCACATACATCTTTTTAGTACGAAAGATTCGCTGTTTTTTATTTTCTCATCTCTGATGCATTTTACTTGTTTCTTTTCATTCCTGCATAAACCATAGAGCCAACTCGGCACAAACGTGTTATAATGTGGTCAGAGGGAGGGGCACTAGATGACGAGATGTGGACTACCGCCACATTATGCAAGCTTGCCAGAGCCTCTGTGCCTTGTGGTAAACTACAGCTGTTCTTGAAGTGCTCAGAGCTGCTTCTTCATTCAACGTAAGCCATCGCTTCACTCCAATGAGAGCATCTGAGCATCCTGAAATTGACGTCCTTTGCATAATAAAAGTGTTTACATACCTCAAGCTTCTTTCTCTAGGATTCTTTCTGTAGGATTTCCTTCTGTTTCCTGCTCAATGGTTTCTTCAATGAAATGTTCTTAATTGCTTGTTTCTTTGCTGATTTTTTGGAGAGCAGAACTAGAGCACAGCTTGTAGCTACTCCTTTCAGTCTTTCGTCATATTTCAGTTACTGGTGCGTGTACTGCATCATTGAGGCACACGGCCCTGGTGCTGGGTGTGCAGGGTCGATTTTTACATTGACACAAACATGGGAAATAAGTGGTGCAAATTGAAATTATACTGTTTTCGTGCATGCTATTTAAAAAACAAAAATACGCTATTCCCTCAAAGTTATTACCAGCAAAATAACGAGAGTGTAGTTTGCACAAAGCTCTAAAATAGCACTGGAAACAAAGACAACAAGTGAAAGCAAGTTGCGGTAAAGCGGGTTTGGGCTTTCATTTAATGTTATTCCCGAAATGTGCTCCAGGCAACACGTTAATCTCTTTGTACGTCGTGTTTGTGCTGCATATTTGGAGGCTTGACAATAACATGCTAGTTGGGGCTGAGCAACACCAAAATGGTTAAAGGGACTGTAAGAAGGGACGGTGCAAGGAAAACAAACTGCGAGGGGCGGAAAGAAGGAGACAATGTAAAAAAAATTCAAATGAAAAGAAGCGAGACGGGTCAATTACATGTTCCCTCCAAGCGCAATGCCGCTGCCAGCAGCGGCAGAGCAAGAAAGTCAGCACAAACAAACGGTGCGAAGAGGTGGCTCAACATATAACGATGCCGACTTTGGAGAAGGAGAACAGGGTTCGAGCCTCAGCGTGGGCGGCATCATTAATTATAAATTAAATAAACTGAGATCTCCTGCATATTAAATATAAATAAATAAACAGCGTGCGTGGGGTGAGGGCAGGAAGCTGCCAGCTATTTAAAAAACAAAAATACGCTATTCCCTCAAAGTTATTACCAGCAAAATAACGAGAGTGTAGTTTGCACAAAGCTCTAAAATAGCACTGGAAACAAAGACAACAAGTGAAAGCAAGTTGCGGTAAAGCGGGTTTGGGCTTTCATTTAATGTTATTCCCGAAATGTGCTCCAGGCAACACGTTAATCTCTTTGTACGTCGTGTTTGTGCTGCATATTTGGAGGCTTGACAATAACATGCTAGTTGGGGCTGAGCAACACCAAAATGGTTAAAGGGACTGTAAGAAGGGACGGTGCAAGGAAAACAAACTGCGAGGGGCGGAAGGAAGGAGACAATGTAAAAAAAATTCAAATGAAAAGAAGCGAGACGGGTCAATTACATGTTCCCTCCAAGCGCAATGCCGCTGCCAGCAGCGGCAGAGCAAGAAAGTCAGCACAAACAAACGGTGCGAAGAGGTGGCTCAACATATAACGATGCCGACTTTGGAGAAGGAGAACAGGGTTCGAGCCTCAGCGTGGGCGGCATCATTAATTATAAATTAAATAAACTGAGATCTCCTGCATATTAAATATAAATAAATAAACAGCGTGCGTGGGGTGAGGGCAGGAAGCTGCCAGATATGGAAATACCAGCATCAAAGAAAACAAGACGGAGGGAAGAGAGGGGAGAGGGGAGGGGGGAGGAGAAATGCGACACGGCGGGAAGGGGCAGGCAGGATGACTCAGGGGAGGGGGCGGAGCGGGGCAGAGCGGCATGTGGGTGTGAAGAAGCCGGGCCTTTGCAAAGGTGTCGGAGGAATGCGGGCGGCTGTGCACGCGCTTTTAAGCTCAATGCACATGCGCATTGAGCTTAAAAGTCACGGGCACTGCAAGGAATCGCCACGATTCCTTGCAAGTTAGATAAAGAGTAGATGAGCCCCTATAGTCTCGCTTGCTCGATGCGCATGCGCATCGACAGGCGAGACCTAAAAACGAGTGGTGCGCGCGCCACACCGAGACATCTGTTTCCTATTATCCCACATGCCTCTGCGCACTATAATTGCAAACAGATGTCGGCCCTGCGGGTAACCGACACCAATAAGCCACGGGCGGAGCAATGCGCTCGCCATTATCCAATTCCGTGCTGTCTTTGTTAACATAGAGGCTTCGCCAGAAAAGCGCATGCGCGCTGTTACAGGCTCGACCTAAAAACAATGTGGAATCCTTACAAAGACCCTGCCCTGGACAGAAGACAAAGGCACAGATCAGACACAACCATCACGGACACAAGGAGTACTGCAGTAAGAGATAAGCAAAGGAAGAAGCTTGAAGTGCCTGATCAAACATGCGAGGTCTAGAACCGGAGGGGGCATTCTATAGGAAAAATGCTACATCAAGTACTGTTATAGTTTTCCCTTTTTCTTTTCTCCCACATCCCTGACCAAAATGTTTGTAATATGTACTGTTTTCCTCATGCTTTAACCCTTATCAGCAGAGGCAGACAGTTCAAATGTTAAATAAAAACAGGAATGCAGTGAAGAAGCAATACTCCATTCATGACACAGAATGCTAGGAGCTCAAAGTAATAGTAAATATTAACTAGAACACGTAGCTAGATTTCTAACTGTCATTAGGAACTTATAGCATAAGGTAATTGAACAGACAGCAATTTCCCTTGTCACATGAATATTCGATATTATGTCTGATCAGCTTGGCATAGACATAAAAATCGGCAGAGGTCGCACATATCTCAAAATAAGGTAAACAACGCAAGAAGGAAAACATGCGTTCATCACACCTCAGTGGAGGCACAAGCACTGAGTAAACAATAGAATCTGCACGAATTTTGGGAAAGTCAAGAAAGTAAGAAAGAGCACTGCAGGGTCTTGGAATGCACCCAGTTTCCTACCAAATAAAATATATCCACATTCTGACTTTGGAACATGGTGGGGGGGTCCTTTCCAGGCTCTACCAAACATGAGGTAGGGTTTAAAGCTTAGAGCTCGATTTGGCATTTCAACAATTTTCATCACAGAATGCTTTGGCTTTCACGTGGCTATTCGCAAGTGCAGGATGCCACTGTTTACTTTGCTTCTTTAATGCCAAAGCATGTTTGTACTACCGGGTTTGGCTCTCTGAAGGTGGAGCAGACAGGCACAAGGAAAGGAACATGGGCAGAGTGAACCAATGAGACGCTATTTCACTCAACATTCCGTTTACAAAGGAAACACCCCACTGGGACTCACGCAGATGTTCACACTATTTAAAATGTATGCTAACTTCCATTAGCCAAGGAAGCAACATATCTGCAACAGAGGGCATGGTGGATATCGGTCTATTAATAATTTTCTCTGTCTCTGTATTAATGACATTTCTCCAATAACGTGAGGCAGCTGCCTACAGGTGGTTATATCATTACTTTATCAGACTATCACCTTACATCCAGAAAGGAAATGCAATCCGCCAAGAAAGATTACAAAGAACCCGCTGGCCAGGCAAAACAACTCCACAAATGGTTTGAAATGTACATATAACTAACAAACCAAAACTCCACTACCTTTACACCAACTCAAGAACTCTGTGAACCTCTATATCCACTATTTAAATACAAAAACTAACATTGGTGGGTCCATTACTAAAAACTCCAAAGCCATCACCTCTATCCCCACTAACCACCTCACATTGCTCAAAATACTACCAGTCAGTGCACCCCCAACCTTCAACTAATTTCATCTCACCTCATCAAATGTAGTCATAATCCAAACCAACAAACCCCATCCACCTGGCAATAAGTCAAATACTCTAGCAACCCCTTCCCGCTCCACTTATTGAACACCCACATTAAAACCTTAGCAGAAGATAGCTCATGTGTCATGAATCATCAACTCCTCTCTTCAATTAGGTATATACGGAGAGAGAATCGGAAACAACTTATCAGCCCCCACTTTACAAAGAAAACCAGGAACCAACATTAATGTTTAACTAGATACTCACATCTTCCTTTTCTTTTTGGCATAAAACACTGAAATGATCATTAGATCATAAAGGACAAGCATTTGCAATGCAATAGGTATCGCATTTATGAGAGTTTGAGCTATTCACATTGCAAATAACAATGCCTTTTATTTTTGTTTTTATTTTTAAAACTTAAATAAAAGGCACTCATTCACAATGCCAATAGCTTAAACGCGCGTAAATGCAAGACCTATTGCATTGCAAATGCTTGTTCTAGACAGGTTACAGCAATGTAACCAATAGGCGCCCAGCATGCAGGATGGGATGGGCTCTGAGAAACAGGCTCAGCCCTGACTGGGAAGGGCTAACACAAACATCACCAACAGGAGCCGACGCTTGAGCAAGTGTATCTGTTCCTCCTAACAAAGAACAGTCAGATCATGATCTGATGTTTATTGAAACAAAGCGTTGTATATGCTGGGAAATAAAGTTCAAATGTTTCCTGCACTTGCTTCTTCTCGAGAAGAGCCCAGATTGCACCTCGCGAAGCGATATATTTTGCTACCTTCCTATGTAATCGAGTTTGCCCGAGAAGTGTTGGTAATGCTAGTTAAAAAAACAACCATTTGCAATGCAATAGGTCTCGCATTTGCGAGATTGAGCTATTGACATTATAAATGACAATGCTTTTTATTATTGCAGCTTTTTTAAACACAAATAAAAGGAATTGCCATTTACAATGCCGATAGCTCAAAATCTCGCAAATGCAACACCAATTGCATTGCAAATGCTTGTTTCTGTTTCCAGCTCTGATCCCTCTATATGTAGGGTAAACACATGTACAAGGCTGCTTACACAAAAACTACTGAAAAGAATCTCTAGTTGACATGTTTGTAATACCTAAAATGTCGAGTGAAAATAAAGATGTCACAGTCGAACATTGGACCAAGACGATGCACCATTGATGAAAACATTTGGACACTAGGTCAGCATTATGAATGGCCAGTAAATAGGGCCTACAGTGAAGTTAAGATAAGGTATTGGTTCCGGTTATAAAGTAATATCCATTTGCCAACAAAGAATGACAAACAGTGCAAAGATGTCATTTCCGCATATAGTGCTCCCAGGTGCTGTGTGAGGCATGCACTGATCTAGCAGCATGAAGTCACAGGTTTCTTTCAGAGGCTGCTCCTAGCCCATGTGGTGCAGTGCTCGGTGGGCTCCTATTGGAGTGGCCTTGGGGCCTCCAGGAGAGACGAACGATGGTGCAGTGCCACTACAGGGTCTGTTTTGCTGCGTGATCACAGCAGCCAACCAATCAACAGCAGGGCATTAGAAGTAAATAGCATATCTAGCCCTTGTTCTTTAACAAGTTGTATTGTTGCAAAGACATGCGTTGCCGAACCACCCCAGGGCCTGTTTCAGGATGCACCAACAGCAAGTCTCTGGGTTATATGTTCCCGCCATGGTGGCCTGACAGAGTTTACTGCACTCATAAACAGTTCCCCTAACCCGCCTTTAGCTCGATAGCAGGGAGTGTCTAATCTGCAAGCGTGACTTTCGTTGGAATTCGCCAGGGCAATGTTGAAGAATTTATTTTTTAATTTTACAATGACAATTCTTCACCGAGCCACTAGATGGCTGAAAAGGCGCTCATATGAATTTAAGGTTGTGCTCTGCTCAAATACGTGGACAGTCTGTGATTCTGTACAGTGTATTTTCCCTCCCATATATCAGTTAACCCTTATTAGTGGAGCGTAGTCTGCAGTATTTTTTTCTGTACTGATTACACCTCGTGTGGCTCAGAGGAATGAATAAATCTGACTCCAAGAGGAAAGTGGCTTTGATTGATTACTTTTTCTAAATTGTATGGTATGGCTGAGGCATTGAAAATGCACACATTTTACTTCTTTTTAACCTGCAACAAAGATACTTATGTAAGTGAGTCCCGCTGACAATTTTTCTGTATTACATACCTACTACCACCTCCCTTGTACTATAACGCGCCTACGGATGTTGGGATTCAGAAGGGAACAAGGAAGAGTGTTCAACATGGGAAAGCGAGGCAGGACTGAGGAGCAACGGAAGGCTGACACCAGCATCAAAGAGAGAAGAGCAGGGGCGAGAGAGAAGAGCCGAGAAGAAAAAGGGGTGCAGCAGCAGGGGGAGAGGGGCCTGCGTGATTGCCTCACGGAAGCGTGCCACCATATGCGTTTTGCCCCCAAAGCTGTGCCGATGGCATTAGGTCTCTCCTATGTAAATGTAGTAAATGTAGTATACTTGTAAAGCGCACAGCTGCCCCAGCAACGGGGCGTCCCGGCGCTGTATAACTCTGGGGAACCCGTCCTGGCTTTCCCTGTGGGATGTTCCCTTGCTGGGAGTCCCCAAGGTGGAGCCAGGCATCCCCGGAATTGGTGGGGCCGTTGTGGAAATTAGGCAAGCTAATGCCCAGAGTTGCCGAGTGGAACCCCTGATTAGAGTAAGCACCGAAGCGAGAATTATCGAGTCCGCTGACCAAGGTCCACGACCCTGCCGCATCGGGAATTGAACCCTGGTCCCAGGCTGATTTCTGCTCTCAGGCCTGCCGCCTCTAACCAGTGAGCCACACTACTCCACAATGCATCGAATGCGCGCTGCGTAGACGAGACCTAAAAAAAAAAAGAAAAAGAGTACAACAAAGAGTCGGCTGAGTGCACTACAACACCGACAATACCTCATTAAAGCTATGCACGCAATACTACTAGCCACAGCTCGTGACAACGCATCCATGTTTTAAGTAACGGCTCGTCCGTGAGGGGCCGGTCCTGGTTTTTGTTGTTGACCCCAAAAGGCATTTTATTTATTCACTGCTCGACTCTAGGTCACCTCTGATCATGAGTGTAGCAGCGCACCGCCAGCTTGTGTGCTCATTCGAGCAGCAGCTGTGTGTACAGTATGACAGCCCGGCTGGTGCTCGGTGATAGAGATGATGCCGGGCAGGGATGGATGCAGCCTCTTCCTGTTATTAGACCAGGCACTGCCGCGCTCATGGGAGCTATGGGTAGCTCAAGGAGCTGCACAGACCCTGATGCAGAGCTAGTCCATGGAGCTCAACCCTTCCCGTGTCCGGGGCAGCTGTCACTACAGTCCTATGTGCTCCAAAGCCAGGCCTCGGCGTGGGGGCTTTCTCTCCCTCTGTCCTCCTCGTGGTCTGCCCTCACAGGCAGGCTCCCTTACCGGAGGGTTGGTCGGACGCAGGTCGTTTCGGTGCTCTCTATCTCCTGCAGGATGCGTTCGTGTTCGGTGATGGTCTCCAGGCTCTCGCTCTCCGCTGCCATGTTGCGCGTTGCTCTGTGGCACGGGCCGTGGGTTGCTGCTTGGCAAGGGGAGCCCACGCCGTGGCCAGCAGGGAGCGTTGTGCTGTGCCTTCGCAACCCAATGCGCTGCCGGGGATTGCCCGTGGAAGGTGAGCGCAGCCTGGAATAAAGACCTGGCAGGGCGCCGGCACGGGCACCTGCTGCGGACAGGTGTACTGTTTGCGTGAGGTAACAGCATCCATGTTTTTGGCGGGCGAATGGATGCCCAGGCTGCTGGGGCCTGCTCTCACCGTACTGCATAGCAGCAAACATAGGGTTGACACCTTTCTCAAGACAAAGGAAAGTGAAAGAGCACCATGCACGCGTTGTAGGCACACCATGAGCCATCGGAGCAGCAAAGAGTCCCCACGAGAGCCGGTAAGTGGGGTGCGGCATGCTGTACACGTAAACTGCGCCGCTCTTGGAACTCGCATGCGCATTAAAAAAATATATATATATGGATTCTTTGTAAACTTACTAGAATTCTGTGGTTATATATATATTTATTTATTTTATTTTGTAGAGTTTTGTACAGCGTATATATATATATATATATATATATATATATATATATATATATATATATATATATATATATATATATATATATATATATTGCACGGGGCTTGCGAGGACGGAAGGGGGACAGGAGATGTGCACATCGTGTGTCCCTTCCGAAGCAAGTCGGTAACAATAGATCTTGCTAGCGACAGCTCTTTCGCGCTGTGTCGCTAGGCAAGACCTAAAAAAAATCACCTTGAATACAACCAAAGTGATAAAAATAGATTCTGACAAAACTACTGCAAAGAAGCAACACCATTAAAATATCTACTCAGTATCCAGGACAAAGGTCATAAAGACACACTAATATTTTTAAACTGCTCCACAGCATTCAGTGCTTTTGAGCATGAGACTACTAAATCGACTTGACATAGATTACAGTATTCACAGAGGTGCCCACACTTAGATGCACTCATTTTTCTGTCTAAAAGGAAACAATTTGTCAAACTAAACAAGTTCACGTCCAATTTGACTAACATTAGATTTAGGTACCTAAAGGCTCATCCATAACTTACATATTTTCAATACATTATGCAACCACTATCAAATGTAATCCCCAGTTTGGTCTTATCAATGTACACAGGTGATACCCAAATTCTAATCACCCTCCACCATGACAGTCAAGATTCTTACTGGAAAGTGGTGGAAAAGCATATTCACAGACAGCACTCCAGAATTCAACCTTAGCAACTGGGCTGCCGTCCTCTCCAGAGCACAGTCTCCTTTCATTCTAGTGACCGAAGACTTAAGCTTGATACCCAGTCAAGGAGCCTCTGCCACAAATATTCTGCTTGGCCTCAGCATGGTTATTTCATACAATCGCCAATAACTCCTTGCTGCAGAGGTTACATTATTTTGTGGTATGGGAGAACATGATTAAATTGCTCACTTCATTCCTCAGAGCGCACCTTTCAAGCCTCCAGCATGCTTTTCCCATCAACTACTTTCCTGACTACTTGTGGCATCCCCCAAGGCTGACCCTTGAGCCTTACACTGATAATGTTTATCTGCACCCACTGACCGAAATTATTCGTTTATTTGGCTTCGACCTAATGGCCTATGCTGATGAAACAACTTGTCATCTACCAGACACAAGGGTTAGCTCTCGACTGCACAACTGGCTGTCTTCATTTGACGATTGAATGGGCATGAATTGCCTGAAATCTAACTATAGAAAGACCAAATTCATGCTGGTTGGGAATAACAACATCTGGACCACAAGTCACCTCTTACCTGGATTGAGAGAATGTCTTATATTTGGGCCTTTCCCAGTCCCTTCTGAGGAGTCTTCAAACAATTCAAAATGCAGCTGCATACCTCCTTTTGCGGAGTCACTAAGTGAATTTATTGGTTGCAGGTCACTAAGAGAATTTAACTTAAAACCATTTGTTTCACCTACCAGGCTTTTGGAAACAAAGCCACACTACCTTCAGCATCTGGTTCATTCCTACATCTCCTCCATGTCTCTTCATCATCCAATCTAATGCTGGTTGCTGTTCCTAGATTTCAGAAAGGCAGTTATGGGTTATGCTCTTTCAAATACCTGGATCCCCAAACTCTGGAACAGTCTCCTCCTTTATTTTACTCAGTTCCTGGCTGAAGCAATTTTTAGCAAACTAAAAACTTGGCTGTTTTATTATCATTTTGAATTTTCTTGGTGTGCATTGGATCTATTCGGGCGGATTCAAGGACTGGAAAGTCCCTTCAGGAGCAGACATGCTCTCTACAAATCCTAAACAAACATTCTTCAGCCATCAACCCATGTACTCAACAAGGAAACGGATGGCCAATTTCTTGTGCCTCTACACCAAGAAAACAGAAATCCTGATATTGGTTCACAAAATTCCATCAATAATTCCTTTCGAATGGCCACAACTCAAACCATTGCCTCATGACTCCTCTCCAGTCTTAGCTTCCTTGGATCAAGTCGCACAGAAACGTGGCATATGCACATTTCTAAAGTATGAATTGTTTTTATTAAAAACTAGCTGGACCCGGCCACGCGTTGCTGTGACTCAGTCTGTTTAAATGGAGAGAAAGAAAAGAGTAAGGGCACGTTTCTAATATATTTAATTTCACAATGCTTGTGGGTATACAATATGTTTTTGTGACTATTGTCACTATGCGTCCCTTGTAGTTGTTGCGCAGCAAGCAAATCGATAGGGTCTGTTCGGGCTTTCGATTAAAAACACGCGCGTATTGTACACAAGTGTATTCTAATCCAACTTTGTGTATCTATAAACACCCGCTAATGTTGCAAAGTAAACCAACTCCTCCCCCCTCCCTCCACCCACTTCCCGGTCTGGCACCAACTGTCCCTCCTAATATATGTAGGCTATTATCTCTATGCGTCCTTTCTTAATGTTGCAAAGTGAACCAACTCCTCCCCCTCTCCCTTCTCCCACTTCCCGGTCTGCCATCCAGACACCAACTGTCCATCCTAATATATGTAGACTATTGTCTATATGTGTCCCTTGTAGTTGTTGAGCAGCAACCAAATCGATAGGGAACTGTTCGGCTTTTCGATTAAAAACGCGCGTATTCGACACGCACGTTTTGGAATCCAACGTTGTGTATATAAAAACACACGTGTATTCGAATCCAACATTGTGTCAAAGTTTCAAAGCAATCGGTGAAGAACTTTCGGAGATTTGCGATTTTGAACAAACTAACATTTACATTTATATTTAAGAAAACAAGAAATAGGAAAAGCAAAAATGCAAAAAGTAAAGAAATTGCCAAAAATTGTTGAAACAAAAAGTATTTATAAAATCATGCAAAGCACGATTTTGTTTATATATATAAAAACACTTTTTAGGCCCTGATGAAGTCGGGATGAATTGTGCTGGTTGGGTCTGCCAAAAAGTGATGTTGAAAATGGACAATGGAAAAAAAGAATTTTTTATGCAATCAATACCCATGTTTGATGATTTATTAAAAAATAAAAGGAAAGACTTTGCATGATCCAAAACTAAAGGAGCGGTTACATCTACAAACGATTGAAAGTGGATGGAATATACTGCTGCCCTCCTAATAATGAAAAAACTTGCCTGACAAGGAGTTCTGTGAGCAGTCAGATCTCTAGGAGTTGGCACACAATTTACAGATAGATTGGGATTTTGACCAGTGCTCTCCAACACATCACTACTGCTACTATTGTGGAAATCGGCATTTGTATGTACTAAGGATGAAAAATGTTCGTTCCTACATAAACGCTTAACTAATTTACATCCAAATCAAAAGGCTGAAGAAAAACGTCTTGCACAGCAGGGGAAAATCTATGGAACAATTTCCCCCAATGCAAAAATGTCAACACTTAAGAGCTTGAAAAACTTGGGAAACATCTTTACAAACAATGTCTCTATTAATGCCTAAGGTACTCTTGAAGTTTGAGATATATCTGTTTTTCCTATAATTGACGTTATTGTTGCTGTTCCCGTTCCTGACAGCTCTTCCCTATGCACCTTGAGACTACATTTGTTCTCGAATATTTGCTGTGCATAATAAATAACTACACATGCACATTATGATGCAACTCTGAACATAGATACAAACAATTAAAGACCCCCTGAAAAATTGATTTTAACTTCAAAGGCAGAATAAACAAACACAAAGTCATCTGACTTCAACTGAAGCATCAGTGACTGTCAAAGCCACCATATTGGTCATTATTTATTATTATTTGAAAGTTTTATATAGCGCGAATAAGACCCTTGCGGGTATCAGAGCGCTTTACAAGGTAAATGTCTTAGATACATAGGTACATGGTAAATAAAGTTTCAGGACATTCAATGATAGTGTAATCACCCTATCGTAGATACATAGGTATATGGTGCATAACAAAACGTTCCATGTATATCAAGCATAATATAGATACAATATCTAGGATACATGGCTAAGGGATCTCATCAGCTGTATTTGCAAGCTACGCGAGGGAGGGGGGTTTAAGGCAAACTCGTTTTGGATATGGGTTTCAGGCATTTGTGGGCGTTCAAACCGTCATCGTCTAATCCCCCCCAACTCCAAGTGGGCCAAGAGTTATTCGAGTTGCTCCACCTCCATTGGCCGAAGACAAACGCCAGACTGCAGCTAGCATCTCTGTCCCCAATCGCTTTCAATACCAGCAGGCTGGGGCAGGCTAAGCAACAGCACATTTTCCAGGGGTCTGGAATTATATAGCACGACTCATGTGAATTTCAGTCATGGACATGAAGCCCGCATGTAAAATCTAGTTTGTCCTATGTGCAACTAGACATGACATTGCTGTAAGTCAGGACAGAGCTGCAGACCACTGATGCCCTAAAGCCAATCAGTGCTCCAATAGCAATTCCGAACCATGTGGGACATATTTAAAGGACTACAATTGGCTAGATGTCCATGAATGAGCCCCCCCCCGCCCCCAGGGTAAATTTAGAATTGCCTTGGGATGAGCTCACAGGGATTAGAGTTTGCTGAAAGTGACAATATTTTTAAAGAGACACTTGGAAATTACATTTTAAAACTGCTTTTAGTAACTTACTGTGCTTTGTGCATTACTTTGAACATTAAACTAACTGTTGTTGTGTGCCTGTTCCCTTCTAGA
Source organism: Lissotriton helveticus (assembly GCF_964261635.1). NCBI lineage: Eukaryota > Metazoa > Chordata > Amphibia > Caudata > Salamandridae > Lissotriton > Lissotriton helveticus. Next base: position 1,848,266,175 of record NC_136065.1, on the reverse strand, counting down.
GTTCCTTATCTAGGTTTAAAGCATAAAAGCTTTCACATTTTCAGTGCATTAAGCAATAGAAGTGTTAACGGTGTGAAGTTCTCTGCTCTTCAGATAAGAGATTGAACTACAACCCACTCTTTGGACCTTCTCATACAGAGGGGATGCCGCCAGTGGGAGGGGATTTTACAAACATTCTGATGACTGGTTAAATGCATATAGTGTTTTCAATTGCAAACAGCTGCAGTGCTGGGACACAAGGTGACACTGTTTAGTCTATGGCTAAAGAGAAAGGAGTCCCCTTTCTAAAAGTAGTGGGGTGACTCCATAGATCCACGTCCTCCCCAGACTTGTGCTTTGCTTATTCCGTATTTCATATGATAAATGTTCATTTATTATAAAATACAAGAGGTTTTGAATTATTTACAATGTCCTTCAGAGAACATTAATTCATCTTGCTTTCGGAACAAACTACAAATAAACAATTAAAAGCTCAATGTTATTGTTTGTGCAAGTATTAATTTGGACTAAATGCCATTGGAAAACATGGTTATTGTACAAGATGAGTTTAAAAGCAACTTTTCTCTTTATAGGACTGGCATCCGTCAGGGAAGAGCAGCTGCTGGTTGGTATACAGCTCCTCACATACTACCGACATCAATACAACCATCAGATTAGCAGTTTCGCACAATCAGCAGCACTTGCGCCTCAAACTCTACCAGTCACATACTGCATGAAGCTTCTCGCAGCAAAGGCTATCTGCCTGGGAGATAAATGAAAGGACTTTGTCACCGACAAGTTTGTACGTGTGACATTGAGATAGGGCAAGTGGGTGACACCATGAATGACTATGGGTAGATAAACAGATGCACGGCTGGATGAATGAATGCATAGACGAGTAACCAAGTACAACAATATATGGACGAGTGACTACAGGCACGGATGGATTCAGGCACTTTAATTTATAATCCAGACCTATTTGACGGTCAATTTTCGGTTTAATATTTGGTGACTAAATGACCTATGGAAAATAGATAAAGTGATCTCTAGCCAAACTTAAAAAAAATAACTAAGAATAAAAGATCCCCAAAATAATTAAATTCTCAATCTGATGGCCTCAAGTTAGCTATAGTTCAACAATTGATTTTATGCCACTATGTAACGGAGGAATTACAGCCAAATGAGGGTTTTTTGGGGGGGGATTCCGCCTCAACCTACATTTTATGTAGCGTGCAGGCGAATTCAGTTTAAACCAGCTATGTCAGTTTGCACTATGTCACAGAGCTGTTCAATCATTAGTTCCTACTTACAACACGGTGCTACACAGCACAGTACACAGCTTCTCTTAAGGTATATTTTAACGTGCGTGAAAAAAAAAACTGAAATCCCGAGAACACATAGTGGCCCAAAAAAAAAATGAAGTTCTTACAAATGAGGATGAAGGAGTTGATTAAAATGTCTGCTGGTCCATTCACTGTATAACAGGTCGTCACAAGAATGCGAAAGCCTATTACACTTCGATGGAAGCCAAATTTAGAGTTTCAAGCATAAAGGAGAATTTCCACAAATACAATTACACGCTAGGCCCACTACACTGGCATGTGGTTACCTGGCACTGAAAACAACAGGTATTAGCATTTACAGATTCAATGTTATTTTTTGCAACCTATGATGAAAAATGGACTCTACTTCCTGAAATTAAAACGCACTACTTAACGATAAACATAAAGACAAGCTTTGGCAAAGCCAATTGATTTGGACCTTTGGAGCTTATTGACTTTGCAATGATTTTTTGACTTTGCAATGATTTTTAGCGAAGCAGTATAGCATAAGTGAAACTGTTAAAAGGGGAGAAAAGGAAAAAACCCTATGAAGTGCACATACAAAAAAAGCACTTTTTTGCCAATCTGAGTTAGATGAGTAAAAAAAAAATTTAAAAAAATGTAAAAAGCACAGAAGCATTTTTTTCCAAAACGGGTGCCGGAAAACAACAAGGAGCAGTGTGGGGGAACAGAAACACATAGGCGCCAGAGTGTAATGTGGACAATGTGGAGCTGGGAGAAGCACACAAGGACAAGCACAAAACGGAGGAGGCGTTGGAGAAGCACACAAGTGAGAGAGAGCAACAAGAGCACAGTGGTGGTTGGGAGAGAGGTACACAGCTGGAAAGCACATACACTCACTGAGTATTAAACCAAAAGAAACAAACATTGGCATAGCCAATATATATCACCTACTCGAGGTATTGGCTTTGTCAATGTTTGAAGCCATGTTGTGCAGCAGCATGGCAGTATTTTTTTTTTAAAGCACAGTGATATGGCCAGCGTTGACGCAACCAACAGTGTGCCTATCAGTGTTTTTTTAGTGAGGGAGGGTGGGGGCAAGCGTCAACGATAGGAAGGAGGATGGGCGGGAGGAAAGCATCAATGGAAGGAGGAAGTGTGGGTGGGGACGCCAAGCTATGACGGAAGGAGGGAGGGTGGAGTTGAGGGCCCAAGCAATGACGGAAGGAGGGAGGAAGGGTGGAGTTGGGAGCGCAAGTATCGATGGAAGGAGGGAGGAAGGGTTGAGTTGAGGGCACTGCGTGGCGTTGAGGGGCCAAGCATCGATGGGAAGAGGGAGGGAGGGTGGGGTTGAGGGCCCAAGGATCGACGGAAGGCTTGGGGGCCCAAACATTGACGGAAGGAGGGAGGGATTGTGGCCCAAGTTTCAACGGAACGTGGGAATGACGGATGGTGGGTGGTTGTTTGGATCCTCAAGCTTCAACAGGAGGGACAAGCAATGAGAATAGATGTGGCTTATGAATGAAAGCGCTTTTTGTGTCACTGATGGGTCTATGTTCTCAATAAGTAATTGTACATGCATTCTGTTGCTTACCTTTGCACTTGTGCATCACTTAATTATTCCACCGACGCATTGTTGCATTCAGCCTGACACGAGAAAAACACATCCTGCAACTAGCTAAGGCAGGCATATCCTTGCAATAATAAAACTAAACATAGCAGCGGGGGTCTGCCTTGCAGTGGTATTATACATAGTCTACTGTTTTAAAAATCAGGCATGATTGCCATGTTTATACGAAATGTGCTGGCCATTTTGGGATGGTAAAACAAGGATACACTATGGACAACATCATTTTATAATGGTCACCTGATTTAGAGGCAATAGCCACGTTAGATGCAGTAGACTGGGGACGAAATGAGAGACAAGCAAACTACCCTTTAGCACTGCCTACAGAGGCAGTATCCTCTTAAACAAGCATTGGCAAAGACGACAGGTCTCCCCTTTGCGAGAAGTTCTATATTTGATTTCTCTCTTCTACAGTAGCTGTGTGGATAGTATGTGTAGATTGTTTGGGCTCATAAAATAGGTTTTAATGTTGTCGATCTCAATGGGGCCGTGATCACTACACACACAATATTACACCATCAAAAAAAAAAAAAGAGTTGCACTTTATGAAACTAACCAACTTGGCTACCCCACCTGGATTCCGAAATACCATGAAAGGAAAATGTAGCTATGCATAACTCTACATCCAGTTACGCTTTTTTAGAAGTTTCACAGAGTTATATACTCTATCCACAAAACACACCAAACTTGGAGGCAGCTGGAAGGCTCATCGGGGCCAACTGCAAAGATTTGTTTGACCAGCATACCGACAATTGACACTGATTGCATGAGGGTTCAAAAGCAATGCCAAATTACTGTGGCCCCACTGAATAAATTGAGTGTTTTCACAAGGTATTGAGAGTGAGGGCAAACAATTCTGACGGTGAAAAAATTAAAACATTACATTTTATTGGATTTCAGCACAAAGGTGTAAACTAAGGCTAGAAGACTCACTACAGCAATATTTAAGAAAGCGTTAAAGGCTGTCTAGTGAACAGGATGATGCTACTGGATGCAACAAAACAAGTAAATGACGGGAAATGCACTTCAGTCGAAAACAGTTGTTTTCAAACTTTTACTGGTTGCTCTGGTTACAGCAGCAGGCATTCAATCAGGACACATGAGAGACTAGTGCAAGAGTCAGGGCGCAGGTATGTCTTTCGTTTACAGTGCAGTTTTTCTGCACAAGCAGTCTATGGTTCTAGGCTCTGGTTGAACCTTAGCCCATGACTAGACTCATTAATCTACCTGCATAGCTTTTAAGTGCTTGTCACATGGATAGATATACCATTATCGCAGTAATCTCTGGTCCATAAAGACCACCGTTAAATTTCAATTGCACATGACGATTCTAGGGTGTGGAGCTAGTGGAATGCCTGGGTTGTCTTGTTTAGAAATCAGAACGTATATATTGGGCTTTGCTACTGTTTCTTTTCCTTATCCATCTCATTGCAAGCGATTCCCCCTTTGAAAAGGTTTCTGCCCACCAACTCGTCAGGACCGCTAAGAGGACCGCCTTCAAGAACCGCCTAGACAACAACGCACACAACTCCAAAGAGCTCTTCAGCATCGTGAAAGAACTCTCCTATCCCAGCTCCAACACCAACGACATCCCACCTTCGCAAGACCTGTGTGATTCACTGGCCACCTTCTTTCACCGCAAGATCACCGACATCCACGACCGCTTCAACTCCGACACCCCCCACATCCACCGCCGGCACCACCCCCGCGACATCTACCCCCACCAGTCGCCTGACCGCCTGGTCCAACGTCAGCGATGAAGACACCATCAAGACCATGAACTCCATCCACTCCGCATCCCCATTGGACCCATGCCCCCATCACGTCTTCAACAAAGCCGGCACAGTCATCGCACCCAATCTCCGGAAAACCATCAACACCTCCTTCGAGACAGCTACCTTCCCGGACAGCTGGAAACACACCAAAATCAACGCCCTACTGAAGAAACCCAAGGCAGACCCCAAGGACCTCAAGAACTTCCCGACCCATCTCCCTGCTCCCCTTCCCGGTGAAAGTCACAGAGAAGATTGTCAACAGACAGCTGACCCGCTACCTCGAAGACAACAGCATCCTGGACTCATCCCAGTCCGGCTTCCGCAGCAACCACAGCACCGAGACCGCCCTCATCGTCGCCACCGACGACATCAGGATCCTGATGGACAAAGGAGAAACAACCGCCCTCATCCTTCTGGACCTATCAGCAGCCTTCGACACGGTCTGCCACCGGATCCTAACAACACGCCTCCACGACGCCGGAATCCAAGATAAGGCCCTGGCATGGACCACATCCTTCCTCTCTGGCAGAACCCAGAGCGTCTGCCTCCCACCCTTCCGCTCAAGACCACCGAGATCATCTGCGGCATCCCACAGGGATCCTCGCTCAGCCCTACGCTGTTCAATATCCACATGGCACGCTCGCCCATGTCGCACGACAACATAACCTCAACATCATCTCTTACGCCGACGACACCCAGCTGATCATTTCCCTCACCGAAGACCCCCACACCGCCAAAGACAATCTCCACAGAGGAATGAAGGCCGTCGCCGAATGGATGAAGGAGAGCAAACTGAAGCTGAACTCACGACAAGACGGAGGTTCTCATCCTCGGCTCCACCCCCTCAGCCTGGGACGACTCCTGGTGGCCCACTTCGCTAGGAACACCCCCAGTACCCACCGAACACGCACGCAACCTGGGGATCAACCTCGACTCCGCCCTCTCCATGACCAAGCAAGTCAACACCGTCTCCGTGTCCTGAAGGCTCCTCAAAATCGTCAAATGGATCCCCTCCGACACGAGAAAGACGGTCACCCATGCACTCGTCACCAGCAGACTGGACTACGGGAACGCCCTCTACGCAGGTACAACAACCAAGCTCCGGTGACGGCTACAAAGCATTCAGAACGCCGCGGCACGATTGATCCTCGACATCCCACGACGCAGCCACATCACACCCCTCCTGAGAGACCTGCACTGGCTCCCCATCGACAAGAGGATCACCTTCAAGCTCCTCATCCACGCACACAAGGCCCTCCACAACACCGGACCGGTATACCTCAACGACTGACTCAGCTTCTACATCTCCACCCGCAGACTCCGCTCCGCCAACCTCGCCCTCGCCACAGTTCCTCGCATCCAGAAAACCACAGCCGGCGGCCGATCCTTCTCCCACCTCGCCGCCATGACCTGGAACACTCTCCCCACCAACCTACGACAGACCCAGGACCTGCCGACCTTTAGAAGACTTCTCAAGACCTGGCTCTTCGATCAGTAGCAGCCCCCCCACCCCCCCAGCGCCTTGAGATCCTCACGGGTATGTAGCGCGCTTTACAAATGTTTTGTTATGTTATGTTATGTCAAGCCTTTATTTTTAAGGATGAGCACTCTAAGAAAATGTTGCAAGCTTGGACTGCACTGCTGACAGTGGTTCCAGTATAATAATGTGTACACGCGTTTTCAAAGTTTAGCAATATGAGGCTATGTATAATGCTCCCAGATGCTCTCTGATTAGATGCAAATATTTTCAGAACATTTAAAGGAAGATTGGTGATTCTTTGCTTCCAAAATAAAATGTTCACAAAAAAACATTTCGCTTAACTACTATAAATATTTAGGTACCATTTCTTTGCAGCATCATTTAGTAAAATGTGCTGATGTATGCTAATATTTCCCAAAAATAGTTATAATGCAAAATCAGTGTAACCTGTTTCAATAGGATTATGGGAAACCTAAAATTTTGTGGTCTACCTTTTGATTTTGTCAATGTGTGACTTGTTTTGGCATCGTTTTTGTAAAACCTTTTTGGTGGGTGAGCTGCCTGGCCCTTGACATTATACCAAACATTGGCAAAAGCAAAAACTGTTTTTAACTCAAAAATCACACATTGCCACAGTAGATCTTGGCACTGAACAAAACTACTTTGCGTGCTGATATGCTCTTTGTCAAAGAGCAGAATGTGGTCACTCACAGTGAAGCCAGCCGATAGACAGAGACATAAGTTTATTAAACACAAAAGGTCATGGTTAATGCCAGACCTAATTAGGGTGCCCAATTATTAAAGAAATTCTCAAAAGTGCACCCATAGTATATATGTCCTTGCATTAAGGGCAGCTATACGGCTTTCGTGAATTCACAAAAATTTACAGAAGTAGGCCAAGAAATGGTAGTAGCATGAGCAAATCTCAATATGCAGATTTGCGCATGTGAAAATCTGAGTGTTTGCAAGTGCACTTTCCCTCCAACCACTTTTTTCCCCAACCCTGGAAGAGGTTTTACGTCTGCCATTGTCAGGTGGAAATTTCCAGCCTTTCTCAGTATGGGAAAAGATTAGAAAAGAGTTGGTGAAAACCCTTAAAACATGCAAGTTATTAGGTTTGCATTGATTCAAGAGTATTCTAACCATGGAACTATTACTTACCACTATATTGAGCCTCAGTACGTAGATCTGCGGAAAAATGGCAACATAAGGGAATTGCTAGTATTCAAACTCCACTATGGTGTTAGCCACTGCATAATCAGAGACGCTATTTCAGAGCTCTTATAGAATGAGATTGCCGCCATAACTTGGCGCCGCATTACATGGCACAAAAGGGACAAGTGGATTTTGTTACAGGACAAGTAGATTTATGAAGCAACCAGCCCCATGGACAAGTAGATATTTTATCAACTTCCACACCTCTGTATGACCCATGGGAGGGAGCAAGACACGAGGAGGGACATATAATAAAGATTAACCGCCTGGAAGCAAGCCTTCACGAGGGACAGTCTAATTAACATCAAAAGCAATGGGCCGGCTGGTCTGTAAGCCACAGAGTGACTTACAGCATGTCTCGAAGATGCAGCGCATGAGCTGCCTAGGCAAGACCTAAAAATATTTAAACAAAAAGAAAAGACGTTTTACACCGTTATGATGCATGCACTACAATGGAGCAGATTGGCAGGGCAACGACCTCGCTCAGCACTAGGGACTGTGGCTAAGTAGGGACGTGTTTTCAGATGATATGGTGCTGCCCAATAATTTAGCAATACTGGCAATCCGCAATAGCGTGTTTAAATAACCTTTGCAGAAGCAGCATAACCGCTTCAGAGAAGAGGTGCTTATTATATATCTGAGAAACAACTGATCTCACCTGTATGGATCAAATATGGCCGACACTGGTATTGATGGTGGCCAAGCGCAATATTGCAAAGATTTGAAGGGCTAAACTAGCACCACAGCTTAATGACTGGAAGCGAGACATGGATTGATGCATGCTGGTGGAAAAAGTGGTCTATGAAAGTAGGAGGGAGCCCGAATAAATGGACTAAAATTAGGGGGACACAGAAAACCTACCAGGGAGAACTATGCACCCCTTTTGAAAGAACCGAACCTGGAAACCTGTGGAAACTTGTGACGTTAACATTACAAACTTCATACAGACCTGTGACCTATTGCTGAATGAATGGGTGACCGAGGGTCTTTGGAGATTGACAGGAAGCTAATTATGATTGAATATGATTTGATGTGTCAATATAGAATGCTTATTGCGATTGTTGTATTGTTTGTATTGTTGTATTGTTTTCATTCACTTGCAATAAAAAGATCTTTAAAAAAAAGAGAAGCTAACAAATTAAAGGGGAAGTATGAAAGGATGACACTGAAAACTAAACAGCAGATGAACCAGCCCTAACAAGAATATGTACTAATTTTCAGCTGGATCTGCATGTGATTAGAAAATTACGTAATTCACAGGTCAAGAGGGACAATGGTGACTGAGCCCGCTACTTGCCCACAGACTTGCTTGATCGGGGGGGGCTCTTACCCCCAGGAAGCACAGTGCCAGTGAGGCGCCCCCGTCAATCTTCAAGCGCCGGGAGGTGCTTATCAGCACGGGCTTACCGCCGCATGGGCCGTGTCCAGGAAAACCCCGGGCCAAGGGCAGGCCCATCTTTGCCCATCATTGACAGGAAGAGGCAGGGCAGGGGCACCCCTCTTTTGCCCGCTGCCTGGCATTTGTTCTGTTACATGGACACTTTCCGGACTTCTGGACTTTAAGGTACTGATTAACTAGCCATATTTATTGCCCCCTATTCTGGCGGACTGGCTGTGCTGAACTTTCATATCTTAAGCGTCTTGTACTGCCCTACCCTGTTAAGTGTTAACACGCTATGTCTTACTCTGATGTTAAGTTTGAATCTGGCATAGCTTTGGAAGAATTAGTAGCCAGTACTGGTCTGGTTGCACAATTAAGAAGCATGGGGAAAACAAAAGGCTATGGAAGGAAGCAGGGAAGGGATTGGGGGCACTGTAACAGGACGGGGTAACAAAGGGAAAAAGGCCAGGAAGCTACACTAGCACACAGGTAGTAATTGTGTTTTAGACCGTATTGACACCCTACTTAGCGAGTGTGAGGATATACTGAGACAACGCATTATGCGCAAATTGCCTGTGACTAATCCCCCTCTAGATTACCCAACCTATTAATGGAAGCTCAAATTGTTACCCCGCTACCCCTTCTATGTTTGGCAAATCACAAGAAAAAAGGCCAGTTACTCTTAATGAAGAGGGAGAATGTGACAACAGGAGTCGCTCACCTTACCACTAGCATGTCTGGGTCAAACCCTCAACATATAGATCCTACAATCGTATGTACAAATACATTTCTGCCTCTGTCGGATCTGACTAATGCAGACAGGAAAGAAATACATACTAATTAGCTTGAAACTATGGCACGCGCTCAGAGACATGATTGTCAGGGACCGGCTTGAAAGTGACCATTACCCCCTGTGTGTGACCTTGGAAATAACAAGACATAAGGTACCTGCTATATTAGGAAATTAACTGTCCTCATTTGATATCGGCCCCACTAATGATATGAGGCGCTTAAAATGGGTGAAGATACCTGAACGCCTAGCTATTAATACGGATATAGATTATGCCATAATTGCGCTTGAGGCCAGTGCAGCAAATATATTGGCTCCCGAGCATCCATCTATATCCGTAACAAATTTTTCGCACTTTTGCGTACTTACTTTATTAAGCCGGGCAAGACTAACAAGCATTGGCATAGCCAATAGGTCTCGCTTGTGGGACCTTATAAGTATTTAGTTTTGCAGCACATTATCCTTGTAACTAAATACTTATAAGGTCTCACAAGCGAGACCTATTGGCAATGCCAATGCTTGTTGGTTTAGGTACATCTCTGGAGCTTCCACAGCCACGTGTGCGGTTCCCACATTTCCTTATAGCCTGTGTTAGGGTCTACCACTCCCTAATCTAGGTTGCTTCTACATCAGCCCTTGCGTGCCATCCCCCCCATCAGCTGCTTGGGGTTGTGTGACGGCTCCCTCCTCGTACCCCTCGCTTGAGTGAGCCCCTGCGCCCACGGCCTGCCTGTCATTCCCATCAGTACCGTGGGGTGGCCCCGCACCGGTAGACCGAGGAACTCGGAAGATGGCTGACAGCTGCCTCGTGGCTCTTCATCTGCTGATCCTCCGGGGCCTGGCTTGTCGTTTCAGCATTCATCTTGCACTGTGGGCCGATCCCTTTTTAATCGTCCGCAGTTGCCCCATGTCCGAGTGCTAGAGGGACTGCTTTCAAAGTCCAAATTAAAGGGGATAGCTTGGGGGTGGTGACTCATGTCGTTCTGTGCGCATTTAGAAGAAGGAACTTGAATACGATTATGAAATCGACTATGCAAGCCCAGAGTGCTTTTGTGTGAATGAATAACGTTGCAAGGTATACGACGTATAGATAGTTAGCTATGCGTGCGCTCGAGGTGTAGATAAGTGGCCGCTGCTTGGTGTCCTGAGGATAAAGTAGTGAACTCGGAGTTGGGTACTTCTGCTTGCATCTTGCTAACAATTATGACGTCTGTGATTGTTTGTTTCTTTGTAGTGTGAAGTTGGGTAAAATAAAAAAGAAACGAAAGGGAAACCAAACAAAATACACGGAAAACCAAAATGGGCTCACAAGTAAAGAAAAAAACAGGAGGGGGTGCGAGGGATGAGGGAACACGGCCTGGGGGACGTCTGTGCGCATTTAGAAGAAGGAACTTGAATACGATTATGAAATCGACTATGCAAGCCCAGAGTGCTTTTGTGTGAATGAATAACGTTGCAAGGTATATGACGTATAGATAGTTAGCTATGCGTGTGCTCGAGGTGTAGATAAGTGGCCGCTGCTTGGTGTCCTGAGGACTAAAGTAGTGAACTCGGAGTTGGGTACTTCTGCTTGCATCTTGCTAACAATTATGACGCCTGTGATTGTTTGTTTCTTTGTAGTGTGAAGTTGGGTAAAATAAAAAAGAAACGAAAGGGACGAAAGGGAAACCAAACAAAATACACGGAAAACCAAAATGGGCTCACAAGTAAAGAAAAAAACAGGAGGGGGTGCGAGGGATGAGGGAACACGGCCTGGGGGAAGCTAGCTGGGGAGGGGGAGGAGAAATGCAAGGAAGGCTGTGTGCGGCGTAATTAGGGGAGGAGAAGCCGAGAAGCTGCAGAGCGCACGCTGGGCGAAGCCCTTTGATGTGCCCTGCGGCAAATGGAGGGAGGCTGATGCGCGTTCATGTTTGAACACGTGGTTCACATGAACTGCATGAAAACGCCAGCAAAAAGCTGGTGGTTTCATGATGTTTTCGCCGCTTGAATTCTCGCTCCGCTCGATGCGCGCATAAAAGGCTATAAACCAGAAAGCCGGACATTGGTTCAACAAGGAATGTAGAGAGACATGTGTAGCACTAGGGCTAGCAATCAAAGCTGGTGATCCAGTAGCAGTGCGAGCAGCTAGGCATAACTATAGGAGTACCCAGATAAAGGCCAAGAAAATCTGGGATGACAAAAGATGGCAGGACCTTAGAGAGGCTTGCGCCTCGAGAAACAACAAGCAATTTTGGAATATAATAACATGGGAATGAGGAGGGCAACCTCAACAGCCACAAAATCATGTATCAAAGGAAGATTGGGTTAATCATTTTAAACCCCAACACGCTCTGGCTTTATCTGAGGTAGACCAGTGCAAGATCACACATTTGTTTTACCTAGACGAGGCCTTCAGCAGGGTGGACGTCGATGTAGCACTTGGATCACTATCGGTCGGGAAAGCACCTGGTCCAGACTATATCCCTGGGGACGTATTTCTTTACGATAAGGAAAGATGGTGCTGGTATATTCTATTGTTGACTAATGCTATTGCCCAGGATGCGCCAGTCCCAGACTCATGAAAAGGGGCCGAAATTATACCGGTTTTTAAAAAGGGGGACAAATCACACCCAGGAAATTACAGGCCCATTAGCCTAATAGACTTCTTGCAGAAGGTATTGGGGAGGCTAGTGCTCAACAAGGTCCAAGAGTGGATTGAAGAACATAGTATTTTATCTCCAATGAAAGCAGGTTTCTGGGCTTTTACCAGCATCATTGACCAGGTGTTCCGGTTTGTTTTGTTATATCGGAAAACTGTGGTTCTGGGCAAGGCAGCTTGTATGCTGCCTTTGTTGACCTCAAGTCAGCGTTCGATCTTGTTACCCGTACCAAATTATGGGTGATTCTGCAAGAAATGGGGATGCCATCGATTTACTAACCCTTATCATTAGTCTGCACGAGAAGAACAATGCTAAAATCCGATGAGGCTTGCAGGGCAATGTCACTAGTCCTTTTCCAATTGAGAGAGGTGTGCGCCAAGGCTGTGTGTTGGCACCCACGCTATTCTCTTTGCTCATCAATGGAAAAGTGAACTGTATGGGATCTACCACCACTGACGCCCCACTATTAGCAGGTGAAAAAATCCCCATATTGATGTTCGCAGACGACACATTAATTATTTCCAAGACCCTGAGTGGTCTCCAAAGAGTCCTGTCAATTTTCGAGGAGATTTGCTCCAAACGAGGCGTAGAAGTTAATATGTCGAAAACAAAACGCATGTCTTTTAACCCGCACAGAGCATTCTAAGGGGGTAGACAAATGAATGACCGTCTGCTAGAGCAAGTCAATGAGTTTACCTACCTAGGGGTCAATATTCAGGATGACTTGAAATGGAACCATAAAATTGATCTGGCAACTTTAAAGCACCGGCAACTCTTGTGAGTGCTATATTCTGAATATAACACCTCATTCTTAAAGCCAATCAGATAGGTTCTCCAGATATACAACATGAAAGTAATCAGCTGAGCCCTTTATGGGTCAGAGCCATGGGGTTGTGAGAACCCATCTAAGCTCATTACAGTAGAAAACAGGTTCTTAAGAAAAATCACTAGTCTCCCACAGAGTACCCCAATGCGTCCATTATTGTATGACCTGGGTAGGAAATCAGTTGCAGATATAGCAAAACTACACCCTCTTTTATACTGTCAGAGAATTTGGACCACCCCAGAACTGGCAGCATATGCTGCTGGCTTTCAGGATATAATAAGGGCCCACAATTGTCACCGAATAAAATGGCTATGGGAGGTTAGAGACACTTTATCAAGCATTGGCATGATGTATAAAACTTAATAATAATAATAATAATAATAATAATATTAATAATATTATTATTATTATTAATAGCACTGTGGAATGATCCAACAAGTTCTCCCTTCCCCACGAAAAAGATTTTAAAAAAAAAGACAATGGGAAATGGTTATGTATAATACATTGAAAAACACGGGGCCGTCTTCCCTAACTGGAGCTTTCCTGGAAATTAAATTAACTCCCAGTTTAGAGCCATATTGAGATTGAATTACAAAACCGTATGACCGAAAGCTATATTTTCAGTTCAAGGTGGGCTCATTGCCATTAAGAGCTTTTATTGCTAGAGTGCTAAATCTGTTGATAATGTGTGCCTGGTATGCCAGGCTAGCAAACAATCGATGGCCCATCTATTGTTTGCCTGTGTAGGATATGTTGTCCCACGTCGTGTCTGGCTGGCACCAATCTGCAAACTATTAGGAACCAGAAGGTGCAACGAAGCAGAAAGAATCGTACGTTCTGACACTTCTATTCCGACTGTTATATCGCTGGCAAAATCTTAGGGGCAGTCGTGGGCCATAAGATCACGTTCTCTTCGTTCCAATCAAGGTTGAATCAGTGTATCTGCATATGAACGAGGAAAGATACAAGCTATCCAGCAAATACAGTAGATAATAGGCAGAACTAAGTTACTGTACTAACCAATTGTGGTATGTTATTTGTAACCGCCTTTTAAAATGGAACTTAAAAAATGCGGATGATTTTATTATCGGACGTAAGGTTTTTTTTAACGTTTTTATCATAATAGTTTCTAATGTGCTTTAATTAATCTCCCCATTCAGGCTTTGTATCACATTCTACTCGGTGTTTTATGAAATGTTGTTGTATTTTGCTTTTATGACTAATATGTTGAATAAAGCTCGTTCGGATTGGACTGAACCAATGACAGACAAAACCAATGGCAGACGACACAGCCAAAGGCCCTCTACATATCTATAGGATTGTAAGTATTACTGTTTTTCATTAGAAGGTCCTTGCAGACAGCTAAGCCTTTTAAGCCTTCAAAAAAGATTCTAGCACTAATTAGCAGTGCAAGTGTTCTACCTTTAGGGTCTTATCTGAGGGATTAACCAACACCAAAACTGTGTCCTAAAAACGATATCTGTGCTACTTCATGTGACAAAATACCTGACTGCAGACTTTAAAAGTGGTCCAAAAACAATTCAACCTTACAGAACTACTAGCTTTAGATTTAACATAGGTGTTTCATAGTAAATACAACTTTGCCAACTGCCTTTGTTGTAACTCTTCATAATAAACAGATCAGACTTATGACATCAAAAAAACTATTTCCTAGTGAACTAATTTGGCCTATAGCTTTTTTCATTGGTCGTCACCAAAACCAAGGTCTCCAGTATTGAGCAAACGAGTTCCCACAAGGCAACTATCAGTAATGTTGTAATAAAATTACTAATATGTACATAATTACAGTTGTGAAAACAATATAAGATTCCAAATATAGGTTACTAAGTATTATCATAGTGTACATCTTCTATCCATACAGTTTGTTTGGGAGAGTCACCAACACTCGTGTCTACTACAGTAATCTGTGAGATTCAATGCAACAAAATATCGGTTTACTTGGTTTAGAACAGTTCAATAACATTCCATCCTTAACAGCTGTTTGCCTTGAACACATGCTTTTCACCATCAGAACATCAAGTCCATTGTCCCAATAAACCAATAAAGTCTGTAGGCTATTACTTCTGGTTTAACCAACACTAGTCTATTCCAGCTGCACATAAACGGGCAGCCATCATGCACACAGATATAAAATTACAATTATGTAGTTTCCAGATAAATATAAACAATAGGGGCTAAAAAGACTTATCAGAGTGAAGAAAAACAAGATCTGTGAGAGTGGGTGGTCTGTAATAACTGTATTTCTTAATGTTGCCGTGTATGAACTCCATCTTGCTCACAAAACCCTTTCTTGACCTTTCACAAAATTGTCTTCTACGTGACCCCGTGTTGATGCCCTGGGCCGGTTTCTACAGCACCCACGCATTTATCTCTGGAACCTGTAAGACAACAGAACAGGTCTGTCCCTAACCGGTCTGTCTCTGCCAACCACCTAACACCTGGCCAGATCACGAAACCCTCCTCACCTGCAAGGCATGAAAACTGCCTCCAAACAGGAAAATGTCTAGATCACTCCTGAATTTCCACATTCCATGGACTTTGTTGGCCCCAACACCAGAAATCCTGCTGCACACACCTAAATTCCTGCATACCAACTGACATTTCTGTCGTCCCCCCACTCCAGAGGGGAGGGTCTACATCCTATAAAAGATGCTGCATGCCAAGGACACGTTGAACAGTCTCCTGACACCTACGCAATCCGTGGGACGAATCAGTCTCTGACTATTTCACAAGGCTGGGAAAAGCATATGCTGACTTCAGTGGTCAGGATGTGACCACTGAAACTGGCAGACATCTCTTAATCCAAACATTTGTAAAAGGTCTGTTACCTTCAGTAGGGAACAGACTAACATCTAGTGAAAGTAGTTGGCCAGCGGCCACTCCGGCCACTATTCTGACTATGGCTCAATATTACAAGACACAGAATAAAACAGCGGAGGATGAGAAAGAGAACAAAAAGAAGAAATTAAAAGAACAAGTGTTGCTTAGTCAAATAGATACGCGTCGCACAAACCGCAATATGCCGACCAACGGTCTCATACCCCCAACCCAGACCATATACCTCAGATACCCCACGCCAACTACCCAGACTAGGCCCCCAACCTACTGACATCTGCGCTTATTGTAAAAAAAAAAACAGGACACTGGAAAGGTGATTGTAGGATTCTAGCAGCAAACATCGCTTCAAGCTACCCTTCAGGACTATACCGAGGATGATCCTGAAATGTCATCCATGTATTGGGCAGCATAGGACAGTCTAGGATGGGGGAAGGAACCAGTGGAAGTACCTATAGATCAACAGGGACCATATGTTACAGCATCAGTTGCAGGGTCAGCGGGACCCTTTCTAATAGACAAAGGAGCATCCCGTAGCACTCTAACCACACCACTGATCCAGAGGGCTCCTCCATCCGGCAAACTCATTACATCGACTGGATTCGATGGTCAGCCCTCTATCAATTCCCTGTCCTACCCAACCCCATTCTCAATGCAGGGTGAACAGACTTCAGCTACCTTTCTACTATCTTCCCAATGCCCAGAGAACTTGCTGGGCTTGGATCTGTTGAAACACTATAGAGCTACCATTCGGTGTTCACCAAATAACATTCGGCTAATACCGTACGATTACGTTACACCTTCTGCCTCTGCCCAGCTTTTACAGTTATCACACACACATGATGATTTAGCGACTGTTTCCCCCTGTCTATGGGCGACCTCTGACAGAGATGCTGGGTCCATCCAAATGCCTCCAGTGCAGATCACTGTAAAACCAGGAGCAACTCTGCCAAGGATCCCACAGTATAAAATATCTAAAGAGGGAGAGGTCGCCCTCCAAACCATTGTTCAGGACCTCATACTCGCTGGTATAGTGGAACAGGTATCAGGAAATGTCTGTAACAGTCCTATTCTCCCAGTTCTTAAACATTCCCCTGCAGGACAAAAGATATATAGATTTGTGATTGATCTTCGAGCTATTAACAAAATAGTGCAGCCTCAATTTCCTGTAGTTTCTGACATTACCACCATTCTCACCATGATCCCACCAACAGCTAGAGTATTCACAGTTATAGACCATAAAAATGCATTTTTCTCTATTCCTATACACAAGGATTCCCGTTTTCTCTTTGGATTTACATTGTTGAATGTCTCATAGATTCTGTAGAGCACCTCAAGGCTACACTGAAAGTCCCAGCATCTATGGCCAGGCTTTAAAAACACAACTGGATCAGATTCAGCTTCCACAAGGAGTAGCATTAATTCAATACGTTGACGACATTCTTTTAGCAGCAGACACAACACAACTTGCCCGCAAAGCATCCATGATCACACTCCAGTTTCTTGCTACTAAGGGACACAAGGTCTCTAAAGACAAACTACAGTATTGTAAACAACAAGTGACCTACTTGGGTCACTTATTGTCTGAGGAGGGACGCACTCTTACACCAGATAGGATTCAAACTATTCTGAATTTTCCAACTCCTGTCACCCAACGAGATGTCAGAGCACTCATAGGACTGACTTCCTTTTGTAGACAATGGGTCCCTAACACCTGAAATCCTGCTGCACACACCTAAATTCCTGCATACCAACTGACATTTCTGCCGTCCCCCCACCCCAGAGGGGAGGGCCTACATCCTATAAAAGATGCTGCATGCCAAGGACACGTTGAACAGTCTCCTGACACCTACGCAATCCGTGGGTCTTGGACACTCGTCCATCTCTAGAGATTATCATTTTGTTGTATTAAAATAAATCTTTTGTTTCCTTGCTTCCAGAATTGTGGTATCCCTTTCTTTGGAATTACAGGTCATCAGCAAAACCCATGCCTACTATGATCATCTATGAGATTGCATATAACAACAAGCATTTGCAATGCAATAGGTCTCTCATTTGCGAGAGTTAGAGCTATTGGCATTGTAAATGACAATGCCTTTTATTTGTGTTTTGAAAACCAGCAAGCGGTTAGTAAACACGCACTTTGTACTTATTTGTAGTTGTTGCCTACAAGAAGCAAGTCTGGAAGTTACTGCACCTCTTTTACTGCCAGCCTTGCTTCTTGTAAGCAAGGACTATAAGTACAAAGTGCTAGTTTACGCACCTCTTGTAGGTTTTCAAAACACAACTAAAAAGTATTGTCTTTTACAATGCCAATAGCTCGAACGCTCACAAATCAGAGACTTATTGCATTGCAAATGCTTGTTTTTTTAACCTCCAATTTTACTGGTCCGATTATGTGTAAAGTATGCTGGCACATCTGGGTATTGTTCGGGCTACATACAACAGTTTAAATAAAAATAAAAAATATGTCTGTGCTCCTACTCGCATGTGTGGACTGATTAGGTAATCGGTGACGGGCTGAACCAGATTGTAAAGGGCATTTCCTGTAGGTGGCTTCAATAGACCCTTGTAGCATCCATTGCTGCTTTCTGGATGTTTACTTAGAGTCTGAGGAAAGTTTGGCATCATCAGGTGGCCTTCTAGTCTGTGGGTATTTCTTGATTTTGACTCGGTGCCATGTTAACACAGGGTGACTGTATCTGGTTAATCTGCAGAAAAGGTTTTTGCCGTTTGAGCGATATCACCTTTTGAAAGGTCACATGAAGGTTTTGAGATTTGTAAAATGGGGAAGTAGTTTTTGCTTAGTGGCTTAATAGTGCTTGGGTATGCGTGTGCTGTGTATTAATTTATTTATTTTCTAACTATTTTTGTTTTATAGACAAATCTAGTGTACCAGAACTGTTTGAGAACTGGGCTGTGGATAGAGTACATTTAAAGGATTTTAAAAAGCTTCAGACTGTGCACACACTTTGTCTATGGCTCGTTTTTTTTAAAAGCGCAAATACTCCTGTTTCCTTCAGCAGTCGCTCATGCCATTTAGAACCTTTTGCTGTTCCCTTGGTGAGCCACTTAAACTGCCTCTTATCTTTCATGTTTGTTGTGTTTACAGTTAGGACGTTTCACACACTACGGAATGTTTGCAGAGTTCATAAAGCATTAGCAAAGTTTTGAGTTTTCACACCCTGAGCCAATAAGCAAGGAGGAAAATCAGGAAAGGTACAGAGTAGGGGAATGAAGTTTAAGTGAACGCCCCAAAAAGAGAAACATGATGAAGAAAAGGATTAATTGGAAGAAAAAACAGGAAGGATTTGGGGTTCCTACTTAGAAAATGTGTAAATAAAAACAGGGCAATTTATAGTGATGCGAGAGAAAACTAACGAGACACTATTGTTTTTTTTTACCAAAAAGGGCATTTAGCTTGCTGAATTTGTCACCCTTGTAAATAGCAGTTATTGTGAAAATTAAAAAGAAACGAGTTCGATCAAATGAATGATTTTTATTGGTAATCATGCTTAGGAACACAGAATATATTTACTTCATCTAGCTTTCAATACATTGCTCCCTACGGTTTGGATGGCTTTCTTATGTATTTAGCAGCTATTCTGCCTAAGGACTGGTTAATTTGTGCTTGGGTAAGTAGATAATAAATAATCCAAGCTTCTTGCTTCGGAGCACAGAGGCAGACAAAAATTTATAGTTAAAAAAGAAAGTGATTATAATGTATGTCGCAAAGCGGTTTTGGCATCAGAAGAAGCGGGTGAGTACCTTACTTTTATTCACATGGTGCCCGCTTAATTTAAACAAGCATTTGCAATGCAATAGGTCTCGCATTTACGCGAGTTTGAGCTATTGACATTGCAAATGACAATGCCTTTTATTTTACTTTTCGTTTTTAAAATGTAAATAAAAGGCATTGTCCTTTGCAATGTCAATAGCTCAAATTCGCATAAATGCGAGACCTATTGCATTGCAAATGCGCGGCGCACGCTTTAGGCATCCCGCTGACTTTATTTATTTATTTCCCGCTCCACTTTTCTCGTGAAGCCCAACGCTCCATTCCTCTCCCTTCTCAACATACTCTGTTACTGCACGTGTCTGGGCAGTAACAGAGTATGTTGAGAAGGGAGAGGAATGGAGCGTTGGGCTTCAAGAAAAGTGGAGCGGGAAATAAATAAATAAAGTCAGCGGGATGCCTAAAGCGTGCGCCGCGTTTTAAAGTAATGTAACAATTGGAGGGGGAAATAAATAAATACAAGCCGATCACCTTGCAGACCGCAGATGTTATCGGCAAGCCTGTTCCGTTCCGTTGCATCGAACATTGAAACCACAACCAGAAGGAGGCGTGCTCGCGAGAGGCTGCAGAGCACGCGCACACGTTCCAGCCAGCGACGGAGGCGTGGCGCGCCCCGCCTCCCTGTGCCGTGTCGCGCGCCATGAATCTCGTCCCCTTTTGCTATTCACAGTGTGCGGGGGCTGTTTCTTGCGCTGGGGGCCTGCAACCGCAGCCCTCAGCGATGTTAGCGGAGGCTGGCGAGGATGCGCCCCCGGTCTGGGGGAAGCTGCCGGTTTTGCTGCCACTCTCGCTCCTTCCCCTGAAGGTATGGCAGATCTCACGATGCATGGGGCGGGGGTGTGTCTGTGCAGGGGGGGAAGGTAGGGGGCAGCGGCGTGTGTATGCGTGCGTGTCTGTATGTGTGTGTGTGGTGGGGGGGCTGCAGCGTGTGCCTGTGTAATCTGTGTGCAGGGGTGTGGGGGCTGCCTGTGTGCACATGGAAATATGAGCCACGGCGACGTGCGCGCCCACGAGATAAAATCTCCGCCAGGAGAAGCTCGTAACACTTTGCTGTACTCATTCCCCCAGAAGTGACTACATAAGTTGTCTCGCCCTAGACAGCAAAAAGCTTTGCTTTTTGCTTTCATCTAGGCGAGACTTAAAAAGCGCAGCCGCCGGAATGTGCATGGCTGTACTGACAAAGCGGTTTTGAGGTCGGAGGAAGGCTTGTGCCCGACATTTATCAACACAGAGCCCACTTCACGGATTGAATAAACATTAAGCGCAGCGGCCGGAAAGCCCCCGGACGCATTGAAGGACGATGTATCTGAAAACAAATGTCTGGCTCAATCAAAGTATTACCACCTGTCAGCTGTTTCTTGTCCAACCTATACCAGAAAGAAAGGAAGCGCGGGGCCTAACTTACATTATTATGCCAAGTACCCAGCTTCCTAGTCAAAAGACAACACTTCTCTCTCACCTTCGACACCGTGGTCCCTACAACATATCGGATCTGGGGAAGTTGCAGACAGAGCCGAAGAGCCGTAGTAAGTGTCCGGATGAGAAAAAAATATGTGTGTGTATTTACAAATTCACGCGTGTTTTTATATGTTTAGGACGAAACGTAGAAAGCTCAACTAGTGTGAGTTCCCAACATTTATCAGTCTCAGCTGTTTCGCACCACGTGCACATCAGTGCGCCATATACTCCCTCTGGTTTTCACCCGCAGCCACTCTGCCCGATTCCCTGCTCATTTATGCCCAGTCTAGAGGAAATAGGGTCTCCTTCCCTGTTCCCTCAGTCAAATAACTGGTAAGGTCTTGCTCGAGAAATAGCTTAAAAACAAACGTATTTTTTTAGCATGTTTATTTTATAAACCCCTTCAGTGTCTCAGAGCTTCTTGGCGTGACCAGACGGGTAAACGTGCGGTAATCCTAGTTAAGAACAGTGAAAAAGTCGTCTTCGAACAATTCGGCTAGTCGTTCTTTTTGCGACTTGTGTGGAAAAGGAGATCGTTTTACATCATCTGCAAGGCCCGCACTTCACAGTGGAGCCGACGGGGGAGGGAAAGTGAAAGGGCGCGATGCGCGCGCGGACAGATGTGCACACGCACAGAGTGCACATCCCCTGTCCGCGCCTGCCACCTCCTGTCTCCCTTCGAGCACCAAAGTGGCAGCAATAGAGCTCGCTAGCGAAGCAGCTGCGCTGAATTCGCACGCGAGCCCTAAAAACCTAGCAAACACAAGCTGATGGGCAGAGTGCTACAATTTTTCAATCACTCACACCCAGTCAAGAGATCTGGGTTTAAACCATCATTCAGGTGGTGAAAAGTTTCAGCACTCCATCATCTTGTTGTATTTGCTATGTTCACCTTAAGTGGCCATGGGTATGCCCAGACGTTGCTCGCTGTGCCACTGGATTCAAGCTGGCTTGGCTGATGAGGGGTAATCAGAAACCGGTCAGAGGATGCTTGTTTCCGGTCCAGGGAGGACCTTGCATGGCAGTTCGGGCTGGAATGAACACATGAGCAGGGTCAAGACTGACTTGCATATGGCTGGGTCCAAACTGGGGTTTTGTAGTGAGCAAAAGAATTATAGATTTTGGAAAAGTTGCAGCACTCCGCCCATCATCTTGATGGGTTTTCTATAACAAAAACGTGTCTATAGCCTGTAACGCAATGTGATAACCCACTATTAAAGGGCCAGGGGCTTAAAAAATTATGTTCTCAATAAATAAATAGGCAACACTGTCATTGTCATAACTTTTTATACAATGCTGATCAGAACTGTGGCATGGAGCATAACTTTCTCCAGTGTCCCAATTAGAGCTTCTGTTTTGAGTGTAAGCTTTCCCATAAGGCAGCCATCAGGCAAACAGTCATAAAAATATAAAAGTATACTACGGTACAGTTTGCTAAGCAAAATTCACTCTCCCCTAAAACTTCATAAATGACTTCTCACAGGGGGATTCAATGCATATGGTTTATCAAACAGTATAACAAACACCATAACCCTTGCCTGCTACACAATCCTTCTTTGCAGGCTTTCATACAGAGCGAGTACCCACCCTTAAAATGAATTGATGTTAAGATATGCTTTTCATACTAAATAGGTCAGGCCTCCTACCATCATTGTGACATTCCATAATAAACAGAGCAGGCCTACAGCCATGATTATTGGCTTTTCATCATAACTACCTTAGTCCTGCTTTACTAAGTATAAATTTGCCTCATGCCAAAATGTGAACTGCAAGCACTCTTTAGTGGAAGAACACAACCTTGGCCCAATCAAATTCTGTACTCAAGAAGCCAACATGTGGGTGGAGCCTGGGTGCCTCTCTCAATAGTACTCATAATGCTATTGTTGTGTTATCAAATAAGGTCTGGAGACATCTCTGCTATCAAGCAAGACCTAAAAAGTGAGGAATGAAGGCGAAATTCTCAGCAACACAGCATTTACTTGCTCTTGAGGAATGAAAGAACAAATAATTATTGTGATGCCCAGCACTATCAGATTCAGGACACTGTAACTACCTTAGAGGTAATTACATTCATTTAATAAAAACTGCTGGGCCCCAACAGTGCTCTTCAAACCAACTTTTCCAGTCTGGAGTTTAAGCGTGATGCCGCATGCCAGGATGACCATACGGGTAGGTGTTGCACACTGACTTCCCTGCTTTGAAGTTCATTATAGAATATACACGTCCCGGCCACTCACTTGGTGCTTCTAAAAGCAAGTGTGCTCTTGGGGATGTTTCCATCCAAGGAGCATCCAATCAGCACCAACTCCACTCCGAGGGGGGAGAAAAAGTGTGGGGACGGCAAGCAAAAACCATGCATTTCGCCTATCCTACTGACATACATGCCACGAATCAGCTGCAAAAATCAGATTAATTTCCTTCAGTCCATTTATTTAACCAAGTATGAGAGGGCACCCAATAAAATCAGGTTGGAAGGCAAAGAGAAGAATACCGACTCAAGCCCATGAGAGTACCATCACACTTTTTTTTTACAAAAAACACCATCAGAGATACCCACATTTCCTTCTTACGGACGCAATTTTAAAACTGAATTTTGTGGACAAAGGTATGCATTTTATACCTGCCAACTCCCTAATGTTAGATGGCTGTAGAAATCCCAAATGTAATTCCAAATGAGAAAGGCCCACTTTGAGGTCCTAGACATTTCTAAACCTAGATGATGGTGACAACAGCAGCAGGAGAGGAAAGCAGCCAAAAGTCACCAGACATGGACACTATAAAACAGACAGAAGAGACATGAACAACTTAAAGTTAAAAAAGAATGTTCTCCAATGTAAAACTGCAGCACAAAATTGCCCAACTCAGGAATAAAGCTAATTCTGGATTGTGAAAGTATGCAAATAAGCAGTCTAAGCCAAACTAACTTCAGAATAAAGTCAACTTTGAAGAACACCATCTTCAAAACTCAACATGGGTGCCTGCCAATGAAACCATATCTGCAACATCAGATTGATTCCTGAACTAGAGTTAACCCACTCATATACTACTTAGTAGGCATGATCAAGTTAAAAGGTAGCATCACCAAGCATGAACCAAGACCTATTATTTAATATTTCAAACATAAGTAATTAGATAGGCCTTTGGATAACAGAATAGCTTATATTTTCAATACTTGCAATTAAAGTAGCAAGAAAAAAACACCCAAACAAGTCTACAATTTGTAACATATAATTTCACTTTATTTGCCATTGGCATGTAGGAAAGTAAGCTTAAAACTGTATTCATTTGATTTTAAGTGCATGCTAATCTGTCAAAATACAGTTGGTATAGTTATAATCAGAACGTTATGAAGTATTTTTTCTTTCATGAGCAATAGTGGTTAATCAATGGAAAGAAAAAAGTTTTGTTTAAAATAACGCTGAAAACAACAGCCTGGTAAAAACAGAAAGTTGTGCCATGCACAAAGTTAAACATTCAGCATTAAATAGGTTGCCATTGAGTACCACAGTGGTTCCCAAACTGTGCACTGTGGCTCCCAAGGGAGCCGTCAGACCTAGCCAGGGGAGCCACACACCCAGCACTTTAATGCATTTAATGTTGAAGAGTCTGTTGGCTTCAGTTAAACTAATTAGACTTAAAATTCATGATGTCGATGATCTGTAAGTGACATACCTAAAGTGGTCATATTTCACTGGATAACCACGTTCCAATACTCCCAAAGTAAGCGGAAGATGCCGGATTCATTTTGTAAGACTTGTTAATAGTTTTGGTTTTTTTCCAAATGCATTTTACACCAATGCAAGTTATCAGGAAAGTACAGTTATCCTATCTATTGAACACACTAAGTATTATTAATTAATAACCACTTGGCTGCTGAGGCATCTCAAGGATGGTAATGTAATTTCCATTGAAATCAATGGAAACTCCATGACGAGCTGAGCTCGTCATGAGCGTCCAAGGGGTTAAGTATTGAGTATTGACATTTGTACTTGAATCATAGGTACTTCTAGTACACATTTCTGTCAGTACACACACATTTCCAGACAGGCCTGCTCTCTCCTTGAGCACAGGGAAGTAAAACACCATATACGGCATAATGCAAACATTTGAAAGCAAGAAAGAGGGACGTTTAACCGCATGCGTGCGGGCGGAATTCCGCCCGTACGCTGAGATTTGCGGTATCGCATGTTACGTGACGAGCTGGGCTCGTCATGAGCGTGCGAGGAGGCTACCTCATGACGAGCCCAGCTCGTCATGAGCGTCGAAGGGGTTAAACAGAAAAAAAAAAAAAATCAAGACTAATTTATTTTACTTGCATTGACTTGGAGGCAATTTTAGGGAGGAGACAGCAAAAATAAAGCTGTATGTGGTTTAAAAATCGTGAGTCACCCTGCTGAGACAGGTATTTTGGCATGTATGACCTGGGTAGAAATGGAAGTGCATGCAAATAATCTTCAAGCACAGAAACACTTTGGCAATGGGGCCTCCATGCATAGGGGTGCTATCTAGCACTGTAAGTGGTATAAAAAAGTTTGAGCGGATACTCTAAAAAAAAAAGGCAAGGGCAAAGAAGTGTAACTAGGAATATTTTATTAGAGGCACCACCTTAGTAATCAAAACACCCTGCATATATGATTATAATACCTTCATCAGCTTAATCCCAATTATTCTCAGTGAGAAAAACGCATGTACTCACGAGGACGGACTTACATCCACCTCAACCTCCAAAAAAAGTAACAGTGGGGAGCCACGTGCAATGGTCAATGGGTCAAGGGAGCTGCGGGTCGGAAACGTTTGGGAACCTTAAAACTGGAGTGCCAATGATGGGGACAAATGGTCCATTTTTAAGACTTATGTTGTAGAACAGATTTCCATGTTCTGAGTTCTGATACAACATTATTTTCTGATTCCGACAATTTGCTTAAGCTTTTCAGAAAACGTGAAGACTTAGTGGTGCCTTCCACTTCCACCCTACACCCTCCCTCTCAGATGCCATCTGATTTTTTTAAGCACTGTCATTCGGGCGGGGGACGACGACGTAACTTGCATAATTTGGAGCAGCGAAATTACACGAGATGCATAACCCTGCATTTAGTGTTATTATTTTAGCGCAAGGTGCATTTCAGCGTCAAAATGTACCCACCGATCTTATTTGGGCCGAGCAATTAGCGCTTAATACAACATAACATGTACAGCAGTGACTAACATCCGCCTGCTCACACTCGGTTTCTATACGATTTGTGGTTGCCATTTTTGCTCCAAATTATTCTAAATGACGCAAACAGGTAATTTCGCGACACAAGAGTAATGAAAAAAATACACTGGCATAGTTTTTTTTGCCCAGGCCCGTCATACACTACCCTCTATTTGTGTAGAGGTGCAAACGTGTACGCTGGGCAGTATTCTCTGTACAAGGTAAAGACATAGCAGAAGGGATGAGAACAACTAGAAAGGGTTTGGGGTGAGTGAGGCGGCAGTGAAGGAATGTGTGGAGAGAGGAGACATTACATGTGGTAGCAGGATACGAAATACTACTGTCCATGAGATGGGCCGAAACGCATGGGGTTGTAGGTAATGGAAATATGAGAGAGGGGTTCAAAAGACATTTGAGACAATCACACAAGTGAACAAGTACTGGTAGATATTTCCAGAAACGTATGTCAAAGAAGTGAACATTTTGACAGGTATTATTATTTTATTATTTATGCGTTTTTATATAGCGCGGACTTTACCCGAAGGTGTCAGAGCGCTTCACAATAGGAACAGAACTGATACTTGAGAACATTACAAGTGAACAAATTACAAAAGCAAACGTTACATTACATGAGGCAAAAGTGACAATCGTGAGCCAACAAAATACAAGGAGGTAGCAAACGGTGCATTACAGGAGGAAAAAGTGACATGTGTGCAGGTTACAAATGCGTACGAAGTACAAATAGAGGTATAATACTGCAATAAATGGAGGACACTCAAACACAAGAACAAACGTTACGTAGGCAATGGTGGCACTTGTGCCACCATTGCAAGTTACAAGTGGCACTTGTGCCACCAGGGCTACCAGAGCAAAAGTGACGCAGACAAGACTATCGGGCACAGGAGCACAGCTGAAAGGGTGAAGCATCCATTGAGATGGAGCCAAAGATATGTACATAGGTAAATTCGGGACGACCGGGTGTGGGTGACAGACACGTACACAGGTGACCGATACAATGACATTAGAAGGCTGACACAAGGAAGTAGGGGTCATTTGACAATAGTGAGAGAGTGGTGCAACTGCCAAATGACAACTGTTTTAGGGGTATGCAGCATAGTGAAACCTCAAGAAGTGTAGCAAGGATTACCCTACCCGGCCGACTTTCCTTGTAGGCCTCAGTCCCTTCAGAAGCCGGACTGTAGCCCAAGGGATCCGTTCAGACCCCTCAGTCATAGTCCGTATAATTCTGTTCTTTCTCCTAGGAACTCACCACCAGGCCCTCCATGTTCCCCGGGAGGTTGGCACCGCGGCCCGCCTGCGCCCAGCTCTCCCGTGGCTGCAGCGCTACGTGGCCGCTCCGGGCCTGGAGAGTGGCGCGCGCGCGCACACGGACGCGCCGGCGCCGTATTCGAGCACGCGCCTTCGAAGGCGGAGGGACTGACGGGGGGGGGGGTGAGCGCGCCCCCTCAGAGACACTATCCGGCTCACACATCCGGACGGCTTGTGCCGAGCGCGCGCACCCTCAAGCACAGACGAGAGGCGTCCGCACGTCTCTGTACTGCGTGCCCGCGCGCGTTGTCCAGGAGCCCAGAGTGTACGCTACAAGCAACACCTCAGAAGCTCTACGCCTTCGAAAGAGTCTAGCTAACCACGCCTCCTTATCACCATTTCCCAGGTGATAGCAATGCGCAAGCGCGCTGCTCAGTCGCATTACCTGTGGACTGCATTGCGCACGCGCAAGTCTTCAGTTAAATCAGCTCAGTAGTGCGTTGCAACGTGGGCTACTTATGTTTATAGGTAGGTCAGCTTAAGGTGCAATAGAGCATCAGTACTTGCTCCTCGACAACCAGAGAAAACATGGCCTATCTTGGTCGGCAGCTACGTTGTTAAAATGCTCTGTTGTGGTAGGCTTCTACAGTAGTACGTAGCTGTTCAGTTACAAAATGTCTACCGACATCAAATATTTACCTGTTGTTTAGCTGCCAAGATTTCAGAACGCTTATAAGTAACATTTCTTTGTTTTATGTCTGACGTTTCGAATCTTATTATTAAGTCTGTGTAATGAGATATGTTTTGTCAGTTTACAAATGCAAACATTTTAAACCTGTAAAGTGGTAGATTTTGAAAATCAAATCGGGGAAATGTATATTTTCCACATTGCCGTCTATTACGCCATTTTCGATTTAGAAAACCGGGAGTCTCCCGTCTAGATCAGGTCCGGTTGTATGTATTCATTCCACATTTGCACTAAGAGGATCATAGAATGGCTTAAAAAGCTGCATAAAATGTATATGCACGAATTGGGAAGTTAAACTTCTTGCACCGGGTTACATGGAGTTGTCTTCTGCTTTGCAGTTGCATTGCATAAGATAATAGATGTGGAAGATTTTTATGTATTTCTATTTTTGTGCATAATTAATAATGTGCACAATACGTTTTAACATTCGAATTCACATGTATGCACTGCACTGAAACTGTACTATTGCTTCTGAAACAAATTTCCTATTATGTGTTTTTTAGGTTTCGCTGAGACAGCGCATGCACTGACGATGAAATCTTTTGTTAAAAAAACGCCTAAAAAGGGCTTAAAACCCGCCCATTACTTACCATCGGTAGAATTCACCGTTACTCTTGTTTCCTTCCTTCATATTGATCAGCACCTCCTGTAGCCTTTTACTTTTTGCCATGCATGGCACTCTACAGTTCGTCTCCCCACCTCTGGTCGCCTCACGCTTCCCATTGTTGCTGCTCTCTCCCTCCTCCCCGTACCTCTCTGGTCTTGCTTCTGATGCAGCGGTAGTGTAGGTGGGGTTTTTCCCTTATCTCTCTACACAAATTACATGAGATAAATCTTACCACCACATTTCATACTCGGGTACCACAAACATCAATATCACAGAGTTTGGCCCATAATAACTCTATTTCAGTAATTTGCCAACCACAAACTGTAAGGGTCCTCCGATGGATCTTTTGCTTGAGCTAATAGGGACTCGGATAATCAGAGACGGATGGCCACTCCTTCATGAGGACCTGGCATAAAGAAGTGCCTTCCTAACCAGCATAATACACATACGTATTTATTGACTAAACACTAAGAAATGACATACACATGAATAGTTATAACAAGCTAATCTTTATCTAGGCTTCACGTTGAATGGTCAAAGCACAAAAATACATTAGATTCATTTAATATTAGTTATCAATTGAATACAGGTAAGTCACAGTTCAGAGCCAAATACATTTCAAAACAATACCTGATGAGAGAGAGAGAGAGAGACTGTAACGGAATTTCA
Organism: Lissotriton helveticus; assembly: GCF_964261635.1. Classification (NCBI taxonomy): domain Eukaryota; kingdom Metazoa; phylum Chordata; class Amphibia; order Caudata; family Salamandridae; genus Lissotriton; species Lissotriton helveticus. Next base: position 1,848,236,583 of record NC_136065.1, on the reverse strand, counting down.
GAATGCAATTAATAATCATAAAAAAACCAAAGAATTGGTTGCAAATTATCAGGAACGGGGGACTAAAGGTAAGCCCAGAAGGACGCTACAGCACAGCGTGTAACAGCCAGAGTCATTCAACCCTTCAGTCGAAAAGTTTGGCCTGCTCGACTTTACCAGCTGGCAAAGTGCAGGGAAAACTAGGAGAGTTTGGTTCAGGGAAATCAGAGTTCAAACCGATGGCATGTCAGGCCTATAGGAAATTTTCCAAGGTAGCCGGCCACAGTTCCTTTCCCACAGGGCAGTTATACTCCCAATTGTTTATAGTCCCTTCCAACAAAAGTATCTTTGCGCAGTTTGCATGATTTCCATTGGTCTAAGTCTATGGTCTATCTATGGGGTGATTGTTACCGTACCAAAATAATCGGAAATTGTACATAATGCCATTGTCCAATTTTCATTATTCTATTAAAATTTTATTCCTCCTCGGAACTAGGAGATTAATTTTTTATCTTATCATGTCCGTTCCCTAGCGCTCTCTTCAGGGCTTGTAACAAGGTCGCCACAATTTGGTACTAGCATAGAGGGTCCCCGTATCCAGACATGGAATAAATACGCCGTGGTCTCCTGTTTCGGTGCCTCCCCCAAAGTTTCAGGACAGAGCTTTGATGTACAGACGGAGAGGTAAGCTTGGTTTTGACCCGAACTTAGACTAACATTGTTTGAGATCAAAGTTGCATTTTAATGGCATTTTGAGGCTCTTGACTGTTTTGAACAGGAGCAGAGTGAGTGTGAATGTTGGTTAAAACTCGACGGTGACCTGTGTAAAATGTGCAGGTTTGTGGAGCGGTTTGCTAGATAGTGTTCCTGTAGTTTTAAGGACACGTAGCTGTTAGATATAGTGGACAATGATCATACTGACTTTGGCACTTTGATTATATATTAGAACAAGCCACCCTTTATGTTTTGAGGGACATGCATGAGATGGGTGTTCTATTCCATCAGTATAGACACCACCTCCAGTACAGCTTTAATTGTGTGGTATGAATACCAGTGACACTGGTATTTGCATGCCCACTGGGTGCATTTAGAGACTGAGAAGCAGTTCTATCATTAAATTTGGAATGGATTAAGATGACTTGAATGACGAAAGGGTTTAATAGGTATTATATGAGTCTGCTCGTGAGTGGATCTATAATTCCCTCCCCTTGTTTGTCTGCCTCTTTTATCCATAGAGCGGGGCCTCGAATACCTGAGCACGGTCCAGGTGAGGTGAGGTCCAGTCCCCTGTCAAATTGGGTGAGAACAATTACTAAACTGTTTAATCATGTTATGAGGGAAGCACTGTGTTGGGAACTTGAGAACACTTTATCATGCTAATATCCCCTTTTTTTGCATCCTGTTGTAGATGTTCACTCTCATCCATTGATATGGAGGATTAGCATGTTACAGGTTGTATTTATTCCAACCTTTATTACTTTGTATCGCTATTACTTTTGGTTCACTTTATTCGGTATCATTTGTATATCATGTGGGTAGCAGTAGCAAGATTTTGAGAGCAGAGGCCCTGATGAAAGCCGAGGGATTTATCGCCTGGTAGGCAGAAACATGATGGCCCTTTTTCCGACAGATATTTGGTATTACTGTAGTTTGCACTGTTCTGGTTTTAATTAGGGGATGTGCCCTTATTTCAATTAAACTAGTAGTTTTTAGGACACATCATCCTATTTTAAATTCACCACTTTTTCTGGTTTTTCTTGTTGCACTGCCTGTTTACCTTATTATCACTAGCTTAGCCATCAATGATTAGCAGTCATTTGGTAGTCCATAAGTGCTTGTGGACCAGATCCAGCTCCACTATCCATTGATTGGTAATCGGTCTCGTTGATCAAGGGACCTACCAGTTCATATGCTGGAGAACCAGATGATATGACTGATCACTAAGTCCGTTTGATGGTAATCCACTATTTGGTGGTTTGGATCTTGCCGACCAGTATTGTGTTTATTGTGTTCCCACACTTTAGTGTATTCCCTCTTGTAGGCTGTCCAAGGTGACTCTGGCACTAACTCACTTATTGGAGTTCAAGGGTAGCCAGCCAGATAGTTGGTTTACAGACCCCCTGTGTTTATTGCGTTGGTTATATGTTGGATTTGGGGATTTGAACCAGGAGAGGTCTTTAAACTTTTTTTCCCTGCGACCCCCCCCTCCTCTGATTGTTATGATAAATTGTAACAAGGTCGCCACAATTTGGTACTAGCATAGAGGGTGTCCTTTATTCGAAAACTAGAGAAAAAAACTTCCGCAAAAGTTCTCACAGCGGGCTGTGAATTCATGTCAGCATATTCTAGTTTTATTTGAAGGAAATGATGAAAAATGCATTTTAAGGCCTCCGTGAAAGCCTGCTAAAACATTACCATTTACTAAAAGGTATCAAACATTTAATTGAATATTCTATTTCTCATGCAATTATACTGTTCATAGAAACTAACATGCAAACACCATTTTATCTTCTAATTAAGCATTAACTCATTTGCAAATATTTTATAAATGACATTTTCTCTCGATATTTGAAATTGCAGGTTTTCATGACTGCTGCTACGTGAGCAGAAATCATTTTATTCATCTTCGACTCAAGTTAATCCATTTTATCTACTTAATAAGCACTTATTTTAGCATTTTCATAGTCTTATTTGTTAAAGGCTACATCTTTATGTCACCATTATGGCATTTATAGGTTTTCATAGCACATTATTGATCGTGAATTCATTAACATTATTCGTTTCTCTCTCTCTCATGAATAGTTTTCCTCTCCGTCTGGTTTGCGACAGTACTGCGTGCTTTTAGGATGCAGGTCAAATTCTAACGTGTTTTACGAGTCACGCTGTTGGTCATGTTTCTTAAGTATGTATTAGTATTACAAAATCCAATGAGCAGGAATTGATTGAGACAAATCATAGTAAGATAATTACGCTCCATCACTTCCAACCGCACCCTTTCATGCCTTCTGTTGTTGCTGTTCCCTCCCCCACATCAACCCTTGTGTTGCTTTCCCCCCTGCCCTCCTCCTGCAGTCTGTTGTTGCTGCTCTTACCTTTCTCCCCCGCACCTCACTCGTGTTTCTTGCCCCAGGGCTTTTTAGAAAAAATGTAGCAACATGGGCTGCTGTGCAACATGTCTTAAAGAAAAAAAATTGCTATGATCCGGTCAAAGCTGGCCGCATCATAGCACTTTTCTCCTTACTTTAAGTCCTGCTGCTCAGCAGTCCGCGCTGCTGTGTAACATGACTTAAAAACATTGACAAAGCCAATAGATCTCACACAGGAGAAACTGATTGGCTTTGCCAATGCTTGTCTCACACATGTTAACTAGGCCTCAATTTAGACATAAACACCTTCTTGTCCAAGATGGAAGTCACTCACATTTCTTCCCTCCGCCCCCTTTTCTCCTCTCTCTTCGCAGCACACAGTAAACCTGAAATGTTCTGCTGTTTTTCTACTGTTTTTGTTCTGCTTTCAATGAACTTTAAGTCACAACCTGATACATTACCACGGTCCTTCTGTGGATCACTGTGCCTATTTATTCATAAAACACATTATTGTTCATGTGTCTAATTTTGTTCTAGCATCTCCGGATGACATTGGCATATGAAGTGTTGAATAATTATTCATATTGTGGGATAGTTTTTCATGTGTTCTGATTTGTTGATGACATGCTACATTTGCGCACACCACAGCGAACCTGCAGATTTTGTAATTTCATATTTTAAAATAATGTATAAAAACCCTCAGTTTTGGGAGTGAGCCAGAAGACTTTCGTATTCTGCTGTGTTGTTGTAATTTAATTTTGCAAAACTTAAAGCACTTAGCAGGTGTGCTTTGCTTTGCCACAATAATGTACACTGACTGGTCAACCAGAGGGTGCTGTGATGACACCGAGGGTGGCATGGGTGTGCCAGCCAGAGGGTGGCATGGGTGAACCAGAGTGCCAGTGTTGACAGAGGATGGCAGTGCTTTGCTTTCCCCCAATAATGTACACTGGTGAACCAGAGGGTGCTGTGATGACACAGAGGGTGACATGGGTGAGCCAGAGGGTGGCATGGGTGAACAAAGAGAGTGCCAGTGGTGACAGAGGGTGGCAGTGCAGCAAGACAACAGCCTTTCCGTGGAAGGAGGGACATTTTTACTTTAGATTACAGTCAATTACTTTTTCTGTTGTTTTCACATTTCTTCATTCCTAGACCAAATACTAGTGAGTGGTGTAATCTAACATTCTTAAATCTACTTTGTAGGTGGAACATCTGGTGGCGGGGCCAGCTCGGATGTGGTGGTGGTGGTGGTTGACTCCGAGGACAACTCTGGGGAGGAGGCGGCGCAAGTGGCCCAAGAAGATACTGTGAGGAAGCCGACAGTGGTGGTGGCGGGTAGAGGTAAGCTGGATCATGGTACTATCTGACTCTTAGAAAGCATATGATGTGTATCTACAGAGAGTAGACGGTCACTGGATGAACTACGTGTTACTTTGAAGAGGATGTAACACCGCACCCGCACGTCCGTTCCAGTGTAGGAAAGGCAAGGAAAAGAAGTTGTAATTTTGTCAAAAAACGACCATGAATAGTAGCAGTAGTTTTTATTGCAAGCACAGCATATATCCGGTTAATAGTACGGTGGCCACTCCCCACCTCTTAATAATTTTAGTAGTAGTACGTCATTCATGTGTGGATGTATCACTGGTCACTCAATAAAAAGCAAAGCACCTGAAGTCATCCCATATGTAAGCAAATACATCCCATGTGAAGTGATAGATAATCCCATTATTTATCTCCTTGATTTTCCTTTCCTAGTACTCATTTGCACTGTAGGGTGAAAGTTAAATTAATTAAGCAGTAGCCCTTGTAACAGAGTATTCTCAGTGCCACCCGTAATAGAAAAGTAAGAGCTTCACCACCTGCATGTACTGGACCGGTACAGTAACGCAATTGTATGTCACTCATCATGGCGTGCGTCTGTTATTTTTCTCGGGTGCAAGTTCACTGCGCTGGCATTATGCCGGCTTGCAGATAACGTACCAAACAATTTTGCCCCCTTGCCCCTCCCTGCGGACGCCCATGATACTGGCCTCAATAGTTTTATACTGCGCTGGCTAGTTGCTAGTTGTACTGTGACACAACTTTCTGCTGAATCATTTTGTGTTAATCATATTCTTAAAGAGCATTGGTTACAGATTGTCTTTCTTTCTTCATATAGTTGTTCGTACTAAAACATCCAAACCATCCAGGAGTATGCAGGCTCTACTGGCCCGGCAACGGAGGCTGGATGCCACTGTTGCAGAATATCGGCGGCTGGTGGAACTGGAGGGGGAGGACACGCAGTCCAGTACATCTAATGGGACACCTGCATCCTCCTCCGCGCCCCCACGTTCTGCCGGTAAGCGCAGTGCTCCGGTGGTACGGAGCCGGGCTGGCAGATGCCACCGCCGAGCAGCAAAGGCTGCCCCTCACAGTACTCTCAAGGCTCGCTTGCGCCGTGCAACCCACAGAGTGTCCGACCTGGAGGCGGAGGTCCGCAAGTTGAAGGAACATCAAAATTTGTTGGAGGGCCTCCGCTTAGACCACGCCATCCTCCGGGAGCAGTACGATGCCCTGGCCCTAAGGCATGATGCCCTGGAGGCCAAAGTCCACAGCATGCATCCCTAGAGTGTCCCTTGCCCCTTTTTTAGAGACTTTTGGGGGGTGGGAATTGGGAGTTGGGGTTTTTGGGGACTTTTGAAGGACTATTTATTTGTTGGGGTTAGGGAGGGTTCTGCTGATGGGCTTGTTGTTGTGATGGGGTGATTACAGTGTTGTTGTGAATGTGATCAAGCACTTGCTAAACAAAGAAAGACAGACACACAGGAATAAAAGTGAATAAGGACGAAAAATAAAGTTAATGAATCATTGACTCATTTTCAGAACTCGCTGTCAGGGAAGCAGAGCTCGTCCTCAAACTCTGCAAATTGAGTCGGTAGTACTTCTGGTAACTGAGGAAAACTTCCCTCAGGTAGGTCGGTGTCCTCTTCTTCCTGCGTGCATTCTCGTACTTTGTAATCTGGTGGTATGACGTGCTGGTTCATCTTTATCATGGTAAGCCGCTCCACATTTGCTGGCAAGAGGCGGGACCTTTTGGAAGTCACAATGCCACCAGCAGAACTAAAAACACGTTCTGAAGACACGCTTGCGAGTGGGCAAGACAAGTAATTGATAGCCAGGTTGGTGAGCTCTCGCCATATGTTTCTTTTCCCATGCCAATACGCCAATGGGTCCTCAGTAATATTGACCGCTGTTGAGTCATCCAGATAGGCCTGCACCATTGAAACAATGTTCTCCCGGATTCCTGTACTTTGCACTTCTGTGTCCTTTCTGGGACAAGGAAACCCTAGCTGACTTAGCCAATCCTCTTCAGACATATCGCCTGGGCCTGGGGCAGATGATACGGTTGCTGGTGTGGTTAACGGCTCAGAGGAAAAGACACTCACTTCTGCCACAGGCACAGATGCAGAAGTGCTTTTGTGGGACGCCTGATGGCCTGCTGATTCACTAGTAGTACTGTCTTCTCCTACAGTTTCCTTCCGCTCTCTGTTAAAACGAATGGCTGACTGAGCTAGCCAACCTTTGTACTCTGTAACATCTGATGTTTCAAAAGGAATTAATACTTTGCCAAACAATGGCTTTTTGTAACGTGGATCCAGAATAGTAGCACAAATGTAGTGCTGTTGTTTCTTGATATTTACAAGCCGTTCATTGCTAACTAGGCGTTGTAATAATCTCTGCGCCAACTCATATGCTTCATTCTTTCCAGCATCCTTTAAATTTGAAGACACCACCTTGACTTGGTGCTCGAGCTTCAGCAACAATGGGATAGCTTTGCTCAAAGAACAGTCCTCCCTGCTGACTTCACGCGTGAAGACCTCAAAAGGACGAAGCATGTCTGTCAGGCTTTTAACTAGCTGCCATTGCTCCACCGCTAGCATCATTTCTGTCGTACCACCACCCAGGTTGTAGACATACTCATTGACTACTGGAAACAGCTCATGCAGACGATCAAGCATGTAGAAGGTTGAGTTCCAACGTGTTGCCACCTCCTGCATAAGTGCTTTCACAGGCATACTACGTTCATTTTGCTTGCACCTCGGCTCCTTCCGGGCCTTAAAAGAATGGTTGAAATGTGTGCATATTCTTCTGCAGATGGTCAGTATTTTGTCGACTGCAATTTCTTTTTTCAAGAACTTTTGCACGACCAGGTTTATACAGTGCGCCAAACACGCCACTCTGAAATAGTCACCGTCCTCCATGGCCTTAACTACATTGCTGCCATTATCAGTAGAAACATAACCAACCTTGCATTTTCTTGGGGGCAGCCATTGCGAGACCTTTTTGTTAAAGTCATCCAAAATGTTGTCTGCAGTATGAGTTTTCTCCATGCCAAACATGGCTAATGTTGCATGTTTACGAGCACCCTTAAAAATCTCGACCAAGTCACCACCTGCATTTATCTGTTTTGCAACCCCTGAAAAAGAGACCCAGTGTGCAGTGATGCACATGTAATCAAGGGCTTGGCAACTGGTCCACATGTCTGTTGTCAGGTGTATAGTGTGAACAGCACTCTTCTGCAAAGCTGCCCCAATCAACTCAAGCACCTCTTTATGTAGTGCTGGAACAGCAACCCTGGCAAAATAGAACCGGCTAGGAACCTTCCATTTAGGGGCCAGTGTTGCCACGAGTTCAAGGAAACCCACACCTTCGACAAACGAAAAAGGGAGAAGGTCCACCGCTAGCATTTTAGCCAGCTTAGTGTTATACAGGCGCACAATTGGGTGGTTGCGTTGAAATGGCGCATCTGAGGAGAACATGGCTGTAATGGTGCGCTGGACAAATTTACTGGATGATGCTGATGCCTTCTTCGACCCAGTTCTGCTCAGTGTTGACATTTTCCGCATTGGTGTGTCTCCCAGACTCTCAGTGTGCCTCCTATGTGTTGCGGAGGGTGTGGTGCTGCCAGGGGTACTGGGTGCAACCGGACAAATGTCTGACGCTTCTTCTACCTCCCCGTCATCTTCAGATGAAACATCTAGTACGGGTATATTTTGGCCACTTGCCCTTTGGGATTGCTTTCCCTCGATGTTTGCTAGGTGCGCAAACCATTCCATACTGTGCCTTCTTTGAAGATGACCTATCTGGGCTCCGGTACCATAGTTGGTACCAGGCTTACCACGGCTAAGTCTAGTCTTACAAATGGAACAAATGGCTATGTTATCATACTTTGCATGGACACTAAAAAAGTTCCAAACTGGGGACTGGAAACTTCTGGTTTTGCCGCACGAGGTGATACTGCCAATGCCAGATGAAGCAGTGGTGGATGAGCCTTGCAGACATCTACTGGGTTGTGCAATTATTGCAGCAACCCTACTTGAGGGAGTCGAGCTGGATGGAGTTCCCCTCTGGGGAGAAAATATGGGAGCTGTAGGTTTTGTTGAACTTGTTGTACTACTTGACTGCGTTGGTGGTGCTGTTTGAGAAGTAACAATCTAGGCAATCATAGAGAACATAGATCAATGTCAATATTAAACAAGGAAATTAAGCTACAACAGTAAAGTAAAATTCAGTATTTTATTGGGAATTAAACAAAGAATCACATTTCAAGACTTGAGAAAAAGGTTCTAATTAAAAAATTCTACATTTAGAGAGTTGACATAATAGTAAAAACATTTTATGTATTAAAACATTTCTTTTGGTAAACAACAAGTAAGGGGGAAATGTGTGGCAAGTTGGTGGTGCTACCAGTGCCACGTCGCCAGGGTCACGCTCAGCATGACGTCGGGATAGGGTATAAATGTCTGTCTGCTGCATGGCCGGTGTGGCTGGAATGACGTGTGTGATGACTAGGTCATTGCTGTCATCCTGTTCAACAACATCAGAATGCACCACTTCATCAAGTCCGACGTTCGGATCCATAAGTATGAGCTTTCCGGGGCCCTTCCTTTTAACATTTGATACCTTTCTCAGCTCATGGTGTGCCTCCCTCTCAGACGTCGGAGATGGTTGCCAATCTACATCCAGATCATCTGATGGAGCGGGGCTTGAAGAAGAACTTCTACACACCCTCATTGATCTTTTCCTTGCTGGGGAGCTGGGAGAAAATGAATCATCAGGAGGAGTGGCTTCGTCTTCCTGACATGATACCCCGGCTCCAAAGTCAATTTCCTCCTGTGCCCCTACTTCTGGAAGAACAACCATTGTGGGCACTTGCACCGCTACATGGGCCTCTTCACTGACCTCTACTTGCAACTCTCCATGGACCTCTCCTTCTCGGCCTTCTCCTTCTCTGCCTTCTCCTTCTCGGCCAGCTCCTTCTCGGCCAGCTCCTTCTCGGACAGCTCCTTCTCGGACAGCTCCTTCTCGGAGAGCTCCTTCTCGGACAGCTCCTTGCGCATGTACTTGTGCTTGTACTACTAGCCCATGCAGTTGTTGTTGCGGCTTTGGTTGTTGAATAGTACTTGTGAGATGAGTTACAACCTGTGTTGATTGTGTGATGCTACTTTCTTGCGATGAGCCAACATCACTGGTCGTTGGTGATTGAACCACTAAACAGGCTACCTGTGCAGCACTCATGGTGGACTTTTGTTTTTTCCACAAAAATTTAGTGGTCGAGCCACCAGTCTCCTTCGTAAGTGGTGCCACTTGCTTCTTCTTCTCCTTAGTAGAGACATCTTTCTTGCAAGAGGAGCTACGGGCACCTCTTTTTGGAGCCATCTTCTTCAGATGTCGGAACAGCAGGCCGCAGCAGGACTTCTTCCTGGCACTGATGCTCAACGATGATGCGGAGTTATTGACTTTGTGCACCTAAAAGCAAACGAAGACAGAGGAACATCAGTTAAATATATGTTGCATATGTAGCGCTTCAATTAATAGTTTGCAAGTAGGCATTTATGAATACACACGTGCACACCACAATATGGAAATATCAAAAATAAGAATTGCTAAATTTTTGGGAAACAGGAATTTAACATTGATCCAAGAGAGCACACAGAGAGGGTTGTAGTTTCATGTACCACTGACTCCCCCTGGGCACAATGGGTGAAAGCAAAGCAAAATGGGTGCAGGCCTATGACACAAAGCTCACTGCCTGCCTTCAAAATGGCCGCTTGACCCCCATCCACATGGCCAGGACCATGCCTCAAAATGGCCCCCACCAACATAGCCAGCCCCCAACCCCTACTCCAAAAAGTCAAAAAACACAACACAAATCACCACAATCCAATGCCATCCATCAAGTTTCAGAAGGTTTATGCTGCCTGCTGGTGGGTTTCTGGTGCAGAATTGCAATTTTTGCAATTTCGCGAGTGCGAGATTGTTGCTTCACGACGCGAACGTGGCGAAAAACCTGCAAAATCCGCGAACAGACCGATTCTGGGCCCCCTGGGCATAATGGATTAAATCAGAGCACACTGGGTGCAGGCCTATGGCACAAAGCACACAAACTGGCTTAAAAATGGCCCCTAGACCCCCACCCACACGGGACCAGGCAATAAAATGGCCCCCACCCACATAGCAAGCCCCCAACACCACCCCAAAAAGTCGGGCACAAAGCACACTGCCTGACTTCAAAATGGCCGCTTGACCCCATCCACATGGCCAGGACCTGCAGGACCATGCCTCAAAATGGCCCCCCACCAACATAGCCAGCCCCAACCCCACCCCAAAAAGTCGAAAAACACACACAAAAATCACCACAAACAAACAACATCAACTTATCAACTTGTGAAATCAAATTTCGAATCCAAAAGTAATCCAAAAGGCCTCAAATCCAAATATCCAGCAGCATCCACAAAAAGTAATCCTTCCCAGTCAAGATCGAATTCAAAGTGGCCAGGAAATGGACTAAGCAATGGGAGGAGCTTGCTGGACAGGAACAGGAAGTTGGAGACTGGGGCACTTCCTTTACCCCACCCCAATGGGAGGAGCTTGCTGGACAGGAACAGGAAGTTGGAGACTGGGCCACTTCCTTCACCCCTCCCCAATTGTAATTTTTGTAATTTCGCGAGTGCGAGATTGTTGCTGCCCGCGCCGCGGACTGCGAGCAGTGCGAACACAAGCAAAAAATCCGCAGTGCGCGGATTTGCGGATTTTCGGTAAATCCGCGAGAGTTTGCGGATTTACTGAAAATCCGCGAGCGGAACGGATTTTACGCCCACCCCTAATCAATTCAGGCCTTGAAAAATCATAAAAATATTACTAGACATGCAGGTCTTGTGACTTAAGTAATCTACTCGACCTAATTGAAACTGGTTTCAAATGATGTGATCGTGGGCAAATATTTTAATTTATTGAGTCACCATTTTCTTCATTACCTTCAGATATGTGAGTTCAGCATGTCTGCTGAACAAACAAGCACTGGCGTTGCCAATAGGTTTCGCATTTGGAAAGTTGGAGCTATTGGTTTTATAAATGACATTTTATATTTATATATTGTTATTGACAATGCCAATAACGATATATAATTAGAAAATGTCATTTACAAAACCAATAGCTCCAACTTTCCAAATGCGAAACCTATTGGCAACGCCAGTGCTTGTTGTAACTGTTTTGTTAAGCACTGCCTTGCGACAGGAACCACTTCATAGCACTAACAGATGATGTTTTATTGTCTATAGTGGAATATGAAATATGTCGATGGGTTGTACGTTAAACACGGCACCCATATTGTAGAGGTAGTGATCATAAGCTCTAGTTCGATGTGCGTATGTTATTTTGACTCCAACCTGCAGCGTGCCTCGCGCCATGTGACATGCTGCAGAATTAGATACCATGTACTCTACTCGCACCACCAGCTAAACACGGTGTCTAAACACGTCTTGTGGTGCAATTTGAGGACAATTCGTGTTAGGGGATTGTTGGACTTACAAACTGCACTGACAAAACAATGACGTGGTTGTTGACAATGCATCCCCAGATCTCAACAAATCTGATGGTTCTACTAGTGATGCAGAAATCATAATAGATAAAAGACAGCTAACTCCTTGTGTGTGTGGTTCATTATGCTTAGATATTCTTATGCCAAATGTAATGCATTTGAGTTTATTTTATTCCACTGTTGCCGATTCTTTACTGTTACTAGTGTGCTTCTGTCAATGACGTCAGCGTAAAACGTTACCTGTCTACTCTGAAGAGAGTATGACACGATTTAGCAACCAGTTAGGCACTGGACGGAGCTGAGCAAGATGGAAAGCGGGTAGAATGCAGTTTCTATTGAGCACATAACCTTCAAGAAGTTTCTTTACTGTCACATAGAGTAGTGCATCTTCTCTAGAGCTGTGGGTTTTTTCCTGGTATTAACAAACAACCCCTTCGGTCTGCGCACAATTGTTTACAATTTCAACCCCGGCGGCACAACCCGCTTCCATTTCGTTTTAGATTACATTTATATAGCTCTCACTAGCCTTGACGATTAAATATTTTTTTAAACAACCCGTAATCTGTGGAACCCCGAAAAACTTTCATAAACGCCTTTAGCTCGACTGGCGGTGCACTGCAGAGGTCACACATGCAGAGGGTGTAAACAGGCGCTCGATGAACCATAACAAAGAAGGAAGATATCAACTACAAAAGTGAACCAACCACGCCGTCAGTATATGAAACTGTCCACTCCGGACGCATAATTGTTCAGCACACAAACAGGTCCGAAGCTAAAAGGCAGAGGTCAAAAGAAACAAACATACAGAAAACAGGTTTGTTGCAAACTCGCAGATAACGCCAGATGCCAGTGGAGCAATGACAGGAAAATGTCCTAACATAACGCGCTGAGAGGGTGGGGGTGCCCTTGTGTTCATTACCAGCGCCTAATTACTTCGGATTGTTATGCGAAAGCGGGTGTTCACGTGACAGTGTCCGCTAAGGGGCGTGAAGCGCATCAAGAAACCTGTCGATACGCGCAGGCTGAGACAAATGGCAATGCCAGGGTGGGCGCTGTGTGGAGAGGGCCGGGTGGCGCTCGTGAGATAAACAGCGTCTTGTTTCATGGTGTGCACAAACATAACCAAGTGCTTTCTAGAGGACTTCACTGACGGAAATTATGTAAAGCTAAACCAGTTGGAGGGAAGCCGGATGGGGGCGGGAGAGCCTGGGGCGGGAATGCGAGCGAGGGTGGCAGGCGGATTAGGAGGGAAGCCGGATGGGGGCGGGAGAGCCTGGTGGGGGGGCATGAATGCGAGCGAGGGGAGGCAGGTGGATTAGGAGGGAAGCCGGATGGGGGCGGGAGAGCCTGGTGGGGGGGCGTGAATGCGAGCGAGGGGAGGCAGGCAGATTAGGGAGATACGCGTGCTTGTGTGGTCACGTGACCCGCGTTTGTGGTCACGTGACTCACATGCACTGTGAAGAAACCGCAGTGGTTTCACTAGTCGATTGAGCCCTTGAATTTTCGCCTATTACATTCGCAAGCGAATGATAATAGGCGAAACCTAAAAACTCGTGTTTGATTTAGTAGACTTAACTTTTACTCTATATATAATACAAATCTAGCCACATACAGGATACACATGACCCCTGACTTACCTCTTAGCTCATTAACAGCATTGTCATCAGGGCGGGGCAGGAATGTTTCTCAAATCATGTTTAACAAGCATTGAAAATGCAATAGGTCTCGCCCTCGTTTAAGTTAAAGCAATTCTGTTTGTATTTAGGTGTTTTTTAGCTTTGCTTTTATTAGTGTTTTTCAAACTTTCATGTACATAACATGCATATGTATGCATATATGTATATGTATGCATGTATTATATAGATATACAGATGTACCTATATGTTTATATATGTATTTATATATGTCTTAAGATACATATTTTAGAGTGCAGTGTGTAAAAGGCGACGTTGCGTGTAGTAGAAGTAAGAGTTCTAAAATCATGCAATAAGGTTATAGAGAGGGTTAGGGGAAGACAAAGGGATAGATTAGTTTTCTGTAGTGTGGTCCCTATGAAAGTCCAATAATCCAGTATGGAAGGACAATCATGAAGTAAATTGGGACGATCACAATTAACTTCAGAGCATCTCCAACATTTAGAATGCAACAATAATCCTGCTCTCTGTCATTTCAAAGGGGTCCAACACTAGTCATGCAAGATTTTAAAAAGACAGAATTTCAAGCAAGCTTCTCGAGTGTCTTTGTCAAGATCTTCCAATATATCCCCCATACATTATCTTCTATAGTAATATGTATACATTCCTGCCATTTCATTTGAAGAGCTTCAGCAAGTGGTTGTAAAAATTAATGAAGAGTTAAAACACCATACAAGCCTGACATCACTCCTTTGTATCCTCCCCATACACAGAGATAATCCAACATTGGTGAAGGGTTTAATATCCAGGGGGGAGAACCTAAACATCATCTTTGACAGTGCTGTAGCTGTAAGTATTGTGGTATTTGATGTAATGGGAAATCAAATTCTTCATGTAGCAAGTCAAAGGATGTTAGCTCCCCATTTGATAAGACCTGATCAAGTGTATGAATGCCACATGATGTCCAAGTAGGCCATTGGAGTGCTTTACTATGTATTTGGATACTTTCATTGTTCCAAAGTGGAGCTTTATAATGCAAGCAGTATGTGCTTGCATCACCGGATGTGGAGTGGAAGAACGTGGATGTCTAATACCATAAAGAAAGTTAAGGCCATCGTTTCGATTAAGCAGAGAATGTTCTATTTGAACCTACTGTAGAGGGTCTGTGGAGTTTGAGAGTAAATAAACTAATTGTGAAAAGTGTAAGGCTAAGGAATAATGTTATGTTCCAGAGATGGTAAACCCAAACCGCCATAAGGGCGATGAGCCATTAGTTTAGTAGCAGCTAAGCGAGGATGGATAGTACCCCAAACAAAAGACCGAATACGAGTACCCACTTGACGTAATGTAGATATCGGAAGCATTCCCAGTATGTAAGTAAAACGAGGTAAGGTGGCCTTCCTAACAGCCTTTACCCTTCCCCACATAGAGAAGCCTAAAAGAGACCATTTAACAAAATCAGTTTCCATTTGTGTTATAAGGGGAGTGAGATTGTCTGAGACCATATTGGATAGTCCTCTATTAATCAGAGATCCAAGATGTTTCAATTGTGATGATTTCCAACAGAAAGAATAGCCATCTATTGAAGCTTTTGTGGTACCAGGAGAAAGTGGAAGAGCCTCACTTTTATCCCAGTTCAATTTGTAACCAGAATGAATTGCAAAACTGTCAATAATTTCAAGTAAGGCTGGTAAGGAACATAGAAGATCTTTAAGCGCAAGAAGAATATCGTCGGCATAAAGATATAATTTAGACTCACCGTCTGGCATAGGTATGCCCTGTATTTGTTGTGAGTGTCGAATTAAAGAGGCAAGAGGTTCTATTGCTAATAGAAATAAAAGGGGAGAAAGGGGACAACCTTGACGAGTGCCTCCGCGAATTGGGAAAGGGTCTGAGAGAAAACCACCGCAGTTAACCAGAGGAAATAAATGAATCAACTGGGCCAAAGCGTTTCATGGTTGCAAACCGCTATCTGCAGTCAATTAGATCGAATGCTTTTTCTGTATCTAATGAGGGAGCACCAGCATCCTCTGTCAACACATATTCCGTCTATAAGGTATGGGCCAGGATTTTAAGGTGATTTCTAGATGAGCGACCTGGAACAAAACCCACTTGCGAACGGTGTATAAGAGAAGGGATCACTTTGCGAAGGTGTGCTGCTAAAATACTTGCAAAGATCATAACATCAGTATTTATGAAATGAAAAGGCGATTTATAGAGCGTGAAACAATCACCCGAGGGTGTCAAGGCGCTTGCTCATTGAGACCATATATGGCTACGGGTTCTCAGGCACTTTAATGAATAAATAACCACGTTTTTAACGCTTTTCTGAAAGCTAACATGTGTCTCCTGTTTCAATTTTACAGGTAGAGAGTTCCACAATTTAGCTGCACCCAATACAAAGCTTCTTCCCCCCCAGGAACATTTTCTCACCCTGGGAACAATAAGATCATGTGCAGAGGATGAGCGAAGATTGCGTGCTGGGATGTAGGGTGTCAAATTCCGTTTTAAAAATCCTGGCCCTATTTCCTGTGTGGTCTTAAAGACAATACATAGAGCCTTAAACTCAATACGTTTGTTTATTGGCAGCCAATGAAAACCCTTGAGTGTCTTTGACACAGATTTGTGTCTTGCGATATTCAGCAAGAGCCATGCACCTGCATTCTGCACAACCTGCAAGTTCGTTAGGCACTTTTTCCGGAGGTTGATAAAGAGCCTGATACAGTAATCGGCCGTTGAGAGGACAAGTGCTGTGACCACTTATTTACGAAGCTCAACCAAGATGAAAGGGAGGATTTTTCGTAGGAGTTTTAATGTATAGAAGGAGAGGGACGTGACCTGGTTGGCATGGTTTTCAAATGAAAGTTTGGAGTTAAAAGTGACTCCCATGTTCTTAACCTTGGTCACTGGTGTCGGTAGTGGCCCAAATTCCAGGGGCCATATATCAGGCGACCAGAAGTTAGTGTGTGCACCAAAGAGTAGGACCTCCATCTTGCTGGAGTTAAGTTTTAAATAATTAGCAGTCATCCATTCCCCGACCTGACGGAGGCAGGTATGGAACTGTATCATAGTGTCAGAGGGACATCCTGACAGAGATGATAATTTGCGTATCGTCTGCGTAGGAAACAGCCGAAAAACCTAAGGACCTGATCAATTTTGCCAATGGTGCAACATAAATATTAAAAAGAGTCGGGTTCAGGGAAGAGCACTGTGGCACCCCACATGGTAGTGTAAAATTGGGTGATCTGAGGTTATCTAAAGCCACAAATTGTTCCCTGCCTGCCAGGAAGGATTCAAGTAGGGTAAGTGCAATCCCTTTGACACCGATTCCCCTTAGAACTTCCTGGAGCTTCTGATGGTTCCCAGTGTCAAACGCGGCCGAGAGGTCAAGCAGCACAAGTGCTGCACTGCCCCCCGCGTTGACAGTTTGCCTAATCATTTCCGATAATGTGATCAGTGCCAGTTCGGTGCTGTGCTGTTTTCGAAACCCGAACTGGGTGTCATCTAAAAGATCATTTCTTTCAATGTATTCTGATAGGACATTATTCATGGCTTTCTCAGACATTTTCGCTGGTTGCGGAAGTCTGGAGACGGTAATTATTAGGATTAGTATCATTCAGATTTGCTTTCTTTAAAAGGGGGAGCACAGAGGCCAGCATCCAACCGGTGGGGAATATGCCAGAGGAAATCATTTGATTAAAAATAGGCATCAAGTGAGACGCAAATCTATCAGATAAGAGATGAAAAGGTTTTGGAGGACACAAGTCCAGTGCAGAGCCTGAATTAATGGATCTTAGCAAGTTAATTGTTGCTTCCATTGTCTGCGTCGGAAAAGTAGATAATTCAGGGGAATCCCTGAATTCAGCGTCGGTCCTGGGAGTGGTGCCAGCAATCCAAGGGTTAACTGAAACCTCTGGAGCGACAGCTATTTCTTGATCTGTGGTTTTGGCGATACTATCGTAGACAGCCTTAACTTTTATCCTGGAAAAACGTAGACACCTGTCGCAAAAAGCTAGGTTTTAGGTGATTCCGCAACCTCAGCGCCTTTGGCTACTCGTTTTACTGTCGAGAAAAGTACCTTAGATTAATTATTAGCTGTCAGTATAGCTGTAGTGAAATAATTCGTTTTTTTCTTTAAAAATGAGTTTTTTATACTCACGTATGGCTGATTTATAATTTGCTTTATTTTCTGGGTCGAGTGATAGTCTCCACCTCCTTTCTAGACGGCAACATTTTTGCCGTTGTGTTCTAAGTTGCTCAGTCTACCAAGGTTCGGTAGGTCGAAGCCTATGGCAAAAGATGCATTTGGCTGGCAGAGATTGGTCTATTGATTTTCGCAGCCAGTCCTCAAATGCAGCCACGGCTTCATTTGGGTCTTCTAAGGATGGCGGAGGGTTTTGGGCTAATGCAGATTGGACCATTTTGGCTGCCTGTTTATCGAATTCCTGTCTGGGGGTTATGTACAGGGAATGAGAACATAATAGCTTTATGGTCTGACCAAACTATTGGCATTGGTGGGAGGCATTGTAGATGGTTGTTACTAGAGAACATTCCATCAAATAAATGACCCCCCGAGTGTGTAGTGCCAGTCACCAGCTGAGTGAGGCCCATGCTATTAGCAATGTCAATAAGACGTACAGCATCGCTATCCAGCGGATCCTCCAAGTGGTCATTAAAGTCACCCAGAAGCGTGAAATCAGGTGACTGGGATATAACATCCAGGGAAGTACCAATATCTTCCAGAGAATTGGCCCAAGGGCCTGGTGGCTGGTAGCATAACAAGCCATTGAAGGAGTGGTGATTGTCTACCATTAGTTTAAAAGTAAGGATTCCAAGAAGGGACCATTGTGTTGGGTGGTAAAGACCCCTTTCCAAGTACTGGAAAACAAGATAGCCAGTCCTCCTCCACTTTTGCCCACTCAGTCTTGCCTATATAGTGTAAACCTGGAAGGAACAGCCATCGCTAAGTCAGGATCAGCTGTCGCGTCTCCCCAGGCTTCAGTAATAAATGCTACGTCAATGCTATGCGTTTCAATTTATTAATGTGATGGGTCGATAACTACTACAAACTAGCGGATCGGATATTTGTCAGGTTTTGGAAGGACTGCAATTAACACTTTATTAGCAATAGGACCAAGTGAATCTATCTACTTGGACAGCTTCCTGATAAGAAAACAAGGTGTCAACTGTTTCTGATCCAGTTGATTTATAAAATTCTGCAGGGAAACCATCTTCCCCAGGGGACTTATGATAAGTTAGTTTGGTAATAGTTACAGTTATTTCTTCTTTGCCAATATCTTCATCTAGGAAGGTTCTACCCTCATCTGTAAGGGACGGAAGGTTGATGTCAGCAAGATAGGCGGCTAATTGATACTTTGTTTTTAACGTGTCGGAAGTATAAAGATGTTTATAAAAGGATGCAAAGGTGTCCACAATTTCTTGCTGCTATGTAAGAATCTAACCGTTTCTCAATGGATTGCAGGAATGGCCATAGCTGCTTCACGATGTTTCAGCTGAGCTGCAAGCAATCAACCAGCTTTCTCACCTTGCTCATAGTGTCTACCCTTAAGGCGTTGGAGAGCATATTCCCCTTTAGAAGTATATAAGTTACTAAGCTTCATTTCAGCTGGTTCTAGTTTACAACGGTTGGGTATCGTAGGGTGGGATAAATATTGACACGTTAGTGAAATAATTTGAGTCTCCAACTCAATACGACGAAGTGACACCGATTTATTGTCTTCTGCTGCATCCTTCATTAATTGACTACGAATTGTTCTGCCCAGGCAGTACTATTAGAAGAAACTGAAAACTTGTAAATGTTTAAATAATCAGAGAGGTGGGAGTGTAATAGGGTTTTACCTTTAGGTGGGTCACTTCTTTGAATATTCATACGCCATGGTTTACGGCTGGGAGAGGTTAAACCTAATTCTAAATCAAGAAGAACAGCGCATGGTCCGATATTACAGCTTCCAGGATTTGGGAATCAGTTGTGGTTGCAGTTATCGAGTGTGAGATAAGAAAATAATCTATTCTGGATTGAGTGCCATGGGTAGAAGAGAGGAAGGTAAACTCCTGATCGGATGGATGGCAAAAGCGGCAGTGATCTATTAATCTATGATCTGACTTTTTGTCATCTAACATAGCTCTATCCCCTTCATTACATTTGTCAAGGGGGACTGTTCGGTCTAATACAGAATCACAGGCTAAATTCCAGTCACCACCAATTACATATTTGGATGCGCCTATTTCTATCAGTAGCTGATTTAAGCCAAGAAAAAAAGAACATTTGGCTCCTGTTGGAGTGTACACGGAGCCTACACAAAGGATCTTGTCACCTATTTTTAGCTTTGCAAAAATGTATCGACCCTCCGGGTCAATCCAGTTTTGATAATCGTAACAGGTAAGGGTTTATGAAGTAGAATGGCCACTCCACATTTCTGTGGCTGGGCATCATTAGAAAGAGGCTGTGTCGTTAGACCACAATGTATAACTTTTCCTACCCAGTCTCGTCGTAGTTTAGAAGATTCTAAAGCATTTACATGAGTTTCTTGTAAAAGAGCAATATCCATCTTTTTAGATTGCAGGTATAATAATACTTTTTTCCTTTTAATGAAATGTGTAAGGCCATGTAGATTCCATGAAATGATACGTAATGGATGAGAAGTAGAAGGGACACTAAATGCCATGTGTGCTTTAACATGTAAGGATATTAACTTCTGAGAAAGACAAGAGAATGGGAGAGGAATAAAGATGAAATAGAAAGTTCTGGACAAGGAAGAAGAAGAGGTATCAAATAATTGTTAGGATAAGTTATAAAAAGAAATTGATAAACTAAAACTAAGAAGGCATTACTAGAGGGAAAAAAGAAAAGAAAGAGCACAAGAAAGATGGAAACATAGAAAAAGAGTATGTTAGGTAAAAGTAATACATTATTTAAGGGGGAAAAACTGTTTCCTGTGGATCCAAACATTTGGGCTATATGTGCCGTGGGAGCCCCATCCAGCAACAAAGTGGGTGAAAAGAATATAATAGAGTCATCGTAAATAATAATAATAAATAGTATATAAAATAATAGAATTGACATCTTGTATAGTATAATGGTGATAAATATTGGAAACAATCATTTTGAGATAATGACAGCTAACTAATACAACAGTTATATAGTGATATAATTTAAACGCTATCACAATTAGATTCATGAGATAAGTATTAGAATGTTGAGATATACAAAGCATTATATAAATAGGGAGGGACATAAAAGATGTTAGAATACAATGAAAGAGAGGAGATAGGAATAAAAGAAGAAGCAAAATTAAAAGATGAATATATAAAATAGTAAATGCTAAATCTTAAATGGTATGATAATGGTAATGAATACTGGATATGAGCATTTTTAAATTATAGGACAATTAAATTAGGTATTATAATACAATAGAGATATAATAAAATAATGAAATATTACCACAATAAGATATATATTAAAACATCAAAGTCATATAGTAAAGAATTGATCAATAGAAGAAAAAGAAGAGAAAAACAGGGAGAAAAGAGAATTATGGTTAGACGTCTCGGCTATAGACGTCTATGGAGTTTTATACAGTAATCACGAGGATTAATATATGAACACTTTAGCTTATATATGCTAGTTCTTAATTCATATCATACATAAAAATTCATAACATTAAAATTATAACATTATAAAATTATTTAAAACAATTAATTCTATTATGTGCATATGTAATGGGATAAAGAAGGGAAGAGAAAATTTGAGAGACCGAATATAAAATAGCGTAGTATAAATGATGAAAGAGAGGAGAGAGGGATAAAAGAAAAGGGAAAAACAGAGAGAGATGTACAAAATAAGATGTATGAAAACTTACATAGTATAATAATGAAATTGAATATTTAACATAGCAAAGTTTAAGTAATGTGACAATAAAATTAAATAATAATGTAATATTTGTGTATTCGTACAATTAAATGTTCTTCACAAATGATTAAATAAATATCAATACATCAAGATGATATAATAGATAGGTAGTGTAATGGAGAATTGATGAGTAAGAAAAAAGAAGAAAAGAGAAGAGAACATTAGCATTAAACATCTTATAATATTTCTTAATTAACATATCATAAAATTCATATTATATGATAAGCGAGAAAAGGAGAAGAAAAGAAATGTAAGAATAGAAGAATATTAGCCCTAAATGTCTAGGATACATACGTCAATGGAATTTTATAGAGTAAAGAGAGAGAGAAGAGAAAAGTTTGTTATTTTAGAGTTTAATACTATATATCAATTCATAGTATCTCTAAAATTCATAACATTCATATTATAATGCTATAACATAATTTAATTTTATCATATGTATATATTAGTAGAGAGAAAAGGGGAGAGGGTTTTAGGAGAAGAAACATAATATAGCATAATAAAATATATAGTCTCATACAATATATTATAGAATATAATGAATGTAAACCTATAAACAATGTATAACGGGATGAATAAATATTCAGATACTCATCAGATCAAAATTTCAGTAGATAGGGAAGTAAGTGACCTCTAACTGCTTCATCAGATCGCAGTTTCAGTAAATAGTGAAATAAATGACTTCCAGCCCTCAGCCCAGGCCATGCCCACTGCTGCTAGGCCACGCCCCTTTCCACTATATAAAGCCTCCCTCATCGCGCGTCTTAGATGGCAACTGACTCCTGAGGCGGAAGCCGGGAGCGACATTTGTTTTAAAATTGTATTTCTGTTCTGATTTTAACTTGCTGAAACCTTACTCTCTGCACTTGGACTCTCTCCCCCTGATCACTTCTCCCAGCGCAGCCGATCTAGGCGCTGCTGCGGGTCGCAGAAGGATTGCTGCCATTCTCAGGGAAGCCCTCAGCCCAGGGCACGCCCACTGCCGCTAGGCCACGCCGTTTTTTCTCTTCTCTTAAACGATGTGTCTTTCCCGGACGCACGCAGTGGGCGCGCCGAAGGCAAGCCCGTTTGCGCCGGGCCCCGGGCCCCTTCACTCTGCTTGTCCCCTCACTTCCCTACCTAACCAACTCCTGGCATGCCACGACGACTGGCCCATCAGCCCCTCTACTCTGTCCCGGATTAACTCCCTTGAAATCGCCCGGCCTGATCGTACTAATTTCGCACGCCGGTACCGTAGCCCACGCAAGGAGCTGTCACGCCCTGCTTCCCCTCACTCCCGCTCTAAGTTTCCTGTTAGCCTCCCCCCCACGGCTTCAGTCTCTCTTCTCAACACCCGGTCCGCGGTCAAGCACCAATTAGAGCTTTTCGACCTCCTTGATACTACTAAACCTGAGATCCTGTGCCTTACGGAAACCTGGTACATGGCCGCTTCCCTACCCGATATCCTTACTTCCCTCCCTGATTCTTACTACATCCTCCGCGCCGACCGCCCTGAGGGGAAGACCAGCGGCGGAGTAGCTTTGATACTACGTTCCAATCTCCAATTCCAACCCCTTTCTCACCACCCAATTATTTCTGCTGGCGTTTTGGTGGCACGCTCTACGAATCTCACGATCCTCTCACCATTGTGCTCCTCTATTGTCCCCCTCAACCCATGCCCCACTTTATTCCAGCTATACAGGACCTACTGGCCACTCTCGTGGTTAACAACTCCGCTGTCCTCCTATTGGGTGACTATAATTTTTGGCCGGGTGACCCACGCGAAGACATCATGTCCAAAGATTTCTCCGATACCCTTCACTGCCTTAACTTTATCCCTCATATATCGTCCCCCACCCATATCCATGGGCACATCCTTGATCAAGTCTGGTCTGCCAATTTGTCAATCTCCATGCCTACTATATCTCCCTGTGCCTGGTCCGATCACTCCCTGATTACCTTTTCCGTTCCCCTGAGGGAGATCAACACCCCCTCTCTCCCCAAAAACATATATGCCCGTAACTGGAATAGGGTAGATCTGGCCGCTTTAGGTCATTCTCTTGTCTCCTCTGCTCCCATCTTGACAGATTTGCCCCCCAATAGGCAGGTAGCAACTCTCGATAACTTGCTCTCAGAGGCCTGTAATCAAGTTGCGCCTCTTAGACGAGTCAGAACGCGTCGCCTTCACGATGCTAATAGATGGTTTTCTAATGCCCTAAAGAACCAGAAATTAGCACTTCGGCAGGCTGAGCGCCATTGGCGTTGCAGATACTGCCCGGACCTTAAGATCTTTTACCTGACTCTTCTTCGGGCCTATAAAAAAGCCATACTCACAGCCAAACTAGAACACTTTTCCCAGAAAATTAATCAGGCAGCAAACAAACCTAAGGAGATCTTTACGATCGTGCATGAGCTTGCTGCCTCCAACAGAGTCGCGCCTAAACCTATTCCTTCCCAATCCCTCTGTAACACCCTTAACGTCTACTTTACTGAGAAGATCACCACCATAAAGCAGAATATCCCTTTGACACTTCCTCTGTTCATTTGCCCTCCACTACCCCCACCCCCTCCTCTCTCGACCAATTTCCTCTGATTTCAGAAGAAGCCTTCTGTACCCTCTTGGGCAAAGTTAAAACCGGCTCCCCCGCTGAACGTTTGCCCGGCACATATTCTGAGGGAGATTTTCTCTCACCGTCCAGCCCCCCCTATTAGCCTGCTTAACACTTCCATCACCTCAGGAATTGTACCCAATGCCTTCAAATCAGCTACGGTTATCCCTATTATAAAAAAACCCGGTGCCTATCCCACTGCCCCCTCCAACTTTAGACCTATTTCGCTCCTCCCACTTTTGAGAGCCGTATCACTTCTTCACTCTCCACCTACGTTGAGGCTCATCACCTCCTGGCTGACCACCAGGCCGGCTTCCGGTCTGTACATTCCATGGAAGCTGTTGTCCTCTCAGTGGTTGATGAGCTTAGACGTAGCGCCAACACTAATTCCCCCCAGGCCTTAGTCCTGCTCGATCTATCTGCAGCCTTTGACACGGTCGACCACTCCATCCTTCTCGACCGTGTCAGAGGCGCCGGCCTTCGGGGGTCGGCTCTGACTTGGCTCACCTCTTTCTTAGCAGACCGAACTCAGGCTGTTCGACTAGAAGGTTTTCTTGCACCTACCCGCTCCGTCTCCTGCGGGGTACCCCAAGGTTCCTCCCTGTCTACCCTTCTGTTTAACCTTTACATACACCCCCTTATTGTTGCTTTACAGGACATGGAGGTCACGGCGTTCAATTACGCTGATGACCTCCAGCTCATTTTCAATCTCTCCTCCTCCCCTGACTCAGTCTCCAGGGTCCACTCCACTCTTACTTTCATTTACAACTGGATGAACCTTAATCAACTAAAATTGAATCCCGACAAGACAGAGCTGGTTCTCATCGGTGGTCCCTCTAATCCCTGGTCCTCTGCTTTTTGGCCCCCCATCCTTGGTTCCCCCCCGTCTCCCTCTGCCTCTGTTAGAACCCTGGGCATCAAAGTCAGCCAGGACCTCTCTTTACACCCCCAGATAAGCTCGACAGTCTCCTCTTGCTTTCTGTCCCTCAGAACCATCCGTAAAGTCTCGCGTTACTTCTCGGCTGAAGCTCTTAAACTTGGTGTCTTGGCAATGATTCTATCCCGCCTAGACTATGGCAATGCCCTTTATGTGTGCATCCCAGCCTACGAGCGCCGCCGCCTGCAGCTCATCCAAAACCAAGCGGCTTGCCTCATTTTCAGGCTCCCTAAATCTAGTCACACTACCTTTCTGCTCAAGACTCTCCATTGGCTCCCCATCAAGGAGCGCTCGCTCTTCAAGCTAGAATGTTTGACCTTTATGTCTCTAGCTGGCACCGCTCCGGCATTCCTTAGATCTAAGATCATTGCATATGTTCCTGCTAGAAATCTTCGCTCTTCCACTCAGTTCCTTCTCCTTGTCCCCCGATTTCGTAAGAAGAAATCAGGTGGATCCAGGTTTTCTACTCTTGCCCCCCTCTTTTGGAACTCACTCCCTCTGACAATTAGGTCTATTCCCTCCTACTTGGACTTTCGGGCTGCTCTGAAAACCCATCTTTTCTCTTCTGCCTATACTTCTTAATCCTCCCCCTCCCTTCCTCAGTTTCAGTTCCCTTCTGCAGTGCCAAGAAACCGCCTGGTAGTAGAGCGCTCTACAAAACCCTTCAACTTCAACTTCAACTTCAACTTCCAACTGCTTTACAGTAGCAATGAAGATAAATGATAGGTCATAGTTCAGGAAACATCTTCAGATGATGGAAGAGATTTTAAGGGGGAACACGATTTATCTTTGTCTCTTTCCTGTGTAAGAGCAGTTACTGCTTGTAGGGCTTGAGCTCGATCTCCAAAAGAGCGTATATGTTGATCTGGATCTCTTCCTCTACTTTGAGACCGATTTGGGTAGTGATGAGATTCATCAGAAGTTTTCTTGGATTTCAGGGAAGAAAGTGGAGATTGAAGTTCAGGGATAGGCATGTTGCATTCCATACTTTAAGGAAGAAGAGTGTCTTAAAAAAAAGACGAAGATTTTCTGGATTAAAGAAGTCTTTGGAAATGCCGTCTTAAGTGATCAGTAGGCGCGCTGGTTCAAAGAGGCCGTATTTGATGTCTAACTGACGTGAGCAGGGCCTTATAGAAAGAAAGGCTTTACGGTGATCATTTGTTTCTTTTGTGAACTCTGCTGCCATTCGAATCTGATGACCCTCAAATTGGTATGGACCATGCATTTGAGCTGCATTCATTAATTGACGAGCCTGTTCATGTCTTAGAAAGCAGACAATATATGTACGTGGATGCAAGATTTTTCCACTTCTGCGTGGACCAATACAATGTACTCTTTGCATCTACAACTTCGGATCAAAAGTGAGTCCTGTATTTTTGGGAGGGCTGTTATAAGAAAGGATTTGGCATCCGGTCCTTCCAATCCTTCTGGAAATCCAAAGAAGTGTACATTGTCCCGACGATTTCTATCTTCTAAATTTATCATCTTACTTCTGAGGAAGAGAAGTTCTTGGTCTCGATCCAGTAAGTTGTTAATGCGGTTTTCAACTGGATACACATGTAGGGCTACCTGATTTGTGGACTTAGGTGACGCCGCTTACATTTATTGCTCTCACTTGGTATTGCAAGCCCACTTCCTCGAAGCGTCCCCCTTTGTGTTGCTTGAGTCACTATGGTCTAATTTCAAACAGGTTCTGTGCTTGTGTTCACTAAACAAAGGGACACAACCCAACTTTTCTGCTTTTGATTTCGTTAGTCTAACAAGGTTTTATTAACACTGTTTAACAATGATCTTTGTCTTTGTTTATTAATTGCTAAGTCAACTGTATACTCTGTGTGTGATTTATTGACTATACTTTATAGTCATATCCTAGCACCACTTCTATGTGTTTTCATAGGTATTGGATGCCGCCTTGAGTTTGTTATACTGAGGTTCTAGGTATCTATGTGCTCACCCGACATTTTGGGTAGATGCTTCATACTACTCTTGTATCAAACTAGATCATTGCATGCACTTTAATTAGAGTCATGCATATTAGGGGTTGTGTGTTTTGTTAACTCTTGTTAAAAGCACTTATTTTGTTTCTATTTCTAGGGAGTTTGCTGATCAGTATATAATCCAAGTTTCTGTGACATTTCACTCCACCTACTAGTTTTGTTTACACATTTTTCCACAGTTTCAAGGCAATCCAAGTAGTCACTGGCACTTCATTTTATGCACATTTCTTTTTTGGTCCTGATGAAAGCCGCTGTATCCCTACATGGAGCGTCAGACTGAAACATGTCCACCTTTCTAATGCTTTGACAGATTGAATCTCCCTCTGTCTTAGTTGTATCTTTTAATCCTGGCCTATGAATGAATGCAACATTAAAATCGTCCAGCGTATCATAGAGTTTGTTTTAATCTCTTTCACCTTTTCACGCACCCCCTCCCCACACCTTGCTCATCTAGAGGTTTAGTATACCTCATCATCTCTACCACCACGTCCCTGAGCGCCTTCCTCTCAGTTAGGGGATTGTAGCTCGCACTACGACTAGGTTCGTAGTGCAAGGAGATCCCCTATGATGAAGCATGCCACCTATGGGTGGATGAGGGGAATCGTCCTAAGAAAGGGATACCCCAACTCCTCAACATTAAATCAGACCCAGAAACTATTGTGTTTTCTAGTTGTATAGTGGGGAATCAGCCCCGCCAGTCTCGGAAATTCCTCTGGTCCTATTATTGTGAATTGTCTATTCATTTTGACCCTTATGAGCATTCGGGTGAGGCGCCCATAAAAATCTATTCACTGTCCATCTCCTATGGAGATGTGCACTCCAGTGGAAAAACGATAAGGCACAAAATAATTTTACAGTTTTAATCCAGTGCGATCACCAACCATGAAACCACCCAACATGTTTTGGCATCTCACATGCCTTGATCACGGCGTGTGAGACGCCGAACAGCGTTGGGTGGTTTCATGGTTGGTTATCACACCGGATTAAAACTGTAAACTGTTTAGTGCCTTATCGTTTTAGCACTGGAGTGTGCGTCTCCATTGGAGGTGGAGAGTGAATTATATATATATATATATATATATATATATATATATATATATATATATATATATATATATATATATATATATATATATATATATATATATACATTTTATTTTTCACTGAAAAAACCATAGGTTTCAGGGGCGTTATAGTTAGTTGAACATTTCACTCGTTCAAAACCAGTGAAATTCCCCCATTATAGTTAGTTCAGCTCACTATAACTCGCGCGCCCGCAATGCACTGCTGATGACGTCACATATTACATCACTCATGACATGGTCAGTGACATCACTCATGACATCACTGATGACATCTCAAATGACATCACTGATGACATCATCTAGTGAATGTGTGTTTTACTGAAAATTAAATATGTTGTATATATGTATATCTCAAGGTCGATGGAAGTATAAATAGGTATATAAGTGTTTATTTTTGTTTGTAAAATTGATTGTATAACTGACTGATTAAGTGTGTCTTAGTGTATACATGGGTTAGTGAATAATGTTTAAATATGTAAATATCTGTACCAGTCTCTCACTTTGTGTATAAGTGGCTGTATGGGTTGGTGAGTAGCTACATGAGTGTCTATATAGGTTATTAGTTGGTTTTTTGAGTATCAGTATGAGCGACTCACTGTTTGTATGTGTTGAAGACAGCAGGTGTGCAGGACTGTCTGGGTGGACGAGTGTGTTTATGGGTGTGTTAGTGAGTGAATGACTGTCTCAATAATGTCTTTATGAGTAACTACATATGTTTTAAACTAGGATATGTGAGTATTGGTGTAGAAATGTGTAGAAATTGTGCACTGATGGCTGGTGGTGTGTGTGCCTGGTGGAAGCGTGCACTGCCGGCTGGTGGTGTGTGTGCCTGGTGAAAGCGTGCGAAAACGCCTGCGATCACGTAATGTCTTCGGCCGCTGACAAGCACAGACGAGCCCGCCCTTGGCCCCGGCTTTGCCTGGGCACGCCCGAGTGTGTCTTGCACTACGGGAGCCCCAATGAGCTTTTAGTTTCAACTGTGTTTTATTGACTTTATCATGAAAAGTAACAGTAGACATCGTGACATGTTGCAAAGGCGTTTGGCACATATTGCTGACGGGACAGACTAGCATGTCTTCCCTGAGTAGGAGAATCAAAGCGAGGTGCATATGCCAAAAATGAAAAACGATATCATGGAGGCAAATGTGATGCAATGCAAGGAGACAAGACAATAAAATAAGCAAACAAAACCCCTTAAACAACCCGGACCCTACCCCCCACCCCCGCCCCAACCAGTGTGCCATGCGTCCGAATAGGGTCTGTGAGTTAGCCGATAAAGAGCAACGTGATTGGTCGGTGAGTCACCGAGAGTCATGCGTGGTATCAGTGAGGCGTAGAATCCGGAGATATTTAGGACATGTGATCTCACTGAATTCCTTGGACTAGAGGGACAACAACGGGGACCATGTTTTCTGAAATGCGGTAGTGGAGTGTGTGAGTGTAGCGTGTATGCGTCCCATCCCCAGTGTGAACCAGAGTTTATGCAACCACCCTGTATGCGTGGGTACGGTCGACGAGCCCCACAGTGATAAGATGTGTTGCGTGGCAGCCTGCATGGCGATTCCCATTTGACGACCCCGCAACGATTTCAAAGGGAAGGTGAGTGCATTGGGGAGACCCAGTATGGCGTATGCTGGAAATCGTGGGATTTCAGTGTCAAAGGAGGAGTCAATGTCATTCAATACCGCTTCCCAGTAGCTTCGGATCTCCCGGCAGTCCCAAAGGAGATGGGTTAAAGTGCCTCGTTCCCCACACTTTCTCCAACATTGCTCACTACGCGATGGATTTCCCTTGTGAAGCCGGGCTTGGGTGAGGTGCCAGTACATTGCCAACTTCACTGCGGTTTCCCTCGCTGCGGTGTTGCATGTGGTGTGTGAGGCCCTGTAGTACACATCTCTCCATTCCCTATAAGTCAGTGTCCTGCCCAGTTCAGCCTCCCATTGCTTCTGGCCTGGTGTTTTATCCGGGGCATGTGGTGGTGCAAGCCTCGAATAAATATCTGAAATGAGGTGTTTATCTGTGTCTTTGGTAAGCAACCATTTCTCAAAGGGCGTCATTGGGCGGCCAGCCTTGGCGGCGGTGGCCGGGTCTGCGAGCCAGTGTCGAAGTTGGAAATATTGGAAAAGGTGAGGGTTCTTCAGGTCGTATCCTTGTGTGATGTCTGAGAGGGGAAGAAAGCCCTGTAGATCAAAAAGGTGACCGGCCGAGCGACACTCAGTGCCACGCCATTGTGTTAATGCATTTGGGTCATTGCCCGGAGGAAATTCCGGGTTGTCCAGTATGGGGGTGAACGGGGAGGGGAATGTCATCAAGCCTCTTTTTAAGGCGACCCTGTCCCAGACTTGCATAATGGTGCGGGTGATAGGTGATTTTAATAGGTATCGAGGGCGATGTTGCCGGGCGAGAAATGGGACCCTCCAGAGCGGTGTCTGAGCCATGGCCCTATCTTGGAAGAGCCACCTTTTTGCCGACTCCGGCCTGTGCCATTCTACCAAGTAACGAAGCTGAGATGCTTGGAAGTATTGTAGCAAATTGGGAACGCCTAGGCCTCCTTCATCCATGCTTTTATACGCCAGATGTTTCTGGAGACGCGCACGTTTCCCGCCACAGATGAACCGATGGAGAGCGTCCTGCAGCTCATTCAGGGCGCCTGCCGGGGGCATGACAGGGAGCGTTTGGAATAGATATAGGATACGTGGTAGAACGGACATTTTCACAGCCGCAACCCTCCCTAGTAGAGAGAGCGGTTGTTTTGACCAGCGCGTGAGGTCTTTCCGGATCTCATCGGTCTGGGACTTGTAATTGGTGGTTACCGTCAACTCCGTGGATGAGGCAAGGGAGATCCCCAGATAAGGGACTAAAGTGGCAAGCTGAAGGCCGCTCCCTTGTGCCACCGCGTGGTCATTAGGATGCGCATTTTTGCCCAGCGGTAACACCAGAGATATCCCTCTATTAATTCGGAATCCCGAGACAGATCCAAATGAATCAAGCTCCTCCATAAAGGCGGGTATGGAGCGGGCAGTGCAGTCAAGGGCCACTATTACATCATCCGCATAGAGGCTTATCGTGTGGGGCTCGTATCCAAAAGTAATACCTCTAATTTCCGGATTATCTCTGACCTTTTGTGCTAGGGGCTCTATGTATAGGGCGAACAGGAGGGGGGAGAGGGGACACCCCTGTCTCGTACCGTGCTGAATTTCGAATGGGGCCGAGCGTAGGCCGCCCAGCCGGACCCTGCCATGTGGGTGGCGATAGCAGCATGCAATCCACGACATAAAGCGGTCCCCTAGCCCGAAACGCCTTAGAACCTGTTGTAAATAGGTCCAATCTATGCGATCAAACGCCTTCTCAGCGTCGATGGCAAGCAGTGCAGAGTCAGAGCCCTGAAAATGGGATTTGTCAATCAGATGGAGTATCCGTTTAGTGTTGTCACTACATTGTCTGTTGGGCACGAAACCCGATTGGTCAGGCTCCAGGATCCCAGGAAGACCGGGGCCAAGACGTGCGGCAAGAATGCCAGTAAAAAGCTTGAGGTCGAGGTTCAGTAAGGAAATAGGACGGAAAGCAGAGCAGTGCGTGGGTTTCTTACCCGGCTTAGGGAGGACTACCACCTCAGCGTCAAGCATGTCCGGGGGGATGGCGCCGGCACCCTCAAATGAGTTGAAGAGCCGGGTGAGCACCGGGGCTATCAGTTGGCTGAAGGTCTTGTAGAATCCCGCTGAGGCCCCGGGGATTTGAGTGGGCGTAAACGGGATATGGCAGCAAGCACCTCGTCCAGGCGAATGGGAGCATCCAAGGCGTCCGCATTTGCCTTGGAGAACTCGGTGATAGCCGCGAAATTTAAGTATGTATCAATTACCTCAGGAGACGTACCTTCTGCTCCATACAGTGAGGCATAATAAGACCGGAATGCTTCCGCCACTTGAGTGTCGTCCGTGAGGACCGTTCCAGCGTCATCAGTGAGGCCAGTGATTTTAGCGCGTTGGTTCTTAGCCCTCAGGGCACTGGCCAATAAACGACCTGTCCTGTTACCTCCGACATAATATGTATGCCGAAGGCGGAGTGCCGCGAATTCGGCCCTGTCCGTGTCCAGACTAGCGAGTTGGGCTCTGGCTGCTTTCAGTTGCCTCCAAGTGCGACTGTGGATTCTCTCTAGTTCCGCCACGCGCGCCGTGAGGTCATCGCGCTTGATCTGGCGGTCTTTGGCTTCCGCAGCCGCTATGGCAATTAGTTCGCCACGGGCGACGGATTTCAGAGCTCCCCATAGAGCCGTCATGGAGATCCCTGGTGTGTCGTTAGTGGCTAAGTAGTCAGTGATGCAGTCCTTAAGTCTTTTAGTGACCTCCGGCCGCTGCAGGAGGGTCTCACGCAGGCGCCTCGGGGGTGAGGAGGTGCGCGAAGGTGGAGCGATAGTTCCACTGCATCGTGGTCGGAAACGGCCGCAGGAGTATAATTAACCCCCCTAAGGAGTTTGAGCAGCTCCGAGGAGCCCAGGAAATGGTCGAGCCTAGCGTAGGTGTGATGCACGTGTGAGTAGAAGGTAAATTGTGATGCAGTCGGATGTGTAGACCTCCACAGATCCACCAGGCCCCTCTCCTTCAGCCACGTAAGTCCGGCAGCCGAGATTGCACCCGGATCTCCATACCGGTGTCCCGACCTGTCAGCACGCGTGTCCATAACAAGGTTGAAGTCTCCCCCTAGGAGCAAAAGTGAGTTAGGGGAGCGAAGCTCTTCCGAAGTGGCATTTTCCAAAAAAGCCTCCTGTCCTGTGTTCGGGGCATAGAGAGACCCGACTGTGAGGTGTGCGTTCCCTATGTGAAAAGTGTATGCTAACAAACGGCCTTTAAGTTCCCCTACTTTGTTCCCCACCCGACCCTTGAAGTGCTTGGAAAGGAGGATCGCCACCCCGGCGTTTTTCGTGGGCAAGGAGGAAAAGAATTGCTGTGGAAAGGCGCGAGAGCGCATTCTATGCCAGTCTTTCTGTAATAGGTGGGTTTCCTGCAGCAGACAAATATCGGCTTCGGAATTCTCCAAGTAAGAGATGATCGCTCTCCTCTTAATGGGGTTGTTCAACCCTTTTACATTAAGGGTCAGTACCTTCACTGTGGTGTCACACATGGGTAGATGAACCTACGATTGTGGCTTAGAGACAGTGTGTATTGCATACAGAGCTGCGATGTAACATCACGTGGGTAATAACCTCCCTGGTGACATTGTAGAGCCTGCCTGACCTCCCGGGGGGCCGTACTAGACATGAGACTCGACTGGGGTGTGAAAAACACGGCTAGAGGATCATCAACAGCACAAATTTGGCACACTGGTTCCCGCCCTGGATCCCTCCGACAACCCCCCAAGCCCCCCAACAACAAACCAATCAAACTTTACTCTAAATGTCAGATTCCATCGTATCAAAGCAGAGTAGGTCTCCCTCCCCCCCCACCCTCCTCCCTCCAACCCCTAAAACAAAAGGAAGTATAGTCCCAATCCTGTTAGTCCGCACAGGGCTGTGGTAATGTTTCTCGTGTGGGTCATCTCCGATGGCGGCTCTCACGGCCCCCCCCCGCCCGCCCCCCCACCGCTTGTGCCAATACATGTGCTATAGTCAATCTCCCAAGCAATGAAAGTACCTATCATTCAGAGGTAGAAGTTTCTTTGGCCACCTCTGCCACTGCGGTGGCGCGCTCCTGTGTGATGACAGAGGCATTTGTAGGGATCGTTTGTAGCTTACTGTGCGCCATCCACCCCTGGACGACTCCTGGGACGCTCTCGGCGTAGGTGCCTCATCATCCTGATCAAGTCCTAACAGTGTACAGGTGTCCTTAAGCGACCGCATCTGATGTAGTCGCCCATTCCATTTGAATATGAGACGGAACGGATGCCCCCAGGAATAGGGGGGTCTCGCTTTGTCGCAGGAAGTCAGTCGCCCTCTTAAATGCCTTGCATTTTTGCAGAGTGATAGCGGAGAGGTCTTGGTACAGGGCTATGGGATGACCTCGGTATTGAAGAGGTTGAGCTCGCCGGGCCTCTCGGAGAATCCGCTCCTTCAACGGAAAATCGGGTAAAA
Organism: Lissotriton helveticus; assembly: GCF_964261635.1. Classification (NCBI taxonomy): domain Eukaryota; kingdom Metazoa; phylum Chordata; class Amphibia; order Caudata; family Salamandridae; genus Lissotriton; species Lissotriton helveticus. The sequence goes on along the minus strand of NC_136065.1, from coordinate 1,848,202,423 downwards.
AGGCCAAGATGTCCGGCGGTGGGGCCGGGGCCCGCCGCGGTAATCCGACTCTGTGCGCCCTGTCGAAGCGAATGGTGAATTCCGCTGATTCCCCCAAGATGTTCCGGAAGAGGGCTTGCAGGTATTCGGTGATATCGGTCCCTTCTTCTTTCAGAGGGACTCCCCGGACCCGTATGTTGTTCCGGCGGGAACGATTTTCAAGGTCCTCCGCGTGGGCCTGGAGGTCCAGCTGTTAGTCCATAAGCCGTAGGATTTCTTGCTGGAGCTGTTCAATTTCAGTGCTCTTAGTGTGATCAGCTTCCTCAACAGCAGCCACCCGCTCACCGAGGCCATCCACATCACGTCTGAGTTCTCGGACTTCGCCAGCCACCTCCTGTTTTAGAGATTTGAAGTCCTCTCGTAGTGAGTTGAACAATGTCTCCAAAAAGGATCTGGTGATGGGTATCTGGTCATCTGTAAGTTGTGGCGGCGGCTTCGTGACCACTGGGGAGGGTGGGTCTTTGTTGGATTTAGGCTGAGATTTGGCCATTAGTTCAGGGAGCGTTTGGGTCCCTTTCTTCGCTCTCTGGCCCGCCATGTTGTGTGCTGTCCCAGGAGCAGGCAGGCGGCGAGTGTCGGGGCCCCGTGAAGAGGCAGGGGGGCGGTAGCGCTAAGAGTGGAGGCGATTCAGTGCAGCGCGAATCAGCACCCCACCCACGATGTCCGGAGTGGCTGAACGTCTCTCCGCTATCCCAAAAAGCAGCAAGTCAGGCCCGGTCACCCCACAGTGTGACAGGGGCGTGCGAAGTGATAGTTCTGGTAGCCCTGCAGCAGTGTGCCTAGTCCGGCCCGCCCTCACAGTCAGCCCCACACCGGGGGCTCGAATGCACCCCCCCCGAGTCCAACCCAGCGCTTACTAGTACTCTCCTCACCTGAGCGGTCCTGGAGGCCAGTGCCGATCTCCTCTAGGGCTCCGGCCCCCCTAGCGCTGTACTGTGCTCTTCGTAGTGGGTCCCAAGCCTGGCCGCCAGGCCACCACAGCGCCATGGGTCTCGCTGGTTTGTGCAGGCGCTTTCCCGGCCGAAGACCCGTTGAAGGGGGGGCCCGGTACGCTTCTCGTCACCGGCAAGGTCCGCTCCTCTGCTGCGAGGGCGCTCCGATCGGCCCCGCGGGCAAGGCCCGAAGCCGGGGCCTCAATTTCGTGGCCTCCAGCCGGGCTCTCCTGCACTCCGGCCGGGCCGCCCGGGCAATAGTCTGTGGCAGATGCTGGGTCTTCCGTAGGGGGCTCTGCACAGCGGGCTCCGCACTCCACACGCTCTCCTCCGGGGCCGCCGTCGAATCCGCTAAGTCCCGCAAGCAAGGCCCGAAGCCGGGGCCTCAATTTTCGCGGTCACCGGCTGGGCTCTCCCGCACGCCGGCCGGTCCGTCTGGCACGCCCCGCGACAGACGCTGGATCCTTCGCAGGGAGCTCTGCTCAACGGGCTCCGCTCTTCACGCTCCGTCCCTTGGATCCGCCGTAGGGTCCGCCAAATCAGCGCTCAAGGATTGTGATGCCGGGGCTCCGAGGCGGTTAGAGCTCCGACATAGCCGCCATTACGGGTCTCAGGCGGACATTGCCACAGGAGCTGGACTATCACGGGGGCACCACGGTCAATGGTCCGTATGTGCTGGATGGCACTCCTCCCAGCACTCCCCCTCGCTATTTAGGGGAGAAGTGTGCGATAAATGCGGCGTTTAGGCGGGATCGGGCAGGGAGCCTCGGAGACCTGCGTCCGATCACGCCGCCATCTTGGACACGCCCCCCCAATGAGCTTTTAACGCATCTCCGGGCGCGGACACAATGGCGGCAGCGCCTCCTGACGCTCTGCTTTGTGGGGCTTGGAGTCCCCCCTGTCCGTGGCTGCTGCTGGTTGTTTGCTGGTGGGAGCCGAGATGAGCCTTTAGCACGCCTCCGGGCGCGGACACAATGGCGGCAGTGCCTCTTAGCGCTCTGCTTTGTGGGGCTTGGAGTCCCCCATGTCCGTGGCTGCTGCTTGCAGACAATGGCAAAAATACCATACCTCTATATGGTGCAGAGAAACTGGATTTAGACGTACCCTTTATAAAGCATGTCAACATCATGAAGAGCTTCTACACAATAAAACTCTGTGTTGCATATTCCCATACCTTGGATATCAATAAAAACTACAAGCTATCTTTACACAACAATCTCCAAGTTTACTTATGACAATAGCCTCTCCACAGTGCAACCATATTCATCATATGCAAAATACAACAAATCCAAAATTCTGCAGCAAGACTTTGCTACCTTCAACCAATTATAATGCATGACTCCAGTCCTGCAATCACTCCACTGGCTGCCTATAGGTAGAAGGGCAATGTTGAAGGCACTCGGCATGGTCCACAGACCTTCTCAAGGAAAAAGATCATCATACCTATAAGTTAAATTCAAGCAACACAAACATTAAGGACACTACACTCGAGCTGTGCACTACAAATCACCCTACCACCTTACCATAGGAAATCTGTATGAGGCAGTGCTTTCTCAATACAAGCCACCAACTAAGAAACTCACTACCAGACAGAATTCAAACCATCCAGGAACAAGAACACTACACACTACAGTTGCAAACATGGATATTTACAAGTACCTACATCAACCCACAACCCTGAAATTGAGACCAGAAAGATAATCTCACCTTCAAGTTCAATCTACAGTTTACAACATAGAGATATGGAACAACTCAACCGGCACACTACTTTCTATATCCAGGTAAGCTAGTAAGGGCTGATCTGTGGTTAGCCAGAGTATTACATAGTAATGTCAATTCATATATAACCCTTCTGGCCCACACTAATACTAATAGAATATATATGACGTCACAACGCATGCAATTACAACGCATGCTTTTACAACGCAGTCTTTACATTGCAACTACCATTACATTGCATAATTTTACAACGCATGCCATTACAACACACTTTTTAAAACTACCATTACAACACATTCCATTACAACACATATCATTACAACGCATAATACTTTTAGGCTAACAGTGGGGTAACTGTTGGATAGTGTAGGGGTAAAAATTACTATTCTCACACCAGTGAGTGCAACAGTAGGGTAAGTGTTGGTTAGTGTGGAGGGTAAAATGTACTAAGTGTTGGATAGTGTAGGGATAAAAATTACTATTCCCATGTACCCCAACCCCCATACCCACCTTAATACTAAAAAATCTCCATTACTTACCTTATAATGCGTTGTAATGGCATGCATTGTAATGGAATGCGTTGTAGTGACATGCTTTGTAGTGACATGCATTGTAAAGGCAGTTGCGTTGTAAAGGTAGGTCGTTGTAATGACTGCATTGTAATAAATGTTTCTCGTACTAATACAATAACACTCAGCCATCAGCAACCAACTATAGCTTAATCATCTTTCACTTACATAAGACATAAATGCTATGGGTCTTGTACATCACCCAGTACTGTGCCACCCAATAAACCAGCTATTACCAACTGAACAGGCATGGAATAACTGAACAGATCTGTCACATACTGCTGACCAATCGTAGGACTCTAATTTAGGACTAGCTACACACTATGCCCTTTCTTAACATCTCACAATGACATTCAGACTTCGGGTGATAGTAACAAAGCTCATCCCAGCATATCTACTTCACCATTTCGCTCTGACACCATGCCTGCTCAGGAACACAGACTTTAAACAAAAAATCAGGTTTGACAACCCAGTACAGTAACCAGCTAAGTAGAGGCTATAATTGCGAGTGTCCGGGTTGTTGGCACACATACATCATCTGCATAACGGCAGGTAAATGCATGAGTGATCGAGTGTATTATGTATATGTCACTGAGAGCATCTGTCAAAAAAAATCTTCCCTATATGAATATGTAGTCAATAAAAACTTAAAGTAATTTATGCAATATGTAATGCATGGAAGCGTGGAACAGGATTCTGGAAAATGCACAATTATGCATATTTACAGAGACCATTATCACAAGTAAATATTTAGGGAGACAAACATAAAGGTTTTGGCCTTGGGTGTTGCTTTAAACAAATATACTTATTGACAGAACAGCCCAGAGTAAGCGAGAAAAAACACTGCTGAAATAGGTTCCCGAAAAAAATACTCGGGGAGCCGAGTACACCTCTTACAGTTTTATCTGCTTTTCATAATGTCAGCATTATTACAGATGTTTTTGAAGACATAAAACTGTACCATTATGCCATCCCAAAAACCTTTAGAGTCATGGTGGCATTCCACATATACTTGAGATGCTGCATACTGCGCTCTTTTAGACAAAGAGGAGCCTGTAATGCTGGGGGAGGGACTGAAGAAGCAGAGCCATAAGCAGAAGAATCAATATTATGACAATATACAAATATTCTATTAATAAACACGAGCAGGTAAAGTGCCAGAGCATGTAAACACGCTTTGACAAAGCCAATAGGTCTGGCTTGCAATTACGTCCCTGACCAATATATTTAAAAGAGCATAAAGCAGTAAAATATATTTTTTTTTAAATGCATGCTGTTCAACAAATTTCAAAAACGTTTGCTCTCTGTATAAAATCTGTGGAATAAAAAAAGGACTGTGTACTGATTCAGTGTACTTTTGGGATGTATAACTGTTGCTTTTGCACTGAGATGCAAGCAAACCATAGGAGGAATAATACACCAAACAACCAATAGAACGAGGTGAGAAGGTATTAGTTCTGTGGGAAGCGCCACAGTCCATTCTATGTTTAGTTTAAAGAATTAGGAGCAATAGTTCGACTGATAATTGTGCTGTCAAGCTTGACCTAATAAAACAAGTGCCTGTAATGATACTTTACATGCACAAGGACACATCTGGATGCACACACACTTTCTATCCATACAAGCACTAATAAGATGTGTAATGTAGGTGCGAACATTAGTAAGGGGACTATGAACACAGGGTAAATGGCCATGAAGAAAATATGCACAGATATGGTATGTTAGGAAGGCACTATCACTTCCTCTGTGAGGTGCCATGCTGTTCTCGTGCATGGTGATGGTGACCCATCTGAACCCTCCTCCCCTCTATGAGTGGATGACCTGGATGAACTCCCTGTGTTCGATCCTGCCAGTGCTTAATTTGTAAAAGAGTACTCATGCCCAAAGCTTTGCTTGGAAGCCCATTAAACTGTGGTGCACTGGAAACCAAGGCTGCGTAGTCTTAAATCTATCTCATTCCTCTTTAATCCACTACCAGACACCCTCTGCCCCTCTACCTCACTCTTGCAGGTTCCTGCTTTCTCCCTTTGTGGTATTTTTTTCTGTCTTTCTCTTCCTCAGTCTTTGTGCTAACTGTGTTTTCCCCTCTCTTGCTCTTGAGAAATGTCTGATGTGGAAAAATAAGTGCCAGTCTCCAACAATGAGTGTAGGCATCACCCAACCGCAATCACTGGCTCAAAATATGCACTGATGGTACCCCATGGAACCCTTCCCCTCCCCATGACTGGATAACCTGGATGCACTCCCTGTGTTTACTCCTGGCACCTCATTAGGCTAGTGTGGGTCTTCAGACATTGAGTCACAAGCTGCTGGTTTTGAGACACCTGTGTAATCACTGCTCCGGGCCATCGGGTATAAAATAGCAAAGGCTGACCATAAAGTAGGTAGAGGACGGGGTAGCAGTAGTGTTTAGGGACCCTTGGGTTTTTGTGCAGGGTGAGACTCTGGGTATTGACGAGGGGGAGGCGCTTGACTTCTCCTTCACCATATCCCCACACTTTACACTGTTGGGTTCCCTGGTATATCATCCTCCGGGCACCTTCTTGAAGGCTTTAGGCGATGTTATTGTGCAGAAGGCCCTGCAGTATTCACATTTTTTGTTGCTAGGAGACTTCAACATTCATGTGGACTGTGTTGAGGCCAACGATACGAGGTAATTGGGTGACTCATTGAACCTGGCTCAACTGTCCCAATGGATTAGGTCCCCATCTCATAGGTGGGGCATACACTAGATGTAGTCTACTCTAATTTCCCTCTAAGTGTTCAAGAACCTATTCCAGATTCTTGGTCCGATCACTTTTTAATTCACTTTTCTTGGAACTTTCAGGTGCCTTATCCAGCGGAGAAAACCACTCAAGACATAAAATCTAAAAAATAGAGCCTACTGCACTATGCAGAGTTCTGTCCGACACCCGTCCTATCGCTTCCAAGGATTTGGTTGGCGCTACAGGGAGTTTTAATAATTGGATCTCACAGACTGTGGAACATCTTTCTCCACCTCTCCCTAACAAGTGAGTGAGACACACCCCTTCCAAACCTTGGTTCTCTAGTGAGCCTAAGGAGGTTAACCAATCCTGTAAAAAATTGGAGCACAGCTGGAGACAGGCTTACTGCCCACTGGCTAAAATAGCGCTTAGGAAAACCCAGAAAGAGTACTATTCTGCTATCAAGATGACTAAAGGCAATTTTTATACCGAGCGCATTGTTCAGTCCCAAAATAACTCAAAAGAAATGTTTTCCACGTTCAAAGTTTTCTGAATCATTGTGCAAAATGTATTGCCTCCCCTGCCTCCAACTCTTGGTGCGAGAAGCTGTCCAGCTTCTTTATGGATAAGATTCAAATGATCCAGGATAGTTTCAGGATGAGTAGTCAAGAGCAGGAGGGACTCGCTACTCAGAATGCCCAGCCTCAGATTCAGCCTCCCTCTCTCTGATGGATTTTTCACCCATCCCCCTGTTGGATTCTTTGGCCATTCTCAGATCCCTGAAATCTGGTTCACCAGCCGATCCTTGTGTAGCTAGTTATTTAGCAGCAGCTGCCGAGGTGGTCAACCCCAAAGTTAATAATATTATTAACATATCGCTGCAGATACCACAGTTCCAGATGAGTGGAAACAGGCTAAACTGCTTCCGTTGTTGAAAAAGCCCTCTTTAAATCCTGCTATGTTGGCCAGCTACCGACCCATCTCTCTCCTCCCAGCAGTGGCGAAAGTGTGAGAAGGCAGTCAACAGACAACTTTCCAACTTTGTTGAGACTTCCTGTGCTCCCCACCCAGCCCAGTTGGGATTTAGGGCCGCATACAGCACTGAGACGGCACTTGTGGAGATGTTGAGGCTATTAGAGAATGCCTAGATGCAGGCCGCAGAGTGGTTCTGATTTTATTAGATCTCTCTGCCGCCTTCGACAAGGTCCCTCATCATCAACTTCTGGCCCGCCTCTCTAATATCGAAATCTCGGGCTGTGCTTGGGACTGGATTAAATCTTTTTTAGAGGATAGTACACATCAGGTATAGCTGCCCCGAGAAAGGTGACTACGGGAGTTCCGCAAGGCTCCACTCTGAACCCCCTTCTCTTCAACGTTTACATCACACCTCTAATCTATCTGGCGGAAGAGCTAGGAACTAAAATCATAGCTCATGCAGTTGATACTCAGCTCCTCTTTAAGTGGAGGGAAAAATACTTATCCCCGGACTTAGCTAAAAACTGTATCTCAGGCTCGCAAGGGCTCAGCTCAAATACAATGAGGGCAAGTCTAAGATCCTTCTTTATGGGTCTTTCCCTCCCCGTTTTAGAGAAGAACTATGGCCTGTAGACTACCCCTCGTCGAACTCAACTGGCAGTCCGGTGAAGAATCTTGGGGTCTGGTTTAGTGTGGCCCTCAAATTCTCACCGCAGATAAAAAAACTGGCCGGAGTGTGCTACGGCACACTGAAATCACTGAGAAAATTGCTGCCATTGCTGCCTAGATTGGCTAAGGAAATGGTGACCCCTGCCCTCATTTTGTCACAGATTGATTACGCCAATGCATTATACATTGGCCTTCTCGGATACCAGCTAAAAAAGCTGCAAACTATTCAAAACACAGCAGCAAGAGTGCTGTTGGGCATCCCGGGCAGATTAAGTACAAGGCAACACCTCCGGGATTTGCATTGGCTTCCTGTGGTGCAACGCGTTTTGTTCAAGACCCTTACCCTTGCTCATCGCGCCTTACACAAATCTGGGCCGCCATATCTGAGGAGGCGCTTTGACTTCTATGAGCCCCAAAGACATCTGAGATCAGCAGCACAATGCCTTGCAGTTATCCCCCGTTTCCGCCTTGCTCGAACGGGGGGGCAGCTCTCTTTCCTTCAAGGCGGCCTAGGCTTGGAATGCTCTCCCATATGAACTGCAACACACTCAGGATCTCAGGCTGTTTAAAAAGCAGTTAAAGACCTTGCTTTTTAACTAAAAGCTCAGCTCCTCCTATTACAGTTTCTCCTGTCTCCTGTAGTTGGCTCTCACGTTGGGACACTCCTGGGTATCCGTGCACGTTACAAGTGCTGAATAACATAACATAACAAAACATAAGGTGTACAAAACAGCAGGCCTGTACATGGAGAACACATGCTGTGTCTGCTGCACACATTTCATTATGCATTACCAGTCGAAATAGTAAAATCATAGGGTCAGTGTGAAACTTGAGCGTGACTTGTAATACTGATTTTTGTGCAAAACTACATTTGGGCCTGAGTCAGCACTATAAGTTACCTTTAATGATACACACAAAACTCAAGCAGAGACATCAAATATATACTGTACTGTATTGTAATTTTTCTTGTATAGCTATAGTGCTTGCTGCAACTGATGAGGTGTTGAAGCACTTTATGGTGACTATCATGCTACTCTAGATCCCAATGTTTATGGTTAATTTAGTGGCTTTTAGTTGGTGAGTTCAGTCCTGTATTGTCAGAAAAAGCCCTTACATGAATAACCATATTGTGTGGTGGAAACAGAGGGGAGTTGGATGCAACAGTTATCGGGTATAGGGTACATGTTAGTTCATGCGAGTGATTAGTGTGTGAATAGATAGTGTGGAGGAGACTGAGACTCTTATTAGGAAGTTAGATGTCAACGCCAGAAGGCAGTTGTGTATGTGTGCGTAATTGGTAGGGTGACTAGCTTAGGCAGACGAAGCATGGAAGATTGATAGCAGCCAAGTGATTACAAGTTTGAGAGAAGCAAGGATTAGAGGCTACAGGTCAGACACAAGTAGTTCATATAGAAAAGAAGGGTACAGCTTTGTTTAGGAGTTGGATACAAAAACACAATTTGGAGTAGGAGTACATTTAATTTGGACTAGGAGCTGAATAAGCAAGCAGAGGATTGTAGATATTGGATGGGCACAGGTGATAGGCATCTTTTGTGACTTGTGTTGTGTAGGTTATGACTTTAGCATAACTACAAAGTGATGCTTCCCACCCACGGGTGACACAAGTTAATTTGTTTCAATGCACCAGTGATGAATGTGAAAGACAGGTTATTGTAGCGCTGCAAAATACTATTCAATGGGTAATTGAGGCAGAGGTATTGCTTTTGGGTGACTAACAATCCCAAGAAAGGGATCTGAGGCACCGTGGTAATAGCAACAAACCTTATTTCATTATTCACAGTATCACGCACACTGTACCAAGAAGAATGAACACTTTTAAGTAAAAAGTATTTATTACTACAGGAATAATCTGTTTCTCAGTACGTCCAAAACAACTACACGGAATATGATAAAAACAGCAATGAACATTTCTAACATTGTTAAAATGTTATTTAAAATGTAATCTAGAACCTAACACCCTAACATCTACTTCTAAGTGCTAAGACACCATGGAATGCATAGCAACTTGCAGCCTAGAGTTTTTTTAAGGAGAAGAGATGCATTGCATACCTTGTTGACAGCTAAGGCTGTATTTACTAGTGGAGGCTTGAACACAGTGTTCCCCCCGAAGGGCAAACACACGCTGTGGTAGCTGTCGGTCAGTCTTGAGACTTGGCATCATCAGCTTCAGGGTGAGATGTAGCATCTGTGAAGCGCAAAGTGTGCTGGCAGTAGGTGAGATCGTCTCTGGCAGAATATCGGATGATAATATGGGCGAAAGACCTCTCCTGACAAGTGGTTAAGTGGTAATCCTTATATACTAAATTGATCAGAAACTAGAATTTCTGATAGAAGCGCAGGAATGTCTGACAATTAGTTTATGTCCATCAAGGTGTGCAGCCCAGATGTTTCCTTATCAACATATAAGGTAAACTGATGTTGAATTTGATGCTTAATAACCTGTGACATTTTAGCTGTATGTTTTACTACAGTTGGGGAGCTAATATTGGGATCTGAGTGTGACTCCTGCACCGCTTTGTGTTGCAGGGTGCAGGAGGGCTGTTTCCCAGCCTCGCATCATTAATTTCAGTTACCTGGGTAATGCAGGTGTAGTGGAACTTCTGCTCACCTTCTGCTCGATGTTCTACCACATTAGTTCCGGAAATTTCTGCCGTCCCACCGACACTTTTGGGCGCCATCTTGGGTCAGTGGTCTAGGTTTTGACTAACCGGCCTCAAAACACCTACTTAATGGGAGCCGCGATTCAGACGCCAAGCGGGCTCCAGTGGGGTAATTGTGGGCTGTGCTATCCCACATATTAAACCTTGCCGCCATCTTTTTTCGTTTTAAACTGATGTTGAATTTGATGCTTAATAACCTGTGACATTTTAGCTGTATGTTTCACTACTAGGGGGAGCAAATATTGGGATTTGAGTGTGACTCCTGCCCCACAGCGTGTTGCAGGGTGCAGGAGGGCTGATTCCCTGCCTCGCATCATTAATTTCACTTACCTGGGTAACGCGGGTGTAGTGGGCGTTCTACTCAATGTTCTACCACAATAATTCCGGCCATTTTCCGCTGTCCCACTTGGGACACTTTTGGGCGCCATCTTGGGTCGGCAGTCTAGTAGTTTTCCGACCGGCCTCAAAACCCCTAATTAATTGAAGCATCGACGTGGACGGGCACCGGATTCTAGTGGGGGTAATTGTGGGATGTGCTATCCCACTTTTTAAACCTTGCTGCTATCTTATTTTTTTTAACGGATTTTAAACCTTGATGCTATTTTATTTCATTTTAAACAAACGTTGAATTTGATGCTTAATAACCTGTGAGATTTTAGAAGTATGTTTCACTACGAGGGGGAGCTAATATTGAGATCTGAGTGTGACTCCTGCACCGCTGCAAGTTGCAGGGTGCCGGAGGGCTGATTTCCTGCCTCGCATCATTAATTTCACTTACCTGGGTAACTCGGGTGTAGCGGGCCTTCTGCTCACCTTCTGTTCGATGTTCTACCACAATAATCCCGGCCATTTTCCGCCGTCCCACTTGGGGCACTTTTGGGCTCCATCTTGATTCAGCGATCTAGTTGTTGACCGACCGGCCTCAAAACCCCTACTTAATGGGAGCCGCAAAACAGGCAAGACCGTCTGCGCCCGTGCACATCCGGACATTGGCCAGTGCCAGCCATGCTGCCCATTTTACATCTTCACCCAAAATTGCCTGGTCTAGAGATCAGCTCCTTAATATTAATAAAGTGGCCCGTTCAGGGTTGGCCAAAATGGATCCGGCCATGGTTAGCCATGAGTATAGTAACTCTGCCTCTTCACACTAGTGGGCAGTGAAGGGAGGCCAAATGGCAGTGTAGCCTACTAAAGCCTCCTACTATGTGGAGAAGTGTGGCTCAGTGGTTAGAGGCGGCAGACCCGGAAGCTGAGATCGGCCGTGGACCAGGGTTCGATTCCCCGCCTCAGCGGGTCTCGGGCTCTAAAATTCCACGGACTCGATAATTCTCGCTCTGGTGCCTACTCGACTAACGGGGTCACACTCTGCGACTCTGGGCAATAGCTTGTTTAATCTCCACTACGGCCCCTCGCGGCGGGATGCCTGGCTTTCACCTTGTGGATACCCTGCCGGGGTATCTCACAGGGGAATACCAGGACGGGTTCCCTAAGCAAGCGCTTAGATACCGTGTCGGTGATTTGCGCTATATAAATACATGTACATTTACATTTACATTACTATACACCTCTGGGCCACTAGTACCAACATTAAGGCCTGCTTGATAAATTGTAGACCCCTCCCTAAAGACTCAGAATATATCTGGCTCGCTCTGGAGTCAAACCCCTGGGACATTATGTTTTTAACCAAAACCTGATTGAAGGAGAGCTCAAACCCCGACCTGATGTTGGCGACACCTGAGGCTTTTTGGATGTCTTATGCCAACCGGGGTGGTAACAAGATAGGAGGTGGTGTAGCTATTATCATGAAGGATGGTTGGGAGATCTCCTGTAGAAGAATCGAGCATGTAGGGATTATTGAGGCCCTGTTCTACTGCATCAGAATCTCGCCCTCCTCATCGGTGGCTGGGATCTTGGTATTCAGACCTCCTGAAACCCCATCTTGCCATCTGTTAGAGCTATGTAACACCATCACGGATCTGTCACTGAAGTACGCCAATTTTACGGTCCTTGGCGACTTCAATGTCCACATGGACAATGTAAAATGTCCTAAGGCCTCACAGTTAGCAGATACCCTTGAGGGTCTAAACTTGACCCAAAGGGTGTTTGCCCTTACCCATATAGCGGGCCATATGTTGGACCGTATCTTTTCAAATGATCCCAACCTGAGAGTAGATGCCCCGCTACCACTGACCTGGTCTGACCATCTGTTAATTCCAGTCAGCTTTACAAGAGAATCCTCAGGCTGTAGTTTCAGGCCAATCTCCAACAAAAGGAGAAACTGGAGGAAGGTCTCCCCTGAAACTATGGGACCCTTGCCCCAAAACACCCCCACCCCCAGCTGACGGGTGACCCAAGCAGTGATGTATCCAGTTTCAACTGCTGTGTCACCTCCACCTTAGACAGAGTGGCCCCTCTTAGACCAGTGATATCTTCCAGGTAAAAACCCTCAGCCCCTTGGTTTTCCATGGAATTACGAGTGCAGAGAAATCTTTGCGAGAAACTTGAACGCTCCTGGAGAAAATCCTACAATCCAGTAGCACAGGCTGAAGCGTAACACTATGAGGGACTACATTGCTAACCTAATCAAACTATCTGACAACTCGGCCAAAGAAGTGTTGATAATTGCCCAATGTTTTACCAAACCCATTGCTTTAGACAGCACAGTCTCCCCCTCGGCTACCCACTGTGCGGACCTATCGGACTTCTTTCAGGAGAAAATCCAACTGATCTACCTTTCCTCGGCTATGCCCTCTTCTAGGTTGCATCCTACCTCTGATCGCCATGGCACCTGGTCTGAATTTTGCCCACTTCTTCCGGAGGGGTCTCTCATTGAGCTGCACAAATGTAAATCAGGTTCTCCAGATGACCCCTGCCTAGCTCATTTTTTTAAAACTAATTGCACCCTGGTTCAATATTGAACCAGATCTGGAACTCCTCCCTGACAATTGGTATTCATCCTGCTGCCTGGAAACAAGCTTACCTACTCCAGATTCTTAAGAAACCAGACGCTGACCCAGCAGAACACAAGAATTTTAGGCCTATTTCCCTTCTGCCGGCGCCAGCCAAAATTCTTGAGAAGGAAGTTTAGAACCTATTGTCCGATTTCCTTGAATCCAACAATCGTTTCCATGATTCTCAATCTGGTTTTAGATCGGGCTACAGCACGGAGACAGCAATCTTGAAAGTGGTCGAAATAGTTCGGGAAGCTGGTGACCAGGATACCTCTGCAATTCTGGTGCTGTTGGATCTCTCAGCACCATTCAACACAGTGTCTCATCAGATTCTTTTAGAGAGACTCAGACAATTAGGAGTGAGGGGAACCACGTTGTCTTGGTTCCAGTCATTCTTAGAGAACCGTTCCCAACAGGTATTTCTCTGCCCCTACGTGTCCTGCCAGAAACCTCTTGTTTGTGGGGTTCCCTAGAACTCAGATCTCTACTGTTCAATGTTTATTTGACCCCACTCATGACCCTGGTCGAGAAATGGGGAGTGAGAGTAGCCTCCTACACTGATGACACTCAGCTGGTGTTCTCTTTCAAAGAAGACTCGGAGGCTGCCTTCGTCAACTTTGAGCAATGCCTGAATAACATCTCGGCCTGGATGACTCAGAATTACTTAAAATAAACACAGAGAAAACCGAGGTCCTATTCTTTAATCACTTATTACCCCTGAGCTCTGGTGGCCCTCAGAGCTAAACCCCCCACCGATCCCGGTGGATTCAGCCAGAAATTTGAGGTTTAAATTTGATAATGACCGCTCTTTTAAGGCCCAGATCTGCCAGGTCTTCTAGTCATTCTTCCGGAAACTGATAGCCCTACGAACATTCCTAAACTTCCTTCCGATAGATTGCAGAAAGACAGTGGTCCATGCACTGGTCACGTCCGGGTTAGATTATTCTAATAGCCTTTGGTTTACCAGCCTATCTGGTCCGCAAACTGCAAATACTTCAAAATGCCGCAGCCAGTTTAATCAGGAAAGTGCTGTTCCACCACCATTTTTCACTTACCTTGCGGAGCCTCCATTGACTGCCCGTCAATAGGAGGATTGAGTATAAGGCGCTTAACCGTCAACCAACAGATCCACTAGAGATTCGGGCCCGGGTTACTTGAAACTTAGACTTCAAAACTACTATCAAGACCGGGTTCTGAGATATAATCTCCTGAAACTGCTTAGGATTCCTTGCATCTTTACGGCTAGGATAGGCGACAGAGCATTCTCAGTGAGAGCTGCGTCACTTTGGAATTCCATGCCTCTACATCTCCATATGATTGAGCCAGAACAGGCCTTTAGAAAAGCACTGAAAACCTGGCTTTTTAACCTCCCGTAGTTCACCCTTTTTCTTCCTCACTGTGAATCTGCAAATCAGCGGCGGGACACCTCGGTTAGAGGTAGCTGTGTGGTCTATAAATATCACTTATAAGGATGTCAATTCACTCTACATTACTTTGGTTTTGTCTGTATGTGTTCCTATTTAACCTTGACATGGTGAAAAGTAGACATTTGACCCAGACGAATGTTGCATTAATTGTTTGATCTCTGTCATCAATTGAATGGCTTGACGCTATCACAGTCAGATATGGTCAGGCGGCATGTGTGTCTAAATGGAAGACATGACAATGATAAATCAGAAAAATGGCAACTTCCATTGTTTGAGAGTGGGAAGATGGCTACCTCTACTAGTCAAGATAGAAAAGAGCCTATATAAGACTGATCCGGCCTTTAGGGACTTTACGGCATCTGGAGGTGCATATGTGAATGTGTCGGTTGGAAAGGTAGGAGAGAACCAGTAAACAATGTTACAGGTGAATCACATTCGAGATTCCAGGGTGTGCACGAGAGTGGGATGGTCGACTGTAAAACGCAGCTGAGATATCCAAAAATATCAGGAGGTAGTGGTCATCTTCATCTCCTATCAAGAGGACATTGTTTATGATGTGTAAGGTAGTGGTGCACTGCAGCCTGATTGGAAGGCAGACTGGTAGTGGTGGAGGAGATGGTTAGGAGTGATGTGATCTTGGAGTTGAACATACTGTTTTTTAATGACCTTGCTTATAAAAGGCAGGTGAGGGATGGGGTAGTAGTTGGCAAGGTCATCAGGGTCTACTGTAGGATTCTTTAGGAAAAGGGAGGATTTAACATTTCTTGAAAGCTTCTGGGAATATGCGTTCAGGGAGGGAGGAATTGGCAATGGTAGGTAGGAGTGAGAGAGTGTAACCAGAAAGAGCTTTGATGCAGGACGATGTAAAACATCATCTGCAAAGGAAGTGGCTTTGAGCGAGTGGAGTATGTCAGAGAGATCTGGAAGTGATAGGACTTTGAAGGTTGACAATTATGTGAATGTACAGTAAGGGGTGGGTGTAAAAGATGAAGCAGGCTTGACACTGTCGATGTGCTGTTCGATCTTCTGTGTTTTTTATTACTGAAGAAGAGGTTTCTGTGCATTGAGGATTAGTTGAGTCCAGCAGGGAATTGATGCAGTGCTTGATTGCCTTACAGTATTTTGCTTTTGTTGGTGACTTCATTGATGGTCATTCCTAACAGTTTTCAACCATATTTGAAGCAAGTATGAAAGAATATATAAAACAAAAATATTCTATCTGCCAAAACATAATTATATATTTTTTGGGCGGTCAATCCCTCATCATCTATTGCATAATATTTTGTGATATTGGCTGAGGACTTCAACATCATCCTGCAGATCAAAACACTATGCCTGGAGCCAATATTCTTGAATGCCCCAGCAGATTATTCTTTTTCACAAAAATAAATGTATTTGGAGTTCAGACTCTCCAAAGGTAACTTATTAGGATTCAGCGATGGAGACTCCCTGCAATTGGGGATCAACAAATAAACTCAGATCTTTTGAGAAACATTTTATAGAGCTTCACTCCAAAAGACCATCATTGAAGACACATAATCAGTCATGAGGCTAAGGAATGTCCTGGGCATGGAGGAGCTAACTAAAAATGCCCGTCTGCTTTATGACTGAGTCATTCCGTTCTTAAATGTCTAATGCCAAGAAAGTAAGTCAACAATAATATTGCTATCACCATCAATGTCACATTCTTATAATTATTCTAAGATTAGTGCTAATGTTGACCCTAAAGAAGAAATAGTTATTTCTCTTTCTTCCCTTTCCCCATGTTCCCTATTAACCTATCCTTCTCTCTATTTCAGAAAACTAATTGTGATACTTGTTGGTTTAATTACAAGTACCCATCAATGATGTTGTGTTGTGGTTAATCCTTGCTTACAATGAAGTAGCAGTCCCAAGTTTCCTTAGGCTGTCTCCCTAGGCACAGGTTCGAAATGCTGTGTATCCTAACGAAGGAAAAACTTTCCCCGCGTTTGGGATTCTGACATTCCCCTGATGAAGGCTTGTGAAGCCGAAATGCATTGGGAGGGAGGAAGCAACATTCACGAACGTCTTATGTGAATACAATGCATTATGGAAAAAGAAGTATTTACTTACATATGGAGAAATATAATGTGAATAAAACACATTGAATGAGTAAAACAAAACTAGAAGAATGAAAAAAGCATTATTTTCTTCAAACTTGGCTGGATACACAGCATTTCGAACCTGTGCCTAGGGAGACAGCCTAAGGGAACTTGGGACTGCTACTTCATTGTAATTTACTCTCACTCCTGAGTGGGGAGTGATTCCCCGGAGCACGGTCTACTGGTAAAACAGAAGATAAAACATTAGCGGTGCACGACCTATACTATATTAATCCTTGCTTACAACATCTACAAGTCCTCTTTCAGTCACGGAATATGTATTACCCTCTTTCACACATTATAATGTGAATTTTGATCAAACCATATACATGGTTTGATATATCTGATTTTATTCTTCAAATTGATTTGGTGCATATGATTTTGTTCTTAGAAAAACGCATTACAATTCTATTAAAATAAAAATACCACTGTTTTTATACACATACTTAATAAAATATGCACAAATGAAATTTCACAAAATGTCAATGGGTCTTAGTTGAACTCGTGGGTTTTACCTGTGTACAAGACTTGCTTGCTTGTTGGTATGTAATTGAATTGTTGTCATTATATTTCACTGTGTATTTAGGTTATTAAAATCATGTGAAGAGCACAAACCTTGTCAAACAAGAGCTGTGCAGCATATTTAAATATCATATAATTTAACATCAATACAACTAAATATAAAACATATTGAGGAGGCATTCGTTTTAAAAAGTCTTTAAACATGGGATGATGCATTCAACATGAAATCCAAAACGTATGCCAAGATTAGCAGTTTTTTCACATTTTAACTAGTATGTTATTTCTGGTGTCTTTCTCACACTGGAACAGACCAGCTCAGCTGTCAATGCCTTCTAAATAATTTTCCAATTATCGACATACAGCGCAACATACAACGCATGAAGTTTTTTAACACAACATAATTGAGCAACAGTAGTTTGATGTGGTACAAGAGAGAAGTCTGTGATGGGAATTAAAAAACGCAGAATTTTTTAGCACAGAAGAATTACTTAAAAAAAGTAATGATGTTATAAACTGGAAAATTATTCAGCATTTAAATGTTCCCTCTTCATAAGAAAAAATTACAAAACAACAAATGAAAAGTGTAAGAATCTCACATAAATGTGTAGATGCTGCGATGGGGATTTATAACACTATTTCTATCAGACCTCTGGAGTTAAACATAATTTATATTTTTGTTTTTAGTGTTTTGCATAGTACCAACATAATACCTTTTGACAACTTCACTGGGCTTTGTTCCGGGGATATACTATTTTAATATCACGTGGGAACTATTGATATGCCAAAATATCACAGTCAAAATAATGAGGGCCAAAATATCAACATAAGTATATATTAAATATTATATATATATATATATATATATATATATATATATATATATATATATATATATATATATATACATATATATATATATACATATATATATATATATATAAATTCCTTAAAACCGAACTCATGCGATTGAAGAAGGCGCTGACTCCGTGGGTCTGAATCCAAACTTTTTTATTTCTCGATCAGTGTCTGCTTAGACGCGTTATGTATATATTTATGTGTATATATATATATATATATATATATATATATACATATATATATCCAAGAACACACTCCTCCAAAGAAAGAGATGAGGCCCGTCTGGGGAAACAGAGGAGGACTTTATTCACAGCACCGGCAAAGAAAAACAGCACAGCAAAATATAAGGCGTATGCATTTCGGCTCCTGCCTCTTCAGCGCCTGTTGTGCTAATGAGATGAGGGTGCTCACTCTCGGATATAAATATCCCGCCCCATCCCTCTGTTGACGTGCCGCTCCGCCCACAGGTGAGTATGATCATCACCTTCAATTTGTGTAGCGCGCCTGGAATGGTTCCAAGATGCAAAGGTCATGCAGCAATCTTGTAGCGGGGCAAAATGAGCGTGCTCCTAAATAGCTGGGCCGCAAAGCAAAGTCCCCCGAGTCCCCATAACCACATCAACCCCCAAAGTCACAGGGATCCATCTCCGCGGGGGTAAAGCATGAATATGCCTCGTCTAGCGTGCAGTTAATAACTGCAACACCGCTCCAATCCATCCCGGTGTGTGGAGGTGGGCCAAGGTCCATCCAGTAAACTGGAAACAAAGCAAAGTCCGCCGCAGCAGAGACCAATAGGACCGAGGCCAGCTTGTGGTGTGGGGGACTCATGTGCGCGATACTGGTCACTCGCACGGACAAGTCCAAGAACACACTCCTCCAAAGAAAGAGATGAGGCCCGTCTGGGGAAACAGAGGAGGACTTTATTCACATTACCGGCAAGGAAAAACAGCACAGCAAAATATAAGGCGTATGCATTTCGGCTCCTGCCTCTTCAGCGCCTGTTGTGCTAATGAGATGAGGGTGCTCACTCTCGGATATAAATATCCCGCCCCATCCCTCTGCTGACGTGCCGCTCCGCCCACAAGTGAGTATGATCATCACCTTCAATTTGTGTAGCGTGCCTGGAATGGTTGCGCCTACAAGTCCCAAGATGCAAAGTTCATGCAGCAATCTTGTAGTGGGGCAAAATGAGCGTGCTCCTAAATAGCTGGGCCACAAAGCAAAGTCCCCCGAGTCCCCATAACCACACCAATCCCCAAAGTCACAGGGATCCATCTCCGCGGGGGTAAAGCATGAATATGCCTCGCCCAGCGTGCAGTTAATAACTGCAACACCGCTCCAATCCATCCCGGTGTGTGGAGGTGGGCCAAGGTCCATCCAGTAACCTGGAAACAAAGCAAAGTCCGCCGCAGCAGAGACCAATAGGACCGAGGCCAGCTTGTGGTGTGGGGGCCTCATGTGTATTTTATATATTTATATATATATATTTATACATATATATATATATATTCACTGAAAAAACCATAGGTGTGTGTCTTTCTGAAAAATAAATATGTGTTATATATGTATATGTAAAAGTTGATGGAAGAATAAATGTTTAAATAAGTGTTTACATGGATTTATTTATTTTTAAATTGATTGGTTAACTGGCTTATTAAGTGTATCTTAGTGAATACATATATTAGTGAGTAATGTTTAAATATTTAAATATATGTATTAGTGTTTCACTTTGTGTATAAGTGACTGCATGGGTTGGTGAGTAGCTACATGTGTATGTATATGGGTTATTAGATGTTTTTCTTAGTATCAGTATGAGTGTTTGTATGGTTTGGTGGGGGTATTACCTAGCACATAGATGCATGAATGACTGAATCTCTCTTTGTATGTGTTTTAAAGACAGCATATGTGCAGGACTGTATGGGTGGATCAGTGTGTATATGTGTGTGTTAGTGAGTGAATGACTGTCTCACTAGTGTCTTTATCAGTAACTACATATGTTTTAATCTAGTATATGTGAATATTGATGTATATAAGTGAGTATATGTGAGAGTAAGAGATTGTAAGAGTTCCTGTTTAAATTAGTATGTGTTTCTATAAGTGCTTGTTTAAGAGAGTAAGTATGTGTAAGTTTCTTTAGAAGTAAAGTGGTCGTGTGTGTATAGCTGTATATGCAAATAAATGGATGTTTAATAGTTTATTTGCATGTGTGAGTATGTGTCAGAGTATCTTTTAGATGACTGTCGGTGTGTAACAGGATGTATAGGTGTATCACTACATATGATGAGTGAGTATATGTATGAGTGACTATATAGAACTGTTGGTGAATGAGTGGATGTGTATATAGATGGTGGAATTATTGAATTGGTTGTTGTAACTGGTATGGGTATCTCCATTTTTTTGAAAATTTTAGTTTCTATTATTGAATATGTGTTTCAAGGGTTACATTACAGTGAAAGGAGGTCTGTCACTTTGTCACAAGGATGGTGTCATCAGTGATGTCATGAGTGATGCCACCATGGGGGGATCTGTTTTGGCCAAAAGAACTTGGGCCCACGCCAACACCAGTGCCAAATGTGAAAAGTCTGGGTATTAAAATTGACAAGGATTTGTCAATGACCACCCAGATTTCTGCTGTCGTAGGAACCTGCATTGGCCTAATCAGGCAATTGCGTAGATTAGTCCCTCTTCTATCCGAATCTATGCTTCGGACGGTGGTCTCGGCCACTATACTATCAAGACTGGACTATGGCAATGTCCTTTATTTAGGCCTACCAAAGAACTTGATTAGTAGATTGCAGGTGGTACTGAACGACGCTGCACGCTTAATCTTCAAACTTCCGAGAAGATCTCATGCATCCCCTCTATTGTTTAAGCTTCATTGGCTCCCTGTGAAACAGAGGGTAGAATTCAAGTGCCTGTGCATTGCACATAAGGCAATACATGGGCAGGCTCCCGTCTATATCAAGGATCGGTTAATGCCCTACAACCCGAAACGATCTTTAAGATCGTCGGATGCTCAGCTGCTGACTTGTCCTCGGTTTAAAATGGCCACAAAAGGTGGAAGGTCCTTTTCCATACTTACTCCACTGTTATGGAATAAGTTGCCAGTTTCCTTGCGCAAAGAGCCTACCCTTCTTTGCTTCAGAAAACAGTTGAAAACTATCCTGTTTAGGGAAGCTTTTGGATCCACAGGCTAACTTGTATAAAACTTCTTCTTTTCTGCTAGTAAGAATATTGTGTGTTTCTTTTGGTCTGGAGCGCCTCGAGACCTGTTGGTGAGTTGGCGCTATATAAACCAAAGTAACATAACATAACATAACATGTCACTGACCATGTCATGAGTGATGTAATATATGACGTCATCAGCAGTGCATTGCACGCGCAAGTTATAGTGAGTCCAACTAACTATAACGTGGGAATTTCAATGGTTTTATGCGAGCAAAATTTCCAGCTAACTATAACTGGTGTGAAACCTATGGTGTTTTCAGTGAATTTAATAGGTTTTTTAAATGCTAATTCCTAACTATAACTGGTGTGAAACCTATGGTTTTTTCAGTGAATTTCATAGGTTTTTTAATAGCAATTCTCTATAGGTATGAAATGTAATATTTTTTATAATGAATTTTATATTGTATAATTATGTAATACTATTTTTTAATGTTTTTGTTTATTTTTTTTGCCCCGGAGCGCTCCCGGGGCGCGTACCGATGCGCTCACCGGTCAGCGCCGTGTTACGGCGCGCCCCGGTGCGCATACCGGTGAGCGTCCCGTTAGCGCTATTGCCGCGAACGAAAACATCATCGTGACGTATCGCGTAGCCGCATGATGCGTCTTATGACGCACGGCGTAAACGCACCCGGAAGCGCCCGAACGTATACGATCGCGCAACGTAAGCGCCGCCGGGCGCGTCCTGACGCGCTTACGCTACGCGCCCCCGGGCGCACCCCGGGGCACATAGCGTAAGCGCGTCGGGTCATGTGACCTGAAAATAACACTTAGCATTGGTTCAGATCAGTTTTGGTTTCCAAATGATGAAGGCCCGAGTCATGTGACCTGAAAGTAACACTTTTCATTGGTTCAGGACAGTTTTGTTTTCCAAATGATGAAAGCCCCACCTATTTTCCTCATTCTCACTTTGTACTTTGAGTGAGGAAGACCTGTTGAAAGACCTCTCTGTACCTATTTGTCTGAAAAATGGCTACAGTAGCAGCAGCTGCAGGAGCATCTGTGTGAGAAGTTGGCCTGATATATGATGCTCACTAGTTCTAGTGATCACCTTGTATCATGCCAAGCAACCCTTATGGTGGAGGTTGTAAAGTCAACCTTATAGACAAGCTATCCTAGGGGTAGCATGGACTAAGCAGTCTTAGGCTAAACTCTGTAAAGGCATGTGAAGCAAGCTGTTTTACCATACACAATCCCCTTGAATACCAAATGAAAGGACACCACACAGATATATATTGAAAATATATATAGATTTATTTCTACAGATATCCCCTATACTCTTTATGAGCACAGAAGCAAATGCGTTAAAACAAAACACAGTTTAAATATACAAAAGTTGCACAATTATGGATGAGCCCTAGGGGCCACCTAAACCATATACTAAAATAGTGGTATAAGAACCACTATGGGGAAAGTGAAGAGGCCTAGGGCCTGGGGAATCGCGGGAGCTGTTCAGGACTAGCAGTGATGAAGTCGGGAAAGGCCCGCGGGACTCGGGTGCAATGCTTAAAGTGCACGCATACACCAATGCAATGTCAATGGTGCGTAAAAGTTACAAAGTTCGTGTTTAAGAAACCTTCCGATGGACCTACAGGGATAAAACTTTAGACACAGGCACTAGAGGTGTACACCAGTGTGGGAACACCGGCGTTGCTGAGTTACCTCACCCACAGGAACCGGGTGCACAGGTGCGAAGTAGTGTCGGGTTTCGTCACGCAGGCCGATGGTGCTTGGAGCTGAAGATGCTGCAGGCGGGTCGTCGTGAAGAGTTCTGGTGGATCCAAGGGTGGATCTGAAGATGTGAAGACCTGAAAGCAGAGGGGACAATGTTCAAAGTCACTAGCCAGTGACTACCGTGGAACCAGGATGGAACCAGGCAATGTCGGGTGCAAACAGGTGAAGAAGTGAAGATTGTCTCTGCAGCCACGTGGACACGAAGAGGTCAAGGACGTCCAGGAGTCGATCACGAGCTGTCCCACGATGGCTCTCGCTGATGGCGGTGTAGGCAACTTGATTGGAGCAAACAGGCCTTGGCAAAAGCAAGTCACGCAGGAATCGATTCAAGCTTCTCACTCGGACCAGCAAGGTCAGAGCGGGTGCTCCTTTTCAGGGGAGCAAGGGCCAGTCTGGAGCAACCAGACCAGCGGTGTAAGTCGTAGTTTTCGTCGCCAAGATGGCCACTAGCCGCGTGGCAAGTGACCGGGATGGCGCGTCGAGTGGCAAAGTGCAAAAGGGCCCCACACAGATCGTGGAGATGCTGGGGGGCTGATCTTCGGTGCAAATGCTGCTCGGTGTTGGGGCTTCTCAAACCCCAAAGCACAGCGTCGAGGGTGCCTCGGGTGCTGCGCAGTCAGCTCTTTGGGGGGTCTTCCAAGATGTCCGGTCCCACGTCTCTCGGTGCCTCCACGGGTCTCTTCTTTTCAGGGACTGTGGATCGGGCTCTGAGATGTCTGGGAGTCTGGGTCTTGTCAGGCTCTGGGCTCGGGCTCCGGCGGGAGGCGGCGGCAAAGCAGACGTCGAGTTGCTGGTTGGTGCCTGTGTTCACAGGGTGGTCACTCCTTCGCCACAAGGGAGATTCTCTTCAGTCTTCTGTGCAGCAGAATGTCGAAGTCCAGTCTTCTTCTTAGTTTCAAGTCGAGTTCAGGATGATCTGAAGTCTCAGGACACAGCTCCTACTCTTATTCCAAATCTGGGGGCCGGATCACCTACTAGGTCCCTCCTCTGGGTGGGACCAGGAAGGGGGGTGGTTACACCCCCTTTCCTTTGTCCAGCTTCGCGCCAAGACTGGGGCTGGAAAGCCCCAGCACAGGTTTGAACTGGAATATGCACAGGGACACCGTGTGTGCCCCAGGCATGTCTGATTCTATTCAGCCCTGTCCTACCCAATACACAAAATCCTGTCTGGGGTCGTGCTAGCACCCCCCAAGGCAGGAAACCCTTTGTCCAAGCTGCCCTCGCTGGAAAGACTCCCAGCAGCAGGAGGTCAGACTTGTGTCTGTGGTGGCAGCATCCATTTTGTGATGCTGAGGCTCTGTTTAACTTTAACCGGGGTTCAGGCTAGGTACATGTTGTGTCCCTCTAGAAGGGTGGAATGCTACCCCCGTCGCCAGAACTGGCTAGGGGGTAGTATTCCAATTCGTATGACACCTTACTCGACATGTTTTGATAAAGCCAAACCAAAGATAGCATTTAACCGCGAGGTTCATAATGCACTTAAGAGTATATGGTATGGCAGTATCATGGAACAGCTAAAGGACATGGTTCCGAAAGCTGCAGACAGGCTCAGCTCACGCCAGAGCACCATCTCCCATATTTCCAAGCACTCTGCCTCCAGGATTGATGAGGCCTTCCATAGGAGTGGCTGATAGGAACATATGTGTCCATTTTAGGTTAGGCATAGGCATACTACACCTAAGTAAGGGGTGGTTACACCGACTTACCCCAGCTGAGTGATCAGCCAGTTGTGTCAAATATGGAGGCCAGGCCAGGGATGGCACAATACGTGCTGCAGCCCCTGGTAGGCTTTGGAAGCACCTATGCCCTGGGTACCTGGGTACACTTTTACAGGGGCCAATAAGGTGAACCAGTTCCAATTTCGTAATGCACCTAAAGTACATTGGCAATAATTTAGAGAGAGAACAGCAGGCTGTGGGTCTGATTAGCAGGCCCACAGCCACATTAAGTCATAAACCAGTGAAGCAAAAAGCAAAAATTTGGGGTGACCATAGGATAGCAGACCCTACTCTCCTACACAACACCCCCCCCCAAACTCAGGGACATTAGACTAACCTTGACCAGTTGTGTCTTCATGTTCTAAGTGGAAGTACCTGGAGAGACCATCTGCATTACCATGGTCAGTCCCTGGGCGGTGCTCCACTGTAAAGTCCATCCCCTGTAGGGAAATGGACCACCTGAGCAGTTTGGGGTTTTCACCCTTCATCTGATTAAGCCATAAGAGGGGCTTATGGTCGGTCTGAATCTTGAAATGAGTGCCAAACAAGTATGGTCTCAACTTCTTCAGGGCCCACACCACAGCAAAGGCCTCCCTCTCAATGGCTGACCAACGTTTCTCTCTGGGGGTCAGCCTTCTGCTAATAAAAGCAATGGGCTGGTCTTGACCATCTACATTAAGTTGTGAAAGCACAGCTCCCACTCCCAACTCAGAAGCATCTGTTTGGACAATGAACTCTCTTGAGTAGTCAGGACTCTTCCGGATAGGTGCAGAGCACATGGCCTTCTTCAGGTCATCAAATGCCTTTTGACAGTATTCTGTCCACTGAACCTTTTTGGGCATCTTCTTAGATGTCAGATCATTAAGAGGAGTCACAATGGACCCATAATTCTTAACAAACTTCCTGTAGTACCCAGTCAGGCCCAAGAAAGCTCTAACCTGAGTCTGGGTAGTTGGAGGGGACCAGTCCTTTATGGTCTGGATCTTACTCTCCAGTGGTTGAACTTGGCCTCCACCTACAAGGTGGCCCAAGTACACAACCTTACTTGATGAAAAAGGGTTCAGGTAGATCAGGTCGTTTTACCCCTTTTCTAGGTTTGCCCGGCGTTAGCCGCTTCTCACCCAACTCACGATTACCAAATAAAGAGGCAGGCGCTGGAGACTGGAAGGCAGGAAACAGGAGTTTATTTCCGACGGAAACAGAACACGTCAAATCAGACAACAGGGTATCTTCTCGAGGTGCTCTCTCAAGTTTCTCTACGGCTCCGTCTTTTATACACAGGTTTATGATGTACAAACATTCCTTATTGTAATAAAGACACTTTGAAGTACGAAAAGGCATGTTTGGAATCCCAGCTTCAGGCCTATTCCCATACCGGTCGCTCTGATGTTGTTTTCCCCTCCCAAATGTAACATGTGATTGTAATCTGCAGCCGGACGTCCCAACAGGACACGAGGGCAAGAGGGGATGGTCAGATCTAAGGTTGGGCAGGCGATAAGATCACGTTTCGCTATGCGGGGCCGGAGGGGGTACATCCACGAGACCTAGTTTTATGATATGGGACTGGGTCGAGAGGCCAGGTGTAGCCGGGGGGGGTCATCAGAAGAGAGGAAGGGTGTTCCTGGGAGGAATGCAGGGGTGTCGGTCAGATCTAGGGGTGTGAAGGCCTTGATCAGTCACCGCTCCTCTGATGTGAGGCGAGGTCCTACTGTAGGGAGCAATAAACTGCATCTGTTTGACTAGGTGATGGCCTGGGATCAGGCCGGGCAATCGGGCAGGGAGGAAGAGGTTACCAAAAGGGCCTGTTCTATGGGTAGGATGAAAGAGCGAGGGGGCAGGGGTTCAGCACGGAGACAAGGTCGTGTTTAGTGGTGAGTTTATGGCCCGAACAGGAGAGACCGGGGGCTGTCGGGGCGCGGGGGGGATACTTGCGAGGCTGGGGGAGAGAGAGAGAGAGAGAGAGAGAGAGAGAGAGAGAGAGATGCAGGCTATTGGCAGTGGGCAGAGAGGTCATGACACACAAAATGGCTACTATCTATGTTCGTGATGGGGCCTAAAAGGGGACAAGATGGCGGGGCCACTGTGCCGTGACTTTCGCTTTACCTTCAACAGTGGCGAGGGTGAACACAAATGAACACCGCTTATGTACATATACATTGTCATTTTCCACAGTCGCCGCTTTTTACATAAGATAGGTCATTTCCGTGTTTATCATAACTGACGGGATGTATATATAGTCGTGTGTTGTCAATGGAATAGCGTTTGTCAATACTGGTGGATTTGCATATAACCGTGTGCAGTTGATGCGACATACGAGGTGGAATACATATAAATTTACATTTGTCGTATTTAAAAAAAGTGACCGATGAAACATTTTACAGGCAAAAAGTGGTTGAGGGAGGAATTTAGTCCAATACAAGCAATTAGTCACGGGGGTGTAGAAAGTTCCGAAACAAAAAGGGGGGGGGGGTCTTCGTTATGGTGTCCCTTTTTTTGTTGTTGTAGCGAGCCATCCCTGGTAGGCTCTGGTAGTTCGTTTTCTTCCGTTGGCGCTGTTGAGCACCGGTGGTGGAGCTATAGGTCCAGCTCGGGTCCTTCTTTACACGTCGCAGGGTGTGATCTGTCCTTTGCCGTTAGGCCACAGTCCTGTTTCCTAACTAATCTCTCTTAAGGGTGCCTCATGCTGGGCACCTGCATTCCTTTCTCGGAGTCAAAATCCACGTGGAAAGGATAGAAGGGGTTTTTGTCGGATAATCGAGGGAGGAGAGGGCGGAGTGGGATCGGATCTTTGAGACGGACCAAGGGAGCAAAAGGGTGATGCGCAGGCAGGTCCATCAATCGGGCTCAAAGGGGCGGGGACTTCTGGCACGCGTGGGTCAACAAGTAGAGGGCTTCAAGGCAGCCCTCCATTCCTTCGTTTTCTGCGTTTGAGAGTGATGCATCGTCCCGCGTCCCGTTGCTCTGCGGCTCCATCTTAGGTCGAGGTCACACGCGCCTCATGATCTGTGGCCAGGCTGTGCGTCACGTTCAGCCCCTCTCCTCCGGTGACTGTGTATCCTTGGATGGGTACAAAACAGGTTTTAGCGAACTGGCAAGAGAAGGCATTTATACATTTCAATTCCGTCCCAGATCTAGGTAGTTGGGGGTACGTTTCATCGGTCACTGTCAGGAGTTATCACTGTGGAGCATGTATACAGGCATGTCTACTGAGTTTGTACTAAGTCTATTTGGCGTTCATTCATGACGTATGTGGCTTTCTGACCCTGGCCCTGGCAGTCTTCTATCAACGTGAGGGAGAGGGATAGTGGCTAAACATTCTTTTCTCGGGGGGGGGCAACAGTTAATCGGGGTCATCAGTTATACTTCGTGTTATGGAGCTGGGGCCAATCGGGAGAAAACGGGGACGTTTTGGACATCCGTACTTGGGTGCAGAGGGGTGGGGCAATCTGGGCATTGTTTCTAGCGAGCTGAGAACAGAAAGCCACTGACATATAGTCCTCCTGTAAGAAGGCCAGATTAGGGGACTTCAGTCGTCTAACCTGTCCTTTCCTTCATAGCCAATTCAAGTTCCATCATTTTACAGAAAGGAGAGGTAGTAATATGACAAATTACAATTGTTTTAGTTTCTGTCAATTTGCCGAACACCTCTGTGTTCGAAAACCAATTAGGCTCGTGCCGGCGGGGCACAACGTTACTACACAAAGGAAGAGGGAACAGGGGGGGAGGGGGACCCTCAGAGGGAGAGTCGTCCGCATTTTAAATGAACTATTCGGTACACGTACAACATGAAGAGAGAGAGAAAGAGAGAGAGAAACGTGTACAATAATAGGCCATTTAATGCGCACACAACACAAAACAGTAGGGGTCATGTTATATAGAAACACAGACTGAGGGACAACGTAAATCCATATACTACGTACACATGAATTCAGGCGGGGGGGTACGTGTATTATATACAGAACTCAAGACAACACATAGAACAGTACTTGGCCAAAGATATTTCCTCCTGCATGCTGCGCGTCCTTAGTATCCTATTTAATTCGCTTGGCTGTCTTTTGCTGTTGGCCTCTGTTGCAAATACTTACACTTTCGTCAATTGTTCGAGAACTAACCTGGTCGGGCTAGTACTTATGGTGGGATCTTTGAATCGTTATTAGCGAATGGGTATCCAGGCTGAGGCAACAGAGGGTGTCAGTCGGGGGAACAATGGGCAGCTTCGAGTTTCATGTCCATGAGGGTGCAAGAAGGAGGTGGTAAATCTTAAACATTGACAATATTCTTAGTCTTCCAGGAGGAGGGTACTAGGGTAAACCTCACCCTGGAATAGCCCTGAACCTTCCCCTATTTAGTTATCGTATGAACCTACTCGTAGGTGCATGTCATTCTTGGTTGCATTATTCGGGGGCCGGTTGGAGTCATATTTTTGTCATACTGCAATAAACCGTCAAGTTTCTGTTTCGGCCCTCCCCTTCCAGTCGTTGAGTTCAGAGAGAGGGAGATGGTCGTTTCTAAGTAAGGGTGTGTTATATCTATGTTTGCTCGTCGTGTATAGGCACCATGCTCAGACCCCCTTTTTCCCCATTCCATCGGTCGTTCGATCATCACTCAAGTCGTACAAAAACATCTCTCTTATCAAGCCAACGCGTGCAACGTATATCCAGTCGAGTTATACACATCCGGTCATACACGCGTGCATTCATATCACCCAAAATCGTCATGTCCTCAGGGGCAGTCCCCATGGATAATGTATCATTTATCCCCGCGGAACCATGGCGCGTTGCTTAGGTCTTCTCCATACTTTAGTCGATGTTCCGATGTGACCTGCAGAAAGAAGGGGAAAAAGAAGGGGTGGGGGCAGCGTTTTAAGACACATCCGCGCGCATAAACCCAAAAGGCTTTTACTTACCACGTATTCGACCTATCTCCGCAGGGTGCAGTCCCTTCCATCTCGGCGTTTTAAGCCCAGAGGGACTGGTAGTGCGGGAGGCATAATCATTGATGGACTGCACATTGCATGGATTGCTCACGTGTGGTATTGCGGATCTTGTGTGGGGGGGGGTCAAAACAAAAGGGCAGTCAGTGTAAAGTGGGGTTGAACTCGTGTTCTCCTTCGAGGAGGCGGGGTGGTCTACAGTGGTACCGGGTCTGGTTTAGGGGCATCTGAAACAATTTCCCTGAGATATGTGGCATACAAAGTAAAACAGAACACCGGGACCTTTATCGATTGCCTTATGTTGCACAAAAGTAAAAAAACACACGCAACAAACTTGGACCATTCACATTTTCAATACTTCTGGGTACTTTGCTTTTTAACCTTTCAGTAATCGACTTGCTTTATTTCGCCTGTATTTTACGTAGATCGGAAACAATGGCTATGTATTCGAACTTACCAATCCAAGAGCTACGACTATATTTGTTTTTCACAAAATCTTTATTTAAAAAAATGTTGACGTACAAATGCAGGCCTACAACCACGTGGGCCAGCCACGGAGCAGACTGGAACTGTACATGAGGGCATATTTATCTGCGGAAAACATAACTGAGTCGGTGGTTGTTTTATTTCATCAAGGTACGATAAGTGCAATAAAATCATATCGAAAATTCATTGTGGGCAAGTACCATCAGTGTCAAAAAGATTCGAACTTTCAATAATACTGTAATCAATGATGCGTCAGAACTTAATATCAAATTCATTGTTCGAATGTTCAAGCAATACTCATCCCCTCCCGCCATGTGCTTCAAAAACTGCATACATATCTCATGATATCAAGTCTGAGCATCCGGAACACAACAGGGAGTTGCGGGTTTCGTTTGTACCGGCGCCATTTTGGGTGGGGTCAGGCGGGTCCAAGTATAGTCAAAATGTCTCCACCAACTCGGGGTTGGACCAGAACCTCTTTCGGCAGTCCAGAGGTTTCGTTAAGGGGCAACAGAAGGGACCGGTGACATGAACCATCAATCAAAGAAAAGGGAGGGGCAACAATCTTTCCTACCGGGTCATACTGATGTTCCACCGGAACTGATCAAATCGGTAGTCTGCAGCAATGTTCCCTCTAATTATTTTCCTCTGTGTGCGGCAGAGTAAGGTCTGTGTGCGCTGCAGCTACGGCTATGTGCACCAAGAACCTGACCGCGTGTGTAGACCAGGGCTTTGAATGGGATGAAAATACTTGGTGATCTTTCAAAGGCGCGTAACCGATGCAATTAAAGGTGTCGCTTAAAAGCAATTACGCAAAAAATATGTGCATCGCATAGTGTGCCACCTTACTGATATTTTGATGCTTCTGTCATTGCATCCAGATATATAATACAAGTAACATTACACCTACAAGAAGCCAAGACTATTGGCTTTGTCAATGGTTGTTAAGAATAAAAAGCATTTTGGAACCATAGTTAGAAATATACAGTGTCATCATATATTGGACTCCCGTCAACTCACGTCTTTCTGAACAATACCATTGGACCTGTCAGATTGATGGCCAAAACACTCCAATGATGTGGTGCTCTGGAAATCATTTCAGGGTTAGAAGGGTGAACTGGATTGGACCCATACATAAAATAGGAAATGGAGACTGTATTATTGCCATTTTTCAGCATCCAAATATGGTAAAGGCCCGCCTTTTTACCATTCAGGCCAGCCATTAACACCTTAATGATTTTGAGGAGAAGATTACAGCTGCCCCCCTAGGCTTCCCTTACAAACCTCCAGTACCAATCATTTTATGGAAACAGGGCCACCAACAATTCTTCCAACAAAGAAATCAAAGACAGAGCTTATCTATACCCTGTTCAAAACGATTTGCTCTTCTCTGATGCCTCGGTAAACAAGACTGACAGCAGGTGGACACTGGGATCCTTGAGAAATCTAGTTGGATGAGGGACAAAGATACAAGGGGTACGCAGCAGTGCAAGAAACCAAGTGAAAGATGTCTTGCTAAGATTCTAAACATGAGATCTTGGAATGTAGCAGGGATCAAAAACAAAATTGGTAACAAGTATTGGCAAATGTATATTTACTCCGTGCAGCTGCTGTTTCTACAAGAAATGTGGCACGCACATAATTTTAATATTGATGGATGTGTCACAATAAATTCCCCCGCAAAACCCTCACTCCACGGGAGGGCAAAAGACAGCTTGGCAAAATTGATATCCACTACTGTCCCAGTAACTGTAAAGAAAATCTATACAAAATCCCCATTCTTTCAACCGGCTCTTTTGCAGATGGATATGAAGCAAACATTTGTATTGATAAACTTTTATGATAATGTTTTAAATAGTACAAGGTACAGAGACATGGAAGACCATGTTGCTGTGCTTGAGAATTCTGTAAAGGATATGAGCCAAATTGTATTTTTGTTTGGATGGGGGATTTTAATATTAATAAATGTCGATTTTCAGGTTTCGACATTTGTGGTTATGCTGATCATTTTGGAACCAATCAGGGGGCCCCGCTAGGCTTACTAGAAGAATGCTTGCCTTTAGAATACCAGGCGGCGCGGAGTCATCTCAGAGGCACTTTAGAACACCAGACAGCGCCTCAGAATCCCAGGCAGCGCTGTGTCACCTCCGAGGCGCTTTAGAATACAAGATAGCGCTGTGCCATCTCCGAGGCGCTTTACAATGCCAGGTGGAGCTATGCCATTTGAGAGGCGTCTCAAAGTACTAGGCGGTGTTGTGCCATGTCGAAGCATGTGGCACGTGCCACGGAGGTACAATCCCGAGAAGGCCAGGAAGATTTAAGAAACCAGTCAAGAGCTGGGTTCAAAGGGAGGGTTTGGTGGCTGTTGCTAGCGCGAGACCTCTTGGAAGTTCAAGAGGTGAACGCGCCTGCTGATGAGATTGGGCTCCTCTTGCTGGTTGAGTCCGGGCAGGGCTAAATCTACCTTTCATCCTCCCCAAGTCGAAAAAAATGAAAATATTTGATTTGAATGTTTTTTTAGTCATATTTGTGTAATAAAGATTAGCCCTGCCTGATGTGGGGATTATAGTTCTTTATAACAGATAACTTGAAAAGAGGTGGTATTTCTGTTCTATAATCAATGCATCGTTTATTAAGTAAGTTTGATACTGACGCATGTAAACTCTGTAAGATAGCCAGTGAGGTTACTGTAGCGCATTGAGGTACGCCATACTGTAGTTATGTAGTGCTTTACATCCTGGCGAGGTGCTAGAGTGCACTGGTGACCTGACTGCACGCTCCTCCGTGGGGGTGGATCTGTGGATGGAATAGTGCGTGTCTGGCCGGTGACATAAGTGGGTAGTGTTTGTTGCTCTCTTTTCACCCTGCACTCTCGTGAGTGAGGTGAGATGGAGGGAAGGCAGGACACTTAGGCATTAGTATGCTGGTGCCTAGAGTCTAGGCACTAGATGGAGAAGTGTGGCCTTTGTGGGAAGGACGCTGGAGTGTGTGTTCTTGGCAGAGATGGCTCAAACCACATCACACCAAGCGTGCAACAGCCCCTACTCCTGGGTGTAGGAGACCGTTGTGATAAAGATGTGTGGGGAAGGCGGACACCTACTGCCTCCAAAGAGGTCTGCACAGAGCGTGGTTACATTATTGTCACCCTTCACGTCACTTCCTCTTTCTTTCGATGTCTCTCTCACGTCTCTCGTGTGCAGCCTGGAGAAAACATAGCATTTTGTGTCCAGACAGTAACCATTATAGGTGCACAAGGGACAGGGAGAGAAAGTGAGTGAAAAGAGAACGAGAAGGGAGAGAGAGACACGTATGATGGGAAGGCAGTCAGAAAGAAGAATGAAGGAGGAGAGAATTGAAGAAAGAAGGGGTGGGAAACAAACAGCTAAAGGGGCCCATGTCATCTGCCTTCAGCGCGCACTGGCTTTTAGCCGCTGTCGAGATGCGTTCCCACAGGTGTAGTTTCACTTTTTAATTTGTTGGTTAGGTTTGTATAATTCTCATGCGTGCTGTCTTTCCTTTCACTCTGTCACTGTTTCATTCTTCTTGCTGTCTGCCTCGGGTTCTCTCTCTCCATCTCGTTGCCTCTGTCTCGCAGGCTCGCTCTCTCCCACTGCACCCTCGTACTTTCTCTCCCCTCACGTCCCCCTCCCACCTCAGGCTCCTGTCTACACACCTGTCCGTAGGAGCTGCAAACGTTTATTTAAAGAGTCTTTTTACGGATAATTTCAAAAGTGCTTATCTCAGGAAATGCATTACAAAAATGTCTGGTTTTCGAGCGAGTGGAGAGTGTCGCATTAATGCAGCTGCTGATTTCTATGGGTGACCGTTCATCTCTCCTTTACAGTACAGCTGGAGGAAGGCAACAGGAAGGGTCACAAGCAGCCCCGCAATTGAGCGCAATTAAGAAAAGAAAAGCAAAGTCAAACACGACGTGTGCTTTATCACACGTCGTGTTTGACACACTGCATTCCTTTTCTTACAGTGCATAGCTGCGGGGTTGATTGTGACCCTTTGAGTTAGTATTCACGCTATTCGCGTTAATTGCACGAATACTAATTCAAAGGACCACAATCAGCCCCCCAGCTGTGCCCTGTAAGAATCGTCCTCTCCCGCATTGATGAAATGCAGTGTTTCGCGCCGCTCGCATTGTAAAAGAGACGGCGCGAACGGTGTCCCAGGAGTGCGCGCTAAATACAGCACTCTGCGCGCCTGGGGTGACTTCTGTGCGCGCGCGCTCACCCGCGCAGCTTGTTGGGAACAGTGGTCTGCAGTATTTTTGGTCATTCAAAAACTGAGGCTGACGTCAGCATGAGAGCGCCAACGTCTCGTGGCTACGTCTTGGTCGGCAATCATGGCAGTCATTTCCCATCGGGGGCGGTCGGGGCCCCGCGAAGGTCGTGGGCCCTCCGCAGTTCTCGTAGAATCTTCAAAGCTGAGGAGAACGCCTCTGGA
Source organism: Lissotriton helveticus (assembly GCF_964261635.1). NCBI lineage: Eukaryota > Metazoa > Chordata > Amphibia > Caudata > Salamandridae > Lissotriton > Lissotriton helveticus. Next base: position 1,848,167,705 of record NC_136065.1, on the reverse strand, counting down.
CAGGGGCCATTTTCTGGTTTGACAGGCGACCAGGCCAATTTTTCACGCCAGGCCCATTCCTGCAAAGTCGACCGCCATTTTTAGGAGTTCTGCAGCTACCGGCAGTCACTGGGTCAAATGAGCAGACGGACTCCAGCCTGCTGGGCGAGGTGTCGTAGCACCGCCACAGTGGACGAGACTCTGCTGGGTGAGTGGAGCGTCGCTATACCGCAAGAGTGGACGAACCCTTTGCCGGGTGCGTGGAGCGTCCCTGCACCGCAAGAGTGGACGAACCCTTTGCCGGGTGCGTGGAGCGTTGGGGGTGCAGCTGAGGGGCCTCCACCTGGGGAGGCGGGAGAGGCTCGTCCGCGCCGCCTCTCCCTCCCAGTGCACCCCACGGCGTTTCGCTGACATTTGTTATGGCCGGACCAGGCGATGAAGAAGAGGGGGGGGTCGGAGGCATATGCAAGACATCCCCCCCCACCCCCCGTGGCCTGCAAGGCGCCGGGAGAAGAAGGGAATGGGAGGACCAGTACATTCCGGGTCGGACCCATGCCTTCTCCGGCCGATGGCGGCCGGCCGCTCTTTGCCACGGCCCCAGGAACGGGTCCCTTGGTTCATCCCGGGGACAGGCCTTGGCGCGTGGTGTCGCCTCCGGACTATTCGCGTAATGGTTCTCCACCCCCAGGCCGCCGCCGACGGCTTTTATAGACTTTCTGACGCCCAAAAACCTACTAGAAAGTAGCCCAAAGTAGCCCGACATTGCTACTTTGGGGAAGGAGGGACAGGAACGGCGTCAAGCAGACGGCGAAATGCATTGTGGGTTTGTTGTTGCAGCCGTTTGCCATGTAAATAGTTGTTTAATATATTTTTGTTCAAATAAAAACGTTTTAACCTGTTACTTTGCTATAGTGTTGTATATTTCTAATATTTGCCTAGGGTTTGTCGTCAATTGGGCGGGGTGGTCGGTGGAGCCGAGCTGTCTCGCAGTCATCATGGCGTTGAGTTCGGCTTTCCTCACTAGTTTCATATTTCCTGAGGGGTTGTTCCTAATGCTTCCATTTCAGTGAGGTTGAAAAGAGATCTCATCAGTGGCCTACTGATTTTACTCGATTTCTTTTGTTTTTCCTAACGATTTTTATGTTCTTTTATTTGCTAGCACGATACAGCGGCTAATCCGCATTTTCTTTATATATGTCCTTTTTATTAGGGGTGTCCTCCGGTGGAGCCAGATGGTCTACCTCTAATAAATGGTCCGGGCTGAACCAACTACTGAGCAATGGGGGGAAGATAGGCATGACGGGTTACAACGGGGACAAAAGTCAGCACTACCTATCCTTCACTACTTTGCGGAGACTAGGTAGAATATTTCTATTCTACAGTATTCGCAAATAGGGAATACCCAAAAGAGAGAACCAATTCCAAACAGTCAAGTTCGGACAAACAATCAATCAATCAAATGAGGAATAAAATAGGCGCGACGGGTTACAACGGGGGCAAAAGCCTGCGCTACCTACCCTTCACTATCTGCAAAGAGAGAGATCTTCCTGTTCCTCTCTGTTTGTAGGCAGAGAAGATCCTTTCCGAGAACCAATTCCGAACGATCAATGTTCAGTCAAACAATCAATCAGTGGGGGATAAAAATAGGCACGACGGATTACAACGGGGGCAAAGGCCTGCGTTACCTATCCTTCACTATCTGCAAAGACTAAACAGAGTATGGTGATTCTGTGCTTGTTTGCAAATAGAGAATGATCCAAAGAGAACCAATTCCAAAACAATAAATGCTTGGATAACAATCAATCAAATGGAGAGGGAAGTAGGCGCGACGGGTTACAACGGGGGCAAAAGCCTGCGCTACCCACCCTTCACTATCTGCAAAGGGAGAATACTCCTATCCTTCCCCGTTTGTAGACAGAGAATCTCTCAGGACAAAACAATCAAATGCGTAATACTAGTATTTTCCAATGACAATCAAACAATCAATTCGCAATTTGTCGTGTTTACACGACCTTACCCGGACCGTATGGACAGTTTCTCGTCTTCCGTTTCTAGCGCCCGATCGTCCTCTATTCGCCGTAATTGCTGTGGCACTCCTGATAGTTCCCAGTCAGGACCGTAGATCACTCGAGAGAGGTCTGTTCGGAACCAGTGAAGTTCGGATGATCGGCTGCCAGACAAGGGTCTATCGGGCAGGAGCTCTTCCCGATCGTTGCAGTCGTTCACTCTGTCGTTGGGACCTCTCTCACTGGATCCACGTGTCGCTGATGGGCCCCACGTTTGGGACGCCAATTGATGAAAAAGGGTTCAGGCAGATCAGGTCGTTTTACCCCTTTTCTAGGTTTGCCCGGCGTTAGCCGCTTCTCACCCAACTCACGATTACCAAATAAAGAGGCAGGCGCTGGAGACTGGAAGGCAGGAAACAGGAGTTTATTTCCGACGGAAACAGAACACGTCAAATCAGACAACAGGGTATCTTCTCGAGGTGCTCTCTCAAGTTTCTCTACGGCTCCGTCTTTTATACACAGGTTTATGATGTACAAACATTCCTTATTGTAATAAAGACACTTTGAAGTACGAAAAGGCATGTTTGGAATCCCAGCTTCAGGCCTATTCCCATACCGGTCGCTCTGATGTTGTTTTCCCCTCCCAAATGTAACATGTGATTGTAATCTGCAGCCGGACGTCCCAACAGGACACGAGGGCAAGAGGGGGTGGTCAGATCTAAGGTTGGGCAGGCGATAAGATCACGTTTCGCTATGCGGGCCGGAGGGGGTACATCCACGAGACCTAGTTTTATGATATGGGACTGGGTCGAGAGGCCAGGTGTAGCCGGGGGGGGTCATCAGAAGAGAGGAAGGGTGTTCCTGGGAGGAATGCAGGGGTGTCGGTCAGATCTAGGGGTGTGAAGGCCTTGATCAGTCACCGCTCCTCTGATGTGAGGCGAGGTCCTACTGTAGGGAGCAATAAACTGCATCTGTTGGACTAGGTGATGGCCTGGGATCAGGCCGGGCAATCGGGCAGGGAGGAAGAGGTTACCAAAAGGGCCTGTTCTATGGGTAGGATGAAAGAGCGAGGGGGCAGGGGTTCAGCACGGAGACAAGGTCGTGTTTAGTGGTGCGTTTATGGCCCGAACAGGAGAGACCGGGGGCTGTCGGGGCGCGGGGGGGGGATACTTGCGAGGCTGGGGGAGAGAGAGAGAGAGAGATGCAGGCTATTGGCAGTGGACAGAGAGGTCATGACACACAAAATGGCTACTATCTATGTTCGTGATGGGGCCTAAAAGGGGACAAGATGGCGGGGCCACTGTGCCGTGACTTTCGCTTTACCTTCAACAGTGGCGAGGGTGAACACAAATGAACGCCGCTTATGTACATATACATTGTCATTTTCCACATACTCTGCCCTATCTGGCACTTGGTTGCCTTGATAGTGAGGCCTGCCTTTTGCAGAGCCTCTAGCACTTCCTTCAGGTGGACTAGGTGATCCTCCCAGGTAGAGCTAAAGACAGCAATATCATCCAGATATGCTGCGCAAAAGTCATCCAACCCGGTAAGGACTTGATTCACCAACCTTTGGAAGGTGGCAGGTGCATTTTTCAAACCAGAGGGCATCACCACAAATTGATAATGCCCTCCTGGGATAGAAAATGCTGTCTTGGCTTTAGACTCCTCAGCTAACCTGATTTGTCAAGTCAAATGTGCTCAAATACTTGGCAGAAGCCAATTTGTCTATGAGCTCATCTGCCCTTGGAATAGGGTGTGCATCTGTCCTGGTGACAGCATTGAGTCCTCTGTAATCCACACAGAACCTCATCTCTCTCTTCCCATCTTTGGTGTGAGGTTTGGGGACCAGAACCACTGGGCTAGCCCTGGGGCTCTCTGAAGGCTCAATGACACCTAATTCCAGCATCTTTTGCACCTCAATCTTGATACAATCTCTGACATGGTCAGGTTGCCTGTAAATTTTGTTCTTTACAGGAAAACTATCACCAGTGTCCACCACATGGGTACACCAGTTAGTCTGACTGGGTGTCAGGGAGAAGATATGTCGATATGACTGCAAAACCTGTCTACAGTCATGTTGCTGATGTTCAGTGAGGCTGCCATCTAAGGCCACACCAACAACTGATCCATCCTCAGGGTTCTGAGTCAGCAGGTCTGGGAGAGGGTCACTCTCTTCCTCCTGCCCCTCATGTCTGCCCTGTCAACATATGCTTTCAACCTGTTAACATGGAGCACCCTGTGGGGGCTCCTGGGAGTTCCTAGGTCCACCAAGTAGGTAACCTCTCCCTTTTTATCAATGATTGTATGGGGTCCAGACCATTTGTCTTGGAGTGCTGCTGGGGCCACTGGCTCCAACACCCATACCTTCTGTCCAGGCTGGTACTCAGTCAGGACAGCCTTTTGGTCAGGACAGCCTTTCTGTAATTCCTGGCTAGCCTCAAGGTTTTTGGATGCCTTCTCCATATACTCAGCCATCCTGGAGCGGAGACCAAGTACATAGTCCACTATGTCTTGCTTGGGCTTTTTGAGAGATAACTCCCATCCTTCCCTTACCAGACATAGGGGTCCTCTTACAGGGTGCCCAAACAACAATTCAAAGGGGCTGAAGCCAACCCCCTTTTGTGGGACCTCTCTGTAAGCAAATAGAAGGCAGGGCAGAAGGATGTCCCATCTTCGCCTGAGCTTCTCAGGTATCCTTTGATCATGCCCTTCAGGGTCTTGTTGAACCTTTCAACAAGCCCATTGCATTGTGGATGATAGGGAGTGGTGAACTTGTAGTTGACACCACATTCCTTCCACATAGCTGTTAAGTATCCTGACATGAAGTTGGCACCTCTATCAGATACTACCTCCTTAGGAAACCCCACTCTGGAGAAAACTGCAAGTAAGGCCCTGGCCACAACAAGAGCTGTTGTGGTCCTAAGTGGAATTGCCTCTGGGTACCTGGTGGCATGGTCCACCACCACCAGTATGAATCTGTGCCCAGATGCAGTAGGGGGATCCATTGGACCAACAATGTCAATCCCCACTCTTTCAAAGGGCATCCCCACCACAGGTAGTGGTATCAGGGGGGCCTTTGTGGTACCACCTGCTTTGCCACTTGCTTGGCAGGTTACACAGGAGCGACAAAACTCCTTTGTATCTTCTGACATGTGAGGCCAGTGAAAATGACAGACAAGTCTGTCCCAAGTTTTGTTCTGGCCTAGGTGTCCTGCTAAGGGAATATCATGCGCCAAGGTAAGAAGGAAGCCCCTAAATTGCAGAGGTATGACCAACCTCCTGGTTGTACCAGGCTTGGGGTCTCTACCCTCTGAATAAAGGAGCCCACCATCCCAATAAACTCTATGGGTACCTTGAGCATTCCCAGCAGCCTCAGCAGCAGCCTGCTGTCTGAGGGGTTCAAGAGAAGGACAGGTTAACTGAGCCTGCCCCAAGTCTGCCCTAGAAGGTCCCCCTGTCCCCAGAACCTCAACCTGATCAGGTTCAAGCTCTTCAGGGACAGTTCCTTCAGGGGTCTCAAGATCATCTTCCTGTGAAGGCTGATCCTCACTTGTAGGCAGTTGGGAAGGCACAGCCTTTACCCTCCTGTTCTTCTTCTTGGAAGGTACTTGGTCCATTGTTCCAGGATCCAAGACCTGAGGTTCAGAGAGGCACTTTTTGGCCTGTGACCTGGTCACAGCAAGGACATGTGATGATATCCCTAACATCTCTGCATGAGTCCTGTACTCAACTTCTGACCATAGAGAGTTCTCCAGGTCATTGCCCAACAAACATTCTACTGGGAGATCAGCACTAACCACAACTCTTTTTAGGCCAGTTACCCCTCCCCAGGAAAAGTTAACAAGTGCCACACTATGTGTAGTAGTGACATTGCTGGCATTGGTCACCAGGTAATTATCACCTGGCAGGTATTGTCCAGGGTCCACAAAGCTAGGTGTCACCATGGCGACACTGGCACATGTGTCCCTGTATGCTTGAGCCACTTTGTCATTAATCAAAGGCGTCTGCCTGTACTTGCCCAGATTACTGGGACTGACAGTAGTGGACAAATCAATCTCCACATCACAGATCAGAACAGCCTGTGTAGGGGTTCTGACTAGGCCAGAATCTCCCTCAGTTCCCAAGGTGATACCAACTACCCCCTTAGTCTGTGGACCAACACTGCCAACTGTACTAGTGGGTGCAGGTGCCTTAGGGGCTGCAGTGTTAGGGGCTCCACTCTTTTTACACTCACTTGTCCAGTGAGAGGTGTTTTTACAAAAACTACACCAGGGTTTTCTTTGACCTTCTTTCTTCTTCTTCTTGGAAGTTTGGGACCCACCCTCAGTATTAGTTTGGGGCCCTGTTGAAGACTTCTGGTCTTTAGCTTTCTGCTCCCCACCCTTCTGGTCTGTTTTCTTCTGGCCACCACCCTGGTTCTGGTTCTGGTTCTTTTGCTTAACTCTGGTTCTAACCCATTTGTCTGCCCTCTTTCCCAATTCTTGGGGAGAGGTTAGATCTGAGTCAACCAAATGTTGATGCAACTGCTGGTTCTGACAGTTATTTAAAATCTGTTCTCTCATAAGCAAATTGTACGATCCTTCATAGTCTGTAACCTTACTTCCCAGCAACCAGCCCTCCAGAGCCTTAGTGGCACATTCAACAAATTCAGACCAGTCCTGAGTCTGTGTCTTCTGGGTATCTCTGAACATTAACCTGTACTGTTCAGTGGTTAAGCCTAACCCATCAATCAGAGCACTCTTCAGGACCAGGTAGTTTCTAGAATCTCCATCACTAACTGTGAGGAGTCTGTCTCGGCCTCTACCTTCAAAGGAGAGCCACAAGATTGCTGCCCACTGCTCCTGAGGGATCTGCTGTACTCTGCAGGCTCTCTCAAGTGCAGTCATCCATTTGTGGATGTCATCCCCACTCTTGTAAGGGGGCACAATCTTACTCAGGTTTCTATTGTCATAGGACCTGTCTTTATCCTTTTGGATATTGCTGCCACCAGTGGATCCTAATCCACTCTCTCTAGGCTGTCTTGCTCTAGCAAGCTTCTCTTTGGCCAGGGCAACTTCTAATTCTTGCTTCTGGATCCTAAGTTCAGCCTCTCTCATTTTGGCCTCATGTTCCCTTATCTGAGGGCTAGACAGCTCCCTTCTGGAGTGTCCATGAGAACCTCTAGAAGCTTGGGAGGCATTGGACTCACCTGAGTGATTCCTTCTCCTCCTTTGCTCCTGGTTAAGTCCACTTGGGGGTCTGAATGGGTTGGACCCACTTTCAGTCCCAAATGTGCTTAAGTTATCTATCTATCTGGATGACAGGGGCAGGGGTGTCAGTGTTGTCATCTTCAGTGGGAGAGCCTCCCTCTCCAGTCCCTGAGGGGCCTGGTTTGGAGGTCTTTAGAGCTTCAGACTGGTCTAAGAGCTCTCTGAGGTGACCTGCTGTAGGGGTAGGACCCGTTTTGATACCTCTTAAGGAACACAGCTGCCTCAGTTCTTTAAAAGTAAAGATAGCAAATTTGGATGGTGCCCTTGGAGGGTCACTCTCAACAGAGATAGGTCCAGTGGATCCCTCTGCTCCAGACATTGCTCTAGTGTGGGTGGATGTGTTGCAATCTACCTACACTGGTGTTTGCCTACCAAACCTATCTAGTAGTTGTAGTCAGGGTTGTGCTACTCCCTATCCTCTTCAACAACTAAGTTCAGTAGAACTTAAGTATACTAGTCTTGTGTTAGTGTACCTATCAGGTACCTGTATGATCTTTCAAATGATACTCTCCAAAGATTGTAATGGTAAAACAACAGCAAGCTCAAATCCCAATCCGCTGCTCACCAATGTGAGAAGTTGGCCTGATATATGATGCTCACTAGTTCTAGTGATCACCTTGTATCATGCCAAGCAACCCTTATGGTGGAGGTTGTAAAGTCAACCTTATAGACAAGCTATCCTAGGGGTAGCATGGACTAAGCAGTCTTAGGCTAAACTCTGTAAAGGCATGTGAAGCAAGCTGTTTTACCATACACAATCCCCTTGAATACCAAATGAAAGGACACCACACAGATATATATTGAAAATATATATAGATTTATTTCTACAGATATCCCATATACTCTTTATGAGCACAGAAGCAAATGCGTTAAAACAAAACACAGTTTAAAGATACAAAGGTTGCACAATTATGGATGAGCCCTAGGGGCCACCTAAACCATATACTAAAATAGTGGTATAAGAACCACTATGGGGAAAGTGAAGAGGCCTAGGGCCTGGGAAATCGCGGGAGCTGTTCAGGACTAGCAGTGATGAAGTTGGGAAAGGCCCGCGGGACTCGGGTGCAGTGCTTAAAATGCACGCATACACCAATGCAATGTCAATGGTGCGTAAAAGTTACAAAGTTAGTGTTTAAGGAACCTTCCGATGGACCTACAGGGATAAAACTTTAGACACAAGCACTAGAGGTGTACACCAGTGTGGGAACACCGGCGTTGCTGAGTTACCTCACCCACAGGCAGCGGGTGCACAGGTGCGAAGTAGTGTCGGGTTTCGTCACGCAGGCTGATGGTGCTTGGAGCTGAAGATGCTGCAGGCGGGTCGTCGTGAAGAGTTCCGGTGGATCAAAGGGTGGATCTGAAGAGGTGAAGACCTGAAAGCAGAGGGGACAATGTTCAAAGTCACTAGCCAGTGACTACCGTGGAACCAGGATGGAACCAGGCAATGTCGGGTGCAAACAGGTGAAGAAGTGAAGATTGTCTCTGCAGCCACGTGGACACGAAGAGGTCAAGGACGTCCAAGAGTCGATCACGAGCTGTCCCACGATGGCTCTCGCTGATGGCGGTGTCGGCAACTTGATTGGAGCAAACAGGCCTTGGCAAAAGCAAGTCACACAGGAATCGATTCAAGCTTCTCACTCGGACCAGCAAGGTCAGAGCGGGTGCTCCTTTTCAGGGGAGCAAGGGCCAGTCTGGAGCAACCAGACCAGCGGTGTAAGTCGTAGTTTTAGTCACCAAGATGGCCACTAGCCGCGTGGCAAGTGACCGGGATGGCGCGTCGAGTGGCAAAGTGCAAAAGGGCCCCACGCAGATCGTGGAGATGCTGGGGGGCTGATCTTCGGTGCAAATGCTGCTCGGTGTTGGGGCTTCTCAAACCCCAAAGCACAGCGTCGAGGGTGCCTCGGGTGCTGCGCAGTCAGCTCTTTGGGGGTCTTCCAAGATGTCCGGTCCCACGTCTCTCGGTGCCTCCATGGGTCTCTTCTTTTCAGGGACTGTGGATCGGGCTCTGAGATGTCTGGGAGTCTGGGTCTTGTCAGGCTCTGGGCTCGGGCTCCGGCGGGAGGCGGCGGCAAAGCAGACGTCGAGTTGCTGGTTGGTGCCTGTGTTCACAGGGTGGTCACTCCTTGGCCACAAGGGAGATTCTCTTCAGTCTTCTGTGCAGCAGAATGTCGAAGTCCAGTCTTCTTAGTTTCAAGTCGAGTTCAGGATGATCTGAAGTCTCAGGACACAGCTCCTACTCTTATTCCAAATCTGGGGGCCAGATCACCTACTAGGTCCTCTACACCCCCTTTCCTTTGTCCAGCTTCGCGCCAAGACTGGCATATGCACAGGGACACCTTGTGTGCCCCAGGCATGTCTGATTCTATTCAGCCCTGTCCTACCCAATACACAAAATCCTGTCTGGGCTGGTGCTAGCACCTCCCAAGGCAGGAAACCCTTTGTCCAAGCTGCCCTCGCTGGAAGGACTCCCAGCAGCAGGAGGTCAGACTTGTGTCTGTGGTGACAGCATCCATTTTGTGATGCTGAGGCTCTGTTTAACTTTAACCGGGGTTCAGGCTAGGTACATGTCGTGCCCCTCTAGAAGGGTGGAATGCTACCCCCGTCGCCAGAACTGGCGAGGGGGTAGTATTCCAATTCGTATGACACCTTACTCGACATGTTTTGATAAAGCCAAACCAAAGATAGCATTTAACCGCGAGGTTCATAATGCACTTAAGAGTATATGGTATGGCAGTATCATGGAACAGCTAAAGGACATGGTTCCGAAAGCTGCAGACAGGCTCAGCTCACGCCAGAGCACCATCTCCCATATTTCCAAGCACTCTGCCTCCAGGATTGATGAGGCCTTCCATAGGAGTGGCTGATAGGAACATATGTGTCCATTTTAGGTTAGGCATAGGCATACTACACCTAAGTAAGGGGTGGTTACACCGACTTACCCCAGCTGAGTGATCAGCCAGTTGTGTCAAATATGGAGGCCATGCCAGGGGTGGCACAATACGTGCTGCAGCCCCTGGTAGGCCTTGGAAGCACCTATGCCCTTGGTACCTGGGTACACTGTTACAGGGGCCAATAAGGTGAACCAGTTCCAATTTCGTAATGCACCTAAAGTACATTGGCAATAATTTAGAGAGAGAACAGCAGGCTGTGGGTCTGATTAGCAGGCCCACAGCCACATTAAGTCATAAACCAGTGAAGTAAAAAGCAAAAGTTTGGGGTGACCATAGGATAACAGACCCTACTCTCCTACAATCTGCACCACCACCACCACAAGGACCACCACAACACCACAGTGGTGGAGAACAAGAAGAGGAGGAGGAGGAGGGGAAGTTCCTACCAGAAGATACTACCCCATATAAGCCAAAGGAGCACTTTATCTGGCAGTTTTTTTCCATCCCAAAGGACAAGAAGAAAGTTAATGTGCCAAAGGCGACTTGTTTAATCTGTGGCTTTCAACTTTCAAGGGGGAACCCTAACAAAAAATACTCTTTTGGCAACAACACCATGATTCGGCACATGCAACGCCGGCACCCTAATAACTATGCTAGGGCAGAGGTCAGGGAACTTGCCAGAAACCCTGCCCAATCTTCTGCCAGCACCTCCCAAAGTAAACAACCCACCCCATCGGGTCCAGAGGCAAGGGAGATGATCCCAAGCATTCAATCCAAGTTTTCCAATTTTAAAATCGTTTGTATACTTTGTGGAGGGACAATATGCTATGGTGAGCAAAGTGCCCGAAGAAACATTAATTTTTTCCTGTTTTTTTTTTTTGCTCCAGTTGAGCCATTTGCAATTCCCTATTTTTGTTTCTCCCCATAAAAAAATACAAAAAAAATATAAAACTGTTCAGAAAAGCCAAAAAAAGTAAAAAATGTTCAAAAAAAGAATAAAAAAATATAAAACAACAAAAAGAATAAAAAAAACAGTTCTTTTTAGAACTACCTCTAAATTTTTTTTAAAATGCTACATTTTTTGGAAACTCTGTCATTCTTTTTTCTCCATGGTACGCTCCCCGGTGCACGTACCGGGCGCTCCCCCCGCGAATATTGGAAAAAGATTTTGACCCGCAAAGCACTTTTATGGCCCCCACATCAAACCTATGGGGTCAAGGGGGGTCTACCCTTCCCCAATTTTAGTCATTTCCCCCTTTGTTTTTGCCACCTCTTGTGTCTCGATCCTACCGACACACAAGATGGCAGCCGCTCCGGACTGTTTAGAATGTTGACAAACACCCGAGAGCCAATCAGCTTTCCGCTCGCGAACTCGCGTTACGCGCCGGGTGCGCTCCCCGGTGCGCGTACCGGGGCGTGCTCATAGATATATATATTTTTTTGAACCTAAATTACTCAAAATCCACTGGAGCACATATCTTGAGACATAGCAAAGGCACATCGGGCTACCAGTCCCTACAATTTTGCCAAGTTTGGTGGAAATCCATTCAGCCATTCGGGCTAAAAGTGAGTCCAACCGCCCTATGGAAATTAACATGGGGAAAACACGTTTTGGGACCCCCCTTTTATCTCGGCCCCCACTTCACGAATTCCCCCCCAAATTTTCAGGGAAGGAGCGGAGCGGGCCATCTTCTTTGAGAAATTCGCGAAAATTCGTCCACCGGCGCCAAAGTTAATCCCAATAGAATGTTGCGGATTTCCTATGGAAAACAATCCTAACTATAACTACCTACTGGCGACCGCCAGTAGGTAATATACATATATATATATATATATTACCTACTGGCGATAGCCAGTAGGTATATATAGTTAGGATTGTTTTCCATAGGGAAATCGCAACATTCTATTGGGAATAACTTTGGCGCCGGTTGAGGAATCTTCCTGACATTTTCCTTAACTTTGCCTCGCGGTGCTCCGCTCCTTCCCTGAAAGTTTGGGGGGGATTCGTCAAGCGGGGGCCGAGATAAAAGGGGGGTCCCAAAACGTGTTTTCCCCATGTTAATTTCCATTGGGCGGTTGGACTCACTTTTAGCCCGAACAGCTGAATGGTTTTCCATCAAACTTGTCAAAATTGTAGGGGCTGGTAGCCCGATGTGCCTTTGCTATGTCTCAAGATATGTGCTCCAGTGGTTTTTACGAAAATTAACTTTGAAAAAATATATATTGGGCTACATTGGGCTATATATATGTTAGAGCCCAAATGTAGCCCAATGTAGCCCAAAGATGGCCACCAGAGACAAAAAAAACAAATGTAGCCCAAATATCAGCCAGATGTAGCCCAACTATAGCCCAATGACAGAATGTCCCAGAGTGTTCTAAAGAACAACTAGAGCGCTAACAGTCTAACTTATGACAAAAGTATGGCACACCTGAAGTCATCTTCATTGGAATAAAGTGTTAACACTTAAAACATTTAATTTGCAAAGGAACAAAATGAGGGGGTTCATTTTGCCATAGAAATTATGATTAGTGCTGAAGAAAGAAAAATTAGGGCACATTTTGAGTGACTTCTCAAATCCTTCTATATTTCATTAAAAAAATTCTGATATGCAGTCTCCCAAGATGGCCACCAGAGACAAAAGAGCCCAAATGTAGCCCAAATATCAGCCAGATGTAACCCAACTATAGCCCAATGACAGAATGTCCCAGAGTGTTCTAAAGAACAACTAGAACGCTAACAGTCTTACTTATGACAAAAGTATGGCACACCTGAAGTCATCTTGATTGGAATAAAGTGGTAACACTTAATACATTTAATTTGAAAAGGAACAAAATGAGGGGTTTCATTTTGCCATAGAAATGTTATATATATATATATATATATATATATATTCACTGAAAAAACCATAGGTTACACACCAGTTATAGTTAGGAATTAGCATTTAAAAAACCTTTGAAATTCACTGAAAAAACCATAGGTTTCACACCAGTTATAGTTAGCTGGAAATTTTACTCGCATAAAACCATTGAAATTCCCACGTTATAGTTAGTTGGACTCACTATAACTTGCACGTCTGCAATGCACTGCTGATGACGTCACATATTACATCACTCATGCATATATTTAAATATTTAAACATTACTCGCTAATATATGTATTCACTAAGATACACTTAATAAGCCAGTTAACCAATCTTTTTTTTTTTTTTTAAACACTGAAAAAACCATAGGTTTCAGGCCTTATATAGTTAGGAATTAGCATTTAAAAAACCTTTGAAATTCACTGAAAAAAACATAGGTTTCAGGCCTTATATAGTTAGGAATTAGCATTTAAAAAAACCTTTGAAATTCACTGAAAAAACCATAGGTTTCAGGAGTTATATAGTTAGGAATTAGTTTTTAAAAAACCTTTGAAATTGACTCAAAAAACTATAAGTTTTAGTGGTGTTATAGTTAGCTGGACATTTTACTCATACAAAACCAATGAAATTGCTCCTATATAGTTAGTTGTACTAACTATATTTCGCGCACCCGCAATCCACTGCTGATGATGTCACATATTATATCATTCATGACATGGTCAGTGACATCACTGATGACATCTCAAATGACATCACTGATGACATCACTGATGGTTGCAGTGTTGGGATTTTGATAATATATTTTAAAGAAATTCAAATACTGCAATGTCCCCTTGAAAAAAGGAAATAGTAATAGGAAAGTGAATTGCAAAATGAAAATGGAAACTCAGAGACAAGACTTTCAATGTTGCATTCTGGGGATTGTAGTACCATAAGACTATGTCGAAACCTAGTAGTCTGGAATGGGCAAATAAAATATTGCTGTAAGCGCCGCCATCAATTGGATGGCTCACCTGTGAATAAGACTCAAACAGGAGCCAAAATGCATCAGGATTAAAGGATTTTAAGCAAGCTGCCACTTTGCTGTGTATTAAATAAAGTGCATGTCTTCCTGAAGGTCCAGTGTGTGGCATTGCTCTTTGTGTGTGGATAAAGAAGAAAGAAGATGTTGTTGGAGATATATATATATATATATATATATATATATATATATATATATATATATATATATATATATATATATATATATAAAAAAGTTCACATCCTCCGCATAGCCGCGGGGACACCAGGACAGCGGTGCATCGCAGGGGCCGAGGTAACCCTGCAACTAACCAAGGCGAGTGCTTCGCCGAAATGCGTTGGGGTTTATTCTGTTGCCCGGATTTCACAATGCAGCAATTGGAATAATAAAGACATATGGAAAGCGTAAAAGGTGATTGAAGTGATCTTTATGCTATCGAAGAAGAGTGCATCGGCGTAGCGGTTGCTACGCGCTGTGAACGTGAATATATATATATATATATATATATATATATATATATATATAATACATACATACATACATACATACATACACACACACAAATGCTAGAATAGAAACATACAGGAAATTGAAACTGCATAAATATTTCCCGCTGAAACCAAGAAAGACCACAACTTCCATGAACCCAGGGCACACAACGTCGGGATTCAAAATAGACAATCTCTCATAATTAATCGAGATCCAAGAATTGACTGACAACCCTACACAACCGTTGATCCCAGATGGGAGTGAGTCCATTGATGTAGAAGGAGCTACCAGCAATAGAGAATCAGCATGAAAAGATTATGATGATTGCACCGTAAATCTTGAGCAAAGTAAAAATGAGAACACTGAAGACACCATGATCTTGAAAGGATGGGATTTAGCACTGCTGCAAACATACAAACTGGGTGCAGGCCAAATTCTAAATTTTGCCCTCAACTACCACCCATTAATAAGATGGACCTACTTTATGAAATGGTGGTGGTTGATTTGAATGGATTAAGGAAAAAGTGGTGAAATAACAAAAGCAAGGGAACTTTCTCAGCGAAGAACTGGCATGATGTTTCCCTTTTAACAATACTGCATTGGGTATTAAACCCTCGGACAAAGGAGGGAACATTGTGCTAATGATTGTAACACATACCTAATAGAAGCAAAATGTCAATTGGGTAACACAACCTACTACAAATGTCTCCCTCAAAATCCAATGAAGACAATAGAGAAATAATTCCATGAACAATAGGAACTATGGCACAAAAAGATCTACTTGACTGGAATGAATATCAATATCTACGAACAGAACACACCAAGATAGCCACCATATATAGATTGTCTATGAATCATGTCCATAACACAACGTTTTCCTTATATCCATCATTCTCATCCCCCCTGGCCACCTTCTTCTTCCCCCACACCATAAATGGATTTGAGCAGGTGTTGGTGAAATAGGTGCACATAGCTGTACCTTGTTGTTACAGGTAATATTTGTTGTTGAACATGAACATGTTATTTGTAAGACAATTCTTCAGCATATCAACCACCATCTATGTGTGTTCCAAGTATTCAATTGATCTATCTCCCAAAATATATTCATCACCTACAGAAAAGTTCCACATATAGTTCTAAATACATCTTAAGATACCTTGCACTCCAATACATGTTCAGATGTTCCCAAAATGTCCATGGTTTTGTTTAAGAGAGATATGTTAACAATCTTTTGAATTTCTCAATGATTCATATGTCCTCTATCCAGACCTAGAAAAATAAAACATAGAAACAGACCATTAAAAATCAGGGTCAATGTCCATCCTAAGTAGTCCATTAAAAACTCTTGTATATTAAAATACTTTAGGCAAAAGAGAGAAAGAACTAAAACTAAAATCTGAAGGGTGTAAAGAGGAATGAATTTGTAATTCTATTATATATATATTGTGTCATTAGGGATCTTCAAACATATAGGGGCCGATTCCGATCTCAGTCAGAAGGGCACTGAATCGGGTTCGGCTTTAGCGAACCCGATAATGAGGCTGAATTTCCGTCCGAGTAGTACACGGGTCTGGACGTCGAAGTACGATGCGAACAAACGTGAAATCTCCGTCCGAATCGTTTCCGGGTCCGAACCGCTCCGTACGACTCGGTCACACGCAAATCATGGCGCGCAATGGAGACGTTTCACGACCGAGCTAGTACGATGCTCGATTCGGACAGCCGGATCGAGTCGGAGCATCCGGCTCGCAATAGCTCCCGGAGTTGGACTTTGGTGGTCCGCGTCGGACCCCCTGTTACCCGCAGCCTTACGACTCGGACACAGAGGAGACCCATGGGTCTCCCCAACACAGGCATGTATGGTGCGGATGGCACCGACGCGTACCTACTGTAGGGGGCGCACTTGTCCACGACGTACCCATTCAGTCAATGGGAGTCCATGTACGCGTCGTACGACCGGCTCCCATTGACTACTATGGGAGTCCGACCAAACCGAGTCCGACAGCACACGGCCGCATCGTACTCGCTCGGTCAGACTGCAGGGGTCCGGATCGGTCGGAAAACACCCCGGATCCGGCTCGGTCAGAGTGATTTCCGACCCAGATTGGAATCGGCATCTTAGTGGAGAATCACTCTTTATCAGATGAACAACCTGAGTTACCCCAAATGTACCACGAGCTCTTCATCATGATTTAGACCTATGTGATGCATCGTCTGGAATTCAATAATAAATCTTGGTTCCAGGCTCCTCAATTCTGCAACTCTATTACCTCCTCCTATGGCAGCAGGTACTCTGTCTAGAACATAAAACTTGAGTGAGTTTGCTGTGCTGGGATGTTCAGTTTTCAAAATGCCTCGCCACACGATATTGTTTATTTACATTTGTGATGGCTCTCATATGTTCTAGTACCCTTAATTTGGCCATGTGTATAGTGCTACCAATGTAGTACTTGTTGCACAGACATTTGAGGCAATACACACAAAAATCCGAATTACATATTAGATGTTGGCGGATCTCAAATTCCTTACTCCCAGTATTAAATGTCATCTTTTTCATGTTTTCGGTGTACTTACATACTTTACATATTTAATGCACCGAAAGAATCCCTTAATTTGGTTAATACTGGTTTTATTTGGTAGCATATTCCTACACAGCATATCCTTAAAGGATTTGCTTTTCCTAAAGGATTAGGCTAATTGTCCAGGTACTTGTTGAGAATCATGTCAGTCTGTAAAATGTGCCAGTGTTTCTTAAAATAAGTCTAATCTCTTGGGAGCCTACATTATAACTAGTAATAATTCTGATGGTTGGGGATTCAGTTTCTGACTTAGGTTTATTGATTAATAAAGCTTATCTTTTCACTTTTCTTACTTTGTTTAAGACAGATTCTATATTCTTTTTAGAGTACCCTCTTTCCAAGAATCTTTTTGTCATGCATCTAGCTTACTTATGAAATTTCTCTCTTAACTGCAGTTGCGTTTTGCCCTTAAATATTCTCCATAGAGTATACTAAAAATGTAACTACAGGGATGGCTACTAGATTCATGTAATAAACTATTACCTGCAGTCTGTTTCCGGTATAGTTTTGTTTCTAATCTGTTATCAACTGCCTCTAAGTGAAGATGAAAGAACTCCATCTCATGTTTATTTATATTTAGGCTATCCTGTTTTAGGTTTAAACCTATAATAAAACCCCACCAAAAGGGAAATAGCCCTACCCAGTGTAAACATATAAACCCTGAAAAAACTCCTGCAGAACCACAAACTAAATGCCATTCAAAGGAAGGAAAAGGAGAGTGAAAGTATTTTTTTTATTTTTTACCTAAACTGGAATTGGCGATAATGGGGATGACCAGCGGCCGCACCTTATGGGCAATATTGGAAAATTTAAATAGTTGCTACGCTCAACCTCCCTTGAAGGCACCACCCAACCTCTCTAACACTAAACAATCAAACAATTTAGGAAGGAGCGTACTAATAATTCACAGCCCAGTCTTTCTTGCTGCTACCTTGTATTACAAAGTTACATTGTATTGACCCCGTCTGGATGAAATAAAAAAATGAACAAACAATTTAGGAAGGAGCGTACTGATAATTCACATTAACATTTATTCACAAAAAAAGTCTTCTGGATGTATTCACTGAAGTCTTTATTTTTTGAATTCTGTAGTTTTCAAATAATTACAAATGTAAATTCAACAGCCAACGCGTTTCGTCCCTTAATGGCACTTCCTCAGGGCCGTAGAAAAACAAAATATAGAACAAAAAGAAGGATCACCAAGAATGTTCATTTGGACACAATAAGAAACTTTACACAGATTTCTATCCACATATTAACAAATAAATGGTGATATGAGTAGGATCAAAAAAGGATCGCCAAGAATATTCGTCTTGACACAATAAGAAGCTTAACAAATACTTCTGTCCAAATATTGGCAAAACAAGGATAACATTAACAAAATACATAGTGCTATTCAATCTCCTCTGTACATCAAATAAACCGGGTCAATTGCAAATATGTATACACATTTCACAAAACTGTTCATTTCTATGTTCGAAATCGCTACTTCCTGCAGCTACCCGAGCATTACTGCCTATTGAACATTCTAAATATGCATTGAACCTATTTTGTATGTAACGGTTCTCTTCAATCCATAATCCATTAAACTGTTTCATTTATAAGAAACTAAGTTTCTAGTGTACCATCTAAATACACAAAAATGTCTCACCTCGAAAATGTGTATTTACAGCCAATATATCACAATTAATAACCACTTCTGTATCTTCACAAGTATTCAGAAGGCGACTCAGAATGTGGTAATAAGCAAATCTAAAATGTAAAGATCAAAAAAATCATCACATTTTTTTTATTAACGCACTTCTCAAGTATGCCCAGGGGAATGTTCCCGTTGTAATTCTTGATTACCTGTATATCTCTTAATTAATTAATTCTTCTCAATCCTTAACTCACTATAACTCGCGTGCCCGCAATCCACTGCTGATGATGTCACATATTACATCATTCATGACATGGTCAATGACATCACTGATGACATCTCAAATGACATCACTGATGACATCTCAAATGACATCACTGATGACATCATTGATGACATCATCCAGTGAATGTGTGTTTCTGAAAAGTAAAAATATGTTTTATATATTGAAGAATGAGTGGATGTATGAGTGTCTGGATGAAGGATTTAGTGGGTGCGTGATTGACTGTATGAGTGAGTGATTAAATGTGTCTTACTGAATGCATTAGTTAGTAACTAAACTGTCTGAATGTGTGCATCAGTATGTCTGTTGTTGTGTAAGCTGCTGCATGTGTTGATCAGTAGCTATATGAGTGGCTATATGGGTTATTGATTGGTTGCCCAAGTATTTGTATGTGAGGGTGAGTGTGTGTGTGGGTGGCTGGGAGGTGTGTGACTCTGTGCATATATGTGTGAGCAGTTGATTCACTTGGTATATGGGTTCAAGAGTGCATGTGGAAAGAGCTGTATGGGTGGTTGACTGCGTGCATGGGTGTGCTGGTGAGTGAATTGCTATCTCAGTGCTCCATGTCCATGTAAGTACATATGTAAAACACAGTGCATGTGAGAGTTGGCATATATAAATGACTATACATGAGAGCCTGTGATTGCGTAAGTGACTGTATGGATCAATGTGTACTTGTATCAGTGATTGTGAAAGAGAGTAAGTATGTGTTAGTATATGTTTGAATAAGTAAGGTTTAGTGTGTATAACTGTGTAGTTGAGGAAATGGGAGTGTGATTGATTCTTTGCATAACTGACTAGGTGTGTGAGTAACTCTGTGGATGAGTGTCAGCGTGTGAGTGTCTGTATAGGTGTATCAGTGCATATGATAGTGTTCTATTGATGAGTGACTGTATGTATGAGTGATTGTATGGGTGAATGAGTGGATGTGTGTGTAGACCTAGAAATCAGTGAGTGCGTATGTAGTTACTGGTATTGGTGTGTCAATAATTTCAGGAATGGTAGTTTGTATTTAACACTGGGTGTATCAACGGTTAGATTAGAGTGTGAGGAGTTGCATCGTATTTTCACATGGATGATGTCATCAGTGATGTCATCAGTGATGTCATTTGAGATGTCATCAGTGATGTCATCAGTGATGTCATTTGAGATGTCATCAGTGATGTCATCAGTGATGTCACTGACCATGTCATGAATGATGTAATATGTGACATCATCAGCAGTGGATTGCGGGCGCGCGAGTTATAGTGAGTCCAACTAACTTAACGTGGGAATTTCAATGGTTTTGTATGAGTAAAATGTTCAGCTAACTATAACTGGTGTGAAACCTATGGTTTTTTCAGTGAATTTCAAAGGTTTTTTAAATGCTAATTCCTACCTATAACGAGTGTGAAACCTATGGTTTTTTCAGTGAATTTCAAAGGTTTTTTAAATGCTAATTCCTAACTATAACGTTTGTGAAACCTATGTTTTTTTCAGTGAATTTCATAGTTTTTTTAAAAGCTAATTTCTTTGTATATCGACTTTGTAACCTACGATTTTTTTTTATTAGCTGTTTTTTACAACTATTAATTATATTTATTTGTTCAATGTATATATATTTTTTTATCATTTTTTCCTGGTGCGCTCAGGGTGCGCCACCGGTAAGCTTACCCGTATCATTTTGTGTTTGAGCGCTCAGTGTGCGCGCACCGGTAAGCTCTCCCGAGAGCGCAGCGAGAGCGCTAATTCTGCGTTCGTAAAAAAATATGTATGAAAACTAAATAATAATGCAAGACATTCAGTACCATACTTATAAAAGCAGTATTTTTGATTTTCCGAATGAAAATGATTTTGCATTTCCATAAAGCTACCAAAACGTCACTCAGGCGCGCCGCGTAAGCGCCCCCGGAAGCGCCTACGTTCGCGCCGCATAAGGGCCCCCGGAAGCGCTCCGGTGCGCGTAGCGTAAGCGTGTCAAGTTATGTGACCTTAAAATAACAATTTTCATTGGTTGCTAACAGTTTTCTTCACAAAGAATGAAAACCCCACCCTTTTCCTTGACTTCTTCTTTCACTTTGGTGAGAGCAAGACCTCTTTTTTACTGTGCTAACAATTTGTGGATAGAATGGCTGCCAGAGCATGCAGCAGCAGTGAGGAGTCAGATGGTTTCATAGATGAAGAGCCTCCTCAGCCGAAGGTGAAAGAACATTTGATTTGGAAAAAAAATTCTATACCTGAGGGACTTAAAAAAGTAAATGCTCCAAAGGTGGAGTGTAAGATCTGCCGTACTGTACTTTCCCGAGGAGACCCCAGAAGGAAGTACAGTTTTGGTAATTCAACTATGATTCGGCACGTCCAGAGGAGGCACCCCCAGAACTATGCCCGGGAGAGTGTCAGGGCTCTGGCACGAGAGGCTCCAAGGGATGGTGCCTCTACTTCAACCGGAGGAGCAACTGCATCGGTGAGGGGGCGACCAGAACAGCTGATCCCAAATATTCAGCCTGTTTTTAATGAGGCCTCAATCAAATGCAGACATTGTGTTGCACTACTTTGTTACAACCTTGATTTACCAAATGTGGACATTGTATGGATTGGACAGAGAGGATTGAGGAGTCACCAATTGATACCATTGGTAAAATCCTTTTATGCATTTACCACACCCTGACCTTATAATTGTGCACTGTGGTGGAAATGACCTGGGCACTTTGACTGGGGTAGGTCTGGAAAAGCTTTGGAAGTGTATATTGGTCCCAAAATGGCTGCCAACACTTCTTGGATGAAGAATTTGAATTTTGAAAACAATTTATTTTTTTTGCCTTGGGGATCCTTGTGGGACCCCCTGAGCAGGCCTAGGGGGTCAGGTTGCTTCTACCCTGCCCCCTTTTTGAGTTCTACACGTTTGTTTTTCTGCTTTCCTGTGCCTCAGTCTACTGAGGCACAAGATGGCTGCCAACACTTTCTGGTTTGGAGTGTTGACAGACATTGGCAGCCAATCAGAATGCAGCTCATGCTCGGAAAGGTAAGCTTACAGTAAGCTTACACGTAAGCTGCTATAGATATATATATTTTTTCTCTTTTGATTTTCTCAGGAACTACTGGAGGGATTTTCACCAAATATAGCAAAGGCACATCTGCGTACCAGTCCCTACAATTTTGCAAAGTTTGGCGTAATTCCGTTCAGCGGTTCGGGCTGTAGCCGTGTCAGAACGTCCTATGGAAATTAACATGGGGGAAAACACGTTTTGGGCCCCCCCTTTTTTCTCAGCCCCCACTTAACGAATCCCCCCGAACCTTCCAGGGAAGGAGCAGATCGGAGCTGGCCAAAATTTTGGAAAATTACACACAAATTCCTCAACCGGCGCCAGAGTTATTCCCAATAGAATGTTGCGGATTTCCTATGGTAGCCAATCCTAACTATAACTACCTACTGGCGACCGCCAGTAGGTAATATATATGTATATATATATTTTTTTTTTATGTTGGATGCGTAAATGTATGTGTGTATGTATGAATGTTTGTGTATTTGTGCCTGCATGCATGCTGTGGTCGGTGTGAGTATGTTTGTGCATGTGTGAGTGTGCATGTGTGTGTGTGCCCAACCTACACCTGTTGCACATTATGGGCTTCCACTGGTACACTGTATTCAGTGTAGGTTCCATTTCTTGAACATAAAGTATAAAAAACACATAATATCTCTACCAGACACTCCACAATACAAATGTTCAGGGTACATTTGAAGTGCATAGGTCATTTTCTTTGTACTGTGCTTCTAACCGGGAACCCTTTTGGAGCCAGCCGCAGTAAGCTGTACACAGTTCCAAACGGTAACACCGCTCAACTGGAGGGACATTGTGCAGCATACATGTCTACTGTACTTGTTATCTATGTTGTGAACATTTACTGTTGTAAAGTGCTCTGACTCAGATGCTCTGTATAGACTTGTTATCTTTGATGTGAACATTTATTATTGTAAAGCGCTCTGTTACCTTCAGGCCTAGCTAGCGCTATATAAAACTCTTTAAAAAAAGAAAAATGGATACTTATTTGGAATCTTCATATTGAACATCTACACAGTTAACCTTCTAACTGAAACGATAGAAAGATTTGCTGCAAAATACGTGGTTTTATATGGGCTGTTGGCCCAACCTTAACTGTAACCAATTCAAAGTAAGTCCTAGCTCTTTTGTATGGTTCACTAAACTGGAATTCCAACATAATTGAAAAACTAGAAGAGATGTTCATCAATTGCATCACACACATATTAAATGTAAAAAGATTGATCCTGAAATGCCGTCTGAGACTCGAGTTACTTCTCACATCTCTTAAGGCAATGGTCTGTTCTAACCAACTGAATTGTTATATTGATCTACACTCTGCGGGACAAATATATTAAAATAATGCTTCAAAGAAGAGCTGGGAAGATACTACTCAGACGCTTCACTTTCCGAAAGTTGTATTACCACGGGCTCTTGTCAGATCACACTCTACCACCACTAAATGAAATAACCATCATGACTAGAGCATCTCGCAAGTGGCTATTAAAAGAAGTAAAACAAAACTATTTTGAATGGGCAGAGAAGTCGACAATTTACAAAAATAACAAATATATCATGGGATCATAACCTCTGCATAGACAATGAATCTAGATTTTAATATAACGAAACTCTACTTACCTTTTAGACTGTATACCTTCCTTTCATCCCATATGACGGCTCTTGCGAATACCCTACGAAAGAAACTAACCTTTGCTCGTTCTAGAATGTGGATCAGGAATCTATAGAACATATATTTTGTTTGTTCCATTTCTACCTAAAATCTGAAACCTATCATCCGAGTGAGGCAGTTCTATCCTGCTTTCTGGAGACATCACCAAACAATGTTGGCCATATTATAAAATCTCTTGATATGTCTATGCAGTGGCATAGCTAGAGCTTCAGGCGCCCGGGGCTATCCCTCAGATTGCGGCCCATGTGATGTGAGAAAGATTTATATAGCGCGCGAATGCCCGTGGGCATCTAGGCGCTCATAACGGAGGAAGAGCCAAAATTCCAGGGGTGGATATTTAGGTTACGTTAATTTGCAAAGAGCCAAGTCTTCAACAGCTTTCGGAAACCAAATAGCGTTGGACAGCTTTTGATGTTTATTGGGAGCGAATTCCATAATTTTGTTGTGCCCAGAATGAAGCTTCTTCCACCCCAATTGGCTTTCCTAAATATTGGAATCCGGATGAGTTTGCTCTCAGCTGAGCGGAGGTGCCTTGAAAGATGATACCAAGTGAGATGTTGTTTCAGGAATGCTGGTACCTTTCCATGTAATGCCTTGTATGCTAGACAGAGGGCTTAAAGTCTATTCTCTTTCATGGGGAGCCAGTGAAGTTTCCTGAGGCCTTCCGATATGGGCTGAAATTTAGGGATGTTCACTATTACTCTGGCGGCTGCATGTGCTGTTTTTGGATTCCCAAGTATAAGGCATTTCCATAGTCCAGTCTGGCCAAGGCCAGAACTGTGACTAAAGTTTTTACTGCTTCAGGGGGAATGAAAGAGCATATTTTACGTATGGATTTTAAGGTCAGGAATGTCATTGATATAACTTTGTTGACCTGATGTTGAAAGGACAATTTATCATCAAAGATGATACCCAGGTTCCTCACTTTTCGAACTGGGGTGGGGAGCACGCCCATGCTCTGTGACCACCAGTTCTGAGCCCAAAAAGAGGTACTAGATCCAAATAGGATCTAGGTTTTAGTGCAGTTAAGCTTCAAGCAATTCGACCCCATCCATTGGTTTATGTGGAGCATACATTGCTTAAAGCTATCAGCAGTGTCTTCAGGGCGGCTTGAGATTGACACCACGATTTGGGTATGATCCGCATAAGATATTATAGAAAATCCATATTTCCTGATGATGTTGGCCAGGGGAGTCACGTAAAGGTTAAATAGAGTGGGGCTCAATGCGGAGCCCTGCTGCACTCCACATGGGAGCGTAAACTGCTCTGAGCGTGAGCTGCCGACCTGAACGTATTGATATCTATGGTCAAGATAAGATTTGACCAGTTTTAGGGCTAAGTTCTTGACTCCTGCTTCTTCAATCCGTTTGATTAATATATCATGGTTCATGGTGTCAAAAGCCGCCGACAGATCCAATAGTAATAGGGCGGCCATGGCTCCCGTGTCCAGAATTGCCATGATCTCCTCTGCTGCCATAACCAGGGCAGTTTCTGTGCCATGCCCTTGTCGGAAACCATACTAAGAGGAGTCCAGTAGGTTTGCCGAGGTGATGAAGGTTGTTAGTTGGCAGTTAAGGATTTTTTCCAGTACCTTAGCTGGGAAAGGAATCCTGGTTATCGGTCTGTAATTGCTATGATCATTGGGATCTGAGTTGGCTTTTTTTAATAGAGGCAGGATTGACACCATTTTCCAAGCGTCTGGAAAGACGGCGGATGTTATGACTTCTTTGTAGAGTATACTGAGTTGTTCACTGAGTATGTCTGGTGCCATGTGGAATATCATGGGTGGGCATGGGTCCGATGGTGCTCCGGATTTTATGGATTTGATAGTTTGTATTATTAGTTAAGAACTGGGTGGATCAAAAAAGTCTAGGGAGCTGATAGGATATGGAAGGTTTGAAGCGGAAATGGTTGTCATGTCGTCATCCCCGTCTGTGAGGGATTTGAAGATGCTAAGCAGTTTGTCCTTAAAATAACCTGCAATATGATTGTAGAATATTACACTAGTTTTGTTTTTTGGTGGTTTAGGGAGTTTGACAAATTCCTTTAGTATTAAGAATAGTTCTGTACTAGAGTTGCCTGCTTGTTGTATTCTATCTGAGAAATGTTTGCTTTTCTTGTCAATTATAATTTTTTTTAGGTGTTCAGAGATTGAACAGCAGGTAGTATTTGCTCTGGAATTTGTTTGCCAACCTACAGGATGTATACTTTACTCAATCAAACTTGACTCCCGGCCTTATCTGTGATGGTAATGGGCCAACCACATTTCTACCACAGAATCTTTGGTTTATGTCTATTACTTTCCTTTAATATATAACAAAATGGATTCAGATATCCTATGGCCAATATTTTGCTTTTATTCTACATGTCCTCTTTCAGGGAATAGTCCACGCTCTTTTATACTCTCACTATGATGGTGTTACTCTTTTTTGGGTTTCCCCAAAAATGTTTGCTTTATTCTTAAATCAGCTTTAATATTATTTGACTTTTAGGTGTAAAGGATTTGTTACCACGTTCAACCAATGAACGGGACCATCATCAGGACAGAAAAAGTGAATTAGGACTTGTGTATGAAGGAAGGTTTGATACTTTGTTATATGACTAAACGCCCATTAATATCTTGGGAATGGGGAAGCAGAACACTGTCCTCTTCAAACCGTACAGAGTCAAGCAATGACAGGAACAAACTGCTGCAACTAAAGATACCAAACAAACCTATTCTCGATTTAGCTGCTGCTGAAATTAGAGGCACTTGGTCTGAGGTAGTTGGGAATGGAGCCCTGTGAAAAGAACTCTTTTGGGGTAATGTTCAGGGGCAGTTCTAAACCCCAAAATGAGAAGGCTCACCGCTCACCAAAGATCCTTTCCTCCCCTTATGACAGCCGTTTTTAGCTCTTACCTCAGGCTCTTGTCGGTCGTGTGTAGAGTCCACAGTTGTGGCAGTGCCCCTACCGTAGGGGTTGTTCTGCTGCAAATCACCCAGCACTCCCATAGCTGCCAAGGTTTCAGATTGCATCATTTTCTGAATTTCAGTGTAATTATGACTGACATTTCAACTATGAGCGACACAATCTCCGGCACCACTGACCAGAGTCACCCCATTGTCACCCTGGAGTTAAGTGGGACTTCAACTATGTTGCGTGGCTCAGAGCTCCTGAAAAGTACTGTACACTAGTAATGTACAATAAAGTAAGTTCTAATAAAATGTGCATCTGTCTACTGATGTGAACTTATCAGCTGAGCTGAAGCCATTCTGCCAGTCTCTACGGCTTGTATTTATAACCCTGCACCCTTTAAAAGGGGCCAACCCCTATCGAAGCATTACTTGAATGCACCAACACTTACAAAGTGTGGGGTGTGATGTGATCTTTGATAACCAAAGTTTAGTAAAATGTGGAGCAGGGGTCTTGGCGGTCAGGTATTTTTTTTAGCCAGTTCCAAACACTACAAAGGCTGTGATGTTGACTTTTGTACAGTACAATTTTTACAGTTGTGCACTAGCGGTGTCATTCTTTTGAACCATAAACACACTATTGTACCACCAGAATTTCCGGGGCCATTGCTATCAACCTGTCAAAGTTGTGAGTCCCCTGACAATGAAATCGCAGGCCAACTCAAAATTAAGATTAAAGTGTTTCTGCCAGCGCAGTGAACTTTTAGGACCTTGAACTTGTTTTAGTGGAGCCAGCTAGGCCCACAAATGAAGGTCATGTGATTGCAGACCCACACAAACAAACGGGCGCAGGTGCAGGGTATCGCGGTTCACTCAGGGCACAGAGACAGCTTCACTCGGTCCACAAACGTACCTGCATTCCTCGTTGAAAAAAAGTGCACTGTGTAGTTGAATTGACTGCCAGCCCCCGTCACCGTGGCTGCTATGACTCCTAACACTGCGGCTGCATGATTCTTTCTCGCTCAACCCTGAGCGAACACAGTCTCAGGTGCCGCCAGTGGGGGGTCAGGTCTGGTTATTGATATTGCGTGCCAGCAGCTCTCTACCATATTGCCGGGGCAGAAGTGTGTGCCACTGCAGGTAAGCAAAAGGCCATGGGGGTTGAGTCCGTGATGTCGCAGGATACTGTGGCATGGCGAGAGCTGGTTACCTTTCCCCTTCAGCACTTACATCAGTGCAGACTATAAAAACATTAGGAGTGCCTCCCCAACCCAGCTCGTATGTAGGGAGGCAGTAGTTGAATTAAATTAAAGAGTGTCTAGCTCGACTCAATGTACAATGTAGTCACTAGTGACGTTCTAGCCAAGTGGTTTCGGGTGCCTAATACACAGATCACACCACAGCAGGCCTGTCACGGAGAGCCATCCAATGCTGCTCTGCTGAGTGACGCTGCTGACCAGTGTGAACTTCTGTTACAGGGCACAGGCAGGCAGGTGATCATGACCGCGCCACAACTGCCGGCTCATTTAAGACACCAGGACCATAGCCAACGAAATAGCTGATAAATTATACAGACTTCAGGTGGACACTGTCACGCACACTTACTTTGCGAGGCTCATTAGCAGCAATTCGGTTCCGGGCTGCGCCGCCTCGTGGCTGCAACAACTCCTGCTGCAAACAAGCGTGCCACGGCCTGCCATCCGGCACTGGCCTGAGCGTCTTTTCAGTCTCCCCAGATTCAATTCCACTCCCAACAAGATTGCGTAGCGGTGGCGTGCGTCTGTGCTGCATTTTCAGTGCGGAGTTGGGGCTGGCAAAAAATGATGCCCGGGGCCGTCATTGGTAGCGCTTACGCACGCTACAAGATTGACGGCCCTGGGACTCACTGGGACACTGACACTCTGGCCCCAAATAAATTATAAAGACCGCCACCACGGGCGACCAGTGCAGTGAGGCCGCCGCCCCCAAAATAGTGCCGCCTGGGGCAGACCTCCCCCACCTACGCCAGTTTGTCTATGAAGACTTGTAAATGTAAATGTAAATGTAGTATACTTGTAAAGCGCACAGCTGCCCCAGCAACGGGGCGTCCCGGCGCTGTATAACTCTGGGGAACCCGTCCTGGCTTTCCCTGTGGGATGGTCCCTTGCTGGGAGTCCCCAAGGTGGAGCCAGGCATCCCCGGAATTGGTGGGGCCGTTGTGGAGATTAGGCAAGCTAATGCCCAGAGTTGCCGAGTGGAACCCCTGATTAGAGTAAGCACCGAAGCGAGAATTATCGAGTCCGCTGACCAAGGTCCACGACCCTGCCGCGTCGGGAATTGAACCCTGGTCCCAGGCTGACTTCTGCTCTCAGGCCTGCCGCCTCTAACCAGTGAGCCACACTACTCCACTTGTGGGAGCACAGGATAATTCTCTGCACTTTTCATTTATGAAATAGGTTTTTATGAAATAATATTTGGATCCCCATCTGACCCCGGCCCCAATCACGTCTTCAACAAAGCCAGCACAACCATCGCCCCCCACCTCCGAAAGACAATCAACAGTTCCTTCGAGACATCAACTTCCCGGAAAGCTGGAAGCACGCCGAGATCAACGCCCTCCTGAAGAATCCCAAGGCGGACCCCAAGGACCTCAAGAACATCCGTCCCATCTCCCTGCTCCCATTCCCGGCAAAAGTGACAGAGAAGATTGTAAACAAACAGCTAACCCGCTACCTCGAAGACAACAACATCCTGGACCCCTCCCAATCCAGTTTTCGCAGCAACCACAGCACCGAGACCGCCCTCATCGCCGCCACCGACGACGCCAGGATCCTGATGGACAAAGGAGAAACAGCCGCCCTCATCCTCCTGGACCTATCAGCAGCTTTTGACACAGTCTGCTACCGCACCCTATCAGCACGCCTCCATGATGCCAGAATTCAAGAGAAGGCCCTGGCCTGGACCACATCCTTCCTCTCCGGCAGAACCCAGAGCGTCCGCCTCCCACCCTTCGGCTCAAAATCCACCGAGATCATCTGCAGCGTCCCACAGGGATCCTCCCTCAGCCCAACGCTGTTCAATATCTACATGGCACCGCTAGCCCACGTCGCACGACAACATAACCTCAACATTATCTCCTATGCCGTCGACACCCAGCTGATCATATCCCTCGCCGAAGACCCCCACACCGCCAAAGCCAACCTCCGTAGCCGACTGGATGAAGGACAGCAGGCTGAAGCTGAATTCAGATAAGACGGAGGTTCTCATTCTCGGACCCACCCCATCGGCCTGGGACGACTCTTGGTGGCCCACATCACTAGGCACAGCCCCGGAACCCACAGACCATGCACACAACCTGGGGGTCATCCTCGACTCCACCCTCTCCATGACCAGGCAAGTCAACGCCGTCTCCGCGTCCTGCTTCAACACCCTCTGCATGCTCCGCAGGATCTTCAAATGGATCCCTCCCGACATGAGAAAAACCGCCACCCAGGCCATCGTTACCAGCAGACTCGACTACGGGAACGCCCTCTACTCAGGAACAACAACCAAGCTCCTGAGACGACTTCAACGAATCCAGAACGCCTCAGCACGACTGATCCTCGACGTCCCCCGATGCAGCCACATCACACCTCACCTGAGAGGCCTGCACTGGCTCCCCGTCAACAAGAGGATCACCTTCAAACTACTCATTCACACACACAAAGCCCTACACAACACTGGACCCACATACCTCAACAACCGTCTCAGCTTCCACACCCCCACCCGAAACCTCCGCTCAGCCAACCTCGCCCTCGCCACAGTTCCTCGGATCCGGAAGCCACCGCCGGCGGCAGATCCTTCTCCTACCTCACCGCCAAGACCTGGAACGCTCTCCCCACCAGCCTACGACAAACCCAG
The DNA here is from genome assembly GCF_964261635.1 of Lissotriton helveticus. Taxonomy (NCBI): domain Eukaryota; kingdom Metazoa; phylum Chordata; class Amphibia; order Caudata; family Salamandridae; genus Lissotriton; species Lissotriton helveticus. The sequence continues at coordinate 1,848,137,229 of NC_136065.1, read as the reverse complement.
GACCTGCTGACCTTCAGAAGACTCCTCAAGACCTGGCTCTTCGATCAGTAGCGGCCAACCCCCACCCCCCGCATGCCCCCTCCCCAGCGCCTTGAGACCCTCACGGGTATGTAGCGCACTTTATAAATGCACTGATTGATTGATTGATTGATGAAGTGATACTTATGGTATACGATTTAAAAAAAACTAAACAATAAAGAGGTTTTAATTATTATAGTTAGTCAAGTCACAAACGATGCACCTTCTCACAAACCAGGACAAAAACACGTTCTGCGGCATAGGAGGTCAGACACTACCCCGTGGGTTTCTGAAAAAGAAGTAGCTTTGGGTTTGGTGCATCCGGTTTTAGTTCCTCTCATCATTGCACAACCCAACTGAGTACATTCACAAGACAAATTGTTTTTAATACTACTACCCTGTTTGGGAATGAAATACTCCCATCTAGTGGAAATAAGTTAGTACTACAAACAATGCAGAAGAAACCAGCATGGTTGCCTACCAAGTTCGCTTTTCATATACAATGAACGTCTTACCTTCACTCCGCGTTGATTAAGTTACTGACTGTTGTTTTAACGTTACATGTGTTTCTTTTCATCATTTTTTGGAACGTTTTAAATTGTCTTCGATATCATCTACTTGCACTGCGACGAGTCGAATCGAATAATGTTTGCACCAAGGTAAAAAAAAAAATGTTTAAATTGATATACAGCGATTTTTGTTTTCTTATATGTATGTAGGAATTAAACAAATTTCTACTCCTAATCTGTAGCATATTTCAGTAGAATTGTACTGATGAGAAGCAGGAATGTTACACCCTAATTTGGATTCATACCGATTAAAAAATAAAATTGTCTAACTTTTCAAATCAGCAGAACAGGCCTTGGTTTGAGGTTAACTCAGTTTGCTACATTCTATATTCTATACAACACAAAAATGGAAACAAAAATAATCAGTTCCATTTTTTGCTCAAAATCGTTATTCTATTTGGGCTGGTAGTTAACCAGTGGCGGCTGGTGATGTTTGAGAGTGGTGAGGTTGGACTGCACACGGGAGGGGAAGGGATGAGGGGGAGGCAGCTTTGGGGTTCACTTTAGGGGGACAGCATTTTTTGGGAGGCCGGGCACCATTTCCCATGCAAATCTTTTTAATTAATTGCATTTTTCACTGTTTCATCTGCATAGCCAGCAAAGTACGTGGCTAACCGATCAATTATGGGGCACCATATTTCTTTAAGGGGAAACATCCTTTACATTGTGCCGAGTACACCACGATGCAGTTGCAACGCAGCAGTTACAACGCAAGTCTTTACATCGACTTGCACTGGATGGCGCTATATCCTAAGGAATAGTATGATTTACTATCCAACACCTTCCCTACTGTGCGTAGACTGGTGTTGGAATTATAAATTTTACTATTCCTGAGTCCAGCGCCCTCCAGCGCAAGTCGTTGTAACTACTTGCGTTGTAAAAACTGCCATGTAACATACCGCGATCATTTTGATTGCGTTGTTACATCACATATTCTTCTTTAAGTTTGCATTGCCGAGTTCATTTTGTGTGATTTAAAACTGAAAGCCACACAGAAAAATAAAGGTTAAAATTCATTAAGGGATTAAGAAAACTTGAATGCAATATGGTATAATATTGGGACATGTAGAGAATAAATAGTTATGTTTCATTGCCAGGTACAGCACCGAAAACACTTGGCTGTTTCTCTTAAATTGCATTTATAGAAACTGGTGATGTTTGATGTAAATCATGTACAACTTACGTCCTACAACAAATTAATGTATTGGGAGATGCTGTGGCGGGGTTGCAGATTTGCACAGACTTCATAAACAGTGTGCCCGTATGTGGAGGAGCCTACACCATAGATCTAATTTCTCCGTCCTACTGGTACAGCGATTGGCACTGAAATCTTAGACCACTCTGAACTTTGTTTTTAGAGTTGCACTGCACTGGATAAATATTAGGCGAGTCGTACTCGCAGGGACAAATTGATCATTATTAGACTAAAAGTTAGAATCAAATTTAACAGAGTCCGGCCATCAAAAATAAAATGAGGGTCATCTGGGAGCTGCCGTCTCTGCAGGTATCCCTAGGCTGTGCATAATCTTGGTGTCTGGACGGAGTCTATTTGTGGTGGAGGACGAGAATAGACAGCCCACCATCAGAGCAGAAGCCATGTGATTTTTCTGTAGCATAGGAGATGAGGGTGGTAGTTTTCCTCATAGCCAAAAACAGACACTCATGAGTCCAGAGGGCACAGTACGCAACAGAGTCGTTGTACTGTGTGTCGTTAAGCATATGGCTCGCGTGAACACCTTTACCGCATACATATACACCACATAAATGCCCTGCCGCATTGCCCAACAACTGCTCTTGAATGTGAGCTAATTTACAGCCAGTGTTATCTCGTGTGAGGCAGAGGCCCGCCTGACTTGCCTTGTCTTTAACAGAGAGGACAGAGGGTTTGCACCTCGCAGTCCATGAGCTAATTTCATTGGAGCTGAAAACAAATACAGTGCTTGAATGTAGTAAATGAAGGTAGCTGATCCAAGTGAGATTAGTAGAGTTATTTGATAAGATATGTAGAAGTAACAAGAGCGGATTCTTCACTACAGAAGCAACCAGTAACTGCCATAGAACAGAACTCTACTTTACAAGCAAACATAGAACATAATACAGGAATACATTCTGAATGAAGTAATTACATTCTACACACACTAGAGCGCACACTTATATACTACACATCTTCTTCTTTTCTATTGTTAATAATAAAATAAGAGAAAAAAAACGATTGACATAAAGAACTCTCTAACAAATAAAATCTTGTAGAAACGATTGACATAAAGAACTCTCTAACAAATAAAATCTTGTAGATAAGTTGGTGGTCTGAGATGTCTTGGAGTGCGATCACTGAGTAAACCACCAGTAGATAGGTTTGATGTTTGGAAAGAAAGATTATCAGAAGTAGGAGCATCTCCACCTTCTACATCACATGGTTCACCCGTTGGAACTTGGAAAGTAGTCTCAACAGGTGTGTGCGCTAAAAGATAACCACTATTACTAAGAAAAGAAGATGCTCCATTGTTGACATTTTTGACAGAAGTTATAACACCTCTTTTATATAGTGCTACTCTCCTGAAATTCCCACATTCACCATTATTGAGAGTTACACAATGAGCAAGAACTTTCTTGACAGTAAAATGTCCTTTGAACTTGGACAAACCTTTTTGCCCTCTGCCACTCTTAATCTTAACAAGATCACCTACCATAAAGGGAGATGACGCTTTTGTGGAAGAAGGCAAGACAGATGTTTTAGTTTGTAAGGTAACAACTTGCTTTATCCATGCTGGTACTAATTTCAAACCAGGAGCTTGTCCTCCCATAAGTTGAAAAGGTGAAAGCTGAACATCCACCAAAGGAGTAGTGCGATAGGCCCATAACATCTCATTAACCATTTTCTGCACAATAGATCTATTGGCAGAGGCCATCTGTATAATCCCTTTTACCACTTTGTTAGCTCTCTCACATATTCCATTTCCTTGAGGATTGTACAAAGAAGTGCAATGGTGTGAAACACCGCAACTCTTTAGAAATGTTTGCATCTCTTTAGAAGTAAGTTGTGTACCATTATCTGTAATAATGACTGCAGGAATACCTTCATCTTTAAAAAGATTGCCTAAGAAGTTAATAGTTCTTTCAGTGGTAACATCGTTGGTGAACTCTACAACCAACCATTTAGAAAAAATATCAACTACAACAGTGGCAAACCTGTCTTTTTCATTTAATTCCCCCATAGCACCAATAAAATCCAGAAAAAATTGTGTGCCAGGATGAACCTGGGTTTGCTATGTGTGCATCTTTAGACTTTGGACCCACTTTAAGTCTTTTCTCGCCTTCCCTACAAATAGAACAGTTCTCCACCCATTCTACAACTTGAGAATCCATTCCTGGCCACCAGAAATGATCCTTGAGTCTCCCCTGTGTAAGAGTTTGACCCAGGTGCCCCTCGTGTGCTAAAGCTTAGAGTTTGCATCGGATACCAAAAGGAGGTATAAATTGTTCATCTTTAACTAAAACGAAATTGTTGATAATAGCAAGATCATCCAGAACTTTAATAAAAGGTCTGACTGACAAAGGGACAGAACTTTCTCTCCTAGGACCAAGCCTGAGAAGTTTGATCACTTCTTGAAGAGTTTCATCAGCAACCATTTCACGTGCCAAGTCACAAGCCTCAAAGGCACCCTCACCAACAAACACGGCATCCTCTACAGAAGCAACAGCAATGTCATCAGCACCGTCAGAAACAAGTGACTCAGGAATGGTACGCCAATCTAGAGACATCCTTGATAGGCAGTCGGCCTGTACATTTTTCCACCCCTGGATGTATTCAATGGAAAATTGGAACGCTGAAGTTTAGAAGCTAGTTTGACAAGCCTAGCTGAACCTTTGCCACTACCCCCAGGAGAAAGAATTTTAAGAAGTGGTTTATGATCTGATCTTAAAATGAATTTCATGCCCCACAGATAAGTTCTGAAATACTCCACAGCCCAAGAAGCAGCCAGTGCTTCTCTTTCATTAACCGAATAGTTTTTCTCAGCATCAGTTAGAGTCCGTGAAGCAAAGGCCACAGTATATTCGGACCCTGCTTTAATTTGGGAAAGCATAGCTCCCAGGCCAGTAGAACTAGCATCCACTGTAAGAACAGATTTGTTGTGTACATCAAAAGGTGATAAAACTTTTGCATTACAAATTTCTTTTTTTATATTCTGAAAACATTCTTGATGTTGAAGACTCCATGAAAAACTCACCCCCCGTTTCAGTAAAGATCTCATACATGTTTTGTCTGAAAAATGTTTAACAAATTTCGAGTATACTCAATGAGACCCATAAAAGAACGTAATTGGTCTTTGTCTTTAGGCTGAGGAGCTGAATGAATAGCTTGACATGAATCCCTTTTTAGTTTTACCCCAGAAGAGCTAATCATCTAGCCTAAATAATCAATCTGATCAATTAAAAATTTGCATTTTTCTCTATGTAGAGTGAGACCAACTGCAATCAGTCTGTCTAAAACTATTTTTAAAGTAATGTTGTGTTGCTCAACTGATTGTCCAAAGACCAAGATAGCGTCTTGAAAGTAGACAGTATTACCCATACCCTCAAAAATATTGGACACCATTCTCTGGAAGACACTGGCTGCAGAATTGAGACCAAAAGGGAGGCGTGTGAATTGAAATGTGCCATAGGGTGTGATGAAAGCTGTCAAGTATTTTGAATACTTGTTTAAGTTGATTTGGTGATAGGCACTCCTAAGATCTAACTAAGAAAATAACTTAGCACCTTTTAAAGTGGTGACCATTACTGCAATGTTGGGCAATAGGAACGTGTCTGCAACCACACACTGGTTTAAAGATCTTAAGTTGACAAAGAAGCGGAGTTTGCCATCCGACTTCTTTGTGACCACAATGGGAGAAACCCATGGTGAAGCCTCTACAGGTTCTATGACTCCAGATGCCAACATGTCCTGAATGAGCCCCTTAACTTCCTCTCATACAACAATAGGAATCCGTCTAACTTTGTGTTGTACTGGAATGAAACCTTTTTTTAAAATAATTTTGTGAGAATAACCTTTGAGTTGACCTAAGCCTTTTCTAAATACACTTTTGGCATCAGAGAGAATTGTACTTAAATCTGCATCTTCAACGATCAGGACCTGAGGGTTAGAGCGGGGATTAACAATAATGTATAGGTCATACTGATGAACCCATCCAAGGATGGCAGGTCCAGATACTGAAATATAAACTTTGCCTTGAATACGTCTGTGGGAAAATGTGATATCTGCTTCAAAATAACCTTAAATGTCTATAGATTCCCCTTGGTAACCTCCAGGAGAGATATCTTTTGGAAGAAGTGGTCCAACACCCCATGTCTTTATGAACAAATCATTGGGAATAATAGTGTACCTCGACCCTGTGTCAACCATCAAATAAATGTCCTGACCATTAACCATGAACAAGGCTTTGGGTCTATTCTTGCGTCTGTCTTCCTCTAATTCAAATTTGACTCAACCACCAATATTTTTTCATTCTCAGCAACCATGTGTGGAGAATTTTGTACATAAGGCACACTAGACCGTGGTGTACCCCTGCAGACTCTGGCATAGTGGCCTATGCGACTGCACTTAAGACACTCCTGTTTAGCTGCAAAACAAAATTTTGAATCAGAGGCATGTACAGTACTCCCACATCTATTACACATTCTGACATTAGAACATTTTGAAGTGTTAATGTATTTTACAGGCACAATTTTCTTGCTCATCTTTTTATTCTTGACTGCTGCAATTTCACTTTGATCCTCATTGTTTTGAATCTGATCCATTGACTCATGAACTGAAACTTCGTTGACGTCACTAGAAGATGACCTTTTCTCAAGCTCCTTCATACACCCTTCTGACTGTTCCACTAATTTGGCTAACTCAACCGCAGTTTGCAAGTTAGGGTTTTTAGCTGTCCAGAGACGTTCTTGTATTTTTTTAATATTACTGTTAGAAATGGGGTTCTCTAGTTGGCAGGGGTAGGTACCACTGTCCAAATAGGGACCCTTGCTTCTAGTCAGGGTAAGGAGGAAACCCTCTGAAATAACCCCTGCTCACCCTCTAGGTAGCTTGGCACGAGCAGTCTAGGCTAACCAGAGGCAATGTGTAAGGTATTTGTACCAACACTCACAGTAACACAGTGAAAACACCACAAACTGACTCCACAACAGTTTAGAAAAATAAAGGTATTTAATCTAAACTACAGAAGACCAAAACAACAAACATCCAACATACACAGTTCAAGAATATGGTTTCAAAAGAGTTCTTTAAGGTTGCGATAAAAATTCTTCAGGTTGCGATAAAATTCTGTAGGTTGCGATAAAATAATCCACAGTTACGTGAAAAGTTCACAGTTGCGTCACGTTTAGCTCACAGTACCTTTAGTTGCGACAAAGTTCCAAACGCAGAAGCTGGTGCGGTGGAAAAAAAGCGATGCGTTGCTCCTGAGACCCTGGGGAGGCGATGCGACAGCCCCGCTGCAGCAGCGGGCGTTTTGCGACGAATCCGGTCTGTATGGGGAGGAAGGCCACTTGTATGAATTCCGGTGCGTAGGTTCAGTAGGAAGTTTGTTCTCGCAAAGGGACGATGCGACGATCTTTGGAGTTGCGACGATCTCTGGGGCGACGATGCGCAGACCAGCGGTGAACTTCTCTCTCGCAGCTCCTCAATGCGATGGCTTCAGCGAAGACTCTCGCAGCGACGTGATGCGGTTCGCAAGCAGGCGGTGCGGTGATCTCACCCAGCGACGACAGGATCTGCGACGACACTCGCAGCGATGTTAGACTTCCCGCACCGATCGGGTGCGTCCCGCAAACGAAGGATGCGACGGCTCTGCCAGCGGCAACAGGCGCTGCAACAATCTCGACCTTCATAGCGGCGGGAATTTCCTCGCACTGTCAGGAATGCGCTCCGCAGCGAGCGATGCGATAACTTTTCTGTAGCAAAGTCTCTCAAGCTTAGTTTCCAGCTTCCCAACACAGGTACAACTTCCAGAGGCACCACACAGCGGCCAAGCACTCCAGGAAGGACAGAACTCTCTCAGTAGTGCTCAGGAGAAGCTGGGGGTGAAGTCCTTTTGTTCCTGGGACTTCAGAACAGGGAGCCAGCTCTTCTCAGGCCCTTGGAGATTCCTTCAAGCAAGGGGACACAGCACAAAGCAAAGTCCTTCCCCTCTCCTTGGCAGCAAAGTAACAGCAGGGCAATCCAGCAGAGCAACAGCTGGACAATCTTCCTTCTTCAGTTTCAGCTTTCTCCTTGGCAGAGGTTCCTTCTTGATTCCAAGATGATCTAATTTTCTGTTGTCAGGGGTCCTGTACTTATACCCCTAAAAGTATTTGTTCTCTTTGTGCAAGTGGGCCCTGAGCCCGGTCTGAACCAGTTCTGGGTGTTTCTTGATTACTTTGTTTTCCTGGCTTCTCCCTTCCTTTCAGAGTGAGGGGCAGGGTTGTCAGCCGCCCAGCAGGAGGTAGAGCCAGCATTGTGGAAGGCAGGCACAGCCCTATTCAGGCCCAGGTGCTATCTCCTCCCACCACTCAAGTTGCAAATGCAGTCATTCAGCCTATGGCTGACTCAGCCAGCCTCCTGGGGAATCCCCAGCCCCTGTCACTCTCAAACCAGACAGTCAATACACAAACAGGCCAAGGCACACAGAAGGGTCAGACAAGAGAACAGCAACTTTCTAAAAGTGCTGTTCTCAAACACAGGATTTAAAAACAACCTTTCCTAAAAGATGTGTTATTAAATTCTGATGTCAAGGATACTAGACTCTTATGTCCTATCTTGTTCCTATGAGAAGAAATGCTGGTAGCCACTGTAGCCAGCATCCCCCATGTTAATCTATGGAGCAAGATAGCCTTACAATAGTGAAAAACAAAAATGGCTGCCATTCACTACCAGAGCATGTCAACTGCACCAGTACATGCTCTACCTTTCACATACACTGCACCCTGCCCAGGGGGGTACCTTGGGCCTTTCATAGGGGTGACCAATGTGCACCAAAAGGGAAGGGTTAGGCCTGGTCAGTGGGGACACTGACCAGGAGGACATGGCAGTTCACATACTGCATGCAGGCACTGCGGTGGCAGGCCTGAGACACCATTTTAGGGCTACTCATGTAGGTGGCACAATCAAAGCTGCAGGCCCACTAGTAGCATTTGTCATCACCAGCCCTGGCACCCCCAGTGCACTTTACTAGGGACTTCATGATGATACAAATATGCCAATCATGTATATCCCATTACAATACAATTTACACAGAGAGCATATGCACTTTAGCACTGATCAGCAGTGGTAAAGTGCGCAGAGTCCTATTGCCAACAGCCACGGGTCAGGAAAAATAAGGGAGGAAGAAGCTAAACGTTTGGGGATGACTCTGCAAAAAGGGCCAGTTCCAACACAACCCCCTTCCAGCCTAAAGCCAGGGTAGACCAAACGATACCTTGATGGTATTCCCTGCTTAAGGCAATAGAACACAGAAGCTGGCCCACACAGCATGGCAGTCCTGTTCTACGCCGTCCTAAACCCAGTTCAATCACTCTATCCATACTCTCAGGGTCCACCATGCCAATCCATGTGGAACCCTTCTCCTCACCTGTGGACACCACCTGTGCAGCACCTAACCTTAATTTACTCACAGGCGTGTCCCAACAGACAGACAGCAAGCCACAGTGACCACCAACAGTGATCAGGGTTGAGACCCAGGCCTCATGCCTCTTATGGCTCTCATACCCCTGTGGCGTCAGAGGGTGGAGGGCTGTAGCCCCAGGTGCTTGGCACCCTTTGTCCACTCACCCACCTGTCAGGTCAGGTCTAACATCCTGGCACTGACCCACCAGTCCCGGACCTGGATCCGGCGGCTGGACAGGAGGCTGAGGTGGGTGTAATAAGGTGCATACCAATGAAAGTAAGGTTGAAGCAGGAGGTCTTTATTAAACAACCTCATCCAACATCCAACAGGAATAACTGCCAAAGCTAGAACATTCCCAAGGTTCACATGAGGAACATTCCACTGACTTGGTTCCATACTGGGACACTCCCCATGCAACCAAGTCACATCATCACACTCCTTCCCCTTTACATTTCGCAAGATCAAACTTAAAAAATGATAGGATAAAATGACAATAACCAAGTGGAATCATAACACAAAGCTATAACATACTTTTGCTGACTTTCAACCCACATCTCCCTTTCTATTATAATGATACAATAGAAAATTTCTTACAAAGTGAATGTTGTTATACATAATCATTCAGATAAGCAGGAGCTCTAGTAACTCTGCTAGAGCTGCGGGAGTCATTAACTCTTGTAACAGAATTTGAAATTCTTTTCCCAAAAGAAACAAATGGCAACAAAACATCACTTGAAACACTAACAGGCAAATGTGCAACCCTATTTAGATTCCAAATACGTCCATCATCTGTTTTCACTGCATTTTTGAACATTTTAACAATTTTCTTTACATCAGTAAACTTAGACCACCTCTTACAACCAACCGGAACCCTAATTTTTACCATGTCACCAATTTTAACATTAGGAACCAAAACATTTTTCTTCCCATCATAGTAAATTTTTCTTTTCCTCTGTAACTGCAATTCTTTGTTTCTCCATTGTCCAATACTGTTATCTTTTAAACCTTTGTCCAGATCCATCCAACCTGGACACAAATTAGTATTTGAAGATCTTCCCCTAAACAATTCAAAAGGTGTCCTCCCAGTTGTGAAATGAGGAGTGTAGCGATAAGCAGAAATTCTATTCTGCAATTCCACCCTCCAATCTATTGAATTAACTCTAGCTAACTGAATTCCCTCTTTCGAAGTTTTGTTTAACCTTTCCAAGGAACCATTAGATTCAGGATGATATAACGAAATCTTTTTGTGAACAAAACCACATTTTGTCAAATCATTTTCAAACTCAACTGAACAAAAATGTGGCCCATTATCCGAAAGTAAAGACTTTGGAAAACTTTCTCTTTTAAATAATGAGTCAAGAAAAGTTATCACACAACGAGAGGTAACTTCTCGCACGGCACTAACTTCCACCCACCGAGAATATAAGTCCATCAACACCAACAAATAAGGAGTACTCTGCTCACCATGCAATGGACCGACAATATCTATTGCAACTTCATCTCACGGACACAACGGTAAAACTCTGCACACCATAGGCGAACACCTCGGTTTGAGTACTTTGTCACTTACACAGCACGCCACACAGTCACGAACAGCCCTCTCCACCATCAAATCAGGACCCGGACACCAAAAATTCGGTCTGATTCGCTCCTTTGTTTTTGAAATACCCAAATGACCAACATGAGCCATTTTGATAATATTGTTTCTCAAACTCACTGGAGGAATTAATCTAGTCCCTCTTGCTAGAATCCCATTCACCACAGCTAGTTCATGAGAAATTAACGACCAAGGTTTTGCTAATTTCCCATTAAGATTCATAGATACATTATTCATGACCTCAACCAGTTCACCATCCTTAGCTAATTCTTCCTTCCACTCATCTTCTTTTATCGCACCCGACGTTATTTCACAAACTCTGACTTCACTCTCCTCATCTCCTTCATCAACATTCTCATCATTTTCCAAATCCTCCACACTATTCACTAAACGTGACAAACAATCTGCGGAAACATTAGTACTACCAGGAATATATTCAAACTTGAAATCAAATTCCTGAAGAGCAATTACCCATCTCCTAATTCTTGCAGAAACAGCATCAAGACCTTTTTTTTCCAATATCTCTATTAAAGGTTTGTGGTCCGACCTCACTACAAATGGACAACCCCAAACAAATTTTCTAAACTTATTAATTGCCCAGAAAATGGCAAGAGCCTCTTTCTCTATCACAGAGTAATTTAACTCAGCACCTTTCGAACACCTAGATGCACAAGCAATGCGATTTTCTCCACCATTCCTAACCTGAAACAACAAAGCTCCAAGCCCTTTACAACTCGCATCTGTTACTATGAAACTAGGTTCTCCAGATCTAAATGTTTGCAGATTCGGTGCAAGTTTGAGTTCTTCTTTAATTTGTACAAATTCCTTATTGCATTCATCAGTCCAGACAAACTCACATTTCCTACACATCTTACTTCTTAGATTCTCAGTTTTGTCTGCAAAATTCTTACTGGTCAGGACACTGGTTACAGATGTCCTTCCTTCCAGGCCAGGCAGATCCTGAACCTGGTCTCCCAACCCAGGGACCAATACCTGTGGTTGTACACTTGCCTGGCACACCAGGACTTCTGGGGACTCACACAGTCCCCCCTTGAGGGTGACACACCACTCATGTGTCCTGTGACAGTCTGCCTGGCGCAGATCTCCCGACCCCTGTCCTCCTGACAGTGCGTGAAGAACCCCCAGGACAGAAGTGGTGCCACCATGGTCACTCCTGGGCGACTCAGCCCTTCTGACTGGTCCCTGGCCCATGGGTTCTCCCACTGGGGACTCCTTCCCCCTCTCACCCCTCAGTCTGGACTTCTGCACCCTCCCAACTGGATTGGCACTGCCAGACACCAGAACTGATGGAGGCCTGGTTACAGGCACTCCCCGTTCAACAGACACTAGGAGATCCTCCTCAAATGGCCTACAAGTACAGTCTAGGTCCCCAATCTGGTGTTCCCTTAAGGAACCCTCCAGGCCCTGAGACAGGGTTTCGGGCACCGTAAGACACACCAACCCACACTCCCTCCTTCTCCACTGAGACCAGACATGAGCCCCTACAACCCTCCCACTACACTGGGACCTAATTGGGCTACACTGAACCTCTTCCACCTCATAGGTCGGGGAGATATCTGTGCCATTCCTTTTGGGATCACTCCCCAATGCCTCCTCAGACTCTCTGGAATCCACCAAGAGGTCTGCCTCCAACGCAAGCTCTCTGGGGTCAGAGAACTCACACTCCACCAGGTGTTGGCATAGCTCTGGAAAACAGGGACTTAAAATATGCTCTCCAACAAATGAATCACACAGCCCCACACAGTTGTTAACCAAGCTACCCTTTGCCTCACCCTCCAGTGCCTCACACAAGTACCCCACACCACTCTCCTGAGACTGGCAAGACAGTATCTGACTGTCTCTGTCACACAACCCACACTCTTGTGGCTGGTCTTCACACACACACACCAAGGTTTCTAGCACGGGGGAACCCCTCTCCCTGTACCTCTCTTCTAGAGTCAGTAGAGTATCCCTCCCACTACTAGGAATATGGTCCCCTGTGCAAGTCCCCTAATCTACTTCAGGGACACTGCACTCCACTGGAACTACATCATAAACCTGAACCCCCTGGTGTATGTTGACCACCTCCCTCAAGTCAGGCGCCACTTCTCTGGGTGTTTGGACCTCTCTCTCCGCACTAGATATCATAATCATGCTGCCACCATCTGAGCTGGACTCCACCTCCAAATCAGCAAAGCTCCTTCCTTGAGCGTCCCATTTTCCTTTTTCAGCTAAGGCCCACCAGATCATACCTTCCTTGCTTAGCCGGTCTAATTCTCTGCACCTTTGCTTAGTAGCAAGGAGCCACTCATCTTTCTCTTCCTCACTGTCAGAGAAGTCCTCCTCCTCAGAATCATCTGCTAATGTTCCTTCCCAAATTCTGGCCTCATGGGAATACAGGCATGCCTCAAGATCCCTCCTTGTGGAACCTTTCTCCATGGGCAGCCCCTTCTTCTTGCTAAAGGCTTTTATCTCCTCTTCTGTGTAGATGCACAGGTGGAAAAAGTTGACTTCCATTTTGGCAGGATTTTACAGGTGCAACACTAGCCAGAGTCTCAATATCCAAAAAATACTTCCAGGAGGACACCGGAAAAAACAGACAGTATGTGGTGGTGTAGTGGTCTGCACTCACTAGTGATGTACACCAATCACTGTGGGGCTAGTACAAATACAAGTTCAAATCCCACCGCTGACCAACAATGTTAGAAATGGGGGTCTCTAGTTGGCAGGGGTAGGTACCACTGTCCAAATAGGGACCCTTGCTTCTTGTCAGGGTAAGAAGGAAACCCTCTGAGATAACCCCTGCTCACCCTCTAGGTAGCTTGGCACGAGCAGTCTAAGCTAACCAGAGGCAATGTGTAAAGTATTTGTACCAACACTCACAGTAACACAGTGAAAACACCACAAATTGACTCCACAACAGTTTAGAAAAATAAAGGTATTTAATCTAAACTACACAAGACCAAAATGACAAAAATCCAACATACACAGTTCAAGAATATGGTTTCAAAAGAGTTCTTTAAGGTTGCGATAAAAATTCTGCAGGTTGCGATAAAATTCTGTAGGTTGCGATAAAATAATCCACAGTTACGTGAAAAGTTCACAGTTGCGTCATGTTTAGCTCACAGTACGTTTAGTTGCGACAAAGTTCCAAAAGCAGAAGCTGGTGCGGCGGAAAACAAGCGATGCGTTGCTCCGGAGACCCTGGGGAGGCGATGCGACAGCCCCGCTGCAGCAGCGGGCGTGTTGCGACGAATCCAGTCTGTATGGGGAGGAAGGCCACTTGTATGGATTCCGGTGCGTAGGTTCCGTAGGAAGTTTTTTCTCGCAAAGGTACGATGCGACAATCTTTGGAGTTGTGATGATCTCCCGGGCGACGATGCACGGACCAGCGGTGAACTTCTCTCTCGCAGCTCCTCGATGCGATGGCTTCAGCGATGACTCTCGCAGCGACGTGATGCAGTCCGCAAGCAGGCGGTGCGGCGATCTCACCCAGCGATGACAGGCTCTACGACGACACTCGCAGCGATGTTAGACTTCCCGCACCGATAGGGTGCGTCCCGCAAACGAAGGATGCAACGGCTCTGGCAGCGGCAACAGGCGCTGCGATGATCTCGACCTTCGTAGCGGCAGGAATCTTCTCGCACTGTTGGGGATGCGCTCCGCAGCGAGTGATGCAATAACTTTTCTGTAGCAAAGTCTCTCAAGCTTAGTTTCCAGCTTCCCAACACAGATACAACTTCCAGAGGCACCACACATCGGCCAAGCACTCCAGGAAGGACAGAACTCTCTCAGTAGAGCTCAGGAGAAGCTGGGGGTGAAGTCCTTTTGTTCCTGGGACTTCAGAACAGGGAGACAGCTCTTCTCAGGCCCTTGGAGATTCCTTCAAGCAATGAGACACAGCACAAAGCAAAGTCCTTCCCCTCTCCTTGGCAGCAAAGTAACAGCAGGGCAATCCAACAGAGCAACAGCTGGACAATCTTCCTTCTTCGGTTTCAGCTTTCTCCTTGGCAGAGGTTCCTTCTTGATTCCAGGATGATCTAATTTTCTGTTGTCAGGGGTCCTGTACTTATACCCCTAAAAGTCTTTGTTCTCTTTGTGAAAGTGGGCCCTGAGCCCGGTCTGAACCAGTTCTGGGTGTTTCTTGAGCACTTTGTTTTCCTGGCTTCTCCCTTCCTTTCAGAGTGAGGGGCAGGGTCGTCAGCCGCCCAGCAGTAGGTGGAGCCAGCATTGTGGAAGGCAGGCACAGCCCTATTCAGGCCCAGGTGCTATCTCCTCCCAACACTCAAGTTGCAAATGCAGTCATTCAGCCTAGGGCTGACTCAGCCAGCCTCCTGGGGGAATCCCCAGCCACTGTCACTCTCAAACCAGACAGTCAATACACAAACAGGCCAAGGCACACAGAAGGGTCAGAAAAGAGAACAGCAACTTTCTAAAAGTGCTGTTCTCAAACACAGGATTTAAAAACATCCTTTCCTAAAAGATGTGTTATTAAATTCTGAGTTCAGGGATACTAGACTCTTATGTCCTATCTTGTTCCTATGAGAAGAAATGCTGGTAGCCACTGTAGCCAGCATCCCCCATGTTAATCTATGGAGCAAGCTAGCCCTACAATAGTGAAAAACGAAAATGGCTGCCATTTACTACCAGAGCATGTCACCTGCACCAGTACATGCTCTACCTTTCACATACACTGCACCCTGCCCAGGGGGGTACCTTGGGCCTTCCATAGAGGTGACCAATGTGCACAAAAAGGGAAGGGTTAGGCCTGGTCAGTGGGGACACTGACCAGGAGGACATGGCAGTTCACAGACTGCATGCAGGCACTGCGGTGGCAGGCCTGAGACACCATTTTAGGGCTACTCATGTGGGTGGCACAATCAGTGCTGCAGGCCCTCTAGTAGCATTTGTCATCACCAGCCCTGGCACCCTAGTGCACTTTACTAGGGACTTCATGGTGATACAAATATGCCAATCATGTATATCCAATTACAATACAATTTACACAGAGAGCATATGCACTTTAGCACTGATCAGCAGTGGTAAAGTGCGCAGAGTCATATTGCCAACAGCCACGGGTCAGGAAAAATAAGGGAGGAAGAAGCAAAAAGTTTGGGGATGACTCTGCAAAAAGGGCCAGTTCCAACAATTACATTGGACTATGAGTTGGTCTCTGAATAGTTCATCCGTCATATTTCCAAATATACATTTGACAGGCATTTCTCTGAGTCTTGAAACAAAATCATCAATAGATTCGCCAGTCTTTTGACTCTTGATATAAAATTTTTACCTATTCATGACCAAGTTTTCTTCCTTAGTATATCTAACTTCTAGCCGTGATATTGCTTCCTTATATTCATCTGGAAGTGCTTGACCACTTGCTTAGAGGGCTTGAGGAAGAAACCCAAACACACGTTAACCCTCTTTCCCTAATGAACTCAACAATAACGCTTTTTTCCTTTTAGCAGAATATTCCTGGGCTTCCAGAGCATCTAGGTAATTTTCAAACATTGGGCACCAATCTTCCCAAGATATGCTTGGCTGACCTGGATGAGCAAGAAAACTTGGGGGCAGTACAACTGAGCAACTCTGTGAACAATTCTGTGACGCCATGAGACTATAAAATAAAAAGAATGACAAGTGAAATATTCTTTAACACAAAAGAATAAGTGTCATGTAAAAAAACAATGGCTTATTGTGAAATGATGATGATAATCAGTACATTACGTAAGAATTGTCACAATATATTACACAAGTGAAATAGAGCATGCCCCAATTCTTCAAACAAAAGTACCTGAAATATTGAGAATAGAGAAGCACCGTGGCGTGTGTATCGCCGAAGACAGTGTGCTTCTAATGATGCAGGTTTAAGATACACTGAAAGTGTGTGTATCGCTGACGTAAACAAAATTCCCAGAAATTCCAGAAAGAAGAAAGGAAACATGAGACGCGTGTGTTTGGGCGTCCGTGAGTTAACTGGAAGCCATAAGGTTGTCACAGTAACAGGTAAACAAAAGAAAATGGGTGCTACGCTGTACACGATGACACCATCAGCGTGAAGACGAGGAGGCTGGACTGCTTGGGCTGACGTGTTGTTAGAGAATGCGAAGGCTGACAAAGATGAGCGTCATGAAGGCTCCGCTAACTCTCTTGGACATTTGATGATGTCATCACTTCAACAGGAACAACGGACAAGAAACAATCTTAACTGCCGCTCAACGCTGAGAAGAATTAACGGTGAGCTTGACGCTGACCAGACAGAAACTCCTTAACATCACAGTCCATTAAAATGAGTACGACACAGCTTGCCTCCATGAACAATGTCCACGCTGATAACACCTTCTGCACTTTCCTATGCGCTGCCTGCTGAGGTTGACTGCACACTGCGGGACTTAGGCGTAAGGTTATGGTACAGGGCGTACAGACGAGGTCAATAAAACTTAGCGCTAGGACAAAATTCACGCTGATAATTATTGCGCACTACTAAACGCTGCCTGCTCAGGTTATTTAAACACCGCGAGACTTAAGCGTTTGTAGCTAAAACAACCGTACATGATTTGCCACTGCCTGGTTCACTTGCGCCACA
Source organism: Lissotriton helveticus (assembly GCF_964261635.1). Classification (NCBI taxonomy): domain Eukaryota; kingdom Metazoa; phylum Chordata; class Amphibia; order Caudata; family Salamandridae; genus Lissotriton; species Lissotriton helveticus. Next base: position 1,848,119,820 of record NC_136065.1, on the reverse strand, counting down.
GAGACCACAGTAAAATATGAAGGTGTAAAGATCTCACCACTAGTTGAAATGTTCAATGTTCAGTTTCTTTAAGTGGAAGCTCAATGTGCGAAGGATAGGGATCGCCAGGACTGCTCTTGTCCGCTCTTGTTTTAAACTACTGATTGCCCGGTGGGTAGAAAATCTCATCGTCAAATTGTAGTAAATGAAGATAGCTGATCCAAGTGAGATTAGTAGAGTTATTTAATAAGATATGGAGAAGTAACAAGAGCGGACTCTTCACTACAGAAGCAACCAGTAACTGCCATAGAACAGGACTCTACTTTACAAACAAACATAGAACATAATACAGGAGTACATTCTGAATGAAGTAATTACATTCTACAAACACTAGAGCGCATACTTATGTACTACATTGAATCAGTACATTCCCAGTTGTGTAGTATAAAGTGCCCCACATAGAATGAGTTAAGATCCTTTGCCTCTATTCCAACTTTGCTTTACATAATCCTTCATGACTATTCCTCTTCACTCGTTTTTAGATGTGCAGGGAGGTGAATTGGATTGGGGGGTTTTCTGACAGGTGCTAGCGTGCTCTGCTCAATGTGAAAATAGGGTAGTTTCTTGAAAGGCTATTGCCTCTGAAAGGGCGCAGTGTTTTTCCGTGACCTAGGGAGGTGGTGTGCTAGCTCAGCAGGTTAATGCTCTTATGGCAGACCTGTGAGATTCTTCAAACACCGCATGGCTGACTCAGCCTTTCATCCACCCAGTGTCAATAAAAAGAGCACAATTAATTATTGTAATCTTAGCACTTTTTTCCCAAAGCTTTGGGGCCCAGTTTAGATAGAGCTGGATGAGAGATTGGGTATTTTTATTGTCTCTTGCGCAAAAAAGATAAACTGAGTTAATTCAAGTTGGCATTAAGCCAAAAAGAGCAACTAGCATGCTGTTAAAAAAATACTTGCTAAGCTTTTTTTTTTTGCTTACCTCTCTTGGTGCCATGGCCCACGAGCAAAGTTGGGGATGCATCAGGGAACCATCGGGGCTTTCAATTGTCAGGGAAGCTAAAGCTTCTAGGTGAGGCTGACACGTACCTGCAGTGCGCACCACCTTTTCTACTCCTCAGCTCCTGGCTGCCAGTGCAGGCCCAGTAACATAGAGACACCGAAGCTGGAGCTCAAAACATGGTGTCTGTATGATTCTGCTGTTAACATCCGTGTGGGAAGCATACAACTCGAGTCTGCGCCGTGAGTGATAACAAACTGTGCAGACTCGATTTTTGGACAACCCGCCTCTCTGCAGCCTCTACCCAACCCTTTACCAACTCATCACAGGGTGAGACCCACCCCCCATGACGAGTTGGAAAAGGGTGGGGAGACCATCGTCTCCACTCGCTGACTGGCGTGAAGGCCCAGTGTTACAGGGCTTTAGTACAAAATGCCCGTGGCTATTTTTACCCCCACGTCATCAGGGGGTGGAGACTGGTCCTTTAGGCAATGTCTTTGCTGAACTGATGACCTCACAAGCCTGAGGGCGGTTAGCTCCCAGCCCGGCAGAAACAGTAGACTCTGGGCCCACCCATAGGCAGCAGATTAAGGAAATGCATCGGTGTCACATGACAGTGACAACACAGTGCCAGAGTCTATTCACAGCAACAAAAGACTCATCTGAATCAGACTCAAGAAATTTGTGTTTGTACAATTTTTTATTTAAGAAAAAGAAAAAAAAAAGATATTAAGGGGTCCATTAGGATGACGTCATCCTCCCGGTGTATGGGACCACCCGCCATAAGGGCGGGGGTCCCGTGCCACATATTACGATGCGCCCGCCACAGTGGCGGGCGCTTCCCGCATTTGTAGCATTGCGGCGGGCGGTGCTGAAAGCACCGCCCGCCGTAATGCTAAAAATACACGCAGTGCATTTCAATGCACAACATGACAGGCACCGCGAGGTGCCTGTCATGTTGTGCATTGAAATGCAGGGGGGTACCATAGGTACCCCCCATGTGCACCCCCCACCCCCATGGAGTCCCTGGGGGCCCGCAACGGGCCCCAGCAGGGGGACTCCGCATGCCTTTCCGTGGCGGCATTGCCGACACGGAAAGGCATTCACAAATGCCTATCCTAATATGGCTGACGGTGTCTAATAGACACCGCCACCATATAAACCCTTTTCCGCCCGGCCGCAAGGCGACCGGGGCGGAAAAGCGGTGGACGGTCTTTCCGTCCGCCGCGGCCAACAATGCCATCGTAATATGGCAGGGGGTGTTTTGTGTCAGGATGGCGGGCGGATTGCCCCCGCCAGGCCGGTGGTGGCTACCGCCTGCCTGGCGGGGGCAATCCGCCCGCCATCCTAATGGACCCCTAAGTGTGTATTTTAACTTTGACCATGGCTGACTCTGGGGGATTAAAGTAAAGGGGGCAGAGCCCCGACACCCTGGTTTAGAAACCGCCACTGTAGTTAACAGTGTCTGCTCTTTTCTGTGAGGAGAAACAATTGTGCGAGATGCAATAGAAACCTGGGAACGCAGGTCCTTATAGTGCTCTGATGAGTAAAAGAGGGGTAGTGACAAGGACTGTTGTGTCTCTCGCCTGGACCAGGCCATGAAGTTGTTGTTTGAGATGGACTCTGGGCAAGATCAAATTGTACTTGCGGGGGATTTCAACTGTCATTTATGTGACGCTCCTCAGGGACCTTTCGTTTTAAATCTTAGATGCTTGGTCAAGGAGGGGCTACATTTTGTACATTCAAAGGAGGGTCAGGAGGTCCAGGAATTTTGGAATCTTACCATCTGGTGTTTGCTTTAGAGAAAATGGTGAACTCCCCTAACTGTATAATTTGCCTGACTTTTAAGGAGAGGGGCACTAGGTCATTCCTTAATTTCATATTTATTTCTGCCAAGTTATATTTGCTGAGCTCCCATTTTAATATTATGTTAGTCCTTTTAGCAACCATAATCCCTTATCCTTAACCCTGAATGTTCCCATGCTCCCTCTGTTACAGCAGAGGGGGGCTCAGATGAGGCTCTCCATTGCTGGCCAAGGGAGGAGTTTAAAATGGTCCCAGGTGGACCATCAGTCCCTGGAAGCCTCTGTTTTCACAATTAATATGCGAAAGATTGAAATCTGCCTGGACCTAAAAGCGTGAGACGGGTAGGTATTACAAGCCTTTGATGGTATCGTCTTGGGAGTCTGTTGTGTTGATAAATCACACATCAATTAAGTTGAAAGTAGGTTTAATACAGGAATAGAGCAGGTACACAGCCAGATAGGTTAGTAGTCAGCAGTAACTGAATACATTAGAATACAATATGTAGGAACACTCGGAGTAGAATGTAGAATGAACATTATTAAAGCGATACTCATGTATTACACAACATAACACATCCCCCTTTGAACATAATAGAAAAAACTCATAACTATTGCCCGACACCACCACCCACCTTTACAAAACTAAATTGGAAAAGAGAGAGAGAAGGAGAAAAAAAAAACAAGTGAAAAGCATTGCAAAAGTGTAAAATCATTCTTAAAAAGCAAACTTCACAAAGGAAAATTTTCAGAAATGTAATAGCCAACCAAACAGGAGGCCTTTTTTCACGCCTAGGGTTTCTAAAAATATTTACCACATCATCACAGAACGAACCAGAAGAAGTAGAAGCGCTCAAATCAGAAGATACACCACCATTATGCGGGCCAGAAATATCTGAGACTGGACAACTGGAAGTATTGGAAATCACGACAGCATTAGGTGACTTAGCACTAAACAAATCCTCTAAATCAAACAAATCAGATGACTTCTCTGATGAAACCTGACAAGAAGAATCAACTTGAGGAGGAGAACATTTAGCTATCCTTTTGAGGTTCCAAACCCGTCCATCAGATAGACGAACAGAATTGTTTAAAACTTCTACAACCTGCATAGGTTCATAAAATCCACTTTCCTCCTTGGGAGACTTATAAGGTTTTTTGACTCTCACCCACTGACCAACAACCAGATTAACATCCTTCACCTTATGCTTTGTATCATAACATATCTTGCTTTTGAGATGCGAAGCTTGGCTCCTTTCCTTCACAGTATTCTCAGACCAATTCACCACATTAGACTTAAACAACCACCCTGGAGTAAACTTTGTTCGTGGATTTCTACCACGCATAAGTACAAAAGGAGGAAAACCTGTAGCCTCACAAAATGAGGTTCTGTAAGACCAAACCATCTTCAAAACCTGAGCTTCCCACTCTTTATTCTTCCCTGACATTTGTATGGTACTTTTGATAACGCGATTAAAATGCTCAACCATTCCATTGCTGTTTGGGTTGTATAGAGCTGTGGTCTTGTGCTTGATTCCTAATTTATTGAAGTACTCTTTTGCCTTAATAGAAGTAAACTGGACACCGTTGTCACTTAGTAAAATAGAAGGAATGCCTTCCAAAGTGAAAGATTTGTCTAAAAATTTTAAAACGGTCTCAGTATCAGCCTTACTTACAATTTTTACAAAAGGCCATCTTGAAAACAAATCCATTAATACTAAAATATATTTTTGCTCACTACCAATGGGACCCATGATATCTATAGCTAAATGTTCCCAAGGAGAAGTAGGTGCAGTCATATTGCCCATAGGAGGCTTACATACAACCAATGATTTGTCAGCCGTTTGACAAAATCTGCAACTCCTTACAAACTTATCAATATCTGCATCCATACCGGGCCACCAAAACGAAGTCTTAACAGTGCGTTTAGAACGGACAATGCCGAAATGTCCCTCATGGCATAAAGCCATTATGGACAACCGCAAAGTCTTCGGAGGTATGACTCTCTCTCCAAACCAGATGTTGCTATCTCGGACACTTAAATCTAATCTAAACCTCCCAAAAAGACTTCTAAGGATGATTGCCATCAACTTTCTTCGGCCAGGACCCAGCTAGATGAGATTTTACTAAAGATAACTCTTCATCTTTCAGATACTCATCAACCCACTTCTCTTTCAAAATGCCTGCACCTTCCATGTCTTGAACATAGGCTACTTAGAAAGAATTCCACAATTCATCCTCACATTCATCAAGTTGTTTTGGCATTCTAGAAAGGAAATCAGCAATACAATTTTCCTTGCCTGGCACATATTCCATTTTATAACGATAATCTTGTAATTTGATAGCAAGTCTGGCAACTCTCGCAGAAGTGTTTACAGTACCTTCAGTAGTTAAGACTTTGAGCAATGGCTTGTGATCACAGCGCAAAATAAACTTTGTACCCCATACAAAAGCTCTAAAGTGATTAACCGCCCATACACATGCCAAAGTTTCTTTTTCAATCGTAGAATATTTTTCTTCTGTAGGCGAGAGTGACCTGGAAGCATAAGCAACAATTTGTTCTTTACCATTCAAACCAACTTGAGATAAAACTGAACCCAAACCTTTAATGCTGGCATCCGTGGTGATGATAGATTGAGCATCAGGACTAAAACTTTTTAAAGAAGCAATATTAGTGATGCAGCTTTTAATGTCTTCGAAATCTTGTTCACATTCAACAGACCAAACAAACTTTGTTTTGTTTTTTAACAGCTGTCTAATATTATATGTTCTGGTCGCAAAATTTGGAATGTATTTTGAACAAAATTCAGCCAAACCAATAAAGGATCTGACATCATCTTTCCCTTTGGGAGAAGGAGCACATCTGATAGCATCAACTAAGTTAGGTTTTGGTCTAATCCCGTCGCAATCTATAACATGGCCTAAGTAAGTGACATGATCACTAGCAAAGGTACATTTGGTGTATTCAACAGTCAAACCTTTCTCATTTAGTATGCTTAAAACTTCGTTCAAAGTGCTGTCATGATCTGCCTTTTCCTTACCAAAAATGAGAATATCATCCTGAAAAAACTTTGTGTTCTTAACTGTGGAAAACAACCTGTGCATTAAACGCTGGAAAACAGCTGCGGCCGAAGCCAAGCCAAAATGCATCCTTTTAAATTGAAAACATCCTTGGGGGGTTATGAAGGCAGTGTATTGTTTGCTGTCTCTAAACAAAGGAATCTGGTGGTAAGCAGATGATAGATCAATTGTAGTGAACCATTTAGCACCATCAAGTAAAGCTAACATTTCATTAATTTTTGGCAGAGGGAATTGGTCTACTATTATATTATCATTTAAATGGTGAAGATCCACACATAATCTTAATTTACCATTGGAACGTTTCATGACCACCAAAGGAGAAACCCAAGCAGATGCTTCAATTGGCTCAATTATGTTAGACGAGACCAATCTCTCAAGTTCTGTCGCAACATCTTTTCTTAAAGCGATTGGCACACTTCTAACTTTGTGGATCTTTGGTACAGCAGAATCCTTTAAAATTATTTTATGTTCAAAATCCTTTAATTTGCCAATTGTCTTTTGAAATACCGCTGGGAATCTTTTTAACAGTTCTTCACCAGTCTTAGTACCTTCATCCATCACTAACACCTTTTCCACAGAGTTGGGATCAAGAATTATATGCAAATCCCCTTGGTCTTTCCAGCCCAGAACTGATGGACCTTTTTTGGATACATACAACTTGCCATATGATTTACGATTCTTAAATTCAAATTTCAGCCAGCGAAAACCAACAATATCAATCTTCCCACCATTATAACCTTCTGGGTCAATATCTGGAGAAGACAGTTTTGGACCAACTCTGTCCACAAAAGTATTACGCCATATATCTTCATTTACAATTGTATAGGGCGAACCAGAATCAGCATATACCTTAATTCGCACACCTCCTATGTGTATCCAACATTCAGGTTTGTTGTCAACAAGTAAACAACCATCCCTGATGTTGAGAAGCAGTTTCTTCTTCAAGACTACAGCACATTCTGAAGCTTGGTCATCACTACTAGAAGTGTTCTCATCAGAGGTAACCTCCTCTTGAATACATTTAACAGTCTTTGTCCTTCTTCTACATGCTCTAGTGTAGTGACCGTACAGTCCACAAGCACCACATTTACTCTTTTTTGCAGGACATGACTTGGCAAACGCCAAATGTTCCAAACTACCACACCTATAACATTTGGGAGGTTCGCTACTATACCTTGGTTTCGCCCATGTTTCATTCTTTTGTTTAAAATTACTGTTTTTTCTTGAGCTTGAATTTATTTGAGCTACTACATCTTTATTGATATTGTCTGATTTCAGAGCACTAGCACATCTGCTAGATGACTCAGCTTTACGGACTAATGCTAGGATGTCTTCTAAACAAGCATCACCATTCATCCAAAGACGTTCTTGAATGGCAGGATTATTAGCATGCATTACAATCTGATCACGAACCAAATCTTCCAGTAACCCACCGAAAGCGCAATCATTACCAATTTTTTTTAACTCTCCAACATAGTCATCTACAGATTCACTTTTAGACTGTTTCCTTTGGAAAAATTTGTATTGCGTAATGCCCATACATACTTTCGGGGAGAAATACTTGTCTAAATTGGACAGAGCTACGGTGAAAACATTACTATCCCCTCCCCCTACAATAGGTTTGTTCATTTGGTTATAACATTTAAGACCTTGCGGACCCAAAGAGTGTAAAAGAATACGTTTCTTTTGATCAGCAGACATTTTACCATCGGAATCTACAGTCTCGATATAATTCAAAAAATAGTCTTTCCACTCTAACCATTTCAAATTTGGTTCAGAACCTTTACACCAGAATTCTTGAGGGTTACTTAATGAAAATGTTTGTTGACTCATGTTGAGGCAAAAAGATAAATTAAAAAATAATGATGCTTGCTGAGGTAAGTTACCACTGTTAAAAAGCTGTTTATGGTGGAATTGTTCAGTGAGTAGTTGTTTTTTTTTTTTTTTTATACACTGTCCAGTCTTCGCCACCAATTCCTCTGAAAATGTTGAAATTCTTCAAAGTGTCTAATGAATTAAACGAGTAGCATAGTTCCAAGAGTTCAAGAAAGATTACCTGTAACCGCTATGAAAATCTGACTTGTGGGTGTCAAAATCGGTAAAAAAAAACGTCTTCCGTTTTTTTTTTTTAATCACTACGAGTAGGCCTGCCCAATCCAAAATGGTCGCCACGCATCACGTGATGCGCCACGTTCGTAGAGAACGTCTGATGCCAATGGTTAGCAGCGCGACTTCATGGAAGAATCTTCAAGCTTGAGGACACGCGCATTCGATCTCCGCTTCAAACTTTGTAACGGTAAGCGCTCCAGCGCAAATGTCTCAGTATAGGAAATATATCTAAAATTATTACAAATTTAAATATTCCTTTTGAAACAAGGCGTCGCTCACCAGAGTTTGTCGCGCGTATAAGATACAGTCCTCAGCGCGCTGTTAAAACACACCAACGTCGTCTCTGCTCCGAGTCTTATCCTGTAGAAAGTCAGAATCCAAATAAAGCGGTTCACAGGTTTCTCACAAGTAGAAAAGAAAATATCCCGATCGTCGCCAGTTGTTGTGTTGATAAATCACACATCAATTAAGTTGAAAGTAGGTTTAATACAGGAATAGAGCAGGTACATAGCCAGATAGGTTAGTAGTCAGCAGTAACTGAATACATTAGAATACAATATGTAGGAACACTCGGAGTAGAATGTAGAATGAACATTGTTAAAGCGATACTCATGTATTACACAACATAACAGAGTCCTTAAATTAATGTCCACAACTGTGCCTTGTAGACCGGGATCCCAAAATCCTAAATGGTTTGACAGGAAATGTTAAAAAATGCTGCACCAGCTGAAGGCTGCTCTGAAGCAGACATCAAGGGATTGGTTTCTGATCTCAGACTGCAGGTGGGCTTATAAGCAGCCCCAATCTGCCTGCAAGTATAAGATTTAGCCTGGGAGGAGCTGTGTCAAGCTTGTGAGACAAGGAATGGTTCTCTTTTTAGGTTGAGCATTCGAGACCTCTTGTATGTACTTTAGTAAATACTTATATATCAGTATATACTTATATGTGTATGTACTTTGTGGGCTCTGGAGATCAGCCCTAGGACTTGTCTGCTTCCGCTTTTTATCTGTTCAACTGCGTCTATTTAACTGTCTTAGTAAAAAAGGACCAGTAGAGGTCAGTAAAATATCAGAATTGGTTTCTGCTGAGGAACTTTCTTTTTCTAATTTTTCTGGCAACTGCCTCTATTTTTAAGGGGCAAGACCGATTGCATTTCAAATGCTTGTTTGGGAAGTGGTTAACAGGCCCTGCTTTGCTGATGGTTCTGGTCCAGTCACATGCCATCATATCTCAGAACAGCATGGGTCGACCACTTTGTAGGAGTCTATAACCAGGGGGGGGTGCGGGGGTGTCACAAATCTGCCTGCAGAAGCTATAGCCTGCGCCCAAGTGGTTTTTACTCTAGATTAGGTCATGCAGGACATTATGGCCTTGTCAGGTAACAAGGCTCTGGGGCCTGACGGTATTTTGGCCGACTAAATGCTGCTGCTTGGTAGGGGATGTTTCCCTCCGGTTCCAAAGCTTTGATTGTCCAGAATTTTAAGAAGGGCGACAAGGACAATCCACAATGCTGTCACCCAACATCCTTAATAGATGCGATGGTAAAGGTCCAGGGTAGAGAATTTCTAAATAGACTGTGGGAATGGGCAGAGGAGAATAACATCATGAGCGACAGCCAATATGGTTTTACAGCAGGGAGGTCCACTTCAGATCAGTGCCTAATTCTTCACCTAATCATAAACAAGTATGCAATTGACCAGTCTGAATCTTTGCATTTAGTATTTATAGACTCTATGTCCACTTTTGATAGGGTCAGCCGGGTGAAACTTTGGGCTCTGCTTAGTAAGTTGGGGGTTGACTCGAGTATTGTGCCCCTTTTAGCCAATCTCCATGCAAAGACATCTGCCTCGGTGCGTTTTTCCCAGGGTGCTGCTTGCACTTGTTCATTCCCTACTAGCTGTGGTGCCTGCTAAGGGGTCATTATTGCCCCTTTTCTGTTTACCATATATGTGAAGGGGCTAGAGTCTGCCTTATTATCAGTCTTGGTGGACTGCCCTAGGGTGGGAGCTAGATCCCTCGCAGTCTTATTATACGCAGATGATGCACTTCTTATGGCCCGCATCGCTGGGGGTTGGAATTACTTTTTACCCAGTTTGTCTCATTTATGAGGAATCTAGATTTGTCAGTCAATCTTTCTAAGTCCTATGTGATGGTAGTGGGCCCAAAATCTAAAAGTAGTAAGGCCTTTAAGGTGGACTGTGTTCCCTTATCAGGGTGTTTTATTTGGTGCCAAAAACTGCTGGAAACCACTATAAGATCAGAGTTTATTAAAACCATGGATGCGGTCTCCAGCTTTGCACATAGGTTTGAATCTTTTAAAAATGTATGAGGCTAAATGATTTCTCAACTACGGTATGGTAGTGAGGTTTGGGCATATGTAAACCTGGACAAAGTCCAAGCTCCAGAATATATACATTTCTACGTCAGATTGTCCAAGTTTCACATTCTACTCCAGTGTTCTCTGTGCAGGCGGAGCTAGGTCTTGGACAAGTGACGCACTGGGTGTCCTTAAGCCCCTTATTGTGCTAGATAAAGATATGGAGCCGGAAAATTCTAAAGCAAAATTGGTTGATCATTGATCGGGCACATAAAATACCGTGGATAGCTTATGTGCTGGCAGCTTTCGCCTCCCTAGGTAGGACCAATACTTTTGAGGATCCTACTTCTCTGTCTATGCATGAGCTGTGGTGTGTTAAAATGCTGTTCTTAGATCAAACCCACATGGAGAGAGTGCAGCATGAGCTGCATAAACCGTCAGTGTGGGGGAACATGCTGTTATTAACTGTGCAGGGTATTATGCCATATTTAGTCATGGTCCGTTGGCAGCAAGATAGGTTTTTATTGGCCAGGTTCAGGTTCAACTAACTTCCTCATCTCTTGGCATCCCCATGTGACTGAGTGCGGCCTGAGGTAAGGTTACTCTGCTGCTGCGAAAAGTCTCTGGAGGATACCCTTCATTTTGTAATGTTTTGTTTCTATTTTAGCTGGTCCAGGAAGCGGCTTTTAATTCCTTTGTTGACGTCTTTAACTTTTAACCTAATGTGGCTAGCCATGCTGTATCTTCAAATGATTCCTAGTGAATGTGTTACTTTAATTGTTCTGTCATTCTTGCGAGCTGCTTTGGCGTCCATGAGAACAAGACTTGACTAACTGATGTATTGTCCCGTGGTCGTGTTAGTCATGTTTTATTGATTATCATATTCTGTAAAAAACTGTAACGCTTCAAGGGGGCAAACTGGTCCCACCACCATAACGGAGATTGCCTCACCTGCCGCACCAGCCGTTCCTGGGGTCCTGACACTGTTGGTCTCCCCTGCCGCCATCTCCACCATCACTGCACGGCCAAAGCTGTGGCAGATTTTATTTAATATGGGCTTTGACCCGTCCCTAGTAATTTTCTAGCTGACCTTCATTCTGGTCTTTTAGCCTCAGTGAGGGTTACCAATGAAGGGCGCTGCACTAGTTATTTTAGCTCAGAAAGGGGGGTCAGACAAGAGTGCATTCTGGCCCCCCTTCTTTTTACCTTGTATATCAATGCTCTGGAGCCAGCCTTAGGGGCAGCGTCACAGGACGTACCGCGTATAGGAGATCTGGTTATACCAGTTCTCCTGTACGCTGATGATGCCGTTCTTCTGGCTCGTACGGGGGTATGTCTCCAAAGGCTGTTAGACGCCTTTGGGAGTTTCATGGAGACTCTGGATTTAAAAATAAATACAAAAAAGTCCCACTTTATGTTGGCAGGGAAGTGCTCCAGGAAAAACAGAGCCAAAACCTTTATTTGTGGTGCTGAGGTAATTGACAGGGGGCCCACGTTTCCCTACTTGGGGGTATTATTTGATGAAAGAGGGAGCTGGGCCCCGCAATATAACAGCAGAAGTATTGCATTTGCTAGAACGACCTCAGCTCTTCTGGGTTTTGTAAAAAAGCTGGGGGCTAGTCCAGTAGAGGCAATAATAAAGGAATATAAAGCAAAATGTCTTGCGGTTGCCACGTATGGCTGTCCGATATGGGGATATTCCCCCCAAGACAGAATTCAGGTGATCGAAAACAAATTCTTGAGATCAGTCTTAACAGTTCCCCAGTCCACCCCCACCTATTCGATCCATACTGAGTTGGAGGTGGGATATGTAACTGATTTGATAAAACCAGCTCCACTAACATGCTGGCTGAAGACTTGGCTTAACCAAGAAATCTCCCTGAATCATACTATACTCAAAGATTGTCTCCTGCTAGATAACGTCAGCAAGATTCCCTGGCTCGCTTATATTAAATCTAGCTTTGAAAAAATAGGGCGTCCCGAGCTTTTTCTTTCCCCAGAGATTATAACAAGAATGGACGCCTTACAGACAAAAAACGCTATGATGAACTTGTTATCCCTGGAGAGAGAGGAGGCAGTAATTAGGAAACCAACTGTTAGAGCGAACTATGTCTTAGTTAGCTCTCCTGGACCTGAACTCTATCTCACTATAGTGAACCGCCCCTATCATCGGTACCTTTTAACCAGATTTCGTTTTAATTTGATTCATTTTTCGCTAGGTTGCTTTCACAACTGGTGCACCCCAGATAAGGCCAGTCCCTGTAGATGTGATGACTTCTCGATGCAGGACACTTTACATTTCCTTATGTTCTGCGATCATTATAGTGATATTAGGAAGAAGTTCCTGCTGCCTATTCTGAGGCAGGCTGGGTTTACACAGGTTAGGCCAGCCCTTTTGTATCTTCAACTACTAAATACTCATCGTATAATATTTTCTGTTGCGAGCTTCTTAGTAGCCGCTGTACGAATTAGGAATAGGAGTATCAGTACGCCACCCACCTTAGTTAACCTGGTTTAGGAGGAACTTTATTTTATCTCTGTCCATATTACGGCACCAATGAAGATATGAAAAGATAATAGAGTCTATTGTAGTTTTTATTCTGTTTTTATGAAATATTTATGCCTCAATATTTTTAAAGAAAATTATTGTTGTCTATGGTGTATGCTGTGTAAATAATCTTCTGTATAATTGTATTGTGTCTTTTTATGATATTAACTTATCGAATAAAAGTAATTTGACTGACTGACTGTAAAAAATATTGCGATTTTCTTTTATAACAATGATAGTGTTTCTATTCTTTTATGGTTGTTTTATCAACCGAATACAGATTTAAGCGGATGATAATGGTCAGAAAAGTTGACAATTTGCAAAAATAACAAACATTTCATAGGATCCTAAATTCTGCATAAACAATGTATCTAGATTTCAATATAAATAAACTCTACTTAGCTTTTATACTGCATACCTGTTGGACACGGCCTCGTGGCGTGGTCCGACCCCGTCCGCATGGAGGGCCCCGGACGACATCGGCCCTCCATTTACCTACTATCGACCCCCCTGACACGCACATGCACGAACCCTCGGCGCGAGCAGCCTCCCCGGCCACCTACAGCTCTCCCCCTCCCGGGTACCCCGGCCGAGCCTGCTCGCCAACGCTGCCAGCCTGGCACCCTGACCAGGCCACCCTTTCCGGGCCGACTCCATCTTGGGACCCTCACGCCCCGAACACGTGGCCACAGCCATCCCGGGCCCGGCCCCAACGAAGCCCAGACATTGAGGCACCAGGATCCTCCTAGGTGGTAAAGTGGCCACTCGACCAGATCCCGGAGGAGGAGAGTCTCGATGGGCCTCCCACCGCCCCCGGACGCCTGGTATCGATCGCTCTCCCGGCTCCCTGGGCGCTGGCTCCGCCCCCCTGCTGGGTGTCTGGACCCCTTCATCCCGGCCCCTCTGACCCCCAGGCGCGAGGGTCCGGACATCAAAGCCCTCCAGTCCTATATCTGGGCCAGCCCTGGATTAGGGCGGCAGTTGTATCTTGGAGACGAAGCCCTGCTGACCTCGTCGCGGCTGATCCTGATCCGAACTCTTGCACCTGGAACTATCTTCGAGGCCCTGCTGACGCTGTCGCGGCCTGACCAAGCTGAACCACCTTCGAGGCCCTGCTGACGCTGTCGCGGCCTGACCAAGCTGAACCACCTTCGAGGCCCTGCTGACGCTGTCGCGGCCTGACCAAGCTGAACCACCTTCGAGGCCCTGCTGACGCTGTCGCGGCCTGACCAAGCTGAACCACCTTCGAGGCCCTGCTGACGCTGTCGCGGCCTGACCAAGCTGAACCACCTTTAAGGCCCTGCTGACGCTGTCGCGGCCTGACCAAGCTGAACCACCTTCGAGGCCCTGCTGACGCTGTCGCGGCCTGACCAAGCTGAACTATCTCCGAGGCCCTGCTGACGCGGTCGCGGCCTAAACCCTTGAACTATCCACGCACCAGTGGGTGCCAAGACTGTCCCGCTACCCCCTTTCCCCGAGACCACGACATTACGGATCCCTCGATCCTTGCTGCTACCCTGCCAAGAACTTGCGTTGATTACTTATATAAAGATTCTTGTGAATATCCTTCCTGTGTGGTGTCTATCTGTAAGTAGTGGGATTACTCTGCTGGTACGATTGTAGGAGCGGAGCCTCGCCAAGGAGGCCTCCCTACGGCGCTCGGCCTATTCCATAGAGAGAGGTGGGACTCGGGCGGACAGTCAGACACCTTCTGTCTCCCCCGGGGGTCGCCTTTCCAACATTGGTGGCAAGCGACGGGATCCGAGCCCACGCAAATCGTACAGCAAGTAACACGTCACTACTGACAGAGACCCACAGCCACGATGACTACTAAGGAAGCCGGAACGACCGCAGAATTCCAGACAAACCTGTTAGAGGAGTATACCCATAAAGAACTTAAACAATTTTGCAAAGACTTGGGTATCGCTACCACCGGACTAAGCACAAAGGACGATTTCAAAGAAGCGCTGCAAACCTGGGTGGAGACCAGAGAGACCCCACCCCAAACGGACGATGACATTGTCCGAGAAGTACCCGTGAGTACCGTCATAGCCCCCATAGAAGAAAGAACCACCAACGGGGACCCGGGCCTCCCCCACGAAGACGCCCGGGAGCGGGAGAGGAGTCGGCTCCATGAACTAGAGCTCGCCCGACTCCGGCTGGACGGAGAACTCCAATTAGCCAAAAAGAAAATGGCCCTCGAACAACTGCGATTAGAGGGAGATCTGGAAGAGAGGCGGCGGCAAAGAGAATTAGAAGAAAAAAAACTCGCATACGAACACGAGCGTGGCCTCAAAGAACTCGAAATCAAAGCCAAACTCGAAGAGGCTGGCGCCACGGTAGCCTGGAACCCCCCACCTCCTGCCGACACAAAGGTCCACATCCCGAAGGATATCGTCAAGGAGTACTACAAGAATGACGATATCCAGCAATGGTTCAAGGCGTACGAGGTTGCCATGACCGCGCACCGCATTCCGCGAAGGGACTGGGGTGCCGGCTTATGGGGGAGATTCGTCAGCGAAGGAAGAGACACCCTGCTGGAGCTGGCCGACGATGTAATGTCCTCCTATGACCACATGAAGGACGCCCTGCTTGTCCGGTATGGCCTCACCCCCGAGATGTACCGGCAGAGATTCAGAGATTGCAAGAAAATCCCCGGTACCACGTGGGTCGAGTACGTGAACTTTTATAGCAGGGCCCTGGAAGGATGGATAAAGGGCAGCAAAGTGTCCACCTACGAGCAGCTGTTCGACCTCATCGTTTGGGAACACCTCTCCAACAACTGCTTTGTCGAGCTCAGACAGCATCTACTCGACAGCAAGCTAACCGAGCCCCGGAAACTCGCCGTCGAGGCGGATCGATGGGTGAACACCCGGGTCCCCCGAACACCGATAGGAGAAACCGGTCCGGGCGGCCGGGGGCACCCCCGCCAGCGGGGAGGAGGACAGAACCAGAGCCGAAGCTTCCCGCCGGCCTCGAGCCGGGGCCCCCTTCCCGGGTCCCCCCCGAGTAACACGTTGCCGTCCCTGAAGAGGGACACCCCGGCCCGGCCGGGGCCCCACCCGAACATTACTTGCCACAGGTGCCAGCGGACCGGTCACTATGCCAGTGACCCCCTCTGCCCCATGAACCAGCGTCCCGGCACCACTGGGCCTCCGACCCGCCAGTTCGCTGCTGCAGCTCTGGGAGAAGAGGGAGAAGAAGACGTAGGGATCTACGAAGAAGATCAAACCGAGTATGAACCGGCCGCCATGGCCCTAGCCTGCCTGGGCAGTAGAGACCTGGTCCCCCAGGCCCCGCTACCGAGCAACACTCGTAAATACCGTCAGTGGGTCCACATCAATGGACGACTGACCGAGGCCCTCCGAGACACGGGAGCCAGTGTGACGGCCGTCCGCTGCCACTTGGTGACCCCCGAACAGATCATCCCGAACATACGCTGCCCCGTGAGGGCCGCCGACAACTCCGAAACTCTATGCCAGATGGCCCGAATTCCCTTCGAATGGGGGGGAGTGTCGGGCACCCTCAAGGTAACCGTCCGGGACGACGCCCCCGTGGACTGCCTCCTTGGGAACGACCTCGAGAGCTCTCCCTGGGCCCAAGTCGAGCGGAGAGAGCACCTGGGAATGATGGGATTACCAGAGTGGGTCTGTGCAACGACCCGATCTATGGCGGCCCGAGCCCCGGCAGCGACCGAGGCCGCCCCGACCGAAGAGCCGGAGTGGCCCGAGCCACCACCCTCTGCCATCCATGAAGAATGCGACTCCGAGACCAGGCCCTCGGAGCCCGGAAACCACCACGAGCTCAGCGACATCCCCGAACTCGCCCAATGGCGCCAAGAGGGTGGTCCCACCCGAGAACAGTTTCGGCAGGAACAGAAGACCTGCCCTTCCCTCGAGGGGACCCGCCAACAAGCCGCTGCCCAAGCTACCGGGGATACCTCAGGGTCCCACTGGGTCTACTGGGACCACGACCTCCTATATAGTGAACAGAAAATTGCCGAGCTGGGGGCCAGCCGAGTGTTAGTGGTTCCCCTACGATTCAGAGACTTCCTTTTGAACCTGGCGCACGATGTGCCCCTCGCCGGGCACCTGGGGCAGGACAAAACTTACAGCCGCCTGGTGACCCATTTCTACTGGCCGAAAATGCGCAACGATGTGCATAACCACTGCCGCACCTGCCCGACATGCCAAGCCAGCGGAAAGAGCGGGGGGAAGGTGAAGGCCCCGCTCCAACCTTTTCCCGTAGTGACCACCCCCTTCGAGCGAGTGGGAATAGACATTGTGGGGCCCCTGGACCCTCAAACCTCGCAAGGGCATCGCTTCATACTTGTCCTGGTGGACCACGCCACCCGCTATCCTGAGGCCATCCCCCTCAGAACCATAACCGCTCCCGTGGTGGGGCGAGCCTTGATGGGGATCTTCTCCCGAGTAGGATTCCCCCGGGAGGTCGTGAGCGATCGGGGCACGAACTTTATATCTAAGTATATGCGGTCCCTGTGGCAACAGTGCGGGGTCACATACAAGTTCACCACCCCGTATCATCCCCAAGGGAATGGACTTGTGGAGCGGTTCAACCGGACACTCAAGGGGATGATCCAGGGTCTAGAAGAGCCACTACGCCGCAAATGGGATGTCCTGCTGCCCTGCCTCCTGTTTGCCTATCGGGAGGTACCACAGAAATCCCTGGGGTTCAGCCCCTTTGAACTCTTGTACGGACACCCTGTCCGAGGTCCGCTCAGCCTAGTCAAAGAAGGCTGGGAAACGACCGTCCAAGGCGCACCACCGGATGTCTACCGGTACCTCCTGACCCTCCGAAACCAGACTCGGAAGTTCCGGGCCCTTGCAGAGGCCAACCTGGAGGCCAGTCAGGAGGACATGAAACGCTGGTACGACCAGCACTCCTCCTCCATCGAGTTCGAGCCGGGCCAGCGGGTCTGGGTCATGTCCCCGGTCGAACCCTGTGCCCTCCAGGACAAATGGTCGGGGCCCTTCAAGGTGATCGAGCGCAAGAGCCCCGTCACTTACCTCGTGGATATGGAGTCTCCCCGGAACCCCCTCCGGGTTCTGCACGCCAACCGGCTCAAACCTCATTTTGCCCGCACCGAACTGAGCCTGCTACTCGCTACCGACGATGGGACCGAAGACGACTCCGAGCCCTTGCCTGACCTCCTAAAGTGCACTGAGAAGGACGGCTCTGTCGAAGGGATCTCGCTCTCCCCCGACCTGACCCTCGCCCAGCGCCGAGACTGTCAAGAACTGTTGGGACAATTCACAGATCTGTTCTCCCTCACCCCCGGGGTCACCCAATGGTGTGTCCACGATGTCGACACCGGGGACGGTCAGCCAGTACGACACCGGGCCTACCGGGTCCCCGACCGAGTTCGGGCCTGCATCCAGACGGAAGTCACCAAGATGCTGGCCCTGGGGGTAGTCGAACCCTCCGACAGTCCCTGGGCCAGCCCAGTGGTCCTGGTCCCCAAGGCCGCCGCGCCTGGCACCCCGCCAGAACTCCGGTTTTGCGTCGACTACCGGGGGCTGAATGCTGTTACGAGAACCGACGCACATCCCATCCCCCGGGCCGATGAACTGATCGACCGCCTGGG
Source organism: Lissotriton helveticus (assembly GCF_964261635.1). Taxonomy (NCBI): domain Eukaryota; kingdom Metazoa; phylum Chordata; class Amphibia; order Caudata; family Salamandridae; genus Lissotriton; species Lissotriton helveticus. Next base: position 1,848,101,374 of record NC_136065.1, on the reverse strand, counting down.
GGCCGCCAAGTACCTCAGTACCTTCGACCTCACCGCCGGGTATTGGCAGATCGGCCTCACCCCTGGCGCCCAGGAGCGCTCAGCCTTCTCCACGCCCGACGGCCACTTCCAGTTCAAAGTGATGCCCTTCGGCATGAAAAACGCCCCGGCCACCTTCCAGAGACTAGTAAACAAAGTACTGGCGGGGCTAGAAGAGTTCAGTGCCGCCTACCTAGACGACATTGCGGTCTACAGCCTCCACTGGGCTGAGCACCTGAAACACCTCTGGGAAGTCCTGACAGCCCTCCGCCGGGCCGGGCTAACGGTGAAGGCCAGCAAATGCCAGATAGGCCAAGGGTCCGTGACCTATCTGGGACACCAAGTGGGGAGCGGCCAAGTGGCTCCCCTCCAACCCAAGATCGACGCCATCCTAGCCTGGGAACCTCCTGTCAACCAGACCGCCGTCCGAGCCTTCCTGGGGCTCACGGGGTACTATCGGCGTTTTATCAAGGACTATGGGAGCATTGTGGGGCCCCTCACGGAACTGACCTCGAAGAACCGGCCACAGAAAGTGCAGTGGACACCCTCGTGTCAGGTGGCCTTCGAGACCTTGAAAGCAGCCATGTGTACCGCCCCTGTGCTCCAGGCCCCCGACTACAGCCGAGAGTTTGTGGTCCAGACCGACGCCTCAGAACACGGCATCGGGCGGTCCTATCGCAATTGGACTCCGCGGGAACTGACCATCCTGTGGCCTTCATCAGCCGGCGGCTGCTGGCCCGAGAACAGCGATGGAGCACCATCGAGAGAGAAGCGTTCGCTGTCGTGTGGGCCCTCAAGAAACTCAGGCCCTACCTCTTCGGCACCCACTTCCGGGTGCAGACTGACCACCGGCCCCTCAGATGGCTGATGCACATGCGTGGCGAAAATCCCAAACTGCTGCGATGGTCCATCTCCCTCCAAGGCATGGATTTCACTGTGGAGCATCGCCCTGGCAGTGACCACGCCAACGCGGACGGCCTGTCACGGTTTTTCCGCCTCGACGAAGAGAGCCCCCAGGAAGATGGGTGACTCTCCCCGCCTTCAGCTGGAGGGGACGTGTGTTGGACACGGCCTCGTGGCGTGGTCCGACCCCGTCCGCATGGAGGGCCCCGGACGACATCGGCCCTCCATTTACCTACTATCGACCCCCCTGACACGCACATGCACGAACCCTCGGCGCGAGCAGCCTCCGCGGCCACCTACAGCTCTCCCCCTCCCGGGTACCCCGGCCGAGCCTGCTCGCCAACGCTGCCAGCCTGGCACCCTGACCAGGCCACCCTTTCCGGGCCGACTCCATCTTGGGACCCTCACGCCCCGAACACGTGGCCACAGCCATCCCGGGCCCGGCCCCAACGAAGCCCAGACATTGAGGCACCAGGATCCTCCTAGGTGGTAAAGTGGCCACTCGACCAGATCCCGGAGGAGGAGAGTCTCGATGGGCCTCCCACCGCCCCCGGACGCCTGGTATCGATCGCTCTCCCGGCTCCCTGGGCGCTGGCTCCGCCCCCCTGCTGGGTGTCTGGACCCCTTCATCCCGGCCCCTCTGACCCCCAGGCGCGAGGGTCCGGACATCAAAGCCCTCCAGTCCTATATCTGGGCCAGCCCTGGATTAGGGTGGCAGTTGTATCTTGGAGACGAAGCCCTGCTGACCTCGTCGCGGCTGATCCTGATCCGAACTCTTGCACCTGGAACTATCTTCGAGGCCCTGCTGACGCTGTCGCGGCCTGACCAAGCTGAAACACCTTCGAGGCCCTGCTGACGCTGTCGCGGCCTGACCAAGCTGAACCACCTTCGAGGCCCTGCTGACGCTGTCGCGGCCTGACCAAGCTGAACCACCTTCGAGGCCCTGCTGACGCTGTCGCGGCCTGACCAAGCTGAACCACCTTCGAGGCCCTGCTGACGCTGTCGCGGCCTGACCAAGCTGAACCACCTTTAAGGCCCTGCTGACGCTGTCGCGGCCTGACCAAGCTGAACCACCTTCGAGGCCCTGCTGACGCTGTCGCGGCCTGACCAAGCTGAACTATCTCCGAGGCCCTGCTGACGCGGTCGCGGCCTAAACCCTTGAACTATCCACGCACCAGTGGGTGCCAAGACTGTCCCGCTACCCCCTTTCCCCCGAGACCACGACATTACGGATCCCTCGAACCTTGCTGCTACCCTGCCAAGAACTTGCGTTGATTACTTATATAAAGATTCTTGTGAATATCCTTCCTGTGTGGTGTCTATCTGTAAGTAGTGGGATTACTCTGCTGGTACGATTGTAGGAGCGGAGCCTCGCCAGGGAGGCCTCCCTACGGCGCTCGGCCTATTCCATAGAGAGAGGTGGGACTCGGGCGGACAGTCAGACACCTTCTGTCTCCCCCGGGGGTCGCCTTTCCAACAATACCTATACCTTCCTTTCAGCCAATGTGATGGTTCTTGGAAATACCCTGAGAAGGAAACTAACCTTTGCCGGCTCCATAGTGCGGGCCATGCCTCTATAGAACATATATCTTGTTTGTGTCAATTTCTACCTCATATCTGAAACCTATTGTCCTCCAGGACCAATCACCTGAGGTCCTCTTTCTAATGGAAACTTGGCTTTCCGAGGCCACACCGGCACTTACCCTCCCCACAGTCTCAATAGAACAGGGGGGAGAGGGGGTGGTATTGCGATATCTATAAAACCTTCCACTCCTGCAGCTTTATTCCCCAAGACCTACCAGACGGTGAGAGTGCGCTTTTTAAAATTGCACTGAGTGCAAACTTTACCTTCTCTGGTCTCCTAGTTTATCTCCCACCTGGTCCATCTAAGACTTTCAGAGAAGCCCTGGTGAATACTACCTCAGCACCAGCTCTCCAGTCAGCCAATTTTATTATTATCGGTGACCTGAATCTTCACCTAGAGATGCTAGAATCCCCAGACACCTTCTTAGGGGACTTGGCAGCCTGCCAACTCACCCAACTAGTCCCCGGCGCCCTGCATAGTGCCGGGCATCTCCTCAATCCTGTTTTTTCTAACCTTGAGACACTGGAAATTCTAACTCCTCTCCCCATGATCTGGACAGATCATTCTCTCATCCTAATGGCTAACGCTGGCCGACCTTAAGTCCCAGTCAAACCAGCACCCCTCAATGAAATGGCCGTGACATAATTTCGACCAGGAGGCCTTCCTCACAACCCTGAGCACAAAACCACCAGATAGAGCCATCAATATAGTAGAGGCTGATGCGCTCTTTCATAGATGGGTAACCCAAGCCCTAGATAGCTGCATCCCTCTCAAACTCAATCACTCAAAAGGTGCGCTGGCTAATGCCTGGTTCAACGAGGAGCTGGCCCTAGGCAGGAAGAACTTCAAAGTTCTAGAAAGAGCATGGAGGCTCACATACAACTTCCAAGCCAAATTACCGTATAGAGCAGCTATTAGATCCTACCACAAACTAGTGCATAAAACAAGGGCAGCCCACTACACCAGCCTGATCACCACCAGCACTAATTGTAGTGATGGAGTGAGATTTAGAAATACATTTATTTCAGCTCGCGAAGTAAAACTTCCATAATAAATTAATAATATTAATAAAGTGTGTGGTGGAAATCACTAACCAACCTAGAGTAAAAGTTGCATTTACATGAACACGTGGGAAACTAAAAAATGTGCTCATAAACGTGCATTATGTTGCTGTGACGGGGTGCTGGGGGAACCCCGATTCGACCCGGAGTGGTGGTCCGCCGCTACACTCTCACCCTGCCACTTGTCCCCACAGCTGCCAGAGAACGAGTGGCGCGAGACCCGGGATGACTGCTGGACCCCACCGGAATTAGGTACTGGCGCCTTTAACTGGAACAGCGAGGACGACGCTGCTCCGCCCCCTTTTTACGGAGCAACGTCAAAAGGCGGAAGTATCCCTGCTTCGATGGACGGCGTTTCCCTGGAGGTGGACGGTGCGGAGAGAAGTCGGAGTAACGCGAGGGTGTATTCGGAGGAGGACGAAGAGCAGAAGAGACCAGCTGAGAGCGTCAAGCCGGGAGGCCAACGTTTCGGTGCATCGCCCCGCCACGGTCCCGAGGGAGGAACGTGGCTTAACAAGGTACGGGGCAGAGTTGCGGAGTGGGTGGGACGGAGTAGCCCTACCGAGTAGAAACCGCAGCCGACTGTACAGAGCATCCCCTGTGACCCTCCCTTCACGAGCACTGAGAGCACTACGTGACGTGTGTACAGCACTTTCACTTGGTTTCCTTCACTCCCCTAACCCTCTTTGATTGTATTGGACGTCCCAGTAACCCGTGGTTCTCTCCTTTTGCTTTCTGGGTCCGTTGCTGTGACGAGGGAGGAAGACCCCAGCTACGGCAGAACAGCCAAGACCGAACTCCTTCCCCAGAGGCAGCAGAGACCCCGGACTCTTCCCACGAAAGCCCCCGGACCTCCCCCTTATCGGAACATTGTTTTCTTCCCTTGTAAAGAGACTACTACCCCCCCCTGTTGGACTCTCTGTCTGTTATGCAGAGGAAGACCTACATACCAATAAAACCCTCGTTGAAAGCACTTATTAGAGATCCCACCTTTGTGTTCACTCCAAGTTCGGTATCTTCTGAAAGGCAGGTAACTCCTGAGGAACCCCCCCTGGGACAGCTGCATTTTGCATGTGTGTGAAAAATAATGAATTAATCCTGTCTATTGTCATGTCAGAATTAAATGCGGCTGTTTATTAATGAAATGTGCTTATTTCTGTGTGCTCATGTTTTGTTTTTCCTGTCTTAAATGTTGCACGAATCTGTATGTTGCTTTATTTGCTTATGCTAGGTAATATAGATTAATGGGTTAATAATTAGCAAAGGTAGGTGGGTAACAGAACAAATGTCAATTCCTTAATTAATTGATGTTTTATGTTTGTTTAAATAATAGTTCTTCAAATGAAGCTTAGAGTTGGCTGCAGAGAAAAATATTACTTTTAAAAGTGACGCAAGAAAAAGGTGGCGCAGAAAATTGACGCTTTCTGAAAAAGAGGCCTGTTGATATAAAGTCACAAGAGAAAACTTATTTTTTGAAAATGATGAGAAATCTATGAACTTTTATTTTGAAAAGTTTTGAAAGGACTGCCAAAGGCACTCTGTGGAGAGGTTTGCTATTGTGCCACGAGAAGTTCAGAACGGACAAGCTCAAGGTTGAAAGGAAGAGCCGTGACATTTTTTTTTATTAAATGAACATCTTTGCTACAAAATGTAGCAGTCTAAGGAAGTGTCGCCAAGACTCTGTGCATGAACAATTGCTTAGTGAAAAAGCCCGGACATGAGCTAGAAGTTGTCACAATTTAATGTGGCATGAGGTGGCTCAGCCAATGGAGAGCCAGAATTCAGCTGTTGGAATGTGAAAATAGTTAGTTCAGCTTAAGTTTTAGGGTATAAGAATTAGCTCAAAGAGCAGACTTTTTGCCCTACGCTTTTGATTCCAGAGGGACGTGTTCTGCTGATGGACGAATGCTCGTAAGGAAAGGAGATTTTTAAAAAAAGACTTTACTTTCAGGCAATGAGGGTAGAGACAGGGAAATAGTTAGGGTTTGGAAATGCTTATTTTCACCTATTTCTGCTAATGAATAATATTTCTTGAATTAAGCTCTCTTTATAAATGCTGAATAAACTTTTCTTTATAACATTTTCTAATGCTTGTTTAATAAAGTTCCAAACTCTAAGTTTTCATGAATATGTTTAAATAAACTTACTAAATGACAAGCTGGTCTTGTTTATTGTGGATAGTTTAAACAACATATATAGATCTTATCGCCTCGTGATTCAGTCGCTCTGTTGTTAATATGGGCCTAGTATTGTATGGTAAGTTTGGTGATTGTAAGTAGAGTCATTTATGCAAAATTTTGGTAGGAGCGCTGGATCAATTCCCTTGGTAGCATTCGTATATGGTTTATATGTTGTTTTTGACATACATGTTACATGCTTGATACACATATGTTGGTATATTCATAGGATTTTGTCAGATTGTTATATGTAGTTGAAGGAGTTTCCAGCAGTGTGAAAAAATTCCTGGTTAGCCATGGCAAAGAATAGTGTAATGCTGTTAATAGGACGCTGTTATTAGGTTACACAGTTCATTTGTACTGCTTCAAAAGGTGATATCACCGCATATCATCGTGTTGTGGACGAACAACACAAGTTTAGGGTTCTAGGTGTGTTGAGTAAAATTGTATGTATGATAGTGAGGATTATCTATGAAATTGAAGCCTTGAGTATAGGGACTGAGAGCCTGTTTTAAAACTCTCTGTGAAAAGAGTAATAGATTTATCCAAGCTTGTGTGAAGGCTAAGCATTGTTTTCTCTTCTAAGGTTAGAGTCCTAAGAACGAAAAATAAGTGTCATTTTCTTACTAGCAAAAGAGATTTTCTTCTAAAGGTTAGAGTCCTAAAGAAGAAAATAAGTATGCATGAATAGGGATTTCTTTAGTATATATGTATGTGTAAATGTGATAAGAAAATATCCTGAGGAGAATAGCGTCGTCTATTCCAAATGAATGCAATTCTGTATGCCTGAAACTACTATCCTTTTTAGGGAAGCAGGCAAATGGTTTGTTTTGTGTAGTCACTAATTGTGTCAAAAAGGTAATTGTAAAGCGTTTTGGAGCCTTCAGGGTAAAGTCTGCGCTATTTAAAAGCATTATAAAGTGATCAGTGCTATTTAAATGCTTTTAAAAGTATTGTGCGATAATAGAAATCCATTAAAAAGTGTCCCGATCGAAATTGTGAAGGAGGGGCTATTTTTATGAGCAAAAGCGTAAAGGGAGAGCTTGGAGCTGCAGCGGCTGTGTACATCATAGCCGCTGCGCTCTGATTGGCTGAGGTGTCTGAAGCGTCACAGCAAAGCCGCGCTGTGATTCGCTGAAAGCTTTTTGTCCCCGATTGGTTTACTTCATCGCAACAACTGCGCGTGTCACAGCTGATATGTTTAGTGGAGGCCGATTGTGCACTGTGTTGTGGGATTGTTTTGTGTAAGAGGGGCTGTTTAAGAGTGGGAGCGCGAGGAGAAAGCTAGAAGCTGTAGTGGCTATGTGTGTCATGGCTGCGGCGTTGTGATTGGCTAAAGCGTTGCCAACAGTGCTGTGATTCGCTAAAATCATTTCAGAGTTTTGAAGTGGTCGCGCAATTATTGGCTGATGCGCGTTACCACTGCATGCCGAATAACTTACAATAAGTGTTCCCGCTTTAGTTTCCTTCCCCAATATAACCGCATGTGACACAGCTGATGCGTATAATAGCGGCAGATGAGCTTTGTACGTTATACGCTCTCTTTGTAAAGGAGGGGCTAAAAAAATATATAGATATATTTTTTTGCGTGAGGGGAAAGAAAAAGACTGCACTAACAGTATACGTCACTGCAAACGTGCTGTGATTGGCTGAAGTGTCATAAACAGCGCTGTAATTGGCTAAAATACACTGGGTGGTCGCGCAGCGATTGGCTGAGGCGCGTTGCCACTACCAAATAGTTGTTTACTTTTGCGAGTGTCTCAATTTTGATTTACCTTCTTGCTATAGCTGTGCTATTCGTGATCACAGCTGATAAATATTGTGGCAGCTGTCGGCGAGTGTTGTGTCATGGACAAAAATTGATTAATAAATCATTGAAATAATTAAAGTGTTTCACGAAGGCTGCGTGTAATTGTTGACAACAACCTTGCATGAATGAGGTGTATTAGAGAGATCGTATTATATTTGAGGTGGTCATACGCTATGTTTGAGTTGATGGCACATTGTTATGAGCAAATGTACTCCTTACATTAAATGTTGTAAGCTCGTTTGGATGAGGAGGGACTGTTTTGGAGCGCGAAAGCACGAGTGGAGAAAGAGAGACTGCAGCGGCAGTATGGGTTACTCTAGCGGCGTTGTGATTGGCCGAAACGTCGTAGCTGCTATACTGCGATTGGTTGTAGTATCATAGCTGCCGCGCTGAGATTAGCTGGAGTGTTACAGCAGCTGTGCTGTGATTAGTTGAGGCATTTGTCGCGTTCTAATTAGCTGATGCCCTTCCATTATTTATTACTGCCGAGAGTGTTTTGACTTTGTTTTTCTTTAGCGCTAGTGCCCAGAACTTTGTTTGTATTAAAACAGATCACATAACAAAGTGTATAAAGTTTTTATCAAGCTGGTAGGGTTCCAGTTTTTAATAACGATTTCAATGTACTTTGGGGAAGTAGGTCTTGTTGTAATATAGTGGATAGCATTTACCACAATAACCACCCTGGTAAGGACAACGGCAACAGAAGTAATAAGTACAGGGACAGCAGTAATATCAACTGTCACAATATTAGGTAGTAGTGTAGCATTAGCTACTGCCACCAGAGTTGCAAATACAGTCATAGCAGCCGTAACTTCTACTAGAATAGGAAACATAACAATAGCCATAGTTGTGACTTCAGTCACCTCCCCAGTAGCATCAGTAGTAGTAACAATGATGGTGATTTGTGATTATTTTTTTTTTTAATCTTTTTATTGAATTCAAATAACAGAAAACAGAAAAAAGAAAACAAGGCAGTACAATACAAATGTGTCATTTCGGCGCTGGGGGGGGGGTACATTTGCAAATCAGATGTCAGAAGTATGAGATGGGATTGGGGAGGGGGGAGGAGACCAGGAAAAAGCAAGATATTTAGATACCCGTGGAGGAAACATCAGGCTGGGAGGATGACGGGTCAGTGTCCAATTCTGATTGAGGGGGGGGTACATATATCACCACGGTATGCGTTCCATTGAGTCCAGATTTTCCCCCATTTGCGGGGCGTGCCACGGGAAACATACACTGTCTTTTCCCTAAACATGCACCAGTCCATGTTTTGTTGCCACACCAGAACTGCCGGTGGCCTCTGGGCACCCCATAACTGAGCAATGTCTCTCTTGGCAATCATATTACCCAAGGTCACCCATCGGAGCTGCGCCAGGTCATAATCATTCGGCTCCCAGACATTCAACAGACACCGTCTCGCCTCAGGCATCGATTGCACACCCGTGACCTCACTCATAACTTCATGCACGCGAGTCCAATAGCGCATCACAGCAGGACATTCCCAAAGGATATGGAGAAACGTGCCTACCAAACCACAGCCACGCCTGCACAGTCCATCCACAGAGAATCCCATGCGCACCAGACGGGGACCAGTCACGTATACCCTATGAAGAATTTTGAGCTGGACAAACCGGAGGCGTGCCGGGATAGCCACTTCCTTCGGGGAAGAGATCGCAGCCTGCCAATCCTCGTCATCGAGTTCCAGACCATCACTAGTCCATACCTCTCGAAGGCTACTCAGTAGGTCGGTTCTGGCATTGATCAACTTTTTGTAAATGAGCGAGATCGTGCTATCAGGGACATGCCCATCTAGTATCCGATCTTCAAGCGGGGACGCCTCCGGAATATCTGAGCCCAGGGGAAAGACAGACAAAACCGCATGTCGGATTTGCGCATATCGAAAGGACTCTCTATCAGTCAATTCATACTCAACTTTCAGCTCCTCAAACGTCTTGATTCTACCCTTGATCCACACATCATTCACCCTGCTGATTCCGATCACATCCCACTTATCGAAACCCTTCGACTTCCAGAGGGATCCAAGTTTTTCTGACGCATAAAGCGGGGTAGCAGGAGTCGGCTTATCAGCCCATCCCAGGGCCACCGTTGCGCGATACCACACCTGCACCGCTGTCCCAGTGGGGCCCGTGAGAAATTTGCCGGCAGACTTCGCGTACAGAGCCCTGTTGTAGTCTCCACCGGGCAGCAGCCATCTATCCATCTCAAACGCCGGGCTCGGCAAAGGACCGTAAGTGCAATGGTTGATGGCCCCCAACTGAGAGGCCCAATAGTAGCGGCGGATGTCCGGGAGCGCTATACCCCCGTCATACCACGGGAGCGTCAGCTTCGCAAGAGCGATACGAGAACGGCCCCCCCATATCAATTGTCTCTGTAGACTTTCAATCTCACGAAAGTAGCGGGCAGGCACAATATCAAGTTATTTTGCAGCGCGTAAAGGAATCGGGGGAGCGACATCATCTTAAACAACGCCGCCCGTCCCAGAGGAGAGATAGGGAGCCTACCCCACGCATTCACATCAGCACGGAGGCGCTGGAGAGGGGGCAACAAGTTGCGTTCATAACGAAGCACAGGGTCCAAGGTGATAAAAATCCCCAAGTACTTGAATCCCTCCCGCACCACCGAGATAGGACATCCACGAGGCAGGAGAGGAGCCTCGCCGTAGAGAACATAGACGCAAGACTTCGACCAGTTGATGACAAGACCGGAATTTTTACGGAAAGAAGTCAAGACGTCAAAAAGGACAATCAGCGATCTCCGAGGCGACGTAAGATACAGGAGTATATCGTCTGCGTATAAGGATACCCGATCTTCAAACTCCGGAGTCCATCTAATGCCCTTCAAGGACGGTTCCCATCTCAGCCATGCCGCCAATGGATCCAAAGCAAGGGCAAACAAGAGAGGAGACAAAGGGCAGCCCTGGCGCGTTCCCCTACCGAGGGCAAAGGAGGCTGAGACACGACCGTTTACCACCACTTGGGCTAAGGGGTCGGTGTATAGCAGTTTCACCCAGTCAATGAAGGTAGGGCCAAAGCCGAATTTAGAGAGAACCGCCCAAAGATATGGCCACTCCAGCGTATCAAACGCCATGGTGGCGTCCAGTGACGCCAAGATGGCCGGTTCACGCAGAGTTGCCGCCCGCGCAAGGACTCCATGCAAGCGCCGGAGATTCAGTGCCGTGTTGCGATGGGGTATGAATCCGGATTGGTCCGGATGAACCAGATCGCCTATGACAGTGACCAAGCGGTTGGCAAGCACTTTGGCCAGGATCTTCGGTTCAGCGTTAATCAATGATATGGGCCTAAAGGAGGCCCAGTGGTCACGTGGCTTGCCGTCCTTGTGAATCACCACTATGGAAGCCAATCTTTGATCAGGAGGGAGGGAGCCTGCCTCCAGTGATTCCAAAAACATCGACCGTAGATACGGTGCTATCACATCCGGACGGAGCTTGTAAAGCTCTATAGGGAGCCCATTAGGGCCCGAGGCCTTCCCCGAGCGAACCGAGCGGATGGCAGTCGCGACCTCATCAACTGTAGGCGGAGCCTCTAGGAGATCCCTTTCAGGGTCGGACAAACGTGGCAGCGAGATATCACGCAGGAGCAAGTGGGAGTCCTGCTCAGGTCTATCAGATACCGGGGAGTACACTTCCCGGAAATAATCAGCGAAACAGTCAATAATATCAGCAGGGTCGGTGATACTCACGTCATTCACATCCACAATCACAGGGACCACTCGACTCGCACATTCCCTCTTATCCAGCCACGCAAGCAATTTCCCCGCCTTATCCCCCACATCATACAGATGTCCCTGCTGTTCTCTGCTCATCTCCTTCGCCGCATCAGTCACCATCGCCCTATACTCGAGTTGTTTTAGACCCAAAAGGTGCAGCCTCTCCGGGGTGACCTCGGACTCCAATTCCCCTTCAAGAACGGTGATGTCATTTTCAAGACGGACAACCTCCTCCTGCCGACGTCTCTTAACATTGCCAATCAAGGAGAGGGCCTGGCCCCGAATGACAGTCTTGTACGCTTCCCATAACGTGACAGAGGAGGACACAGAACCCACATTTTCAGCAAAGTATTGATCAATCGTTTTAAGTAGTTCCGCCCTAACCTTGGGATCGCGGAGATACCAGGGGTTAATCGGGGCCACTCTACCCTCCAACCCCAAGGGAGCGTCCACTACCAACCAAAGTGGGGAATGGTCCGAGATGCCCCTAGCTAGATGTTTCACCTCCCTTATGGAGGAGGCCTGGGAGGAGGGCATCAGGACATAATCAAGTCTCGAAAGACTGCCGTGGGCCCCAGAGTGAAAGGTATATTGCAAGTGCCCAGGATGAAGCAGGCGCCAGCAGTCGGTGAGCCCTAGAGCCTCCAGGAAGTCCCCCAACCAGGATTGTGACTTCGCAAGTTCCCGGGGAGGGTAGCGATCACACATCCCCGACACTACAGAGTTGAAGTCCCCGCCCACTACAAGCAGACCCTCGGGGACTCCCAAGATCACTCTTCCCAGATCCGCATAAGTAGTAGTCTGGAGACCCGGCGGTACGTATACGGAGAGCAGGGTAATAACCCTCCCCTCCCAGCGTCTCACAATGGCGGCGACCGTCCCCTATCATCAAGGATGATTTCGTCAATAGCAAGAGGGAGGGAGCTCCGAACCAGAATGCCCACCCCCCTGGAGCCAGAAGTGAAACCTGAGTGCGCCAAGAGACGATAGCCACGCCTATTCATGGCATGGCACGTATTGCCAAGCAAGTGCGTCTCCTGAAGCAGAACCACATCAGGGGACAAACGTCGCAACAGTTGCAACACCACGCCCTGCTTGATCCTATCCCCCAACCCATTAACGTTCCAACACAGTAATTTAAGTCCCCTACCCCCTGTCCCAAAGATCAACCCCATCCCCACCCCACACCGGATGCGACACTACACAGCAGGAGATCATCGATACTATGCCTTGAAGAAAACAATGAAACATGAATTGCAACCTCCCAACCCCCCAAAAGACCCCGTACAACACACCCCCACCCCGCACCCCTGCGTAAGACTCAAAAGCCACCCCAACTTGCAGTGTGCCTGTCGCCCTATCATACAACTATTCTACAAAAAGAACCCCTGAGGAGAAAGACTCACCCACCCCCCTGTCCACACCCCAATAAGATAGCATATTAGCAAGCAATAGTGGTGTAGCACCAAACCACAGCCGAAAGTCAATACGATGGACCGGGAGCCGATTCCGCCCCCTATTCCTGCTCCGCCGGGCCTCCCTCCGCTCCACCGGTGTGTCCAGAGTGTTCAGAATGACCTGGTCCCGGAGGCAGCGTGTCCAGCCAGTCATTTGCTGCCCCTGGATGATCAAAGAAAAATGTTCGTTCATTGTACACCACACGTAGCCGAGCCGGGAAAAGCATAGCATATTTCATGTCTCTTTTCCTTAGTCTCTTTTTCACCCCCTGGAATCCAAGTCGCTGTTTCTGAACCTGCTGGGTGAAGTCCGGGTAGAAGCTGACTGTAGTGTTCTCATGAGCCGTTGGACCAGATAGGCGTGACGCTTGCAGGATCGCATCCCTGTCCCGAAAGCTAAAGATCCGAGCAATGATTGGTCGTGGAGTGGCCCCCTGCTTAGGCGGGCCACCCGGGGCCCTTGGTTGCTAGATGATTCAGGACCAGATCTTCCACCAGCAGGTCCACCGAGGAGGCTTCCGATGTTTCCGGGACACCGACCAGACGGACGTTGTTCCGTCGTGCACGGCCCTCAAAATCGTCCAGGTGTCGAGTGAGATAGTCACGGGCGGCTCGCAGGTTACCGACCTCTGCCTGCAAATCGGAGACGTCAGTAACAAGACTAGATGTCTTCAGATCGAGGGATTTGACCTTTTCATTGGTTTTCGCAAGGTCAGCCCTGATCAGGGTAACATCGATAGCGACCGTATCCAACTTGTGAGCCAGGGCATCATACTGTTGACCCAGTGTGGCCTTCATCCCGGCAATGGCGCCCATGACATCCCTCAACGACAGATCTTCATCCATCGGAGAGTCATCTCCAACATTGGCCGGGGATTTAGTCGACCCGCCCGGAGAGCCCTTGGTGAGGGTATATCTGTCCATGACATTTGGTTGCACGGAGCCTCCTCGCGTGGCCGGTCTGGTCTTGCGTTTCTCTCCCTCAGGCTTGGCGGCCATCTTAGTTCGTGCGCCCCGAAGGGTAGTCTGAGACCTAGTAAAAATGGCTAAACTCGATGCGCCCGCTGCAATTTGGAAATTAAAATGGGGACCTATCACCAGGTGATGAGTAGCAGGAGGCCGAGTCGCCAGTTGTTGAATCATGGTTGTGTTGAAAGCAGCAAGCCGGGGCGATCGAGACAAAGTCAAATAGGTCTAAGCGCGAGAAACGAAACTGAAAGTAGATGACCGGGCAAGGGAGGCTCGCATAATCCATTGTTGTTCAATTACTGTCCGGCTGGCAGAGAAACCGGGCCACAAGGAGCAGGCCGGAAAAGTTCAAGAGTCCATATCTTCGGCTCCCGAGGTCCGAATCGAAGTCCAAAAACGGATAAACGATCAGCTGGGCCGTGCCAGTAATAACCCGTCCTCTAAGTCAGGATAGGGTACAGGATAGTCGGTGGAGGTGGCGAAGGTCCGGGAGCCCTGAGCTCACGCGACCATCTTGGGTGCGCGCTAAGCTCCTCCTCCTGATTTGTGATTATTAAATCAAATTAAGTTCAAGGAAGACTGGTTTAAAGCTGGTTGACAGAGGGGAAATTGAAGAATCGTGCAGCAAAATTAAATAAATAAACATTACTGAGTCTTTCCCTCAACTGATATGTGATTATAGTGTCTTACACAATTGCATATGATTTATTAACAGTAGTGTAGTAGCAATCTAGTAGTATAATTTAATTAAGATATACTGAGTCCTTGTTCTGTTTGCAGATAGTTCTATCCCTGTTTTTGATTTATTACGTTGGATTACTTCCATTAGTGCTTTCAGTTAGTTTAATTTTCTGTTTTTGTTGTGATTAAATTTTAATAAAGGTAAATATTTGATAAAACATGGATACAAATTATTTAAAGAAAGAAAAAATGTTTTCCTGGTATCAGAAAATGAAAAAGGTTGTTGCTACATGTGAGAACAAATGAAAGAATACACCATCTCTCTCAAAGGAAATACATTTTAATGAAAATTCGGTTTGCAAATTTATAAATGAAAATAATAAACATGAGAGAGTAGAATTTATTGATCAGTGTAGAAATGATGTTGTTAATACAAATCAAGAAAAAAATTCAAACAGATCCCCAGAGCAGATTAAAATAACGCCAAGAGTCCCAGTTCAAATTAATAGAGTCCCAGCCCAGACCTCTTCTCAACATGTCACAACAGAAAGGTATGATGAGATGCCTAGTACTTCTGGAATTAATGTTCCTGGTTATGTAAATTCTACAAATGATTTAAAACAGTTAGCCAGATACATGGAAGCAGTGACAGTCCCTGTGCCTAGAAAAGATGAAATTAGTTCCACAGCTTTAACGGTCCCATTAAATTCTGAAATTCAAAATTTTGCTGAAAAACTTTATTCTAATGAATCTAAATGTCAGCCAGTAATGATTCCAATTAAGTTAGAGAGAGTAATGACTACGGCCTCAACTAGTGAGGACTCTGATGTAGACCTGATTGATTTGACACAGCCTGATGAGTCAAAATTAAAAGTTATTTTAGAAGAGTTAATAAATGGTACAATCAGTACAGACAGATTAAAAACATATCAGGATGATGAACTGTTGTTTCTTTGTAAAAACATTACTTGGAAAACAAAAAATAAATATGATGCTGTTGAAGAAATGGCTTTTGATTTTGAAATTAATTTGAATAAACAAAATCTGTTTCTGAAAAATTACAGAATTAATTTCACTGAAAGGAACATTGAAAGCTTGAACAAATCAGGTAGAATTGCCCATATAAAAGAATTAATCTGGACTTTGAGAAAATGGGGTAATCTGAATAAATGGAAAACAAAATGGTCAAAGAAAAAGGAGATTGAGATAAATGAACTGAATCAACAGCTACAAATACAGCGACAGGTGGTGATTAAGCAGAATGAAATACCTCTTCCGTCATTTCCAAATCATGTTAATGAGCAGAAATACAATACAGATTCAGGATTCAGTGGAGGCCAGGAACACAGACCTCCTAAAGAACTGTTAGAAAAAGATTTGTTGTGTAAATTGAACTGTACAATTTATAATTCACCAGATGACATTGAATTTCAAACTCAAGAAGAGGATGGCCTTTACAAGTTGACAATGTCAATGGTTGAAGCAAAAGAAAGAAAATTATTTCCTGCTTTTGACAAAAACAATTTGCCTGAAGAATTAAAAGAGACAGTTAATTCTAAAATTTGGGATTTGACAGGTAGTGAAATGGGTTTGATGAAAAACGTTGATCCAGTGAAAATCACAGTGAAACAAGGAGTAGATTTTCCAAATATTCCTCAGTACAAAATGAAGGCAGAAACAATTGAGGGTGTCATTCCTGTAATTGACAAATTCATTCAGCAAGGTGTTTTGAAAGAGATTGAGAGCAGTCCTTATAACTCACCAATTATGGGTATTAGAAAGCCAGATGAAACGTACAGAATAGTACAGGACCTGAGAAAGGTTAACGAGATAGTTATTCCTTATTGTCCTATTGTGCCCAACCCAGCAGTGATCCTTTGTCAAATACCACATGATGCTGAGTGGTATTCGGTAATAAACCTATGTAATGCTTTCTTTACTGTCCCAATGCACCCAGAGAGTCAACCAATTTTTGCTTTCAGGTTCCAAGAGAGACTTTTTGCATGGTGTTGCCTTTCTCAAGAGTTTACTGAGAGTCCTTCTATTTTTAATGAATTGTTCAAAAAGACCTTAAAAGTTTTAGAATTACTTGGTAAATCAAAATTGGTCCAGTATATAGATAATTTGTTTGTAGCAGCAAAAACAAGAGACAATTGTGTAACGGATACCATAACCCTTTTGAATCATTTGGCAGAAGAGGGTCACAAAGTGTCACCTGCAAAATTGCAATTTTGTAAAAAGGAGGTTAAATACCTAGGACATAGAATTGCAAAAGGAACCAGACAGATAACTATTGAAAGAATTAAAATGATTTAGGCAATGGAACCCCCAAAGACACAAAAACAGGTGAGAATGTTCCTGGGCATGGTTGGTTATTGTTGTCAATGGATTTGTGGTTTCTCAGTAATTGCAAAACCATTGCAAAGATTGACAGAAGCAGATGTAAAAGACCCAATTGTCCTGACAGAAATTGAGCTTGAAGCCTTTGAGAAATTAAAAAAGAATTTGTGTGAAGCTCCTGTTCTGGACATGCCAGACTTTGATAAAGAATTTGAGCTTTACTGCAATGAAAGAGAAGGTTGTGCATTATCAGTTCTGATTCAGAAACATGAAAAACTGAGAAAACCAATAGCTTACTTCTCAGCTGATCTTGATCCTGTTGCACACGCTTTGACAGGTTGCTTAAAAGCAGTGGCTGCAACAAGTGTAAGCATTGAACAGAGTGAAGGAATCATAATGGGGTTTCCTGTAAAAGTATATGTACCTCATTCAGTTGAAATTCTTCTTTCCAAAGGCAAAACACAACACTTGATAAGTAACAAGATGACCAAATATGAAAAGACAATTCTGGGATCAGATAATGTCTCGATAGCAAGGTGTGTGAACTTAAATCCTTCCACATTGTTGCCTGATGGAACTGATACTGAAGTCAAAATTGAGGCTGACATTGACCATGAGTGTCAGGATGTATTAGAATTTTACACAAAGCCCAGACAAGACATTAGGAATGTTCCCTTACCAGAATCAGACTATGTGCTATTTGTGAAAGGTACATGTTTGAAAACAGAAGAAGGTATATTGAGTGCAGCTTATTCAATATGTACAATTGCAGAAACGATTGAAGCATCTTGTCTCAAAGGAGTTCGTTCAGCTCAAGTAGCAGAATTAATTGCTTTGATTCGTGCATTTGAAATGGGTGAAGGACTGAAAATTACCATAATAACTGACAGTGATTTTGGATATAATTTAATTCATGATTTTGATCAACTATGGTCACAAAAAGATTGTTTAAATTCTATAGAATCACCTATAAGAAATGCTATTTTGATTAAAAGATTGATAGATGGAATTGAGCTTCTTGACCAAATAGCAGTAGTGAAATGCACTGCAAATGAAGAGAAAAATTATTATGTCTCAAAAGGCAATGCGTATGCTGGTTTCATTGCTAAATTTTGTGCTCGAGAGAGGGTTACAGCCAATCGGGAAAAATTTAATGAACATGCTTCAAGCCTTCTCATATTAATCTTTGTAATTCAGACATGTCAAGAATTAAAACAATTACAAGATAAGGCAAATGATGAGGAGAAAATTGAATGGCTGAGACAGGGCTGTAGACAAAGAGAAGGTGATGAGATTTGGGTTTACAAAGATGACAGATTGGTCATGCCAAATAGTATCATTTCAGATATGGCTCGAATGTATCATGGGGAGGGTCATATAGATCGAGATGATATAATGAATTTGTTCAAAAAGACATGGTACAATCCGAAGTTCAGATTAGTTGTGGAGCCATTTTGTCAAAGATGTCTAACATGTAAGAAAAACAATCCAGGTCAAAAGACAATTGAGAGTTTCGAAACCATAGGCCGAGAGGGTGGTCCATTTACAAGAATTCAAATAGATTTCATTGAAATGCCCCAACAAAACAAATTGAAATATGTCCTAGTCATCATTTGTTTATTTTCAAATTGGGTAGAAGCTTTTCCAACAAGAATGAATGATACAATTACTGTGGCAAAGTTGCTTTTGCGCGAAATGATTCCGCGTTTTGGCTTTCCGGTGACTATAGAAACAAACAATGAAACACTAATTGAAAATGAATTAATCCAGATGATTTGTGAAGCATTCAGTATTGAACAAAAAATGCATTGTGCATACAAACCGGAAGCATCAGGTGTCGTTGATCAAGTAAATAACACTATCAAGAATAGACTCACAAAAATGTGTGAAACAACAGGTATGAAGTGGACAGAAGCCTTACCACTAGTGTTGAGAACTTTAAGAAACATACCTGATAAGTCAGGTTTGAGCCCTCAAGAAAAATTGATGGGGGGAATCATGAGACAAGCTTTTATTCCAGCAAACAAGTTATTAAGTATAAATGACAGTGTTATCTTAGACTTTTGTAAAAACTTGTCGGATGTGGCAACTACTGTATTCAATCAAGTGGGAACTGAAGTGATCATAAAGGAGAGAGAACAAAGACATGATCTGTTACCAGGTGATTGGGTCAAAACAAAAATACACCGAAGAAGAAATTGTCTGGTACCCAAGTGGCAGAAAGCAAGACAAGTTATTCTTGTTACAAAAAATGCAGTAAAGTCAATGGATTGAAGAGGTGGATACATGCAAGTCATACTATTCGTGTATCACCACCTGAAAATCCTGACGAAGAAGGTGATACTACTGCTGATTCAGATTCTGAAGAAGAGCCTGAAAGAAATCCGGATCCTGAAGATCGACAGGAAGGTCGACATCTGGAGAGTTTGAATGGAAAACAAGCCTTGAATGAAGAAGACTTGGAAATTGTGACATTAGACTCAGAAATTGATGAAGATCTTGTGATATTAAACTCAGAAAATGATGAAGATCTGTCAGAAAAAGAACCAGAAAAAGAGTCTGAGTCAGAAGAAAAGGAAGAATCTGATCAAGAGATTCAATAAATTCAAGAACAAGATCAGGAGAGTATTGAAAAGCAAATTGAAAGCTCTGAAAGCTGGAACAAGATTTCTGAAACTGGGAAGTTAGAAGTAATTTCAGAAGAAGAAAATGAATTACCAAGTACCAGCTACAAGGATGATGTTCCAAACAGAGAAGTAAAGCTGCTGATTAAAGAAGATCCTGAATCAAAGAAGAAATATGAAATAATGAGATTATTAGAAAATCAGCTGAAGACACAGAATCTGAAACTAGTGACAATGATGATTATGTAAATAAGCTGAGAAAAAGAACTTGGAAAATTGAAAGTAATTTGACAGAATACAAGAAAAAAATAATTAATAAAAGAAATGAGAATATGATTTATAAATTAGTGGATAGAATAGGTAACCGAATAATAGGAGTTAAAAGTCTAGAATGTAAGTTGGTGAATAAAAATGAAGAACAGGTAAATGAGATCACAAGTCAAAGCAAAGAAGAGTTAAATAAAAAGTTCCAAATAGAAAAAAAAATTGAAGTATTAAATAGAAGAAAACAAATGAGAGTGGTCAAAACAAATAAGAAAATTAAATCATCAAGGCAGTCCTTTATTATATTTCCACCTGTATTTGAAAGATAAATTGACTAGGTCGAAGAAATCTTGTTAGTTGACTAGGTCGAAGAAACTATGTTTTAGTTGGAAAAAGAAACTTTGTTGTATGACTTAGGTCGAAGAAAACATGTTTTAGAATTTGAAAAAAAAGGGAGGGGTATATACAAATTTTTTAAAATTAAAAAAAAAATTGTTTTAATTTTTATGGGACAATACTCAGATTAATATTTGTTTTGTTGGTGCAAGTCAAAATGTAGATACCTATAAATTCATTGGGGATTGGGGATTCAAAGGTGGAAAGGATCCGACTTAGTTGAATAAGGAAAGGGAAAAGGAAATAGAATTAGAAGAATTTTGTAGAACTTAATATGAGAGTTGCAGAAATATAGATGAAATTAGGGTTTAAATACTAATCCTGAGTAAGACTGAAACATGTTCAATAGAAAAATGTTGTGATTTTTTTTTTTTGGGTGGTGTTTGGTGATTTTAAAATCACCAGATGAGGGAGTTGATGGAGCGAGATTTAGAAATACATTTATTTCAGCTCGCGAAGTAAAACATCCATAATAAATTAATAATATTAATAAAGTGTGTGGTGGAAATCACTAACCAACCTAGAGTAAAAGTTGCATTTACATGAACACGTGGGAAACTAAAAAATGTGCTCATAAACGTGCATTATGTTGCATTTTGCATGTGTGTGAAAAATAATGACTTAATCCTGTCTATTGTCATGTCAAAATTAAATGCGGCTGTTTATTAATGGCATGTGCTTATTTCTGTGTGCTCATGTTTTGTTTTTCCTGTCTTAAATGTTGCACGAATCTGTATGTTGCTTTATTTGCTTATGCTAGGTAATATAGATTAATGGGTTAATAATTAGCAAAGGTGGGTGGGTAACAGAACAAATGTCAATTCCTTAATTAATTGATGTTTTATGTTTGTTTAAATAATAGTTCTTCAAATGAACCTTAGAGTTGGCTGCAGAGAAAAATATTACTCTTTTAAAAGTGACGCAAGAAAAAGGTGGCGCAGAAAATTGACGCTTTCTGAAAAAGAGGCCTGTTGATACAAAGTCACAAGAGAAAACTTATTTTTTGAAAATGATGAGAAATCTATGAACTTTTATTTTGAAAAGTATTGAAAAGAACTGGCAAAGGCACTCTGTGGAGAGGTTTGCTATTGTGCCACGAGAAGTTCAGAACGGACAAGCTCAAGGTTGAAAGGAAGAGCCGTGACATTTTTTTGTATTAAATGAACATCTTTGCTACAACATGTAGCAGTCTAAGGAAGTGTCGTCAAGACTCTGTGCATGAACAATGGCTTAGTGAAAAAGCCCGGACATGAGCCAGAAGATGTCACAATTTAATGTGGCATGAGGTGGCTCAGCCAATGGAGAGACAGGATTCAGCTGTTGGAATGTGAAAATAGTTAGTTCAGCTTAAGTTTTAGGGTATAAGAATTAGCTCAAAGAGCAGACTTTTTGCCCTACGCTTTTGATTCCAGAGGGAC
This sequence comes from Lissotriton helveticus, assembly GCF_964261635.1. Taxonomy (NCBI): domain Eukaryota; kingdom Metazoa; phylum Chordata; class Amphibia; order Caudata; family Salamandridae; genus Lissotriton; species Lissotriton helveticus. Next base: position 1,848,079,921 of record NC_136065.1, on the reverse strand, counting down.
GTGTTCTGCTGATGGACGAATGCTCGTAAGGAAACGTTTTTTTTTTTAAAAAGACTTTATTTTCAGGCAATGAGGGTAGAGACAGGGAAATAGTTAGGGTTTGGAAATGCTTATTTTCACCTATTTCTGCTAATGAATAATATTTCTTGAATTAAGCTCTCTTTATAAATGCTGAATAAACTTTTCTTTATAACATTTTCTAATGCTTGTTTAATAAAGTTCCAAACTCTAAGTTTTCATGAATATGTTTAAATAAACTTACTAAATGACAAGCTGGTCTTGTTTATTGTGGATAGTTTAAACAACATATATAGATCTTATCGCCTCATGATTCAGTCGCTCTGTTGTTAATATAGTATTGTATGGTAAGTTTGGTGATAGTAAGTAGAGTCATTTATGCAAAATTTTGGTAGGAGCGCTGGATCAGTAGTAAAACCATATTCTCTCTTTTGAAGGATCTGGTCACTCCTCCCTCGGCGTCAGGCAGTATTATATCCTAAAGCCAACAATGCGAAGAGCTGGCGAATTTCTTCCTCGAGAAGGTGGAGGGCATTTACCAGAACTTCGATTACACTGTAACTCCAGGCACCATCGGCAGGAACACGCACACCTGTGCTGAGACCGTTTCTCTTACATCACTACCCACCATCCTCCTCAAAAATCTGGAGGGATTAGTGATCAAAATTAAATCAGGGTCTCCAGATGACCCCTTAAGACCGGACGCTTTCAGGACAGCTCAACAGGGTCTCCTACCAAAGTGCCTGGAGCTACTCAATCTATCCTTCGCCTCGGCGGCGGTCCCAAAATCCTGGAAACATGCAAAAGTGGTCCGTCTACTCAAAACACCTTCATTGGATACCTCCAAGCCAGAAAACTATCATAAAATATAACTGCTTCCATTTTTATCCAAAAACCTGGACGCCTTTGTGAATTCGATGCTAACTCACTTCTTGGAAGTTAATCATGAACTCAATAGCTCCCAAAATGGTTTACGACCACGATACAGTACCAAGCCGGCACTGCTGACGGGGGTAGAGCAACTAAGATCTGCTGCGGATGCCAGCAGGACCTCAGCTCTGGTCCTACTGGATCTGAGGGCGGCATTTGACACGGTCTCCCAGGAAATCTTGCTCCACCGTCTGGAGGAGATAGGGATTAGTAATAAAGCCTTGTCCTGGTTCTCCTCCTTCTTGGCCGATCGGACCTTCCAAGTTATAGCACCTCCTTTTGCCTCCCGTGTCCATCCACTGCACTGTGGGGTCCTTCGCTCTTTTATATATATATGAGTCCACTGGCACGGATGGCCAAAGCTAGGGGAATCTCCTTGGTGTCATACGCTGACGATACCCAACTGGTGATCACCCTTTCTAACAATTCAGGTCAGGACAGAGCGAAATTTAAGGAAGACATACTGGCCATTGCAGAGTGGATGACAGCTAACTTCTTCCAGTTGAACTCTGCGAAATCTGAGATCCTTCTGAATGGCAAAGACTCCCATCTCTGGAATAATGAATGGCGCCCTCCAGCCCTTGGAGTCCCCCCTGCTCCCATACCTGCAGTGAAAAAATTGGGCTTTATGCTTGACAAAGACCTTACCTTCGAGACGCATGGCAAATCAGTGGCAGGGAAATGCTTTGGGCTGCTACGCGGCCTTAACCGCTACTTGGTCTATTTAACGCCCAAACGCGGCAGCTGATCATTCAAGCCTCCATATTGGCTCGATTGGATTACTGTAATGTGCTTCTCCTTGGTTCTAATAAGTCTGTGCTGAACCGACAGCAGCGGGTTCAGAACGCTGCAGCATGCATCATTTTCACCCTCCCTAAGTACAGCCATGTTTCAAATCTCCTTCTCCGCCTGCATTGGCTGCCCCTTGTACACCGAGTACACTTCAAGGCGCTCTGCATCATGCACAAGATTTTGACCGGCATCGGCCCAGATATTCTGAGCTACATGTGCACCCTTTACTCCCAACCGCGTGTGCTGCGGTCGGCAAACCTCATCCTTGCACGTATCCCACGCATTCAAAGGACCAGATCTGTTGGTTGCTCCTTCAGGCGACTGGCCCCTGCTTTATGGAACTCCCTTCCCCTACACATCCACAGTATTTCTGCTCACCAGGTCTTCAAACGGCTTGTGAAGACCTGGCTTTTCTCTCAACTCTAATCCCTCTTTTGTCCCCCCACTTTGTCTCGCTTCAGCGCTGGGACGCCTAATTTCCGAGGCAGCCATGCACTTTACAAGTATTCTAATCTAATCTAATCTATTTTCCGAGTGGGAGGCTTTGGAACAATCTCTCAGGCAGTTCTATCCTGCTTTGTGGAGACATCACCCAAAAAATGTTGGCCATATTATAAAATCTCTCTATATGTCTATGAAGGCCTGTGAGAGCAAAAACACAGAATAATATTGTATTCTGCGCTTTTAATTTGTGAAAATACGTTTTTATGAAATAATATTTATTGTATGATTTATTGTAACAACTAATATTTTTACAAAGTGATACTAATTGTATATGATGTAAAAAATAAAAAATAAAAATAATGATGCTATAATTCGTTTAGCTAGTCAAGTCACAAACGATGCACCTTCTCACAAACCAGGACAACAACCACGTTCTGTGCCATAGGAGGTCAGACACTATCCTGTGGGTTTCTGAAAATGAAGTGGCTTTGGGTTTGGTGCATCCGGTTTTAATTCCTCTCATCATTGCACAACCCAAATGAGAAGATTCACAAGACAAATTGTTTGGGACAAGCAATTCTCAAACTGTCTGTTTTACGCAAATTTTGTGCGCAAACGTTTTTAATACTACTACCCTGTTTGATAATGAAATACTCCCACCTAGTGGACATAAGTTAGTACTACAAACAATTCCGAAGAAAGCCCCAGTATGATTGCCTAACAAGTTGGGTTTCATATACAATGAACGTGTTGATTATGTTACTGTGTTGCTTTAAAGTTACATGTGTTTCTTTGCATCACTTTTTTAAAAATGTTCAATCGTCTTCGATATCATCTACTTGTACTGCGATTATTCGAATCGCATAATGTTTGCACCAAGGTAAAACATGTTTAAATTCATATACCACGATGTTTGTTTTCTTATGTATGTATGTAGGTAGGAATGGAACAAATTCCTACTCCTCGTCTGTGGTATATTTCAGTAGAATTACACTGATGAGAAGCAGGAATGTTATACGCTAATTTGCATTCTTAGGGATAAAATGAAATTGCCTAACTTTTCAACTCAGAAGAATGGACCTAAGTTTGAGGTTGACGCAGTTTGCTACATTCCATACACTATAAAAAAATTAAACAAAAATAATGAGTTATATTTTTTGCTCAAAATCTTTTTTCTATTTGGCCTGCCAGTTAACAGTGTCTGCTCTGTCCTGGGAAGAGAAACAATTGCGCGAGATGCAAAAGCAGCCTGGGAGTCCAGGGCACTTATAGTGCTCTGAAGTGGGTAAAAGGAGGTTCGCAGTGCTTTATAAAGCTACTTAATATTTATAGCAAACACAACAAGATGATGGATGGAGTGCTGAAACATTTCAAACACTCACCAGTCCACCCCAGTTTGGACCCAGCCATATGCAAATCAGTCCTAACCCAGCCCGAACTACCTGGCCAGGTTCTCCCTGGAAGGTGGTAATATCCCTCATCAGTCAAGCTATCTTGAATCCATTGTCTGGGCATAACTTTGGCCACTTAGGGCGAACATAGCAAACACAAGAAGATGATGGATGGAGTGCTGAAACTTTACAGACACTCTACCCAGTCACTAATAGATCTGGGTTAAATCCATCATCATCCTTTAGCTCACTCCGCCACCCCAGGTCAGTCCTGATGAGGAGTAATACCCAGAAACCGGTCCAAGGATGTTTGTTTCCCGTCCCTGGAGGACCTGGCCTGGCAGTTTGGGCTGGACTGTTCCAAAATTTGTTAATGTTGTTGAGGAATGGAATGGTCATCATGAGCGGTGGCTCATCCCTAAACGTAACAATGGCAATGATGCCTTTCCATCTGAATAAACTTATTGTGCCTGACTGAACGTACTTGCCCACGAGTTACCTACAGCTCAACTGAGTCAAAGTGTTTATAAGTATATACCAGTGAGCATCAAAATCTTCCCATTAGAAGGCTTGAATGTCAGTACTAAACATAAAACATACTCATTGCTTTAGTAGCGGCTGTTATCTCAGCAGAGTGACGGGAAGGGGGGGATCAACAATGATAATGAAAATACGTAAAAAACAAGAACAAAAATAACTTACCTACCTCATCGCCGCTCTTCTGCTCCACTCTGGCTCCATACAGGCTCCCAGACTCCCCTACAGCCAATCCTGATACTGCTCCCAGCATGAAAGCAACGTCAGGATTGGCCTGAGTGGCTTCAATGTATGCTCCCAGAGAAACTGGAAGCCTGTGCCTGCTGTGTCCAACCCAGCAATGCAGGTCGGGTTGGAGACAGCTCAGTGCGCATGTCGGTTTGGCAGTCCTAAAACCACCGGCCAAACTCACAAGCACACTGACAGCAGTGCAGCCACATCTCCTCTGTGACTATAATCCCCATTGCCCCACCCCCAAGACTCTGCCCGTAGAACTTGAAAAATAAAACGATAATAAACCTGTTTTATTTTTCAACTCTTGAGGCTGCAGGCGGAGGGGGAGGGGGCAATGGTCCTCCGCAATAGCGGAGGAGCCTCCAATGCATTGCTTGTAATCAATCATTAGAGTGCTGAAATACTGAATACTGTGTCAACTGTATAGAATGATAATAGATTGTGCAATATTGTAGACAATAGGCAGCCTGCTCAATTATTAAGATTTTGGAAACCAGGACAATGGAATTGAATATCACTATGAGAAATGAGGGACACAAATGAAGTTACAAATTAGAATGCAAACATTAGCCTTATAGTAAGGTATGGTAATAATATCTTACTTTGCCCTAAAGTAACAATAGCTCACGCACCAGCCTTGCACAGTGTTGCCATCAAAAATAAATGAGGTCATAAGCATTGCCTGGCAAGGACGTGAGTTATAGTTACTTTCGGGTACGAGTTATAGTTACTTGAGATAATTATAACTGGTGAATTCAGTGGCTTTGTTTCTTCAAAATGATGTGTTTTAACTGACATTTTCATCTAACTATAACATCCCTTTCAAATTGTTTTTGCAGTGAACTTCTAAGGTTTTTCCGAATATAAAGTAAGATATTATTGCCATAGCTAACTAAAACGTCACTTAAATTTTAGTTTTTTTGTGTAAATTTCATTTAAGTGGAAACTCTGACTGGAACGTGTCCGTGGCAGCTGTAAGCGGGAAAATCATAGACTTTCCGCAGTTCATGGGGATAAGCGAGATGCCGCCAAATCTGATGATCTCTCATGTAAGGGGATCGAGATTAGTCGCTGGGTAGTTGACATAAAGGATCACATAATTCGCATACATACACTCAAGAATCACCCGGGGAGTAAAAGCAAGACCTCTTCGCGCATGGAACTGTTGCAGCTAGGCCGCCAGCGGCTCCATCGCGATGGCGAAGAGGAGGGGTGATAACGGACACCCCTGTCTAGTGCCGCGAGCCACCTTGACCGGGGATGAGACGACTCTGTTTATCCGCAATCTGGCTGTTGGGGTAGTGCAGAGTAATGCTATCTTTTTAAGAAACGCAGGACTCATACCAATAGGAGCGAGCAGGGAGAATAGATAAGGCCATTCCAGCGTGTCGGACGCTTTAGTTGCGTCAAGGAAAACGGCAACTGCAGGGAGGGAAGGGTCCACCTCCTCCATCGTAGCAAAGAGGGTGCGGAGGCTGTGAACCGTGCTCTGCCAGGGACGAAGCCACATTGATTGGACCTGAGTATCGTAGGGAGGAGTGACAGCAGGCACGAGTCCAGTAGTTTTGCAAGGATTTTTTTATCAATGCTACTCATTGATAGTGGCCTGTAAGAGTCGCCCTTAGTGGGTCCTTTTTCGGCTGAAGAATGGTCACTATGAGTGCTGTATGAAGGTAAGGGTAGGAACACCCCATTCCAGCAAATCCTCATACATGTTGAGGAGATGGGGCGCGAGGAGCGACGCAAATTCCATATAAAAAGCGGTGGTAAGTCCTTCCAACCCCAGTGCTTTGTCTCCGGGCATAGCCCGAATTACTCCAATCACCTGCTCTTCAGAAAACGGGTTTTCCAAATACTTACAGTGGGCATTGCTAAGCCAAACTAGCTCAATCGAGGCAAAGAAGGGGAGCAGATCAGGAGGTACCTCTGGCTGGCGTAATCATTTCGGCCTGGACTACTTCCTGTGTCTATCTCCTTCGCCATATTGATGGGCACGCGCCTCACTCCCCAAATAGTGTGTTTCTCTTTGTGCCACCTCCTCAAATTCCGCAATCATTGCCTTGATCTGCCCAAGAGATGAAAGTTGGTTGGACTCAAAATAGTCCGACTCAAGTATGCATATCTCTCTTTCGAGCCGCAGCACGTCATTTCTCAATGTGCCCAGAACTCCAGCCTGCTTGGCCATACACTTACCCCTAATGTCAGTCTTGAATGCCTCCCATAACATGGATGGGTAATCCAGAGAGCTGACATTTATCTCGAAATACTCCGTTATTGCGGCCTGAATTTCCTCCCGAAACACCTGGTCATGAAGGGCACCAGCTGGAACTCTCCAACTGAAAGTCCTACTCGGCGCATCTGGCAGTGCAAATTCCAGTGGTACCAGGGCATCATCCAAAAGGGTGGGGCAAGGTGAGCACTGTGTCCGACCCAGCGGGAGATGAGCCAGTAATCAATTCTGGACCAGGTTGGGCCCACAGTAGAGATGCAGGTCCCTCTCGGATATTCTGATGTAGACAACGCCAGACGTCAATCAGGCCCTAGTCTTCCATAAGCACCTGAAGTTGCGCCGCTGCCTGCGTATTATCAAATTTATAAATTCACACAGTGCAATGTTTCATAAAAGTGATTGTCATAAAAAATATAATGACTCTTTATAAAAAAACAAAATGAACAAGTCTTGGAGTCTTATTTTAACAGTGTTCAAGCTACAAAGTGCAGCTATAGAACCAACCACAAGGGAGTTCTGTCCTCCAACTGAAGAAAATAGAGTTACAGCTACGAGTGTTTAAAAAATATATGGTAAGTTCACCTGGGGTCATGGATTTAATGACCCAAGAGACTTACTGTTTTTAATGTTGCGGGGGGGGGTTGCTACACTCCCTGCATCCCCTACAACATCATGAAAAGGCATGTTGGTGCCCCTGCCCCTTGTAGGGACACCACCAGGCTCAAAATAATAACATTTTTTAAACACTGGCAGAGCATTATGGGGTGCACCTTGTAAGGTGCAGTGAATAATAAATGTGCAGCTCTTGATGCTCATTTATAATTATGGATTTGTTTTATTTTTTTAGTGACTTGGTGTCCAACTGGAACATTCTCATATGTTATACCCAGCCAGGGCACCCCACAAAATCTCATGTTCTGGGGTGTGGGGGGGGGCAAGGCCTCCACAGCCCACCAGCTCCTGTGCCTGCAACCCTCCTGGGTGTGGCAGGAGCCGGCATTGCTCCCAACCCACAGGAACATTTTTCTTTTGCTCCCGTTTGGTGGGACCAATTCTTAGTTTCTTTGTCCATGACAGCACAGACAGGGAGAAACGTTTGTGCTCTCACCCTGCAGAAGCAGCTTTCTGCTCCTGCTGGGTGGGAGCACATTCAACTATATATAGATGTGTATATACAATGTATAAGTACAAATATAGATCAAATTTACAACGGCTCGATATTTGAAAAACAATTTTGCATGTAAATACAACTATGGAGCCAATTTTCAAGGTTAGATAGGGAGCAAGTCGATATATCATCCTGGAGGGGTTTATGGGATGGCAGATTGTCAGTTCACTAGATATTTGTCAAGCAGAAGGAATTTAAAGCACTTCTTGAAGGAAGCATGGGAGGTGTTTGTGTGGGTCTCCAGAGGTTTCAGAGTTTCAGAGTCTTGGAGCATTGCCAGGGAATAATCTTGAGTGGGAACTCAAGATTAGGGGCTCAAGGAATATCGTGTCTGAACCTTTGAGGACTTAGCTGCCTCAGGAGTGAGTGAGTAGGCCAGGTATATAGGTGTCCCTAGGTGAAGCGCTTTGTGAGTAATGCAAGCCTCTTTGCTTTAATCAGTCGGTAGCCATCTTAGCGTGATCAGTAAGGGTGTGATGTGGTCAAAGCATCTGGTTCATAAGACTAGTCTTTCAGCATTCATTGATAGTGGCCCACATAGGAAAGAAGGGAGATTTTGGTGTACTGACTTGAGTCGTGTCATCTTAGTTAGGCCTAAATATTACTAGTGCCTGTATAACATTTTGGGAGTCAGCTGGCTGGATGAAAGGGTTGATATTTCTTAGGCGTCTGAGTTGGTATAGAGTGCTTTGTTGTTGATAGGTGTACGCATGTTTAGGGTTTTACCCACAGTTGCAGTTGAGTGTATCATAACAGCTGAGCCAGCCTCCAATTTGAGGAGCATTGTGAGGGGGAGAGATAAGGAGGAATTCAGTCTTCACTGGTTACAGCTTGCAGTGATTGACTGAAAGCCATGATTGAGAGTGTTATTTGTGAAGTACATCATCTAGAGATGAGATTGTTAGGTAGAACTGCGTCATCCATATGAAGATGATATGCAATATTGACTTGTTGGAGTATCAGTATTAGGGACTCCATACAGAGGTTGAAAAGTGTGGGTGCAAGAATGGAGCCCTGAGGAGCACCTTGACTGATTGGAGCCAGGATTGACAAAGAATTTTTTAGTGTCACTTGTTGGCAGTAGTTATTTAGATATGAGGAGAACCAGCTTAGAACTGTGCCATTAATCCATATACAGAACTTCAGTGTGTTGAGAAGTATGTTGTGATAGACTATGTCAAAGGCCAAGTAGAGATCTAGAATAACAAGTAGATAAGATTCCCCTTTGAGTTGATATAGTACGCATTGTCCTAGTGCTTTGGACAGGAAAGGTAGGTTGGTCACTTGGCAGAAAATGTTAAAGAGTTTCTGAGTCCACCCCATTTTTATTTGAGGAGCGGAGTAACTTGACCTGATTTCAGGCATTCTGGAATTCTACTTTGTGACAAGGAGGAGTTCATTATAGAGGACCAGAGAGGTGAAAAAGCATGAACTCTTTCATCAGGGAGGAAGAGATCAGGTCAAAATGTGGAAGGTAGGCTTCATATTAGCAGTGATTTTGATGCTCTCAACTACATTAACTGCCTTGAATTCATTCCAGGTGGCATTGTTTTTGATTTCAGTGGTGATGGAGTGGGGTTAACATGATTTGTCAGTGTAACTCTCATGGTAACCATGCAGTAATGTTCAAATTGAGAGAACGTAGGGAGATTCATTAGTCAGAGACAGCTCTATCTTCTTCATCTTACCACTGCAGAAGTTAAGGAACTCCTCAGATCTCTCATGTGTGGAGTCTGAGACAGTTTCAGTTAAGGGCTTGGTATGTTGTCTGATGATGTTGAAGAGCTTTCTTGGACATTTTGTTTGCTTTGTCTTGTTGAGATTTGAGGAAGCAGGCTTTCGCTTTGAAGATGAGTTTTTCTTTCTTTCTTGCACGTTGCAGAAGATTTTGATGAAGGATTGTAGGTTTGAGTCTTGATAGTCTTTCCACCATTCTGAGCTGTCTCCTCTCTTCATTGAGAACTGTGTTGAGTCATGGGCAGGAGACTTTGGGGCAGATTTATGTTAACTGGCGCATCCCCAGGGATGCGCCAGTTAATGTGCGCTACAGTGCGCCACAGCTCCGCGACACATGGTGCGCCGCATTTACATTGCGGCGCACCATGGGGCAAAAACGGCACAGATGCGTGACGCATCTGTGCTGTAAAGGCGGCGCATTGCTGGAGTTGCGTCGCAAGCGCGACGCAGCTCCAGCAAGGCTCGGGGGGTGCCCTATCTGACCAATGCTGCATCAAGACCTACGCCTGCTTCAAGCAGGCGCAGGCTTTTGATGCAGCATTGGCCTGAAAGTGACTGAGTAAAATCTTATAGATTTCACTCAGCCACTTTTGCGAGGCGCACCTGCCCCGGAACGCCCACCCTGCGCCGGAACGCCCACAAGCGGCGCAGGGCTTTACAACGTGACGCATCTGCCTAGATGCGTCACGTTGTAAATCGTTCGTAGGGATGCGCCACGTTTACGCCGCCTTGCGTGACGCAACAGCGGCGTAAACGTGGCGCAAGGGCCTCATAAATCTGCCCCTTTATTTTTTTGCCTCTTTAGTTTCAGTGGGGCTACATACATACATGCACCGATGCATACACTGAGTTATGGTTTTGGCTCAAACATGGAAAATGGCAGAAATTCCCCAGTTGTGCTTACCAATGCATACAACCCATTCCATAACTTACGCTACCTGATATATTGTTCTCTCTTTGGCAAATTAGTGTTTTGAACATGATGGGTGGGGAAAGCAAGAACCATAATTCATTTTTTTACTGTGTTTTTTTCAGTGAATGTCATTGGATTTTAGGTCTGGCATTAGCCAAGATGTTTTGATTTTACTAAAATTCTATATATAATATACTTACTTATAGAGGCTTTCAGCCAGCCCTCTTCATCGATTGGTATGTTGTTGTGTTAGTCACATTTTTCTTCCGCTCAGAACAGCATACAGCATGGAGGAATGGGTCAGCCCACTTTAACCACTGGCTAAAGTTACTCTGAGTGACAGCATTGTGCTCTTTCTTGAGGAGTACATCTACACACAAAGTAGTTTCCTTATGTGCCAGGAGATACTATAGCCGGGTTTGTTTTTCAGACCAATTGTTTTATCTTATATATATATATATTCACTGAAAAAAACATAGGTTATAGACCATATATAGTTAGGAATTAGCATTTACAAAACCTTGAAAATTCACTGAAAAAACCATAGGTTATAGACCATATATAGTTAGGAATTAGCATTTAAAAAACCTTATTTTACTCACACAAAACCATTGAAATTCCATATATAGTTAGTTGCACTAACTATATATCGCGCACCCGCAATCCACTGCTGATCATGTCACATATTACATCATTCATGACATGGTCAGTGACATCACTGATGACATCACTGATGACATCTCAAATGACATCACTGATGACATCTCACATGACATCACTGATGACATCATCTAGTGTCTGTGTGTTTTTGTAAAGTTTAAATATGTTTTACATATTGAAGAATGAGTGGATGTATAAGTGTCTGGATGAAGGATTTAGTAGGTGCGTGACTGACTGTATGAGTGAGTGATTAAATGTGTCTCACTGAATGCATGGGTTAGTGACTAAACTGTCTTAATTTGTGCATCATTATGTCTGTTGTTCTGTAAACTGCTGCATGTGTTGATCATTAGCTATACGAGAGGCTATATGTGTTATTAATTGGTTGCCCAAGTATTTCTATGGGAGATTGAGTTTGTGTAGGGGTGGCTGGAAGGTGTGTGACTCTATGCATAGATGTGTGAGCAGTTTATTCACTAGGTGTATGAGTTCAAGAGTGCATGTGGAAACAGCTACATGGGCAGTTGACTGTGTGCATGAGTGTATTGATGAGTGAATGGATATCTCAATGCTACATGTCATAGTAAGTACATATGTAAAACACAGTACATGTGAGAGTTGGCATATATAAATAACTGTGCATGAGAGCCACTGAATGAGTGAGTAGTTGTATCGATCATTGTGAACTTGTATCAGGGATTGTATAAGAGAGTAAATATGTGTTAGTATATGTTTCAATAAGTAAGGTGTGTTTAACTGTATAGTTGAAGAAATGGAGGTGAGATTGTTTCTTTGCATGACTGACTGGGTGTGTGAGTAACTCCATGGATGAGTGGCAGTGTGTGAGTGTCTGTATACACTGAGTGTATCTAAGGTTATATTAGAGTCTGAAGAGGTTTATCGTATTAGCACAAGAATGATGTCAAATGAGATGTCATCAGTGATGTCATCAGTGATGTCATTTGAGATGTCATCAGTGATGTCATCAGTGATGTCACTGACCATGTCATGAATGATGTAATATGTGACATGATCAGCAGTGGATTGCGGGTGCGCGATATATAGTTAGTGCAACTAACTATATATGGAATTTCAATGGTTTTGTGTGAGTAAAATAAGGTTTTTTAAATGCTAATTCCTAACTATATATGGTCTATAACCTATGGTTTTTTCAGTGAATTTTCAAGGTTTTGTAAATGCTAATTCCTAACTATATATGGTCTATAACCTATGGTTTTTTCAGTGAATTTCAATGGTTTTTTAATAGCAAATATCATAAGCTGTCGAATGTCAAGTACGTGGTAAGTGAAAACATTTTCGTGTTTATGCACACTGATCTGCTTTGAATGGTGCCCCCCCCCCTCATTTCTATTAGGAGTACTCTCTCTTTGCAGATAGTGAAAGGTAGTTAACGCAGGCCTTTGCCCCCATTGTAATCCGTCGTGCCTGCTTCTCTCTCCATTTGATTGATTGTTATCCAAGTATTTACTGTTTTAGAATTAGTTCTCTTTGGTTCATTCTCTATTTACAAACAAACACAGAGTCGCAATACTCTGTTTAGTCTTTGCAGATAACGAAAAATCGTGTAAAAAAAAAGAAAAGGAATCGAGCAAAATCAGTAGGCCACTAATGGGATCTCTTTTTGACCTCGCTAAAATAGAAACATTAGGAACAACCCCTCATGACAAATACAAAACTAGTGAGATGAACTGAACTCCACACAATGATGGCTGCAAAACAGCTCGGCTCCGCCACCCACCCCGCCCAAAATAACAATAAAGAACGGCTGCCATGATTGGTTGCGGAATGACCACGACGGAGCTACGAAATTGTGCTGCTCTCATGCTAACCCCAGCTTCAGTCTGAAACATCCAGAAACACTGTAGACTACCAATTCGATCAGTTCCGGTAGCGCCCCAATGTAACCCGGTAGAGAAGAACTAGCCCTCCCCTCTTTGACTGATGGTTCTTGTTGCCTGTCCCTTCTGTTGTCATTTAACAGAACTATTTAGCCTGCTGAAAGGGGTTGTGTTCCGACCGCTGGTTGGTGGAGACATTTTGACTATATTCTGTACCTGTGTTGTCGCATAATGCGTCATATGACGCGCCGCGTTAGCGCATCCGGAAGTCATCCGGGGCGCGCAGCGCGTAACGTAAGCATAACAAGTCATGTGACTTGTTAATAAAACTTTTCATTGGTTCATTTTACTTTTCTTATTGTAATGATGAAAGGCTTGGTCATATGACCTAAAAATTACGCTTTTCATTACTTCCGAACATTATTTTTTCTTAAATATATGTTATAATGTTCCAGGCTAATGTACTTTCCCGGAAATTTTACAACTGTCCTGCAAGTAAAATATATTCTTTTTTCGAGAAAAAGAGCGTTTCTTCGTCCCATGACGGAGCCGTTGAGCAAAAGAGGGTCGACCTGCTGTCTTAGTCGCCGATACGCCTGAATATGAGATTCTTATCGATCACTTTATGTTGCAGGAATAGAAAACACAACAGCCCTTGACCATTTATCTTTACTGCGTTCCTTCGTATTATACCTTTTACCCTTCATGTAATTGGTCTGCTTTATTTCACTTGCCTTTTAATGATTCTAAAACAGTCACTATTATTAAAAACTTTACCAATGTATATACTACTACCATGTTTTCTTTTAAAAACCTTTATTGTGAAAATTTCATTATACAAATACGAGCCTATAACCACGTGGGCCTGCCACAGAGCAAACTGTAATCGTATATGATGAATAGACATTTACACTGTAGAGGAACGTAACGGGCGGGCCATTAGGTTGCAAGAACTAAGGTGTCTAACAGTTACGGAATCGGTGGACGTACATTTTATAATTAAAATACGACAGGGCCAGTTACAATAAAATTATCTAGATATACATTTGCGGGCAAGTACCATGGGTGACGTTAATTCGAACTTTCAACAGTACAGTAATCAATAACACATCAGAACTTAATATCAATAGGGATGTCGAAATATTCAATCAATTCTCGTCCCCGCCCGCCATGTGCTTCAAAACTGCATACGTATCTCGTGATTTCAAGGTTCTGCAACCAGTACACAACAAGGAGTTACGAGTCCCATTTATTCCGGCGCCATTTTGGGCGAGGACGGGCAGGTCCAGGATATAGTCAAAATGTCTCTACCAACCATCGACTATGATGATGTTCATATGCTGTATTTATTAGAGTAACACTCATCTGTCCACATGAAATTAATTTGCCACAATCTAAACATGTCATTTTAATCTTTCCAAAGTTCTTCTAAATATTTGGGACCGTTTCCCTTGCCTCTGAAGCTCTCAGTGCCACTTCTTTGATGAATGTACTAGCAGGTCAGGGGTTCTCCTCCAAATCTCTCTTTTATGCAGCACTATAATTAATTGGTGCCACCTCTCCATATGACGATGCATGGTATAGTTACCACAACTATATTTTTTTTCGGTTCCTCTGGAGAGTTCATCGTGGCAGATGAAGCGTGTAACGTACCGGGCATTTACCTTTTTTTGCATGTACAGGAAAGGAAAAAAAAATCGAGCGTCCGAGTTCTAAGGTGTCCCAGGGCCATTTTAGTGGACCAGGCCCAAATCCAAAGAACAGGCCGCCATTTTGAGAGTCCTCTTGCAGCCGCCTGTCGCTGTAGCATCAAGAGCAGCCGAAACTCAGCTGAATGGCAACTGAAACGGTAAAGGGGCGCCCCACTACAGCAGACGAGCCTCCACCTAGGAAGGCCCATTCACGCCGGCTCCCCCCCCCTTCGGGCACCCCACGCCGTTATTCGGAGCAGTATTGTAGGATGGCCACACCAGTGCGGCAACTTGCTAGACATCACCTCGGTGGTAACCGAATCTCAACGCCTTGTGGTGTCTCCTATTCAGAAAACATTGTTATGCTGCCTTCGACCTATTCGCCGCAAGTGCGCACACAACTCAACTGCATAGCTTGCTAGACACCACCTCGGTGCCATCCGGATCTTGGAATGTCAGCACCTTTTGGTGTCTTCTCTTCAGAAAATATTGTTGCGCTGCCTTTGGCCCCATTCGCACATCGGTCCGCTACTGACGCCATCTCACAGGCTAATGGGGCGCCCCACGCCGAGTTTCAGCATTGTAGAATAACCACACCAGTACAGCAACTTGCTAGACATCACCTCGGTGCCATCCGGATCTCGGCGCCCCACTGCAGATGAAGTGCCTCTCAACTATGAAACCACCACGGTGACATCCGGATCTTGGCGCGTTGTGCTGCCTTCGGCCTATTCGCACATCGGTCCGCTACTGACGCCATCTCACAGGCTAATGGGGCGACCCACGCCGAGTTTCAGCATTGTAGGATGACCACACCAGTACAGCAACTTGCTAGACATCACCTCGGTGCCATCCGGATCTCGGCGCCCCACTGCAGATGAAGTGCCTCTCAACTATGAAACCACCACGGTGACATCCGGATCTTGGCGCGTTGTGCTGCCTTCGGCCTATTCGCACATCGGTCCGCTACTGACGCCATCTCACAGGCTAATGGGGCGACCCACGCCGAGTTTCAGCATTGTAGGATGACCACACCAACTTGCTAGACATCACCTCAGTGCCATCCGAATCTTGGCATCTCAACGCCTAGTGGTATCTTCCATACAAAAAATATTGTTACGCTGCCTTTGGCCCCATTCGCACATCAGTCCGCAACTTAGACATCACCTCGGTGCCATCCGGATCTTGGCATCTCAGCGCCTTGTGGTGTCAGTCAGAAAATATTGTTGCGCTGCCTTTGGCCCCATTCGCACATCGGTCCGCTACTGACGCCATCTCACAGGCCAACGGGGCGCCCCACGCCGACTTTCAACATTGTAGGATGGCCACAGAAGTGCGACAACTTACTAGACACCACCTCGGTGCCATCCGGATCTTGGCGCGTTGTGCTGCCTTCGGCCTATTCGCACATCGGTCCGCTACTGACGCAAACTCACAGGCCAACGGGGCGCCCCACGCCGACTTTCAGCATTGTAGGATGGCCACACCAGTGCTGCAACTTGCTGGACACCACCTCGGTGCCATCCGGATCTTGGCGCGTTGTATTGCCTTCGGCCTATTCGCACATCGGTCCGCTACTGACGCCGCCTCACATGCCAACGTATTTTCTCCGCATTTTATACCCTATGCCGCATAACAGGTCATGTGACTTGTTTATAAAACTTTTCATTGGTTCATTTTACTTTTGGTTTCCTAATGATGGAAGGCTTGATCATATGACCTAAAAACAACACTTTTCATTGGATGAAAACTTTTTTTTTCCCCCAAACGATGAAAGCCCCACCTTGTTTCTGGATGTTTCAGACTAAACTGGCGTCAGCATGAGAGCACCACCATCTCGTAGCTCCGTCGTGGTCATTCCGCGAGCAATCATGGCAGCCGCTCCCCACCAGAAGCCTGCAGGAGTCGGGCCCCCAAAACTTTTGATGAATTCTCAAGGCGGAGGGGACGCTTTCGAGAATGGGGTCCAAGACCTAGCAGACAAGCGTCCGATTTCCAAGGTGTCCCAGGGCCATTTCAGTGGACCACGCCCAAAAAGGAAAGAGCCTGCCGCCATTTTGAGAGTCCTGTGGCAGCCGCCTATCGCTGCACCGCAAGAGTGGGCGCAACTCAGCTGAATGGCGGATTTTGACACAGTGGACCAAAAGCGGACGGAATGGCAACTGAAACGGTAAAGGGGCGCCCCACTAAAACAGATGAGACTCCACCTGGAGAGGCCCGTTCACGCCGCCTCCCCCGGGGCGCCCCACGCCGTTATTCGGAGCAGCATTGTAGGATACCAAAACCAGTGCGGCAACTTACTGGACATCACCTTGGTGCCATCGTTCTGCTGCCTTGGAACTATTCGCACAACAGTTTGCTACTGATGACCCACCCCCCGCGACGCCCCACGCCGTTATTTGCTGGGTGGCAACTTACTAGACATCACTTTCGTGTCATCTAGATTTCGGCGCGTTCTGCTGCCTTGGAACTATTCGCACAACAGTTTGCTACTGATGACCCACCCCCCGCGACGCCCCACGCCGGAAATCTGGACGTTGTGCTGCGTTGGGACTATTCGCACAGCCGACCGCTACTTCGTTGTTTTTCCCTAAAAATGTTTATATGTTATTACTATTTTTGTTTTCTTGTATATATTTATAAATTATTAAAGTTTTATAATCTTACTACTTTGTCGGAGTGCTATATATTTTTAATGTGACACATAATTGTAAAAACTTTGATGTACAAAGAGTCATCCCTGGAATCTTCCGCTTCACGCTCGGTCCCCTCCCCAATCACAATACAGGATGGTTTTCAGATAATAGCAACGCTTCTGCTGTGACGGATCTCATCGAGTGTGGGCCTTGATCTACTATAACTCCTTTGAAGAGGGGTGATTCTTTACAGCTGTGGCCATAAACTACATCTGCAGGGCTAGCTGATAGCCTAGGACCGGCCTGGACAATCGGACACAGAGGAAAAGGAGTGTCAGAGGGTGCGGTAGTGAATAGGGCGAAAGGGAGGTGTCGGGCGGGCACAGGGTGTGATTCTCAGGGAAGAGCAGCGCAGATGGGGGGAGGTTTATTACCCATGCATAAGACAGAGAGCGGGGGTGACCACTGCCTGGGTGAGATGCTTGCGAGGGTGGGGAGCCATGCTAAGGATCGACAGCGTGCACAGAGTGGGTCTGGTCAAGGCATCTAAAATGGCTGCCGTGCACGACAAAAGTGTGGCATTTGAAAAAAGACAAGATGGCGCACACAATGTTTTTCAACAATTCCTGATTTCCTTCGAATCGAACGTTAACAGACGTTGGGGCATATTACCAAAGTTAAGCGATATTTATCCCTAACGATGCATTGCAAAGATTTTTTTACCGTCAGAAATTATCGCAGATAAACCTTGCTATTATCAAGGTTTATCGCAAATACGATAAAAAACGACCGCAATGCATTAATATCGCTGAAAACTCAGCGATATTCATGCATTACCGAGCTAATGCTCTTAGACATGTTATCCACCTCCCATTGGATAACATGGCTAAGAACTGCTCAGGGCAGCTGTTACTTTTTGGAGATATTCGCGCTTATCTCGAATATTTCCAAAAGTTGATAATAGGAGATAGCGATGTTAGCGACTGTTTCCAGTCGCTAACATCTTGGCATGCCCACTTTGCATGTCATTAGTGATAAATATCACTCACATGCAAAGTGGGACCCAAGATGGTCGCTATCTCCTACTAGCCGTCGCTAACTGGTGTTAGCAACAGCTAGGTAATACAGATATAATTTTATCTCCGCGAAGCGGAGCGCTGTTACAGATATATATCTTGTTTTTGAACGTTAATTTCTCAAAATGCACTGAAGCACATATATTGAGACATAGCAAAGGCACATCGGGCTACCAGTCCCTAGGAGATAGCGATGTTAGCGACTGTTTCCAGTCGCTAACATCTTGGCATGCCCACTTTGCATGTCATTAGTGATAAATATCACTCACATGCAAAGTGGGACCCAAGATGGTCGCTATCTCCTACTAGCCGTCGCTAACTGGTGTTAGCAACAGCTAGGTAATACAGATATAATTTTATCTCCGCGAAGCGGAGCGCTGTTACAGATATATATCTTGTTTTTGAACGTTAATTTCTCAAAATGCACTGAAGCACATATATTGAGACATAGCAAAGGCACATCGGGCTACCAGTCCCTAATATTTTACCAAGTTTCGTGCAAATCCATTCAGCCGTTCGATTATTATTATTATTTTTTTTTTTTGCCCCGCGGGGCCCTTTTAAAACCTCCACATCAAACCTAGGGGGTCAGCGAGGATCTACTATGCCCCCTTATGGTCATTTGCCCCTTCGCTTTGGCCTCCTCTTGTCTCTCGATCCTACCGAGAGACAAGATGGCGGCCGCTACGTACTGTTTGGAATGTTTACAGACACCGGAGAGCCAATCAGCTTCGCTTCGCAAAGCTCCGTAACGCGAAAAGTACGCGAAGCGGTGCGCTGTTACAGATATATATTTTTTTTGAACGTTAATTTCTCAAAATCCACTGAAGCACATATATTGAGACCTAGCAAAGGCACATCGGGCTACCAGTCCCTACAATTTTGCCAAGTTTCGTGCAAATCCATTCAGCCGTTCGATTATTATTATTATTATTTTTTTTTGCCCCGCGGGGCCCTTTTAAAACCTCCACATCAAACCTAGGGGGTCAGCGAGGATCTACTATGCCCCCTTATAGTTATTTCCCCCTTTGTTTTGACCTCCTCTTGTCTCTCGATCCTACCGAGAGACAAGATGGCGGCCGCTACGGACTGTTTGGAATGTTGACAGACGCCGGAGAACCAATCAGCTTCGCTTCACAAAGCTCCGTTGCGCGAAAAGTACGCGTCCTGGGCCGCTGCCCAGTCCGCTGTTACAGATATATATCTTTTTTTAAACGTTAATTTCTCAAAATCCACTGGAGAACATATATTGAGACCTACAAAAGGCACATCGGGCTACCAGTCCCTACAATTTTGCCAAGTTTCGTGCAAATCCATTCAGCCGTTCGGGCTAAAA
Source organism: Lissotriton helveticus (assembly GCF_964261635.1). Taxonomy (NCBI): domain Eukaryota; kingdom Metazoa; phylum Chordata; class Amphibia; order Caudata; family Salamandridae; genus Lissotriton; species Lissotriton helveticus. The sequence goes on along the minus strand of NC_136065.1, from coordinate 1,848,060,269 downwards.
GTGAGGCCAACCGCCCTATGGAAATTAACATGGGAAAAACGCGTTTTGGGACCCCCCTTTTTTCTCGGCCCCCACTGGACGAACCCCCCCCAAATTTTCAAGGGCTGCTCAGAAACAAAATGTGCCATTTTCCTGAAAATTTCAGCCAATTCCGTCCACAAACGCCAAAGTTATTAGACATAGAATTTTCAAAAAACCCATAGAGAAAAAATCCTAACTATATATACCTACTGGCGACCGCCAGTAGGTAATATATATATATATATATATATATATATATATATATATATGTATATATATATCACGAGATCCCAAAACTCCCCAACCTCCAAACGGTGATGGAGAGAAACACGAACCCTAGTTGGCGTGATTCAGTTATTTTTATTTTCTGCTTCTGTGATACCACAACCTGCCATTACGCGTTTCGGCCAGCCACGCTGGCCTTGATCACATGTATATATATATAGGCAAGGGCAGGGCAGATTATCAACAATGCCATTTTACGAAACCCATGACAAAACAAAAGAAGTATTGAGAAAGTTAAAGACTAGTAGCCAATGCCAAACCTACTGGCTTTGCCAATTTTTTTTAAAGATATCATTCATTTACAAAATTTCGACTGGGCTCTGCAGCTAACCTGTCAACCCATGCTTTGCACAGGTGCACAGCATGGGATGGCCGGGAATCGCCATGGGGTCAAAAGTTATGTCATTCACATAATTAAATAAGCAAGTAACATGTCCTATATGATGTATTTACCTCATATGTGGCACGCTACATGGGTTGAAGAAGTAATGTGATCAACTGGGGTTGTGACATTGGGCCATTGAAGTCAGTCAATTAAAACGCTTATTGTTGGTCGATAACACATACAACTAATACCTAACTGAGTTACTGGCATTAAAAGCAATAGAAGTACAACTAAAAGATAACATCTTTTAAAAGTGACTAATTTTTACAATAAAAAGATTACATTAATTTTCATTCATTCCCATTTAAAAAAAAAAAACAAGGAACTCTCCGTCACAGGAATAGTCCTTAAAGTTTGCATATTACAATTTTCTGTGTATTATGAATGTTCTACATTGAGGTTCTGGAAAGTGTGTACTTACCACTTCCTATGATGTTGACATATGTTATGCTATAGGAGCTTATATAGAGCATAGCTGCCCCAGCAACGGGGCTTCCCGGCTCTGAACCCAGAAGACATAGGAGCTTCATACACTGTTGGGGGGAAGGGCTAGGTGAAAAAAGCCATGTCTTAAGGGATTTCCTGAAATGCAATTGATTCTGGGTGTTCCTAAGGGAGTGATCCACTGTAATAGGGCCAAAGCTCTTAAGTTGATGCCTCCCGCTCTTGCTCTCTAAACTCAGTGAACAATGGCCAAGTTGAGATTGGCTGACCCCAAAGGTCATGAAGGCAAGGAAGGTAATATGAGATTGTCAAGGATGGGGGACCCCCTGGGAGTGAAGGCTTTTGTGGGCGATGCAAATGAAATACGCTTGTCCCCAGTGAGCCAATGCAGCTTTCGTAGGAGTCCAGAGGCAGAACAAAATTTGGGAAGGGAGAAGAGCAGCCTAGCTGCAGCATTTTGGGCCAGCTACAGTCTTCTACTAACAGCTTTGTAGGCTCCCAGATATAGGACATTGCAGTAGTCTAAACGGTACAGAATTACCACTTGAACAATAGTTTGTCTGATGCATGGGTCGAAAAAGCCCAAGATGGGTTTGAGGCTTCTCAAGAGCCCAAACAGGTGCCCACTACAGATTTGGCTTGAGCCTCAAAGGCCAGAGTGTTGTCCATCCAGATTTCCAAGTTTTTGTTTTAAAAAAAAAAAATTTTATTGGGTTTTTGACAGACATATATAACAATTAACATTTAGACATTTCGCTTTGTACATACAGGGTGACATTCCATTAGGCTTGGGTACTGGTAGCATGGGTTACAAACGTTTGAGCTCCCTGTTAAACCTATTCTCAAACATATAACATAAAACATAAACCCGGTGGCGTTTTGTGCTAGGGGTGTCCGAAGGGTCGGTCTGGTTGCAGTGGACCCTGGGCTTACACAGGCACCTGTCTCATAGTCTACTCTGTGGGAAGTAAAGATGGGGGGGGGGAGAGAGAGGATTCTAGGGAGAGGGGGGCAAGGGGTGTCCTGCTCTGAGTAAGAGTGCGGGTGCTGGGTTATGCTACTGGTATTGACCTGCACCTTCAGGGTGGATCGTACGGGTCTAGGAACCTATCCAGGGAAGTCCACAAAACCCTATTAGGGTCTCTCCATGGTGTGTTGCGTAGGTTAGTGATGTTGGCTCCCCTTAAGAACGTTACCCAATCAGAGACAACCCTTGAAGGTGGCTTTGGGGGTGTCTTTCCAGTTGGTGAGGACTATTTTAGCTGCTGCTGTTAATAAGAGGTCAAGCAGGCATTTGTCGTGTTGCGAGTCTAGATCAGATGTTATTAATGCGGTCGTGAGTGAGAACTCTTCTTTAAGGGTACACACTAAGGCTTTGGCTATGAATAAAAAAACTTTGTGCCAGAATTTTTCGACCTTTGTGCAGTGGATGATGAGATGTGCCAGGTCCCCTTGTTCTATGTCACAGTTCCAGCATCGGTCGTGTTTATCTCAGACCCATGGCAGCTAAGCGAGCCGGGGTCCAGTAGGTTTTGTGTAGCAGCCAGAATTTTGTCTGGGCCAGCACCGGGGATACCATGTTCTTCGAAGGGGCCGACCAGAGGGTGTGTCTCTCTTGTTCAGTCAGAGCGGTGCCTAGCTCTGCCTCCCAGTAATTGGTTGTTTTGTTATTGAGCTTGGAGGTGTTGGGCGGAGTAGTTTGTAGATGTGGGAGACCTGGTGGCCCATTTTGTTCAGATTCTCCATATACTGGAAAATTGAGGGCTCGTGACTGGCTATAGTTGATTTGATCAGGGCGGTTCTGATTTTAAGAAAGTTGTAGAGTTCTATGTCAGGTAATTTGTGTCTATTTTGTAGTGTATTGAAGGTGAGGGGGGGTCCCCCTTCTTCCAGATGGGCAGGGAATGAGATCCCTACTCTTTCCCATGTGTCTATGGTTAGGGGTTTCCCTCTATATTTGTTTTTTAGTTTTCCCATAGCGATTCCCATTTCGAGTTTCTAATGCTGTATTTTAGTTTTTGATCCACCTTGAGCAGGGCGAGTCTGGTGTTTTTGAGTATAAGGCTCATGTTTTGTGCTTGTTCGTTTATGGTGAGTTGCGTTAAAGGATCAAGATTGTTGAGAATGGCCCTCTCCATCCTGAGCCAGACCGGTGTGTAGCTCTGATTGGGTAGGATCCAGTTGATCCCTTGTCTCGCTATAAATGCAGTCTGAAAAGTTCTGAAATCTGCCAGGTTTAGGCCTCTTAGTTTCTTGTCTAGTCGTAATTTCTTCAGACTTATTCTCAGCTTTTTGTCTTGCCAAAGGAACTTGTTTAGCAGTTTGTCAGTCTTGCGGTGGAAGTCGTCCGTTAGTGTAAGTGGGATCATTCCTGCCAGGTAATTGATCACCGGAGTCATCATCATCTTAACTGTGTCTACTCTCCCCCACCAGGATACAAACTTGGGGGACCAGGAATCCAAGAGTTTTTTTATTTTTTCTAAGGTTAGTTTCTCTTTTTGGTCAAGTGTGAATTTGAGATTATTGCCAAATTGGATCCCTAGGTATTTGATGAACCCTGGTTACCAGACGAGACCTGAGTTGTCAAGCACCTCTCTGGTGGTATGTATATTGAGTGTCATGCATTCCGATTTGTCTCTGTTCAGTTTATATCCTGAGTGAGACGAGTATTTACCTATGGATTCCATGGGGGCAGGGATGGAGGATTTGGGATCCTCTGTGACTATGAGTATGTCATCCGCGTAAGCGGCTAGTTTGGCTGTGGCATTGTTTATATTGATCCCCACCAAATCTCTATTGGCTAAAATATCCCTGATCAGAGGTTCGAGAGCCAGCAAGAATAGCGCGGGGGACAGGGGGCAGCCCTGTCTTGTCCCTCGTTGTAGGGTGAATTGTTCTGAGACCCCCCCGTTAATTGCTATTTGTGCCTTGGGGTTTGCGTAAAGTGCCATCACTTTCCGCGTGTAGTTGTCTCCCAGGTTGTATGACCTCATGCACTGTTCTAGGAAGTGCCAGGACACTGTTGAAAGCTTTCTCTGCCTCTAGGGTGATTGCCACCGCAGGTATGTTAGATCTTGGCGACTGTTCGAGGACGTGGCAGAGAAGTCTTGTATTGTCATGTGACATGCGTGTCTTCAGAAAGCATACTTGTGAGCTGCCTATTAGCTTAGGAAGTATCGCGTTGTGTCTAGTGGCTAGGATTTTGGCATAGATTTTGCAGTCTAAGTTGATAAGGGATATGGGTCTGTAGTTTTGGGGGAGTTGCATGTCCTTGCCTTCCTTAGGGATAACTATAATGTTTGCTTCCGTCATAATAGTTGACACGCTGCCCGCCCCCTCGCAATGGTTGAAGACCTTTTTCATGGTTGGGAGTAGTTGATATCTGATGCTTTTGTAGAAGGAGGCTGTATAGCTGCCCGGGGCCTTATTGTCTTTAAGTGAGTTAATTGCCATCTCAATTTCGGAAGCACTTATCTCCTTACCTAGTGAGAGTGCTTCCTCGTTTGTTATCTTAGGCAGGACGGTTTAGGTATACAGTGACTCCGCCATAGTCTAGTGACTAGTCTCTTCTGTAGAGTTCCTGGTAAAACTCACAGAATGTGCGTAGGATGTCTTTGTGTTGAGTGTGCGTGGTGTTGTTTGAGTCAGTGATGGATGGTATGGTGTGTTGTCTCTGTTTGTATTTCAGGTATGATGCTAGGGCTTTCCTTGCCTTGCTGGCCTCGCATAGGTTGATCTGTTTGTATTTGTTAATCCGCAGACCCGCCTTTTCACTCAGAATTCTGTTATATTCGTACTTTGTTTTGTCAACTCTTTTAGTACATTAGCGTTTGATGTATCATTGATGTGAGCCCCCTCTAGAGTTTTGATATCCATTTCTAGTCCGTATAGCTGTAATCTAGCTGTCTTGTTGAGTCTTGCCATGATGTCGATTAGTGTCCCTCTAACGGTCGATTTTAGTGCGTCCCACACTGTGTTGGGGTCCATGTCTTACGTGTCGTTATGTTTTATGTAATCGTTAATGGTTTGTTCTATGTTAGTCCTGTCTTCTTGGCGTGTAAGAACAGCATTGTTGAACCTCCACCTGTGTGTGATGTGTTCGTTGTGTTGGCCCGACAATTGCAGGCTGATGCATGAGTGGTCTGAAATAGATCTAGCCGCTATGTCCGTGTGGTCTATTAGGTGGGTGTGGGAGCCTGATATTAAGATGTAGTCTATCCTACTGTAGGAGTTGTGTGGGTTGGAGTAAAAGTATAATCTCTGGTGTCCGGGTGCTGTAACCTCCAGGGATCCCTGAGGTTAAATCTATTGCATATGTTTTTTACAATGCTGTGAGAGGCTGGGGGGGGGGGGAGGGTTTGCGCCTTTGACTGTCTGTCTAGGGTGTAGTCAAGTGCTAGGTTGAAGTCACCTGCCAACGCTGTCATGTCATTTTGGGAACCCGCTTCCAGTCTCCTGGCGACATCCTCCCAATATACAGTGTCATCTGTGTTTGGGGCATAGACGTTCACTACCTGGATTGTTTCGCTCCCTCTTTTCAAATTTGTTACTAGTAGTCTACCATCATCATCGAGCTGTTGGTCATCTATGGTTATTCTAGAGCTTTTGTTTATGAGTGTAATCACTCTTTTTTCCCCTCAATCAATCAATCACTGAACTTGTAAAGCGCACTACTCACTCGTGAGGGTCTCAAGGCGCTGAGGGGGGGGGGGTGTGGGGGTGGCTGCTGCTCCTGCTCGAAGAGCCAGGTCTTGAGGAGCTTCCTGAAGGTGAGCAGGTCCTGGGTCTGCCGCAGGTGGGTAGGGAGGGAGTTCCAGGTCTTGGCAGCGAGGAAGGAGAAGGATCTGCCTCCGGAGGTGCTACGCTGGATATGTGGAATGTCGGCGAGGGCAAGGCTGGCGGAGCGGAGCTGGCGGGCGGGGGTGTAGAAATTGAGTCTGTTGTTCAGGTAGGCTGGTCCGGAGTGCTTTGTGAGCGTGGGTGATGAGCTTGAAGGTGATCATCTTGTTGATGGGGAGCCAGTGAAGGTCTCTGAGGTGGGGGATGATGTGGCTGCGTCGGGGGAGGTTGAGGATCAGGCGGGCTGAGGCGTTCTGGATGCGTTGTAGTCGCTGCAGGTGTTTGGTCGGGATTCCTGCATAGAGTGCGTTGCCGTAGTCCAGCCGGCTGCTGACGAGGGCTAGGGTCACCGTTCTTCTGGTTTCGATCAGGATCCACTTGTAGATCCTGCAAAGCATGAGGAGGGTGTTCCAGCAGGAGGAGGAGACGGCGCTGACCTGCTTGGACATGGAGAGGGAGGAGTCGAGGATGAATCCCAAGTTACGTGCGTGGTCCGCTGGCGTCGGCGCTGTTCCTAGTGTTGTCGGCCACCAGGAGTCGTCCCAGGCAGATGGAGTAGGGCTGAGGATGAGGACTTCCGTCTTGTCCGAGTTCAGCTTCGAGCAGCTGCTCCTCATCCACTCGGCGACTGCCTTCATACCCTCGTGGAGGTTGGTTTTTGAGGTATGCGGGTACTTGGTAAGGGAGAGGATGAGCTGGGTGTTGTCGGTGGTAGGAGATGATGTTCAGGTCGTGTTGGCGGGCCACTTTTGCGAGGGGGGCCATGTAGATGTTGAACAGCATCGGGCTGAGGGATGAGCCCTGGGGTACGCCACAGGTAGCTTTGGATCGGTAGGGTGGGTGTCTAGTTGGCGTCGGATGTCGTCTGTGGCGGCAATGAGGGCTGCCTCGGTGCTGTGGTTCTGTCTGAAACCGGATTGCGACGGGTCTAGGATGTTGTTGTCCTCGAGGTGGCGGGTCAGCTGTATGTTGGCGATTTTCTCAATGACCTTCGCCGGGAAGGGGAGCAGGGAGATGGGGTGGAAGTTCTTGAGGTCCTTGGGCTTCTTGAGGATGGCGTTGATTTTGGCGTGCTTCCAGCTTTCCGGAAATTTCGCTGAGTCGAAGGAGATGTTGATGACCTTTCGTAGTTGGGGTGTGATTGTGGCGTCTGCTTTGTTGAACACGTGGTGTGGGCAGGGGTCTACTGGCGATCCAGAGTGGATGGAGTTCATGATCTTTCGTGTCTCGTCGTCGTGGGCCCAGGAGGTCAGCTGGTTGGTGCAAGTGATGTTCGGGGTGGGGTCTGTCGTGGTCAGGGCTGGTGGTGCGTTGAAACTGTCGTGGATGTTGATGATCTTGCGGTGGAAGAAGGTGGCCAGTGAGCCGCATAGTCCTTGCGAGGGCGGGATGTCATTGGTGTTGGCGCTGGGGTTGGAGAGTTCCTTGACGATGCTGAAGAACTCTTTGCAATCGTGTGCCTTGTTGTCCAGGCGGGCTTTAAAGGAGGATCTCTTGGTTGTTCTGATAAGTTGGTGGTGTCTGCGAATAGCGTCCTTGTGGGCAGCGTAGTTGTCTGACGTGCGGTCTTGGAGCCATTTTTTTCTAGCACCCAGGCATGTGCGTTTGGAGGTTTGGAGTTCTTCGGTGAACCAGGCGGCTTTCTTGCTGGAGTGGTTGATGGAGTGCTTCTTTAGCGGGGCGAGGGTGTTGGCGCAGTCTTCGATCTACTTTCTGAGGTTTTGGGCAGCGGTGTCTGGGTCGGTGGGGTCGGTTGGTGGGTCCATGGCGAGGGCGGAGGTCAGTTGGTTCTCGGTGATTTTGCCCCAGCTGCGGCGAGGTAGCTGTTGAGTGTGGTGGTGCGTGGTTGCTTTCTTGAATGTGAAGTGGATGCAGTGGTGGTCGGTCCAGTGGAAGGTGGTGTGGTTGAAGGCTACGTGGGTGCTTGTGGAGAAGATGGGGTCGAGTGTGTGGACGGCGGCGTGGGTGGGTTCGGTGACGAGTTGTCGGAGGCAGAGGTTGTCGATCAGGATGGCGGAGTTGGTGTTGTTGTTTTCGAGGTGGTAGTTCAGGTCCCCGAGGAGAATGTAGTCTGTGGAGGCGAGTGCGAAGGTGCTGGCGAGGTCGGCGATGGAGTCGATGAACAGGGCCCGGGGTCCGGGAGGTCTGTAGACGAGTGTTCCTCTGCGAGTGGTGTTGGGGTCAGTGGGGATCCGGAAGTGAAGTTGTTCGGCGGAGTTGAGTCGTCTGCGAGGGTGTGGACCTGGAGTGTCCGGTGCCGAGGATTCGTTCCACCAGGTCTCGGTCAGGAATGCTACGTCTGGGCCATTGTGTCGAGTAGGTCCCAAAGCTCGACGGCGTGTTTGCGTGCGGAGCGGGTGTTGAGGAGTATGCAGCAGAGGTGGTTGGGTCCGGTCCTTGGAGGCTTGGTGGTTCTGTCACAGGAGAAGCTGCAGGTGTATCAGGAGAAGGGTCCGTGAGTGCGTTTTGGGGCAGCTTGGAAGCAGCGGCGGTCCCGGCCGGTGTTGAGAGCGAGGAGGGCGTTGTCATTGTATCGGATTCTGGCCTTGCGGGGGGCGTGGGGTCCAGGGGTTCTGGCACGGTCTAGGCGCGGACGTTCGCAGACGGGCTTGCCTTTGGCACGCCGCTGCATGCTTCCGCGCGGTGTCCTCCATGAAAGGCGAAATGGGAGGGAGGAGCAGCTGGGAGGCGGGAGCGGGGCGGCCAATGGGCGTTGGGGGATGGGACGGGACACAGAAGGCAAAGGGGGCGGGGCCAAAGGGGTGAAGCGGCTGGAAGCAGGGAGCGGGGGTGTACAGAGGGCAAGGGGCGCTTAAGGGCCCAGAACCGACTACAATACAAAATAAAATAAAATAAGAGTACAGAAATAAGAACAAAACAGTCACCAGACCACAATCACAGGAGCACACCAGTGGCGAACTCTCGGCTGCGGCAGCAGTGGGGCAGGAGTCACGGGTGCACAGGAGGAGCCGTGCGGCGTGGGGAGCGACCTGACCTGCGAGCAGGCTCAAGGGTCTCTGGTGAGGATGCCATCTGGCCTATCCATCTAGCCTTGACTCTAGTCGCATCTTCTAGAGATAATTTGGATTCCTGAAGCAATATAACGTCACCTTTAGTCTTGGCTAAGTAGTCTAGGATCTTCTTCCTTTTGATGGGGTGGTTTAGGCCCTACACATTGAGGGAGACTATCTTCAGGTTAGATGACAGGGAGGGGCTATTGTAGTTTGTCATATCTTAGATTGGGTGTGTGTAACGTTTCCTCCCCGCTCCCCAATGTGGGTTGCGCGCCTTAGCCTTTAGTTCTGTTAGTGGACCTTGTGTCCAAGACGGACTCCCTCTGGGTCTCCTCTCTTTGGTTGGGTGTTTCGTCCCATAGGGCTTTGTTCCCGTATATCTGGTTTTGTGCGGATAGGTGGAGAGCAGGATGTAGAAAGGTTTGTGTGTAGTAAGATGTGTCAGAGTAGTCGAGAGACACAAAAAGTAAGACAGACAGGACGAAGTAGACGAACTGGACGAGACAGACGGACATTAACCTTCCCCTCCCCCTCACCCCATTCTCCCACCCCTTCCCGTTCCCACCCTTGCACACTGAACGTGCGACGGCAAGATCCTCGTCCTGCCTCCCTGAGATTATACGTTCGGAATCCCTTCTATCCCCCATATTGATGATCAAAATTTATGTGTTTCTAGATTGCAAGGTATATCCCCACATAGTTCCCTCTGCCCTTAGTCAGCCCGCTTTGTCCCCAGGATGATTAATTCTACGGCAAAAGTATATACATCATCAGAGATTATGGGCACACAGTTTTGAGGTAGCTTCGTTGTATTAGTATAGTTCTGAGGTATGTGGTTGTTCTGAGGTAGATGAGGTTGATTGTCCCGGTTGAGATCTTTGAACTCTGCGTCCTTCATGCTTTTTCTATTCTTGGTTCTGGTGATGCTCTTCTCTTTCTCGTTCCCGGTTGTGTTGTTTTCATGTCATGTTGTGTCGGAGCCTGTAGGTATCTGCTTAGCTCATTGGGTTCTTCAAAGACTAGTGACCTCCCCTTGTTGATTATCTTGAATTTGGTGGCACCCACGAAAGAGAACAGGTTGTTTTCTTTTCTTAGTTTATCTTGTTGAGCCAGGAATCCCTTTCTAATGTTGACTGTACTTTTGGAGTAGTCCTGGGTTAAGATTATCTTGTGGCCGTTCCATTTCGTGTTCTGGTTTTTCCGTGCTATCCCAAAGATGGCTTCTGTGTGTTGCGAGCATAGGGGTTTGCATATAATCGGGCGTGGGCCTGGCCTGTTTGATTATTTGAATGCTGGGACCCTATAAGCCTTGTCTAGTTCAAATGGTTGGTTAAGTTTAATATTCCTGATTTTGGGAATCAGTTCCTCCATGAGGGCCATGCATGATCTGGCTTTGTCTTCTTCCCCCTCCGGTACACCAAGGATTCTTATATGGCCCTTCCTGTTGCGGTCATCCAGCTCCACTGTCTGCTTCAGCAGTGTTGCTGTGGTTTTAGACAAGGCAAATATGGCTTTGTTTGTGAGTTGGTCTGCGCCTTCGATGTCGCTGACCCTCTGTTCCACCGCTGTGATCCTGTTGTTCGCCGCGTGGATGTCTGCTCTGGCCGCAGCAAGTTCAAGTTGGATTGTGTTGGTAGTCTGTTTGGTTGATTTGGCTAGGTCATGCACTTCAGCTAGTTTTTTCAAGATCATATCAAGAATGGCGGACAGATCTGCTCTTTGTTTTATGGGTGAGTCAGTGGGGGAGTCACCCTTGTTCTTCTTCGGTTGCTGACCTGCCATAGTTGGGAGACCTCTCTTTCTTTGTATTAATTGGTATCTCTTGTCTGCCTTTTGCGCGGTTGAGTGGCACTTTTGTCCCTTGGTTGCCGTACTCTCCTCTTTGAGGTCTGGTATGGTTTGTCCAGATTTTGGGTTTGGAGTATGTTCCACTTTTACTGCCGAGGCTTTGTACCCGTTCTGCTCCCCCCACTGGGACCGTATGGTCGAGTTCATCCTTGTTGCCCTTGCAGGTGCCACTTTCCTGATTATGCGTTGATATGTTATAGGTGTGCGTTGTGGTTACTGCACATGTAGGTTTGTTTCATTCTTGCCTGCTTCCAGGTGCCGGGGGTACCGATCGGTTGCTGCTTGGTATCGCCGGCTGACCAATATTCTTAAGGCAGTGTTCACGGGGTTGCTATTGGCTCTAGTTCCCCTTCGATGTGTACACTTGTTGTGGCATATGGACTATGTGTCCTAGTGTTTGTAGGTAGTTTGTCCTCGGTAGTGACCCACGTTTGCGCCACGTAGTCTGTGTCATATAGGTTACGCTAGCAGTCTCTGGCGGGCTCTAGTTGCGTGTTTCGGTTTCGTGTTCCTGAGCGCACCCGCTGCGTTGCTGTTCCTGCCATATGGCGCCTCTACCGGGTGTATTCGGGCAGAAGCGCCTAGTTTTTTTCCAGGTTGTATGTCCCGGTTAGGCGGACCCCTGACTCGTAGGATGGTGGGGTTCGCTTTTGCTTAAAATGGCGGCCTCCTTTGATGGGAACCAGTTACGCCTCCCCTGTTGGCTGAGTTTTCCCTTCTCTAGGCACTGGTGTGGGTCAGTGGTAGGACCGGAAGGACGACAGTGGGCTGCGGGGATATCGCTTTTCGCTTGATGTCCTCTTTTGCTTCCGCTGCGTGTTGTGTCGTGTTGCCAGGGTGCCTACAGGCGGTATAATCCATGCGTCTCACCTTTTGAGCCGCTCGCCAGTGCCCCCTCCGCGGCTACGTCTTTCACGTGTTTATTCGCCCAGCCTAAAATGGCGGCCCCCAGGTACGAGTATCGGTTTTGGTTCCCTTTGTTGATTGCGGGAGCCCTCCACAGGACCGAATGGCGATCTGGTGAGTTAGCGTTGGGTTGCAGGCATAATTTCGTTAGATGAAGCACTGACCTCGTTTGGCAGTATTGAGTGTTTCACCCTCTCCGTCGATTCACACCGCAACGCCTGGGTTTCTCTGGAGTTCCCCGCTTCAGGATACGATCGCCATCTTGGGTACGTGGGGTATCGAGCCCCAGGATGTTCTCAGAGCTTTTTCACCCTTCTACCTCACCGAGCAGCGTCTGTTCCTTGCTCGTTCTTTGCCCTGTTCATTCCGCCATGCGATCAGGCGTTTTCACGGGCATTCGGATGGTGTAGCTGGGTATTTTTGTATGGTTTCTCTCAGGGAGATGCAGAGCTCTGGATTCAGGCAAGCTGCCACATTGCCGTCCAAGCCACGCCCCTTCCAAGTTTTTAATAGCGGGCTTGGGAGAAGGCCCAATGGTATTTAGCCACCAATGATTGTCCTAGGAGTGGGAATGTTTGCCTAATAAAATAATCTCAGTTTTTATTTGCATTCAGACACAGGCAGTTGATGCTCATCCACCCTGCAACTGCAAGCGTTCCTTTATGAATGATGCCTATGTCTTGCATTGTATTTTCAGAGAGTGAAATAATGAGTTTGTGTTATGTCATGTTGATCCAGCGGCCTATAGAAAATATGTCATAAACTACGTTACCTAACTTCACCACACACTCTAAAAATCACCATTTAAAAACACGGACCCATCAACAAAACCTGACATATTTTGACCAACTGAATCATGTGGCCTAATTAAATTTATATATAACTTATATACATTTATATACATCCGCGGTAAATAAATGACATTATTTAAACAAATCCTAACTATTTAATTGGCCACCATGGCGATGGCATCTAGCTAATGATAACCTGCACTCCCGAAATGCCAAGACCAGCTTGTTTTCAAAAGTAAGATTGTATTAGCTATTTATTTGAATTATAAGAATATAGTTTTATTTAAGCATTGACAAGACCGAAATGACAAGACCAGCTTGTTTTCAAAAGTAAGATTTTATTAGCTATTTATTTGAATTATAAGAATATAGTTTTATTTAAGCATTTTATTAGAATCGTTGTAAGCATATTTGTAAGCATCATATAGATTTCAGATTATTTGCAAAGAATTATAAGTTTAGCGTTTTCTCAAAACCTGGAAATAAAGTAAAGTCTTTAGAGTATCTTACGTGCTCCAAGTAAAGTCCGACAGCACGACACCCTCATCCAAAGGTTAGAAAGCAGCAGCGTGACCCATCCACGGGGCATGGATCTTTATACCTTTCTGCGCTAAGCTAATCTAAGTAAAAGTCAAACTTTCTGCAAAAGTCGATGTCCCATTGGTTCATGAGTGACAAGTGACATGTCACCCCATTATTTCAAAACATCAGATCCGTCACTTTCTTAGACTCCATTGTCTCTACTGTACGTGCTCCGAGGCTTCCTTTGCTTGCAACAATTTTGTAATAGTTTTTCACTGGTTTCATTTCACTTCCTCGGATGCCAAGTTATCAAATGTTCCTTCTGCCGGTTCCTGACCTTGGCCACGTCCGACCAGAATAATGTCAGAGCCTCATCGTAGTTCAACAAATGTTACTTCGATGGAAAACTTTAGAAAGGACATCTCAGACTCCGTGCAGAAATTAAATTCAGCATTTTAGTAAACTCGAGTGAACTATGCCCAAAGCAGTCAATTTATTTTCTCTAATGTATAAACAAACACAAGAAAATAATTAATGAAAGAAATATTATTCATTCTGTTTCCACCCTCTGTTTGCTAATTATTTAACCCACCCATTAGTCTAATGTTACCTAGCACAAAGCAAACAAATAAAGCAGCATTTTATATCTGCCAGTCTTCATAAAATCCACGAAATCCTTTATGCACCTATAGAGAGTAGAATGACATCACATAGATAAGGAAAGCAAAATAAGCACATGCCACTTTTTAAAATTCAGCTGCAGTTAGTTATGACATGACAAAACGACAAAATTAATTTATTATTTTTGCACGAACAAAAAGATGCAACAGTAATGCACATTTATAAGCACATGTGTTAGTGTTCCCGCGTGTAAAAGTTTAATCTAAGTTGATTTAGTACAAATACATCACAAATCATTAATAGGATTATTTTATTTTATGGAAGTATGACTTCACGAGTTGGAATAAAAAGTTATTCTCTATCTCGCTCCATCAACTCCCTCATCTGGTGATTAACAAATCACCACACCACACCCAAAATTTAGAAAATTTAAACTAAATAGAAAATGATTCAAATTCACTTGAGTTAGTATTCTAAAAATTTGTTTCTGCAAAATCTCTGCAATTATCATAACGAACCCTATGTAATTCTTGTAATTCTATTTCTTTTTCTTCCTTTTTTATTTTATAAATTCTCTTCTTTTCTTTCATTTGTTTCTTTCTCTTATGTAATAAACAACCAATTTTTGTTAGAACTATTATAAATATTATCACAATCAAAGGTGTTAAAATCTTGCCAAGAACTGAACCACCTATTTCTTGAAACCAAGTTTTTATAGCTTGAAACCTTTTTGAAAGTCGTTCTGAGAAATCTTCCTCTTCTAATGGAACTATCTCTGAATGCATTTCTGTAATATTCTTAATATACATATCAATATTTTTACTTTCGTCAGGTATGTAGGTACAACAATGTTGTACATGTAAAATGCCACAAACTCCTCCCTCTTTTGCTAGAAGTATATCTAAAGCAAGGCGATCTTGCATCTCCATAGTTCTAATTGCAATGACTTCAACATTCACTAATTGAAAACCATCTGCTGTATCAGTGGACAATCTATCGACAATTGTGGATAATTTTCTAATTTTCCCTGCATTCAAGGTTATACCTACTATGGGTATCACTGCTTCAAAAATATCTCCTAAAATTTCGGTGAAACTTTCTCTTTTATATCTATTTACATGATTATTAATTTTGAACAGTCCTTCTGTATTTCTGTCAACAAGAAATATCTTTGGAAAAACAATTCCAACAAAACAAGTCCCATACCAGTGGTCTGGGAGATTATAGTAAGCTTTGTCACCACAAATAAAATAAATCCCAGGAAAAATTGGATCCTTGCCACCTTTGAATCCCCCAACCTCCCATAATCTGATAAGTGTCTTCACAATTACTAGCACCCACAAAATAATTATCAAAAAGTGTATTATCTCTTCTAATACAAAGCTTACCACTAACTGGTTTATCTATGTGAATTGCAACATTATCAAAAGTTTTGCCATTAAGCTTCTCATCTTCTTTTTGCCAGAATCTAGATTTAGTCTGCTTAACTAATTTGTTCCTTTTATAAATTGCTCTCCTCTCCTCAACAAGGTTCAGGAAATTCTTTCCTTCAGTACTTAGTTTACAAGTTAGATTATTCTTATAAGCATATTCATAAGTGAGTTCGTTAGTTACCAGGAAAAATTCCCTCATCTGTTTGGCTTTTTTATGTTTATTCAAAACACTCTCAATTTTTAAGTTCGCAAAACTTTCATCAAAATTTGAATAATAGTATTCTAAACGTCCAGCTGATAGAACAAACTAGCTAACACACTACATGTTATACCATATGTAAGAGGAAGCATATTATATGTTACTCCCTCAGAAACAGAAGCAGGTAACTTTACACAAACATAGCAATCTTTAGCATCCATCACTTTAACATATTCTCCTAAAAGCCTTGTGAATGTATTGCTTGAAAAATCACTAATCGATTTGTCCTGATGAATTTCAGGTTTGTGATCAATAACTTTGCTTGTTGCACTATGTTTGTTTTGACTAATTGAAGCTTTGCTTGTCATATTATTTACAACAAGGGGTGGTGATGGACAGAGTCTCTGAATTAAGCAGAGTACTCTCACCCAGTCAAGAGATCAGGGCTAGATCCAACACCGTTTTTTAGCTCATTGCACCATCCCAGTTTCAGAACCTGGCTGTATGCAAATTAGTCTGTCCCTGGCCCAGTGCATCATGGGAACAGGGCAGACCAGACTACAAAAGCCAATTCTTACATTGGGAAGGAAACAAGCTTCCGGGGACCGGTTTCTGCCATTTCAGGCGTCTTCGGCCCGGCTTGCTTGAATCCTGATGGTGCAATGAGCAAGGGACTCACATCTGAGTATACCCTTCCACGATTAGGGCAGAGTCTCTGAATTAAGCAGAGTACTCTCACCCAGTCAAGAGATCAGGGCTAGATCCAACACCGTTTTTTAGCTCATTGCACCATCCCAGTTTCAGAACCTGGCTGTATGCAAATTAGTCTGTCCCTGGCCCAGTGCATCATGGGAACAGGGCAGACCAGACTACAAAAGCCAATTCTTACACTGGGAAGGAAACAAGCTTCCGGGGACCGGTTTCTGCCATTTCAGGCGTCTTCGGCCCGGCTTGCTTGAATCCTGATGGTGCAATGAGCAAGGGACTCACATCTGAGTATACCCTTCCACGCTTAGGGTGGACAAAATTATTTACAACAAGGGGTGGTGATGGACAGAGTCTCTGAATTAAGCAGAGTACTCTCACCCAGTCAAGAGATCAGGGCTAGATCCAACACCGTTTTTTAGCTCATTGCACCATCCCAGTTTCAGAACCTGGCTGTATGCAAATTAGTCTGTCCCTGGCCCAGTGCATCATGGGAACAGGGCAGACCAGACTACAAAAGCCAATTCTTACACTGGGAAGGAAACAAGCTTCCGGGGACCGGTTTCTGCCATTTCAGGCGTCTTCGGCCCGGCTTGCTTGAATCCTGATGGTGCAATGAGCAAGGGTCTCACATCTGAGTATACCCTTCCACGCTTAGGGTGGACAAAATTATTTACAACAAGGGGTGGTGATGGACAGAGTCTCTGAATTAAGCAGAGTACTCTCACCCAGTCAAGAGATCAGGGCTAGATCCAACACCGTTTTTTAGCTCATTGCACCATCCCAGTTTCAGAACCTGGCTGTATGCAAATTAGTCTGTCCCTGGCCCAGTGCATCATGGGAACAGGGCAGACCAGACTACAAAAGCCAATTCTTACACTGGGAAGGAAACAAGCTTCCGGGAACCGGTTTCTGCCATTTCAGGCGTCTTCGGCCCGGCTTGCTTGAATCCTGATGGTGCAATGAGCAAGGGACTCACATCTGAGTATACCCTTCCACGCTTAGGGTGGACAAAATTATTTACAACAAGGGGTGGTGATGGACAGAGTCTCTGAATTAAGCAGAGTACTCTCACCCAGTCAAGAGATCAGGGCTAGATCCAACACCGTTTTTTAGCTCATTGCACCATCCCAGTTTCAGAACCTGGCTGTATGCAAATTAGTCTGTCCCTGGCCCAGTGCATCATGGGAACAGGGCAGACCAGACTACAAAAGCCAATTCTTACACTGGGAAGGAAACAAGCTTCCGGGGACCGGTTTCTGCCATTTCAGGCGTCTTCGGCCCGGCTTGCTTGAATCCTGATGGTGCAATGAGCAAGGGACTCACATCTGAGTATACCCTTCCACGCTTAGGGTGGACAAAATTATTTACAACAAGGGGTGGTGATGGACAGAGTCTCTGAATTAAGCAGAGTACTCTCACCCAGTCAAGAGATCAGGGCTAGATCCAACACCGTTTTTTAGCTCATTGCACCATCCCAGTTTCAGAACCTGGCTGTATGCAAATTAGTCTGTCCCTGGCCCAGTGCATCATGGGAACAGGGCAGACCAGACTACAAAAGCCAATTCTTACACTGGGAAGGAAACAAGCTTCCGGGGACCGGTTTCTGCCATTTCAGGCGTCTTCGGCCCGGCTTGCTTGAATCCTGATGGTGCAATGAGCAAGGGACTCACATCTGAGTATACCCTTCCACGCTTAGGGTGGACAAAATTATTTACAACAAGGGGTGGTGATGGACAGAGTCTCTGAATTAAGCAGAGTACTCTCACCCAGTCAAGAGATCAGGGCTAGATCCAACACCGTTTTTTAGCTCATTGCACCATCCCAGTTTCAGAACCTGGCTGTATGCAAATTAGTCTGTCCCTGGCCCGGTGCATCATGGGAACAGGGCAGACCAGACTACAAAAGCCAATTCTTACACTGGGAAGGAAACAAGCTTCCGGGGACCGGTTTCTGCCATTTCAGGCGTCTTCGGCCCGGCTTGCTTGAATCCTGATGGTGCAATGAGCAAGGGACTCACATCTGAGTATACCCTTCCACGCTTAGGGTGGACAAAATTATTTACAACAAGGGGTGGTGATGGACAGAGTCTCTGAATTAAGCAGAGTACTCTCACCCAGTCAAGAGATCAGGGCTAGATCCAACACCGTTTTTTAGCTCATTGCACCATCCCAGTTTCAGAACCTGGCTGTATGCAAATTAGTCTGTCCCTGGCCCAGTGCATCATGGGAACAGGGCAGACCAGACTACAAAAGCCAATTCTTACACTGGGAAGGAAACAAGCTTCCGGGGACCGGTTTCTGCCATTTCAGGCGTCTTTGGCCCGGCTTGCTTGAATCCTGATGGTGCAATGAGCAAGGGACTCACATCTGAGTATACCCTTCCACGCTTAGGGTGGACAAAATTATTTACAACAAGGGGTGGTGATGGACAGAGTCTCTGAATTAAGCAGAGTACTCTCACCCAGTCAAGAGATCAGGGCTAGATCCAACACCGTTTTTTAGCTCATTGCACCATCCCAGTTTCAGAACCTGGCTGTATGCAAATTAGTCTGTCCCTGGCCCAGTGCATCATGGGAACAGGGCAGACCAGACTACAAAAGCTCTGTTCATCACCACCCCCTTTTCTGTATCGTTTTTGGCCACTATAGGTGTGGCAGGGTATACTCAGACATGAGTCCCTTTCTCACTGCTCCATCAGGGTTCAAGCAAGCCGGGCCGAAGAGGCTGAAATGCCAGAAACCGGTCCCCGGTAGCTTGTCTCCTTTCTGGTGAAGAATTGGCTTGGTAGTTTGGTCTGCCCTGTTCCCATGATGCACTGGGCCAGGGACAGACTAATTTGCATATAGCCAGGTTCTGAGCTGGGATGGGGCAGTGAGATAAATAACGGTGATGGATCAAGCCCTGATCTTTGGACTGGGTAAGAGTGGTCTGCTTAATTCAGACACTCTGTTCATCACCACCCCCTTTTCTGTATCGTTTTTGGCCACTATAGGTGTGGCAGGGTATACTCAGACATGAGTCCCTTTCTCACTGCTCCATCAGGATTCAAGCAAGCCGGGCCGAAGAGGCTGAAATGCCAGAAACCGGTCCGCGGTAGCTTGTCTCCTTTCTGGTGAAGAATTGGCTTGGTAGTTTGGTCTGCCCTGTTCCCATGATGCACTGGGCCAGGGACAGACTAATTTGCATATAGCCAGGTTCTGAGCTGGGATGGGGCAGTGAGATAAATAACGGTGATGGATCAAGCCCTGATCTTTGGACTGGGTAAGAGTGGTCTGCTTAATTCAGACACTCTGTTCATCACCACCCCCTTTTCTGTATCGTTTTTGGCCACTATAGGTGTGGCAGGGTATACTCAGACATGAGTCCCTTTCTCACTGCTCCATCAGGATTCAAGCAAGCCGGGCCGAAGAGGCTGAAATGCCAGAAACCGGTCCCCGGTAGCTTGTCTCCTTTCTGGTGAAGAATTGGCTTGGTAGTTTGGTCTGCCCTGTTCCCATGATGCACTGGGCCAGGGACAGACTAATTTGCATATAGCCAGGTTCTGAGCTAGGATGGGGCAGTGAGATAAATAACGGTGATGGATCAAGCCCTGATCTTTGGACTGGGTAAGAGTGGTCTGCTTAATTCAGACACTCTGTTCATCACCACCCCCTTTTCTGTATCGTTGCTTGTCATATTGACTTTGTGTAAATTTTTGTTGATTTCAAAAGGAATAACAACAGCTAGAACTAACCAGAGCAGAATTAACACGAGCACACATACCAGAGTCATCTTACAGCATCTCCTGAATATAGAACATTTTGAAGTACTCCGTTCCATAACGTAAGGCATTTTTTTTTTGTTGAAAACTTTGTCTTAGAAGATAAAAAGAACAAAAAATTATGTTCAAATATTAATTTTTAAAATGTACACCTCCCTTTTTAAAATAATTTTTTAAAAATTTTTTTTTTACCCTAACAATGTATCTTCGACCTTATGTCACAAATAATTTCCCAGCTAAACAAGTATTCTTCGACCTTGTGTCACCTAACACAATTTCTTCGGCCTTTTGCCAAATAATAAAAATAAAAACCCAATTTAGTAAACCAGTACTTCAATCATTGTCACTAATTTCTTCAATTTCATCTTCCTGGCTGCTACTATTAATCTCAATAACAGGAGGAATTATCAAATAAGTCCATTCAGGAGACCTATATTTCTGATTAGGCTTCACAACTCTCTTAGTTTTTCTAGACACTACTTCAATTTTCCTCCCTTTTTCAGCTTTCTTTTCAGGCTCTTTTTGACTAGTAATTTCATCCACCTGCTCCCTAGAATTTTTAATCAGCCTGACTCTCAATTTTCCACTTCCGCTTGGCCACAAATCACCCTTTCTCAAGACTTTCCTTTTCGGTTCTGAAACATTTGTTTCTGATTTCCAAGATCTTTTCTTTACTTTTCCATCTTCACCATTCACGTCACTTTCTCCAGAGTCACTGTCAGAAATTTCAATTCTTGACACAGGAACTTTTCTACTCGGCAGTTTCACTCCGTTAGGAACTATACTTTGTCTTCCATCACTGGTACTTGGTAATTCGTTCTCCTCCTCTTCTTCAATTACCTTCAACTTCCCAGTTCCTGGATTACCGTTCCTTCTCTCAAAGCTTAGTTTCTGCTTTTCGATACTCTCCTGGTCAGACATTTCTATTATCTCAGTTTCTCTGTCTTCAAGAATTTCAATAGATTTTACTCCATTTACTTTCTTGACTGATTCTTCTGCTACTTTCTTTTCTAGCAGATCTTCATTCTCAGAATCTATTTCAACGATTTCCATATCTTTTCTTGTCAATTCTCCATTCACAGGTACAGTTCCCAGATGTCGACCTCCTTGTCGATCTTCAAAATCTGGAACTCTCTCACTTTCTACTTCAGAATCTGAATCTTCTGTTGAATCACTTTCTTCATCAGAATTATCAGGAGTAGGCACTGGAATAGTATGACTGGGATGAATCCCCCTTTTCAATCCTTTACATTTTACTGCATTTGTAGTGACTAGAATTATCTGCCTAGGTTTCTGCCACCTAGGGACCAGACAATTTCTTCTTCGATGAACTTTTGTCCTGACCCAATCTCCAGGTCTCAGATCATGTGTCTGTACTTTTTCATCTGATTGTGCTTCAGTTCCCACCTGATTAGACACAGAAGTCACTACGTCAGACAGTCTCTTGCAATATTCTAAAATAGCACTGTCATTAATGCTCAACAATTTACCAACTGGAACAAAAGCTTGTCTCATGACCCTGCCCATCAAAATTTCATGAGGACTCAGACCTGTCTTCTTATCAGGTGTACTCCTTAATGACATTAGAACCAGTGGAAGAGCATCTGTCCACTTTACACCTGTATCTAGACACATTTTTCCAATCCTGTTTTTAATTGTTCCATTAATTTGCTCAACAACTCCAGATGCCTCTGGTCTGTATGCACAGTGTATTTTCTGCTCAATATTTAATGCTTCACAAATTAATTTCATAAGTTTGTTATCAAAATGCCTCCCTCCATCACTTTCAATAGTGACAGGAAAACCGTACCTTGGAATGATTTCTCTAAGCAACAGTTTTGCAACTGTAACTGAATCACAATGTCGAGTAGGAAAAGCTTCTACCCATCTTGAAAATAAACAAACAATCACAAGAACATATTTCAAACAATTGTGTAGGGGCATCTCAATGAAATCCATTTGCAATCTGGTGAAAGGACCACCCTCTCGACCTATAATTCCTGTACCTACAATTGACTTTCTGTTTGGGTTCATTTGCTGGCAAGTTAAACACCTCTGACAAAAAGACTCAGCAATAGTTCTAAATTTGGTATTAAACCAAGTCTCTTTAAAAAGTCTGATCATGGAATCTCTTCCAATATGGCCAGGACCATGATATAATCTGGCCATGTCAGCAATTAAACAATTTGGTAAAACTACTCTGCCATCTTTGTAAGTCCATACTCCATCCTCATCACGTGGTCTACATTCTGCCTTTAACCACGAATTCTTTTCCTCATCATCAGCTTCATTTTGCAAATCCCTGATTTCCTGCCATGTTTCCACTACCGATGTTAGCATCAATGAATTTGAATCACATTCTTTGCTTTTTTCCCGATTGTAAGCACGACAATTTTTAGCACAGTATTTTGCCGTTTCGTCTGCATAAGCATTACCTTTGGAGATAAAATCCACACCTTTTGTATGTGCTGCACATTTAACCACAGCAATTTCTTTAGGTAATTGTATAGCGTCAATCAATCTCTTGATAAACACTGCATTTTTAATTGGTGATCCTGCTGAAGTTAAATAGCCTCTCTGAGACCAGAGCTGTCCATAATCATGCACAACTCCGTACCCATACTGGCTGTCAGTTATTATGGTAACTCTCAAATCCTTTGAAATTTCGCAAGCACGAATTAAAGCAATTAATTCAGCCACCTGTGCTGAACGAATTCCTTCAAGACATGATGCTTCTTCAACATCTGCAACTGTACAAACTGAATAAGCTGCTTTTAAAACACCTCCTTCTGACCTCAAACAAGAACCATCTACAAAGTAAACAAAATCTGATTCAGGCAAAGGAACATCTTTAATGTCCTGCCTAGGCTTGGTGCAATATTCCATAACATCCAAGCACTCATGTTCCACATCATTTTCATCAATAATTTCAGAATCAGGTAACAATGTGGAAGGATTCAGATTCACACATCTTGCAATAGAGACATTATCTGCTCCCAGAATTATTTTTTCATATTTAGTCAACCTACTGCTAGTCAAATGCTGAGTTTTACCTCTTGTCAGTAATATTTCAACTGAATGAGGCACAAAAACTTTCACAGGAAATCCCATTATGATTCCTTCACTCTGCTCAAGACTGACACTTGTTGCAGCCACTGCTTTTAAACAGCCTGGTAAGGCTTTAGCAACTGGATCAAGAACTGCAGAGAAATATGCAATGGGCTTCTTTAGATTCCCATGTTTTTGAATTAAGACAGACAAAGCACATCCCTCTCTTTCACTGCAATATAGTTCAAAACCTTTCTCATAATTTGGCATGCCTAAAGCTGGAGCTTCACACAAGCTTCTTTTTAGATTTTCAAAAGACTCAAACTCAGTTTCGTTTAAAACAATTGGATCTTTTACATCTGATTTTGTCAATCTCTGTAGTGGTTTCGCAATTACCGAAAATCCACTTATCCATTGTCGACAGTAATCAACCATTCCCAGAAACATTCTGACCTGTCTTTGTGTTCTTGGAGGTTGCATTGCTTGAATCATTTTAATTCTCTCAACTGTCACTTGTCTCTTTCCCTTTGCAATTCTGTGACCTAGATATTTTACTTCCTGTTTACAAAACTGCAATTTAGCTGGAGACACTTTATGTCCCTCATCTGCTAAATGATTTAACAGTATAATTGTGTCTGTCACACAATTCTCTCTTGTTTTAGCAGCTATTAACAAATCGTCAATATACTGCACCAACGTTGACCTGCCAGGTAAATCTAGATCTTCCAAAGACCTTTTTAACAGCTCATTAAAGATAGAAGGACTTTCTGTATACCCTTGAGGAATTCTGCACCATGCAAGTGTCCTACTCTGAAATCTGAAAGCAAAAAAATTTTGACTCTCAGGATGTAATGGTACAGTAAAGAACGCATTGCAAAGATCAATAACAGTATACCATTCTGCATCATGTGGAATCTGGTACAAAATGACTGCAGGATTTGGAACCACAGGACAACATGGTACAACAATCTGATTAATCTTCCTCAAATCCTGAACAATCCTATATGTTCCATTCGATTTTTTAATTCCCATAATAGGTGAATTACAAGGACTGCTCTCAATTTCTTTTAAAACACCTTGCTTAATAAATTTTTCAATCACAGGAATAACTCCCTCAATTGTCTCTGCTTTCATTTTATACTGAGGAATATTTGGAAATTCTATTCCCTGCTTTAAAGTAATTTTGACTGGATCGACATGTTTCATCAGACCCATCTCATTTCCAGTCAAATCCCAAATTTCAGCTTTTACTGTTTCTTTGAGCTCTTCTGGTAAATTATCCTTTTCAAATGTAGGAAATAAATTCGTTTCTTCTGTTTCTACCAACATCATAGTCATTCGATACAAACCATCTTCCTCCATTGTTTGCAATTCAACTCCCTCAGGAGAACAATATATTCTGCAATTCATTTTGCACAATATTTCCCTCCCCAACAAATTCACAGGACTGCTGTTACGAACCCCCAATCTGTGTTTGTCTTTAAAATTTCCAATTTCAACTGGTACTGGATCAGTTAGATCCGTTCTGATCTGTTGATTACTTACTCCAACTACTTGGATGGTTTCCCCAGAGAGAGGTAGGTTTTCAATTTCCACTGATCTAACAGTAGAACGGGTAGCACCAGTGTCCACTAAGAAAGTGATGTCTACATCATTAACTTTCCCATTTACAAATGGACCAGACTGGTCAACCTCAAGAGTGGCTCCAATAACACACTCTTCCCCCTCTCTCGGGCACCGTCAGAAGTAATCATCAGAATCACTTTCTTGTTGCTCGGTTAACAAAAACTGTCCTGAAGCATTTTGCACAATTTGCCTTTGGGTTCTTATAACCTGATCATCTCCTTGAAATCCCACACTTGGATTATATTTTTGACTTCCCCCACAATTAGGGAAAGGAGGTTGCGGTATTTGATTTTGCTGGTGATTCAATTGGTTTTGCAGCTGTCGCTGAAGACTCAAATCATTTAAATTCTGTTGCAACTGTAGCTGTCGCTGCAGATCAACATCACTCTGCATCTGTGGATTTAACAATGGATTTTTTAAATTTCTAGGTGGTTTCTTACACTCGTCTCTCCAATGTCCAATTTCTCCACAATTGAAACAAGGTAATTTCTGTTTTAATTCTTCAACTTTAGGATTAAATTTTCTGTTAATATTAAATTTAAATTTTCCTTGACCTTGATTTGAATTTGAATAAAATTAGTATTTTTATTTCCAAGACTAGCAATCTGTTGCTCAGCCACTTTTACTTGAGCCCACATCGCTTTCTCCTTAAGCTTTTTCTGCTTCACTTCTAACTCATCACTGCAGTATTTAGCTTTTCTTAAAATGTCATCAACTGAAAGTGATTGCCAACCGACAATATTATTTCTGATCATTTCTCCAACCTCTGGTCTAAGACCATAAACAAATCTATAGATAAAATGGCTCATATCCTTTTCATCCAATTTCTCATAGCCACTATATTGTTTAAAAACTAACAGTAACCTCTCATAAAATGAGTGAACTGATTCTTTCGGTTCTTGATTAGTTCTATCTATTTTAACCCAGTCAACCTCTTTAGGCGGAATTTTTTGTTTTAACCAGTAAATTACTTTTTCATAAAAATCCATTACTATCGGAGCTGGAGCACCTGTTTCTTTAATTCCTTCAGGTTCCTATTTTGGCCAACTTTTAGAAATTTTACATTCTGTCCAAAGATCCGATGGGACAACAATGTCAAAGAATCCATCCAGATCAATCCACAGAACCTTTGAAACCTTTATAAACCTATCTACCTGACGGTACCACTCAACAGGTTTTTCTCTTAATCTGGGAAAGTCATTTCTAAACAATAGAATGTCTTGTCTTGACCAAGGGACATGAACATATCCTCCTCCTGCAATCTCTCTCATTGGAAACTGTTTTGACAATTTTTCTAATTTCTCATCTTCCTTCTTGTCCATTTCACTCTCCACTTACTCAACTCACCTAATTTTTTGATGTAAACAATTAACTCTTTTATATGCATTATCCTTCCCATTGAATTCAAATGCTCAATATCCTTTTCTGTAAAATCTAATCTATAATGTTTTCCAAAATTCTTTTGCCTGTTCAAATCAATTTCAAGTTCTGCTGCCAGTTCTTCTAATTGATCATATTTGTTTTTTGTTTTCCACTGAATACTCTTACAGATGAACAGGAGTTCATCATCACGATAAAATTTTAAAATGTCAGGACCAATTGTACCAATAATTAACTCCTCCAGATTAGCTTTTAATTGTGCAACATCAAGTTTGGAATTTTGTTTTCTAATTTCAGAAGTTTCAGCATCAGATTCTGTACCCATTGGTAATTTTGAAAAAGAACCTTCATTAAAAGTTAAATCAGGCATTCTAGTTTTGGCAGAATTAATTTCAGATAAATCTGAGTAAAACTTTTCAGCAACCTTTTGAATTTCAGCATTTAGAGGAATAGTTAAACCTGTTTTGCTAATTTCTTTTTGTTCAAAAACAGGCTGAACAGGACCAATCGTTACTGGAACTGTCACAGCTTCCATGCCTTTCGTTATTTGTTTAATTAATTTTTCTTTTGAACGTATATATTCAGAAGTATTTTCTATTTCCTCATCCTTAATTTCTCTTAATAAATTTTTAGGAGGTTCTCTATCCTTCGGAATTAACGACAAATGTCTACCTCCAATACAGACATCAGCATTTGTTCTGATTTCTGAATTTTCAGGAATTTCAAAACATTCAGAATTATTTGGATATAGTTTAGAAGATTCACTAATCTGAGGTGCACTCGGTGTAGTCTCTGTAGAAACCATCGGAGTAGACCATGATCGAGGAGGTCTCAAAGGCTCATTTCTTTTATTAGAAGTGAACATTTCTTCTAAAACTGCATCTTCAGTCTCACTTTCTACAGGAGCATTATTTTTCTTTTCAGTTCTTTTTTCACTAGGAGATCCTAAAACCATTTCTCTAATTAAATAAAGTCCATCACTCATGCTTCCCTGTCTCCACATTCGCATTCTGTCTTCATGTGTTTCTCTTCTATAGCTTGGTATTTTAGGAGGTCTTTTAATACCACTCGCTTCTCTTTGTAGTTGAAACATTTCATCCTCCCATTCAACTAAAGCTTCAAATTGAGTAGGTCTCGGCTTTGGTACAAGAGCATTCATCCTTTCTCTTAAATTTCTTAAAACTTTTACATTAAAAGAACCATCGTCCGGCCTAGTCAAAACACCATCATCTTTTGTGTAGTGTTTCCAAATATCAAACCACAAAACAGTATGATAACCATATTCACCTTCCATATACGCTGCAGGTGTTTTATATTTATGAAGTAATTTACCACCTCGCGTTTCTATTTTCTTGTCAGGTGAAATAAAAATTTTAAGTTTCTGAAACAACGTAGGCTTTTTCTCAACATGTTTAAAATGATAACTCATTTTTAAGAGTCAAATTCAATTGATAACATTGTTTTAAAATTATTTCCGGGATGTTCCGCTAAATTCAGCCAATCCGTGCGCGAAACACACCAACAAGCCAATCAGGATTAAGCTACGTCACCACTTTGCTCACCCAATAGAAATAGAGTTTTACTGAAGAGCCAATCAGCTCATCAGAAATTCAAGAGCCAATCAGAACACAGCTCGTGACGTATGTCACCCAATCACAGCGCGGCTCTGTGACGTTCACAGCAGCTGCGGTTTCTCGCGTCTCACTCTCAGCGCTCACTCCTCCTTCACAAAATCTTTTCACAGCGCCATATTGAGAACACCTTTTCGATAAAAATTTATTTTAACAATGACAAGAAAGACTCATCTGTCTGTTTCTCTAATAAGTGATAGAATTTCAATCACACAAGAATTCTATACGTGGAATAGACGACGCTATTCTCACAGAATACACATTTTCCAGTATAGTAATCTTTTTACTCTACCCTTCAAGCAAGTAATTAATGAAACTGTTTTCCCTCCAGAATGCACAACTAAGTGACTTATTTCGAAAGTTCAACTTGAACACAATTACAAAACAATTACGCACTTTCAAACGGAAAGACCCTAAAATCAAATACACATGAAATCCGTACAGGACTCTCACCTGTTTATAGATATCATGCACCGTTAATAAAATAAACGACGTTATCTGTACAGGACTCTCACCTGTTTATAGATATTAAGCATGTTATCCGTACAGGACTCTCACCTGTTTATAGATAATCATACACCGGCGTTAACTTACCCTTCACTCAAGCTCGAATATATACTATTACTCTTATCACAGTGAGTTTTAGAGCGGGCTCATTGTCCCTATTCTCATGCTGTTCAAATTTCTTAGATAATCCTCCCTATACAACATTCACACCTAGCCCTAACATGTGTTGCACGGCCACAACACTAGTGATACACGGCGATACCACTACACTGAAACAGATCAAATGTACTGTGTGACTACCTTCTCATCACACTATCTGTACCGGTACAACTCACATATAGCACGAAAAACAAACTCAACATGTGTTAAACATCCATCCTATATTTATACCATAATACATTGATTACCATAGCAACCATCAAAATCTGCTACCAGAAGAATTGATCCAGCGGCCTATAGAAAATATGTCATAAACTACGTTACCTAACTTCACCACACACTCTAAAAATCACCATTTAAAAACACGGACCCATCAACAAAACCTGACATATTTTGACCAACTGAATCATGTGGCCTAATTAAATTTATATATAACATATACATTTATATACATCCGCGGTAAATAAATGACATTATTTAAACAAATCCTAACTATTTAATTGGCCGCGATTGCATCTAGCTAATGATAACCTGCACTCCCGAAATGACAAGACCAGCTTGTTTTCAAAAGTAAGATTTTATTAGCTATTTATTTGAATTATAAGAATATAGTTTTATTTAAGCATTTTATTAGAATCGTTGTAAGCATATTTGTAAGCATCATATAGATTTCAGATTATTTGCAAAGAATTATAAGTTTAGCATTTTCTCAAAACCTAAGTCCCCAAATTAGCTAAATAAATGGAAATAAAGTAAAGTCTTTAGAGTATCTTACGTGCTCCAAGTAAAGTCCGACAGCACGACACCCTCATCCAAAGGTTAGAAAGCAGCAGCGTGACCCATCCACGGGGCATGGATCTTTATACCTTTCTGCGCTAAGCTAATCTAAGTAAAAGTAAAACTTTCTGCAAAAGTCGATGTCCCATTGGTTCATGAGTGACAAGTGACATGTCACCCCATTATTTCAAAACATCAGATCCATCACTTTCTTAGACTCCATTGTCTCTACTGTACGTGCTCCGAGGCTTCCTTTGCTTGCAACAATTTTGTAATAGTTTTTCACTGGTTTCATTTCACTTCCTCGGATGCCAAGTTATCAAATGTTCCTTCTGCCGGTTCCTGACCTTGGCCACGTCCGACCAGAATAATGTCAGAGCCTCATCGTAGTTCAACAAATGTTACTTCGATGGAAAACTTTAGAAAGGACATCTCAGACTCCGTGCAGAAATTAAATTCATCATTTTAGTAAACTCGAGTGAACTAGGCCCAAAGCAGTCAATTTAATTTCTCTAATGTATAAACAAACACAAGAAAATAATTAATGAAAGAAATATTATTCATTCTGTTTCCACCCTCTGTTTGCTAATTATTTAACCCGCCCATTAGTCTAATGTTACCTAGCACAAAGCAAACAAATAAAGCAGCATTTTATATCTACCAGTCTTCATAAAATCCACGAAATCCTTAATGCACCTATAGAGAGTAGAATGACATCACATAGACAAGGAAAGCAAAATAAGCATATGCCACTTTTTAAATTCAGCTGCAGTTAGTTATGACATGACAAAACGACAAAATTAATTTATTATTTTTGCACGAACAAAAAGATGCAACAGTAATGCACATTTATGAGCACATGTGTTAGTGTTCCCGCGTGTAAAAGTTTAATCTAAGTTGATTTAGTACAAATACATCACAAATCATTAATAGGATTATTTTATTTTATGGAAGTATGACTTCACGAGTTGGAATAAAAAGTTATTCTCTATCTCGCTCCATCAATGTATATACTGTAATAGAATACGGAGGTAGGGTGGAATGTGGATTGCGTGATGATGGACAGTAGAATTGTATGACGAGTGGATGGAATCTCAGGGGGACAGTTGATGAGACACACAAGGTACTTATTTTTTTTTTTATTTGTATTTATATTCTTGTATAGCGCCTGAATCAAACCCCGAAGTGATATCTCTGCGCTTGCGCTCCTATCAGATAGACTCAATCATGAGCATATGCTGTTAGCAAGTGTTTCTTAAGACTTAGTAGATGTTGTACCTGTTTCGTACCTGCCTGCTCCTTATATGAATAAACCTTAGTAACAACTGAACCAGCGTGACGGATTTATTCACAACAGCTGGGTGTCATAGGCATATCATACCAACGTGAGCCCAGAGGATTTTGGTTGAAGGTAGATTCTGAATAATGTAGGTCTCAATAGAGAGCCCTGGGAGATGCCGTGGTGTAAAAAGTGATGTTGGTAGCCGAAAGGTGGAGATGACCTGGAATGAACGCTCAGACAGAAAAGAGACAAACCGCAACAGTACAAACCCATGTATGCCAATGTCCTGTAAACACTGGAGTAAGATTTTATATGACACTATATCAAATGCGACGCTCAGGTTGAGCAGAATCAGGGGTGAAGATCGATCTTTATCCAGAGAAAAGTTTCACTGTTACCACAAGAAGTGCAGAATCAGAACTGTGTGCAGGCTTGAAGTTGTTTTGAGATACATCCAAAATGTGATTTTCTTCCCACAACTTGGTATGGGTGTTGTTGACGTGTCTCTCCGTTACCTTCGCTAGGAAATGGAGCATACATTTCCAGGCTTCGTGGTAGCCAAAGAAGGTATTTTCAGGCGGGGTATGACTTAGGCATGATAGGGAGAGATTGATATAGTTTCTAAACAGGGAGGGAGGAGAAAGTGCTGAAGTTAAAGAAGAGATCAGGTCTGATGGGGCCTTTGGGAGAGCTGGATTTCACTTAGCTGTAGAGGGCTTGCAGAGAAGGGGAGCACAGGGAAGGCAATGAGTTCAGCAACGCTGTAGGATTGCTGTCCGCTGGCAGGACAGTGCAATCCAATCACACATTTGAAGCATTGAAGCGAAAGTGTGAGTAAATATCCTCTATCTTGCCAATAAAATAGTCTGCTAACTTATTGTAGTGTGCACTGAAGGCTTCTAAAGGTTTTGCTGATAGCACTAGTTTTGTTAGACTGTTCACTAGTCTAAAGATTTCTTTGGCAAGATAACTGCTGATGACGATTTTATTAGAGAAGTATTCGGCCCTAGACTTCATGATCAGTTTATGGCACGCTTTAATTGCGTATCTCTATTGAGTTTTTAATAAGGGCTCGTAGGGTTTCCTCCAGGAACGTTACAAGGCGTTTTGGCAGAGATAAGTGTCTTGTTAAACCAAGGGGCGGTATTCTTTTTCTTTAACAAAACTAGGGTAGCAGGGATGAAGACATGTAGTGCTGAGGTGAGCCACGATTGCAGTGATAATGGCATTGGCATCTGCATTGGGGGGGTCAACTGGGGGTGGCTAGGCTGAATAAATGACAAAGAACAAGAGAACAAATACTAGGCAAATAACTTCAAATGGACAGGTGCTACAGTGGTCACATTACGTATTAGCAAGGTCCCACGTGCAACTATAAATGGCCAAAAGAATACTTAGTGGAAATTAATTGAAAGTACCTTTGCAGTGAAGCGTTCCATTCCCCCAAAAATGACAAATCTGCAATTTTTAAATTTCTGTTTGAATAGAAGTGCTTGTAAATGTATTTCTCCAAGCAGTCGATCGCGAGCCACACCCTGTCAGTAGCTCACAACCCTGACATCCACTTTAGTGCCCTATCATCATCATCATGTTGTTCATTTCTAGTTCTTTTTATGCCTCTTGCCCAGGCTTGCCTGCCTTCACACAAACCAGGTGCTCACTTTAGCTATTGAGCTTAGCTGGTGGTGCAGGACGAAGCAGGTAATGTTGGCACAAACAGTGGGGAGCCGCTGCACCTGCCTGGCACTGCGATTTGATCCTGCATGGCTTGTGTGGCTGGAGTGCCAGCCATAAAAGCCTGTTTCTATCACCGCACAACAGTGTAGGATGAGCGGCGTTGTCCACTTCCGGCACAACCAAACCGGCATAAGGTTTGTGGCCCGAGAAACTTCATGTAAAAGACAAAAAGATGGCTGTGAGTAACTTTATTTGGGGCATCTGAAATGCGAGAGGTACTTCCATTTATATATTTTTTTAAATAATTCGAAATGCTGTTTTGATTTAATTATTAAATTAAATCATTGTTTCACATAGATGTTTTATTTTTAAATAAATAAAGTACCTTGCACGTTGTTCCTGCTTACAAACCGGAGTCAGGAACATCATTTTTCATTTCTTTTTATTAAATTTTAAAGAAATAATGGCAAATATGTAAAATAAAGTTCCTGGCTTCAGTGTGTGCCCAGGAACTTGCAAGAGGTGCTTCATTATTATTTTGTTTTTTCAAAGATCCCTGTAAAACGCTGCTTTAATTTAATGAAATAATGGGGCACATTAAAATGAAGTGACAAGTTTATGGCACAATGAACATAAGGCTTAACACTTCACTTTAAATGTATCCCATTAAAAAAAGTCCTCACCCCTGCAGTGCCCATATTGTTCGGTTGTAAATGAGGCCAATGAACTCACAGGGATAGCAGTCATGTACCAAGGTTAGGTGCATAACCTCTTCTTCGAACAAGCACAGATACATAGTGACACAAAATTCATACAAAAATATGATGGAACCTTTTAAAAAATCATTGTTTATTTCTCCAACATGTGGGAGCATTTCATCAGATTATATCACTGCTTCAGAGGCATTTTTAGAAGTGAAGGTTTTCAAACATTGAACAATCAAGATCTTTGCTTTTGCTAGGACAGGGTGAGTGGCTACCTGGTCTGAGCTGGAAAACGCCAGTGTTTCTCCTCAACAGAGCTGTATTTGCAACAAAGTAAATAACAATAAATCAAACAATTTTCTAGGGAGAGAATGCTATGCACACCAGCAACAGATCACCAACCTCAGCAATGCTTATTGTACTCTACACACCAAATAGAAGAGAACAGCATAGCATACATTGTGGTGGGACTCCCACTCCGGAGTGGATGATGGAACTCCTCCCCTCTCAATTTCTTTTCTAGGTTACCAGTGCAGTTTCTTGGCTCATGAACAAGCTATTTGTGTAACTACTGTGTTATTCTCGAATCCTGGAAGAATCCACAACACTTTTAACCCAGGCATATTCCACAAGAACGATGAAAACCTGACATATGCCCATCAATGACAAAACTAATGTTCTTTTATGGAGTTATTTCCCCCAGCTTTGCTTTGGATCTGGAATACACAGTAGACGATCCAGGTCCAATGGAGAGTCTACAGAGAACCCCTTTAAAAAGCCAGCCAGCCAGATTGATTAATTTTTGCCAGCACTGTATAGAATACTGTATTGAGCCTGATTGGCAATGGACTGCTTGACCAGCTGCCAGACTCGGAGGACGGTATGCTGGAGCTTCAGGCCAGCGTGTCAAAGAGCTACACCAAAGTTACCCCACATGGACTGTGGCCACCTTTGGAGCTGTGTGATGCTGTTACTATAGGGCATGAATCAAACTAGAGCTCTGCCAAGGCCCTTGTGTTTTACTGTAAGGAGTAGTTTCTGTCCTGTAACTCCAGTTCTGTAGTAGGGGTATCTCTGTTATAGTCATAATCTAGTGAATAGTCCCGCCCATGTGCGTGGACCCCGGCAATCAAAAATAATCTCTTAAGTTGTCAAAAAATTGCAGAACTGCAAAGACACTTAAGAGAAACTTTAAAGACAAATAATGCAGCCTATATCCACAGGCTACACTGTCCAGTACTTCAACTAGAAATTCCACCAAAAATCCACAAACAGCAAAGCCTGTCCAGATTTCCCTTGCTTTTACTGCAAAAACCCCTCAGAAATGATAGAGAGGAAGGCCTGGACAGACAAGCCCCATAGGCTGCCATTATGTGGCTTAAACAGGATACTGTGCCTTTAAGGAAACCCTCTAGAACCTTCTCTCAGTATCCCAGAATGCATAGCAGGTCCCACTGACTTCAGTTCTTTTTGAAGGCGTAAAAACGCCAGACCTGTAGCATTACTTACATGAACAATTCTCCACCGGGGAGGAGGGCGGGCGCTTATGACTATAACAGAGATACCCCTACTACAGAACTGGAGTTACAGGACAGAAACTACTCCTTCTGTAGTAGGGGATCTCTGTGTATAGTCATAATCTAGTGAATAGAATGGCAAGCCCATCCCCACACCAAAGCGGCGGTGGAGAAAGAACATAACGCCACTACTGTGCGAACAAATTCCGCAGCGAAGCCTGCCCAACCTGAGCGTCTGCCCTGGCATCAGAGTCCAGGCAGTAATGCTTAGCAAAGGTATGAACCGACTTCCAAGTGGCGGCCTTGCAGATTTCTGCAATCGGCACATTACGGAGCAAGGCTGTCGTGGCAGCTTTGCCCCTGGTGGAATGAGCCTTAGGCTTACCTCCTAAGGTCTTATTAGCTTTTTGGTAACACAATTGAATGCAGGACACAATCCACCTAGAAATGGACTGCTTAGAGGTAGCAAGACCCGTCCTGACTGATCGATAATTGACAAACAATTGGTCTGACCTACGAATATCTTTGGTCTTATCCAGATAAAATTTCAACACCCTCCTAACATCCAGGGAGTGCAAAGATCGTTCCGCCGGAGAGGAAGGATTCTGAAAAAACGTAGGTAAAGTTATGGTCTGGTTGACATGAAAATCAGAAATAACCTTGGGAAGAAATTTAGGGTGAGTACGCATCACAACCTTAGCAGCATGAAATACAGTATAAGGTTCAGTACAACACAACGCCTGAATTTCACTCACCCTGCGGGCCGATGTAATGGCCACGAGGAACGCCGCCTTCCAGGACAGGTGCTGCAACGAAGCCTTGTGAATGGGTTCAAAAGGCTCCTTCATCAATCTGGACAGCACCACATTCAATTCCCATGAAGGCGAGGGAAGCCTGACAGGAGGGAACACCTTCTTCAATCCTTCCAGAAAGTCTTTGATCACAGGGATCTGGAAAAAAGAAGTCTGTGAAGGGCATTTCCTGTAGGCAGTCAATGCAGCAAGATGAACCCTAATGGAATGAACATTAAGGCCAGACTGCGCCAAATGTAAAAGGTAAGGAAGGATGACATCTTCCTTGCAGGTCGTAGGGTCATAGTTCCTAGACTGGCACCAGATACAAAACCTCTTCCACTTGTAAGCATATGAAGTCCTAGTGGAAGGTCTCTTATACTCCTTCAGTATGTTCATGCAATCTTCGGGCAGATTCAGATGTCCATATTGCACTATCTCAGGAGCCATGCCGCCAAACTCAAAGACGAGAGGCTGGGGTGTAACATCCGCCCCCCGAACTTCGTGAGAAGGTCCGGCCTGCACGGCAACCGAATGTGGGGAAGGAGAGATCGGTGAAGCAGGTCCGTGAACCACCACTGCCTGGGCCACTCCGGGGCAATGAGAATCATCCGAGCCCTGGACCGGGCCAGCTTGATGAGTACCGCCGGAATCAGGGGAATGGGTGGAAAAGCGTACAGAAAGCTGTTCGACCAGCTGATCCATAGCGCATTCCCCAGCGACCCCGGCTGGTAGTACCTGGAGGCGAAGTCTCGGCATTTGCTGTTTTCGGCGGTGGCGAACAGATCTACGTCTGGAGTTCCCCACCTTGCGAAGACTTCTCCCAGTACTTCGTCGTTTATGACCCATTCGTGGTTTTCCTGAATCAGCCTGCTCAGGGCGTCCGCCTGAACATTCTGCACACCTGGCAGATGGGTAGCCGTTATCGTCAGTCCTCTGGCCAGGAGCCAGTGCCAGATCGCCTGCGCCTCCTGTGACAGAGTGCGAGATCTCGAGCCCGCCTGCTTGTTGAGGTAGTACATTGTGGTAGTGTTGTCCGTTTGCACAAGCAGGGAGCTGGTCTGGAAGGACGGAAGAAAGGCCTTCAGTGCCAAGTGAACAGCTCTGAGTTCCAGGAAGTTGATGTGATAAGTGGCCTCCACCGGAGACCACGTTCCCTGAATCTGCAGAGTCCCGGAGTGCGCTCCCCATCCCAGGAGAGAAGCATCCGTCACGACAGTCTGCGTGGGAATGTCCTTGTGAAAAGGAACCCCTCTGAGGAGATTCTCCGCCGAACACCACCACTTCAGAGACTGAAGAGCATGCAGAGAGAGTCGTATCCTGTCGTCCCAGGATCCTTTCCTCTGATCCCACTGGTCCTCCAAGCACTCCTGCAGCGGTCTCATGTGCAGGCGTGCGTGCGTGCGGCGTCAGGAAGATACAAGAGGCCATCGAACCCAGTAGAGAAGACACCGTCCTCACTGTTGTAGATGGAGTCGACATAAGAGCCTGAGCCTTCCGAAGGAGAGATAATCGTCGCTCTTCCGAAGGAGACACGCTTGCTGACAGCGTATCGATGGAGGCTCCCAAGTACTGTATGCATTGGACCGGAGTCGGGACCGACTTGGCCATGTTGATGTGCAACCCCAGCTTGTCCAAGAGAACGCACGTCTTCTGGAAGTGTGCTCGCGCTTCCGAGAAGGAGGATGCCTTGATCAACCAATCGTCCAGGTACGGGTAGACAAACACCTTGTTCTTCCGCAGGTGCGCTGCCACCACCGCCATGCACTTCGAGAATGTTCTCGGCGCAGACTTCAGCCCGAATGGGAGTACTGTGTATTGATAATGATTGGTGCCGACTTGGAACCGCAGGAACTTCCTGTGTTTGCGTGCAATGGGCACATGGAAGTATGCATCCTGTAGGTCTAAGGCACAGAGCCAGTCCCCCTGTTGCAACTGAGGATAAATCTGATGCAACGACAGCATGCGAAACTTTTCCCTGCGAATCCACTTGTTTGCCTGTCGCAAGTCCAGAATGGGCCTGAACTCGTTCTTGTCCTTCTTGCGAACCAGGAAGAACCGGGAGTACAGGCCTCTTCCTCTCTGGGACAGAGGCACGTCTTCTATCGCCCTTTTCCTTAACAGGGTATCGGCCTCCACCTGGAGCTCTAGCAGCTGAAACCGCGAGCTGACCGGAGGAATCGATGGAGGCGGGCTGGTGAACCGAAGACTGTATCCATTGCAAACAATATTCAGCACCCACTTGTCCTGAGTAATTTTTCTCCACTCTGCCAGAAAAAATTGGATGCTTCCCCCTACCGGAGCGGGTAACGGATCCGGGGGAAGTAAGTTCCTAGGGCCTAGACCCAGCCTGGCCCTTGGGCGCCGGAGCCGACTGTTGGCCTCCCCTGCCCCTCTGGCGCTTCTGGAACGGCTTACGGAACTGCTGTTGCTGTTGCGAATGTCCCGAAGCCTGG
Organism: Lissotriton helveticus; assembly: GCF_964261635.1. NCBI lineage: Eukaryota > Metazoa > Chordata > Amphibia > Caudata > Salamandridae > Lissotriton > Lissotriton helveticus. Next base: position 1,848,022,939 of record NC_136065.1, on the reverse strand, counting down.
CCACGTCCACGGCTTTGCCCACCGGACCGCCGTTGGAAAGGGCGGTACGGCTTCTTCGTCTCCTTAGGCTTCTCGAGGCCCACCGCCGTGAGCGTCTCGGCCTCCGCCTTCATGCGGGCCATCTCGTCGTCCGCATGCTGCCCAAAAAGAGACTTGCCGGAGAACGGCAGGTTGGCCACCCTCTGCTGTGTGTCCGGTTTCAGGGACGTAAGACGGAGCCAGGCGTGACGTCTCTGGTTGATCCCATGGCAAAACCCATGAGCAGCCAACAGGGAAGAGTCCGCTGCCGCACTGATGATCTGGTTGGCCACCAGCATCCCTTCACTCAGCACTTCCTGAAAATCCTCACGCTGTTCACGAAGCAAGTGCTCCGCAAAACGCTCAAGGGAGTCCCAGAGGGCGCGGGCGTACCGACCCAACAGCGCCGTGGCACTCGCAGCCTTCATGGAGGTGGCGGCTGTTCCACAGACCTTTCTCCCTGCCGAATCCATCCACCTGGACTCCTTATCCGGGGGGACCGTGGATGACGGAGCGGAGGCATGCTGTTTGCGCGCCGCCGTCACAATGACTGAGTCCGGAGGGGGTTCCGCTCTCAGAAAAGCCGGATCCGAATCCGGGGCCCGGTACTTCCTCAACAACCTAGATGGCGCCGCCTTTGTCACCGCGGGGGTGAGGAAAAGGTCCATAGCTGGTTCCTCCAGGCCCGGTACCAGAGGCAGGAGAGGGCGAGACGAGTGTTTTTGGTGCAATGTCTCAAAGATCACTGACGTCTTCGGTGTGGGCACCGTCAGGGGTATGCCCAGCTTCGCAGCGCCCCTCAAGAGGACATCCTGGAACGCCACCAGGTCATCAAATGGGGACACCCTCGTATCCGGTGATCCCGACAGGGTAGGAGAACGCTCCCTGGAGCCAGAGGATCCCGTGCGGGAACGAGACCCGCGCCTCCTATGGCGGCGTCTCGACCGCGTGGACGATCTGTGTCGCGACCTGTCCCGCCTCCCAGAGCGAGAGCGAGACCTGCCAGTCCGTGGCCTCCCCACCGGTTTCCGTGGTGGGGTCCCCCTCGGAGCCTCCTTGGGTGCAGGTTTAGGGGTCCCCTTAGGAGGTACAGGCAAAAACGGCAGCGAAGTGGACCTCGGCGGAGGAACCTTCGGCTGCGGTGCCGGCCCACGCGGAGGGACCGGTGGCGGCGGGTCGTCCGCTGGAAGTGGAGGCAGTGTAGGAGGATCCTCTTTAGGCAGAGGAGGAGGAGGAGTGACCGCCTTAGGAACAGGTGTATGCGTCGACCGAGGCCGAGAAGGAGTGTACACCGTAGAGTACACCGTGCTCTGTGACCCTTTAGGCGAAGAGGGCTGAGAGCCCGCCCCTTCAGCCGGAGATCGCTTCCTCTTGCGTCCCCCACTGGAAGCAGTGTGACTCCTGGGACTAGAATCCCTCTTGCGACGCTTTGGAGAGCCTGACCGACTCCCAGACGTCGACCTCCGTCTGCTCAACGTCGAGCGTCGCTTTTCCGGCGTCGAAGGACGTTTCCTTGACTCCGGCGTCGAACGCTGCCTCCGCGACGTCGACCTCTTCTTCCTCGACGTCGAACGCCGATCCCTCGACGTCGAACGCCGATCCCTCGACGTCGACCTCTTCCTCCGCGACGTCGCACGCCTCCGCGACGTCGAACGGTCCTTCCTCGACGACGAGCGTCGCCGCCGTCGTCTGGATGCTCTCGACGTCGAGGATCCCCTCGACGTCGACCGGCGGTGTCACCTCGACGGCGAGCGCCGATGCCTGCTCCGTCCATGACGTCGGTATGAAGCCCTCGACGTCGACGACGAAGACGGCGTCGACGGCGGCTTCGTCCGCGGTGGCTTCGACGTCGAGTCGCCCCGATGTCTCGACCCGGAGCCCCGGGGAGAAGGGGAGCACACCGCCGTCATCCCTCTCGACGTCGTCGTCGACGCTATCGACGTCGACGGACACCGGGATCGCTTGCTGGGCTTCCTGCCTCTGGGGAGCCCCCCAGAGGCCTCAGCAGAGGCAGAGGGAACCTTCCCTGACTGCCCAGACCCACCTGCAGCCTGCAGACGCCTCTCCTCAAGGCCAGACAGCCTGATCTTCGCCCTTTCCTTCAGAGTGCGAGTTGTAAACTGCTGGCAGATGACACACTCCTCAGGGACATGATCTTCAGGGAGGCAGACAATGCAGACATCATGTGGATCACCTCTGGCCTTCTTCCTCTCACATGCTGGACACTTCACAAAGAGTCCAGGCATTTTAGAGCCCTAAAACACCTGAAGCAGCACACAGAAGAGAAGAGAAAACCAAGAGAGTAACTGCAACACTTTTTAGAATACAAAAGTGCCAAAACATGCAATAAACCCTTGAAACAAGGGAGAGCTCAATGCCAGGGTCCTGTAAGCAGGAGCCGGAAAAAAGAACTGAAGTCAGTGGGACCTGCTATGCATTCTGGGATACTGGGAGAAGGTTCTAGAGGGTTTCCTTAAAGGCACAGTATCCTGTTTAAGCCACATAATGGCAGCCTATGGGGCTTGTCTGTCCAGGCCTTCCTCTCTATCATTTCTGAGGGTTTTTTGCAGTAAAAGCAAGGGAAATCTGGACAGGCTTTGCGGTTTGTGGATTTTTGGTGGAATTTCTAGTTGAAGTACTGGACAGTGTAGCCTGTGGATATAGGCTGCATTATTTGTCTTTAAAGTTTCTCTTAAGTGTCTTTGCAGTTCTGCAATTTTTTGACAACTTAAGAGATTATTTTTGATTGCCGGGGTCCACGCACATGGGCGGGACTATTCACTAGATTATGACTATACACAGAGATCCCCTACTACAGAATTTTTGTTCCTGCACGGAGGCGGTCCTGAGCAGCCACAGAGATAAGCAGTTGGCCGATGCCGTTGGGAGCCGTCTCACCAGGAGCCTTGCAGCATCCCACTAGCCTTTGTCCATATAAAGCTATTCCTAGTCTTTGGTCTGGGTATCGAAAGAGCATTCCTTCACAGAGGTCCTACAACCTGCCAGCCTTTGTGTCCCTACTTCCGAGCTTGTGCATTGAAGCCCGAGGTCTATTTGTGAGTATTTATACAAATGTGCTTGGATTACAATATCCTGCTGGGGGATAGACTTCCGACTTCCCTCTCACTTCACTACCAATTAGGACTTACTTAGAATCCTGGATGACTGATCCAGTATAGTGATCCCTAGCTTGTACCTTCTTTGTTCCAGTTCTTGCATTATTTTGGGCACGGGAGTAGGGCCTCCCTTTTGTTTCTTATTATTAAAAAGCATACAGGGACTGTGGCACTTTTGGAATATTTGTATGGAGTGGGGGCTATTCCGTGTGTAACTGACTATAACACTGAGGAAGGTTTACTACTCTAGCCTTTTGGTATGTTAAGCATCTTTAACAATGCTTTATATTCGAGCTGCAGAACCACCGTTCCCCAAAAAGTATTTTCAGCCTCATTCACAGAATGCTGCTAAAAGCCTACTGAGCAGCTAAGAATAGCAACCACTACTATTACCTCGTTTCTGAAAACTCTCTTGATCTGCTGTTTCTCGCTGAAAACAGTGTGCCCAGAATTGCTTGGAAATCGTGTATTGTAATAAAACTGGCCATCACTTTTATGAATGATGGAAGCTCTGAAGTGTTATCTTGTTAGATCTCCCTACTATAGCCTTGTAGCTTGATGCCAATGGTTATAACAGTTGTTAAAGGCCCTGAGCCCGAGATATATAGCTGAGCCACAGGCAATGGCCCATAACGAGGAAAAGGGCCTTTAACAACTGGTATAGCCTGAGCCATAAGGGCTATAATGCTATTAGAACATTTCAGCCACTGAGGGTAGAATGTTCGAAATTAAAAAGGGAGAAACATGAAGACAAATATTGGACTGTTGGAGCTCTAGGCTTATAGAAACCATTATAAGACTGGAGTTACTCCACAGTCTTCAACGGAGTTCTCAATATTCCAATTAACATTGGTCTTGATTGGATCATTCCTTTTGTCAAAGGATCCAATCCTAAAGTGTTTTCAATACTCCCCTCGAATAAAGATTTGCTTTAGGTGGCCAGATCCCTCCACCCATATTATAAGATAACATTGGTCCCTTAGGGGAGGAAGTGTGAACCTCAACTTCCTTGGTAATGATTCATGAACTATTCAATGATTGGTTTCATAAAAGAAGAAACAATTTAATTCAATTATTAGCAAAAACAAAAGTAAAATGACTTGAAGCTTTTGAGGCAAAATGGTGCTCTGAATGACGCTTTGATAGTACAACGGGTGAGTATAAAGTGCTATACAGTATACATACACAAGATAGTGACTGATAACGATGCAAAGGTGTTTGATACACACTCTGGAACAGAGTGGTAAGCTCCAAACCATAATAAAAACAGTACACTGTTATTGTGTCAACATTTCAACCACAAACATGTATTTATACAGGGTAATCATCCAGACTAAGATGGGAAGCACCTAAAGGGTGGTACACCGGAGGCAGATGTCAGTGAAAACAAACGCGAAAAGGATCCACAACAGCAGTCGGATACACTTCGATAAGTAAATACATGAGTCTGGTTCTATCAAGAATCTTCATGTGTGAGTGGGCTCTTTACGGGTGGACATGCACAAATAGAAGCAAATCTCATCAGGCAGGCTCCAGTCTGGATAAACACTGTCAAAAGGTTGGTGTTGGAGGAGAAATTATTTCACAGGTACAGACTTTCCAAAAGAAAAAAAAAATCATGGTCCCCTGCTTACAATAACCACCGAAGATCAGTGTAGGGTGGGCGCTGAAACATGTGTCTCAATGGCCGGGCTGCCGCATATTTCAGCACCCTTTTGACAGTGTTTATCTGAAACGCCGACATAATAATAGTGTACTGCAAGTGTTTGTCATTTATTTTGTTCTTGCTAATAATTGAATAAAAAAAATTCTTCTTTTATTAAACCAATCATTGAATAGTTCATGAATTATTACCAAGTAAGTTGAGGTTCCACTTCTCCCCCAAGGGACCGTTGTCTACTTATATTATTTCATGTGAATGAAAGATTCAAGGGATTTGCACTACTCCTATCACGGAGGGCATGTTGCTGCATAATGTGGAAGGTGCATGTGAAGTTATAGAGAAAGCACTATCATATCAAGCAGTGTGGAGGACAGTAGCGCATGTGCACAGGGTGCAGAGATGGGCTTAGCGTACATATAGGAGGACCAGATATGCTCACCAACTGTAGCACAGAGAGTGGCTTATGCAGCTAAGAGGATGGGTGCTCAACACATTGGGTGTGGTATGTATGGCATTGAAGAGAAAGGGCTATGTGAAAGCAAGCATGCTGTGCCTGAAGTTCATGTGTACAGCTGGTCACTGAGCATAGCGAAGAGACCAGGAAATTGAAATTCGGATATATGCCCAGCGATTAACTGACATCTCAAAGGTACAGGGCTGTTGTCCTGGTCAGCTGTACCATGGCGCAACACAACAGGATCGCAGGCGATTGAAACAGTCTGGTCTTCAGACCTTCACAAGAGGCAAGCTGATCATGGAGGCAGAAAGGGAATCAAGTTTTGCTGTCTTGAGAAGCTTTGTTCCATTTCATTTCAAGATTTCAAATCAAGCACAGAGTTACGTCTGAGCGGATAGATTTGTGGTTTATTTTTGAAGAACGAAGGTCTATTCAATTCCATGAGAGAAGCAATGAAGCCCTCCTGGACGCAGAAACGCGGCTCAGGGCTTAGAAACAGACTAGACCCATTGTTGTCAAATTAACTCGACTCAAGAGTTTAGTACTCTTGTGAGACTCTGCGGTGTACATCTCAGGGCACTAGGGTAGATGGCTTTGCCACAATGTAGAAGAGAGAGCACCAGGGCAAGAGTCCTCTGTACCCAATAGGCAAACGCCAGGAATATTACAATTCTCCTTAGAGTTTCCAGAAATCAGTGCTGATTGGACATCAAAGGCCACTGCGATTCTTAGGCTTTTCTTTGAGGTTACAGGTTTGTTAGGACTGTCCCTCTTCAAAAGCTATTAAGCGGGGAATTCATAAATAAAAACAAAAACAAGCAATAACAAAGCCAATAGGTCTTAGTTCTATTTTGCTAACGGCATGTGAACACATGCTCACACAGGACTGGCAAGCTGAAGTGGGGTTTTTGTTAAAGAAAACCTATTTCAACATGGCAACGGATGAGCACCCAAGCTTTGTGAAGTATAGCAACAAAGTTTAATTTATGGTTCTAACATGATAGATGCCCATGTTAGAACGGCAAATTAAAAAGTGGAAAAAGAAACACACAAAGCACCTATAGCACTTTTCAGCTGCCAAGTCCTAATAAAGTAAATTAATAAATATTGTAACATAGGAAGCGGGAATGGCAGCAAGGGGGCAGGGGTGTTACGCAGAGAAAAAAAGCAAGGAAGGAGAGGAAACATGCACTACATCTGGCATTGGCTACCATTCGTTTTTCTTGGTCAATGCTTCTTTTATCTTGTCAAGGTTTTTGCAAACCTTTGTTGGGAAGACTCTGGGGCCCTGATCAATAAAAAAAGATAGCTAAAATCCAAAATATTTTTGGGAAAAAAATAGCACCGTACTTTATTATAGCGGGACCCTTCCACTTGAGGGAACCCCTGTGTGTGCAGATATTCTCTTGCCACTCACAGCGAAGTTTGACAACGGATAACTGGGCAGAACCACTTATGTGCTGTATTGGGTGGAAGAAAAATCTGTATAACACTAAAACAGACCAATGGATGAAGAGGGCTGGCTGAAAGTCCCAATACATATATGGTTAGTAAAATCAAATAAGATCTTGGCTGACGTCAGACCTAAATAGAGCACATGCTGCATTCTATACCATGCAGTGGAAGGCTACAACTAATGCGATGTGAACGCAGAGATTAAAATGCCTCAAGATGGACAAACACAACAATTGGGGGTGGAGAAGATTCTATTGAATTCACAGCAGTAACATGAGACAAACAACGCCATCAAAGCAAGAGGCTGACCTAAAGTATACCCCAAGTATATGTTTTATTTATTGGAAGGAACAGATCTGCCAAGACAAATAAAGTAGCCTATTGCGGGGGGACCTAAAAAGTGCTAATGTTTTTTTAACTACTGAACCCAGATGGTGAACAGTTCATAAGATCTTTGTGAGGTTTTCGGTTTGGTTCACATTAATACTTCAAGTATAACTTACCTTAGTATAATCATGCCCCTAAGCACTTCCAAATTTAGCTATGCAAAGGTGAATAGTCAGATCCATTGCTGTGAGTTGGCAGTGAACTCAAATGTGGCAGAAGCTTAAATTGGCAAAATAAATAGTAGAAGCACATGGTGTTGGCAGTTCAGGACCTAGTTCCGTAACACGTAAATTTCCTGGATCTAATACATACAAAAGATCACGAGCCACAGTGCACTGTTGATAGATGCGCCACAATTCGAGATTTGATAATGTAGTGCACAGACAAATCAGGGGCTCTGCTTTCACGATTTGAAATTGCTGGGGCATCAAGAGTTGTAACAAATAGCCTGATTAGGTTATATTATAGGGCAGCTGAAAAATGCATCACCGCTAGTGGGGTTAGAAAGCATCAGGATGACCAGCCAGCAAACGTGTATGTCGCACAGCCCCAAAGGCATGCCACTGGGGTGGAACGAATGGCAGGGCGCACTCACCCACAATGCTAGATCACTTGGCTGCATTGAGATCGCACAGCAGTAGCAGGAATACTACTGCCAATAATACTTTGAAAGCTCTGTTCCACACAATCCTGTCTCTGGCTAGCTCCATTTGCTGAAGAGCTTGCTCATGACAAGTTTTAGACCTCATTCAGGCTTTCACAGAGCTGTGCGTGGTACCAACTACGATGTTCTGCTAAGTGGGATTCATAATGTTCGAAAGCCACAGGTGTATGGTTTTACTGTATAGATGGCTCAGCCTTCCTCCCCCCCCAGCCACCTCTTGCTTCTTCTTATAATCTGGACTATGTCTATTTGTATCTGTTGGACTTGGCCCTTTTGGCAGGTTCACCCCTAAACTTTTTGCTTTTAAATGTGACCTGATGTTAGTTGTTTTTGGCTTCTGCGCACTTTAACATTGTGTCCCACTGTAAAGTGCGTGCGCAATCTGAGTGCGTGTGGTGAGATTGGCCTGCCCTCCATAGGAATGCATTGGGAATATGTGTCCATGGTAATTCCTGCAGTGAGAGGAATGGAGGGGCGAGTTTTGTATGTGCGAACTCGTGAGAATAAATGCTGCGCCATGGTGTGCGCAGATTTATTGGGTCTAGTGGAGAAGTGCCACTTTTAGAAGTTGGCCTTTCTGTGTGCAGTAAATGTGAATTGCCTGTACAGCTTGGGAATGGCAGGGGCTGGCTGGTGTGCTTGGCTCCAAGAGCCAGGATGGGTCTGCCCGGTGGTGAATAGGGAGATCTGCATGTAGATGGGAGGGAGGAGTTGCACCTGGGACCTGATTAGGGCTGTGCCTTCCCTACACAATCCTGGCTCTGCCCCCTGTGGTGCGTCTGATGTCCCTGGCCCATGCTGTGAATAGAAGCGGAGCTGAGCAAAACAAAGTGCTCAAGTGCTCACAAACCAGTTGCATCTGGTTTTCCCTAAACCCTCTGCTAGGTGACAAAGGAAATGTGTGTATAAGAAGGGGCTGTGACCCCAGGTAAAATGTTCTCTCTGTGTTCCTGACTTGAGGGGGGCCTGCTGCTGCTGGGCACCAGATGGTACCGCCACTGGGGACTACCTCCCTGCAGGAGGGCCCAGCCTTAGCCCCCTTTATTCTAAAATACTTACTTTAGCACCTGGCAGCGCTTTATTTTCTGCAGTGGGGAAAAGAAGAGCTTTATTTATTCCTGGACATAGCGCTGGATTTATGCCCTGGTGAGCGCTCTGTCTCTGCCCTGCTGGATTGGGCCGCATCGGTACCTTCATAGCAGGTGCCTACCCCGCATTGTGTGCCGCCAGGGACCTTGCGCTTTTGATATCCCTAGCGGGTGCCCACCCCGCCAGGGACTTTGTGCCATTCTTATACCCCTAGCAGGTTCCCACCACGCCAGGGACTTTGTATTTAAACGGGTGCCTACCCCGCATCACCACCGCTGGCCCGGGAGTCTCCCCCTTGTAGTCTCGCAGCTCCCCTGACATCAGGCGCCCGCCGCGCTGGGATTGGTCCCAACTGCGGGCATTGCCTGCCAACAGAGGGGCTCGACCGGCGGAAACCACTCGGAGCGGAGGAGGCGCTGGACGAATCGGCCTCAGTGCTCCTCCTGTATGCCGCCATTTCTTCTCCCGGCGATCCGACCAGCAAAGGAAAGAGGCTGCTGCTGACCGGCGGGCTCCGTGGGTGCAAGATTGTCGCCGAGTAGGGCAGAGTGACCCTGCCTAACTCCTGAGCGGGCCCGCCGTTGCGGGCCGCTCCAATGTTGGGAGACCTCTTTTCCTCCTGCAATTTGAGAGTCCCCCGAGTGGGGCTCCCCCGTTCTCTTTATTCTTGTGGGGGCATCATTATTTTCCGAGCCCCGTGTGGCTCCAACGAGGCCCCAGTCGTTGTAGGGCCCCCGTGGGGGTCCAGGGCTGCCTCGGCTCAGTTGCCCCGCTGGATAGTGGGCAATTGCAACACTTGCGAGCTAGTTCTTTTTCAGCCCCAGGGAGGCCCAAAGGCCAATCCGTGCCAGGGCCCATTTTCCCCTGATCCCAGCTGCCCTGCGAGAGTACAGGCAGCTGCAACGTTTGGCGCATGTTGGCACAAAAGGGCACAAGGGGTGCCACTGCCCCTCTTTTGTGATTACACTGCTGCCCAGCAATTAGTGGGCAGCTGCCACGTTTAGGCTTGTTCTTTTGCTTTATTGCTTTTGCTGCAGGCGCAGCCAGCCCTGAGTTTTGGGACGAAGGGCATTTGAGCCCCATGGAAGGCCAGTTGGCCTGGGGTCAGTACCTACTGTGATTCTAGCGCAAGGTGATAGCATACTGTGTTCACGATAGTAATTAACTGATGCCTAATGTGATTTATGCGTAATGTATTCATGCATCCTGTTTGATACCTCTAAATATGGTTTATGATTATGAGGTTGCTCTACATATCATGGTTTATGCGAGTGAGATTATATTCTCTGTGATTTACGCCCCTAGTGTGATTTATACTTAGGTGGTTAGGGTCTAATGTATTTAGACTTGTGGGATACTGTGCATAATATAGTTTATGTCGCAGACTGATGCAAAGTACAGTGATTACTGGTTGTACGTTTTATGATCTATTTTACTTTTACCAAGTTTGCTTTGTGATGGTTCTGACAGTGGTCCATGTGGCCCTGTCAGGTGTACATAATCCCTTGTAAATATTGCCCAGTGCCAGTTGGCACAGTGTACAGTATGTGTTTACTATTCCATTGTGTTTTGAGTATACAAAGGCTATCTTTGATATAACCTTGTGTAGAGTTCCTTTTGTAGTGTGCTTGGGATGTAGTTGCTTTTGTGTGTGTGCGCAAATGCTTTACACATTGCCTCCGGGATAAGCCCGACTGCTCGTGCCAAGCTACTAAAGAGGTGAGCAGGGGTTATCTTTGGCGTGTAACTCCCTTGCCCTGACTAGAGTGGTGGTCTCTGCCTGGCTTTGGCGCAAGCCTTAACCAACCAGAGATCCCATTTCTAACAGTATCTAAATGCATTTCCTGATTTTCTTTGGATGTGTCTTGGGCAAGGTAGTTTGCTCTAAGTTCCAACATGCTTACATGAAGTATTTTTGCTGGGGGTCAAGGACCACGTTGTCAAGTGAATCCTGAAGAGATGCCTTTCGTTTCCAACTCCTGGAATAAAAATCCCTTTGTCGCACTGTGATGCAGATACACCAGCAACAACTGCTCCACCTTATACGCAAGTAATTTATTCACCCTCTTTCCTGCTATGCAATGCCGCCTGCTGCCAAATCACGCTTGAATATCATGTGAAATCTACTGCAAGGGAGGGGCAAGATGCAACGAGGCTGAAAAGAGCCCTCGCAGCGAGAGAAGTATCTGTCTGAAGCAGTGAAAGTCCTTGAATAAGAAAAGAGAACCTATCGTCTGCAGAAAAAACCTTTCTTGCTGCGGAGTCTAATATTGCCCCTAGAAAATTCGTTCTTAAGGACTCCCCAACTCACAGAAAGGGCTAACTACTGGAGAAACAGCTATTTGCAGGGGCGATTCTTAAACCTCTTCTTCCTATGTATATATTACCCAGTTAGGGTAGACTTACATACCCTGCTTTCAAAAATAAGCTGACATTCCTGTGCAAAGTTTAGATAATGGACAGTGATTATTAAACAAAAAAATACTCCTCTAGAAATTTCAATGAATAATAACATAAGAGCCAATCCTTTGAATACCCATTAGTTTAAGGAATGTGGAGCAATCATTCCTCGAAACCAGGATTTAGTTCTGCTGCAAGTTTATCAGTGCCCCCATACTGACCAGGTAAATAGTCTCCTTATATCCTCATTTTTTTTTTTTTTTTTTTTTTTTAAAAAGGTGCAGTTGCTTTTTGAAAACGTGGTATCAAAGAACACCTCTGCTGTAGCCTCTCTTCTACTCTAGCCGGCAGCAAACTCCAAGAAAAAAATCCTCCTTCCCTTCTCCGCAGTACTGACCTGGAAATAGAGCTCTCGGACAAAGAAAATGTCTTCTATTGAATAGCGTATAACCAGCATTCGGAGAACAAATACAATGTCAGGCTGTCATCATTATTTTATTGGGTAATCCTGTATCCATGTAAATTAGTGTTGAATCAGACTTTTATTGACCCTTTACTGAAGTTTCACCACCTAGCAAAATCCTTCAGACATCCACCAGATAAAATGACTGATTGTGTGGCAAATTTACCCTCAAGAAGGATACACTGAAATTAAGTCCAACCCCTTGTGTTAATACTCCAAATATACATGAAAGGACACAACTAAAATCACTAACTTCACCTGTTAGGATACTACCATAACAACTTAACTAATAAGAGGACAGAAAGTCTGAGTTACATGGTCCTTGTTGGTTTGCATCTCAACATTAAACTCTCAAACACCATTTTACACGAGTTATGGACACTCAATGGCAAAATAACAGTTGTCTAAACTCTAATTTTTGCCTCTAAATTGAAATACCTTTTCACAACACGCACTCATCAAAAACAGTGTATTGTTTAGTAGTATCACAAAATTTCGTGTAAATACAAAAACTTCAATTATGATTATCTGTTTTCATTAAGTGGTGAAAAAGCAGATCTTTTCGAACACAAGAAGTATGAGGACTCTTATTTTGTCCCTTTGTTTTCTGTACCAGTGTTAAACAAACACCTAAAATGAAAGCGGTCTCTTTCTCAAAACCTTGTGTGGCACAGCTATGGAGATACTGCCCTCCTCAGCACTATTGCATCGGAATAGGAGAAAGCTCCCCCACTTCCATTCCTTTATCACAGCATTTGGGAGAAATCTTAAAAAATGGGCGCTAAAAGGACTATAAAATAAAGGCGAATAGGAACCAGAAGGCAATGAAACAAGTCAAAGTTTCTGCTGTTCGAAATAAATAGTAGGAAAAAAGCGCCCAGAGTAGGGAACGTTCTCTAGGAAACGCCTCCAATGGTGAAGAAATAGACAAAATTATGTTGGAAAGGGGACTGGAATGGTTTAAATTTGAAAATGATGGGTCAAATCAACCCCTAGCGATCTTGGATCCTCTGGAGTGGAGGCAGAGCGCATGGAGGATGCGATCAGGCCACCTCAAGCGAGAACCATCACAATTCCATAGGCCGTGTATATATTTTCATAAATAGGTTTAAACGCACAAAGGATTAAGTGAATTGAAATGCTTTGAAGGTCTCCATTCTGCCCCACAGGAATATTGCAACAGTTAGTAATGCATATGAACATACCATTAAGTCCAGTAGATGATTCTAGAAGCAACAGTGAGAGTAGATGCTGTATACTATTTTGCGTACTGTAGTAACTTGAACTCAAATCTGCTTCAGCAGTGGAATCTGTGAATAAAAGGTTGTAATGTCTTTGCTTATTGGTTTGGACTATAATTTATATAACCCGAATTAGGGCTTTTTGGAATTGATGAATGATACTATGTATGAGTGTTAAGTGAAAAAAGGAGCATACATCCAGAACGAGATTTCAAAAAATGCATGGAAACAGACCTGTTCAATTACAACATCCTCAGACAGAGAAGCCAAGAGGGTGCTGATCACAGACCACCAGCCAAGTGCGGGAATATACTCAAACAGGATGTTCAAACTTCTTTTATTTGAAGTACATTGGCTGTATACTAATCACAAATTTTAAGGTTCGAACATTCTGAATAAAAAAAGGCAGAAAAATCAGGCCCCGGTGTAAGGGGTCTTTATGCTGTTCAATCACACCAACAGTTCCCGCCCCTCTAATGCGGTTACACATTAAATGGAATGAATAGAGAAGGCACGTTCCAACTTTCAACAGGCAGGAAAGACAGAAGAAGGATGTAGAGTGCACAGACTGTGTAGAGAAACTGGCATGTGGACAGAAACTCAGTTAAAGACCCTCTTTTATATACAATGTATGCACGCACTGTTTTGGCTACCATCCAACCATGTTCCGTAATGCACGCCTATCCTCCTCGGTCTTCCCTGCAGTATCAAGCGTCATTCTTTACAAGACAGAGGGACTTGGTGTGGAAATCAGTGCCATTCAGAATTACAGTCTGGTGTCTAGTGATGCCTTTGCATTAGCCGATCTGTTCTCGTGCCAAAATTACATTTAAGCGGGAAGGGCTTATGCAGCTAGAAATGATCATGGCTTGTGGTGGTGGGGCAGGTGGGGTCACTGCGGTAGCTGGAGCAGGGTCGTCTGTCCAGAGGGCAGGTAGGTGATGTTACGGGATCGAGAGAGCTGGTATGCTATGTCCTCGGCTGCCTCAAGTTTGCGCAGCTCAATCAGACCATCCCCGGCTGTTGTTAGGGTGTTGGCAATAAGCTCGGCTGCCTTGGAGTCACCCTCTGCAGAAATGATGGCAGCTTTCTTCTGCTGCTCAGCCTGTGGGTGGAAGAACGTGAAAAAAAAAAAGAAAAAACATTTAGGAGGGGCTGATAAGACAATGGCAAGCGAAGTCCTAATACTGATGGGGGAATCCAAGTTTCTATTACATTATCCAGCACTAATCACTTCCACATGACCCAATGAATATATTCCAAACATGCTCTCCAGCAACAGATCCTGGGGAGGTGGACCCTCTTTCCAAAGGCATGTGCTTGACGTGCAATGTTTAACCTCCCTCCACCCGCTTATAACGACTAGCTCCATGTACAGGTGGAGGATGGTCTCAGAATACCTCCACTACTTTCATATTATACTGCTACAAACACAGAGAAGTGTCTCACCGCAGCGGCACATGTTCGCGTTTCTGAAGCTCTACCTAAAGCATCAGATAACCGACTTACCTTCTCAACAACGAATCTGGCTCTCTCCGCTTCTTGCTGGGCTACTTGCTTCGCTTCTACAGCTTCTGTGAACTCTTTCCCGAAGGTCAGATGTGTCTAGGGTAGAAGAGATAGGTCAGAAATTGGTTTGGGGGGGACCTAAGTTTAAGTGGTCATAAACTAAGACAAATCAGCAAAATACCATTCACACAGCTAGACCAACAGAAGATCAGAAAAAGAATTAAAAACTACGGAACATGTTCACGGTCCGCACTTAGGGCTCTTGAAAACCCAGCATAGTTCCTAATCTTGTCATCCCCTCACTTAAATATAAATGTACTGTGGCCTAACGGGTGGGCCGGGCTCACAATCCTTGCTTCCAACTAAATGCGAACATTGGGAGGTGTCAAACCAGGTCACTCACACTGCAGCTGACGTTTAGCAACAGCATGGGCGTTCGTGTCAATGCTTCAAGGAGGCCAGTGAGTTTATAGAAAACATTAAAGAGATTACAAAACAAGGGTGGGGCACAAACCATGACATTTATCTTCATCAACTATCAACCTTACTAAATATTTATCGTCCGATTCTTAAGGTTGAAAATGCGCTCCCTAAAAGAAAACCTCTTTTTCAAGGAGGGCAGCAGCTGTTATGTATCAAACACAGAGACTGACTTAGTGTCATACAGAATGTTCAACTGTACATGGTTATCATGTTCGCGGGTTTTACTGGCGACCAATGTAGATGCTGCTTCTCACGGGTCGCAAACATGCTGAGAAGTACTGTCGGGATGCACAGCAGCCCTGCTGACAAATGCTCCTAATGGCACT
This sequence comes from Lissotriton helveticus, assembly GCF_964261635.1. Taxonomy (NCBI): domain Eukaryota; kingdom Metazoa; phylum Chordata; class Amphibia; order Caudata; family Salamandridae; genus Lissotriton; species Lissotriton helveticus. The sequence goes on along the minus strand of NC_136065.1, from coordinate 1,848,007,668 downwards.
TTAACAGTACAGCTAATGCGCTAAATGTGCCAGTGGTAAACTACAGGCAGAATGATGGGCTTCAGAAGCAGATTTCACCTACGTACGCAGTTTTGTGTTTACATGTGAGCATGGCCCATTAGCCATCAAGTAGCCCTGTTCCAAAGAAACACCCTTCCAATGAAGCATCACGGCCATTTATGTATGGAATCTACAGAACACAACCCTAATAACAAAGCACTGGACTGCGGGTCTGAGGCAGGGGTAGAAGGCAGGAGGAATAAGGTGGAGATGCAGGCAGGGCAAGAAGGACTGACCAACATTTGGAAGTTACAAGAAAGCTCCCTTGGTCACAGGCCACATGGCCATCCAAGGGGCACTCGCTAACCAGCGGTAGCACCCCTTTCTCAGATTCCACATTCACCTGAAGACACTAACACCCACTATTAGCGTACGAACCCTGCTACTGCAAAATGTGGGAAGCAGGCATGTACGCTACTTGCGAGGCTGCTTACAAATCAGATTGTTTATACTGCAACAAACAGCAATGAGGCTTGCAAATACCACAGTCATACTATTGTCATAGGAAGAAGCTGACGGCATAGGATGTAGCCTAAACGGCTAGGCCGATCGATCTCAAAACCAGGAACCGGCTTCGAGTCTCGGCAATGACGCTCACCATCCTGTGATTCTGGGCAAAAAAATGTAATCTCCCTGTGCTTAACAAAAATGAACATGTCCTTGTGTAGCAACTGGTGCTCATGTAAAGCGCTCGGATACCTTTGGGTCAAGTTCACGCTAACTATAACTCCGACATTTTCATATAGTGCAGCACTCAGTTGTGCTGCTTTTTTAGCAATAAGCAGCATCAAAACAGGCCACCAACACTCTACAGAGAATGGGGAAACTGGCAATGGATTGATGAGCTCACGGCAATGTGCTGATATTAGAAACTTCACCGTGGTCACAGGGAGGTCATAACAGTGTCAAGTGATGCCTAATGCAAGAGTCAAAATTATAACAATGGGATAAATGCATGAAAACACAAAACCACACTTATGAGTTACTAACAGGACTTGGGATCATTCTGCACATACAGCTACAACCCGACACGGATGTATGACGTTACAACGCATACTTTTACAACGCCTACCTTTACAACGTGGTTTTTACCACGCATACCATTACAACGCATAGCGCTTTGGGGTGCTGGATAGTGAATAGTTTAATTTACTATTCCAACTCACAGTCCCCGTGGATAGTAGGGAAGGTTATTGGATAGTAAATTAACCTATTCCCTATCCTAGAGCGCCCCCCAGAGCAATGCGTTGTAATAGTTTGCGTTGTAAAAGTTGCATTGTAATGGTAGGTCGTTGTAAAAGTTTCGTTGTAAAGGTTGTATACCCCCCGACACACATTCCCTCTTCCTTCTGGTTAAGAGGTTCAACAGAACTATATGTAGGACACCGATCACCATACTTCTAATACAGAGGACTGATTTAGGGACTAAGCATAAACAGTTTAAAACATTTTGTTCAGTGCCTTTTGTAACTTTACTCTAAACCTTTGTGCCCTGCAGGTCTTTCAAATAATGTTTCTTGCCCTTTTAACACATGGCTGTCATCTCTGCCTCGAGTGGTTAGGATGTAAAGTTACTACAGCAAAAAACATACTGAACTCAGGGAGCTTTTTGAAATAAGAGTGAACTTGTAGTGCTCTTAGACCAGATTATGTTGTTTTAAGTACAGAGTTTTTAGACCAAAATTACTTAAGCGATTTGTCCCAAGAATGTAACATTAGCCCTTCAAGGACAGATAACAGCTTCCCGCAAGCAAGAAAGCCACTGCTGCTACACGGAACAGACTGTATCCTAGCAATAACATCGGATTAGAAGAGCAGCAGTGCATCCAAGGTTGTTGAAAACTCTGCAGTGGACAAGAGACAGCATGAAAAATAAAATTAGTGTTTACCAGTGACACATCATCAAGGATCAGTCCAAACGTTGATGCTCGTTCAGTGAGATCTTCGCTGACCTGTCTGGAGACCAACTCTCTCTGTGTAATGAGCTCTCCTGCATCAAAGCGAGCCTAGAACCAAAGAACAGACCGTGAGATCTAAGGAAGCGAGTCATCTGCATATTTATAAAAAAGGGACAGACATAAGGCATAACTTAAGCAAAAAAAAAAAAAAAACACAAAAAAAACTAGGGTAAAGCTAAGCAAAAAAAGCAGCCTGGACCTTCACAGCTGTGCAAAAGGGAACAAACATGGCAAAGCAGAAGACATGACAAAAAAAAAAAAAAAACACCCACAAAGAATAGGGACAGAAAAAGAGAAACCATGCAGTGAACAGATTTTCTTTACATGGAGGTACATCAGGTAACTTCAATATAAATTAATCTGTGTGCTGCTGTAAGTAAGATATATGGGCAGAACCAGTGGTTCCTGTGGACAAAAGTAATTAATAATCAATACTGTTATGCAAAATGGCAATAGGAAGGGGTAAAGTGGATGTCCGAGAGAGAGATATAAGACCATATACCACAAGATACTTGCAAGCAACCAGCTCTCTCCGCCAAAACCGGGCATCATGGCAGACCTCACTAGTGATAGCTGCCGGTCGCATCATCTCCTATTATCTGGGATCGCAGTGTTGCCTGCTGATTTCCCGTGTTTACTGATATGCGGGCTATCATAGTGATGCCAGACAGAGTGGTGCTTTCATAAGAATACTTGTGTATCCTACCATGGAAGGAATAGACCGATTAATGAATTATATAAAAAAAAAAGAAGATAAGTTGTTGACTGGGTCGAAACATCGCCCACAAACCCAAAGCGAACCATTTACCGGTCTCTATTACTATATCAGAAGGCTGTGATCATTTTATACCATTGTTATAGGTGACTTTGTAACTTTGGAAAGCCTTTCTTTGTCACAGAATGTCACAAATTGTTATGTAGGTTCCATGTTCACTAGGGACATCATGCACTTAAAAAAAAAAGTGATTATTTATGTATATAAACCTTTTGAATTTACAATTATCCCTTGATATATGGTCTTGTATCTCTCTCTCGGACATCCACTTTACCCCGGCCTATTGTGCATACCAGTATTGCTTATTAATTACATTTGTCCACAGGAACCACTGTTTCTGCTTATATACTATGAACCCTGGTTCCATGCGAGTAGGGTGTCCCTGGTTTCCTTTACACAGCTGTAAGTAAGAGGCATAGGGAACAAAGATCAAGAAAATTATTGGACAGCTTTGCTTACAACAACAGCCTTTAGGATTTCTGTAGTGATGGAAGGGAGTACTCTTTCATCGTAGTCTTCTCCAATACTGGTAAATATACGTGGAAGCTGGTTGGCTACTGGTCTGAACAGGATACGTAATGTAATATTTACATTCTGTAAATCTGAAGAGAGAAATCAAAGTACGGAAAAAAGAAGTTTAGGTACTTACATCTGCGATACCTCCACGAATACAAACAGAAACTTATTGACTAAAGACCATTGTAGGTGGAATTAGGCCATGCTAACAGCTGAGAGAGCATGTTTAACACAGAAATGAAGTTGCAGGTCACGTTACAGTCAACAGAAAGGAAAACAAAGTCTGCCCATACGGCATCTAGACTAGACACCGAATACAAGCACAGGCAGGGTATAGGAGGCTGGCTTAGTATATGGTGCACATTTATTTAAGTGATGATCCCTGCACTAATCCAGGCAACCTTCATGGCAATTTTCTTCGACAACCATAGAAAGCTTGCTAAGTGGTAGTTGTGGAGAGCAGCCTTCATTCTTAGTCAAGAAGGAGTGTAAAGCAGCTTGTTTCACCTGAACTAATCATATAGTGTAGGTTAAGTGAAAAAGAACCACATTGTGTTTATAAATACATATTTTTTATAACTACACTAACACATGGAGACATCGCCTTACCGAAGATATAACCACAATACACACAATACTTTAATAGAACACGTAGGTGGCACAAATACACAGTGGTCCCCAGGGAGAGACCAAACCATACACTAAAATAGTGGAATGCGAACCACAGCCTAAGTCAAGAATGGAGTCAGAAGACGGAGAAAAGAAGGAACCACCCAAGGTGAGTATCTAGGCACCACATGGAGGTTGTGTGCAGTGTGGGAATATGACCGTGTGCTCAATACAAGTCAACAGGTAAGTCGCGGTTGCAGTTTTTAAAGAAACAGGAACCTTCCAAGCACATCCTGAAGAAACCCCGTGGAAGATGGAAGGTTGGAGAGTCACCCCACCCATGGATACCCCAGGAGCCAGGATACCTATACCAGGGAAGCCGGGTACATAGGTGCCAACTGACGTTGGAAACTGCCGTAGACCACAATGGAGGACTTCAGTGAAGATTCCACTGGCGAAGGTGAAAGTGTCCGGTGGAATCCAAGGGTGGATTCTTGAAGGGGAGTACCCGCAAGAAGAAGGGACAGAGTCAATGCCACTCTGGAGTGACCAGGAGGCATGGAGGACGAATGCCCACCGATGTTGGAAGATGCAGGAGAGTGGACGGTGACCTTGGCGATGTAGCTGTGCGGACCAGGCGACGCTGGGGAAAGCCATGGGCTGTCCCACGTCGGATGTCAAGAAGGAGGGGGGGTAGGTGTCTGGCGGGAGCACCAACAAGCCTTGGCAACTGCTCTAGCGTTTCCGACAAGGGATACTGGTTTAAACTTGCTGTGAAGACAGCACAGGCCTCGAGGGAATTGCAGAACCACCACCTGTGTTGCTGAACCTTTCAGAGTCTGTGGGAGCGCAGTAACAGCAGACCAGTCAGCTTTGTTGCAGTGCCTGCAGATGCAGGGGAGTGACTCCTTCACTCCAAGGGAGATTCCTTCGGGTGTCTTAGATGTCCACAGGCCTGTAGAAGAACCTGTAAGGAGCACAGACAACGCAGAAGACTGGCAGGACGACGAGACCAGGAGAAGCAGGCGCCTTCCCGGTGCAGTATCGGTTCCCAAAGCAAAGTCCAACGCAGTCCAAAGTGCCCAGACGGTTAAAGATGAAGTGGTTTCGGATCTGAATCTTGTCCCACGACGAATCTGAAGACTCACCAACACGTAAGCCTTTAAGTACCCTTTGGTAAGGGTTGGGATGATTCAGGAGTCACTCCCAGAGGAGGGGCTGGATAGAGAGGGGGGCTACTTCAATGTCCTTTGTCCGGTTTCGCAACTGAAGTATGCAAGGAGGGCACCAAATTTGCCCTTCAAAGCATTCTGGTGGTGCTGGCAAGTGCCCCCCAACCCAGTACATTTACCTGTGAAAAGAAACCTATTGTCCTACCTTCTCCTGCTCTAGCCTGGCTCAGCAGCAGGACGGCAGAATCGGGTCTGTGGTCGGCACTAGCTTGCTGTTAGACCCTGAATGGCTGGTACCTGGAATATAGGGTGGCTCCCTGCGGGAGCCCCTCAGTACATGGGATCCTTCTTCCAACACTGGAATTGTTGTTGGGGTAGGATTCCAACATGTTTGATACCAAACATTTGTATTTGTATTTGTGGGTATTTGTAGAGCGCAACCTATCGCTCCGGAAGGAGCATCTTGGCGCTGAGTGTTGAGTGTTTGTATGAGGATTGGTGGAACCTCTAAATAGCTGCCATCACGAAATTGTCAGATTGCTGATAAATCCAAGTTTTCAGGTGTTTCCTGAATATACTTTCGGAATCGATAAGTCTTAGGTTGAGTGGCAAGTTGTTCCATGCCCTTGCTGCCAAGACTGTGAAGGTTTTTCCTCCCCTAGTTTTATATTTATACCTCGGGATTTTGGTGAGGTTACCACTAGAAGATCTAAGACAGCGCACTGGGTCGTAGTTCACAAGACGTTTGGCAAGATACTTTGGTCCTGTGTTTTTCAAGGCATTAAAAACTGTAAATAAGAGTTTATAGAGAATCCTCTTATGCAGTGGCAGCCAATGAAGAATATTTAGTGCTGCGGAGGCTGAGGATTTTCTGGGTAGTTTTAGGACTAGTCTTGCCGCAGCGTGTTGAACACTCTGCAATTTCTTCAGAGTGGCCCTTTTTATTCCCGCCATTAGCCCATTGCAGTAGTCGAGTCGTGAAAGTATTAAAGCGACCGCGACAGATTTCCTAGCTGCAATGGGAAGAAAGTCAAAGAATTTCTTAAGGGATTTGATGAGGCCGAAGCAATGACCAGCTGTGGTTCTGACATGCTCATCGAAAGAGAGGGCCGCATCAAATTGAACTCCCAGGTTTCGCGCGGAGATCACTGTGCTCGGTGGGGCCGTTGAGTCCTTTGGCCACCAGTCCTTAGGGCAAAAGAGATGGTCTTTGCCTAGAGGGAGGATTTCCGTTTTCCCGCTGTTACATTTCAGATGGTTCTTCTTTAACCATTGGAACACCTCCTTCAGACAATTCTGGAACCTCTGTTCTGCGTTCGTACAATTTTTGTCAATCGAGACGACTAGCTGGGTGTCGTCTGCGTATGACGTGACTAGGATCCCATGCGACTATCACAGCAAGGAGGGGTGCCATATAGATGTTAAAAAGTAATGGGCTTAGAATGGACCCCTGCGGCACCCCGGTTGAGATGGTTTTCTCGCTGGATAGGTGGGGGCCCAAAGATACAGATTGAGACCTATTAGTCAAGAAGGATTTGATCCAGGCCAACGCTGTATCTGTCACGCCAATCTCTCATCCTATCAATCAGGATGACATGAGAGATGGTGTCGAACGCTGCCGTTAGATCAAGCAGGATAAGGACAGCTTTCCTGCCCTCATCCTGTAGGAACTTGATGGAGTCAGTGAGTTCGATCAGAGCGGTTTCGGTGGAATGTCTGGGACGAAAACCTGACTGTTGTGGGTGGAGGATGTTGTGTTCTTCCACAAAGGCTTTTAGCTCATGATACACCATCTGTTCCGTGATTTTTCCCAACACTGGCAGGAGTGATATTGGGCGCATATTCGACAAATCCGTTGTTGCTTTGTTGGGTTTCTTCATCAAGGGCTTAACGATGGCTTTTTTCCACTCATTTGGAACTTCCCCTGTGTTTAGAGACGCGTTTACGATCGCATTGATGTTGGGGTTGACTGCGTCAATTAAATGATGTAATATACGGGGAGGACATGAGTCAGTAGGAGCCCCGGATTTACAGGCCAAGATGGCTTTTCGCGTCTGTTGGAGAGAGACAGGATGAAAACGTCCCAGAGTGTGTTGGGTGTTAACGTCCTGATTAAGAGGTTCCGAGATCAAAGTGGCTGGGGGGGGGGAGGAAATCCTTCTGGATGATTGTGATCTTTTCCTCGAAAAAGTCTGCAATTTGGTTGCATAAGGTTTCCGATGGGGGAATTTCGAGTTGGAGGGCCTTGGGGTGAGTGAATGATTTTACAATCGAGAAGATCTTACTTTGCTTCTGATGGGCGTTATTAATGACTTTGGTATAGTAGTCTTTCTTGGCGGTTTTTATGCTTGAGAGATAATTTTCTCTGGTGGATATAGATGATTTTAGATGCCTCATCGTATGTTTTCCTCCATTTCCTTTCTTTTATTCTGCAAAGCAGGTGGCTCTCTGTTAAAGCCTCTTTATACCATGGTGCACTCAGTTTCCTTCTAGGGGACTGGACGTGGCTACTTTTAAGGTTTGAGTTTTCTAGGATGATTTGATCCATCCAGTCATGGAAGTTGCGTGAGTCTACGGACGCATTCCCCATCAGATTTGGAGCCTGCGCCAATAGCTGGGAGTCCAACTTAATACAATCAGTAACCTTTTTCCAATTTACTGCGAAAGTTGGTGAAGATCGCTTTTTTATTGGAGGAGTTTTTTCTCTTTGGTGGATTTCAAAGGGAATAAAGCTGTGGTCAGTCCAGATTAGGGGGATGGGTGCGGAGGTGGTCAAGGTGCTTAAATTGGAGCATATGCCATCAAGTGTGTGCCCGGCTTGATGGGTAGGGGCAGTCATCAGTTGTTTTAGGCCAAAGATGTTCAGTGTGTGTTGAAAGCAAATGGCGTGTGGGTCATCGAGCGACTCCAATTGCAGGTTCATATCTCCCATCAGAGTGAAGTGGGGGTAACGTAACATGAGAGGCCCTAAGATGTCACCCAGGGAGTCTATGAAGGGGGTGGCGTTGCCTGGTGGGCGGTATATTAGGCCCCCCGAGAAAGAGGTAGAGGCATTGAGCTTGATCGAAAATCCGATACTCTCTCCTCCCTTGTGTATGCCCAAGTCGAACGTGTGACATGGGAGGGACTTTTTTACGATAAGTGCAACTCCCCCCCGCGACCAATTGGCCTGTCTTGTCTGAAGATGGTGAAATCGGGTGGGAGTGCAGTGACCAAATCTGGATTGGAAGAGTCGTTAAGCCACGTCTCTGTTATAAAGAGAAAGTCAAGGTCATGATTCATAATTAGATCGTGGATATCTTGACTGTGGCAACACAGTGAGCGGGCGTTTATTAAGCCTCCCTTAAGGCTGGGGCTACTGGAATTTTGCTGGAGAACATTTTTGGGCGTTTCTGGATCTATCCACGGGGTCGTCCGTCGACAGTTGAAACATGAGACGGGTCCCCAGAGGTGGTTCATGGGGAGATAACCCTTACACGTTTCACCTGAGTTGGGCCTTAAAGCTAGTAATTCCCTTCTACCATACCTAATCGGCAATGATGGTTGTGCAGAGTGCCCTGCGCCCGGCGCGGACGGGCGCAGACGGGCTTGCCTTAGGCGCGCAAACGGCGCTCCCGCTGCGCTTCCGGTAGATGCACATTATGTGGATAGGGGAGGGGGCGTGGCCTCAAGGGGGCGTGGTCAGGGTGCACGCCTGCGATGGCGGCAGCTCTGGAGTTCGATCAGCGCTTTGGTCAGCTGTACTAGTGAGTATAATCGGGCTTCTGCCCCAAAGTGCAAGTTTTAAAATATCATGAAAATTAGGTGACAGTCAATTATAAAATACACAAAACTGCAACTCCCGGCTTTCCGCCTCAGGAGTGATTCTTACCAGTCCGGCGCTAGTATTCAGCAGCCTTTAACTGGGCGGAAGGGGGCGTGGCCTCAAGGGGGCGTGGTCAGGGTGCACGCCTGCGATGGCGGCAGCTCTGGAGTTCGATCAGCGTTTTGGTTTCGTTGTAGCCAATATATAGTAAGACATATTGTGATTGACTTGATGTCCACTATATGTTTAAAATGGCTGACCGCACTTACAAAGCCTGGAGAATCGACTGTGGGGTTTGTGGTGGGTCTCCTGCTCATGCAGGGCACCCTCACACTTAGAGGTGACTTATCTGTGGAGAGTGGTGCTAGCACCAGCTCACATAGGCTGAAATGGCAGGCCTGCAGTCACAGTTTGAGTTATCTCTCATGGGTGGCATAATACATGCTGCTGCCCATGGGAGACTTCTGTTGTACCTATGCCCTGGGTACTTTAGTACCATATACTAAGTACTTATAAGGGTACATCAGTAGCCAATTAGGAAGCTACAAAAGTATTTACCAAGTCGAATTTAGGGATGAAGCACAGTGACTGGGTCCTGATTAGCAGGATCCCAGTTAAACTAGTCAGAAAAACAGAGTGACACCAGCAAAAGTGGGGGTAACCATGAAAGCAGATCCTACTTGCCTAAATAGGGCTATTAGAAACATGCGATTCTGCTACTATGACGTTTTATATCTATATATGAAGTTGCTGAACTTGCCACATCATTTACTGCATGGTTTAATGGTTTACACACTTTAATAGAAAAAATGTAATTCGAATTTCCACACTTGTAGTGCACTACTGTGCCAGACAATATACAAAAGTTAACTGGTCCCCCTTGAAAATGGCAACCGCTGTACGTCTGTATTTAAATGAGGGGTCAGTTACCCATATTGTAAACGTATCCTCATTTGATGGACTGAGAACATGCTTTATTTTCAGCGTTAAAATTACTGTATTGGGACAGTGTGGATACAACAAGGCCATTGTAACGATTTGTTTGGTTTCACTTTCAGTACAAATTCCTTTTCACGACATACGATGTTCCCAAGGATGTAGTTATTTCAACAGGGTGCTCAGACTTTAGCAGAAACGAAAGTCTGTAGCATTTCTTTTAATGGCTCCAAGTCTTGAATCTTAAAATACCTCCAAGTAGGATACACGCAAACTAAATATGAAATGTACTATTCAGTCCTGAAAATACGTTTTTAGGTCTCAACTGGTCTTGCTTGTCACTCATTTCCTTGTATCTTTCTTATTCAATGGTTTTCCTGGTGCTTCCTGTGTTTGCCCCTCCCCTGGAGCAAACTATCTTTGCTGTCCTTTTGCTAGGATGGGTTATATGCTGCCACTCCTCACATTCCGGGAACTACTTTTTTCATATTCTTTCAGCATTCGATGTGTGCATGCATTTCCTTGATTTGTCCCTTACGTAGGACCCCCCCAAATGCCCGCCTTCTATGCGCTCCATGTTGCTCCCTCATCGCACGCCTTTAACTCTTCCATGCTTTCCCCACCCATTCTCGGATTTTGTACATTTATGTATAATTTAATCCTCCAGTGCTGCATCATTTGAGTGGCTTAAGCCATGCTCTTATAACAATACTGCAAGCAAATAAAGTTACAAACTAAAAAGAAAGAATAAAAATAGAAATGTTTTTAAACATGGTTCTGTTAAAAATACGTTTAAGCCTCAATCATTTCTCACCTTTGCTGCCGGTGATAACTGGAATGTTGCGCGGTCGTGACCGACAGTCAAAAATGATAGGCTTCTGCACCCAAGGGATGAGGAAGTGTGTCCCTTCTCCAACCACTACATCCTGAACACCACGAAATCGGTCAAAGATAACTGCTCTATGCCCAGCATCCACTGTAAGGGAAAACAAAATTTGTCAGAGTAAATGAAGGGTCACAAACCCAAAAGGGCCAAGGCACCACACGTGACTCAAGGTCAAATATATAATTCCCTTTTGGTACACCATTGCAGAAACATTCCACACAAACTCACTCTTTCCCACTTCAATTCGCAGACACAAAACTGAACCGGATATTGAAACACAAATACCAATTTCATAAAAAATATTCTGATTCACACATATATCAAGACATTGTTAAAAACATCGACAATTCATATTTCATTTTTTTTTTTTTTACATTGGTATTTAGAAGTGTTTCCATATCCAGTGCAGTTTTGACCTTGACACCGAGAGTAAATGCAGGACCACCACAGGCAAACGAGGAGCAGCCTGAAATGCGTGATAACACCGGAAGACACCTTTATTTCTGATACAAGCAACACACTGGGGGTGATACACAGCGATCTGGAGAGCTATACAAGACTTATATCCTTCTCGACATTGTCACTGTGGACCTGATGCTTAACCCGGTTTGCAGCACGTTGATAGTTTGGACACAGGAGTGATATTGATTTGCTCCATCAGAATATTGGAGATTCGCTATTTGACTGACTCCGAGAAGTTTAACTACGTATGCATAAACGTGTTTTCCCCTGAAGAAGGGTTCGGGATGAACCCGAAATGTATTGGGTTATTTATGAATGTTACTATGATTATTGTACTTGATACCCTTAAATTGAAACGCATGTCATAACACTGAGTAATGGATTAGACTATTAAGACATGTACCAAACATTGGATTTTTTATTTGCATTTACTTTTCTACTTGATTTAAGAATGATGTGAAGTTTCTTCTTCCTTTTTGAGAATTTCTGTTCAATAAACTGTAAAATGTTTGCTTTTAAAAAAATATATATATATATTTAGGCCTAGTGCCTTGAGCTGTGCATTGCTTTTCAGTCACGGGTTTTCCCTTGACTCACATATAAACATAAAAGACCTGCCCGAGTATAGACTGCGTGAGCATGTTGGGGATAAAAGGGTTTACTGAAAGGCAAGCCATAAATCAATGCTTGTGAGGAGGGAAATACACTTCAGGGTGGGGCAAGATTTCCCACACAAGTAATTCCTCCACACATCAAACTAATAGAAGAACTTTAATATGCTATGCATTCAAGTAGTGATGTGTGAAACGGCCTTTACAACGTGGACAGAATCATGTGTGCAGTTTCCCCGCAAGCGTAACAATGCATGCCTTAACCACGCATATGCATGGTTAAGGCAGTGTGCGCACTAGATGCGAGGATGGGCGGGCTGAGGAAGAATCAGGAGGGTCGCGGGGATAGGAGTAGTGGTCGTTTTTAAGGGTTGGGGAAGATTGTAAGACGCGGTGGGACAGGGGTAGTGTTTAGGGCTCGGGGGTGGTTGAGGTAGTGTTTAGGGCTCGGGTGGTTGAGGTAGTGTTTAGGGTTGGGGCGGTGTAGTGTTTAGGGTTGGGGGCGGTGTAGTGTTTAGGGTTGGGGGGTCGGTTTAGTGTTTAGGGCTCGAGGGAGTCGGGGTAGTGTTTAGGGCTGGGGGGGGGGGGGATCAGGCTAGTGTTTAGGGCACTGGGGTAGTGTAGGGCTCAGGGGAGGGTCAGGGTAGTGTTTAGGGCTCGGCGGGGGCAGGGTAGTGTTTAGGGTTGGGCAGGGTAGTCTTTAGGGCTCGGAGGAGGCAGGGTAGTGTTTAGGGCTCGGCGGGGGCAGGGTGGCTCGGCAGGGTAGTGTGGAGGGGGAGGTAGTGTTCAGGGCTTGGGGGTCAGTAGTGTTTAGGGCTCAGGTAGTGTTTAGGGCTCGGGCAGGGGGATTAGGGTAGGTTTTTAGGGGCCAGAGTGGAGGGGCTGGGGTGTGATCTTTACCACACATCCCTTTTCCCAGTCATGCCTCTACCACAAAATTGCATGGTAAAGGCCTGTGAGGTAAAGGATTGCTTATTCTGACACATTCGTTGTTGGGACCACGTAGTAAAGGCACTTGCGGATTAGCCATATATGCCTCCATCATACAACCAGTGATGTTTATGCATTAAACTGCATCAAGTACTGTGCTCAATGGATTAAAACATTTTTTTAATCTAAAAAACAAAAACAAAAAAAGAAAATCACAAACAGGCTCCCAACCAACAACCTCAACAAAGTTTCTTTGAAAGTCCAGTCTGGGTTGTGATTCACTCTGCTGAAAATAGAGGCCTCCAAAACCACTCTCAACCCTACAAAAACACAATCCAGGTCATACTCAGATTCGTGAACTTTGAAACATTTCAGAATTATTATTTTTTTTTTAAGTATCCACCGGTGCTGAATTTAACTTCAATTTTCTCATGTCACTTAGCCAACAGGTTTCATACGTCTTACCATTATAAAGGGCTGAGTTGGCCACTCCTCCAGCGACTGCCAATCCCAGACCCAACTTGCCAATGGTCTCAAATAGCTTAGCAGCCATTATTAGTCTTGTGTTGGCTTCTTCAGTTTAACCTGCAGAAACAAATTATGTTATTTTGGATACGCAAACCAATAAAATCAAACATTACTTGGAGCAAATCCTAGGAATACTAAATCAATGGGACACAAGCATGTAAACATCAAATTTGCAAAACATGTTACATGCGAGTCAATCTCAGTCTATCTAATCTCAACAGTATTTAATAAAAATGCCCAACTAGATGCATTTCCAGTAAACTCAGTCCTTCCTTTAACCCCTTGCGTGCGTCGGACGGCCGTCACGGTGGGCGTGTGTGGAGGACGGCCGGGGGCCGTCCGAACCACGCCCACACCATAAATCACCCGCAAAGGGTTAACACTGCCAGCACTTGAAAATAATGCAAGTGCGATCCTACGGAGACAAATGTGTGATGGTCGCACAGGATATCTCCACAAGAGCTATTGTGTAATTAAATTCCAGCCTCAAAGAAAGTATCAGTATCTCTTAGATAGAAGATAGAAGGAAGGGGGACGAACAGTGGCTAGAAAAAAAACTGCGCATGGGCAAGGAGGTAGGTGGGAAGTGTGATGTATTTCAACAGTGTGATTAGGAGGGCCCCTGAGTGATGGACCAGAAGCAATCAAGTTTCGAAAATCTGAAGTTGCAGGCAGTATTGGCCAAAAGAGAAAATCATGGCTGTGTCCAAACTGAGATGGCACGGTGTGCAAAATAATGATGGATTGAGATACCACACATGGGAATTGAATCTTCTTCTCTTCAACATTTTTAAAAGTCATCTTTCCCCTATTCCGGGCACAGCCATACTGCCACACCAAAGCATCCCACAGGGGAAACTTTGCCACACTGTCAGATTTAAAGTGCACTTTATGACTGTAAAATTCAACGATTCCTGATTCTGTGTAAAAGTTACACTTAGATCTGATCTGCTTGTGAAAGGTGCTACATATTAATGGACCTGAAATTTCAACAAGAGTATTACCTATCGGGGACTAGAGGTTTAAAAAGATATAGGTATACTATGTTTGGGCCAGGGTTCTGTACTCACTGAACATTGTTATAAGGACAACCATACAAATGATCAACCCACATTCATACAACACACACTCACACTTGCAACAACAGCGTCCACTCCAGACGTCGCTTATATCTACAGTGCAAGTTGCTTAATCAATATTCCCATGATCTTAGCATCACACTGCTTAACACAGCAGGATCTCTAGTTTAATATGACACCAAGACAAACTTTTTCCAAATACAACTCAACTAGGCATTATTCGAATAGTAACACAAGTCTGTGTTGCTAACTGGGAATAGTCGAAAAAGTGCAAGATATGTAAATAGCTGGCCTGACAGTGGTACTCACAAGAGGTTTACAGGCTTTTAGCTTATGCCATACCGGGCTGAAGTGCCACATGTTGAAAGTTAATTGCGGGATCGCAGTTTACAGGTGCTTAGTATAAACCCAGTTTGTGCTTCCCATGAAGCTACTACCTGCTATTTCCCCCTCAGCACGGATCCCATGTCAAAGATTTCCAGTTTATATCTATGCGAATGTCTTGTGCTATTTGCCAGTTGGCTGGAAAGCTTTTGCCAGAGCATGGTCTGCACTGTTTGAATCCCCTAGATCAGTGTTTTTCTAACTTTTTAGACTCACGACCCACTTTTCAGGATGACAAACTCTCGCAACCCACCTACCTTTAATAGGCATGAGGTGGGCAGTTTTTGAATGTATCTAAAGCATCCTGTGGTAGCGCATTCTCATTAATAGACAGCACGTTTTCCATTGAAATGATCACTAAATTTGCACAGACACAGTTTTACTGATAAAACTATATAGCACACAAATAATATTGGAAATTGGGTTTCTTTGAACATTTAGCATTTGTGCATTGCCAAGTAAAGTGTTTTGATTGTTTAGTTCCTATTAAAACTTCCAGCACACTTCAGAAATATTTGTGCAGCAAAAAAGCAAAGATCTACAAGCTTTCCTTCATACGCTCTGTAATCCAGCAAGGATGGTTACATAATTCACTTTAAAAAAACTCCTCACACTTTGCAGTCAGGGTAAACAGCAATCTATCTCCATGTTAAAATAATAAACCAGCCTGACAGATGACCTCTGCCTTTGAAGCACCAGCAAACGTGGCAAGAGAAACACTTAATTTAAAGGATTCTTTAATTATTGCTCGGACTTTCACGACTCACCAAAAATCAGCTGGTGAACACCCAGTTTGGGAAATTTCTAAGTATGGGCGAATTTTGCGGATCTGCGAATTCGCAAAAAAAAAATCAGCGAATTTGCGGATTTTCCCGTTCACTCGCGGATTTTTTTGCGATTTGCACTGGAGTACTTTCTACTGGCTAATCAGTAAGTGCTACCTCGTTGGGTAAATGGATAGTGCTTTTCCCACACTGCAGCTGCGTAAAGGGCCATATGATTTGTCTCCACTGACCATGTGTGCCTGTAACTTTGCCACCGCGCCAAAAGGCACTGAGGTCCCTTGAGTGAGCGGTCCATCATGGTTGGGAAAGGGCGGGAAGACGTTTGATACCGCTAGTGTGTGGTGCGGGGCCAAACTGGCGGAGCTTCTATGCGTGTCAACATGCCTCTTGTGTATAAAGGGTCAGAGAGCGAGCAGGGCAGCAGGTGAGGAGAAAGCAGCCTCCTGGTCACAAGAACTACACGGGGATTGCGCTCGAGAAACTCATGGATGCAAAGACCTCCTTCGAATATTACAGCTAATTTTCAACGGCAGATATGGAGTTGAAACACTCTTGCCCAGCCTCGACCGTGCTCACTAATGTTTTGGGCTGATTAAAACGTTACCGAATTTGAGCTTCAACTCAGGCACCTGCTTTATTTATATCTGTAAGTGCTTCCTGTTGAGGTTTAATTTTTGTGACAGGAGCCTCGTGCCAGAATGAATCCTGCCCTGCATAGTTATCCACGAAGATGTCACAGTTTTGTGCAATACCTCTACTCAACTGGAGTACTTTCTACTGGCTAATCAGTAAGTGCTACCTCGTTGGGTAAATGTATAGTGCTTTTCCTACACTACAGCTGCGTAAAGGGCCAGAAGATTTGCCTCCAGTGACCGTGTGTGCCTGTAACTTTGGTCCCTTGAGTGAGCTGGCCATCAAAAAAAAAAAAAAAAATCCGCCCGCGAGCGAATTTTGCGGCAATTGCGCGAGATTCGCAGACTGCGAAATTGACAAAAATCCGCAAATTTCGCAAGCGGAACGAATTTTTGGCCCATGCTTAGAAATTTCTCACTGACCAACACCACAACAGTAGTGGAGTGACGGCAGATATGGAATGAAATGAGTTTCACATTGTAGCATTTCAAGTGGCAAAATCTTAATATCCTCCCGCACACCTCCCCCACCAACTTATCTATAGTTAAAAACAAGGGTTTGCAAGGTAGAGGAATAGTCACTTTAACGGGAGGACGTCATCTGGTGTGCTCCGTCTTTGACGTGCATAAGCCATTAGCTAAATGTACTTGGGGCCCAATCAAGTGAACTTATACTGTATGGTCTGGGCAATCAGGCGTCAGTAGAGACAACATAAGTCCTTAGACAATTATTCCTTCAGCCCACTAATTATGTGAACAGCTCCACTCGGGATAGCCTGTACCTGCCCTGCAGGAATACAAGCAGATAATGAATTACAGTCATGTTTTTGTGAGTGGATGGCTACCCAAAGGCTATGTTTTTTTAGCAACTGCAAGGTTGGTGATGTTTGAGTTGAAGGTCTTTTCTTTCTTCATTAACAAAAGCGGCCGCTTACCTGCTATTACACAGACATTTACATATAGGAGGATGCCTAGATATTCCTTGATTTTAACTTGTGGGACCAGTGTAACAGATTCCTAGTAGAACGAAACGGGGCAAAATCTCAGCCAGCATGTGGAAGAAAAAGTAATATGAAACATGTTCTGTCAGAATTTAACTTAAGCCAAATTGACTTCATCTACTTCTATAGCCATTGGGTGATTGGTCAAAGGCTTCAAGCATTTATAACAATATGTCACAAAACTGGGCCAGAGGACACTACGGATAAGCAACCATAAAAGAACAACAGATATGAAAATTAGTATGAAAAATGATTACTAAATCTTAGACTTAGAGCCATCTGGGCTTTTGGACAGACTCAGCCAGGAACCCATCATGTAACAAGCATTGGCATAGCCAATAGGTCTCGCTTTTGGGACCTTATAAGTATTTAGTTATGCAGCACAATATCCTTGGCGCAAACACATTAATGTTGCATGGTTAAACACTTATAAGGTCCCATGGTCGAGACCTATTGGCCATGCCAATGCTTGTTCTGTCTTACTTTGACGAGTGATAGAGCTGAATGCACGGATCGATGAATGTGAGTGCAGTGAAATAAAAATACTTTACAACACTTTATGCATTAGTGATGTAGAGGGGATCCTAGATAATTTGTGTAATTTATTCAGAATAGTAAGCTATAAGTATTGTAAGGAAACATTTATCTTTTCAGTAAACTGTTGTGAACTTGTCCATTATTATGTTTTGATCCATGGACATTGAATTATATCGTTGCCTATAGTCTATTCAACTGAAAACAGTTTGTAAATAAACGTAACAAAAATGTTATTGGCGAAAATGTTGTCTGACCTAAACAATCTAGCCCTAAACATTGTTTATAAAAATATCATCCCATTTGGTGTAGATCATCTATTATTGCACTCCAGAAGCAGTATGTCTGTAAAAAACACACTTAGTCCATGATATTCTGGTGCAGAATCTTGTAGATTATCTCCTATTTTGGGGCTTGAGTATTGGAGTCGTTTATGCATTCTTCTAAAGATATCAAGCTTGACAATGAGGGTTGGAAGCACAAAAGGAGGTAAGGCCAAATGGTGTAGGTTGCTGTATTTTTTTGTTTTGAACATCCATGCATACTTACGTTTAAACAAACAAAATATGTGTCACATGAACTGAGACTAGAAACGCCAGTTCAAGTTTCTTCTCATAACAAAACCTAAGAATCCAACAGAACAAAGAAGGTGGCTAAAATGATTTCCAAAATTGCCTGACAATATCCCAAGTCACAAGACGTGATAAAATTGTTCCGTTTGTGTTTTCCATTATGGTATCCTGAATTTCAGGCAAGGTTGCAGTTTTCCAATTAATTGTAGTACCACCTCCTTTAGTTCCAAGTATTCTAATAGTTTTCGTAGGTTCTTTTAACGGACATCCCTGTAAACAAATTTTCCTCGCTACTTCTCTTCTCAGTTGGGTTTAATGGCTAGACGTTGGTATACCTCCTTCTTAGGGAGGTGTCAGTTGGAGGAAGACTGTAATCTCATTGGGCCGTCCAGATTCAGCTTGCCGCATGGGATACCAAATGAACAATACCATCTTCAAAGCTCCCAACTACTGATTAAAGTCAGCTGCTTTTCAGGAGAGCTCACATAAGGTCTGACATAATTCAGAGATCTGGAGGAAAGATTTTGCTTCGGACAAATGTTTTGGGTATGGTTGGAAGATTATATAGCCTTTGGGGAATGTGTGGTCTGATTTTTTTTCCAGAAGTGATTATAGATTTTTTGTGCCTCAGGATTCTGAGCATTGGAGGGGAATTTGAGACCTTGTAAAATTCTTTATTTTGGTAGCCACAGTTTTGAGAATCATGCAGTGTTTGATAATGGGTGGTGTATGTGGCATCCACAGTGCTGGTGAACATTATCAGTTTTGTATATGAAGGACAGAAGCTTGTCAGTATAGTGTCTACTGGTGATCTGTGTGTAGATCATGTAGGGTTGGAGGCACATGGGGGAGGAGTAGAGTGGATGATTAGGAAAAGGTGGGGATTATGAGGTCCCAGCTTGGGGTAAGGTGGAGCAGGGGGAAGTACGTTTTTTTTATTTAATTCCTCTAGAGGCAGACTCTTCACAGGTCTAAAAGCACTTTTCTTTTCGAGGTTGAGTGTTGCAGAGCCACCAATCGAATGTAAGTTTTTTGAATCAATTTACAAATACTAAAATGTTATTGATCTAGACGGTTTTATAGCAATAATAAAGGTAACATCGCTGATGCTGGGCTCCGTATTGTGTGTCAATAACTTTAGATATGTGTTGACTGGCATGTAGGTCGAGGAATTTCGGTTTCTGGAGGTCGCTTATGGTGAAGGTCTAAAAATAGATTGAGAGTTTTTTGTATTTCTTCCTAATGCTTTCTCTTGTTCCCTTACTTTGTGCAGGATTGCGGTGTGATTATTAAAGATGGCGACTATGTTTTACCTTCAGGGACAGCTTAGTTGCATTCCCCTGCATCTGTTGTGGTCATGGCAAATGCTGTTGAGGCCATTCATTGAATAATCTTCCCTGTTTTTCTTCCGTTCTATAAAATGTATTTTTATTGGAAAGATGAATAACTTTTAAAAGTGTGGTCATGTGGAAATATACACTATCACAATTACAGGATACTCGTTGTAGGGAACTCACAAAGCGAAAGTTTAGTTTTTAAACAAAGGATAAATCATAGCCAAAAGTAACCACTGTGGCAACCAAAAATAGCTTTAATATCAGTGAGTTTACAGGGTCTTTGTGGAACTGGGATTTTTTTCTCCATCTTTTTGGATTCTTGTGAATGTTGCAAAAACATGTACAATCGAATTTTAAAGTCAAGGGGTGTTTGTATGAATAAAGCAAATGTATGGCCATATGTACTATAGCATTTTCCCTTCGGGTCTTAGGGATCCTAAACCCTTTGATACATCTGGCCATTAGTTTGCTGACATTTAATTCTCGAATTTGGTCCTTAAGGGTTCTAGTCTGTCCAAGGTAAGGGTGACCCTTTCTAGTAGCCACGATGCTGCAGATGATGAATTGCACTACTGCGGAGTTGGGTTGCACTGAATTTATCACAGGCCTCTGAGATGATAGCAACTGTTTGATGTATATTGGCTGTGAATTTTAACATCGTATTGTCACCGTGTACAGACACCCTTTGTATGAGTAGCATAAACAATCAAATAAAAGAAACGGTCAGTGCTGAGATTTAATTGTTTCTCATTTGTGATGATATATTTTGATCTTAGTAGTCATACTCCGTCTAAAACATCAATATGAGCTGAAAAAAAGATACACAACCCTGTGAATAACCCCATCCATGTTTTTATTGAGTTTTGCATTATTTTACACGTTTTCCAGAAGACCACAGCAATCTGTTGTACCATATCAAAAAGGGTCTCAATTGTGTACTTTCAAATGTATCTTTTTGTCTGGCACCAGGAATTATTTAGATCAGGAAAAAATTTGCCCACATTTGTGAAAACTCCAAAGCTCTTACATCTGATCTATCAAAAATCCAAAGTCAACAAATGTTGGCATTCTCCTCACAGTGCTAGCGCTGGAGTAGCAGGTGCACTGCTGAGTTGTGCGAAGTAGGTGGTGACGCATGCGCTATTTAGTAACCTTTTAATAGAGTGACTCGTCCTTTCTCGCAGTCGGGCCAATAAACAAACCCCAACGTAATAACAAATGTTGTTTTGCTACGCAAAAGCCTGGCACCAAGCTGGTCAATACACAACCAGGTCCAGGTTAATAATAATGAAAAAAAAACACGTGTAGTCAGTCACATACGCAAACACACAAGGAAAACAAAAACAGCAACAGGCCTTTTCTGGTTGCGTACAGCAGACAGATCTGCTCTAGGCATGCGAGAGACTCTCAGCCCACGCTGCCCTAAGTCCCCGGTTTCATTAATAACATGATCCACAACAACAAGGGAGGAATGCAGCCGCCACAAAGTGTGCCGCTGTTCGCTCCCGACACCAAAACGCTATGGAAGTGAACATTTAGAGAAAAGGTGGGACACACACCTGCCTTTGGCCATTTGTGTGCTTTCATTATTTAAACTAGACCTAAAAACAACGAAGGAGACATACTTTGTGCTTGTTCAAACGACATGGGATGACTGAATGCCATAACAGATAGCAACTCTAGATACAACAACCCCTTAACCGCGGTGGCAATTCTGCCGCAGTGCGGCCGTTTAGCGGGGTGGGCGGGCCGCGTCGGCCAACGGACGTGTGCTGCACTATGGCGGTAGTACTAGGGACGGCCGTTGGCCGACGAACGCATGGAAGGGGTTAAAAAATGAAAATGTTCTGGATACAAAAATCAAATCCATAAACAGATTCAATGATCAGAGTTTTCAATTTTATTACCACAATTCGATCAAAAATATGAATGACCCCAGCAGGAATAATTTCAAAAACCAAATATCAAGAGAGCAAAAAAACAAATAACTGAAACAAACAAGTTACTACATAGTGTACCGGGTATTTTTGTTTTGGGTGCAGTGGTGTTTTGAATTTAATGAGAAGTCACCTAAAGATGTTACATTCATGTTGGTCACCGTTTACTAGCCTGTGTAGGTCCACATGTCTTTTATTGTCAGTTTTCAACACCTGTTTTTCTGTGCATGTTGCTTTTTTTGCTCATTGTTTGTTTGCTCTTTTGATCTTTGGTTTTTGAAATCATTCCGGCTTAAAAGAAGAGGAGCGTGCAATATGTATTTGCCACCTTTCCATATATCTACATGTAGGGGGCTGGAAGTAGGCAGGAAGCTGTAGCTCCAGGGTTGAAACGCCTCCCACCAAGGTCTTTATATACACACAAACTAACGTTCATGGGTATTCACCAACTTATTTTCAGTCTCTTTCCGCTCTGGAAAAGGGAGGAAATTTTCTCCTGACAAGGGCAGTAGTAACCACTTTGTACTCAGAATGAAAAATGTAAATCTTGTCTATCTTTTCTTTATATTAATACTAACGGTGTAGTCTGCTTATCAGTTACAATCTTCATTTATTATAGTTGTATCATCAAGCCTATAGTGTTGATCTATCACACTATGTCGGTTCGTGTGATACATTTCTTAAGAATCCCAATGCATTTCGGGACTGGCCCTATAGGGGTATATCTCCTATAATACAATCATATATAGTCAAAATAATCAAGAATGGAACAGCGCGTCACAAGAACAATCTTTGAAAACCTGTCATTACTTTGCAAATGTAGTCAAAGAAACATCCAGAAAAAAATGTGTCATAGCGTGCAGCCCTTTGTGAATCTTAAATAATCCCTTTACACAAACTGTACAGCCCAAACAACTAGGCGTAGTCTAGGACATGATCATCCCAAAAGGTATACTAAGTATGCTGACCTTGGAGTACGTCCTGTGCTGTGAACACTGATGGTAAACTAAAATATAACTCAAAGCATCATATAGTGTAAAAAAGTATAAGAAAAGAAGCATGAAATAGACTGTGCAGCATCAAAACTGTTGCTCCAGTCAATGAAATTATGTTCTAAGTGCTCTTTGAGGTGCAGTAGTTAACGGCGCGTATAATTTAAACCCAAGTATGAACAATGTGTATTATTAAAACCAGAGATTGCGCGTACCTTAATGGCGATACATTTCCTGCATGGTTTCAGTATTTGTTGGATCATCTTGAACAGGGCTAGATCTATAGGTACAATAAGGAAGAGGACAAACACTACCTCACACAAGACCCCCCACCGCCGAGTACACCACATATATACATGTGACACAACATCCATATAGATTTGCATAAACCTCCCTTTCGACCGATAGTTTCTACTAGAAATTCCATACACAAAACCACTTGAAAATATTTGGATCGTCATCTCCAACCTATAGTCTAAAACAGGACCACCTATCTTAAGGATACGACTGATTTGATAAACAAAATAAGGTCAATTGAATTTGATGAAAATACTACTGCTATTCTCCGTACCACACTGTATAATTTAATTCCTCATGATTTGGGTTTCAAGAGGTGGAATCCATTTCAACAGCTTTATTCGACAGATTAAGTCATAAAAGCATTTACAAAAATACAGATGAAATTAAGTAAAACAGCTGCCATAATGAAACGTGTAAACTGGATGAAGGGCATACAAGAGTGACTTTTTAAAAAAGTGTGATGCATGCACTGGTTATAAAACGTCAATAAAATCACGTAATCGTATAACTGGATGAAAGGGCATGAAAAGTAGCCTTTAAAAAAGTGTGATGCATGCACTGGTTATAAAACGTCAATAAAATCACGTAATCGTATAACTGGATGAAAGGGCATGAAAAGTAGCCTTTAAAAAAATTAGATGTAAGCACTTATTGCAAAGTTATTAAATCACATTACAAGAGACATAATAAAAACATGCAAGATATTTACAATTTGCAACACCGTTTTTGGATAAACTTGATACGATCCACCTTCTGCGTTAAAAGCTCAAGTGGATTTATTAATCAATTTATCTCTGATGTATCCTGGCCTATTCATCAGAAATCAATCGAACATCTACTACAAAAAAATCAATTGGCTGTATTTGGTCGCATCATTTATCCTCACATAGGTTAGGGAGTTGGACCTTAATAACCATGACCACCCTAGAAATGTTGCCATGGCTATAGCAATCGTTACTGAAGTATCGGTCCGCAAGATTCTTTCAGCTTCGCTAGCCCTTGTGCCCAGGAGCTTATAAATTGGGAAAAGCCAAACACGATGCGGGACAACATACCCAGCACAACCAAAGAGTAGGTGAGCCAAAGATTCATTGCTTGACTTACATACCAGGCATATATCAACAGTAGATTTGTTCCATATAGCAGTGAATGCTTTTTCTGGCAGTGTGCCTACCCTAAACTGGAAATATCGTTTCCGGTCTAGTGGTTTTGTAATTTGGTCCCAGTAAGACTCCAGCTTCGGGATAACTTTATGTTCCAGAAAAAGGCAAGTTATGGAAGATGGCTCACTCAATCGGAGTCCATTCCCAGTATTTGTCCTTCAGGGTCTCCTTTGTGGGGAAATAAGACTTTACAGGATCGGTCCATAGTGAAGTCATACCTATGCTAGACAAAGTGTCTCTGACCGCCCATAACCATTTTATACTGTGCAAGGTATCAGCCCTTATTATAGCTTAAAAACCTGTTGCATAGCCTGCGAGCTCCAGCGTAGTCCACAGTCTCCGCCAATAAAGGAGGGGTCGAAGTTTAGCTATGGCTGCAATGGGTTTTCTCTCAAGATCATATAATAACAGACACATTGGGGTACTTTGTGGAAGTCTAGTTATTTTCCTCAGCAACCTATTTTCTGAAGATGTGAGAGTAGATCGGTTCTCACACCCCCAAAGTTCAGAACCGTAGAGGGTTGAGCTGATAACTTCCATATTGTAAATTTCTAAAGCTGGGCTAATGGGCTTAGTATGTGAGGAGTTATGTTCCATGTGCAGCACCCCCGACAGTTGCCTATGTTCAAGGGATGCTTAATCAATCTGGTGATCCCATTTCATATTTTCCTGGAAGTTAACCTCCAGGTGTTCCAGCGGCCTATCATTCATTCGGATGCCCCCCTTATAGGCTCTGTGCAAATTAAATGCAATCAGTTTTGTCTTTGACCTCGAAGCCCCGCTGTAAGCAGAAATCCTCAAAAGTTTTTAAGGCTTTCTGGAGTGCGCTTGGGGTCTTGGATATAATCAATGTGTCGTCAGCAAATATTAGTATTGGCATTTGTTCGCCTGCTAGTACTGGGGCATCCGAAGGGTTAGAACTCATGTAGTCCACTATTCCATTATTATACAATAAGAATAGCGTTGTGCTATCACGCTGCCTTGGCGCACGCCTCTCTCTAAAGAAACGATTCGATAACTTCCCCCTGTTCGCCCATCTGATTTTTGCACTATTATCTTCATGTAGTCTAATGCCGAGTGACTAATTCAGATGGCATCCCTAGTTCTTGTAAGGTAAACCATAGTTTAGTGTGGGGGACAAGGTTAAATGCCGACTTAAGATCTACGAAGGCAGCGTATAGGCTATCCTTGCCTAGAGTCACTATCTTCAATGAGATCAGGACAAACCAGAACACCTGATCTATGGTGCTAGTGAAAGCTCAAAACCCAGCTTGCAATGGGGACAATACCTTAAACTCCTCAATCCATTCTTGTACTCCGTTGAGCACCAGCCTCCTAGTTATCTTTTGTAGACAGTCAACTAGGCTAATTGGCATATAATTCCCTGGGCATGATTTGTCCCCTTTCTTAAAACAGGAATCATTTCTGCTCCCTTCCAGGGATCGGGGCTCCTTATGCGATAGCATTTGTCAACAAAAGAATATAACGGCACCATCTATCCTTGTCGTATAAAAAGATGTCCCCAGGTATGCGATCTGGCCCAGGTGCCATTCCAGCCAATACTGATTTAAGTGCTGACTTTACCTCAGCCCTACTGAAGGTGTCGTCCTGGTACAGTATTCTAATAATCTCGCCCTCCGCTCGGCCTGTCCCCAGTTGTCCCATTTATAAGCATACAAAATTGTTTGGGATTTTTCAGGGCGCAGGCCTCCCTTAGTTCCTGCGACCTTTTATTGCCCCATGATTTCTGAGCTTTTGCCTGGGTGCCACTATAGAAGGACCTAGCTACCCAAACTTGTGGGTTTGCCACCTTTGATGGCTGCCCCTAGAGCTAGACATGCTTCTCGACATTCTTTATTGTACCAGTGCCCCACTTTCTGATTTGGTGTCGTAAAATTCTAGCCATGCTCAAAAAAATAGGTACGCAGATGGCTAAAAAACGTATTGTGTATGCTTGTTGAATGGGCTAAGTCCCTATGTTTTGCTACACTAGCATCTAGTTCATTTATGGCGTTATCCATGCCCTTGTTAATGTTATCTAACAGATCTGGCATTTTTATTATTCTTACCCACTTGAGACGTCTTAAATCATTAGTTGGTACAACATCGCCTGGGGAGTATCAGTTACTTGCTTGAATATGTGTCTTTTGACTGCTCAGATCCCTAGTCCCACACAAGGGGATATGGTCACTTTCTAACCAGTCTATGACCGCCATGTCACCCAGGGTATGCCATAGCTCCAGGCTCATCAATACTTAATAAATTCTACTAGCACTATAGCCATTATTAAAGGTGTTAGCCCCATGTCTATCAGATTGTGTGCGAACATTAAGGCCCGCAAGCCTTTTTCCATGCAAATATTGTTTATTTGAATAACCACATCAGTCCACTTCCTTATGGGGTTTAGCTCCAATATTGGAATGCCCTACTAATTATCTTCTTCTTCTGTAAAGTGACCACCTTCTTTGGTTAGGGGCTCAAACGTTATGTTAAAGACCCCCGCTACTATGATATTCAAAACATCTTTATGCGAGTCAAGGAGATAGTCGAGAGCCGCTAAAACTCCCGACCTTTTCCCGCTTGTACCTCTTACATAGACATTATATATGTCTATGTTCCGATCACGCATAGTCAGTCTGACTGCCTGGATGTCTTGGCTCTGGGTTGGAAGTACCTGTATGTTTACCTCTAGATCTTGTCGCACCCAGATAGTCAGGCCCCCGATGGCCTTCCTTTTACCCCCTTGCTAGCCACGATATAATAGTTTAGATACCCAGCACAGAAAAGGGGTGTCTCTGCGCAGGTTTCTTGAAAGAGGCAGATATATTCCTCTACTAATGCATGCCACTCGGGAGAGCCCATCTTCGTTCTAAGACCTGCAATGTTCCAGCTCAACATACGGTTCTTGAATGAGGTACCTAGGGGCGGTCGTTTCATGGGTGTATGAGATAAGGGGTGCCCACCTCCAGTGTACCTTCTATCTGGGTAGGAAAGGCCAGGTCCATCTTAAGGGGCAGTGCCTCCGCTACTGTTAGATCTTTAGGGCTTACATGGCTGGCCCCTGAGATTGGGGTAGGTGTTCCTGTTTTCCTCAGTCAATTATTATCATCAAGTGTGGAGCATTCCTGCATGCTAAATGGTCTATGACTGGGCATGTTATCATTCCTACTGCTAGGCGGGGAGCGTCTAAATTGGATTGTTGAATGCTCCAGAGGACTAGTACGAAACTCCAGCATGAAAAGATTCTCGACTAGATCTGTGCTATTCATGATAAGCTCGATACAGTCATGGCGATGGTTTGAGGAGGTTAACCTTCGCGCAGCTACTAGATCATCCCTCATCACCGAGCGGCATCCTTTCACATGCCTTATCCAATGGATGGCTTTATTGGTTAAGGAATCCCTGTTCTCTATGCCTCTACATGCATCATATTTTGGTAAATTTACCATATAAATTCTACGTGGGCTAGCTATGTTGTGTGTGTTCTGTACACGGGACCCCATCAGAGAACCCAACTGTGGTAAATCCGTATGCGAAGAGGTTTTACTTCTAGGAGATTTATTTTATTATTATTTTATTTATTCCATTTGTATGGCGCAACAGCTACCCTGAGGGTTTCCCGGCGCCCTGGATCAAAACAATTCCAGAGGGTCATAGATTCATGGTATCATTCTTGGTTGAAAAGCCATGCCTTGACACCTTTCCTAAATATCATATAGTTAGGTTCAAGGCGCAGATTGAGCGGAATTGAGTTCCATAGTACTGGCGCCAAGTATCCAAAGGAGTGTCCTCCTAGTCTTGCACGCCTGAATCTAGGGACATCAAATTTCTCCTGATGGATAGATCGGAGATTCCGGGTCGGGATGTATTTATGGACCAGTTTGCACAGATAGGCTGGTGCTTCTCCTATGTTTATTTTATACATGAAACATAGCGCCTTGAATTTAACTCTGTTGCCCATCTTGAGCCAATGTAAATTTCGTAGATGTTCCGATATATGTGCTCGCCTAGGTAGATGGAGAAGTATCCTGGCTGCCGCATTTTGCACGACCTGAAGTCGGCGTATAATTTCCTTATTGGCCCCCAAGAACAAGATGTTACCGTAGTTCAGCCTTGACCCAATCAATGTTTGCACTACAGTTCTCTGTGCCCCTTCCGGGAGTTGCCACAAGATTTTTCTCAACCATTTGAGAATGGCAAAGCAGACTGATGCTGTTTTAGTGACCTGGGTACGCATTGTCAATTTGTCATCTATTATGACTCCTAAATTACGAGCTGACGTGACTGCTCTCGGGAGAGGCCCCATTTCAGTAGGCCAGTGAACTGGACCCCAAAGATCTTTCTGGTTCCCGAAAATTAGCAGTTCGGTTTTGTCTCCATTCAGTTTTAATTTGCTCGGAGTGCATCCATTGCGCCATGCTCTGTAGACCGGAGTGA
Source organism: Lissotriton helveticus (assembly GCF_964261635.1). Taxonomy (NCBI): domain Eukaryota; kingdom Metazoa; phylum Chordata; class Amphibia; order Caudata; family Salamandridae; genus Lissotriton; species Lissotriton helveticus. The sequence continues at coordinate 1,847,979,267 of NC_136065.1, read as the reverse complement.
AGGGAAGAGGGAGTCTTTTTATCGGTTGATGACAAGGAGAAGACTAGTTGTGTATCGTCTGCGTAAGAAAAGATTGTCAGACCGAATCTGTCAGTTATGCACGCAAGAGGGGCAATATAAATATTAAATAATAGGGGGCTCAGGATTGACCCTTGAGGAACACCATGCGGAGAAGTTAAGATCTCGGAGGTGTTATTTTTTGGAAAATACCTGGTAAGACCTGTCAGCTAAGAAATTTTCAAGCCACATCAGTGCTGTACCCTTTATCCCTATTCCCTCTAGGGTTTCTAGTAGTGTTTCATGGGATATAGTGTCAAATGCGGCACTCAAATCTAAAAGAATGAGTGCCGCCGTGCCCCCCTGATCTAACGTTTGACGGATCACCTCTGTGACTCCCAGTAGGGTGGATTCGGTCGAATGCCCTACTCTGAATCCTGACTGCGATGGATGTAGTAGCTTGTTGGTGGTTATGAATTCCCCCAATTTCTTGTTTACGTGCCTCTCTAAAATTTTTGAAAACAAAGGGAGCAATGATACTGGTCTGAAGTTCGACAATATCTCTGGGTCACTGTTTACTTTTTTCAACAGTGGTACTACCATCGCGTGTTTCCATGCCGCAGGCAGTGTCGCTTCCTCTAGTGATGCGTTTAAATGTAAATGTAGGTGTACTTATATAGCGCAAACCTGTCACCCAAAGGGCATCCTGGCGCTTGCTTAGGGAACCCGTCCTGGTATTCCCGTGAGAAACCCCGGCAGGGTGTCCACAAGGTGAAAGCCAGGCATCCCGCCGCGAGGGGCCGTAGTGGAGATTAAGCAAGCTATTGCCCAGAGTTGCAGAGTGTGACCCCGTGATTCGAGTAGGCACCGGAGCGAGAATTGTCGAGTCCGTTTAGCAGTACTCTAATGACGTTAAGTATGTCGGGGTAGAGTTGTTTAAAGATACCAGCTGGGATGGGATCATTTGGGGAACCAGATTTAATACTGTTGAGCGTTTCTGCAAATGACTGTTGGTCTAAAGGTTGCCAGCTAGACAGTTGATTCCCGGGAGGGTCTATCCTTACCCTGGAACTCATGGTTCTACTCGGGGAGGGATGTGAGACCTCCTCAATTCCGAGAGATAAGTGAATGTTAGCTATTTTGTCACTAAAAAAATTGCGCAAGGTTATTACACTGTGATGTAGATAGCGTTGGCGGTTCTGGTTGATGAGCGGCCCCTGCTAGATCCTTTAGAACCTTAAATAAGGTTCCAGAATTATTTTGTGCTTCTAGAATAGTACTTTTTGTAAACTCTCCTTTGGTTATTTTACATAACAGATGGTATGTCTTCAAATCTTGTTTATAAGTTTCCTTCTTTTCCACATCATAGTCTTTTCTCCAATTTCTCTCAAGTTTTTTTAAATTTGCTTTTTTCTATTTTTAGCCTTTCAGAAAACCACGTGACAGGGGGTCTCCCCGAGTTCCGTTTGCTCCTTGAGAGTGGAATGGTAGACTCTACAGCTTTGGTTAACCATTGTGTGATTTTGTCCTGATCTCTTACTTTAAGGTCATCTAAATTTAGATGGGGCTTCGATTTATGTAGTTGGGAGTTCAGGTCTTCTATCTTCAGTTTTTTCCAGCTTCTAAAATAAGAGTTCTTAGATCTAGTTATAGCTTTATTATGTGTTAGCCTGACATTGAAAGTGGTCAGATAGTGGTCGGACCAAATTACAGGTAGTGCTGGCTCACAAGTAAGGCCCTCAAAATTTGCAAAGATCGGATCTAATTGATGGCCCGCTGAATTAGTGGGGCCTGAATTGCATAGATGTACATTTAGGGCTTCCAAATCAGTTAGGAAATTCTGAACCAGTGGGCAAGTATGGTCCTCGAAATGTAAATTCAGATCTCCTAAAATCGTAAAGATGGATGCTTCTAATAGCAAGGGGGTAATAAATTCCGGAAAGGCTGCCACCCAATCTCTGGCGGCTCCAGGAGGGCGATATACCAAAATTCCGGAAAAAGTGGATTGAGGAGATAAAGCAAGTTTAAAAAGTCCAGCTTCACAGTTGGCAAGTGATAGATCTTCCCATTTGCACGAGTATTCTTTTTTAAAAATGATATCTATGCCTCCCCCAGTTTGGTTTACCCTATCTCTTCTAACTAGGAGATAGTTTGATGGTAGGGCTATAGCAATATCGGGACCCGAACCAGCGTTAAGCCACGTTTCAGTTAAAAACAGAGCGTCTCGTTTGATATCCATTAAAAGATTAAATATATCCTCCTTATGTTTCGAAAGGGATCTGCAATTAATGGTAATAAATGTGAATTATCTGATTATGAATCCGAAACCGGTCCCCGGATGCTTGTTTCCGGTCCAGGGAAGACATGGCTTGGCAGTTCGGGCTGGACTGTTCCCATGAGGCACAGGGTCAGACTGGTTTGCATATTGCCATGTCTGAACTGGGGTGGCCAAGTGAGCTAAAGAATGGTGATGGATTAAACCCAGATCAGTTGACTGGGGGTGAGTGTTTGATTTGCTCAAACGCTTCGTCCATCATCCCCCTTTGTACCGCTTTATTTGCCCTAAGTGTGGCAGGGTATGCTCAGACGTGAGTCCCTTGCTCACTTGATTCAAGATAGCCTGGCTGATGAGGATTATGAATCCGAAACCGGTCCCCGGATGCTTGTTTCCGGTCCAGGGAAGACATGGCTTGGCAGTTCGGGCTGGACTGTTCCCATGAGGCACAGGGTCAGACTGATTTGCATATTGCCATGTCTGAACTGGGGTGGCCGAGTGAGCTAAAGAATGGTGATGGATTAAACCCAGATCAGTTGACTGGGGGTGAGTGTTTGATTTGCTCAAACGCTCCGTCCATCATCCCACTTTGTATCGAATTGTCTGGTTACCTCATTATTAATCTTAATCGTACTTTTCCTAGCCCAGGCGTTCTCGCCGGTTATTCCCAATGCTGAATGGGAAAAAGTGAAATTGCAGCCGTTACATTGAGGTATACAGTGTTCCAAATTCAGGAGATTACAATGTTGGAACCCCATGGTTCTTAGGGATAGCAGCTCACTCCGTGAATATGTGCCTAAAATTGCATTTGGGGCAGGGGGGGTGGCCCCTGGTCCCGGACGGTCGCCGACGGGCTTGCCTTCGGCGCGGCCCCGGCGCGCCCGCTGCGCGAACAGCACATTGCCACTTTATATGGTAATTAGGCAGCGTTCCCGCCCCCGACCTCTCCCCCGGAAGAATGTCCCTGTCCCGCCTTACTCCCTCCACATCAAGCGGGAAAACCGGTGGTGGACCGGGGAGCGGGCGGACAGGACTGCGGGTGACTGGAGGATCTAGGTGGCAGTGAGTATGATTTAAAATACAAAGTTTAAAAATAGTGCGGCTAAAATCAGCGTTTCATTAAAGTGCAGGCAAATTCATTCAATTGTGCAAATAGCAAATGTCGCAATCACACCACTATTATGGCACCTGAAGAACGAATGATCTAGCGAGTGCTTCCTTCCTCCTCGCTTTTATCCTGAATAATTGGCAGCGCTCCCGCCCCCCCGACCTCTCCCCCGGAAGAATGTCCCTGTCCCGCCTTACTCCCTCCACATCAAGCGGGAAAACCCGTGGTGGACCGGGGAGCGGGCGGACAGGACTGCGGGTGACTGGAGGATCTAGGTGGCAGTGAGTACGATGGGTCCTCACACTGCTGCCTTATTAAACGTGGTACTATTACTAGCTACAAGGTGTGGTGGGTGCTTGATCGTCGCTGGTGTTTTATTAATGCTTAGCTTGCTCTAAGTAATGTAATGCCCCACTCGCTGTGGTGTGCCTGGGATACTCGGTAAGACCAAAGAGGTAGTGGACATGGGACCCTGTGGGTCTACCATGTGACTGCTATCTTGTGTGTTTCCATTCCCTCTTCGGGTTGGATCAGATAATAAAGATCTGACTATTTCAGATAACTACTCTATCATGCCTCTCATGGTCCCCACTTCAAGTCTTAATGTGGTGACTACTTAGAACATGTTCTGCCATTCTGAGCAAGGTCCTGGTACTATATCTTGATCATGTGTAGCTATTGTCTGTGGGGATTGGGCCGTCACAAGTCTAACACCTCCCCCCTCATTTTTGCTGTCCGAATTTGATAGTGGCTGAAATCTATTGGTACAAATGAGTATAGGATCTATGTGGTCTAGATCTGGTAATAGCTTGGACAGCCCGTTAGTAGGGGGTGTTGCCGTTTAATCACGTACCCCATCATTATTGTAGGTTACTACTTTTTTATTTGGTTTGCGAAACATGTCTGGAATGGCCGGCTTCGCTGGTTGCCTCAGCCTGGAGGTTTTTTTTTGTTACTAATTGCGTGCGTCATGGGTGTGGATTCTAAAATATCCTCACACTCACTTATTAGGGTGTCTATCTGGTCCATTACGTAGTTAGTAGCTGCCGATTGTTTTGATTTTTTTGCCTTCTTTCCCCTGTTATCTCTTCTTACCCCACCCTCACTCCCCCCCACACTTTCTTTCAGTGACTTTCTTTTCCCTATTGGCCGAAGCTAAGTTAAGCTGATTAAATGGTGGCCCTCCCAACACCGGAAGACAGGCTTCTCCTGGCTCCAGATAAACCTTCGCTTTCTGACACCAGACAGATCATACAAGTAAATGGAGGAAGAGACAGGGTATTTTGGGGAATAGGTTATAACCCACTGGTCAAGGTAAACAGTCCGCTCGCAATTATTGCGCTCTAGGAGAAACATGCATTGACACAGTACCTTTAAATTCCCACCCTCAGACAGTTCAGCACCTAGTCGCAGATGGAAGAGGGATGGCAATGATGGGCCTGCCCTTTGCCCGGGCGCATCCCGCGCCACGGGGTTTCACCAGCTGATAAGGGCTCTGTAGTCTCCTCCCACGCAGCTGGCTGTGGGCAGGAGACTCGCATTGCACTCTGGGACTTAGAGTCCCACGAGAGTGTCAGACCGGGTGGATGTGCTCGCGGTGATGGAAGGAGAGTGCCCCTAAGGTTTGCCACGGACAGGAAGCGATACAAGGAACACAGCCCCTGCCAAGGACCGGTACAGATGCCAAAACTGCCCCACAGATGGTTCGGGCAGTGGAATCATTCTTGATTAATGCTACGATGGAAGAGGACCAAATGTTTTCTTATTGGAATTACTACACTTCACGCTATAGAATAGTTACATTGTGTGGAACAATGAATACTACTTAAAACTCTCAGGAACTTCCAAGGGAAATTGTGCTGCACCATGCTATACAAATCTCTTCATGTATCGCTTTGAGTTAGACAATATCTTTCAAAATCAAGAATGATTAGAGAACCTAGTCACATATTGAAGATATATTGACAACATTTCTTAAATGGAAAGGCCAACAAACACAGCTGATCTCAGTTATAAAAGATTTAAAAGTCATTGATAAACGTATCTGCCTCACCAACACCATCAGCAAATACAAAATAACATTCTTAGATGCTGAAGTAACAGTTCAGGGCTGAACACCAGAAACAAAAAATGTTTTCAAATCCACACACAGAAACAATTTGACTAATTACAACAGTTATCAAATAGCTTTAAAACAACACTCTTAAGAATCTAACGGATGGCATCCAGCGAGGAACACTCCAAGAAAAACAGACATGATAGCTACTAAATTCAAACAACGAGGATACCCTTATAACATCCTAAAAATAGCCGTCGAGACAGCGGTCGTCAAAGAGAGAAATCAACTTCTCACTACTGTAAAACCTATAAGTACCATAGGAAGATCTGTTTTTGTGTGAAAATATTCCACCAGGAGTAACAAAATCAGGAGGGTTGTGTTAAAAAATTGGCCTATGTCATAAACTGAAGAAAAGTTTAAGGGCATTTTTAATCTTCCACCATTGTTTGCTTATCAGAGAACAAAAAACCTGAAGATTTTGACCAGATGGGTTAAATCGAAGGCAGACCAAATACATAGAGAAACAACACCATGCCTCAATTGTGGAAACGGTAATAACATCATAAAGGGTACCACTATTATACATCCCGTTCAAGGAACTCCAATCAAATTGTATACTTCGGCTACTTGGATTAGCATATGTGGGCAAAACAGAACGGAAGATTAAAAGCAGACTCTCAGAACATAAAAGTAACATCCACAACAAGAAAGAGAAATCTACTATTGCTGTGCACTTCAACACACACACATAACGTGACCCAACTCAGATTTATTATATTGGAGACTGTACCAATCCAAGAATGGAGAGCTAATAGGAAATATCTGTTCTAACAGGAAATCTATTGGATGAAAAATCTGGACTCTGGCAGCTCGAACGGCCTAAATGAACTATTAGACCTCAGTTATCTTTAAGACTTGCTCACACTTCTTTTTAATATTTACTGTCAGGTGTTTGATAATGTTGCTCATGACCATTATGTTCAGTTTATCTTCCTTTATGTTTACCTTATTAATATGGCGCCCATTCATTATGGCACCTAGTCCTTCGTTTTTTTCCACTCGCAGCGTCTTTCTACTTTATTGCTTTTAATTCACCTGGGCGTCCACTTTCACGGTAGCACTGCGGATGATGGCATTCTCTAACAAACACCGAATCCATGCAGGACATGTATCGCCATTCAGGTACGCAAATTCTCAGGTTTTAATAATATACGTTGTGCATACTTGGGTTTAAAGTATAAGCGCTTTTAACTACTGAACCTCAAAGAGCACTGGGACAATTTCGTCGACCGGAGAAATAATTTTGATGTTGCACAGTATATTGCATGTTTCTTACATTTATTTTACACTATATGGTGCTAGGAGCAAGTTAATATACACATTCTGTGAGAAATCGTACCCTAAAGAGCACTTGGGATATATTTTTGTCGAACGAGGAGCAACAGCTTTGATGTTGCACAGTATACTGCATACTTATCTTCTTATATTTTTTTACACTATATAATGTTTTGAGAACATTATATTTGGGTTTACCAACGGTTTTCACAGGACATACTCTAAGGTGAGCATGCTTAGTATACCCTTTTGGAATATCACGTCATAGGCTACGCCTGGTTAATTGGGCTGTATGGTTTGTGTCAAGGGACAATTTAAGATTCACAAAGGGCTGCAGGGTATGGCATTTTATCTGGTTATCTGGATTTTTCTTTGACTTCATTTGCAAAGTAATGACAGGTTTTCATAAATTGTTCTTGTGACAGGCTGTTCTATTCTTGGTTATTTTGACTAAAGGATGTTGATTATATTATAAGAGATATTCCCCTAATTACAGGTCAGTCGCAAAACGCATTGGGATTCTTAAGAAATGTATCACGACAAACAGATGTAGTGTGATAGAGCAACACTATAGAATCAATGAATCACTATAATAAATGACTGTAACTGATCAGCAGCCTACATTGTGATTATTAATACAAAAAACTTAAAAATACACAAGATTTAAACTTTTCAATCTGAGTGCAAAGTGGGGACGTTATTCCCTCTCAGAAAAACGCAACAGTGACCTATTCCAATTATGCCTTGGATCAGTGGCCGATACCCACCTGCACCCAATACAGCACAGAAAGAGATAGATTTACATCGGACTCCTCACACTTTGAGTTCGAGAGGTCTCAGTCACAAGGGCAGCAGTAAAACATTTTTCACTGGGTGAAAAAAAGGGGGTTTAGGGAAAAGGAATTTGTAATCGCTCAACAGATTTTCGCATGATCATATGTATATCGGCTCATGGAAAAATGGAATCAGAAAAACTTTGCTAGGGTTACAGTTTCTAGGTCTCCCTTTAAACTTTTGTTAATTCTTTAAAATCGTAACTCTGCACTAATGCAAGGCATGTGCAGTTTTGCAACTTTCTTTACGAATAGTGCCTCTAATTAATTTTCACCTCGCCTAGAAAATGTTTACAATGATACTACATTGGATTTTTTTTTTTAATACTGAAATGCAAACATGTTTTACTAAATGGTGCCTCAGAGAAATATTTAAAGTTGCACAATAGTTTAACAAAATATTTTTTGCATTAGTGTAGATTTTATTTTTTAAGCAAATAATCACCTTGCTTTTATGCTTATGCACATATTTGCATTTAATCCTCTTTCAAAAATCCATACTTTGGTACTGCAATCTATCAAAGTTTGCACAGCAGGGTGTTAGGCCTGCTTTTCCAATGGACAAAGTAAACATGAAAGCTCATTATCCTTGACCCCAAATAATATGGCCGGGCTATCGGGCGATAAGAATGCTACATCCCTTTTCTAAACAAGCGTTGACAATGCAATAGGTCTCGCATTTTGTGAAATTTTGAGCTATTGGCGTTGCAAATGCAATATATTTTTTTATATTCTAGCAGTAGCATTAATCAAGAATGGTACATTTTGAAAACAAAAGCTAACCAACATTTCACTTCCAATAAAAACAAACTGCAAAGTATGTTCAGCAGTATGTTATTTGTTTATAATAGGGAGCATTAATGAGCATGATTTTTTTTGTATGTTTTTATAGACTTTGTGGTATGCAGCACTATAACTTTAAATGTTGTAAGCCAAGTGCGCTGTGCCATTAATGGTAGAAAAATAAATAAATGAAAAGTAAAGGCGGGCGGCTGCCATGTTAACATGGAAAATTGATGATGCTATAAAGGCGTCAGCTTGTCTTTTTTTTATACATGTACTTTACCATGCCACGCTTTAGCTTTACACATTTAAAGCTAAAGCGTGGCGTGCTGCGATTATTTACTTTTGTAGCAATAGCAGCACGCCGCGCTTTAGTCTTAAATGTGTGAAGCTAAAGTGCGAAGTGCCGCGAATGGTAATAAAGAACTTAAATTAAACAAAAAACATAAAGCCCATATTTGGTGCAATTATTGGTACAAAAGTAAATGAATAGAAATGAAAGGCGGGCAACCGCCATTTTAAAGGGAAAGCCGACAATTATGTAAATGTGACAGGGCAGCTTTTTTTAATTGATATACTTTATTACCATTTGCGGCCTGTCGTACTTTACGCATTTAACGCTATAGAGTGAGACGTGCCACGATTGATACCAACTTAAATAAATAAATAGAGAAGAAACTCAGCAGCTGCCCGTTTTATTCTGTTTATTTACTTTTTAAGCAATTTGGGCATGCCGCGATTTAGCTTTAAATGTGTGAAGCTAAAGCAAGTAAATACTATTTTTTTTTTATTAAACCACATATCCATATGTAAATATGAAGCAGCAGGAGGGAGTCAGAATGCAGTTGCTGCACAAAGAGCATGTCAGGGAAGTGACGTCTGAGAAGGGGCTATTGTGCGCAAACTCCAGCTACGTTTAACAAGTCATTAAGAAAAGAATTCTGAGAAACTAACTTAAAACTTTCCAAGTAAAGTCCCATGTAAGTGGGGCTGTCCTTATGGGATGTTACAACTGAAGAGAAGGAGGTACTAAAGAGGCAGAAGGAGGGACTATTAAAGAACTAAACCAATGAAATACAAACAATCGTAAAAGACACTGAAAGGAGCCAATAAAATACATGGGCGTAAAATAGGCAGAGCTTAAAGCCCATATCCTGAATACAGCATGTTTCGAAGAGACAGTGCAAGCGCTGCCTATTCGAGACCTAAAAAGGGATACCAATTGGTAGAAAACATAGTACACTACTGTACAAGCACCCACAGGACTATTTCATAACTACGCTATGAATCCTTCATTGGCTGTCAGTTACCCAACAAGTTACGTTCAAAGCCCCCTGCATTAAAGAGGGAACAAGGACAATCAGGGGTGTGGCATTTAATAAAATATCTACTTGTCCATGGGACAGGTTGCTTCATAAATCTACTTGTCCTGTAGCAAAATCCACTCGTCATTTGGCGCAATGGGTATTTATGAGATTCTATGGCTGCACATATTTATGGTTTTACTGCATCTGTCACTTAATATGCAGATTGTACTAAACATGTTTTTTTATCTCAAATGGATAAAAATAATACTGAGAATGTGCTGCATAATTTCCATTTTTATGGCATAAAGTTGGATGAAATTGCCACATAAATTGGTCCTCCCAGCAGCATAAATCTAGCAGCACGGACACTGTTTAAGCTCTGCAGAGTGATTTGGGTGCTGACATTACAATAAAATGCGTATTTCACTGGTAACCATGAAATATTTCCCATATTTTACAGTACCCCCTGAAAGATGGGGTTCTAGACCCCTGCATTTTGTGAAATTAAAGCACCAAAACTTGGAATTCATGTGTTCTGTAGTTATGGACTGTAATACACAGAGTATCTTTCTAATACATGGTGTCGTCAAATTGCATATACTAGCTGGGGGTGAATGTTTAATTTGTTCATCCCGTCCATCATCTGTTCTTTTTGTCATACTGCATATAGCCAACACTGTTTTGCAAGCCACTCATGGCTTCTTTGGAACTTCTACACACTTCTACATACATTCAACACGCACCTTTTGCCTCAGACCATACTCCCTGCCAACTTGCAACCACCTGCCATATTCTCCTGCACAGACAACTTCCGAACGTAACCCCTTCGATGCTCATGACGGAACCGTTCCGTCATGAGCCCGTTGGCTCATTAGAACCTTCAGCACAGCGCGAACATTTGTGCCGCGCTGAAGCGGTTAACATCGCTGTGCCCTGCAAACCCTTTATACTGACAATACTCTAGCTACGATTTAACTTCAACCTCAACCAGGACTAACTCGGAATATTACTGCCCCTACCCTTCCCTGGCACAAGTTCTCATTCAATATTTTTTGCAGCGTCGTTCAGGATGCCTACTCAGTTACTCACCTCTCCGCTTCACTTAAGTCATGACCCATTCTAGTCACCACTCGAACATCACCCCTATTTCTGTTCTGAAATTACACCATGCTCAATAATTACGTATTTACCAAATCACATTTCCACCTCCTGTGACACAAACCTTTAATTTTAATCATCCCACGTCTATACCCATTCTTGCTCCTCATACCAAAACCCATGCAGCCACCTAAAGAAACCAGCAAGCACACAATCCTGCATTGCAGCACAAATGACCTCCTCGGAGCCAACTACTCTCCCTCATTCCCATGGGCCAAAATACCTAGATCACTCGAATACTACAGCTCATATCTAACTCATTGTCCTTTGTATTTCTTCCTTTACTCCCATGGAGCGTTACTAAGCGTTTGATATACTCCCCCTCAAACCACATAGGCTGCAAAGACCCCTTGTAAATCAATAAATTGCATACTCCCTTTGTAGGACAACTTCTGACCCTCAATACTGCTCACGAATAGTGTTAAACACCACTCATTAACATGCCCACTCCTACTCAATGTAATCTTAAAGCAACCCCTTCCAGTATAGTAAGCATCAAAAATAAGTATACGCCAACTACTCGTTTACATATGACCCTCAATACAGTGTTACAAATCGCTGCATTCTAAAATGCGAACATACTTCTCCCAGATCATGCTTGCAGTGTGAAATATAAATGCATCAAAACTATTGCTGCACTTTTTCCCCGACTATGCTTCTTACTCCCACAGAAACCTGAAAGGTCTAGTCGTAAATGCATGATGAAGATTTTCTAGTCCATCTGAACCCAATACACCAACACGTTCCTGAACACACCATCAAATAGAAACTACATTACATCCAAATTTGTAAAAGCCATGCCACATAATATTTAGCCAGTCATACTGCACATACTTCACCATCAGAGGTCTAGTGAGACACCAAACTGACTACATCTCCAAAACGGATTAAAGTGAGGCAGAGTGTCAGAAGAATCATAGCCCTCTGCAAGAAACTATTTCTGTGTATGATTCTCACACACTCACCAAGTCACTAAATACTGTGTGTCAGGAACGAATTAGATTAATCTCACCACGACATACTAAATTAATACAATCCAGACTTAAAGATAGAATCAAAGCGCACCCTCTCCCTGAAAATATAGTATCTCACAACATGTCAATCTATACCAAACTTTTCAGATATGGACCACCAAACAACTTTATCTACCAGATGACTAATCACTCAAAAAAAGACCATTACATAAATCTCAGCCACTCACATGCATACACAATGTCTCAGAATCTTCACATATTCACATGACAGACATCAGTATCAGCTTTGAGAAAGGTCACAAGTCCCAATTCCCCTGAACACCACCAATGAGCCAACCAATAACATTCTAGGGAGGATCAAATAAAGCACACAGATGGCAGCTACAATCGTTGAAAACTACTTGCATGTGCTTAGGTTTACAGGAAGGTTGCAACTTTTTTTTGCACTACATGCCACACAGCCCGATAAGTTAACTTGCTGCCAAACTGCTGACTACATGACACAGCACTTCATGAGGCTGGATGTAGGCCAAGGTCACACACTGCGGGCGGCAACTTCCAACAAATTCCACAACAGGCAGTGCCAGTAGACCAAGTACCTGGTGAACAATTCGAAAACATCATGAGTGCTTAGCATTCAGACACAGTGCAGTGTTACTCAGTTCTTAAAGCTGACGTATTTTTTGATATAGTACTATTCATATTATGTTTACATGGAAATGTAGGAATCTCTCAATTGTAAAAGGCCGAACCCACTCAAAATGCAGATTATACTGGCCACACATGCAGCGGTCTTAAATACTAGAAAAGGACTGTGACTAATTAATGCTTAAGTGTACTACTCTAAAATAAAATAGTTTATGTGCAAAGGTACTGGGTAGCACTTAGTGTAAAAGGTGTACGAGTGTCAACAGGAGAGGTGGGAGGGGGGAAGCTTACATACCACAAGGGTGTGGGGGGTATTACTGTGTAAAAAGGAGGGGCTCTAAGAGGAAAAGTATATCTCCAGAAGCTGGACGTTGCTTGCCTAGAGGGAGCAAGCGGTCCTAATTAGATAGGTTTGACAGAGGAGCTGTGTGCAGCAACTACTGTAACAAATCCTTTAACACAAATTGCCTTAAGATCCTTGCCGCAGTGGTTCTCTCTCACATTGCGCAATAAGCTATTTGGTCGGTTGTTCCTTTGCCTGTTCAGTGGTTGCATTTCAATGCATAGATGGACTATTTTACTTTTTAAAATGTATGTTGGGTTAGTGTACATTAAATTATCTCATACATACAGGATACACAGAAATCAACATTTTATAGTGTTTTCGCTGCTTCAGACACTACAAGCTCATGCAGCAGCAGAAAAGGTTTTCCTCCAACATATTCACAGCAAGTACAGCACAGCTAAAGATTAGACATGCAGCAGAAGAAGCTTCTTTCACACTAGTACAGTACAGAAAAGGTGAAGAGAAACAGAACAACGAGCTTCCACGCACTGCCTTTGCATCTCTTGAGGGCAGGGCACAAGTCCTAAAAAAAGAAGTGGGGGGACTCTCCAAGGTAGGCGTGGTCACAGGAAGTGACATCACGACAGGAAGTGACATCACGACAGGAAGTGACATCACGACAGGAAGTGACATCACGACAGGAAGTGACATCACATGTAAGGCAGATCTATCATTTGCATATAATGCAAGATTTAACAATTGAAGCTGCTTGGTACTTAAGCCTGTGACTTAAGGTCCCTGCATGGAGGAATTAGCAGCCCAAATGTGGATGAAGTTTGGCGAAGGTGACATGAACACATTTTCAAAACGCTACAGGAAAGTTTGACTGCAAGATTTAGTATACATTACAGGTTCCCAGAGAGGCTGCTTCCCACACTCGATAATGACTATTACACACAGTAGGGCTCCATATTCACGTTATTCTATTGATGAGTGTTATATGTTATCTCCCCACCTATTGTAAACTAGCGACTCTGTATTAAATAGTTTTGTCCCAGCTGCCTCTCTCTAGCTGTGGCTAGATTTATTTATTTTATTTATAAAGTTTTATATAGCGCGAACTTGATCCCGAAGGATATCAGAACGCTTTACAATTTGCAGCAAAGGTAACAAATCAGAACATTAGTCTAACATTGGGAATCTTGGCTGAAGACAATGGAGCTGCCGGGGCATTAGCTTGGGTCAATGCCTAAATTTTAGATATATTAACTGGCCATTGTATTTATTTTAGCAGATTTATTTATTTCTCTTTATTTTAGGAAATGTATTTAGTTTTGGTATATTTTAGTTTGACTTATTTGCCTTAATTTACTTCAGTGCAACAAAATATAAACATTGCTTTACTTTGTATTAATACTGTTTATTTTTGTGATAGTTCCTAAAAAAAGGGCCGATTATGACTCATGCATTGTAATGGTTGTTTCCCCCTTTACAGAGACTACTTACTATAAAATCGGGGTGGGCCTAGCTCATGATGTCATTTTGTGGGGACCCCTTGAAGAAAGCGGGCAGAACCTTTGCAAAACTTTGTGCCCCCCTATCCAGTAGTGCAATTATCCAAACACTGACAGGATTGAGCCTAAATTAAAAATATACTGACATACGTAATGCCAAGTCAGACGTCATCATGGAGTCATGTTTAAATGAACAATCCAGCACCATCCTACACCTCCCCATTCCACAAAATTATACAATTCAGACCAACAACACAAACTAGAAGGGGGCGTTGCTGTCATCATTAAACATTCCATGTGGAAACAGCGACACACGGAAGAACACACAAGGGTACACCATCATACTACTTACATTTTGTAGCCTGGTGTCAATTGTTCAATGCAGGGCGTAATTTGTGCCAGTGCTTAGCGCCGGCACTTAATTGGCAGGGCCGGGTCTAGTGGGACTCTGATTCTACACGCACGAGGCGCACAGTGCATGTAAAATGTTTTCATTTAACTTACAGCACACTTGCTAGTACTAATACTTAATTAACTCCTCAAGTCTCGTGCAGCCGCATCGCATTGTGTTTAGTTTTTCACATCTCAGTTTACCCTTAATTGTTCACGATCACTTGAATAATGAAATATTCTGAGTGGGAGAGCTCTTTGGCAGCACTCTGCCAGGTTTCTCTCTCGTCACTCTCATGCTGCTGTGTTAAAGAGCCTTGGTTCTACCGCACAAAGAATTAGGGTGACCAACTGGCATTGGTGCAAATTCAGGACGGTGAGTGTAAAAATTCAGGACAAAGGGTCAAAATTCAGGACACAAATTCAGGACAGGAGGTCAAAATTCAGGACAAAACTTTAGGACAATAGGTACGTTTTACAGACACATCAGAGGTTGTGCAATAGTATATAAGTAAGCCCAGCCATTTCCAAAAGTATTCAACCATTTGCAAACCTATCCATCATGTATCCTTCCATCTATCATTTCACTCATCCATCCCTTCATCCATCCCCTCATCCATCCTTTCACTCATCCTCCATTATCCATCCACCCTTTCACCCTATCCATCTGTACACTTATCCATCCACTCTTCATCCCATCCATCCATTCACTCATCCATTCAGCCATATACCCTTTCACCAATCCAGCCATCCTTTCACTTACTAATCCTTCCACCCATCCACTCTTTTAGTCATCCATCCATCCTCCCTTTCTCTCTCCATCGACCCTTTCACTTAGCCTTCCTTCCTTCCATCCATCCATCCACCCACCCATCCATCCATCTACTCATCCACTCATGAATCCATCCATTGCCCCTATCACTCATCCATCTATCATTTCACTCCTTCACACATCTATTCATCCTTTTGTCCATCTACTCTCCCTTTCACTCACTCATCCATACTTACACCCACCCTTTCACTCATATGTCCATTCATTCACCCTTGCACTTATCAATCCATCCATCCATCATTTCACACATCCACCTACCCCCCATCATCCACCCACCATCCACACACCCACTCATCCATCCTTTCACCCACCCACCATCCAATCCACTGATCCATCCTTTCACCCATCCACCATCCACCCACCCACTCATCCATCCATCCTTTCACCCACCCACTCATCATCCATCCATCCATCCTTTCACCCACCCACTCATCATCCATCCATTCATCCTTTCACCCACCCACGTATCCATCCATCCATCCCTTCACCCACTCTCCATCCATCCATCCTTTCACCCACCCATCCATCCATCCCTTCACCCACTCTCCATCCATCCATCCTTTCACACACCCATCATCCATCCATCCATCCATCCGTCCTTCCCCTCATCATCCATCCATCCATCCCCTCATCATCCATCCATCCATCCCCTCATCATCCATCCATCCTTCCCCTCATCATCCGTCCATCCTTTTCCCTCATCATCCATCCATCCTTTTCCCTCATCATCCATCCTTCCCCTCATCATCCATCCATCCTTTTCCCTCATCATCCATCCATCCATCTGTCCTTCCCCCTCATCATCCATCCATCCTTCCCCTCATCATCCATCCATCCTTTTCCCTCATCGCCCATCCATCCTTTCCCCTCATCATCCATCCATCCATCCATCCTTCCCCTCATCATCCATCCATCCTTCCCCTCATCATCCATCCATCCTTCCCCTCATCATCCATCCATCCTTTCACCCACCCCCTCATCATCCATCCATTCCCTCATCATCAATCCATCCATCCCCTCATCATCCATCCATCCACCCTTCCCCTCATCATCCATCCTTTCACCCACCCCATCATCCATCCATCCATCCTTCCCCTCATCATCCATCCATATATCCATCCTTTCCCGTCATCCATCCATCCTTCCCCTCATCCATCCTTCCTTTCATCCATCCTTCCCCTCACCCATCCATCCATCCTTCCCCTCATCATCCATCCTTTCCCGTCATCCATCCATCCATCCCCTCATCCATCCTTCCTGTCATCCATCCATCCTTTCCCCTCTCCCATCCTTCCATCCCATCCATTTATCCTGCCCTTCATCCATCCATCCTTCCCCTTACCCATCCATCCATCCCATCCATTTATCCTGCCCCTCATCCATCCATCCTTCCCCTCCATCCATCCATCCATCCATCTCCTCATCCATCATCCTTCCCCTCACCCATCCATCCATCCCATCCATTTATCCTGCCCCTCATCCATCCATCCTTCATCCTTCCCTTCATCCATCCTTCCTTTCATCCATCCTTCCCCTCACCCATCCACCCATCCCATCCATCTATCCTGCCCTTCATCCATCCATCCTTCCCCTCCATCCATCCATCCTTCCCCTCATCCATTTATCCTTCCCCTCATCCATTTATCCTTCCTCTCATCCATCCTTCCCCTCCATCCCTCATCCTTCCCCTCATCCATCTTTCCCCTCATCAATCATCCAGCT
The DNA here is from genome assembly GCF_964261635.1 of Lissotriton helveticus. Classification (NCBI taxonomy): domain Eukaryota; kingdom Metazoa; phylum Chordata; class Amphibia; order Caudata; family Salamandridae; genus Lissotriton; species Lissotriton helveticus. Next base: position 1,847,962,046 of record NC_136065.1, on the reverse strand, counting down.
ACCCTTCCACCCATACATCCAGCTATTTACATTTTCTCTCCATCCTTCCCCTCACTCATCAATCCATCTATCCTCTCTCATTATCCATTTATTCAATCTTTCATTCATCCATTCACCCTTTCACTAATTCATCCAGCCATTCACACATCCCTTCACTTACTCACTCGCCCACCTTTCCATATTAATTTTGAGCTGAGCCCTTTTGAGAAGAGGCCCATCAAGAACTTCACCCTCGCTGCAGGAGCCGTTCCAGGACTGGGACAGAAGCCACCCAGGGCGGAGACAGGATCCACCACAGGGGGGGACAAGAGCCATCACAGGCGGGGGTGGACTGGAGCCACAACATGCGGGACAGGAGCCATCACAGGCGGGGGTGGACTGGAGCCACCACATGGGGGACAGGAGCCATCACAGGCGGGGGTGGACTGGAGCCACCACATGGGGGACAGGAGCCATCACAGGCGGGGGTGGACTGGAGCCACAACATGGGGGGACAGGAGCAGGAGTCATCACAGGAGAGGGAAGGTGATCCACCAGGGTGGGCATGCAGTATTCTAGTATCATCTTGGGCTTCTCGCTCCCTCCTGCACAAGACAACGAGAAGACAGGCTCTATGTCCAAAATGCCACCCCCCACTGTGATATACAGTACTTACAGAAGATACTCTAAGAGAACTGATTGAACTGATTGTCCTCCATACTTTGTTCATCAGTGTGGGTGCGATTGTGCCATTTCTTTATTGTATTACATTATGCATGTTTGAAGAACCGAGGTTTGCTTACAAATTAGGGACAGTAATTAAGCTCGGTGAAGAGAAGCAGGTGCTGCCTCGGTGTAATCAGGGGTGTAATCTGGCCGAGTCTAGGATGTTTGGGGCCCTGGGTAGAAATGGATGTGTGAGCCCCCCTCTAAATAGCAGATACAAGACGCATTCAGGGCTGTTTGCATGCGAATGGATGCCCTGCTCCTGAACCTGCAGCACCTCCCTCTGTCACCTTCACGCACCTCTTAACAGCTCATCAAGGGCTGGAGGTGTGAGGGCTGCCATCCCGCTGTGCCTCTACAGTGCTGCTGCTGCTGGGGGTCGGAGCTTTCATACAGCCTCGGAGTCAAGAAGGGAGGTGGGGGCAAGCTGTGCCCGGTTCAAATTACGGAAATGCTTTATTTACTTTGTGCGCGCCGCGCTCCCGTTTTTTTAATGGTGGACGCGGTTTTGATTTAGCAGGGTGGACGGCGTCCACCCTGAAAAACCCTCGGAAATAAGTGGGGGGATGCCGTCCACCCGCGTGGTACCCCGACTCGTGCCCTGCAAGTTGAGGGCAAACGGTAAGTGCAAAGATGGGTGCCTGGAAGCAGGGGTGGCTCCTCCGCTAAGGTGGAGGAGCAGCGTCCCACAGCTCTGCGAGCAATGTAAAAAGTAAAATTATAACTAATGTTATTACCCTTTTCCTTCCAGCTCTGGTACGGGGTGGGTGGGCCGGCTTGCCAGTGCTGGGGAGGAGTGTAAAGCACACTCTAAAGTGAGCATTACGGTTCGACTGGCCCAAGAAGGCCGGTCTTACCGTCATGCACACTTTGCATCTTCCCTATAAGGCTGCATTACACAGTCTGGTGGGGAACATGCAAAGCCTCCAAGCCCCTGTCTGAGCGCCGACCAATCACGACGCTGCTTTACGAACACCCTCCCCCCCTCGCCCCCAACACACAATCACCTTGCCTCACCACCCATGCTTAGTAGCGGCCGCTACTGCCGGAAAGACCGGTGTGAGGGGTTGCGGGCAGAAGAACACACTGCTACATACCATTTGGCGTTGAACCAAGATTCAGGAGATATTGGGGGGAAAATTGGGAGGAGATTCTCAGCGGTTTATATTGCATACTGAAGTTGACTGCACTGGATTTCCTTGGGAATCTAAGGTGAGCAGACCCTGGACCATTACTCCCTCCTTTTCTAGAACTGCATTGATGGTGGCAAAATGTGATGTGATTAGACTGTGGGGGGGTTGGCAAGACCCCAACACAGCGGGCTTGGGAATCCAATGTGGACTGGTGATGTGATTCGAGAGACCAGTATACCTGGGACAAGGCTGCCCTAAGAAGTTCGAAAAATGTGGGGACACTAACAGCATGCAGACGTAATTCCGTGAAGGTGGGCTCCGGATGGGGTCCCAGGCAGGCACAGGGATCCAACAAGACTAACATGCAACACTACTTGCTGGTGGGTGTAACAGTTTTATAATTGCGTACCTTTGCCCAGTTTGGGGGAAGGTGGTGCTTTCCACCAGTTAGTGTTAAACTTAATTAAGAGATTTTAAAAACATGTTTTAATGGGTTACTTGAGTGGGTATTAGGCTTTACAAAAATAGTTGTGACCACTCATACCTGACAATTCCGATACATGTGGATGGATTTTTTTCCTTTATGGGGCTTCGCCTTCACTCTATCTCAACTGCACAGAACCAGTGTGGCTGGTGCTATAGTGAGGCCATTGCAAACAATTGCCTACTAGTGCCACCAGTGCCGTTTGGCCCTAAATGGAGTCGACCAAAGTCAATGTTGCTAGTAGGAAAGGTGACCAAATGACAAGATCATTAAGCTTGGGGCATTGAAAATATTAGTCATTCTGAGTTGACCTAGCGTTGACAAGGCCAGCAGGTCCAGCTTTAATGTACCAACACTCGTAAATAAAATCCAAACATGTCCACGTTTGCATGTTTAGCATTTATTAAGTAAGACCTACTGGCTCTACCAAAGCGTTCTTTTTTTTTTAATCTGTGATCATATGGGCTATACTTTGGAAAACAATCTATGAGTTGTTCGCTAAAAAGTATAACTAGTGGAAGGCCAATGGGCAGCAGGTGAATGCCAAGCACTTCATCAACTGGACAGGTAAAATGATTTGTCAAAGGAGTGGCTGCTATCTATTGCAGTAGTGTGAAACTGATCTGTTCATAGGAAGCTCTGAGTTTTAGGGGTGGTAACGAAGTCCAGCCATCTTTATGAGTGTTGCTGGAGGCATACTCGCCTAGAAAGGGCAGCAATTTATAGGGAGAAGAGAGCAATCTGAAAACGGGCTCAGGGCGATCTATCACATTAGCGTAAAAGCATGGATAGGTTCTCGATCCATAGAATTAAAAAAATAGGTTTCGAAAGCACTGAAGACTCGAGACAGATGCCTAGCTCTGACCCACTTCAAGACCACTAACAAGCTTAGCTTTTGTGTGGCTTTTGCTTGCCACCTATGCTCTAACCTCATTAGTAAAGATCTTAAGACAAAGCATTGACGTTATATGCACACGATAAGAGAAGAGTTACTCATCTTGTAGCTGATTTACATATTATGAAACCAGAAAAACTGGGATAAAGCATGGTTTCTCGTGACCAAACTGTGTGATCCTAGGCTAATACCTCTTTTCTGTTCAAGACTATAGAGTTCCGACACGTGCAAGAATCCAAGTCACAAACAGGGTGCCCATGATAGCTAACCTGCTACTTCGTTCTCAATTTGCACTATTGCCAGTGGTGGCAGGTATGACTGTTGCTAAATTAAAACTACCACTTTTAATAATTGCCTCTCAATACAGTGATATAATCTTAATTACATGCCGAATACTTTCATGGCTCGACTCGCGCACGGGCTCCTGTAGCCAATCTAGGGCCTCGGTTCGACTCCCACTGTTAATTTGTTGGCTCGTCCACCTGTACAGATCAAGCTTTCCTTACGGGATGAGGTTATTTCTGGCCACTGCTGGAGGGGCAATGTGTTTCTAAGAAAGACACCTGTTTAAGGGGTTACAATGTGCCAATAGTGCGGTGAAGTCAAACTGGGGTGTATCTGTAGTTTCCCAAAACACATCACCCCCACTCAGGTGTCACTGGTTGCCTTAGTCTTACATCCATGGGCCGAGTCGTGGTGCGACATCAGTCGATAGGGGCTAGAAGAACCGGGGTACAGAAAATAGCTCCACCATGGCAGTGGGAGGCAACGTAAAGCCCGGAGAAGCCACGTAAAGTGGGGACCCTACATATCGGATCACGCTCTATACTCACCTCGTCCTCCGGCAGCGCTGACCTCCACATGCGACACCAAACCGATGCGCATGCGCTATGTGGGACCCGCCTCCCACTTTAACAAACGTTCCTATTGGCTCCGTTGCTCGAGGCGTTTTATGGGGGATATAGTTTCTTTTCGTATACTTGTCTCCTTGCACAGCACAGTATGGACTACCACTTCCAAAATGCCACGATCACACGTTGACGCGTATCCTCAACTACCGACGAAGGTTCTAATCCGTGTAGAAAACAGACTGCAACTGGAGGGTCACGCTTACTTTCTATCCTGATCTAAAATGGCTACCCAATTTGGCGGTCTAGATTTTACTTAATATTCAAGATAACAGTCTGTAGTAGTGCACATGACACATGAGCGACTTGCGGATAAAACAACTACGTAAAAGTTTTGTCAAGAGAAGAGCATATATACGATGTGTCAATGTGGGAGTAATAACCATACATGCCAACATTTCATGAGAGCAAAGTGGGAGATAAAAAAAAAAATCAGGAGAATGGGTCCTTGAACCGGGTTACTGGCATGTATGGGCTTTGGAAGCGTGCTGCTGCAGGATCGGACATTTAAAACGCCAATGCACGTATTTTTCTTACCTTTCAGAAGCATGGAGCCTAATGGCAGGCAGAGAGAGGGTGATGCAAGTGGTGTACATTGGCCTGCCAGGTTGCTAGCAGTGTATGCACACTCTCCCCCCCCCCCCCCCCCCCACACACCCCTCTGGCAGTCCGGGCTGAAACAGCGTCCCCTGCACAAACACAGCCCCACCCCCCAGTGCTTCACAGGTCTTTAAAAGACCATTCCCTTGTTAATTACGCTTTGTTGGTTTTTCACCCCTTCGAGAGCCCCTGCATCGCCACTCTTTGCTGGAAGAATTAGCACTTTACACAATACCAGCTGAAACCCCCAAGGAATCGGGGTTTTGCTAGTAGGAATCGGGAGGCGGGAGACTAGCCTTGAAATCGGTAGTCTCACGCCTGAATAGGGAGGGTTGGCATGTCATAACTAAAACAAGCCAATACAACTTGAGGTGGGCACACGCCGAGAATGATCAGTTGTGTAGCCCTGTGCGAAACTGGATTAGTAGCTGTAGTAGCAGGATCACTGCCACTCAGGAAGGGGCGAAAAGCAGCACAATGTGTGGAGGCTTTAATTTAGTAAGAAAAGATTTCAGCTGCAAGGAATTGCAAATGGGGTGAGTTAGCCCCCATCAACAAATAACAAGCATTTGCAATGTAATAGGTCACGCATTACTAAAAGTGTAAGCTATTGTTGTTGCATTATTATTTGCAACGCCAATAGCTCAAACTTTCACTATTGCGAGACCAATTGCTTTGCAAATGCTTACTGAAGTAGATTATGCCGTTCCTCTCCTTGCCAAGAGTCAACAATGCCCAGCTAGAGCCAATCAGGGGGCGCAGCCTATGATCTCCGTATAGAAGAAGTGAATGCCAGGCAGCACATTTCCCACCCTTTGGATTTGTTAGACGCCATTTTAGTTCCTTTAGCCTGCTTATACATTTATGTCATGAACATTGACTTATTGCTTTTTTTTGTAAATACGAGTTTTCAGTTTTGTTTCCAGGTTTTCTCCACAGGCAGATTGACTTTTCCTGTGTTGTGTCTGTGCTTAATTGCAAATAATTAAAAAAATGAAAAGGCATTCTTCAAATGACAGCAGGTGCATTATCTACGCTATGAATTTTAAGGCCATGTTTTGTGGAGGCAGTATCTTGTAACATCATATAACAATAAGGATGATTCCCTTACTAAAGTACACCTAATGTGCTAATCTCATCCAGTGGTTAATAGAGGCCTCCCATCCCACTCCCTGATGGCTATAAAGGGCTATTTTGATTATAGCAGCAGTTCAGGTACAGCTGGCGAGTGTTAATAATGCATCATTGTCCCACTAATAAACACAGCAAAGGTCAACACTTCAAATCACCCAACCACCAAACAAACCTTGTTCCGGGTATTTATTAAAGCTCTAAACATGTATCTGCCCCTCTCGGTGTATCAGGCGTCACAAAAGCACTTCTGACAAAGGTTACAGAACCTTATCGGGTGTGTGAAAAAATGATCAGATATTGATACAAATCTTTCGTCAGTTGCTGATGGCCCCAGTTTTCATCCTGGTCACACATCTTAGTGACAGAATACATGTGTGAATCGATTCACCCTGACACTCAACATTTCCATAAGTTTCTGTAGGGGCGGATGCAGAAATTTTATGACAATATGCTTGTTTAAATTTTGGGGTCATGTTTAATGCACCTCATTGTGGATGGTAGCAAAAAGAGAGTTCTAATGTCCCCTAACAGGACAAAATATATATATTTTCACTTAAAACTGAATGGTTGTTTTTGAAGACAAAGTAACAGTGTGTGAGGCAACGGGAAAGTGATTGGAAGTTAGACACAGCACCGACATGAGCGGTAAGCGGAGTTAATCAATTGTTTTTCCCAAACATTAACTAGCCACCAAAGCTATAGGGAATAAACATAACCAAACGATACACTGCCAGGGGATTACGTCTTTCCAAAATGCAAGTCTATGATAGGAGGTGCGGTTATAAGGTAACAAGCGGCAGACTGAAAACAGAGTCAGGCAGGTATGCCCCAGCTCGAAGAGTAATTCAATTCTTTAGCCCTTAACTATTACGAGAATCAAGAGGCAAACAAACAACTTCAAAGAAGTGTGCCTCAGTGCAAAAAGGAAAATAACTGACCATAGCCCCATAATTTCAAACGGAGCGCTCAAAGATACAGCCAGATGTGTCACCGCTTAAATAAGTGAAAGATATAAACGGCAGATAAACACACAAGTCAAGCCAGTGCGCCTAAGCTTAGTTGCATTAATGAACTGTAGCCGTTAAGATTTCACACAGCACACGCAAACACATAACCAAAAGGGTCCTCATAGCAAAAGAAGATTTATTCACTACCTTGAAATCCCCAATCGTGAATCTTGATCGTATTTTATAACAAGCAAACAAGCCCGCGAGTGGTGCGCGCGAGCGCCACAGCTATGCATGTGATTTCAATTATCTCGCCAGTGTCTGGGCACGATAATTGAAACCACATGGCGGCCGTGCGGGTAACCGCCACCAATAGGCCATGGGTGGAGCAATGCACCCGCCTTTGGCCAATTGCGTGCTGTCTTTTTTAAAAAGACGCGCGCAAAAGTCAATTGCAGCAGACAAAAACGAAAGCACATGCACGAGCGTGTGGTCAGCGTTCAGAAGCCCCTACATGAAGTCTCGTGCTGTGCGACAGTGCTGCGCACTGCAACGCTAGGTGTGAGACCTAAAAACGGAAAAGGACCAACAGTTAGGCCATGCTGATCGGTATCCCATGAGATAGAAAATTCCAGGATAGGAAGCAGGCAGTTTAGAAGAGTGGTCTAACCATTATAACTGTTTCTTCAGTGTTACTTTCAAAAGAAATGTTGCTTTAAAAAATACCTACAATTTTTAAACTGTGAACTTTCTCTTGCATACATGGATAGACATAAATAGAGCTATTAGCAATAGTATTGCATATAAAGCAACTAACAACAGACCTAGCCAACCATAGAATTGTGACTGAGTATTCATATGGGAAGGAGGAGGGGGGCTTGGAAAGGAGGCAGGCTGAAAGGAAGACACACGCTGTAAGGTAGGAGTTGTGTTTATTGAGTCTAACGTCCTCCAGGTCCGGGCAGCAATTGCCGCCCAAGAATCCACGTTCCATGCTGGAATCCACAGTAGAACCCCACATCCAGCACAGGCATATGCACGAGCTAAAGGAAAACCCCAACACACCCCCTTCCTTCATAATTAATAACAAGAAAACAGTGGTAAAGGGAAAGAAGATACATTTAAAAAATCAAGCAGAGAAAGAAAAAACAACCAAGGCAACACGTAAAGGAAAAATAAATTACAGCATTTTATAATCTTGAAATTTGACAGGAACAAACTTCAATCTGGAAGAAGCATCCCTCAGAGGAACACGGTCAGTGTAAACATCCCCCTTTCCATGAGCATTGGTGGGTACAACAACCGGAGGGGAATGAATACCTATTTTCTTGTTGACACAATGAAGCATAGGCTTGGGCACAATGGAAATGGTACTCTTATTCCAAACATGAGAGACTCAAGCTGAACAGCTTGCCATCTGCGCACCGTGACTATTGCCCTTTTGGATTACAAATAGTAATACTAAACAGTTTCCATGTGAAATTCAGTAAATGAAATTCAAAAAATAAACACAACACAAGGTGTGGTTTCCATCACATTAATTATATTCTCTGTAGTTATTCACTCTCATATGAGTTGTACAAGGAATTCATTGAAATGTTGTAGTCACATCTATCATTTGCTTATATCTTACAATTTTACAGCCATAAGTGATCATGCCCAATGCATTTCGGGCCACACGGCCCTTCGTCGGGGGCAGTACCTGAAAGACAACATAAATATTGATATGGTCTAATGTACTGGTCTGACATCTTACAGTGTTACAGTTCGCCACAACAGAATAAAGACTTAATAAAAAACAAGCCTGATAATTGCATGATTAAGCTGGTGTGCTTCAAAAAGAGATTTTTCAAACAACTCTCAGAAATTTGAAAATAAACATACATTGTCAATCGAATACATTGAAATAAAAATATGCATTTAAACCGTTCAAACCTAGAACATGCACTCTGTGTGTAGGGTAAGATGTGTCATAGAAAATGTGAAATGACTCACTTATTTGAAAAAATGCAGCAGTCTGGGGGTTCTGTAAAATAGCGTTTTTTTTAAAAAAAACGTTCAATCAAGGCTGCATTGTTTCTGTGTGCTGCGAAAGAATGACGAAAACGTGAATGAACTCTTAAACACTATGTGTATGAAAAACAATTGAATACTGGAGAATACACACCCACAAAGGAACTTGACTACAATCTCCTGGGTTTGACGAACCGGGGTAGAATAATGATAATTCACAATCAACTCGTGCCTCCGACCTTGAGGAAACAAAAATAACACTAAGGTGAAGCGTGCGCACTTCTATGAGTTTCAAATAATCTCGAATCCGAGCTGTTTACACCACGCGTGCAGACACAGTCCGCACCTTAAAGACCCATGCCATGATTCGACTCTACTTGATTTGCAAACTGACCTTATTGCTAATCCAGACGCAACTCACAACTTGTTCCACGTATTATTATTCAGCCGAGTATCTAAAGGACGGAAGAAAAATGCAAAATTTACTCTTTGCATGCAGATACTCACTAAATACGCCCTACACCCAAAGTAGCCGAAATACATGCTATGTACCTTTGCTGTTTGACGAAACGCCTTCACACAACCCGATCCGCTTCCACCATTCAATCCCTCTCCCCTAACGTTGTACGGCGCCATTAAATGACGTGCTTAGCATAATGAAAACAAACGACGGACCCAAGAACAAAGACGGGCCAAAATGAAATGTTCTGTTTAAAACTAAGTTTGCAGAACTCCATGAGAGCCATGTTATAATGAAAAAAGTGTTATGTAAAAGTGCATGTAAAAAGTGAGTCATTTGGGAATGAAGTGAAGATATATTCATGACAATGATATAACGGCTCAAAAAACGAAAAATAGATTATAAATATACATAATCATGCAATTTATATGTGCTGTTTAAAGTACCATACAGCATTGCGTCCTCCTCTGCAGCACGCTTAGAGAAATAAGTTAAATTACGATTATTATTGTGAGAAACTGGAGTGCCTCTCCCACTACTAACTCTTATTCCAAACCCTTCCGTCTTCCAACACTACAACATGATCTCTTACAGCAGACACTCTCTTGGGAGATGAGAACCGAGACTCCCCCTTGCGAAGAAATCCAGCTTTTTTGATCCTCATCCAATCTCCCACCTTGACCTTGAGTGAACAGTGAATGGGGGGGCCTAGTGTCGTACTTGGCATGGATGGCAGCCCTGACATCAGTCACAACAGACACATTCTTGGCATCCACAACTCTCCTGGACATCCATTCCTTGTTCAGTTTAGGACCGGCCACCCTTCCCCGCAACAAAGTAAATGGAGCAACTCCAGTGGAGACATGGGGAGTGGTCCTTACCGCCCACAACATGTCACTGACAGCCCGCCGCCAATGCAACCCATTTATCAACGCCAGTTGTAGGTGCTCCTTAATAACACGGTTGAAGCGCTCAACCAAAGCGTTGCTGCGGGGGTGATAGATGGACGTAAGGATATGTTTTATACCAGCATCCTCAGGGAATTTCTCCATCTCAGAAGAAACAAGCTGGGTACCGTTGTCAGACACCAACTCCTCCGGGAAACCTTCCCTTAGAAAAATATCTTGCAAAAAATTGATGACAGAAAAGGAGTTAGCATTGTCAACAAACCTAACTTCCGGCCATTTAGACATATAGTCAATTAAGACAAGAGCACACTTTGGGGAACTACCAATGAGGCCAAACGGACCAGCAATGTCAAACGCTAATTTGGTCCAAGGAGTATTCTTTACTGCTACAGGTTCAACAGGAGATGGATGAGTCACTTGAGATTTGTCACTGATGACACACGCACAACAGTCGCGGACAAAATGTTCAACATCCTTATCTAGGGCTGGCCACCAAAATTCCTGTCTCACCCTGCGCTTCATGGCTCGGTTACCAGGATGGCTTTTGGGAGCCAAATTCAAAACCCTTTTGTGACTAGGAAAGGGAACTACTAACAAACCACCCCTCCTTAGCACCCCACCCACTACAGATAACTCATCTTTGACTCTCTTATAAGGTAAAAGCTCGGAAGGGCAATCTTTATCTCCGGGATACACACCAGTCAAAAGGTCGATGACCCTCACGACATCTGCATCCTGAGAGACACTCTCCAACCATTCTCGTTCGGAAAGAGCACAACCCACAGTGTCTTCCAAAGAACATATCGCACAGACAACATCCAAATCATCACACTCAGAAACGTCATCCTCATTGGAGAGAGGCAATCTAGACAGGCAATCGGCCACAAGGTTTTTCGCACCAGCTACGTACTCAGCTGATAGCGAAATTCCTGCAACCTGAATTGCCATTTCGAAATTCGTGGGGTGGCTCTCCCACCACCTTTGGTAGCGAATAAATCGACTAAAGGTTTGTGGTCAGTCCTTAAAATGAACTTGTTCCCCCATAGAAATTTTTGGAAGTGTTGGACACCTCACCACATGGCCAGGACTTCTTTTTCTTTGGCTGAGTAAGTGCTCTCAGCACCCCTCAAAGTTCTTGACCCGAAAGCTATGGTTTCTTCCCGACCATCACTTCTCCTCTGAAGAAGGAAAGCCCCCAAACCCACATTACTGGCGTCAGTGGATAAAATACACAAATCGTTAATATTAAAGAGTTTAAGGGGGCGAGCATGTACAATCTCTTGTTTGATGCTTTCAAAATTACTATGACAGTCACCATCCCTTATAAATTTGACATTTGTTTTGAGTAAATTCTGCTTAGCAGCTGTTTTGGTTGAAAAATTACTACTGAACTTGGAGTAATACTCCACCAACCCTAGATATGAACGAAGTTGGTCCTTGTTCAAAGGTGTGGGTGCATTCTGGATAGCTTCAAACATTTTGAGTTTGAGCTCAACTCACTTGTGGGAGATATGTTGGCCTAAATAGTCAACCCCTTCCTGAAGAAATTTGCATTTATCAGCCCTTAGTGTTAGAACGCTGGCTCTGATGATGCTCAAGATATGCTTGACTCTCTCATCATGCTCAGATTTTGTCTTCCCATGAATAAGAATATCGTCCTGGAAGAACACGACCCCAGGAATGTCCTTGAATAGATTGTTTATTAATCTTTGAAATACAGCAGAAGCCGAGGCAAGGCCGAAGGGCATGCGAATATAAATATAGGTGCCCTCCGGAGTGACGAAATATGTTAGGTGCCTGGACTCCTTACACAACTCAATCTGATGATAAGCTGTTGAGATATTAAGGGAAGTAAAAAACTTGGCACCCTCTAGAGTGGCCAGCATCTCGTTGATGTTCGGAAGCGGTTGTCGATCAATCCAGATGTTAGCGTTGAGAGCCCTCAAGTCAACACACATCCTGAGGCATTTGTCAGATTTCCATGCTAAAACGATGGAGGCGAGCCATTCGGAACCCTCAATGGGTTCGATAACCCCTGCAGCGCATAAACGTTCCAATTCTTTCTTGAGTTCAGGGCGCAGGCTCAAAGGTACCTTATGTACTTTATGAGCCACAGCTTTTGCACTGTCCTTGAGAATAATGCCATGTTGGAAACCTTTGAGCTTTCCAAGATCACCATTAACCACTTCAGGAAACATTTGCGCCCACTTGACGTTGGAAATCTGAGTAACAGTATGATTGGAAGATATGTCAGGAAGGGTGGATTTGTAAAATTGGCTTATAACACTGCGGGACACCACCATGTCAGGGTGGTTGTGGGCCAGAATAATGTTTAGAGCTCCCTGCTCATCTCATCCTAACAAATTCGCACCTTCCTTGACCACAAATATAGTTCCAGAGGCCTGATCAGTATTAAAAACCAAATTGCAGTGATTTTACCCAGCACTTCCACTCTTTTACCCCCATAAGCAAACATTTTGATGTTAGACTGTTCTAAATTTCTGCTGACAATTTTACCAAAATCCACAGCGTTGACAAAGGTAAAAGGAGAACCTGAATCTGCGAGAAATTTGAGATTGACACCATTAGCAGATATGCAGCAGGAGGGAGATTTTCTCTTGTGGAATCCTCCCAAAGAAGATAATTCAACTACTCCTTCAGTGTGAGACGATGAAAGAGACAGCATTAATAGTTCATAACTCTCCTCGTCAGAATCCTCAGCAATAGCTTTAACTGCCTGGGTTGGATTTCTCTTTACAGAAACAGCTTTGCACATCCTAGAATAGTGACCCTTCTTCCCACACTTGTAACAAGTTTGATTAACAGCGAAAAAGAATTTGGCATTACCTAAATGCGACTTGCTCCCACTGTGAAAACACATGAGATCATTTTGTTTGGGTCTAGTTTTTGTGGAAAAAGACGAAGAGGGGCGGGAAACACTAGCATCGGGTACATTCGGTTTGGGAACCGGTTTAGAGTTCAACAGTTTTACTTCGCCAGAAGAAGAAGTACTACTCATTTCTTTCACACAAAATTGAGAATGCTCTATGCTTCTAGCCAACGTGAGTGCAGTCTCTAAATCAGGATCATCAGAGGACAGTAATTTTTCTTGAATTTTTTTGTTGCAAGTTCTCTCGATTAATTGATCTTGTATGATCTCTTCCCTAAACTCCCTGTAGTTGCATGTGACAGCCAGAATCCTAAGAGCAGCAACAAAATCATCAATAGACTCTCCCTGAGTTTGGGCACAGTGAAGGAATTCATGACATTCCAGTTCGACGTTTCTTTTAGGACTGAATCTCTTATCTAAAGTTTTTACAAGAGAGGCATATTCGTCTACCAATAGTGAATCACCGTTGTCACTGCCACTCACTAAAGTACTTACTACTTCAAGCGGTAACGTTTTCAAAATGTTCCTACCTTCAGAACGAAGATTATAAATTAAGAGGAGTTTCTTTTTTTTTTAAAGTAAATGTCTCACCGTCGATGACTTCTAAAAAGTAAATTTAATATTACTGGATTGTAAATCGAGCCAGGCTTGAAAGGCAAGTAATTGAATTTCATCACTGTTCCAAATGAAGAGGATGTCGTCAATATACCGGACCCATAACCCAATATGGTCACGGAATGGGTTCCGGTTATTGAGAATGACATCCTCCTCAAAGGCAGCCATAAAAAGAATCTCCAAGTCCGGGGCAAATGTGGCCTCAATTGCCACCCCTTTAGTTTGTAAATAGAAGTGATCTTCAAACATGAAGAAATTATGCATCATTGCCAGTTTTAGCAAACCTACTATAAATTCAGTAGGTACCGGTGTTGGGGCAATCCTCAAATTTAGGTAGCGTGTCATGACCGTCAAAGCCTCCTCCTGCGGGATACTTGTGTATAAGGAGGTAATATCACAAGTAACCAAAATGTGTTTCTCAGCATCAAAGGGCAAACCATCCACGATATTAATAGTGTGCATTGTGTCGCGGAGGTAGGTGGGAGTTGCCTCTGCTAATGGTTTTAAAAAGAAATCAATATACCGGCCCAGGGGTTCCAGCATTGACCCACAGCCCGAGACAATAGGCCTCCCAGGTGGTTCATTCAGATTCTTATGAATTTTTGGGAGTGTATAAATAGTCGGTAGTCTGGGTGTCTGCTGGTTAAGATAGTTGAATTCCAGTTCGGTAAGAAACCCTTCATCTAAACCTGTTCTAGTCAGGTTTAAGATGTCGGAAGCCAATGCCACAGATGGATCAGTGTTGAGTTTTTTATAACTGAAACCATCTTCAAGTTGTTAATAGATTTCTTTTTTGTAGTTAGTGATATCCTGGACCACAATGGCACTGCCTTTGTCCGCGGGTTTAATTATGATCTCCCTATTCTTCCCAAGGGTTTGGAGAGCAATTTTTTCTTTTTTACTGATGTTAAAAGGATGGTAACGGCGCCTCTCCAAGGTTTGGTTAATGTCACGCAGTACAACCGCCTCCTACACCAGAATTTTGTGTGACATGATGTTCGATGGCGGGACAAAGGTAGATGGAATTCGTAAACCAGTATGTGAATGACAATGGAATGGGGCTTTATTCCGAAAGAAATACCTCAGGTGAACTTTTCTGAAGAATTTAAAAAGTTCAGACCTGATGGTAAATTGATCAGGAATGTTGGTAGGTACATAGGAAAGTCCTTTCCCTAATATACTGAGCTCATCGTCAGAGAGATGATACTTGGAAATGTTTATTACCGGATTGGATGGTGGAGTTACCAGCGGTAGACATTGCGGCGAGTGGATATCTCGCTGTGCTGTTCCGACTGGAAACGCACCTGCTTCGGGGGTCTGCCCCGGCCTCCTTCCCAACTCTGGTTGCCAGACTGCTGACCGCGCTGGTACCCTCTGGACCAATTCCCTCGATTCCTGGGAGGTTGCCACTGTCCCTGTCCCTGTTCTAAAAAAGACGGTTGGCGAGATTGATAGTTATAATCCTGTCCGATATTGCAATGGCTTGGTCCTGGTTGTTCGAACTCGCCTTCTGAACTATAGGAAGAGTCAGAAAAGGTTTTGTAATTGCGCCTACCACGCGATTGGCCAGGGCTCCTGTTGACAAATCGGCCCTGGGAATCCTGACGGTAGTAATCCTCCTGCAGATAGGGGTAGGTCTTCTTTTTGTCATATAATCGCAGGTCACGAGCCAACTTCTCAAGTTTCTTATTTTGTGTCGTGAGCTCGAAATCTTTAAGAGTAGCCTCCAGTGTAGTTAGGGCCTCTTTGGCATTCGTCAATGTTTTATCGCCATTAATCTCAGCTTTAAGGGCTGCGATCTCCTTGGATATAGACTGCACTTGTTCACCTGCAGTCTCAACCCCCAGCACCATCCAGTGCCGGGAGCAATTATTGGCCACGTAACTGAACCCTTCTTTAAACTTCGGAACCTCAACAAAAATGGCAGGTTCGATTTTAATCTGAAGGCCCACTGGAATTATGTTCTCTTGGAGATAGCGTGTCAACAGGTGGCCATGCCACCTGGTTCGAATAAGTTTCTTCTCCAATCTTTCTAAGCGGGAGATTTTATCCTTGAGTGTAAAATCGATTGTGGGCACATTGGAGGAAAGGAAGGTATTAGCAGGGTCACCTATCAGTTGGGTAATATATTCCTCAGAGTATGAAAGCAATTCCCCCTCGACCATAATAAAAGAGAATTAATCTCAAATAAGAAACCTCACTGGATAAACCTGTACAGGAAATGCTGTAAAAACACGGGTTAACCCAATGAGTCTCTGGGACCTGGGTGAATAAGTGATACAAATCAAGGTGGTCCCAAATACTAGAATGAATGAAACATAACTAAAAAAAAAAAAATATATAAACAGCATTGTTTTTATTCACAACGTGTAACGTCAAAATTATTCATAAATTACATCCACAATTGACCACACTTAATGCCCCTAAGGAAAAGGACAGGGAAGGGTAATGTTGGGTAGTGCATGTGACAGCCAGAATCCTAAGAGCAGCAACAAAATCATCAATAGACTCTCCCTGAGTTTGGGCACGGTGAAGGAATTCATGACGTTCCAGTTCGACGTTTCTTTTAGGACTGAATCTCTTATCTAATGTTTTTACAAGAGAGGCATATTCGTCTACCAATAGTGAATCACCGTTGTCACTGCCACTCACTAAAGTACTTACTACTTCAAGCGGTAAAGTTTTCAAAATGTTCCTACCTTCAGAACGAAGATTATAAATTAAGAGGAGTTTCTTTTTTTTAAAAGTAAATGTCTCACCGTCGATGACTTCTAAATGCGCATCAAAAGTGTCTCACCACTGCTCCCATTAGACAGGTGGCGTGCCTGACTGTAAGAAGGGAGGAGGTGCCAAAACACGATCCATGTCCCAATGTGGGTGAGTTGCTGCCCCACACTGATACGTGTTATGTTGTAGAATACTTTAAGACAATGCCCTGAGAAGAACACAATGAAGAATAAATAGACAAAAAGTGTATACGCACCACTGAATGCGCTAAAGTATCATGAAATGATGTAGGGTGTGCACATCGCCGATCTCAATCAGAGAATGGTGGTGTGTGTGTCATTGTCTGACAAGCAGGGATGGAATTGCAATTAGAATAAAGGGTGTGCGTGTCACTGTTCGACAAGCACTGACAAAGCTGCAATCAAATCAAGGATGTGCGCATCACATTACAATTGGAATAAAAGGATGTGCGTGTCACCGTTTGACAGGCAGAGATGAAATTGCAATTACAATAAAGGGTGTGCGTGTCACCGTTCGACAAGCACTGGCAAAGCTGCAATCAAATCAAGGATGTGCGCATCACCTTGCAATTAGAATAAAGGGTGTGCGTGTCGCCATTTGACAAGCACTGACAAAGCTGCAATTAAATCAAGGGTGTGCGCATCACCGAGTCACAAATGCGCATTGCTATGAAAACCAGATGCACGTAATGGGGATCCAAGATCGTGGCTTGATTACGTTGCATGGTCATTCAGCGAGGGACACAAGCAAAATGTGGACACGCTGTTGCCAAGGGGATCTGTTGCTAGGCAACACCAACGCGCATGGGAATGGGCAAGCAGGAAGGAAGCGCGTACATCGAGCAACTGACTCACAGTTTTGATGACGTAGGCTCCGCTTCGATTTCTTTATTTCCTTCAATCACAGCCGGAAATTAACGACTACCTCCAGGTAGCTAAGAACAACTCAAGTACGGTGCGCCAGGAAGGCGGTGCCAAAACCAGGGCAAGAGAAGGCAGGAGAATCACAGAGTGAGGTTTGGTGAGCAATAACCAGACTCCAGGAGGCAGGAAACAGCTTGGCGTACAGCAGGAGCACCACAGGAGGGAAGCTGGAGGCATCGGACCACCTCCTCGCCAATGAAAGGAAGACACAACGCTGTAAGGTAGGAGTTGTGTTTATTGAGTACACCCAAGAATCCACGTTCCATGATGGAATCCACAGTAGAACCCCACAACCAGCACGAGCATTTGCACGAGCCAAAGGAAGATCCCAACACAGGCCCATGAAGATTTAGGCTTTAGACACAATGCACTACACTGTACCTAACCTCCGCATAGCGAGAACAAAATCATCTTCATCCACCTCCTGGAGAGAATTTAATTAGAGTCCAACAATGCGGGGTACTCATGCTTGAGTTGGAAGCCTATTTGTGCAAGAGTTTCTAGCTAACAGTGTGACAGTGGCTCTTCACTAGGACGCTGTGTATTGACTGAAGAAACACGGTCACACAGCTGCACTGTGTAAATTGGCAGGCCTGTTACATGTTGTGTGTGGAAGAGGTGTGGCGCCGCGGCCAGGGCGACTGACGCTGGAATCTGGGGACCACGGTTCGATCCCCGGCTCCGGCGGCAGGTCAGCCCAGCACCATGTGACTCTGGGCAATAGCTCGCTTAATCTTCCCGACGGCCCCCCAGCGCCTAGAGACCCTTACGGGTGATTGTGCGCTTTACAAATGTGGACTTTACTTTATGTTGCTCAATTTAGTTTGGAGCCCAAATGAAAAGGGGGGGCCCTCGGCCCCCCCGCACGCATGGCGGCGCGGCGACCGTGGCCCCCCCTTTCTCTTGTGTTGCCATTCGGCGGTGGGGGCGTGCCCTGGGGGGCGCGGCCCACCGCCGATTGGCCGGCGGCCTCCCTGACCCGGATCCTAGGTAGTGGGTCCGGGTCAGGGGGGGCGGGCTATAGGAGGGGCCGCCCGGCCCCTCGGGAATAAAGAGGTGGGGAGCGCCCAGGAGACCCCCTTGTCCCTGGACGCTCCCTCGCTGAAACGGTGTGCCCCGCGCTCGGGGCTTCTTTGTTTTATTAATCTTTTCCCCTTTTGTTTTCAGGCGGGAAGCAGAGCCTGAGATTTGCGGCGGAGCATCGAGGACGCCGAGCGACAGCTGGTATTCTTTGTTCTGTTTTACAGGAGGACAGCCGCGTCGGGAGAGCGAGGGAAGAGCCAGCCGTGTCGGCGTGAGAACATCGGACCAGCCGCGTGGGGCCAGCCGCCGGGGAGATCGGCGTTTGGAAAGGACGCGAGCCGGCAGCAGAGGCGGCGGTAGCAGAGGCGCTTTGTCCAGGCCTGATTGCTTAGTTGAAGCGGCGCATACGGCGACCGCATAAGGTATTGGGGGAGCGGGCGGCAGGGACCGGACCGGCTCCAAGAAGTAGAGCGCAGGTCGGAGGGGTTTCTCCGTTGCGCGAGGAGGACGCATTTGAAACTCAGAGGAAGGGTGTTAAATAGCAGGAACCCGGGGCAATAAGGTTCATTGATGAACGGCCCCATGTTTTATCGTATATATTTTGCAAACAGCTATATACGCGTGTGAGAAAAGCCTCGCTAAAGCGGGCGGTAATTGAGGGGTGTGCGTTTTACTAGCGTATGGTCACAGGGCGGGTTAACACGTGCAACCGAGAAAGGAAGTGAAGCAGGGTCGACCAGGGCAGCACCTGGATGGGAGACCCTTCTGGTAGAGTGTACACAATTTAGAAATAACGAGTTATTTATAACTTCTTTTGTACTGTTTGGTGTACAGCATTATTCTTTGGGATAAATTGGAGTGCCCTGTGATAGCAACTCTTCAGGACACTAAAGGGCTCCGGGGGATTGGTATTGGGAACTGTGATAACAAATTGTGCATTTGATTCTCATTGATGTTTTGTTTTAATGAGGAGTAATAGTGAATTGCTTTTATAATTGTTGGTAAGACATCCCAAACGAGGTTGCCAAGGGGGTCCAGGCCTCCAGTGTATTTTGAACGGAGTCATCGTTAAATTTGCCCCTGTTTGCCACAAGGTGTTCATGCTATTCTCCATTCCAGGTTTTAGCGACAATTATTGGTCCAATCCATCCTTCAGAGAGGACGTAAGGAGCGTGAACGCGCAGCCTGGTGGGGGAACGTGATCACAGACGGTTATCGCCGGCGAGTGCACGGGACTGGTCGGTAAGAGGGGTACGGGGGGCTAGCATTCATTGCTCCTGGTGGCCGCCGGGTGGGTCTACATTAGGTTTACTCATCCCTTACATAAGCGGACAAGCCGCTAGTGTTGCGGTCGCCGTTGCATGGTGCAGAAAGCCCCCTGGTGACCCTCCATCAGAAAGGTACACAAAGTCGGCCTGTCGTGATTTTAGGAGAGTAGGCAGCTGTTTGTGGGTGTTTGTATCATGCCAGGTCCGCGAGGTGGTAAAGGTGGGTCCAACATGGAGGCGATGATGAGGGCCATGATGCGTGAGATGGGTGAAATTAGACAGCAGCTAGGGAAGGTAGATGAGCTGGAAGCACGTTTTAATGCAAGGCATGAGGATGCCCCTGGCCCATCGGGTAGGCCTATCCGCCAGAGGGTGGCACCATTGCCAAGGGGGGAGTTTGTTACCCCACCCAGGAAGTCTAAGTCCAAGAGACCCAGGTATGCTGCCCCCGCCCCAGGGCCAGTAGAGCCGGTACCTGCCGTGCCGCCGGCGGTCGTCCCACCTCCACATATACCTATGCCGATACCCCCGTCCCCCGTGGTGCCGGTGCCTGTAGGTCAACCAGTAGACGCTGGGTCTGCGCCCCCACCGGTGCCCACAATCCCGGGTACAGGCTTGCCACTCCCGGCACCCGCCTTGCCTGCTGCGCCGGTACCACTGGGCATAACCCCAGTGGTACCTGTTGTCCCGGGTGGGAATTTAGATTCAATGCCCCCTGAATTATTGTCCCAGATAACGGCCTTGATGCCATGGCTCCAAAAAGGGGGAGCTTTCCCAAAGTCTGCAGACCATGCAGCAGAGGCGGCGAGGTTTGTAGATAAAATCAAATCGGCAGCGGTCGCCGACAATGTTGCATTGCCAGTATCTTCTCCCCTTGCAGGTCCAAGTCTTCCCCAGCTGGACGGAGCTAATGGGCAGCCGCCCCCGGTGCCCGCACTTGGTAAGGAAGTGGCATTGCCACTCTTGGGGGACGGTGTTTTACCTTCCAGGGGTGAGAATTTGGCTCAGCATGTGTCGTTAGCTGTGAAGGAGATGATCTGGGCAGACAAATATGTTTACATTTATTCTTTGTTGTTAGATAATAGGGAAATGGAGCATGCTAAGACACTGAAAGAGTGGATGCTCCCAAGCGAATGGAGGGTGCAGTGTGCAAGATTTAGGGTTGAGGAAACTCTGAACAACTGGATGAAAGCTTGGGCTGTATTCACTGCTATTAAAGCAGAGCGACCTCCGGATTTACAGGCACCATTGGCATGCTACTCGAGCAGGATTGTGGGATGGAGTGAGCAGTATTCTGGGGAGGCATGGAAAGGGTATGATGTCAATTTCAGGAAGGCATTGGAATTTAATAGAACATTGGCATGGGACACGGTGGACTCCATGTCTTGGCATAAACAGTTCTCGGATACTGCACCCCCCCCCCCCAGTTCTCCAGTTCAGTCAAGGTGTTCTCTGCTAGACCTCAACAGCCCTTTCGGCCCCCCCAAACGAGTGAGGTGCCTGGGAAGTTTAGGACCAGTGGGCCAGACAAAAAAGGAGTATGTTGGGATTTTAATAGGCGCACCTGCACAAGGGCCGCGTGTAAGTTTAGACATGCATGTTCCTCCTGTGGTCACCCCTCTCATCCAGAAACTGCCTGTAGGTCCAAGCAGGGAAACACAGGTCAGAGGGGTAGGGGAAAGCCACTATAAGACAAACAGGTTAGGCCCCCCCACTCCAGTGGATGTGGTGGCAATGATCCCATGGTTGAACAGATACCCGGACCACACATCGGCCACCCTACTCCAAGAAGGTTTTTCTAAAGGCTTTAGGATCCCGGCAGCGGGATACACAGGCAGCGCGCATTGTAGAAACCAATTGTCAGTCAAGCACAATCCGGCTGTGGTGGCCGCCAAAATTGACAAGGAGCTATCGTTAGGCAGGATAGCTGGCCCTTTTACTGAAGTGCCAGTACCCAATTTTGTCTGTTCCCCATTAGGAGTTGTCCCCAAAAAAGAGAAAGGGCAATTCAGATTGATCCACAACCTGTCAGCACCTAGGGGGACGTCACTGAATGATGCCATTGACGAGGGTATCTGTAGTGTTAAATACGCCTCTTTTGATCAGGCTGTTAACTTATTACAGGCCACGGGACCCGGGGCACAGATGGCGAAATCAGACATAGAATCAGCTTTTCGCCTCCTCCCGGTCCACCCAGCGGATCAGCATCTTTTAGGCTTCACCTTTGGGGATATGTTCTACATGGACAAATGCATGCCCATGGGTTGTTCTATATCTTGCGCTTACTTCGAGATGTTTAGCTCTTTTCTTGAATGGGCCATGAGACAAGTGAGGGGCCATCAGCGGGTCATGCATTATTTAGATGATTTCCTCTTCCTGGGTGAGGCGGGATCTCAGGAGTGTGCACTGGCATTGCAGGAATTTTGCGTGCTCATGCGGGCTTTTGGAGTCCCGCTTGCGCCCGGGAAGACGGTTGGCCCGACCACCTGCTTAGAATTCCTAGGCATTGAGATTGACTCAATGGAAGGATGTTTTAGATTACCTAGGGACAAGGTGGACAAATTCAAAACAGCGCTACATTTATGCCTCCGGAAGGAGAAGGTCACTCTGCAGCAACTACAGGAGGTGGTAGGGCAATTGAATTTCGCACTGAGGATCATCCCCATGGCTCGCCCTTTCTCTCGCTCCATTGCTCAAGCAATGAAGGGGCTGAGGGAGAAGCACCACCGCACTCGGCTATCGTCTGAAATTCGCCAGGATATGCTTATATGGATGGCATTCCTGGAGGATTTTAACGGCAGGGTGGTCTGGCCTGGCCCGCTCACAACATCAGCAGAGTTGGGTCTGTGGACTGATGCTGCCGGTAGTGTGGGCTTTGGCGCCATCCTAGGGAACAGGTGGGTCGCTCAACAGTGGCCGGAGGTATGGAGGACATGGGGTCTGACCACCAATATTGGCTTCCTGGAACTCTTCCCAATATGGGTGGCATTGGTGGTCTGGCCCGAACACCTATGTAATCAATCAGTGGTGTTTTGGTCAGACAACATGACGGTGGTGGAATGTATCAACCAGCAGGGGGCACAGTGTCCTTTCATACTTCGTCTGATCAAAGAAATTGTGTTGCAGTGCCTTAAATTGAATGTCAACTTTAAGGCCAAACATGTCCCAGGTGTTCTGAACAATGCAGCTGACTCCCTCTCTCGCTTCAAAATGCAGGTTTTCAGGGAGCATCTTCCTACAGCAGACCCCTCGCCAGCGCACTTCCCAGCAGTACTTTGGCAGATTGGTGCCCCAGATTACAGGACCTCGTGGTCGCTAGCCTAGCCCCCAGGACCAAGACGGCTTACGAAGGGGCGTTTTTGTCTTATCGTTCTTTTTTGGGACCACAATGGGAAGTACTTTGGGCACAGGAGGATGGCTTTGCAGCCTATTTAGAATGGATGTATAAGGAAGGGCGCTCGGTGGCAGCGGCAAACAGACATAGGGCAGCGGTGTCATTCTTCGCTCAGGCTAGGGGCTTCCGGGATCCCACTAATACCTTTATGATACGTAAGGCTTTGAGGGGATGGCGCCGTATACAGGGCCATCATAAGGATAAGAGAAAGCCCATAGGATTAGCCCGGCTGAC
This sequence comes from Lissotriton helveticus, assembly GCF_964261635.1. Lineage (NCBI taxonomy): Eukaryota > Metazoa > Chordata > Amphibia > Caudata > Salamandridae > Lissotriton > Lissotriton helveticus. The sequence continues at coordinate 1,847,938,764 of NC_136065.1, read as the reverse complement.
AGCTTTACTGGCCACGCTGGACACTGTTTGTAGCTCGGAGTGGGAGGTGTTTCTTTTTAGGGCAGCATTCTCTTTGGCATTCTATGGGGCGCTGAGAATTAGCGAACTTGTCGCAGGTTCTAAGTCAGACCTACTGGGCGGCTTGCAAAGGGCTAGTGTGACGATAAGGGAGGACACCATGTGGGTGACTATTCCGAAGTCAAAGACCGACCAGGAGTCTAGGGGCCACACCATAGTTCTCCAACGGGCCCCCGCCAACCCTTGCTGCCCAGTGAGGCACGTGGAATTATTGCACGGACTGCTGGTGGGCTCAGCGGGCAGGGCATTGCTCTGTCACGCCGACGGGAGCCCCTTGACCAGATATCAATTCAGGAAGGTATTGGAGATGGGGGTTAGGAAAGCAGGTCTTGACCCTAAAGAGTTTGGCTCTCATTCCTTTAGGATTGGGGCAGCAACTGAGGCGGTGGCGGGGGGCCTCCCAGTGGAGAGAGTGAAGACAATTGGGAGATGGTCCTCAGAATGCTACAAACGTTATGTACGGATTGACATGCTATGATTACATGTCGCTCACGCTTGGTTTGTTTCCGCTCTCTTACAGTTTCTCAGACCTGTTACGCAGGGGAGGAATTTGTCGTCGGGCACCGGCAACATACATCAGCACGGAGCGGCACCCAGGAAACGATGAAGAACAGTGTTTGGATTGTGGGTCACTCATATGTAAAACGAGCAGAATGTGTCTTTATGTCAGGTGACAGGAGGAAAAGGGCGGCACAACTAGGGTTGGACATCACGTTCTTTGGCAGAGGGGGGTTGTGTCTGCACGAGTTTAGGGGATTCTTCCAGGGGCTTTTAGCACGCCGGCAATCTCCACCGTCAGTGGTGATACTTCACCTTGGGGAGAATGATTTGGCAACACTGGGTAGGCGCATTCTGATTGAGGAGATTATCTCAACGGCGGGTTGGATGGCTAGGACCTGCCCCGGTTGCACACTAGTATGGTCACAACTCATACCTCGACTACAGTGGCGGGGGGGACATTCGGTCAGGGCGTTGAATCACTCGGTAAAGAGGATCAACACACGGTTGGATAGGTTGTTTCGAGCCCCCTTGTTGCAGTCAATACCTCATGGGTGCATCTGGGGCGACAAGTATTACTTGAAGGACGGAGTTCATTTAACAGAGGAGGGTAATGTCTTGTGGTCTGACAATATCTGGGCCTGGCTAGAGGGTTTTGAAAGTAGGAGGGTTTCCTTAGGTAGGGGCTAGAGGGGGGAGGCCAGATCGTCGGTTAACAATGCTGGCCTGTGGCGGTAAGGTCATTATCGGTGAGCACATATTTGAGGTCTGAGGGGGCGGGCATCATCCTATGGAGGTTCCCGCCCAGGGGGAGGGGCCTGCGGGCCACTCCCAGAACTCCAGGGGCAAGGTAATAGGCAAAGGAGCGCGGGTAGGAGTAGTTCACGCTTTCCTTAGGCTGGTAGCCACCCCGCGCGCGTGGACTCATGACGCCACCGGCGCAGAGTAAGGGCCCTCCTTTAGTGGGTAAATGGAGTTCAGGGCGTAGACCGGGCAATTCCCGGGGTAACACTGCGCATGCGCACATCTATAGGGGAGGCGCAGCTTGTAGGACCTGACACCGGTAGTGACCCTGCCATATGGCCAGAAATGTACAAAAATCAAGATTAGGATGTTTAGTCTAAGTTAGGAAACAACATGTATTAGAGTTTTGTTAAGGTCAGGCTCTCAAACTTGTTGATAAGAATTGTGTATCTAAATGTCCTGCTGATTTTTGTATTAATTGTTGATTATGCAATTAAAAACCTTTTTTAATTTCATACTTTAATAAATACGGCCGGGCGACTAGCGCCCGCCTTCCAAAAAGTAAAGACGTCTCGTGTCCACGTTCCTGGGTATTGGGTGCCGGATTGGGGGGGAGGCGGCAGCTAGTCGCTGACCATGTGAAAAGGGGGGGCCCTCGGCCCCCCCGCACGCATGGCGGCGCGGCGACCGTCGCCCCCCCCTTTCTCTTGTGTTGCCGTTCGGCGGTGGGGGCGTGCCCTGGGGGGCGCGGCCCACCGCCGATTGGCCGGCGGCCTCCCTGACCCGGATCCTAGGTAGTGGGTCCGGGTCAGGGGGGGCGGGCTATAGGAGGGGCCGCCGGCCCCTCGGGAATAAAGAGGTGGGGAGCGCCCAGGAGACCCCCTTGTCCCTGGACGCTCCCTCGCTGAAACGGTGTGCCCCGCGCTCGGGGCTTCTTTGTTTCCCACCCACCATCCCCTTGGAACAAAAAGTCTTGTAGCAGTTCTTATGTCTGGCTGAATGGTAAGTTTTGGAGGTACGCTCCACAGGTCTCACAGGGTAGTAGAGATGGAACTGTTGGTATATTTTGTGATGCTTTTGTTTAGGAATTTTTTCCCCTTTTAGCAAACGATGTGTGAAGTGTATTATATGTGATACAAGTCTCTTTAGGCCTTTTTTCCCTTTGTAGCTATACGTTGATACTGTTATTTATTAGCCAGTGTAGCTGTCCTTTAGAATTTTTCCCATAGGTCGTCGTATTTATTAGGTATGGGGCATGCGGTAAGGTCATTATCGGTGAGCACATATTTGAGGTCTGAGGGGGCGGGCATCATCCTATGGAGGTTCCCGCCCAGGGGGAGGGGCCTGCGGGCCACTCCCAGAACTCCAGGGGCAAGGTAATAGGCAAAGGAGCGCGGGTAGGAGTAGTTCACGCTTTCCTTAGGCTGGTAGCCACCCCGCGCGCGTGGACTCATGACGCCACCGGCGCAGAGTAAGGGCCCTCCTTTAGTGGGTAAATGGAGTTCAGGGCGTAGACCGGGCAATTCCCGGGGTAACACTGCGCATGCGCACATCTATAGGGGAGGCGCAGCTTGTAGGACCTGACACCGGTAGTGACCCTGCCATATGGCCAGAAATGTACAAAAATCAAGATTAGGATGTTTAGTCTAAGTTAGGAAACAACATGTATTAGAGTTTTGTTAAGGTCAGGCTCTCAAACTTGTTGATAAGAATTGTGTATCTAAATGTCCTGCTGATTTTTGTATTAATTGTTGATTATGCAATTAAAAACCTTTTTTAATTTCATACTTTAATAAATACGGCCGGGCGACTAGCGCCCGCCTTCCAAAAAGTAAAGACGTCTCGTGTCCACGTTCCTGGGTATTGGGTGCCGGATTGGGGGGGAGGCGGCAGCTAGTCGCTGACCATGCTTTAAATGCTTTAGCGTCAGAACGTTTTTAGAATGAACATGAAAGGCTTAGTTCAGAAGATAAGTCTAACAGCTTTTAGCTCAGGCACGGTATGCCTGCGATGCGAGCTTTATCATGGTGACAAGTCAATTTAGTCTGGATTTGTTGGAGTATCTGTTCTAAATCTACATTGTTGCTAGACCGTTCCATCAGTTCCATGCCAAGTCACATAAGGAACAACACCCCCTCAGTACACTGACTTACAAAATACACACAACACGGATGTGTATGGAGACCAATACTATATGTGACTTTACTGGAAACTGACACTATCTCCTTGAGGAATCTGTTTTATCGCTTTCAATGTGCTTTCTAAAACATCCTCAAGCTAAAGCAATTAAAGCTCATTTTACAAAAATAGACCAAATGTAGTTTCCACACTTGTGCTACAATTAACACATTCTGTGCTATTAGCTCCATTTGTCAATTCAACTAAACAGGAAGGAGATCCACACCAATAGGAATCCCATTGACCTATACAAAGGTGTAGGGCAGTTTTTTTCCAAACTCTGGGTCACATGCCGATTTTGGGTGGGTCAGGAACATCCAAGTAATAAATACAAATTCTGTATTTATCTTGTCGCATTTGCTGCGCTTCAAAGATAGATGTTAAATGTCAGGTTATGGTTTCTGACAAACTACTGCTTATTTTTTTAACTCCTTGCACTTTGCAGGCAGAGAAAGAAAAAGAATATAATGTAATGTAATGTAAAAAGAATTTGTTACCGCGCACGGACACCAATTGGTTTCATGGCGCTTAGAGACAAGTGGAAAGAAAGAGCAGGAGTGAGTGAGAGGGTTAATCATAAGCTAGCTGGAAGAGATAGGTTTTAAGAATTTTCCGAAAAGTGATGTAGTCAGAAGTAAGCCGGATTGAGAGAGGGAAAGAATTCCAGGTAGAAGGAACAAGAAAAGAAAAACAGGCGCCGCCATGTTTCTTGCGTTTGTACCTGGGGGTAATTAAGAGATTGTGAGCAGAGGACCTAAGATGCCTTGAGGGAATGTGACGGTTGAGACTCAGAGAGATGAAGGCGGGGGCAAGTGCAGAAAGGGATTTGAAAACGGTGCAACCCATTTTAAAAATACAAGGGGACGCGACCGGGAGCCAGTGCAATCTTTTCAGCAGGGGCGTGACGTGTTGGTACTTTGGCTGTTGGAAAGCCAGTCTGGCTGCCTGGTTTTGTACCAGCTGAAGCCGGTGAAGGTGGTACGCAGGGATCCCCACATACAGGCAGTTCGCATAGTCAATGCGTGAAGTGACAAGGGCCAAAATAACAAGTATGAGGGCCTCTGAGGATAGGAACCTTCGGATTTTACCAATTCTGCGTAGGTGATAAAAGCAGGCCGAGGTGACGGAGTTGATTTGAGGCCTCATCGACAGGTCACTTGAAATGATGACACCGAGGCTCTTCACGGACTTGACTGGACAGGGAGGGGGACCAAGAGCTTGGGGCCAGAAGCTAGGACTCCAAGAATTTAAGGGCCCTCCTGTCAAGACCAACTCAGTCTTGCTGGGGTTAAGCTTCAGCTGGCTGAAGTTCATCCACTCATAGATGGTAAGCATGATCGATTGAAAATTAAAGCAAGAGAGAGAAGAAGAATCAATAGGAAAGATTAGCTGTAGGTCGTCTGCGTAATTGAAGATGGTAACAGGAGTATGACGGAGAGAGGCTAGGAGGGGTTGCATGTAGAGATTAAATAGAAGGGGCGATAGAGCAGAACCCTGGGGGACACCACTGGAAAGTGAAGATTGGGGAGCAGAGAAAGTGGAAAGTTGAACCGATTGAAAGCGTTGTTGAAGGAAGGACCCAATCCAGGTCAAGGCTAGGCCCTGAATACCCGCATTTCTGACACGGTCGATCAAGATAGCATGATCGACCGTGTCAAAAGCGGCCGACAGGTCTAATAGCACCAAGACCTGGGCCAGGTTCTTGTCAGCCCCCCGTCTCAGCGCATCCATCACAGCCACAACGACCGCTTCCGTAGAGTGGGCCGGTCTGAAACCGGCCTGCTGGTCATCTAGGAAGTGAGATTTTTCGATGAAGGCGCTCAGACAGCGGGTGACATAGGTCTCCAACACCTTCCCCAAATAGGGAAGGAGGGAGATAGGTCGATAATTACCTAAAACAGTTGGATCAGAACCGGGTTTTTTAAGAATAGGTACTACGATGGCTTTTTTGAAAGCGTTGGGGACAGAGCCTGTAGCAAGAGAATGATTTAGAAGGTCTAGTGGGGGACCTGGACAGGCCAGGAAAGCGTCTTTCAAAATTTGGGGAGGGCAACGATCATTGGGGGAGCCAGAACTGACTACATGTAATAGAGAGATAAATACAGGCAAGGAGATAGGAGGGAATTCATGCAGACAACAAGGATTCGAGGGAGGGAGAACACTGACATTAAGCGAGGAAGGGGGGGGAATATTGTTTTTAATAGTTGTGATTTTATCAATAAAAAATAAATTGAGGGAGTCACAGAGAGCCTGTGAGGGTAGGGGCTGGGCAGTAACACGATCTGGAAGAGAAAGTTCAGCCACAATGGAAAAGATATCCTTAGTTTTTGTGGCTGAACTGATAATTTTCTGGGAGTAGTAAAAAGATTTGGCCAAAATGATAGATTGTTTATACCGTTTTAATAAATCATTATAAGTGGTCCTTAGTGAGGGGTCATAATTTCGCCTCCACCGACGCTCAGCTTGTCTGAGGACTAATTTGTCCAATTTAAGTTGTTCAGTGAACCAACGCTGCGCGTCATGTGGGCGTTTGGATCTAATAACTTTCATGGGAGCAACCACATCGCTGGCTTGGGTCAGCCATTGATCCAAGGTAGCAGTTTGTGTATTAATGTCAATGGTATCGCTGGGGAGTGTGGTTGACAAGATGTAATGAAAATGGGAGATGTCGGCATGTTTCCAGTTACGTGCCGAGAAATTTGACACCAGTGGAGAGCGAGTAGGCAGGGAAAGTTTCAGTGAAAAAGAAATAAAGAAATGGTCAGACCAGGTACAAGGGTAAACTAAGGGAGGAGAAATGTCCAGGTTTGTCTTCCATACCTGGTCGAGAGTATGGCCTTTATTATGGGTCGCTACAGAGATGTGCTGTTGGAGATTAAGGCCACATAGTAAATCTGTGAATTCAACCGACAGGCCACTTTCCTGAGAGTCTGAAAATTATTTTACAATGTTGTTGGGGTACAGGGGATATGAAAGGAATAGCAGTAGGATGTCATTTTTTGTAAAAGACAACGAAATACCTGTAAATGAACTGCATAAATTCAGCAGTTAGAAAAGCAAAAATGAAGCAAATTGTTTAGTAATTTTGAAGTGTGATGAAAACAAAGATTTTAATAGGAGCAAAACAAATCAAGACACTTTATTTGGTGATGCACAAATGATAAATATTCACTGAAACCTAATTTCCACACATTATTATTTGAGTGGAATATAGTTTTATCACAAAAACTCTGTATGTGCTAATTTAAGGCCTTTTCAATGGAAAATGTGGAGTCTGTAAGTGACAGTGTAATTCCACACTATGCTTAAGTTACTTTAAAGAAGCACCTGCCTCATGTCCATTAAAGTAAGGAGAGCCGCTTAAGTTTGTCTTTCTAAAAATTGGGTCATTGTTCTAAAAAGTTTGGGAACAATGCTGTAGAAAATTTGCCCTTTCTCCAGGGTCACCCAGATTTTTTGCTGAACCCTATATTTTTGCTGACTGTAGAACTCTGTGCACTTTACCCCTACTAACTAGTGATAAAATGCGCTTCCCCTATCCACCTGTTCATATTGGTATACCTGTATTTGGCACAGTTAATTTACTTATAAGTCCCTAGTACATAGTTCTTCAATCTGTGGGGGGGCATGCCATTATCTGGAGGGGGGCGCACGCTCCACTTTAAAATCTCACCGTCCCATGTCGCAGGTACATTTGCGACGTGCCATCCTCCTGTAATTTAAAGAAAAACATTGTCCTGCTGTCTTCAGCTCTCTCGGGGACTCTGACATTGTGTCTGATCCAAACCTGCCTCTCAGACACTGAAGTGCAGGCAGTCGCGCAAAGCCCATTTAGGTCAAAGGGCTTCAGACCGCCCTCCCACCCCTCTTGTGTGGCAGCCCGGGATGAGACAGCTTCCCGGGAACACAGACAGCCACGCCGAGTACTTCACAGGTCTTTTAAAGACCATTTGCTTCTTAATGACGCCTTTGTTCTTTTTTTCACCGCTTCTTAGACCCTTGCATCGCCACTCTGCCTGTTGATGGAATAATCAGCACTCCATCCCCCGAAATTTGGCCCTAGTTGTGCCTCTGCCTGCAGGGCACCTTGGCTGCCCTTGTGTTAAGACATGACAGCAATTCCGCACAAAAACTGCACAACTGCATACACACAGAGAGACTTTCTGTTTTCTATTTAAGTAAAAAGTAAAATGAGTTTTTCTGTGCCTCACCTCTCCCGATCAAATGGCTGAGATATAGGTGCTTTATCTTAGTTTATAAGATAAGATAGCGTCAACACTTTAAATACAAGTTTCGCTAAGTTAGCTTATACAAGTCTACGCTGGGCCTCAACTCCATCTTGAATTTCTACACGTGACTGTGTTTTCAGTTCTCTCTCTCTTTGTACACATTTAAAGCTTGCACAAGTGAAATGCTTCGCAGCAGAATAATGTTCTTGGGGAACTCAGGTTTCCTCTTGAATGTAACAATTCAAGGTTCCCCCGTTTAAACTGTCAGACAATCTGTGTCTAGTGATGAAATAAAACTGTCATTATTTTGTCTCTAGATTTGTACTGTCACTTCTGACAACATTAAATTAAAAGTGCAATCAGAAATATTTAGGGGATTATGTTGGGATAGTGCTATGTACTTTTGCGTTTATTATGTATTACGATTGGTTGAGCATATGTAACATTTTACTCACCTTATGCCGACTGTGTAATTTTCGTTGTAAATATTCTATAAACAGGGGCTCATGTAGAAGGAAGTCATGAGGCTTGCCCAACTCTTAGGGGCAGACCCTTGTCATACTATGCCATGCTTTGGACTAGTTTTGATTCCTTCAAGAGCTGATTCTGTTTAACTCTGTCAGTCCTCACAGCTGCATTTGATTGGACACAATGCTAATTCCCTCAGACAATATTATGATTTGCCTGAACTGACCTAAATATACTGCTGCCAACTGTAATTTTATGATTAACTAATAAACCTTCACTGTTTGAAGCTTGTTGCTACCTCAAGACGGTGTATTTCTTTAATGCTATTTGATGGCATTTGATTATTTGACTATCATGTTAATTTAGGGCAGAGTTCTTCAATCTGTGGGGCGCGCTCCCCTCGGGGGGGTGCCATCATCTGGAGGGGGGCGCGCGATCCACCGTAACATTTCACCGTCCCCTGTCACAAGTACATTTGCGACGTGCCATACTCATGTAATTTAAAGAAAAACATTGTCCTGCTGTCTTCTTAGAGCCCCTGCATCTCCGCTCTGCCTGTTGATGGAATAATCTGCCCCCCCCCCCCCCGAAATTTTTTCATAGCCTCTTCCTCCCCACCCCCCTAGAAATTTGGCCCTAGTTGTGCCTCTGCCTGCAGGGCACATTGGCTGCCCTTGTGTTAAGACATGACAGCAATTCCGCACAAAAACTGCACATGTGCATATACACAGAGAGCCTGCCTGTTTTCTATTTAAGTAAAAAGTAAAATTAGTTATTCTGTGCCTCACCCCTCCCGATCAAATGGCTGAGATATAGAAATCTTTAAATACAGATCAGAGCCCAGTAGATGAAAACACTCAGGTGCTCACTAGATTTGTAACCTCTGCTCTACACCCTTGGATGCTCCTTGTGGTCACAGGCCCAATATATTTCAATATCACTAAACACCCTGAGTCTCCCTGAGATTTTGGTCTTTTTCATCCTAGTATCATCACAGAAGCCATCTCATCACTGAAATAAGTACTAGCCCTTAAATACTATATCACTGAAGTTTGTGTATTCTTTTGCTAATTATCCACCGTCCGTTTACGAACTGTGACTGAAAAGGTGCAGCTGTCCTAGCGCAGTTACATGATGAAAATTTACTTTGGTGTATTTTTCTGACTGCTGTGCCAGATCCATTCTTTATCTCAGAAATATCTTTGATACCATGGTCACAAGTACGATTCCCTGTTGGTCCACTCACCCATACATGTTTCTGAGGTTGATAAAATGATAGCCGTTTAGTTGAGTAGCAAAGACGTGATGTCTCTTCCTGTATTGTCACTGGGGTCAAAGTTCTGGTGTTCTGACTTTTGCCCTCCAAGCAGATCTAAGAGGTATGCCCAACAGCTGTGCAACACGCACACCCAAGTCATTTTAGCAGAAGGCAATGGTGACTGCCAACCCATCTTTTCAATGAGGTACTTTAAATTGTGTACAACCCTTCAATCACCAAATCACCTATGTTTGCTGGATGTTTGTACTCCAGATGCAGGTAGTACAGCTGGCGGTCTGACAGGGCAAAAACTGATTGTAGCCCTCGTAGTAACTGCCCTACATGGTCCCATTGGAAGCAGCAGAAGACACTATATGAAGGTAGCAGAGTAAGGCCTGGAAATGGAGTAGCCTGAGGAGAATAGCCAGGACTTCTGGGTTAGAGCAGGTCCACTACTAGTTGGTCACAGGCGTTGAGCACTTGGATGTATGTAGATTCAGTCAGGAGTGGAGTGCAACTTTTACTTCAACGTGCATTATCCGTGGTAGTAATTAAGAAAGGCTGGTCAGTAAGGAGCTCCACTAGCGATACATTTAAGACATTCAAGTAGTGGCATCTTGCTTTCTACCATGAGATAAGACATCTCCTTTTTTGTGATAATCTAGGTTGAGGTTCACTTACAAAGTTAGTCTTCTTGCAATGGGAATGGTGATAAGCCTTGTTTGTTCAACAGCACTTCTGTTTTTAGATAAAGCTAAAGAGAGTACAAAAATGCCTGGTAGCACTGCAGTATTTTTTGTTCTTCCTGAGGAATGTGCATTTGGAGGCATAGGTTTTCAATAATGTTAGGGGCATGTGATTCTGAGATTTCCTAACAAGCATGAAGGTGTACCCAACTAAAAAGATAGGGTAAGCTGGAGCTCCTGGACAGTGGTAACAGGCAGGGTTAGGAGCATGCATTTTCAGTTATGTAGAAAAATACGCCCAGTCAGCATTGGCGCTCAGTGATATAGTTTTGACTATGTTGTCCACTGTAGTCCAGTTCCTCTTTACAGCAATGTAGCACAGAAAGGCAACAGAGAGCAAGCTAGCGTAACCCAAACGTAACATCAACAGACCAGGCTCAGGGTGAGCAGCGGCAACAGAGTTTTTAGTAGCCCAGGCACAGCAGCAGAACACATGTGGAAAGATTGAGGAATCAGGGTAAGCAGGCTCGATAAAAGCACCAATTTGTAGAAAAAGCTGCAGAATACCGAACAGCATGCAATAATAAGGCACCTAAACCTCCAGAAAGGGAAAGTTTGGAGCTTCCTGAACCATAAAACCGGTGTACTCCATGGTGATCTCTATAGCAAGGAACCAATGATCTCACTTTCTTTCTCCTTTTTAATAAAATATATAGAAATGGTTTCAGAAATCTAACGATATGAACATTATGTGCAAGGTTTAATGTGCTGAACGACATTGTAATTTGTTTTTTTCTACTGAGATGTACAATGCTCATTGTTAAGCTTCAAGCAGTAAAGTTTTGAGCTAATGTTTCTAAGTGGCTGTGGATGTAATAGGTTCAATCAGTTATTTGCCAAATATGGCCTGGGATATGCTGCTGGCGGTCGATTATGTAGTGTACCAGATTCCAGAAATTTCTGACAGTTGGTGGGGGGGGCTCAACCTAAAAAAGTTTGAAGACCTCTGCCCTAGTGTATGGTACAAAGTATACAGAAGGCCTGTAATTCAAATGTCACTAGTGGACTACTGCACCCATTGTGCCACTCACTACAGTGACGGTGCAAACATGACTGCATGTGATGAAAAGCAGCGAGACTCCCAAGACTTTCGATGCCGCTTAGTGCAAACCACCTCTAATTCACCTTAAGATTTAGCGATCAAATAACGAGGCAGGCGCTGGGAATTGGAAGCGAAGAACAGGTTTATTTCTCTAGAGGAGAACACATCGCTTCCGACACCGGGGCTATCGTCAGGAGGTGCTCTAACTGCATCTCTGAGGCCCGGCCTTTTATATGTTTCTCTTGTTACTTTATTGCATGGTCATACATTCCTGGCATCAGTTTATTACACAGTGAAACATCCTTGGAATCCCCGCCTTAAGCTAGTTTCCACACATATCCCACTCGGATCTTACAGATGATCTATATCTCGCAGCTGGACATTCCGACAGGACCTAAAACACGTGGGAGCGGTCAGATCAAAGGGGTCGGGTCACTGATTAAATTCCGGCCCCTTTGTTGGTGAAGCAAGTTCTGTCGCTACGTGGGCAATTATCTAGGTCCGCAGGGGTTGGTTAGCGCCTGGGACAGGATTGAGTAGCCAGGTGCAGTGGAGGAGGTTATCAGAGGGGCCTGATCGGGGCCTTCGTTACACAAGATGGCGCCGGCAATGTTCATATTTATCGTCTTCTATTCAACAGTCGCCCCTTTGAACATATAGGAGCCAGCTTGTCAGTTTACGTCAATGTCCATAATGTCCTGTACCTCTCTGTCATACATTACTTTCATGTTTTCGCATCGAGTGTCCAAAGTCTTAGAGCACAAAACAAAGAGAACACAGGGGCGGTATATGGTGTATCTCCAGACAACATCCACATATTACTAAGATCGGAACCAAGAGGACCATCAATAACTTCCAACCCCATTCCTTTAATGTGCCCCAAAACCAGGTTACCAGTGTCCAAGTCTCTGGTTCTTGGTGGTTCTCGATGCCAGCCTGTGGAGATGTTCAATTGCTTTGTAGACTGAAGGCGAGCTGTCAAGGACGAAAGTGCAGCAGCTGGCACCGATGATGCGGCATGCACCTCCATGGTCTGCCAGTACCACGTCTAGAACAAGACGGTTCTGCAGAGCTACCAAGCGGACCGCTAAAGCTCAGCTGTGTTGGTGGTGAGGATGCCAGTTGTGACGTACAAGGCTGTTTCTACTGCTAGTGATAGGTGTCGGATGGCTCGGCTGTTTGCCATCGGGCCCCAGAGCGGGACAAGTCCTTTTGCTGCATCAAGGAACTGTGATGCGGTGGAGTCTGCTCAATCTGTATCTTTGGACCGCCTTTCTCTGTGATGGGTTGCAGATGCCGTGTAGGTTGGCGGCAGAACAAAGGCAATGTAGCAAGTGCCCCCCCGGCCTTTTGGGAGCCTGGTGTAGGCTTTGGTACCACAGATAAAGTACATGTTGGAGAGGCAACAAATGAAGGGGGGTCGGCAGTGTTCAGGGTCTTTGTTATCTGGCAAGAGCTGTGACCTACGATCTTAGTCCCGTGGCCTTCGATGCATACAAGGTCTGAGACTGTCACCCCTGATAGGGCCACTGTCAGTGTTGCGGCAGTTAGTTTCTTTAGATAGGAAAAGGTAGGTCTGGCTGGGTTGTGGTACACCTGCATTTCAATTCTTTCTTTGGCGGGAATGTTCATAGAAAAGGTTGCATTCGAAGTCAGAGGGCAGAAGGGAGCAGAGGTTCTCCCCGTTTTATTCAACCAGAACTCATTATAAAACTGTTTGATGGTACCATCGGACATGGCATTGTCTTTGTAGCTCTCTTGCAGGAGCATTAACCAGGCAAGGCAGGAACCATGAACAGAGAAGGGTGAAGGGATGAAAGGAATGGAATGTTTAGTGGCATGAGGTAGCAACCCACAGATCCAACAGTTTGTGGCATTTGCAACAAGATTGTGCTGGTGCAATAATTGTACTAAGGAATTGTTCCAGAATTCTTTACGCCGTTCTCGGAGGCGCGGCGATAGTGACACCAGATAGTCTTCTTTCTTGGTGGTGGGTTGCATGGTGGGTGACATTGTCCTGTAAGCGGCAGCATTTTGTTCAAGGTACCAGATGGCAACAATCAGCAAGAGGCAGGTGAGGGATGCTGCCACAAGAGTTATTGTCTTTGTACTGTCTTTGTACTGTGCAGTTTGGCAAGTTTGGAGTCGTCGCGGTTGTTCTTCGGTCGTCCGGGATCTTCCATCACCTTCAAGAGACTCGACGACTGGCAGGACCACAAACTTTCGTCTAGCGTATCTCCCGGTAGCCTTGTAGTGTTAGCTACCGATCTGAGACTTTTGACTCAGTTAGTGGCCTGCTTGTCGGAGCACTCTCCTTTCGTTGATCTCAAATTGTACCCCTCCTTGAATGGTACCGTGGGATCGGGAGACTCTGCCAATTCAAGTGTCTCTGTTTGTGGATAGCAACTCAGGGCTGGTCGGTCTTTGGTCAGGAGCTCTTCTTGGCTGTTCACTTCTCCGGGGGCCGTCAGTGTTGGAGGTATCTTCTTGCAGTGGTGCGCATGCACCCAGTTCTTCTTTCCTTACACTCGAAGGGCAGTTTGGGTGGTAATCAGGACCTGCCAGGGGCCCGTCCACCTGGGTTCTAGACTCTTCGACCTCTGGAAATTTCGAGTCAGCACGAAGTCCCCAGGCTGGATATCATGCCCTGGGCCCCTGGACACGTCTGGAATGGCATGCAGCACCTGTTGGTCGATAAGAGTTAGTTCTCTCGTCAATTTGTACAGGTAATCAGACATTAGTATGTCCGGGACATCGTGGATGGAAGTTGGCTTTGGTGCCGCCAAAATGTTCATGGGTCTGCCAAAGACCACTTCATAGGGGGTCAGTCGGTGTTTTGTTGGGGTGGAGTGCATTGATAGCAATGCCAGTGGGAGAGCGTCTGGCCATTTCAACCAAGGGTGGCGACTACTTTTGCTAGCTTAAGTTTTAGTGTAGTGTTGTGTCTCTCTACCAAGCCCGCTGATTGGGGGTGGAAAACGGCGTGGAACTTTTGCTTCACCCCCAACCCCTTCAATATGTTTTGTATAACTTCTGCTACGAAGTAGGGGCCATTGTTGTTCCATAAAATTCTACAAAGGCCATATCGAGAGAAGAATTATTTTAGTAACACCTTCGTTGTGGCTAAGGCGGTGTTGTCGCTGGTGGGGTAAGCCTCCACCCATTTACTAAAAGCGCACACGATCACCAGTACGTATTTAAGACCGCGGCACCTTTCTAGCTGGATGTAGTCCATTTGGAGGACTTGAAAGGGATGGTTGGGGACCCCAAACCCTCCCCGTGGTACTACGGTCCCTTTCCCTGGGTTGTGTTGCAGACACACTATGCATTGCTGTACTAGTCGTTTTGCTGAATCTGCTATCTTGCTGTTATGCCATACTCTGGTGATCAGTTCTGTAATGGGGGCAGATCCTATGTGTGCGGGTAAATGTGCCATGGTCAATAAAGGGATCAGATAGGCATTTGGTAGCAGCCATTTATCTCCGTCTTTTGTCCTCCAGCAGCCTTCCTCGTCTTCTAGTCCCACCCGAGCCCATTCAATCAGTTCGTCCTGTGTGCCAGTCGTTTGTATGTCCCTTACAGTCGTTCTAGCATCAGTCCATTGTTCTGCTTGTGACCTGGTCACGTACATCCCTGTCGTGGTTCTGTCCTGTGCTGTGGTTCGGGCAGTAATGTCAGCTAGTGCATTTCCCTGGCCAATGAGATCAGTCACTTTCTTGTGAGCCTGGCACTTAATTACTGCCAACTGCTTTGGGAGGAGGACTGCTTCCGTTAATGCTGAGACTAGATCTCCATGTAGGATGGGTGTGCCGTGTGATGTCAGCAACCCTCTTTCCCTCCAAAGGAGCCCAAAATGATGAACCACCCCAAAGGCATACTGGCTGTCAGTGTATATGTTGACTGTCGTGCCAGCCGCTAAAATACACGCTTGTGTAAGGGCAATGAGCTCAGCTGCTTGGGCGGATCGTTGGGCAATGCGGGCTGTCTCTAGGATGGTTTGGGCTGTGGTTACGGCATATGCTGCTGAGGTGGTGCCATCGGGAAGTTTGAGGCACGAGCTGTCTACCCATAGTTCCCCATCTGGTTCTGAAAAGGCAGTGTCTCGGAGATCTACTCTACTCTTTGTCTGTTCGTCAGTGAGGGTCCCGCAATCGTGCAGTGGAGTCACATCAGGGTCATTTTAGGGTAGAGGTAACAATGTGGCTGGATTGAGAGTGGCGCTTCGCTTCAGGGTGATGTGTGGTGCAAACAGGGTCAACTCGTAGACTGTCAGTCGTGCACTAGTCAAGTGTTCGGTTTTGGTCTGGTTTAGTAGTGTGTCGACTGCATGGGGTACTAACACAGTGATTGGATTGGAGAGCACTATTCCCTCACTCTAGTTTACAGATACGGCTGCGGCCGCCACAGCGCGCAAGCATGCTGGCAGCGCTCTAGCTACTGTGTCGAGGGTGGCAGAGAAGTATGCACAAGGGCGATGTTTGTGACCAATTGATTGTGCTAAGACAGACAATGCACATCCCTCCCTTTCGTGTGTGTAGAGGAAGAATGGTTTGGAGTAGTCCGGGGTTCCTAGAACAGGTGCTGAACAAAGGGCATCTCGCAATTCTTTGAATGCTGACTGGCATTCGGGTGTCCAGGGGAAAGGTGAGGGGGTGTCTTTGGCTAGGAGGGAGAGGAGGGGTCTGACAATGAGGCTAAAGTTCAGTAACCACTGTCGGCAGAAGGAGGTGAGGCCTATCAGAGAGCGGACTTGCTTCTGATTCTTGGGAACGGGAGTGTCTAGAATTGCCTGGATCCTGTCGGGTGTGAGTTTCCTCCCTTTTTTCGATAAGAGGTGACCTAAATATGTTACCTGTGGTTTGCAGAACTGCAATTTCTTTCAAGAAACTTTGTGGCCATTCTCTGCAAGGAAGCGTAGGAGTTGGATGGTGGCTGTGACGGCTAGTGGAGTGGTGTCTGCTGCTAGGAGGATATCGTCTACATACTGTATCAACGCCACTCCGTCTGGTAATTGTACGGCATCTAACTGTCTCTTGAGCGCCTGGCTATAGATGCTCGGGCTCTCTGTGTACCCCTGGGGTGCTCGACAAAATCTATATGAGCGGGATCTTAGAATGAATCCAAAAAGATAGCGACTGTTTGGGTGAATGGGTATGGAGAAGAAGGCATTTTTGAGATCAATAACGGTGAAAGTGGTAGCAGTTGACAGAATTAGGGTCAGGATGGTGGTGATGTCAGAAACTACTGGGTACTGTGGTACAACTATTTTGTTAATCTCCCGCAGGTCGATGATGAAGCGGTAGGCTTTTCCATCTCCCTCTCTCTGTCTCTTTATGATCGGTAAAATAGGACTATTACAAACATTGCTCACTACCTCTTCAACCACTCCTGCCTCTACTAGTGACTGTATGATTTCGGTCAAGGCTTTCTCGCCCTCTGGCGATATCTTACACTGGGGTATTTTCGGTAAGGTTGCGCCTGGTCGTATTGTCACATGTACTGGGACATTCATAATTCGTCCTACGTCAGAATCAGCCCTAGCCCACAGATGCGAGGGCAAAGTGTCTAGTAGGGATATGTCTGTCTCAGAAATGGGATACATGTGTTGGGATGGATTATCTCTCGGGTGTTGGTGATTGTCATATAAGATGACTCATACTCCGTCTGGCGAACACCGAATAGTCGAACGGAAATGTTTCAGTAAATCGAGACCCATAATGGCGTCTGGGGTGTTGGAGGAGAGAAGGAACGTCGTGTCGATAACATTGTTTTCAAGTTTGAAGGGGATCGGTCTGGACAAAGGGTTGGTGGAGGGCATACCGTCAAATCCTATTGAGGTTATGTGTGAGCCAGACAAGGGTGCCCTTGGAATAAGTTGTTTGGATAGCGCACTACGTGTTGCTCCTGTGTCTACCAAAAATGGCGACTCTGTGCCCAGGACCTTTGCGGTGACATAAGGGCCTTGCTGGTCAACATAGAGCTCGACTGGATCCCTCCCTTGCCCCTGGCTATCCTATGCAAAGTCATACATATTGTCGTAATCTGTCTGTTGGCACTGGTTCTGTCTAGGGCGGTCAAACGTGTTCACTCTTCCTGGTCTACTTTCACTAGCTTCGTTCGCATACCCTCTTCCACATCCTCTTCCTCCCTGTTCATGTGGTATGCTCCTGGACGACACACAAAAGTCTGTGATCAATGCACTGATCACTTCCCGTTTAGACTACGGGAATGTCCTTTACTTAGGGGCATCACAGGCAGTCATGCGACGCCTGCAATTGGTACAAAACGCTGCAGCCAGACTGCTATGCAAATGCCATAGGAGAGAACGTATGTCCGGTCACCTTAAAGCGCTCCACTGGCTAAGAGTCGAAAATAGGGTCAAGTTCAAATCTCTTAGTCTCATGCATAGAATAAAATGGGGAAATGCACCCAAATACCTCCAAACCCTAGTGCATACCTACACGCCGGCCCGTTGCTTGCGATCCTCCACCCAAGGCCTTTTCTGTGTTCCCAAAACACGCCGAGCAAGGATGGGAGGCCGATATTTCGCCCTTCTAGGTCCCAAGCTCTGGAACTCCCTCCCACAACCTCACCGCTTAGAAACTCGCTACAGTCATTTCCGTAAAGCCATCAAGACCTGGCTATTCAACCAGTAGCTTGCCCCGGTCTCTTCCTTGAGACTTTTTCCTCCCTCTTGGTTCAGTATCTTCTAGCGCCGGGAAACCCATTTTGGGTAGCTGTCGCACTCAATAAGCTCAATAAATAAATAAATGTCTCTCATCCCTCTGCCTCTACTAGTCCCTAATAAGGCTGGGCACTGAGATTTCCAGTGTCCGTATTCCTTGCAGAACGCACATTGGTCTTGTCCTAAGTCCTGGCGTCGTACATATGGTGTCACTGAGTTATTTCTAGGCGGTTGTACTCTAGGGACATTCTGTTGGTATCCTCCTTTGTATGGTTCCCGCCCTGTATTCACCCCTTGGAGTTAGGCTATCATTACTCTTTCCTTTAAGTCTTTATTTTTCTTTTCTGTGGCTCTGTCATTCTCGTTCTTCTGATGCTCATAATACTTGGCCATTTGGAGAATAGCCGCTGGCTTAGAGGCTGCCCAACTACTTTCGCTAGTCTGTAATTTGTGGGATACCTCCGGTAGTAATCCTTTAACGTAATTCTGCACGAATAAGTGGTGTTCAGTCGCAGTGGACATGTCCTGTCCACTGTAGTCGGAGAACACTGTCTCGAATCTCGAGAAATACTCAGAAACATCCTCTTGTGGTTTCTGGCGGCATGTTGTCACTATGGACCAGTCTATCTTTTTCTCTGGAATCAATGTTTTTACTTTCTGCACTATTTTATCGGGGAGGTCCAATATAGCTTTAACTGGTTTTTGGCCAGGATTCCGCTGCTTGTCTAATGTGTCGAGTTGTTCCCAGGTATGACCTAACAATTCTGTGTGTTTTATCTTCCTGATCTGCTTCCACACATCGGCCGGCAAACATAACCCGAAGAACAAGTCAATGTCGGCAAGTGTCATTATCGTGGACCCCAAAGCGGTACTTAGTTCAGTGTAAAAGGCAGTGGGATTCTTCCATAAATCTGGAAGAGACTTACGGAATCTCATGATGTCCTGCCTGTCCCATGGCTGATACACCCAATTGAACACCACCCCCCCTTTAGCGTCCTGGTGGGTTATGTCGTCATGAGTCCCTTGTCCTCTAGGGGGGACCCAATACGGGGCAGCCTCCTTTATCGGCATCATGTTATCTGGCTTCTCTATTGGGGGAGTTACTGGCTTCGAGGCTCTGTCTGCATCTATCTGCCCTTGTTCCACGAGGTGGCGAAATACTTCTAACGTGGACAAGAAGAGTTCTTCTACCTCTCTGTCGTTCTCGTCTCCTATGTCCACTTTTCTATAAAGAGCCATTAGCCACCCGGGTCCTACATCCTGATATTTCTCTTCATAGGCGGTAAGTGCATAGTAGCAGAAGCGCACAATGAAGAATCGCTTGTGGCTCGCGTCATAAGAATTGCATATGTCTGTCACATACTCTTCTGTTTCTCTCCTACTCACAAGGGTTTTGACTATCTTGTCAATGTTTGCCCGCTCGTGCGTACTTAATCGTGGAACCCAAGGTAACCCTTTTTCTATTGGTCCTATTACCACATGTGTTCGTTGATGAGGCACTTGGTGCAAGTGGCTCGATTGGAGTGGAAACGATCGTGGCGTCTACGCTGGTACCTTGCTGTTCTTGTTGCTGTACTATGGAATGATTTGGGGCATAAGGAGGTGGCATGTAGATAATCGGGGGACCCAATAAGAGGTCATCGTTTATTCTTTGCTTAGCCGGTAACTCTGGGTACAGAGTTGAAGGCGTTCTAACAGGGCACTGGCCTGATATTTTTGCTTCTTGTTCTCTTTTATCGTTCTCTCTTTCTTTGATATCATCTTCTAACTTTTTACAGTTCTGGTAAGTAGACTTTCGTGTTTCCTTATCCTGTCTGGCTTTATCTCTTTTCTTTCTTTGTATTGCTTCTTTTCGCCAGAGGCCGAAGCTGTCGAGCATTGCTGGCTTAGTTTTCTTTTTAAAGAGCGCTATTGCTAAGATTTCTATTTTAGCGAGATCGAAAGATCCCGTCAGTGGCCACTGATTTACCCGGTCCTTTCTAGTATATTTGTGCCATAGTTTGCTGTAAGCAACGATGGCTACTCAATATTTGACATACATGTCCTTGTTAGGAGTGCCTTCCAGCGGTGCTGGATGACTGACCTCTAACAAACGGTCCGGTCCAAAACAATCAAACAATTTTGAGAAGACAGGCATGACGTACAAGCGGTCAAAATAAATTTCTCAATAGGTCGTGGACAAAGGTCCGTGCTACCTGTTCTTCGCTGCCTGCAAAGAGGGAATATTTCTACTCTACGTTTGTTTGCAAGCAGGGAATACCTCAATTACTACCAATAACTTCAAAGAACGGAATACTAGTATTCGAGCAAACGATTTCAATACAATCAGACAATCAGTTTTGTCGTATATCACGACCTTACCCGGACCGTTATGGACAGTTTCTTCGTCGTCCCCTCCCAGCGCCTGTTTGTCCTCTCACTCCAAAAATGATGCGTTCCTGTAAGGTCCCAGTCAGGACCGCAGGTCACTCGAGAGAGGTCCGTTCAGAACCGGTGAAGTTCGGATGATCGCCCGCCAGACAAGGGTCTCTTTCAGGCAGGTGCACTTTCCCGATCATTGCAGATGTTCACTCCGTCGTTAGGACCTCTCTCACCGGACCCACGTGTCGCTGATGGGCCCCACCGTTGGTGCGCCAATTGATGAAAAGCAGCGAGACTCCCAAGACTTTCGATGCCGCTTGGTGCAAACCACCTCTCATTCACCTTAAGATTTAGCGATCAAATAACGAGGCAGACGCTGAAAATTGGAAGGCGAAGAACAGGTTTATTTTTCTAGAGGAAAACACATCGCTTCCGACACCGGGGCTATCGTCAGGAGGTGCTCTAACTGCATCTCTGAGGCCCAGCTTTTTATATGTTTCTCTTGTGACTTTATTGCATGGTCATACATTCCTGGCATCAGTTTATTACACAGTGAAACATCCTTGGAATCCCCACCTTAAGCTAGTTCCCACACATATCCAGCAGCAAATGCTCTTTTGCCACTGACCCGTAACGGGAGACACTGCTGCTGCCTTTGCCCCCTGACTCTGGAGCTTCCTGCCTGTGTGTGAAGACCAGCTTGCCGGACCCACTGTGCGGGTCCCGCAGCGCCTATCCATCGGCGGGAGCTGCTGGGAGGAGTAGGATTGTGACTGTGCCTGGAAGGAGGACCTGGGGCGTGCGGTGAGGAGGCAGGGCTGCGAGCGTTGCAACAGGGACTCCATATCCCAGGAGTCCCTATGTGTGTCCAACTCGTTTCACCTGGGCCGCTCTCCCTGCTTGCCCCGCCCACCCGCCCATTCCACCCCTATTTAACAGGTCCATTACCCCGCGGCGCGGGAGCGCCCGAGGCGAAGCTCGGGCAAAGGGCGGGCCCTCTGTGGCCCTCCGAGGCCTGTAGAGTCTGGTCTGGGCCACAGCTCTTGGTTCTGCATATTGATCTGAAATCTGTTTTTAGTTTAGCTGCTTTGGGTTCATTTAGTGTGAGTAACTGCTGTTATATATTGTATCAGCTAGTCTTTGACCCTCGGGTATAGGGATGTGTACACGGGAAACTCGAAGCAAGGCTGCGGTTGGAGCTTCTAAGCTGACGGGCACATTGGACAATTTTATTGTGCGCACAAACACTCTAATTGATGAGGGGATTGCCCTCGTGGAAAGAAGAGTGTCTCATGATCTCGCATCAGCGAGAAGATCATCTTTAGGCCTTATAGCCTCTGTGCGCACACCAAGCAAAACTCAATGCACTCCCCAATTAGATCTTTTCCAACCTACACCCGTCACCCACCCTATTTCTACCAGCCAATCTGTACCCCTGGTTTCTGCTCCTTTGATGCCCCCTCAAGTAGCCCCTCTTACCTCTTCAATGGCTCTTCCGATAGCTATCAACGATCACGAGACAACACTCGTACAAAGAGGTTTGAGGGAGGGCGCTATTCCTAAATGCTCCAAAACATCAAGCAAGGATAGTGCTGATCCAATAGTTATAGTTGACGGGGCAGGAATTTCTAGTGATCCAATTAGTATTTCTTGTGGGCCAGAGGTGGGGAGGGATATTGTGGTTACTATAGAAAATAGTGAAGGAAGAGCTGAGGGGCATCGTGTTTTACAACCCCTACCATTGGGCATCCCTGATGATTCAGCCTCAACCTCAAGCTTAGCAAATCTTCTTGAAGAGAGTAGCCTGGATGAATCCTTTGATGGGGCTGAAGACAGGAACGGTATTTTTATGAGCTCTATAGCTGAGCTCATTAAATCCTTACTGTCTCCCTTGGAGACTAGACTACAAGGCATCGAAGATCAACTGCAGACCTTAAATCTGGAGTTAAAAGCCAGACCAAAAGTTCCTGCCAAAAAGGCAACTGGTGGACCAGCATTGGCTGGCGCTAAACCACCATTGTCTAATACACAAGCAGCAGGGAAAAACCTTACCCCTCAAGTGTTGAGGAACCAGAATTAGATTAGACCTCACACGGGGAAATAGAGCATGGTTTCTAGGTCAGTGTTCAGCGTGATGCAACTAATTAACATACTAAGAACGCCCCTATGACATAAGACACTCTTTTTGTTCTAATCCGTCATATATCATGTAATCGTTTTCCTTTTCCCTCCTTGTAAATAGGTTAGCGTCGGTCAGTAGGACCAGCGCCATTTTGTTTGGCCAATTCATAGCACTGTCTGTAAACTCTCCATGTCTCAGCATTTTCGCAGCTTCTCGTTCTCATGAGAAATAGCTAGACCCATGTAGCCAGCAGCTGCTTCTGCTTTTGGGCCCCTTCAAGGTTATAGGAGGGGGCCGGCCAGATAAGCACATTCTTGCAGGCGCTGTGCGGACTCTCACCGAAACTAGCAGAAGGGAGTCAACCGGCCTGACCTTGCTATACTGAGCTCAGATAGACGCTTTGTGTGCCATATATGGGCATACCCCTTGCCACCTCCTGTACCAACCTGTACTTTTCCATTTTGGGTAACGGTTGCAAACTGTGATAGTATATATGTGTTGACCTGACAATGTGCCAGCAGTCTCTCTGCGGTCCTCTGGGTGTGAGGTCGTTGGGAGCTCCTCTGGCAGAGTATTGTTTTGTCTAATAAACGCTTGAACTTTCTACACTGCCAATCGACTGATTATTGATGAATGATATTTGGTTATTGTAAGTATAATCCGATAGGGGTTTGCAAATTTCGGTACTTCAGTTGGCGACTCCGCCGGGACTCCGCGTTGGGCTCGTCCCTCCATATTCGGAAAAGGAAAGGGACATTAAAAGGGGTGCACTCGGTCGGGGGGGGGTGGACTGACCAAAGAAAAAGGGTTGCTCCGCTTTTCTGATCGGGAGAAGCCTCAGCTGCTAGTGGCCCCACGCCGGAGTCCTACGGGTGAAACCCAGAAGAATAGATCGATTGGCAGTGGAGAAATCTGCAACCGGACCTGAGTGCACCAGGTGAGTGTTTGTCTCGTCTCATGTTGGATATCCTTCAGTAATTGATTTGGAATTTGGTGGTCTTTGACCACGGAGATCGCGGTATTTTGGGAGGTGGTCTGACGGGGCAGTAGTGAGACTGCACGGGCGGACACCTCTAATCTTTATTTGATAGAGATATAACTAACACGCCTAAGTATGAACCGTAAAACGTTCATACCTGGCCGGATCGCCCTCTGAAAGGCTGATGGTCATACTTGGGTAGCACTCGGACAGATCTGGAGCGGTGCTTGAAAAAGCGGGCTAAGCCAGCATAGTCCGGGAGGTGAACCAAGAGGGCCGTCGGATGGTCGGTATGTCGGTCTGTGGTAGTGAAAAACCTGTGTGGCTATCTCTAGGCAGCCCCTATGGTGAGGCTGTTTTGATCTTTGGTTCTTTGACTTTGGAATAGACCGGTTCTCCACAGACTGGAGTCGACGGGCTCCGTCTTTTGATTTGGGCTAGCATTTGTTCTCACTGGTTTGTACTGTCTGTATTTCGGTCTATGTTCTGTTTTGTGTTATTTGTATTCCGGATGATCAGCTGAATTTTGATTCTGAACAAGTGATTGTATGAGTAAATGAACATGGCCATGTATGTGTGAAAGTATTGTGAATAATAAATTGCCTTTTCCTTTTATACAGATACAATTTGAGCAGTAGTAAAACAATGCCGTGCTTCAGTCGACTATGTTTTGGCTGTACCAGCCCAAATAGGACTAGATTAGACGAAAGTCAGCCGGCCCCTCCGGAAGGTACTCCCAGCCATGATCTATACTGTAAGCACGGGATTGGACCCTTGATATTTAATCGTCTATGGCACAAGTATACCAAGGATAATGTAGAACTGCAGTGGCCTCTGACAGGGTCCTTCGATGAGAAAAAGATTAATTATTTACAAGAGCGTCTGTTTGCGAAACGCAGCAGACAGTCCATGTTTGATACCCTGAGAACGTGGCAGAAAGAGGTCACTCGCAGAAGAATGAGGGCCGAAAAATTAGTACAAATGAAACAAGGACAGACCATTACCCAGAAAGCAATTGCGCATGACAAAAACCAAACCGAGCAGAATATCGAGTACCTAGATAGACAGTTTCGATTGGAGGTAGATAAGACCTATGTTGTTCGAAAGGAGGCCGAAGATGAGATAGAGGATCTGCTGGATGTTCGCGCCCCTCCGCCGTATGCTCCACAACGGATATATCCAGCAGTGCCTTTAACGGCGCCCACCGCCCCTGTGGCATTGGCTCAAGAGGAGGCCCCGACCCGGGCTCTCACCGATGTACCGGCCACCATCGCTCCTGCCCCTAGGAATTTAGCCACCCTGCTCCCGGACACACGCCACCCCTTGGGGGCGACGGGTGTCTCTCCAATGCTATCGCCCTTGTGTAGCCCGGTAGGAACTTTCCAGTCAGCTAGCACGACACCCGAGTCCCGGGCTCGGGCTCCGATTGGGGATTCGGAAGGCTCGCATGTTAGGCGCCTGTTCACGAGAGGTGCTGTGGGCTACGGAGAGAAAGAAGCGATAGCGGAGCAAGCAGTTAGATGGATGTACAAAGACATCTATACCTTAAGTGACATATGGAGTACCATGAAAGACTTTGAACCGGTGATGCAACAAACTGCCCTACAACACATGTTCCGATTTCTCATCGAAATATGGGAACAAAGTTTTGGAAAACGGGGATTAGCCCCACAAATTCTGTATGACATAAAGCATCGCGCTCATAAATTCCAATTAAGTCCCGATGAAGTATATAAGAATGTCGACACCTTAGTGGGTTATCGAGGCAGACTCTTTTTGCAGTTCCCTGAGTTAGGTTCCCAGCACCCCATTAGGGAGGTACACCCTATCTATCATCCCGAAATTCCCGAACTACGCAATGATCAGAATGTAATAACATGAGACCGAGTAGAAGCCAGGTTTCAAGAACAATGGGTGTACACCCTATGGAAGCGAAGTGAAGTGTTGGCCTTAAAAGCGCAACTTCCTGACCCCCCGTAAGAATCCCACTGCCTATCATAAAGAATTAACGGAGGCAGCGCCCTCCGCTGTCATGACTTTAGCTGATATTGAGCTATTTTTCGGGTTATTGGTTCCTGTAGATATATGGCGGCAAGTCCATGATACTCCCCACGCGGCCGAGTTGGGGGGTACCTGGGATGAGCTGAAAGGATGGGATCAAGACCGTAAGTCGGGGGATAAGCCGAGGGCTGAAATAATTGCCTTGCCAGCAAAAATTATAGCTTATATGCATACTTTGATCCCTCCACGAAAGGTGGACTGGGATAAACTGACTGCTTGCAAACAAAAGAAGGATGAAAGTGTTTCCGATTTCTTTACCAGATTCGAGGGAACTTTTATCGATTTTAGTGGTCAGGACCTTGCTAGCGAGGGGGGATACGATTATTTGTGAATAGATTTGTAACAAATCTGATACCTGAAATTTCGACCCGACTACAAGCTGCGGAAAGCACGTGGACTACGTCCACCCCTTCTATCATATTAAGCATGGCCCAGTATTACGAGCACAGGGAGAATGAGAGCAAGGATAAAGACGAAAAGAAGACTAAGGACCTCAAAACTCGAGTGTTGCTACAGCAGGTCATGAGGGGTCGAGGCACAGGGAGGGGCGCCAGGGGGCCTGGGTCCAGCGGGCCAGTCTCCAGAGGAGGAGGAGGGGGTCAGCCCTCCCGATGGGGACCCAATCAGTGCGCGTATTGTAGAGAGGAAGACCATTGGAAAGATCAGTGTCCGTGGCTGTTAGCACAGAACGGAGCAACCCGAGGAAGGGGTAGAGGACGTGGCGGTACGGACCGTAGTGCTATGCACCGAGAGGAGGCAGTGCAAGGAGAAAACGAGTGAAATCATTTTGATAAAGCACACGGCACAGCGCGAGGCACAGGTAGGCAGTACTACAATGAAGGTTATGGTTTTGAGGATCAGGATAAATTTGGGGATGTATAGGACAGCCAAGGACAGAGTGGGGGCCAAGTGTCGATACCGGTCAATCAGCAGGGACCCTATGTCACAGGGGAATTGATGGGGACCACCGAAAAATTTTTGATTGACACAGGAGCCATGAATAGTTCGGTTGCTCGCTCGTTGGTCCCAGGGGCCGCTCTGTCCGGGCATAATAATGTTTCAGTGGGATTTTCAGGAGTTCCTGTAATCAGCCCCATCTCTCAGTCTATCCCTTTCACGATTGGTCCATTCACTATGAACACTCCATTCCTTTTAACTTCCAGTTGCGGAGAGAATCTTTTGAGTTTAGATATGTTGAAAAGACTGAATGCTAAAATACATTGTTCCCCCGATGGTGTTTATTTGACCATTCAAAATCCCGATGTAAGTACGAGACAATGTTTTGCTAAAAATGACCCATTGCCACCTGAATTTGCGGGTGTATCGCCCAGTCAATGGGCAACAGGAGATACGGATGTCGGTAAACTAGATATCCCCACTGTCCGCATTACCTTGAAACCCGGTGCTAGATTGCCCCGTCTACCACAATACAAGATCTCCCCAGCGGGAGAACGAGCTTTGTTTTCCACAATCCAAGACTTGATTGATAAAGGGGTGGTTGAGGAAACGGCATCGAACATCTGTAATAGCCCTATCCTGCCTATTTTGAAAAAAGCTCCTGAGACAGGGACCCCTGACAATGTGGATGTCTACCGTTTTGTAATTGATTTGCGGGAGGTTAATAAAATAGTGGTGCCCCAATTCCCGGTGGTGTCGGACAACACTACAATCCTTACTATGATACCTCCTACTGCTAAATATTTCTCTGTCATCGACCTGAAGAATGCCTTCTTCAGTATCCCTATCCACCCTGATAGCAGGCAGGTCTTCGGATTCTCATTATCTGGCCGAAGCTTCAGATTCTGTCGCTCTCCACAAGGTTATACCGAAAGTCCTAGCATCTACAGCCAAGCCCTTAACGCAGTCTTAGATGACCTGTCTTTGCCAGATGGTAGCGTGCTCTTGCAGTACGTTGATGATTTATTGATAGCGTCTGATACAGAAGAGGGTTGTAAGAAAGCAACGGTTAAGTTGTTGCACCATCTGGCGGACAGAGGTAATAAGGTTTCCCTGTCCAAGTTTCAATATTGTCGACAGGAAGTGACCTACCTCGGCCACTTACTATCGAAGGAGGGTAAACGTTTATCACCTGAACAAATTACTACCATCACTAACATGCCTGTGCCTTGTACTCAGCGTGAAGTCCGTGCTTTTCTTGGCATTACCTCTTACTGTCGTCAATGGATTCCTAATTTTTCTCTTCTTGCTAAACCTTTGCTACACTTAACCACTAAAGATGTGCATGAACCCCTCTCTTGGACTGATGAATGTCAAGCTGCTTTTTCTGCCCTGAAATCTGCTTTGTGTTCTGCTCCTGTCCTTGGCACTCCTGATTACCGTAAACCTTTTGTACTATATGTGCACGAGGTCGACGGTTGCTCGCTTTCAGTGTTAACACAGGACTTTGGTGGTAAGCAAAGACCGTGTGCTTATTTTTTTACCACATTGGATAATGTGGCCAGAGCACTTCCCAGCTGCTTGAGGGCCACGGCAGCTGTAACTGCGCCCTCAGGCAGTCAGAAGGGCTCGTTCTAAATTCTAATTTGACGGTGATGGTGCCGCATGCTGTAGACGCATTATTAAACAAAACAAAAACTCAGCATCTGACAAGCGCGCGCTTCACTGGTTATGAATTGACTTTGTTCGCCCCACATGTGACCATTAAACGTTGTGCCACATTGAATCCGGCTACACTGTTACCCCTCCCTTCAGGAGAACAGGCGAATGATGTTCATGATTGTATTTTCAGAACAGAAGAAGAGACGAAGGGAAGAATCGATCTCACAGAAATTCCTTTATCTGACCCCCAAGGGGAACTGTATGTGGACGGTTCTTGTTTTAAATTAGCAGATGGCGCAACGACAGCTGTGTATGCAATCACTACTCTAAAAACGGTAGTTGAAACATTCCGAATACCCCATCGATCAGCCCAAGCTGCTGAATTGATGGCTTTACTACGAGCATGTGAGCTGAGTGAGGGACTAGAGGTCAACATCTTCATGGACAGCCAATACGCCTTTGGCGTGGCTCATAGCTTCGGGAGGTTATGGAGGGAGCGGGGATTCCTCACCTCACATGGTCAGAAAATACAGAATGGACCCTTGGTATTAAGATTACTTGCAGCTTTGACGCTCCCCAAGAAAGTAGCTATTGTAAAATGTAGTGCACATAAGACAGTGGTGGATGAAGTAGGAGAGGGTAATGCTTTTGCAGATCAGGTAGCCAAACACACAGCTCAGACAATGATGTCTTCTCTGTACGTAAACTCCTCTGTGCGGTGGGTGGGGGAGACAGACTTGTTTGATAATACTATTGAAAGTGTCCGAGACATTCAGAAAGAAGCAACTGCAGTGGAGGTAGAGAGATGGGAGCAGGAAGTAGGGAGGTTGGATGAGAATAATTGTTGGGTGGATCTGACAGACAAACAGCGATGGTTACTGCCCAATGCCATGGTACAGGCTGTCATCACTATGGCCCATGGACCAGCTCATGTTGGAGCTAAAGGCATTTGTGCCTTATTGGACCCAGTGTGGAATAACCCCAATATACAGAAAACAGCTGTACGACTTTTTCAATATTGCATGGTCTGCCTGCAACATAACCCAGGGAAAGGAGAACCTGTTCTGAGTGGACATTTTGCACCCCCGACATTGCCATTTGAGGTGCTCCAGATGGACTACATCCATATGGAGCACATCAATGGCTTCAAATATGTACTAGTGGTGGTGTGCGCCTTCAGTAAATGGGTTGAGGCGTACCCTACCAAAGAAAATACTGCCCTAGCCACTGCAAAGGCTCTTATAAAGGAGTTTTTCCCACGCTTTGGATCGCCTCGCTTGATCTGGTCAGACAACGGCGGGCATTTCCATGAGGCCCTTGTGCAAGGTATATGCAATGGGCTCCAAATAAAACAAAAATTTCATGCAGGTAGGCACCCCCAATCAGCAGGATTAGTAGAGAAATATAACGGAATTCTGAAGTTAAGATGGCGAAAATCCAAGAGAGTACTGGTTTGAGATGGCCTGACACACTCCCATTAGCTCTTATGTCTCTGCGGGTCACCCCCCATTCACGCTCTGGATTATCTCCTTACGAGATAGTGTTTGGGCGACCCGCTAATATATGGGGCGTGCCTAGGCCAAAATTGTTTTCTGATATTGAATACCCTATGTTGATCGATTACTTGTATACGTTGACTAAAGATCTTCATTCTATTCATCAGCAGGTAGTCTCAGTACTGCAACCCCTGCCAGAGGGTCCCGGACATCGCCTGGAACCCGGCCAGTGGGTTCTTGTCAAGAAATACGATCGAGACTCCAGCTTGGCTCAGAGATGGTCTAAGCCACACCAGATCCTGTTGGCCACGCGGACGGCTGTAAGAGTGGAGGGAAAACGACACTGGATCCATGTGTCGCAGCTAAAAAGAATTCCTCTTCCACTCCCCTATGATCAGCGACACCCTGAGGGAATTCTGACTCAGGAAAGCAAGAGAGCTGTTGCCTTTGTTCCCTTCTCCGACGCTTGTGAAATCGGAGCTGAAACAGAGACAGGGCCGGTCGGGGCAGCCTCTGGAGAATCAGCAATCACCCCTGGCCCTGTCCATGTTGATTTGGTTGGCAGCAGATCTGACGAAGGTGCTGTACCTTCCACTGTGTTATTCCCGGATCAGGAAGTACCAGGTCATGTCCGTTACAACCTGCGGCCAAGAAAAAAACCCCACAGTACCTCAGATAACACTGATAGGAGATAAGGAAAGACTTTGATAAAAGTAGGGTTTGCTAGTTTCCGATCTGTGGTACTGAGCGAGACACTGGACTGAACTAGTTGAGAGCTGGAACATTGATATTGTGCTCTGTTCAGAAAGAAAGTCTCTGTTCTTGTCACTGGCCAGGTTGTTTGCACTAAACCCATTTTCCAGAAAATCTCCATCGTGGGACGCCGTTGGATATGTATGCTGATTAACAGCCTGCCTGTGAGGCTTTGATGGACACAGGAAAGAAGAACCCTCTGGCAGGTAGGTTGTTCTGATCCCATTTAGTTTTTTTTTTTTTTTTTAAGTTCAACAAAAGCTTTATTTGTAATTTGTTGCACACGTACACAGCCAGTGGCCTACAACCCTGGGGCCGGCCGCAGTCATATAATAGACAGTATTATTCTCTCCACAGCCATTTAGCCGACAACCCTGGGGTCCGGCGGCGTATTCTGCAACAGTGATGTGGTCGTGGAACGTGCGAAACAGTCACTTACATTCATGTCGTGTATGGTCAACTCCATTTTTCCACATTTTGCATATAGACGAGTAGAATAATAGAAACATAACAGTAACTCTAGGACATACCAGGACAATACAACACTCTGTCGCCACCCTCATCGTACTGAACAGTAAACTGTAAATGTACAGGAATAAACTCGTAGTAGGAAGGTCTGTTCTATCTAGCCATGCTCAGAGCGGCCTGTGTCAGTGGTGTATTATCGACCTCTAGTGTTCCGCACCCAGTTGCATAGTCTCCCCTTCCATCTCAAGTGTGAGTAGATAGTCTGACAGATAACACCAGTAGTTTTTGGGCCTTGCCCTGTTGGGTAATTCTTCTTCATACGTTAGCAGAGTATCTTTGAAATACGTCATGTCCTTAATCCAAGCCTTGAGGGTTGGTACAGTGGTTCCCTCCCAACATCTGGAGATCTGCCTTTTAGCTAGTAAAAGCGCTACAGCACAGAATTTGCGTCTCTCCGCCTTCACATTGGGTAATAGACCTAGCAAGCATACTTTCTCTATACATCCTACGTCAATCCCCACCATTTTACTAAGCAGCTCAATGACCGCCCTCCAGTATGTCTGTATTTTGGGGCAATACCATGATAGGTGTACAAAATCTGCCTCACCATATCCACAACGTTTACATCTGGCATCCTCACGTAGCCCTAGTTTATGGAGTCTTAGCGGTGTGTGGTATGTTTGGTGTAAATATTTCAAATGTGTGATTCGGAGGTTACCATTAGGGGTTAATAGTTTAAGGATCGTGCAGGTTGTAGACCATTCCTTGTCCGTTAGGGGTTCTGGTAGGGAAGCGCTCCATCGCTGCCAGGCTTTGTCAGAAGTGTGTGGGATTTCGCTTTGAGCTGTTCTGCACAGTCTGGAGACCAGGTGTGAAGTGTTAGAGGACTCAATTATCAGCTGCAATGTCTGCAGTGTAGGTGGTTCTTCTGGGTATGACGTATATAGGTCCTGAATTGCCCTCTGCAGTCTATGATATGTGAAGCGAAAGAGAAGTGTGGGGTTGCTTATATAAGTCAAATCTTCCATTCTGCTGAAGGTACCATCATGATAAAGATCCCCAAATTTAGCAATGCCCACCGTCCTCAGTATATTCATGCCTACCTGCTCTGCCGTCACTGATAACGCAGGGTGATGTTGTAGTGGTAGTGCCGGAGCATATAGCGGTAGTTTGTGAGCTAGTTGCCTTAGAGCTTTCCAAGCTCGGTTGGTGGTGTCTATTGAATTTATGTCCCTGGCGTGTAACGGCGGTCTCTCATGTGTTACTATCGAAGTGAGTGGCACCGGTAACGCATCTCCCTCCTCCACTGTTACGTGCGTTAGGTAGGGGGTGGGGTGGTACCAGTGAGCTGCGTATTTGGCCTGCGGCACAAGTAGTAGAGTTTAAAATTTGGTACACAAAATCCGCCCTTGTCGTAGGGTAGTGTCAGTGTGCGTAATGCAATGCGCGCCTGTTTACCTGACCAGATCAGTTTTAGCACCAAGGAGGTTATATTTTTGAAGACAGTATTGGGTGGCGTGATCGGTATATTATTAAATAGATAGAGGAACTTAGGCAGGACATTCATTTTGACTATCGCTATCCTATCCGCTAGGGATAGTGGGAGTTGTATCCATCTCAATACCCTTTCCTCAAGGACAGTGAGCACTCCACCATAATTCGTCCTCATCACTTCTTCGGGGTCACGACTATACCAAATTCCCAAGTATCGTGTAGGGCCAGATTGCCAGTCAAGTGGAAAGTCAGGAACAAAGGGGGTAGTTGAGTCAGTAAGGGGAATGATCAGTGATTTCTCCCAATTAATTTGTAACCCCGAGTGGCGGCCAAACTTTACATATTCCCGCAATAATGGGCTGAGGTTTTGCTCAGGATCGCGCACATATAAAAGCATGTCGTCAGCATATAGTGAAATGTGCAAGGGTCTGCTGGGGAAGTGCAATGCTGAATGATTATGCGTTTGCCTAATTATGCAAGCAAGAGGCTCCAAGACTAGGGCAAATAACAAAGGAGACAGTGGGCATCCCTGCCTCGTCCCCCTCGCAATACTGAAGGGGTCCGAAATGTACCCATTCACTCTCACTCGTGCCTTTGGGTTTGTGTAGAGCAATGTTACCCAGGATATGAAGCGTATCGGGAATCCCATTCTCTGCAATACCGTGTGAATATAAGACCATTCGATTGAGTCGAAGGCTTTAGCTGCGTCAAGCATTACCGCCACCGCTTTAGTTTGGGGTGTAAGATAGTGGGACAACGCAAACAATGTTCGTGTGTTGTGGGAAGTGTCTCTGGTAGGGATAAACCCTGCTTGGTCCGGTAGGACCAGATTAGTCATCAGGGGTTGCAATCTTTCTGCCAATAATTTAGCCAATATTTTCGAATCCACATTCAAAAGGGACAGGGGGCGGTAGGAATCACAAAGATCCGGTTGTTTACCTGGTTTTAGGAGAGTTACTATCACTGCCTCCCGAAGGGATGGGGGCAATGTTGCTTGGTCAAAGGCCGCGCCATACATTTCAACCATACGGGGGGCGATTAAATCTACATATTTTTTATAAAACTCACAGGTGAACCCGTCAGGTCCTGGTGCCTTACCATTGGGTAGGGCCAGTATTACTTCGGTCACCTCTTCGACAGTGATGGGTTGTGCTAGATATTCCCGTTGTTGATCAGAGAGCCATCCAATGGCTATGTCCTGTAAATAACTCAATGTTTCCTGTGAAGGAGCTGGTTTCTGAGAGGTATAAAGGGTTGAGTACGCCTGAACAAAGCTACGAAGGATATTGTCAGCGCATGTGTGTAATTCACCGCTATCATCACGAATTTGAGTAATTTTCTGGTCTCCCCTACCCCCACAAATTTTACGTGCTAGTACTCTTCCGGGACGACCACCCTCACCAAACTGTCGAGCTTGTGGACGTTTTGTGACATATTTCAATTCGTCGTCTGCGAATTGTTGGTGTTCTATCAGTGTCTGTTTAATCTCGCCCTGTATCCCCGGTCGCCCTGTATGTTCGTATTCTCGCTCCAGGGCCATCAGTTTATTCTCCAGCTTGGTGATCTGTGTTTGGATATCCTTCAGGATCCCTGCAGAAGTGCTGATGCACACCCCCCCAATTGTCACCTTAAATGCTTCCCATAGTACACATGGGTCTTCCACTGTACCAACATTTAACTGAAAGTACTCTTTAATTGCATCAGCCACAGTAGTTACATATGTAGAGTCTAATAATGCTCGTGCGTTGAAGCGCCAACTGAAGGGAGGAGGTGTGTGGTGAGGGACACGGAGAGATAGGGCAACTGGATTGTGGTCTGAGAGCGTGCGAGGGAGTGTATCGATGTTCGTAGTCCATAATACCGCTTCGTCTGTCCCCAACCAGTGATCGATCCTGGACCAACTGTCGTGTGCCATGTTAACGTGTGTTGCACCTGGTACAGTCGGATGTTGTACCCGCCATATGTCTCGAAGTGTTCTGTCTATCAGTATCCCTCCCAATTTTTCCCTGGCTCTCCTATGGGGTTCTATAGATGCAGTTGAGCGATCCTCTGTGGTACATAAGGTTACATTAAAGTCCCCCCCCCAGATCAGTGTAGTGTCGCTGCATGTTAGTATGTGGTCCCATACCTCTTGGAAAAATTCCGGTGAATCAGTATTTGGGCCATAGATATTCACGATTGTAATCAACTGCCCTCTCAGTTTCCCCGATAGGATTACATATCTACCATTTTTGTCTATAATCGTGCGATCGATCCTGTAATCCGTGCCTTTCTTAACAAGTGTTATTCCCCCCTAGAATATGATGAGTACGCTGCTGACGTGCTTGATTCCGCCCAGCGTGAACCAATAGTCCTGCACACTTTAGGGTCTAAGTGAGTTTCCTGTAGTAACGCTATGTCGATGTGATGTCTGTCAAGAAAGGCAAAAATCTGGCGAACTTTTTTAGGATTGGTTAGGTCACGTACATTCCATGTTAGTAACTTCAAACTGTCTCTATTCATTGTGTCTTTGTAACGATCTTAACAGTATATCCAGGGGTATCTGATCTGTTCACCCTGAGCACAAGAAAGCATAAACTGACAATAATCATTTTCGACCTCTTAGTAGTTCTCCTCGGTAAGCGTACAGCAGTGCGTCTTAATCGTCCTGAAAGTAACAACCCCCAACTATCCCACATCCCACCCACTCCAGCAACCCAATCCTGCCGAAGCCATTGATCCCCAATAACTTGGATAACAACATAACTTGTCGGGGACCGCCCTAGTAGAGGTCCTCCGAGAGCGCAGTACACCATCCTAATTATAGGATGGGAGCAGATCCAACATTTCGAAAACAGATCACAGCTAGGTAACAGGAAAGACGTACAGCATCAATCTACCCCGCCATGCAACATATCTGTTTGAGTCATTCCTTGCAGTATTTGAAACTCAGGGTATTTTGCAGTAAAGCATAAGTCCACCCAGAATTAGATATGACAGTTGGAAGATTAACCAGTAGCCCACATGTCTCAGCATTGCGTTCCGGTGCGATCATGAGGGGCAACTGAGCAGCACCACATTTAGTTCAATAAGCACCACATGCATTCGAACACGCCCCTAAATCTTTCGCCAATTTACCCTCCTTGAATGGCACTGTTAAATGTCACAAGGCAGTGCATGGATATTGTCCAGTGGTTCTTTGCCCCAACTTATGATACGTGACCGGAACCAGTACATTGGTAATTATAATGTAGTGAATTGTCTTACCGTCAGTCTGAGTCTGTGTGCCTTTCTTTCCGATTTGATTTTTTACCTTTGGTCACCGTGGTCCTTATGAAGTCAATCGCATTTTTGGGCGTTGAGAAAAAGATCGGCTTGTCGTCCCACGTGATTTTCAGCCGAGCAGGATATAACATGGTGTAAGGTATTTGCAGGTCTCGTAATTTGGCCTTGACATCGTTGAATTCCTTACGTGCCTGCTGCACTGCATAGGTGAAGTCCGGGTAAAATGCCAGTTTTTTACCTTGGTGTTGGATATCGCCTTTCTCACGCGCCAGTCTCAGGATAGTATCCCTGTCTCTGTAGTTTAGTACTCGTGCTATTATTGGTCTGGGTGCCGCTCCCGGTTTCGGCTGTGGGGCTAGAGACCTGTGTGCTCGCTCGATAATGAAGATGGGTGAGAGGTTATCAGCGCCAAACTAGTCTTTGCATAGTTGTTCCACATATTGCTCCATGCGGCCCGTGTTGGTTGATTCCGGCAGACCCGCTATCCGTATGTTGTTCCGTCTCGACCTGGCTTCCAACTCTTCCGATTTGGCCTTTATGACGTCGAGGACTTTCTCCATACCGGAACATTTGGTAGTCGTAGCGCGTGATTCGTCCTCTACCTCCGATATCCTCTTCTCCGCCGTATCCAGTCTCTCACCTTGCTTGTCGAGCTTCGCCGCCATGCTGTCGACTCTACCCGTTAAATGGTTCAGTTTGCCATTAATGTCTTGTAAATTCGTTTGTATAGCTTTCAGGATAAGTTCCATTGCGCTGCCCTCTTGGGGATCCACGTCCTGATCATCGTCCGTCGCTCCGCTTTGACCCCTTGGTGTTTTCCGAGTCTCGAAGTTTAGTTTGGGCTGCTTGTTGTCTGGTTTCCCCATGATGGCTGATTCAACGAACGTTGTGGGGTCAGTGGTTCGAGCCCTGTCACCGCTGCAGTTCCTGCACCAATGTCGATGGGGGTACCGCCTTCACCACCCCGTATTGGAAACAAGATTTGTCAGATGAGGGCTGGCAGCATTAAATCTGTGAGCGACGTTAGTGCGTATGATGGTTGGTCTGGTGAAGGGGATTGTACCGTGCGGTGTGTGGTCCGGTCGGATAGGCAGTGGTCTTCCCAGAGTCTGGCAATACGTGGCAGCGTTCGCCACAGGGAGTCCCGCGTTGACGTGTAAAGGACCCGATATGTGCACAGTATGGTTATGCCCGGGTTTCCACACCATCCACGATGTTATTTCGGTCGGTGCGTCTGTCACCTCGAGATGGGATCATTCAACGAGGTGCGAGTCCCTTACCGACTCCGCCCGCTTCGTTCAAAAGGCTGCGTCTATTTCAAGCTTGTGTCTGGGCTCCTGTGGCGGACGACGGGACGTAGTCAGGTTTCGTGCCTTCCCATCCCCAGTATAGGTGCTGCGCTGTGCGTTACAATTAGGCAAGATACCATGCCCAACGGAGGTGCATCATTTCACACGGACAATTGTATGTCTGCCAATATTTAGGTGACGGGCATCATTTAAGCTTGTGAGGCGCATGGCGCAAGTCATGGTTCTCCCGTCCGGTCATGGATATCTCCAGATTGCGCCCGCCATTACGGCATTCAAGTGAGCGATGCTTTCGCATCTCCTGCTGCAGACAAGCGAGCGGTCGGGGCAATGTGCATTAGGTTTTCCCTAGTTGCTCACCGCAGGTTGGATGGTCGAAGCACTGCAAAGCGGGGGCCGGTCAGTCGCTCACTCGCCGGAGGTCTGGCCAGCCGCCATCTTGTCAGCAGGGACGTCCGATCGCATGGAGCCTCCTCACCGGCCACGGCGCTCCACAGGTCTTGGATATGTACCCTCCGGGGCTCCGCAGATCTTACTTTGTTCAGGGCAGAAGCGGCGCAGATAATTTCCTGTTCTTTTCGCGCCGAGAGTCTTCCGCTTCTGGTCTATGCGGGCAGCAAGCCATCCGCCATGTTAGGTTGCGCAGTCCTTGCGGCTACCAAGTTGTAGTGAATTCATCTCCGCCTCTGGAGTCTCCGTTCCCGGTTCCGATTTTGCGCTGGGTATTCCCCTACACGGCGGTATGTTTTTTATCGACCTGTGATCCGTTTTAGCATGATAATTGTTCAGTAGCGTGATCCGCTCGGCGGAGCTGCGAGGTTAGGCAGCCATTCCGCTGTGCGCCCCCTAGCGCCTTCCGATCCCATTTAGTTAGTTTGGACTTTTTTAGCTAGGAATGTACCCTTTTGGTCGTTTTATAACAGAAGAAGAACTCCCTTTGGCTCCTAGGTATTTGCCTTTTTACGAACCAATGTTTTCTAGTTGGACCATGCGTGTGAAAATAGCTTTCGTAGTTACTATTGCAGTAATTTTAGCAATCTTCATGGGGGTTTTTATATACTTAGAATATAAACACCCAATGCAATCAATGATGACATCGACAGTCGCTCCTCCTGAACATTTTATTTACACTTTAGCGCCCCACAAAGAATGACATCGCCAGACCTATGCGAAAAATTTATTTGTTGAAATGTTGCACCAAACACATAGCACCACCAACACCACTGACTGCTGGGTTTGTGGACTTCTGCCCTCTGTTGTACACAATCATGATCTGTTCCTCTCGTTACCTCTCTCCTATTTAGGGAGTTGTGAAGCCTGGTTCAAACTGTTCTCTGCCATGTACAATCATTACATAGAAAATTACAAGCAATTTGTCTACACTGAAAAAGATTATACCATGATCCTAGCGTACATTAGGGCACATCAAGGTTTTGACCCGCAAGGCAATGGGGGGCGGGGATCTCTAGATCCACAGGCGTGTATGAATAAGTATATGGAGGTTCGAAATAGTACTTGGTTGCAGGATGAACTCTATGATTTTGATGATTTCAATTCTACCAAATATTTTCAGCTTTTTGTCGACCGAAATGTTACAAGCGAACGCATTGTACCCATTCCTATTCTGAATACTTCCTCTGATTTCTGCGTTCAGGGATTGGGGCATCTGCAGGTTGGTGACAGTGTTTGTAATTATACCTATCAGATGAATATACTTAGCAGTCCACCGTTGTTGACACCACCCAATGTGTATTTCGTATGTGGGGAAAATGCTTACACTTGGTTACCCCGTGGGTGGGCTGGGCACTGTTACCTATCCTTCCTGTACCCACCTGTGTATATAGCACCATCTGACTACCATAGAACACACCAGTTACATTCAACAAGATCAGTACCCAACAGGCAACTTAGGCAGCTCATAGCAACCGAAGTTGATCAGACCGATACCTCCTTGGAACAGTTCACAGACTTTAGCAAAGGCCTGGTTCCCTTCTGGGGACCAATCTTTAACAGCAGAGAAATAAGGCGGCTGTCTAGAATAGTAGAAAATGTTATTAACATCACTACTGATATCATGGCCAATCTAACGGTTGAACTTCAGGCGACTAGACTCGTGGCGTTTCAGAACCGTATGGTTTTAGACGTTATCTTGGCTGATCGAGGCGGAGCATGCCGGGTGATCGGCAGCTCTTGCTGTGTTTACATTCCAGACTCCGCCCCTACTGTCCATCTGGCCATTCAGAAGCTCCATCGAATAGCGGCGGAGATGCATGTAGATAAAGGGTCTTGGTCCCTGTCTGGGTGGTTCTGGGGTATCCTGGGCACTTGGGGATGGAAGGTATTGTTGGTCCTGGGTGGAGCGGCAGGTGTCCTTTTCGTCTGTTGTCTTTGTCTGCAGTGCGGTCCTGCGTGCTGCTCATATTGTGCCACTAGACTAACAGCAGCGGTTACCCCTTCAGTAAACCCCACTAAAGCCCAGATGCTCCAGCAGGAGGTCCGTGTACTTATGAGGATAGACGAAGATCTCTTCGACGATTAGGGACCTCTGTTATTAGCTTCATCACGCTAAAAGTAGGGTTTGAGGAACCAGAATTAGATTAGGCCTCCCACGGGGAAATAGAGCATGGTTTCTAGGTCAGTGTTCAGCGTGATGCAACTAATTAACATACTAAGAACGCCCCTATGACATAAGACACTCCTTTTGTTCTAATCCGTCATATATCATGTAATCGTTTTCCTTTTCCCTCCTTGTAAATAGGTTAGCGTCGGTCAGTAGGACCAGCGCCATTTTGTTTGGCCAATTCATAGCACTGTCTGTAAACTCTCCATGTCTCAGCATTTTCGCAGCTTCTCGTTCTCATGAGAAATAGCTAGACCCATGTAGCCAGCAGCTGCTTCTGCTTTTGGGCCCCGTCAAGATTATAGGAGGGGGCCGGCCAGATAAGCACATTCTTGCAGGCGCTGTGCGGACTCTCACCGAAACTAGCAGAAGGGAGTCAACCGGCCTGACCTTGCTATACTGAGCTCAGATAGACGCTTTGTGTGCCATATATGGGCATACCCCTTGCCACCTCCTGTACCAACCTGTACTTTTCCATTTTGGGTAACGGTTGCAAACTGTGATAGTATATATGTGTTGACCTGACAATGTGCCAGCAGTCTCTCTGCGGTCCTCAGGGTGTGAGGTCGTTGGGAGCTCCTCTGGCAGAGTATTGTTTTGTCTAATAAACGCTTGAACTTTCTACACTGCCAATCGACTGATTATTGATGAATGATATTTGGTTATTGTAAGTATAATCCGATAGGGGTTTGCAAATTTCGGTACTTCAGTGTGTTCGTCTAAAATGGATGTGTGACGTTACAACGCAGGCTATTACAACGCCTGCCTTTACAACGCGGTTTTTACATCGCATACCATTACAACGCATAGCGCTTTTGGGTGTTGGATAGTGAATAGTTTAATTTACTATTCCAACTCCAGTCCCCGTGGACACTAGGGAAGGTTATTGGATAGTAAATTAACCTATTCCCTATCCTAGAGCGCCCCCCAGCGCAATGCGTTGTAATAGTTTGCGTTGTAATGACCGCGGTGTAATGGTAGTGCGTTGTAAAAGTTTCTTTGTAAGTGATGTTTACCGTCTAAAATACCTCCAACCAAGGTTAATATAAATAGTAGTAACAAACTGCCCTCTACTGTGCCTAGTAAACCTCAGAAAGTAAACGGCCCCATTACTCCTGCCCCCAAACCTCCCATTACCCTTGATCCAAAACCTCCTTCATCCCATCCAGCGAATTTTAAAATACGCCGGAATATTAATTTGCCCCCTGATGCCCATTCTTATGTAATTGTTCTAACAGGTGTCCCCGAGCTTCCCCCCTTATCAACAGAATCGTACTGGGCTCTTAAAAACAAAGTCTGCCACTGGTTAGATGGAAACTACCCACTTCCACCCAACATTCGTAGTAATTTACTTATGGTGGAGAGAGCACCATGGTGGGTGAGAATCAAAAAAATCTCCTGGGCGACTGTGTTGTTGTAACATTTGAGGACCCGCGTACGGTGGAGTATATCCGTACTAGACCCCCATGTAACAACAACTCTTCCATTCTAGTTAAATCTCTCTCCTATTTCTATATGATTGCAGATCATCGCAGTAATAGGTGGAGCTGGTTAAGGGCTCCAAACTGTACAAGAAGGGAGTTGAGAGAAGAGTCTTCTCAGGATTATAACTTAAATCAGTGGGAAGGGGGCGAAGATGGAGGGTGGAGCACAGTACAAAGGAGAGCAGGTAGGCCCCCTTTTGGGTTTAATCAGTTTCAGGGGGAATGGTATGGCCACCAGCACAATCCCCCTCGATTACCCTGTTTTAATCGTTTTAGTGCCCTGGAAGCAGTCGATTGACATTCGAAGTATGTCTCCGGCCAAGAGGTTTTGAGGGAGGAGGCAGGGTCAACACAGGCTATATCCACATTTGGAAAAAAGATTGAAGTGTCTGTGAATAATGTGGCCACTAGTATGATTGATCTGGATTGTACCCCATTACCTAAAACCATTGTAACAACTGTAGCTCTTTCTTCAATTAACATAATTTCTTGGAATATAGCAGGATTAAGGAAAAATCTTGAAAATCCGGATTGGAATGACTTTATTGATCCCTTCCATATTTGTATGTTTCAGGAAACTTGGTGTTTGTCCCCACAATATAAAAACGGGTACTCCACATATTTTGTCCCAGCAGTTTCTATAGGAAAAGGCTGCCCCTCAGGGGGTCTGCATATCTGGGTAAAGGTGAACCTGAATTGTACTGTTACTACACATAACATGCAGTCCAATGACATCTTGCATATTTCTTTGAAAAGCCCATATGGGGGCATTGTCCATCTGTTCTGCGTTTATGCAAGAGGGGTACAGGGTGGTTTAACCTCACAAACGATCGAGCTGTTAGAAAATTGTCTGAGCTTCCACCTAGGTCTAAAATCCTGCTGGGGGGCGATTTTAATTGTACATTTGAACCCCTAGATCAGTGTTTCCCAAACTGTGGTCCGCGGACCCCCAGGGGTCCTTAACACAATCCCAGGGGGTCCGCAGGCTTCAGTTTTAAAAGCACTGCAAAGTTTCCTGTATCATTAGCAGTTTTCGAGCAACACTAAAAGTGTCAAGATAACACCAGTGATGAATGTACCTGCAGGAGAGAGATGAGAGTTTTGTTCAGTGGCAGCTTTAACTTATCTAAAGTAGCACAGAGGGTTAATATGCCTGCGGCAAAGAACGTGTAACATGCATTTAAAAAAAATGTATTTCATGTGCATAGGTCAGTGGGTTACTGCTTTTGTCAGTAACTTATTTTTCTTCCCACATTGTCGTACCCTGGTGCATAGTAAGGTTTTCATTTACTATTCTTTAAAAGCTAACAAAATTCAATATGTAATGAAAAATGTGTTGTAGACTGCACCATTGTTTCCCAAAATCTTTTTGGGGAGAGCCTTACAAAGCTCCCTCTGTAGTGGCCAGGCTCACTCACTGCACTTGGTATGCACCGTATGGGGACTGGTCTGAAAACATTTTCTTGGGCTGCTTTTGGTTTCCAATCTGGCCCTGGCAGGAGCAGGAGCCTCGTACTGCAAAATAAAACCAGCCATATAAAAGTCAGTCACTGGGATGCAGCACCAATCTTCCGATTAAATTATTTAGTTTTTTGCAAATTCTTTCAATATAAAATATTAAGAGGGATATTTACAACAGAAGTGGAGGAGCGTGTCGTTAGCCTCCTTGGGTTGACATGCTCCGCCACTTCTGAAAAGCAGGGCTGCACCATATTTACAAGAATATAGCGCAGCCCTGCGTTTCCCCCTGCGCTGGTGCTACATTTAGCAGGGCAGCGCCAATGCAGGCACCCTTGCACCATAGAACAAGGGCATCTGTGTGCAGGGGAAGATTATTTATGTGCAGGAAGGTCCCCCTTCATGTACATAAACAATCTTGAAATGCTATTTTATCACTTCTATGTGTTCTGCTTAATGGAGCGCACATGGAAGTTACAAAATGTAATTTTTTT
Source organism: Lissotriton helveticus (assembly GCF_964261635.1). Taxonomy (NCBI): domain Eukaryota; kingdom Metazoa; phylum Chordata; class Amphibia; order Caudata; family Salamandridae; genus Lissotriton; species Lissotriton helveticus. The sequence goes on along the minus strand of NC_136065.1, from coordinate 1,847,895,918 downwards.
AAAGATTGTTTATGTGCAGGAAGGGTCGCCTTCCTGAACATATACAAACCCAGGCGTTTTGCTTTTTCCATGTGTACTGCATAAGGCAGCACACATGTAAAAAGCAAAATCGAGGAGAAATAAAGCATTTCTTCTCATTTCGCCAAGTTAAGACCAGGTGTTTCCTGGTTTTCATTTTGGCGCAGTCTCCTATTTACGCTGCCCTTGTAAATAGGAGGCAGCGTAAAAATCAATGGGTGTTGCAGTGGAACGCCCACCGCAACACCCACTGCCCACCTCTTTCACGCTAAGCATTGCATGATGGGGGCGTTATTTGCAAGGCAGCGTTAAGCCACGCTAAGTGCCTCGACGCTGCCTTTTAAATAAGGCGAAGCCCCTATCGCCATGGGAACATCACAAAAAGTGACATTCCCTTGGGGATAGGGCCTTGTAAATATGTGTGCACATGTGTGTTTATTTTGTTCGAATTAAAGTTTGAAATTTAAATCCTACAAATTGCTTGGGGTTCCCCGGCTTCCAGGGGTGACTTAATGGGGGTCCACAGGCGTCAAAAGTTTGGGAACCACTGCCCTAGATGATGAGGATGTTTTGGGTTTGAATTCTGAGGATTGGAGACAGGCCATACCACCTTTAGCGTTGGCCCCTATTAAGAAGTGGACTGCCAGAGCTATACAGTTGAATGCACTAGCTTTGGAGCATAATTTACGGGCACTAAACGGCCGGACTACTTCTGATCGTAATGGGGCAATGACCTATAATAGGATAAGCTGCCCATCGCGAATTGATTACATCTTTTTAGATGTTTATTCTTGGGCTAGTTTCAAAGATATGGAAGTCAGGCAGTCCTCAGATAGTGATCATAACCCATTATGTATGGAAATTAATTGGGCACACGGGTTTAGTAACAACGGGGGGCCAGAGATGGTCACGAAGGACGTTCTCCCCTCCAATTGCAACCGGAAACTGAGGTGGGATGTGGTAAAATGTGAAGAGGAGAAAATTAACAGTATCAGGGATTTAGTTAAAGCAGAAACCTCCAGTCTTGCAGCGGTGGATTGGGGAGAGGTTTCTTCTGTGGGGCACAAATTATTGGGTCAGTATAAAACGTTCACAGATAAAATAGGAAAGTATTTCCTCAAAAACACTCAAAAGAACTCAGCGGTGGCTAATAGTAATAGACCCCTGAAGGCGAACCCGTGGTATACAGCAGAATGTAGAGCCAAGAGGAAAGCCATTGGTTCAGCGATAAAACTAAAGGATCTGATGGCAGTAAAATGAGCTAGAAAGGAGTACCGTGGCTCAATTGCCTCAGCAAAGAAAAACTGGGAGGAAGACCATTGGCAGCAGCTTAAAATTGCTGCCAGCGGGAAGAACTCCACCATTTTCTGGAAATTGATTAACGCGTCAGACCGGAGGGGTGTTGACCCTATTTTAAATCATATTACTGAACAGCAATGGCACGCTCATTTTTTAAAATTGTATTGTGATGTTGCCGATCAAACTCCCCTGCTTCCACCAGCAGACTGTAGCAATTGCAATCCCAGTTTGGAGTTGACTGGTAATGAAATTATATTCTCCCAGCAAGAAGTTAAGGCCGCTATTTTAAACATACTCCCCGGCAAAGCGGCCGGCCCAGATGGTCTGCCCGGTGATCTTTTATTGCATGATCCCTTAATCTGGGCAGAGTATATAGCAAGCTTAATGACTCTTATCCAGTTAGGTCATCCCGTCCCGGAATCATGGAAAGGGGCAGAGGTGATTACGATTTTCAAGAAAGGTAATACAGAGGACCCTGCCAACTACAGACCAATTAGTTTAATTGACACTATTCAAAAGGTAGTTGGCAGGGTCATTATAAATCGAGTTGAGACATGGCTAATGGATAATGATATTCTTACCCATTTTCAGGCTGGTTTTAGGCGGAATGTTGGTGCAATGGTTCAAGTCTTCCGGTTTTGTGCGGTCTACTGGAAGTCAGTATCAATTATTAAGGGCTGCCTATATCTGGCTTTCATAGACCTGAAATTTGCGTTCGATGTTATCCCACGCGCCAAGCTATGGGAGATTTTACAAGCCATGGGGTTTCCTAGTTCCTTGCTGCAACTGGTTATCAAACTGCATGAGGACAACTATGCAAGGATATGATGGGGGCGCCAGGGTCAAATGACAGAGAGGGTACCAGTCAGTAGGGGGGTACGGCAGGGATGCGTGATGGCTCCGACATTGTTCTCCCTCTTTATAAATGGGGTGGTGGACCATTTGAGGGAGGACCCGGCAGATGCCCCCATCCTTACCGGGGAGAAAACCCCGACACTTCTCATTGCGGACGACACCCTCCTGATGTCCAAGACCCCTAAGGGTCTTCAAAAACTGCTTGACCGTTTTTCCCTCTTTTGTAACGATCGTGGGTTAACGTCAACACTTCGAAGACAAAGCTAATGGTTCTATCTCCAAACAGAAAGGTTAGGAAGGTTCATCTTACCCTGTGCGGATCCCCTTTAGAGGTGGTGAACGAATTTGATTATCTTGGGGTGAGGCTGTCCAACAACATGAGCTGGGATTCCCATATTTCAAAAATGGTACTAAATCTTAAAAGGGTGTCCGGTGCAATATTAAAGAATCAGCGCCTCTCTATTAGTAGACCGGTCGCCCCTGCCTTGGTAGTCTATGAAGGGAAGGCTTTAGCCTCGGCAGTTTATGGCTCCGAATTATGGGGTGCTGAAAATACCAAGGCACTGGTAACTGCAGAAAATAAGTTAATTAGAGATTTAGTCTCACTTCCAGTTTCTACCCCTTTGTTACCATTATTTTTTGATATGGGTAAAAAATCGATCTCGGACAAAGTTCAACTAAGGCCGCTGCTATTCTGGGTGCGCCTTAGAAGAACCCAGGAACTAGCCGGGTATGCCCGAGCGTTGGACGAGTTAATAACCCTAAATGTTTCTCACCAAATAAAGTGGCTTAACAACCTTAAGAAATTAGTAACATCAATAGGCCTGGGGGAGTCCTGGGTGTCAAAAGTCCCTCCTGCAAAGCAAATTGTAAAGAAATTATATTGGGAATGGGTTGAGGCCAAGATTAATAACAACTCAAACCTGGGGACCTTAACGACAAACTTTCTTGACCACAAACCTTCTATGAAGCTGGAACCATTTTTGGATTTTATACAAGTAGCTAGAGATAGAACTTTGTTCTTGAAATTAAGATATGGCACCCTCCCCCTTAAACATTTTTTGGAAAGGTGGAAGACCAAGGGGGGGATTGAACTAAAATGCCCAGGTTGCCAATGTCCAGAGGAAACCCTTTGCCATTTTTTATTTGCCTGTTCAGCCTACAAATCCGTTAGGGCTAAATGGTTGAAACCTGTATGCAGGGAGTTGGGTGTAAAAGACCATAGGTCAGCACTCTGTATTATTTTAACCAACACTGTTTCCATGTACATCATCTGTGGGGTTGCAAAATATTTGGGGGGTGCTTGGATAATACGTTCTAGACTGTTGGGTAACGCATAAAAACTTTTAAATAAGTAAGCATTGTTTTAAAATATTGTTTTTACTTGTTGTTTTTAAATTGCTATTTGCTGTTCTGGATGTAATTGTAATACTTTGGATGGATTGTTTCTTATGTATTTGTATGTTTGTACTTTTATGATAAATATCTATCGAATAAAGTATTACAACAACAACTTCCCCCACTCGGATCTTACAGATGATCGATATCTCGCAGCTGGACATTCCGACAGGACCTAAAACACGTGGGAGCGGTCATATCAAAGGGGTCGGGTCACTGATTAAATTCCGGCCCCTTTGTTGGTGAAGCAAGTTCTGTCGCTACGTGGGCAATAAACTAGGTCCGCAGGGGTTGGTTAGTGCAGGGACTGGATTGAGTGGCCAGGTGCAGTGGAGGAGGTTATCAGAGGGGACTGATCACGCGCAGAGGATGAAAGGACAAGTGGGTTTGATGCGGGAAGTGGCTCTAGGGTATTGTCATGCTGACATGGTTTTACGACCCAGGTATGTGTGCTCGGGTTCAGTCAGGGCGCAGGTGACCAGCAATGTGGGAAATGGCTGCAGAGACTAAGATGGTTGCCGCTTACGCGCTCGTAGGGGCCTTCGTTACACAAGATGGCGCCGGCAATGTTCATATTTATCGTCTTATATTCAACACATGCCTACCATTTGAAGCTGGCTGCTGCAGTTTTAAACGGTGAATTTGACATGCCAATGTACCCTTTTTGACAGGTCAAAACCTTCCTTTTAAATATTTATAAGTAGAAATGTAATGTTAAACATGTCCTTACAGTGAAAAACCTATTTTGACTGTAGCAAATTTTGGTTAAGATACTGCTAGAAAATAATTAAAACATCTGTTCTAATAATTATTAAAAATTCAATTCAATGGTGAAGTCAGATTTTTTATAAATATTAAAGAAACTGTACTCTTAGAAAGTTACTTATTCTATGCCTAAAGCTTTTGGAGGCTCAGCTGCATATTCCCTACCATGTCTGATATTCATTAATTAGCATTTATTTTAATAGGTGTGGATGGGTGTCAAATGCCTCCCAGGAGCAAACAATCACATTGGACCTCTTTGTGACAACGCTGTACCACATCCTGCCGAATTGTCAAATCCTGCTTGACAGGTCTGCTGGGGTTTTACTTATAACAATTGAGCGTACTTCAAGGGGCAAGAACAGGATGCCAAAACAATTCTTGTGCAGCCACTGTCCGATTCCCTTAAAACCCTGTTTTGTTCTACTAAAAATCTGTTGATTGATTTACTGGGGGTACAGTGAATGCCCCAAACTGGATTTTAGTGTTAGATGTGGGAGGGCACTATACGACGTTGTGGGAGGGATGTGTGTGGGGAGTGTACAATACACTCTCCATGCACATCCTCAGGACCCACATTTTGTGTGGCCAAAGACTTCTACCATCTTGAAGATGCCCAAAGTGGGTAGGGTTGGCCCCAGGAACTTTGTCTCCAGTGGTTTGGGCATACCCAGGAGTCATTCCCACCCACTAGCTTTTGCCTGGAATAAATATGGCATCTTGTGAACCACAGGACAAAGAAGTGGACTCCATGGGTCATAACACTGACTATTAAAGATACAGGACACAACAAGCAACAGGAGGCCTCGTCCTCCTGCAACTACCCAGTTGATTGGTGGCAACTGGACCTAGACCCTGCTATTTGGCCTCTGCCTGAAACCCTTTGGTCATATAGATCCTAAAAATACATAGGATCTGCGCATTTAGACAATATAAAAGGAGGGATTGGGGTCTAGACTGATTCCGGACACCCACAAAGGATATGCTATCCTTTAGACCAGCAGTGCCACCATAAGCCCCTAACATTACCAAGGAGTGAATATTTTCTAGCAACTATGGAACATGACAACCCTTGATGCTGCAGGGATCGTGGATACAGTACTTTCCGTTCAGGCAATCATACTCACTTAGTCTCAGGCAGGTACCCAGAATAAACAATGGGGACGTTTTCAATAAGCATTTATTGAACCAGCGTCATTCAAGTATAAAACATGTTAGTTGCAACAAGCAAATATAAAAGATTACAAGCACTGACAGAGTAAATAAAAGGTAGAATTCTACCATGGTGCTAAAACAGTGAATATAGGCAGGCATTTAAACATGACAGTGATCAAGCGTACTAATTTGATGCAACCTTACCTAAGTGTACCTAAATGTACCTAGCATGTATATGGGTGTAAATAAAAAAACCCTAGGAAAGAGCTAACTCCATTACCTGATAGGAGAGAATGAAGGACCCTATCTTGTACACGAGTTGGACACCTCGCAAGGGATGTCAGACCGCTGCGTGTTGTGGCTTCTGCAGGCCAGGCCTTCAGTGTATTGTGTCAGCTTGGAAGCTTCTCCTCTCTCTATCTAGTGTAGATATGGCTCTTTCATACCATAAAGATAACCTCTGGGCTCCTAACACAATCGATATGTTGTGAGTATGATTATGTAAATGAGCCTAAATCAATACCTGGAATTATGTAAAGGAGTTCTTTCGCCCTAGGATGAAGATGACCATTAATTTTATACAGAGTATGTTAATCCTGTTATGTACGTACGTCATGAGCAGGGGACTTTTCTATGAATCCCCATGCATAATGAATGAGGCTAAGTTCAAGGAAACCAATCGACATTTATTCAGCACATAACTGGGGGAAAGATCAGTGCTAGAACCATTATGCAGAGCATGGTAGGACAAATGTTGGTGAAAGGATGTGAAGCTACTTAGGCCTATTTTGGGGTACATAACACTTTGAGTCTTTAAGTACCTCCCCAGAATGGTTTTAGTAGTGTACTCCTGTGGTGGATTTGGGACTTAAAGGACTCAAGGCAGTAGTTAAAATCTTTTACAAGGATGAACCTGGTTAGTGTATCTGACCTGCGCTCCATTGTTGTCACCATCAAATTGCGCTAAGGTTCCAGTCTCTTGTGGCATTTAACTACCATGGGAACTTTGTGCTTCTTAGCAGTATTCCTACTTAAACTATAAAAATGTTTCCCTTTGGTTCCCCTAGTTGGATTTTTTTCATTTTCATGTCACTTTATTTATTCCATTTTAGCCTATTTTTGTAACTCAGCTTTTTTTTTGCATTTAGATTTTATTAGTTTTGGTACTGCATAAATACTTTATGGGTTGCTGTAGCGGATTTGAATGACTGGGCAGGACAACAGCCCTATTTAAGGAAGGTTTTATTTTATGAAGCACTCTTCTTTTCGAAGCCAGTATAACAAAAAGCAAAGTCAGCACAAAAGAAATGTCTCTGTCCCAAATGCGGGTCTTCTTCTCTTGGTTTGTAAGGGTACTGGGTAGTCTCCGTCTGATATCCCGGGAGCTCCATGTGGGCTGGCATAGGGATATTCACGTTCGCTCAAACAAAACAAAAAAATTAAGTATATTTGAGTGCTTTGTGTATCGTTTGTATTGTCAGGGAAGGGAGTGAGGAAACCAACCTCAAGACTGTGACAGACTTCTAATTAGAGGAGTGATAGTGCGAGTGTAGGGAATAGACCAACACAAGGACCGGTAGGTAGCTAACTAGTTCAAGCGTTCGGTCTTTCCTGCCTCCCGACCCAGTCTGCGAACCGCTCGCGTACCTGTGTTAGCCACGCTCCTCCGGAAGCGTGGTTAGACGTAGCGCGTTCCTGGTAGCTTTCTGGCTCTCTTGTGGGTCTAGCTCTTCCAGCACGCTCTCCTCCTCTCGGCGTCCTTTGGGGCAGCTTCTGTTCCTCCGCTTGCTTTGCATCCTCCTTTCCTCGCTTCTCCCGTTCTTCATTGTTACAGCACACCCACTTCCTGGATTCGTCCTCCCTTATTGGCCCGTTAATCATGACATCATCTCGGGGGGGTAGAGTCCTCGAATGTTATGTCCCAATTAAAGGGTCCATATCCTTCTTCTGTCGTCCTGTGGTGAGGAAATAAGAGTTGTGGTGACATATGGAACCTCCCACCAGTCTCTAGTTGAGTGCAATTCCTCCTTCAGAACCCTCGTCCCGTGACAGTTGCCTAATGTTAAGCCTGTCTGCTCTGTGCCATAGATACCAGGGGATGGCTCACATTAATTTAGTGGCTTCAGGCAAATTTTTTGTTTGCGGATGCAAAATAGCCTTTCATGATATATGAAAGGCTTTGTAGTTGCCATTACCTAAAATTGAGAATTCAAATGCAAGATCACAATTTGCGATTCTGTAAGCACATTTCTGAAGCATTTTTCAAATGCAAACTGTGCATTTAGGAAAATGCAATTTCCATTGACTTCAAGGTGACAATAAACATGTGCAAACTTTGAAAAATGCACAAAACTGCATTTTTCAAAGTGCCATGTAGTCACAAATGCCCCTTGGACAAGTATGCTGTTTACATGTGCACATTTATGTTTTTTTGGGGTGCTTCAGGGGAGCCTTAGGCCCCAAGGCACCTTGGCTTTACATTAGCGAATTTGCGATTACCAATTTAGGTAATTGCAAATTCGCGTATGCAAAACCTTTCACACCTATGGGTCTTTCAGCCCATAGGAACGAGTGGAGTGATATTACCTAATAGCAATTTGCTATTTATGGAATCGCTATTAGGTAATATTAAGGAATCGCTAAATCTTTGGTGTTTCCTTATATGCATAGCATTTTGCGATTACGAAATTGCCATTTGGTAAAAATTACTATTTGATCATCGCAAAATGCTATTTTGATACATGTGGCAATTTGAGGGTTCATCCTAACAAGGGTTGGGATTATTCCTTGAGATGGGTAGTCATCAACCCCAAATATTAATCCAATTGCTTACAAAAGGCCACTGTATTATAAACCTTTCATAGGTGCAGTTCCAACCACATGGCCAACCGAAGACCCCTTCTCTCTACACACAGATACACATACTTTACATACTTACAGTTATACAACTGCATCAAATCTTGATTTATCTCATGGCCCACTTGTGTCATGATTAGTACCTTTGTTTCAACTGGTGCCTGCTGAGGCTGGAGGCTAACTGTTGCAGCTTTTAGCTGTGCTTCCTTTGATATAGCAACTGCTTGCTTTCAACTAGCACACATGGATTCAATAAACGCGGCATTCTGAGCCAGGACAGCTGGTGGGTACTACTTTGCCAATTAGCATGGTCCTTTCCATATTAAATATGAGAGGGTGCTACTGATGAGGTGTTCTTTAATTGTTACCCGCTAAAAGCCCTAGTGTGGTCAGACCCGGTCGCTCCTCCCGCCGCGTGGCCCACCCCGAGTGTGCCCGGCCTCCTCCTGCTGCCTAGGGAGTTCTGCCCCTGCTGGTTTGACCCCCTGACCCTGCCTGCCCTCTGTGCCTGCTTCGTGTTCTGGTAACTGTATCGCCGTCCTTCCCGCATTGTTTTTACATTGGTTCCGTCGTCCTCTGTGCCCGCCTCGTTTACTGTACTGCATTTTGTATTTTGTTACCTTCATCGTTTTCTGCACTGTACTTGATTTTGTCCCGTTGTCCCTGCTTGTTCCCTGCCCCACCCAGCTCCCTGCCGCTGCTCCCCCGTGGCCCCACCCACGCTCCCTCCAGCACCACCGCACCGCTCCCCCCCACTCGCCACCCCGCTCCCGCCTCCCAGCTGCTCCTCCCTCCCACAAGGGTTCATTAGGCGAGGCTCACGGGCGAGGAGCTGTGACCTGACCTGACCTGGTCAGACCCGGTCGCTCCTCCCGCCGCGTGGCCCACCCCGTGTGTGCCCGGCCTCCTCCTGCTGCCTAGGGAGTTCTGCCCCTGCTGGTTTGGCCCCCTGACCCTGCCTGCCCTCTGTGCCTGCTTCGTGTTCTGGTAACTGTATCGCCGCGTTTCCCGCACTGTTTTTACATTGGTTCCGTCGTCCTCTGTGCCCGCCTTGTTTACTGTACTGTATTTTGTATTTTGTTACCTTCGTCGTTTTCTGCATTGTGCTTGATTTTGTCCCATTGTCCCTGCTTGTTCCCTGCCCCACCCCGCTCCCTGCCGCTGCTCCCCCGCGGCCCCACCCATGCTCCCTCCAGCACCACCACACTGCTTCCCCCCACTCGCCACCCCGCTCCCGCCTCCCAGCTGCTCCTCCCTCGCCGCGCCCCCCCCCAACTCTCCATTTATGGCACAGTGCAGGCGTACGCGCAGCGTTGACGCGCAGCCGGCGCGCCGATTGTGCGCCAAAGGCAAGCCCGTCTGCGCCCGTCCGTGCCTGGACCGCGCCCAGCGCCAGACCCCCTGGCCCCCGCAGTTGCCATCCCACCCGCCGGACTTACGACGCCACCACCCTCAACGCACTCAAACCCGACCGGATCCCCGGCTGCCACCAAGCCACCCCAGGACACACCCATGGACCCTTCACCTGCCAATCCTGCAAGTTCTCCTGCACCCGGACCTGCACCGCAACCGCCAAGCCGAGCACAAGCAGCAACCACCTGAAGTGCATCCTGCTCAACACCCGCTCCGTCCACAGACACGCCGTGGAACTATGGAACCTGCTCGACACCACATCTCCAGACGTCGCTTTCCTCACGGAAACATGGATGAACGCCTCCTCAGCGCCCGACATCGCCATCCCGGACGGATACAAGATCATCCAGAGGGACCGCGTCAACCAGACCGGAGGAGGCATCGCCATCGTCCACAAGAACACCATCCGCATCACGACCAGCTCCGACGACACCCTCACAACCGCCGAACACCTTCACTTCCAGATACACTCCGACCCCAAGACCACCCTCAGAGGCACCCTCATCTACAGACCCCCAGGACCCCGCACACAATTCAGCGAGGACATCGCCGACTTCATCAGGCCGCACGCCCTCCCCTCCGCTGACTACATTCTCCTAGGAGACCTCAACTTCCACCTGGAGAACAACAAATACCGCAACACCACCACCCTGCTGGACAACCTCGCCAACCTCGGACTCAAGCAACGGGTGACCACCCCCACCCACTACGCCGGCCACACGCTCGACCCCGTGTTCTCCTCCAGCAATGACATCTCTTTCAGCCACACCACCGGACTCCACTGGACAGACCACAGCTGCGTCCACTTCAGCTTCAGTAGGACCACCACTCACCACCACCCGCAACAGGTTCCCCGCAGAAGCTGGAACAAGATCACCACCGACCAACTCATCTCATCCCTGAGCCAGAACCCTCCCGCCAGCTCAACGAACCCCAACCAAGCCGCCGACAACCTCACAAGATGGATCACCAACTGCGCAGACGACCTCGCTCCACTGAAGCCCCCCCCCGTCAGACCCGGCAGCAAGAAAGCCTCCTGGTTCACCGACGAACTTAAGAGCTCCAAGAAGAATTACCGGGCCCTCCAGAAAGCCTGGCACAGAGACCCGACTACAGACAACATGACCACCCTCAAGCACGCCACCCGAAAACACCACCAGCTGATCCACCCCACCAAGAAAACCGCATTCAAGGAACGACTGGACAACAACGCCCACAACAGCAAGGAACTCTTCAACATCGTCAAAGAGCTCTCGAACCCCAGCGCCGGAAACAACGGCGTCACTCCCTCGCAAGACCTCTGCAACTCGCTCGCCTCGTTCTTCCACAGCAAGATCGCAGACATACACAACAGTTTCAGCACACAGCCGACGCACCCTACGACCACACCAACGCCACCCGCCACCACCCTCCGCACCTGGACCCCGGTCAACACGGAAGACACCATCCGCACGATGAACTCCATCCACTCCGGATCACCAACCGACCTCTGCCCTCACCACGTCTTCAACAAGGCCGACTCCATCATCGCACCCCATCTCCGGGACATCATCAATACCTCCTTCGACACCGCCACCTTCCCAGAGAGCTGGAAGCACGGTGAACTCAGCGCCCTACTGAAGAAACCATCGTCGGACCCCACCGACCTCAAAAACTACCGCCCCATCTCGCTCCTTCCTTTTCCTGCCAAAGTCATCGAGAAGACCGTCAACAGACAGCTGGCTGCCTTCCTCGAGGTGAATGGATCCCTCGACCACTCACAATCCGGCTTCCGGGCCAACCACAGCACCGAGACCGCCCTCATCGCAGCCACCGACGACCTCCGAGCCCTGCTCGACAACGGGGAAACAGCGGCCCTCATCCTCCTGCATCTCTCCGCAGCGTTCGACACTGTCTGCCACTGCACCCTAGTGCAGCGCCTGAACAACATCGGAATCCAGGAGAAGGCACTGGAGTGGATCATCTCCTTCCTCGCCGAAAGAACACAGAGAGTCCGCCTCCCCCATTCAGATCCGAGGCCACCAAAGTCATCTGCGGCGTACCGCAAGGTTCATCACTGAGCCCCACGCTGTTCAACGTCTACATGAGCCCCCTCGCGGCCATCGCACGCCAACACAACCTCAACATCCTCTCCTACGCCGATGACACCCAGCTGATCCTCTCCCTCACCAACGACCCCGCAACCGCCAGAACCAACCTACACGAAGGGATGAAAGACGTAGCCGAGTGGATGAGGAACAGCCGCCTGGAACTGAACTCAGATAAGACGGAAGTCCTCATCCTGGGACCATCACCCTCCGCCTGGGATGACTCCTGGTGGCCCACCGCCCCAGGCTGCGCCCCCAAACCAACGGACCATGCACGCAATCTGGGCTTCATCCTGGACTCGTCCCTCTCGATGACCAGACAAGTCAACGCCGTCTCCTCGTCATGCTTCAACATCCTACGCATGCTACGCAAGATCTTCCGTTGGATCCCCACCGAAACCAGGAAGACGGTCACCCAGGCCCTCGTCACCAGCCGACTGGACTACGGCAACTCCCTCTACGCCGGAACCACAGCCAAACTCCAGAACAGACTCCAGCGCATCCAGAACGCCTCAGCACGACTCATCATGGACATCCCCCGACGCAGCCACATCACCGAACACCTGAGAGACCTTCACTGGCTCCCCGTCAGCAAGAGAATCACGTTCCGGCCCCTCACCCACGCACACAAAGCCCTCCACAACCAAGGCCCCAGATACCTCAACGACCGCCTGACCTTCTACACCCCCACCCGCCAACTACGATCGACCAACCACGCCCTCGCCGTCGTTGCCCGCATCCGAAGAGCCACAACGGGAGGAAGATCCTTCTCCTACCTGGCTGCCAAGACGTGAAACTCCCTCCCCATCCACCTCCGCCTGACCCAAGACCACCTCTCCTTCAGGAAGCAACTCAAGACCTGGCTGTTCGAACAGTAGAGGACGCCCCCCCCCAAGCGCCTTGAGACCCTCCGGGTGAGTAGCGCGCTATACAAATGCTTTGATTGATTGATTGATTGACTGCGCCTGGACATGGTCAAGACAATTTGCCGGCACTGCAACTCAGTTCCAGCAAAAGAATAGCTGTCAAAACCAGAATCATTCCTTTTTTCTCTCTATGCCACTATTGTGTATTGGTCAGCAGTGTAAAAGTATGCGTAGCAGATAACATTTTCATACAGTAATCATGCTTTGGGTATAACGGACTATGCAAAATCATTGGCCTTGGTTATCGATGGGATTTCCTATATGATCATAATGTTATGCTACATTCTCTTACAGAAGGGTGTAATTATGCTACGCCAATGCAGTGTGCTTCCGGTCCATCATTTTGTATGGTTCCATGCTAATTTGCTGGTTACTCACACCGTGTGGAACAATGACAGTGGTTGTGATGCTTTTGTGTTGAGCTGCCAGTTTGAGAAGACTGAAGTGCTGCAGTGATGCTGAGACCACCAGGCTTTGTCAGGTACCAGACAGGAGGCTGTGGTCAAGAAATTATCTTCAGGGGTCTCTTGTGTAAGATTTCCTGTAGCTCTCTCTTCAGATATTGGGGATAGGCTGTTATGGCTGTTTATTTGATTGAAGATACTTTATCCCTGATAACACCTGAATCAGGATGAGAGGAAGATGTTTATATGTAGAATTGGTAAAAGGGTTCCAGGATTCATTTAAGCAGGGATGCGGCAATGAAAATGCTGACACGCTTCCATACAGTGGACACTTCTGATAGGACAATATGAATGTTAGAATAAATAAGTGCTTCAATGATCCCTATCCCCTTACATGGTCTCAGGAATATAATCTTTTTAAGAGGGTTCAAGAGTGTCTGAAAATGTATGTATGAAGTTACAATGCATACTTTTACAATACAGTTTTTACATCACAACTTCCATTACAATGCATACTATTACAACACAGACCATTACAACGCATGCACCATTACAACGTAATTTACTATTCTAACACCACTGGGTGCTTACCATAGGGTGTCCTGTAGCTCCTATTGTACCCATGCAGGATCTGCACCTTTAGGATTGGTCGCAGACTGACTCTGAGCCCCCCGAGTATGTTAGTCTGTTGTCATATATGCTATCTCACAGTGACACTAGTGTCTCCTCTTATTGGGGAGAGATTAGTTTCTGGCAGCCTCAGAACAGGACAACCCTGATCCCTCAAAATCGTGGAAACAATGTACTACTTTTTACCTCAGTCACTCATGCTCGTTTAGTTTATCTCAGAGGTACACAGAATGAACAGTCTGGGCATTTCAATAAAAGGTCTATTGAACAGTTGTTATTCTTGTGTAGAATATATGAGCTGTAACAACCATTAGACAGTAGCAGAGATATATGATTAGCAGTACTATGAATATAAACGGATAGTACAGTTCTACCCTTGTGCAAACAGCATAAACAAATACATGAATTTAAAATGCATAATAAAAGTGCGCGTACTCTTACGATGCCTATCTAGATGTACCTAAGTGTACCTAGCATATGAGTAGGTGTAAAAGCCAAGAATCCCTCTAGGATTTAGTCGAACCCCATTACCTGAAGTATGAGACATTTTGGAGCCCTTCTTGGTCTCGAGTTGGACTCCCCGCAAGGAATGTTCAGACCACTGTCAGCTGGAGCGTCTGCATGCAGGAGCCTCAGTGTCTCTCGTCAGTGTGTTGGCCTGAAAGTCTCGGTTCCCTCTAACTACTGCTCGCAAGAGGTGCTGTATTTACACAGAAAAGTATATAGAGTCCCTTTGTTCATTGTTCTTGTGTTAGCCATTGTTGTGTATGAGGATGACGTGTGTGATGAACCTTATGCGTAGATATTAGGAGGAAGGTGGTGTATAGCCCCTGCCTGGTCTCCAAGTCATTGCTTTGGGTGCCCTTTCTCTGAGTTTCTATTTTGCATTCGCTAGTTTTCTTGCATTCCAGTCTAATGCATGCTACAGCACCTAGTATCCTTGTGCTTGCCCTTCCTTGTTTGTTCTCCAGTTTGTCTGTGACTCCTTGCTCTACTTTCACCGCTTTGTCTTGTAATCCTATGCTTCCTGTTTCCTCTGCCTATCTGTGCTTGTTTATGTACAGTGAGTTTGTCTCTGCTGCTTTCATTGTACTCCGATTGGGCTTTTAGTGTCTGATAAGTGAACTATTTTAGCCTCACCTGTGTATAATTGTATTTGTTTTGTACACGGGTTGGCTTCTGGTTTCTAGGACGCAATGCCTGCTTCATCGTTTGTCTTATTTTACATGTCGTCTTAAGTGTCTTAACTGTCACAGTATAACATTTCTATTTTATAAGCTATCTCCACTGTGTCTCCTGCTGGGGCTTGTCCTGTGTTTGAGAGTGCAATACTTTTTTTGCCCTAGGGTCCAGCTACAGAATAATTTCTGCTGCCTCTTTTCTATGGGGTTTGCAGGGTAACTATTCATACAGCAATAGAGAAAGTCAACGTCTCTGAGAGGAGAGTTGACTTTCCCTATTGCTTTATGAAGTTCTGAGTCTTACCTGTGACAACCCTAGAGGTAACCCATTGTTTTAGTCCATTATTGATTCCTTTCCATGATTTTATTAGGGTTGTCTTTCCTTTTCTGTCCTATTCTTGCTCTTTACTCTGCACTCTCCTGGTGTATTCATTTGCCTCCATCTCTGTATCCGTACAAAAATTCTCAGTTTTATAGCATTTCATGACCTTAAGGGTTGCTACCCCAAATCCCATAATAGTCCCTCTCAGCTGAGCTTAGTGTCACAATGTCCTCATTCCTATTGGATGCTGCACCGTACTGGAAATTCCTTATCGACTGCTCTTGACATCAGAAAGACAATCATGAATTATAATATTTTTGTAAATAACATCACGTCTTTGAGACTATATTTTAGCTAACAATACTCTGATATACAACTACCTGACTTGGGTCTGGTATACTGAGCTGTTTCATCCCAAACAGTTCCCAAAGTCCAGGACAGAAGAAAACCTGAAAAATGTTGTTTAAGGCGATTGGCTGGCACCTCAAACTCAAAGCAAGCAAGCGTATTTGACTGCTTTTGGGTTCATACTCAATTTACCAAACTGTCAAGGAATATCAGAGCTGTACCAACCCGACTGGTGGGACCTCTAGTGCTTCCTGGGCATCAAAGTGCTTAATACATACATCCTCAAGGCTGAGATTAAGTCTGAAGAGGTTTACCGTTAGTGTTGCTGTCCTGTGTTCCTGCCAAAATGTCTGTCTGTGAAAAGTATCCGTTCAGCGAAAGGAGTCTGTGTGAAAGCCAAAGAACAAGAGCAACAGCAAGAGACAGGTAAACGGGCCACCTTCTGCATTCCCTGCATTAACAGTAAAGTTCCTTAAGTGGGAACCCCAACTCTTGTCCAATCCCAGGGCGTCTACTGTCTGTCACGTGTGGAGCCAGTCATGTTTTAGGTGGAATAGTAGTCTAAGTCATACGTGGGGTCTCTCTAAGAAGTCCAGCAACTGGCCAACAGCACTTGTTGACAGGATACAAAATGTCCATTTGTGACTTTGAGGTATCCAGGAAGGAAAGCGAGCCCTGGTTCTTGAGGTTAGGGATGCCCCTTTCCCACCAGCAAGAGGGTCTCTCAAGATATCTAATGTCTTTGGAATTATCAAACTAGTGCCCATGGTATGGCACAAATGTAGGGGCTAGGGGGGCCTGACCCTAACAAGGATAGAGGGGCAGTCAGAATCCCTACAGCACCATTAGAACTATTCAATTTCTAGAAATGATTAAAAAATATAACCTTTTTATATTTTGGAGTCACACAGCCCCAAGAAGAAGCTAGCCTGGTTTTGTCTGTGCTTGGTGCTGGTCGTCTATGGTCACCAGGGGCGTAGGAAGGGGAGCCCTGGTGTCATCACTGAGGGGGGTGACAAAATGGCAAAAATATGTGTTTTTAAAATTAAAACATTTTTGGGGGCTCACCACACTTTTTTTCAAACAAAATATTAAATATTCAATGTGGGGGGGGGTGACAAGAAAATTTCCGCACCGGGTACCACCTGACCTTGCAACGCCACTGATGGTGACCCCTTGCCTCGACTGCAAGGTACCAGGAAACCCTGTTACTCTTTGAGATCAATACATTTTGAATGTAGCAGTGTGAATAGGTATACAACTTTCCAAAACATGGCATGCCCATCTCTTATTAATGACTAATCAAAATTTGCCAGTGGTAGGGGCACATATAGTACTGGGACCACCCACTGGAGAAGTCAACTCCCTCTTAGAAATTGAAGGAAGAATTGCCTAAGCATATGCATATGGCTTAGTTGGCACTGTCTGCACATAATCCTACAAGTAGTGTTGGATTAACCAAAGGTGGTTACATTTGTATAGGTACTTGATTGCTCTGAACTGATGCATTTTTATGCTTAATGAAGTCTTCTCCATATGCTTTATATATCCGTATATAGTTTGCATACATTATAAATGTATAAATTATCTGTTTGCATACAATTGGTTGTTCTAACTTATGCAAATCCTACTGATCTGTATAAAGCGCTATGATGCTGATAAATGTAATATAAAATGACTAAATATATCAAATAAAAGATAAATATGTAGGACTTTCTTCTAATTTAAACATCAATATCTCATGAACCATACACTGGAGAAGTAATGGTTCAACTAATTTAGAAATAAAATCACAGGCTTCCAACCTCAGCTAACAAAACATGACTCCGTTGCTCTGTGAAGGAGGAGGGGAGTGTGCTGGTGTGTTTGTCTCAAGCTTAGGGTAGGTGGACTTGGGCTCCGACACATGTAGGTATGTCACAATACTGACACGCAAAAAGCTGGGGTGCAAGCTTGGATTACATACTGTTTCCCTGACTACAGGACATAGTCGTGGCTCATGAAGGTAAGCGCGATGGGGTGGGGGTGTGGTTGGGGATGGGCGGTGTAAGTGACAAATGACGAGATAGGGTAAGTAAAATAAATAACTAAAGAAAACCACTTACCTTGCTCTTGCTGCATTGCCGATGAGGCGAGCTCGAGGTAAGTGGTTTTGTTTATTTTTTTATTTCACTTTCCCTGTCTCGTCGTTTGTCACTTCCACCTGCCCCACCCCGCCCCCGCCCCACCACACTTACCTGAGCGAGCTGTGACTGGACATAGCACTTGGACCAAAATGCATTGAAAATTGCTGATAGGTGGGTGAAAGTGCTGGATGTGAGGAGCAGTCACTATTATCTGCTCACTTTTTCATTCAGCTAGCAAGATGTGGACCATAGATTTAAATTGGGAATTGGGTAACAGGAGCAGGAATAGTTTTTTAAATGTTATTTAGGAGACAACATTTTTGTCAGATGATATTTTGGTTATAATCCAGTTCCTTGCCAGCCAGGTACAGGAGTACAACATCTTGAGAGCTTCCTCCCTCACTTTTTGGAGTAATTGGCTGGGCAGTGGGCAGGGAGAAAGAGTAAGGCCAAAGCTTTAGATGGAAAGGCTGAGGGGCACATCCACGCTCCAAGGCACAAAGGCCTTTCTATATGGTACACTCGAACAGCATCATGTTCACCACGCATATGCAGTGGAAAAAAAGATGGTACCAGAAAGGCTGCACCCCAAAAGCACACAAACCAGTCACCAGCCTCAACATAATTTGAAGCAATACGCAAACTACACCTACGAAATGCCACTGCAGAGATATGCCATGAATTTGCTAAAAATAAAAAAGAAAAGTAAACTCTGACAAGGTGTCAACACATGTGCTAATGACCAAAACAAGCAAGACAACGAGGAAGTCTACAAAGCTTAAAGTGCACTAGGTGTGGGATTGGTGTTTTCTGCAGCTCCATTTGTACCACTCTCAGAGGACTTCACTTCAGAGCAGTAGTCAAAGTGTGTGGGGGAGG
Source organism: Lissotriton helveticus (assembly GCF_964261635.1). Classification (NCBI taxonomy): domain Eukaryota; kingdom Metazoa; phylum Chordata; class Amphibia; order Caudata; family Salamandridae; genus Lissotriton; species Lissotriton helveticus. Next base: position 1,847,877,259 of record NC_136065.1, on the reverse strand, counting down.
GGGCATCTGAGGGGCACGACGTGCCGATACTTTTTAGGTCTCGCTAGACGAAAGCAAAAGCAAAGCTTTTGCTGTCTATGCGAGACAACTTATGTAGTTACTTTTGGGGGAATGTGGACAGCAGACTGTCACGAGCGTCCCCTGAACACACACATGCAGGAAGGCACACACACGCGCGCACCCCGCCTACTTCCCCGCACTCACCGGCACCCCCTGCCGCACACACACAGGAGCGCACCTACACACACATACAGAGCCCCCCCCCACCCCCCCGCCGCCGCATACATCGAAGTGCTCAACCACCCCCCCGCGCCGCCGCTGCATACATAGAAGAGCCCCGCCGCATACATGGAAGAGCCCCCCCCCTCCCCTCCCCTCCCCCGGCCACCGCCGCATACATAGAAGAGCCCCCCCCTCCCCCTCCCCCGGGCGCCGCATACATACAAGGCCCCCCTCCCCCCCAAAGCCGCCGCATACATACAAGGGCCCCCCCCACAGGCCCCACTTACGGTCATTTTAAAGTCTTGCAGCCTCCGCAGGGCTCTCCCTCGGGCATGGGAGCCCCGCGTCACCAGCACTGCTTCTCTTTTTCATTCGCGGCCCATGAGAGGTGGGCCGCTTTGAACTACAAAATGACGTAACCAACGTAACGTTTGTAGTTCAACGCGGCCCATTCCTCAGTCGCGCCACAAATAAAAACAGGGGTTACAACAACCTAATGCTTGTTGTTATTCCGTTTCCAACCACAGGAAGCACCGATTGGACTCCAGTATGTGATGCTCTTTGTAGGATCCGATTTGGGCTAGGTGTGATTTCTGCTTCTGTGTAAGCATTCCTGTCGGCTTCCTACCTGCAGCACCAGCTTTCAAAGAAAATGAAGAGGAATTTTTTTTTTTGAAAAACGGAATGCGTTTGGATTTCAATCATCACCTTCTGCTGTGTGGTGCAAAACATATCTCTTCTAAATCAAGCGGGGAGGGGCAGCGTATCTGCAGGTGAATGCCCTGGAGCAGGCGTGTTTGTAAACACCACCGAGGCCCTCGCACGCCATGGCAGTGAACCCGGGCACTGGAGGGGTGTGAAGCCGCAGAGCCCGGCATGGGGAGCTCTGCTGTCCCGCCGGGTCACGGGAGGACACTCGCATCCCGGCCATAGGATTACTGACCGATCCTCAGCCCTCTGCATTCGGGGACAGCTGGGAGTCCGTGCACATCTGGGCGTAGGAGAGCGGCGCGGCGCTGCAGCAGACTGGTGAGTGCTCCGCGGGATGCTGTGTGGGGTTTCCGCCCTTATTCCGTTATCAACCAGATATGGCTCCGTGTTTGGCTCTGAAACTGTGGTACCCTGTGCTGTGGCTGGCTGCTTGTTAGTAGCGGGGGTCTGCATTTCAGGGATGGCTCCCGCAAGTTCGCGGATTCCTAATGTTCTCCCATTAGCCTGGGCGTTTGCAAGCAGAGACACGCCTGCTTGCTCCCCTGGGTGCCCGAGCAGGATGCGCGCCCCTGCGGGTCCCGTCTGGTCAGGTACGAGGGAGGTCACCCCTTCCTGTGCGCTCTCAGGCCCCCCAGCTGCAGCCTTCCCTCTATCTTCCTTAACTTGGAAATAACCCTGTTTGTATGAACAGCACGTTTTGTTAGCCGATAAGTAACGGGGAATAATGCCACGTGTACTTACAAATGTAAAGCGCTCTCTGCATCTCCCCACTTTTAACCTTTCATTTAGATGAAATAAATATACTTCCAATGAACCAATGCGCATGTTTCAATCGCAGGGCACTGAAAGACCAGGGAAGCTTCCTCCGTAGCCCAAAATCTTTTGCACGAATGGTGCTCTGCGGACAGGGTTAGCTGTTCTTATTACTTCCTGTAGCTGCACCACCCCGGAAGTGGTCTTCATGGATGATGTGTTGACCTTGTTTAAGTGCCTCATGCAAATCGACGGAAAATACAAAACTGCGACTGATCACAGACTCATTAGTCAGGCCTCTTTATTAGGCCTGGGTGTCCCGAGAATGGGCCCTGTAGTGGGATTGAAAAAAAGTGTATGGTGTCATTAAAAAATGTGTCATTTACAATACCAATAGCTCACACTTTACTAATGCGAGACCTGTTGCATTGCAAATGCTTGTTTTAATTTTAGAAATACAGTTCTTTGTGCAACATCAACCATCCCAGGACCGAGAATTCCTAGAGTTGAAATGCTTCAGCTGAAGTGTAAGGCAGGAAGCCTCCTGTGCTGTGAAACCGAGGGAGGTGCCGACAGCTAAAACAAAAATCTTTCCTGCCAGGGTGCCTGCTTCCCTGAAAGCAAAGTAAATGTGCGCAAATGGTTAATCTGCAAATGTAAAGGATGCTTGCAAGCTTAATTGATGGAATCCCTTGAAGCTTCCTGGTGCCCCGCGTTTATTCTTTTTGAGAGGTTTTGTAAGGAAGCTACAAGCTAAGCTGTGAAGTGTGAGCTTTGAAAAGACAGATTTAAAAAAATTGCTTCCAGGTGACACACATTTATTCTTTTTGAGCGGTATTGTGAGGGGGCAACCAGCTAAGCTGCAGAATGTGTGCTTTTAAGACAGTTATAAAAACATTTTCTTCCTGAAGACACACATTCATTCTTTTTGAGAGGAATTATTTGTAAAGGACCTACCAGCAAATCTGTGAAGTGTGTACTTTTAAACGACAGTAATAAAAAAAAGTGACTGTGTACAGTCTGGATATTACTAAAATCTATATTTTGGAAGCACTTTTTTTATCTTAAACCTTTTTGCACATTTTGTAACAGCCTGTCTTATACTGTGTATAATGCAAGTTTTAAACAAATTACTTACATGTTCACAGTGCTTTCTGTCACAGACCTTTTGGCACTAAACATACACAAGTCACTCTTCAATGCTGTGGCTCTCTGGTGCAGTGCATTAATTAAAACAGCATGGGTAATCGCAAACATTTTTCTCAGGGGCCATAAAGTTCGATGTGTGATGTGATCTAGGGCCACATTGATGTCAGGAGGATGGTGGTTTGGGGAGGTTGGGCGGTTGGCAGTGACGTTGGTGTAGTGGAAAGGAAGCATATACATCTACTAGCTGAATTGCACAATGTGAAACCAGAAAACTTGGGATCAATCCTGGTTTCCCAACTTAATCAAATTGTGTGATCATATGCAATTTTATTGACCTCCAAATGCATGAAAATAGGATGTGTGTTGTACAAAATCTTCTCCTGTGTTTGATTTAAGAAACTATAAGGTTGTTAATGTATAATAGGAAACCAGGCCATCCAAAGAATACACATGATTTAGTTTACTATTGGCATCGTTGCTAGGGTGGGGGGAGAAGAATGATTGTTTCAACATTCATTTAAAAAAAAGCATCTCTTCAAAAAATACTTCTCAATGTATTGATATGATCTGAGGTACTAAGTTTAAACGGTTTTGCATGTTAATGAAATACACTTTTTTTCTATTATGGAAGAGATTATGTCACATTTTTACACTTTTGCTGCAAGATGTCTTTAAAAATGGTTTCCCTAAGGCTTACAAGTGCAGGACACCCTAGTTATTTACTTTCTTCAACTTAAATTAACCATTGAATAAATGCTTGCCTGTTTATGTAACTTCTTTTTAATGTTAGTGTTGAGCGGAGTAAACAGCAGCCCAGTGCTCCTCTTGACCAGGGGGCTGCATGTAAAGGTCAGGAGGGCTGCATGCACTTTCAATGTAATATAGGTTTCATAATGTAGATGTGTAGAGGATGTAGCCTAACAGCTAGAGTGGTCGACCTTGAAGCTGGGGAACTGGGTTTGAGTCTTGGCAGGGATGCTCAACATCCTGTGATTCTGGGCAAATCACGTAATCTACCCGTGCCTAGAAAAATGAATGTGTCCCTCTGTAACGCAACTGGTGCTATGTAAAGTGCTCTGATACCTCCAAGTCTAGTCTGCGCTATATAAAACTAAAAAGAAAAAAAGTAGGGTAGTGCATTTTCCACTGATTAGCATAACTTGAATTTATTTTTCATTTAAACTGTGCATTATTTTATATGTAGTTACCTAAAAGTGAAAGACCATAAAAGTTACAGAATATTTCGTTTTCTAGCCACGCCTTTGTCCAAGCCCCAACGCCCACTCGCCTTACCCCCATTGCCTGCAGCATCACAGCACCCATACATTTTTAATGCACTTCGACCACTGCTTCAGAGCCCTAAAAGACCGAAAGCCCTTCTGTCACCTAGTTTAGGACAACGTCACCCAAACAAAGCGCTATTCATGTGAGGCCTACCACCGCCGTGGAAATAACACTAACTTGAAATAAAGTGTATTTTTGCACAGATATTTACTCATCAGTACTCATTTTTACACCCACCCAAACATCCGTCCAACCCAGGCCGGGGTGTGATGATAACCAGATCACATACACACTTCTGGAGCAGGCACCGAACCCACCGAGCTTCACCACAGCCTGAGCACTTGCCGATCAAATGTCTATGTATGGAAGTTAAACCGGGTCTTCCTCCTTCATTTCCCTTCCAGACATGAGCATAAAACGAATGCCCCAAAGGAGAACTCTCCCTTGCGCATACCGCAGCGCCTAATTGTTTCAATGTTCGGCGTCGGAATGCGCCCGTCTTCTCTCATTAGGTCTCAACCTGTAAGAGCGAATCATTTCCGTCTGCTGTTTTCACCTGTAACAGTTTATAAATTGCGCCTCGGAATGCTTGCAGCGAGCAGTTAAGTGCACACCTCCCCTTGACCAGGGGGTACTGAGAGTTGCAGGGGCAGGATATTGAATTTGGGCCCCATAACTCTTGCGCTGCTACCGCTTGACGTGCTCCCTGTAGTCACCGGGCAGATTTATGAGTTCTGGCGCATCTCTGCAAATCAGCAGGGATGCGCCAGAACTGATGCGTCACGCATTTCCCTCCTTGCGGCACCACAGATGCAAGGAAGGGCAGATGCGTGACGCATCTTGTGGTGTACGGGCGGCGCATTGCTGGAGTAGCGTCGCAAGTGCGACGCAACTCCTGCAATGTACAGAGGCCACCCATACATAACGTGGTGCGTCACTCCTTACGCCTGCTTCAAGCAGGCGTAAGGATTTGACCCAGCAGCCTCGTAAAACTGACTCAGTGAAATCTTATAGATTTCACTGCGTCAGTTTTACGGGGCTTACCTATGAGGGAACGCCCACCCTGCGACAGAACGCCCACATGAAACCTGACGCAGGTTTCATGTGGCGCAGGGCTTTACAACGTGACGCATCTGCCTAGATGCGTCACGTTGTAAATAGGTCGCAGGGATGTGCCACGTTTCTGCGCCGTTGCGTGACGCAACGGCGGCCTAAACGTGGCGCAACTCCGACATAAATCTGCCCCACCGTTCGCACAGAGCGGCCTGGCCTTTTCTCAGCACAGATCTGAACTCTTTGGGGGAAGATTCACGAAGGTAAATTTCGGCCCTGGGCCAAATTCACTTTTTTATGCCTGCCAGGAATTCACAAAGGGATTCTTGGCAGGTGTAAACGCATTTACGAGTATGGATTTCTCTGCCACGACTGCTGAGAAATCGGCACTTGTAGGCTAGTCTGAGAGATCAGTGGACTAATGCGTCCCTCCAGGGACCAGTGTTTGACCTCGTAGTCGCAGGTTCCACTTCTGGAGGGTTAACTCAGCCTTTCATCCTTCTGAGGTTGATAAAATGTGAGTTGGGTAACCATGAACATCTGCTATTCAGCTCCAAAGTGTGTCGGGAACGTGTGATTTACACATTAAGTAATACATATAAATAAAGGAGGGGGAAGATGGGACTTCAGGGTATAGTTTGTCTTTTAAGTTTGGGAACTTCCCCAAATGTACGTTTGTGGGCATTACCGAGCTCTTCTCTGTCCCCTTTCCACCCTGGAAATGGACAGAGAGTTACGACAGGACAGTACCGGAACAACCCCTATTCCAGAATGTGAAGGGGAGGAACACCCATTTCAAAATAGGAAGGGTAATGAATAACCCCATATTTCATGGGGGTGCAGAGGAGGTGTTTGTGGTACATTTTTCAATTACAAATTATTAACTAATAACGGTATTGGATTTAGTATTTATAAAGTCATGTTGTTTTATTTTTTTGACATTTATACTAAGTTTAACAGATATTACTGTAATTAGTGTATTACAGCCGGGAGTTAAGGTAAATGCTGATGTCAATGGTGAAATATGACTCCAAAGATGTACCTTAACTTGACTATCACATCTATTTACGTTTTGTGGCATTGCCACTACCCATGCATTAGTCACCCTTAACTCACTTTTAATGTTTGAGGATATTTCATTGTATTTTTGTTTTTTTCAGGTGTGTTACGGCTGTCATTTTTGGTGAGTTATTAATACAAACATATCCTTGATTAAAAGTTGTAACGCCATTTTTTTACTGATAAATACTATTGCCTAACTACAAGTGCCCCGGATGGGTGGGTGTTAATGCCACACCCACACATTTAACAATACCAGGGGTCCTGTTAGCTCTACAGGTGCGGAATCATTGGGGATTCTAGGTTGAAGGCAGGAAATCCCCTGAAAATCGTTGATTTCTCCTGGACTTTAACCTGGAGATTTAGGCTTCTTTCGCAGCTGAAATCCCCGGGCGAAAGTAACCCAACCATGGTGTTACATGGCTGTTGATATCAGCCCAGATTGACCATATTTTGGAAATTAAAAACCGGGACAGGCCAGATATAAAAGTATTAAAGGACTAGGGCCAAAACCCTTAAACTTACATACATGTCTGGTCAGTCCCGTTTTTGTGTTTAGCGTGTATATAAATGAGTTTCTCTCTATGCACACATTTACAAGGCTAGGTTACATAACATTAGCTGTGACTGGCCTTCCACCATAAGCCCCCCTGCATCAGTGGTGGCTCCTCTGCTATGGCGGAGGAGCATCGCCCCACTGCTTTCGAGAAGTAGAAACATAAAATGAAAATAACTTTCAGTTATTGTGCTTCTTTGCGGGCAGGCGAGTGGACAGGTCTGCTCTGCTCTCAGAGCAGGGCAGGAGAGGAGTTGTTTGCCCACTCCTAAGTGCGCAATGACTGTTTGATCGGCACTCTGGTGCCGCCCAAACCAGTCATGCGCTTTTTCCCCGTTCTCATTGCAGGCTGCATTACAGCCTGGGTGGAGGACATGCCCAGGCACCCATTCCCTGGTTGAGCGTCGAACTAGGGCGCTCAAAACCAATCAAATGCTGCACTGCAGCGTTGTAATTGGTCAGGGGAGCCTGGGTGATTACCAATCACAACGCTGTATTGCAGCGTTGTGATTGGTCAGTGAGGCCTGGCTGTGCTTCCAGTTCCAGGAGCAGTGACCGGCGGGAAGCACTGGCGTAACAAAACTTGTGGAGGCCCCCGCAAGGTATGTGGAGGGCCCCCCATCTGGACTCATTCAGGAGCTCTCCAGCCAGAGTACTTTGTTAAGGGGCCCCCTGGAGTTTGGGCCCCCCTACCACGGGGTTACAGGGCCTGTGTTACGCCACTGGTGGGAAGGTAAATACATTAAAACATTTTATTATGCTCACCCCTAAGCGACCCCTCCACCCCTCCACCCGCAATGCAATGCCAGCGCTCCTGCCCTGCACTCCTACCCGCTCTGTCTCCCCTCTGCTGGAAGCTTACATCTGAACTCCTCTTATGTTGCCTGAAAGAAGCAGATAAATTAATCAACTTTGGATTTTAGAGGCACCCCTAGAAAGGAAAGCATACCTTTCAATCCTGTTTTCCATGATAAATTTACCTTTGTCCTAAAAATGTTTTAAAATTAAAAAAAGAGTTTGGATGCCGGGGCAGTCCTCTGAAAACCAGGGACTATCTGAGGAAATCCGGGACATCTGGTCACCCTATACCAGCCCCAGTGTAAATAAAGAGACCTCTTAATGAGGCCATGCACGTTGCAAATGTAGTTCTCCGAAATCATGTTGATGACACTTTACTGCTTTTTGAACTCTTATGCTCCCTTTGGTGCATTATAGAAAGGACAATGGTTGTAGGGTGGCTTTTCCAGGAGTAATGGGTGTGCTGCAGAAGCAGGCTCAAAGTGTTGTGTGAGGTTTCAAGGGCATAAGAATTGGAGTTGAGAAGAGTGTGAGAGATAGATGTAACTGTGAATAATGGTACTTGCTGTGAATGCATTGATCCTGCTCTGTGTGTGTTATTATTATTGTACCTGAATTGTCCAGTAAGAGATAGATGCAACTGTGCATGCTGGTACTTGCTGTGTATGCACTGACCCCGCTATGTGTGTTGCTGTTGATTGTACCTGAATTGTTCTGTAAGGTAGATGCAACTGTGCATGCTGGTACTTGCTGTGTATGCACTGACCCCGCTATGTATGTCGCTGTTGATTGTACCTGAATTGTCCAGTGAGGGTGCCATATTTGTTTGCTCATGTTTGTGGGGCAGGAGAGGTAGTTGACAAATACTTTTGTAGCCAATCCCGTGGAGCTGTGTATCTAACCCACTGGGCGTTGCGTATCCGATCCTGCAGAGGTTTTTGGAAAGGAAACCGTCTTCAGCTCACATCCTTTATCACAAAGGTAAGTACGTACCAAGCAGGCAGGCATAAGTAAGTATCAAGCATATCTACCTTCACCATGCAGTACTTTACCACGAAGGTCAGTTTTATTTTTTAAATAACATAATTTCTATTTTATTTTAAAAAGTGGTTTAGATGAGGGTAGTGGTAAAGGGAGGTAAGGGTAATGTTAGGGTTTAGGTGTGAGTAGACAGAGGGAAAAAGGACATAAGGATAATTTTAGGGTTTAAGACTGGGAAGAGGTAAAGGGAGTTAAGGATCATTTTAGGGTTGGGGCGGTGGGAGTAAAGAGAGCTCAGAAATATACAAGCATTGAAAATGCAATAGGTTTCGCATTTAAGTTAAAGCCATTTGCTTTGCTAATGGTATTGTATAGCATAGCAAATGGTTTTAACTTAATGAAAGGCGAGACCTATTACATTTTTAATGCTTGTTTAAACTAGTTTTCCTCCTCTCTTTATCATCTTTTCTTTTTTGTACTGTTGTTTCCTCATCTTGTTTTCCTTCTCTCTCTGTTTAATACCGTTCACTCCCCATCTGTCCATTTCTTCCCTTTCTTTTGTTCTGTTTGCGCCATTTTTATTTCTTTGTGTCTTTTTTACTGTTCTCTCCCCACCTGAGCCTACCGGCAACTTCAGTAGCGCATGGGACTGAAAGCCCATTCAAATTCCGCAGGGCTAACCTGGGAATTATAGCAGGGCTGGCCCAGGCTTTCCTCCTTCAACTGCCGATATTATGACCACCCATTTAGTTGATATGCACAGTGTGTAATTCAAGAACCTACACATAATGTAAATTGTCATGCTGCTGAGGAAGCAAGTTTTAGGTTATGTGACAGACAGAGAGAGCCAATACAAGTATTGGAACGGCAGCAACCTGTGCAGTTTAAGGCGAACTGCAAAAAAAAAAAAAACACATGAAAGAATTGGTGATTGTTACTTAACATGTATTAGCTTTAGATAAAATGAATTTACAGTTGACAATGAAACTAAATTTTGCATATGCTACTTAATAAGTAAACTGCTGCTACAGAAAAACAGTGAGAATGCAAGATGTCAGTGATTTAGATGTTCTGAGGCAGCATGTTAAAAAGGCAAGGTTGTTGTCCTGCTGGTTTTAGTTCAATAACACTCGCTGTTGCAGTTAATTACATAAATAAACGTTGCAAAAAGGAATTGCGGAGGCTGTGTGTCACATTATAATTGCCACTCGGCTGCATGTTTGCCATTGTTATCCTGCTGTGGATTGTCCAACAAACTGACATTAACATAAATGAAATAATGTTGTAATTGTGATGAAGGTGGGTTAACGGGGATGCAACAACAGGGTGGACGGTCCATCGGATGGAAACAGGTCAAATGTGAAGTGTCAAATAAGAAAAAGAATAGTGGATAGTGAGAATAATTTGTGAGAACAAATTGGCACAATTTAAAAGATATATGAATGGGTAGTGGACATGGTGTGATTTGAAACCTTTTTGCAGGGTGGTCAGGAGGGGCGGCTTTTGTACCTCTAACTGGGGGTCAGGATTGTCAGTGGAGACATCCTGGAGGACCATCGGGGTCCGGTGTAGCCCAATGGATGAGTAAGGCTCTTACATCCACACGTGGGGCAGACTAGAGATGCGAGGGGGCAGTGGAGCATGCATAGCCCCAGGAGGTGCTGCTTGCTCCGTGCAAGGTCGGACACTCCATGTATGCTGGGAGAGCATTTGAAAAGGCACATTGTACTCTGCATGAGAGGCTGCACTGGTCGGACCCTCACAAACAAGCAGAGCCCCAGCACCACCACACCCGCCCCTCTTCCCCAGTAGAGAGCGGGCCCAGCACGGGTGACCAACCTATCGATCAGGGTGTCGGCCACGCTCCTGGTATTGCGCAATCTCGGAAGATCTTGCAGGTGTATCGTAAGACCAGTAATTCGGCCTTAGGCCCGAGGGGTGCGGGAGCCTTAAGCTTGGGTGCAGAACCTGGCGCCACTGACGGCTGCTTCATAGAGATCTTCTTTGGCCCTGCTATGGTCATTGCGGCGCCTGGATAAAAGAAGGGCCCGGCCCACCGCAGCTGTCACCCAATAACTGCACACTCCATTGCCGGAAGTTGTTGCCGAACGTCAATATTCGGCCATTTTGATTTAAGATCTGTTTCCCTGAAATAAATGACCCGTTAGACGCGAATGCGTCAGGCAAGACTGAGGTTCCGTGAATTCTGAACCCGTGTTTTAAGTGTCATGGTTCCGTTACGATTTTGGTAACACTGAACCGTAACTAATGAGTTCGGCAAGTACGAGTGTTTTCGCCATGTTACACACAAGGATTCACCGTGTATTTGAAGATTCCGTTCTGAACCTTGGTTTCCATTTTGTGCAAGGCAGCCATTTTGTGGTTGCCCTCACATAGGCCGATGACTGCGGCTGAATGAGTTTTTAAGACCCATGTCCTTTAGCTGGGATTTGTGTTGACTTTTACATGACCCAAAATGAACTGACCTCGCTGCCTGAAGCCGACCTTGCTGAGCCAGTTCTTGCCCGCTATCTGATCAAGACTAAGATCAGAGCGCAGGACATCGTAAAGTTTATTACACACAAATATGCCTTATCCTACTCTTACCTGTTTCTGTTTCTTTCTTTATGGTCTATTCATGATATGGGTTGTGGCCTCTTTTATTATGGGTTCGTTCGGCCTGTCTAAAGAAGAATGTTGGGTTTGTCCGATGATTGATCATGGCCGGGCAATTGAAAAGTGGGTTTTACCGTCATGCGATACCTTTGGTGTGAATACATGTGATTGGACAGCTCGTAAATGTTAGGTATTTGTCTGGAATGTGATTTGTGGCATAAAAAGGGATAACTTGCTTTGTAAAATTGAGCAGTCTCCTGAGAACTCATACCGTGATGATTTCTAGGACTTCTGTTACTGGCTGCAGTCAATGAAATCGATATTTGACGTCACCACGAAGAATCCTGTGTCTCTGTATTTCTAAGACAGGTGAACCCGAAGACTTTGGGCGTGCCACTGGCGCCGCCGGGTCCTAACTAACCCGGTTCTTCAGTTGGCGCCTAACGCGGGGCGACATCAAGCGGTACCGGTCCAAGCCTGAAGATCGCGAGGAGCTTCGCCAGGAAATTCCGGACGAAGGGCCCCATCTCCATCGACCCCTGTATGTCGAACGTGGACTGAAGGTCTTTGCTGCGAGGTTTCCCGCTTTCTAGACGGCTACGAAGGACCGCTGCCCTGACTGCTGCCCTGTCTTGGACCCCCCTTTTGTGCAGCTTTGTAAGGCGAGACGATAGACGGGTCTTCTGGTGACGTGACCGATACCTTAGTTAAGTATACGTGGGTCACTCCCAGTTCTTTGTTTTTGGTTCTTTGAGTACTTAGTTTTTGGGTCTTTGATTTGGGTATTGCAATTTCCAAAACCGAGGGACTCGTATATTTGCGAGACTATCGTTGTAGATAATCCCTTGAAGTTTGAAGCTAGATTAGTGAGCGAAGATGCCTAGTCTTAGCAAAATTAGAAGGATATTCTGTTGTAGTTGTAACAGGGATTCACGATTGGAGGATTTTTGTCCGATACCTCCAGTTGGAACTCCGACTTATGAACTCTATTCCAAACACGGCGTGGGCCCCATTATGTTCAATGAAGTATGGGTCCGCTATACTAGGAAAGATGGGGTTTTACGATGGCCCCAATATGGTAGTTTTGATGCTGAGATTTTAGATAATTTAGAAACGAAATTGTTCAGAAAGAAAGCCCGGCCGGCAATGTTTGACTTTTTTCGCCTTTGGCGTAAAGAAGCCAGACAACGAGAAATCAAACAAGCTAAAAAAGATAAGAGAGAAAAGGGGTTGTCGATAATGCAAGCTGCCAAGCAGTTTAAAGAAGACGAAGAAGATAAAGCAATTGAGGTATCAGATAGGCAACATGATATGGCTATTGATAAATGTTATCCAGCATTGCCACCTCTTCTTGAGAGGGCGACAAAGGACCCCGAAAAGGACCCTTTAATGTCACATCTATTGAGATTACCACCCCCTTATGCACAGAACGCTACGGCACCTCCTCCACCTCCAGTTGTTCCACCTCCTGGTCCTGCTCACCCACCGGCTCCTCTTCAGCTGGTCCTTCCTCCTGCGACCCCTCCTCCTCTGGGGCCGCAAACGTTGCTATCAGTTTTGCCTGGACCTTCTTTGCCTTACTCCTTTACCTTCGACTTCTGCTACTTTGCCTCAAAATACTTTTTCCCCTGTCCTTATGACGCTTCTCCTTCTGCTCGACAACGGATGGCCGAAACTGTTACTGGTCTTTTGTCTCCTTTCTTTGGGTCGTCGAGTATGACCCCTGTTTCTGCGCGTAAACAACTGCGTAGTCAGTTACCTAGTCCCGAAGAGTGGACAGTGTTGGATCCCCTGGTTTGCAGGTGGATTTCGAATGTTTCGAGGTATAATTTAGAGTCAGTTATGGATGTTTTCCTGCAGTGGGAAGCACCCAAGCAAAGATATGTGTTTGATGTAATGTGTACTTTCCTCCGTGTCCAGTCTGAGTTTGCGAAAGGGACGATAGTGGGTCCCGGAATTGAGGAAGCAGTTGCGATGGTACTTGCATTAAGGAACGATTTCCCTTCTCAGCGACTGTTTGAGCCTGATTCTGCAGTTAGGAGAAAGGTACGACAATATCCAATGAGAGAGGTTCCCCCAGTTTGGAGAGAAGGGGACGCAAACGCTAATCCGCCTGTTCTGCCTCATTTTCAGAGAGTATGGGTACATGTACCATGGAAGAGAGTAGAAGTTGTGGCCCTTAAACAGTCTTTACCTGATCCCCGTAAAAATCCAGCTGGCTATTACAAAGAATTGTCCCAGACAGTTGACGCATGCATCATGAAGTTAGCTGACATAGATATGCTGGTGGGTAACGTAGTACCTCAACCTTTATGGGCAAAGATTCGTCATGAGGATCATGTAATTGAATTAGGTGACTCATGGCTCAATATTGCTGCTGCGGACGCCAGACAAGTTGGTGGTTCTAAGCCTGAGCCTCTAGTGGCAGATCTACCTGGCAGAATTATAAATCTTATGAAGACGATGATGCCAGCGTTACGAGTAAATTGGGACAAGTTAGCAGCATGTAAGCAGAAGAAGGACGAAAGTGTATCTGATTTCTTCACTAGGTTTGAAGAGACATTTATAGATCATAGTGGTCAAGATATGAGTACGGAAGGTGGACAAAGATTGTTCGTAGATAAGTTTGTCTTTAACTTACTTCCTGAACTGTGTAATAAGCTAAAAGATTCTGAGAGTTCTTGGGCTGTTTCCTCGTCGGCCCAGATATTGGCGACTGCACAGTACTATGAGAATAGGGATAAGGACGAGAAAGACAGAGTAGAGAAAAAGACAAAAGACTTAAAGACAAAGGTTCTTTTGCAGCAGGCGTATCCGCCTTGCTCAAATCAGCAAGAGTTACAGCAACGCCCACAGTTTCAGCATCCTCCATCGTTTCAGAGACTGCAACAGAAGGCTGGGTATTTTCCTCCAAGACCACCTTTGGGCTTGAATCAGTGTGCATATTGTAGGGAGGAAGGTCATTATAAAAATGAGTGCCCTGTTTACGACAATGCGCGAGTGGTATACCGGCCCGAGATGTCGTGGTGGTTTCCAGCAAGTGTCACGGGGTAGAGGACGTGGTGCGTTTCCCCAGAACGAACGTTCCTTTCCCCCACAGAATTCTATGAATTGTTTTGATCAACAGAACATTGCGTCTGGTCAGTTGACTCAGTACTATGCTGATGACTATTATGTTGAGAGTGAGAATGCTGACTATAATCATTGCTAGGACAGCTATGGACAAAGAGAGGGAGTAGTGTTGGTTCCAGTAGATCAGAGTGGGCCTTATGTTGCAGTAGTTACATCAGGTTTGGTAGCGCCTTTTGTTTTGGATACCGGTGCAGCGAAGAGTTCTATCATGCACTCTACACTCCCTGGCACACCTTTGTCTGGCTTAACGAACGTTTAGGTAGGATTTTCTGGCGCCCCAGTTCGTAATCCAGTTTCTAGTCCCCTGTCTCTTTCTGTAGGGCCTTGTGAATTGGAAGCACCTCTCATTTTAACGACAGGTTGTGGTGAGAATTTGTTAGGTTTGGACTTGTTGAAAAGGTTGAATGCAACATTGCATTGTTCTCCTTCGAGAGTACAGCTTACATTGGGTAAGAAAGTGATCTCTCCGATGTATTTGTCTAATGATCGGCTTCCACCGGAATTGCGTTCTCTCCCTGATACTCTTTGGGCTACTGGTCCTAATGATGGGGGTCTTTTGGAAATTCCACCTTATGTTGTAACGCTAAAAGCAAATGTTAAATTGCCACGCATTCCCCAATATAGGATTTCTAGCGATGGTGAAAGAGCGCTTTTAGCAATCATTCATGATTTGATTGAGAAAGGTGTGATTGAAGAAACTAGAGGTAATGTCTGTAACAGTCCCGTTTTGCCTGTCTTGAAGCGCACTGACTCTTCTCAGCCACCTGTCTACAGGTTTGTGATAGACCTTCGAGAAGTAAATAAGATTGTTGTGCCACAATTTCCTGCTGTTCCAGACATTACTGCTCAGCTGCCTGGTTTTCGGGTATAGATCTGAAGAATACTTTCTTCAGTATTCCAATTGCTGAGGAGAGTAGAGATATTTTTGGCTTCTCTTTAGGAGGCCGAAGCTTCCGGTTTAAGCGCGCTCCTCAAGGCTATTGCGAAAGTCCTTCCATCTATAGCCAGGCTTTGAAAACTCAGCTTGATACTCTTTTGTTGCCTGCTGGTACTGCTCTTATTCAGTATGTTGACGATTTATTAGTGACTGCTGATGATGAGGAAACTTGTAAAGAAGCTACTCTTTCTTTGTTATGACATTTGTCTGACTTGCATCATAAAGTGTCACCTTCAAAGTTGCAGTATTGTCGACAAGAAGTGACCTACTTAGGTCATCTCTTGTCGAAGGAGGGAAGAAGGTTGACCCCAGAACGAATTCAAGCGATTGCTCAAATGACTGTGCCACGTATGCAGAGAGAGGTACGTGCTTTTCTGGGTATCACGTCGTATTGTAGACAGTGGATTCCGAACTTTTCTTTGTTGGCAAAACCTCTGTTGGCATTGACTTGTAAGGATATACCGAACCCTCTTCCTTGGTCTGACGATTGTCAGAAAAGTTTTTCTGAGTTGCGTGACGCATTGTGTTCTGCTCCAGTGTTGGGTACTCCTGACTACAGTAAGCCTTTCACACTCTACGTCCACAAGAGAGAGGGTTGCGCATTGTCAGTTTTGACTCAACAATTTGGTGATAAGCAACGTCCATGTGCGTATTTCTCGTTGACTTTAGATCCAGTAGCTAGAGCATTGCCGAGTTGCTAAAGAGATACAGCGGCAGCGGCTGTTTCTATCCGACAGTCTGCTGGATTGGTGATGGATAACACGTTGGTCATGATGGTTCCACATGCAGTGGATACTTTATTAAATAGAACCAAGACTCAGCACCTTACTAGTGTGAGGTTGTCGGGTTATGAGTTGACGCTTTTGGCTAGTCACGTGCACATTAAGCGGTGTAATATATTGAATCCAGCGACATTGTTGCCGATTTCTGTGGACACAGATGGTCAAGAACAGCATGATTGTTTTCTTAGAATGGAGGAGGAAACGAAGGGAAGAGTCGATTTGAAAGACACTCCTCTTTCGGATCCTGATGGTACGCTATGGGTTGAAGGGTCATGCTTCCAAATGGCGATACGACCGCGGCTTATGCCGTGACGATATTATGTACGATTATTGAAACTGCACGAGTGAGCTATAATTCGGCGCAAGCAGCAGAATTGATTGCATTAACGAGAGCGTGTATTTTATCTGAAGGAAAGAGAGTGAATGTGTATACCGATAGTCAGTACGCGTTTGGTGTAGCACACAGTTTTGGAGACTTGTGGAAAGAAAGAGGATTTCTCACATCGCATGGGACTAAGATCCAACATGGGCAGTTGGTGAATGAGCTTCTTGAGTCACTTACTTTACCGAAGCAAGTGGCGATTGTGAAGTGTAGTGCTCACCGGAAGGTTACGGATGATGTTGGTCGTGGTAATGTGTTTGCGGATGAAGTTGCGAAAGAAACAGCGAGAAATGTGATGAGTCGAATGTACATTGCAGCCCCTGCGAGATGGATTGGTGCAGCTGGAATGTGCGAAGATACGATTGAGAGTGTGTAATCAATCCAGGCTGAAGCTACAGAAAAAGAAAAGAGTGTGTGGAGAGAAACCACGGGTAGATTGGATTCGACTGGTTGTTGGGTTGAGTTATCGGAACACCAAAGATGGATGTTGCCGGATGCATATGTGCTTGCGGTGGTTACGATGGCACATGGGTTGTCTCACATTAGTGCGAAAGGAATTTGTAAGTTGTTGGCTCCAGTGTGGGAGAATGGTGGGATTCCCAAATGTGCGGAGAATGTGGTCAAGAATTGCATGGTGTGTTTGATGTATAATCCAGGTATGGGAACTCCAACTCCAGCCGGTCACTTTGCGCCTCCAACGTATCCATTCGAGGTTCTGCAATTGGATTTTATCCACATGGAAAGATGCAACAACTTGAAATACGTCCTTGTAGTTGTTTGTGCCTTTTTTAGATGGGTAGAGGCATATCCCCAAAAGATAATACGGCCTCGTCCACAGCTAAAGTCTTGCTCAAAGAATATTTCCCTATTTTCGGGTTGCCAAGGATGATGTGGAGTGAGAACGGAAGTGAGTTCGTGGGGAAGATCATGAAGAGAGTGTGTGAGGGTTTGGGCATAAAACAAAAGTTCCATGCTGTAAATCATCCCCAATCAGCTGGATTAGTGGAATGTTACAATGGCACTTTGAAGCTAAAGATAGCCAAAATTCAGGCGAGTTCTGGTCTCCAATGGCCCGATGCTTTGCCGTTGGCACTTCTATGAACTAGAACTACAGTGCATTCCCGAATCGGACTTAGTCCGTATGAAATTGTTTTTGGTCGACCGGCAAATGTGTGGGGAGTGCCGAGACCAACAAAATTTAGTGATATTGACTATCCTGTGTTAGTGGACTATTTGTATGACCTAACGGCTGAATTGCGTGTCTTGCATCAACAGGTTCACAATAACCTGCCACCAGCCTGTGTGGACCCAGGTCACACCATCAATCCTGGTGACTGGGTCGTCGCGAAAAATTTTCAACGGACCAAGAACGACCAGCCCCGCTGGACGGGCCCTCATCAGGTGTTGCTGTCTACAAGAACATCTGTAAAAGTCTTTGGGAAGAAGAATTGGATCCACGGCGTACACTGTAAGAGGGTACCTTTACCTCTGCCGTACGACCAGTGGATCCTCAAAGGTATCGCAGACACCGAGACTGAAAGGTTGCCGAAGTTCACACCGTTCAGCGATGCTGAGTTGGTATGGAGAGGGACTGAGAAAGAAGATGATGATGTCTTACAAGCAGCTGTGCCTTCATCTTTGAGATTGGACACCATCGAGCCTGAACTGTTAATTTAAAACCAGACAGAGCCTGGCAAAAACCGTTATAATTTACGACCTAGAAATAGTGGACAAATAAAGAACAAATAATTCCTTTTTTTTCGGTTTTTAGAACTGCACTCTCTCAGCCAAGAAATTTTTTTGATCTTTTTTTCCTTTTTCCAACCGCCATCCGGGTTCAGCTGTAGGGTCGCGGTGTAAAGACTTGGGATTGCAGCCGTGTAGACACAAGGTCGACGGTTCTGGTTGGTCTTAGGGCGTTCCCTGGACTAACAGAAGCACTCCTTAGCAGAAGAAAACCAACCGCCGCAAACAGCCCAGTTAGAGGATGGAGTTTTTTGAGACCGAGAGAGCTGCTGAGAAAATGAACTTTAAGATGAAACTATGTAGAGTAATGTATGGCAAATATTTTCTGATTACATGTATTCTGATGTTCTTTAGCATGATGTTAACTTTGGTGGGTTGGATTGTTTTTTCCACTCAATTGACTTCTGCACCCATTTTCCAACCTACGACCTTTCCTACTACTACTTCTTTGCATTCTTTTCATGTCCTACCCGAACACGAGCAAATTAGAAGGTCAGAATTTGTACATAATACATTCGTACAGTTACTGCATCAACATCAGTTGGTGGTGAACATTACTAATTGTTGGGTGTGTGGTCTTATGCCACACACTACAGATAGAGTTGTTCCTTATCTGATCTTACCGTTTAGTCAGAATGGGTCGTTATGGGCCTTGCAGACGATGTTCATTTATGCCCTGGAAGTCTATCCTGTGCATTCCATGAGAAATAACTTGAGTAGAAGTATTCCGTGTCTCTGTTTGCCAAGACAGGAGAACCCGAAGACTTTGGGCGTGTCCCTGGCGCTGCTGGGTTCTAAGAAAACCCGGTTCTTCAGGCGTAGGCTTCCATACATGATGTGTCAGTGAATGGCCTGAATTAAACATGTTCTCATACCTAAAATGTGAAAAATAAGAGGTTAAAATACAAATCTAAAAACAGTATACACAGCGAATACAAATCGTAGGTAACAATGCACGTAAAAGATTTTTAGAACTTAATGATGTAGGTGTACTGATAACTCCTCGCTTGAGTTTAACCCCAAGAGAGTCATGGTTTCTAAGTCGATAATATATCTTGACTCTAATTGTCGAAGTACCAGTACATGAATTAACCCCTTTATTCTTTGAAAGCCATTTTAATCTCTTGAGCGATTGGAGGCCCTCTTGATTGCCCATGTCTTGCTGCTAAGGGTGACGTAAACTCTATGGCTCCATCGCACATTTCAACATTGCGTGGTCACCGGCTATGGAGGGGAACACCTCAAATATGTTAACATATTGGAAGTGAGCTATTGATACCCACACGTAATCCAGTGTTGCAAGTCTGCAGAATGAAGAATGCATGTAGACTGCTGGCGAATCTGTGGTGAATCTACCATTTAGAAGTCTAAAACCTTAGTTGTTAAAAACCATACTCAGTTCTTTCCAATGTTTATCTGGGCTTTGGAATTGAGACTTAAGCACAGGAATATTCCACATTTGATCGTCTAGAGACTGCCAGATGTTGCATGCCTCTGTGGTAATTAGATTAGCATTAAAGTCTCCCCTTAATAACCACAATGAGTCTGGGTAAATCGCTTTAAAGACTCTAAACACCAGAAGTAATGAGGCTAAAGTTTTCTTATGTTTAGGCTTCGCCGAATGTAAATAAATTCTGCCTATAAGTAGTAATTCCCTCTGGAACAAAGTCCCACTGACCCTCAGATGCGTCAAGGCAACGCCTGTGTTTCGGAAAAATCTAAAGACTTGGCTTTTTTCAAACCCCTAGTTTTCCTCCTCTCTTTCCCCGCTGACACCCTTTCAGAAGTAGCGCCAGGACACTCCTTGGAGTAACAATTGCGTTTTATAAATAGCCCCACAAAGACATAGTGATGGGCCTCTAGGTCCCTTGGTTTTAACGGTCTGTGATACACCGATAATTATGCAGTCTTCCTCCCTCCTTACCAGAATAGATGCAGTTGCCTACAGTTTATTCTTCACATAGATGGCCACGCCCCCTGATGCATGACCACCTATGGTATATGAAATTGCTTGAGATTTAATTGCAGCGTAATCCTGCCAGGGAGCAGCGTCCAGATTCCAGATTTCTTGCACAAAGACTCTGTCAGCCACGTTTAGGAATGCAACTGACTCCTTTTTACTATTCGATTCAGAAAGCCCCGCAGCATTCCATGAGCACACGGTAAAGGTAGGCGATTGTATAGTTTCTTGTTTGTTTGGAGAGTGCTGTTATGGCCCCTGGAAGCCAAGACCAGACTGTATTTCTCATTTAGTGTAGTGTGCAAGTTCTCTCATTCCCTGGTCCACTAATGACGATCGTCATTTCGCCCGTACCGGCTAGAAGTCTGTGTAGGAAGCTGGCTTTGTATATACTATACCAAAGTAAGGTATAGTGTACACAGAGTCCAGTGGATCCCCAAAGGCTTACAGAGGTAAAAGTAGATAATACCTTACTCTCTATTTGTGGTAGTGTGGGCGAGCAGTAAGGCTTTATCAAAGGGTATTTGTCAAGCATTTATTGTACACACAGAAATGATTTCACACACTCAAATACTGCACTCTGACAAACTGATTTGTATAAAAATATTTCTGAGTTGTATTTTATTTTTAGAACCAAGCAGGACTTAGAGCAGGTAAGTAAAATAGTACTTTTCAAGAATAATACAGTTTAATGCAATTGAATGCAGGGGGTTTTGTTACAGGTAGATCAAATGTTCAGAAACAGTTGAAATTATTTTGTAGTTACTTTGTAATTACTTTGTGATTACTTTTTAGATCACTTTTCAGATTACTTTTTCAACTCAGTGTGATATGCCTAGATATCACGCTGGGACATTTTCTAGATGAAAGGTACGTGAAGCAGTTTTCACAAAAACACAGTTTCTTATGTTTCCATACAAACACTCTCAACGCAGAAGTTTTTCAGAGGAAAACAGTCAACGCAATCCTATGGAGAAAAATGAGGTTATCGGTTTGCAGGTAAGTATAAAGTCTTTCGGGTTGAGTTTCTGAGGTTAGAACAAGGATTCCCCCAGGGTCAAGGATGCACTCAAAAAGCACTCTCAGAGGCACTAGGGCGGCCGGGTGTAGAGTGCTGAGGTCCAATATTATCCAATGGGGAATAGGGGGTCTCTAGTTGGTGGCTGCTCACGGGCACGCCACTTGGATGTGGGAGCAAAGCTCCTAGGGCTTAGCTTAGGGCACAAGGGGATCCAAGATAGCACACACAGAGCACTCACAGCGGCACTGTGGCAGCCGGGTGCAGGGTGCAGGGTGGTGGATCTACGTCAGGAGCCTGGTTGGTTTCAATAGGGAAGCTCCAGTTAGAACAAACACTGCAGGCTCGGGCACGAAGATCTTCTGGAAGCAACCACTGGTTGGAGAGGTAAGTTGGGATGTTGTAGATGCCTGGACACCATCGGCTGGGCCACCCAAGGCAATGGAGCATCGAGTGCAGGAGTGTCTTTCGGTGTCTGCTTTTTATTACCAGCGCCTGTGGCGGTGGGGGGGATCCTCCAGCTAGGGGTTGCAGGCGTTGTCGGGACATTGGGGTAGGTCAGGGATAACCAGATCCCAGGTTAGGTTTGCTGGGGAGACCTCCTAGTGGTGTTGGGCCACTCAAACTCAGGCCTTGGGCTTTGGGTGCAGAATGGTGCAGACTCGTGGATTTGGCCAGAGCCTGAGTCTGTTGGTGAGCAAATCCGGTGCTCACGGGAGACAACGTTTCTTTAGTGATGGGAGGGCAGGACCTCCAAGGTCTTTTGGGCTGCTGCCTGCAGGGCACACCGTGATTCTGCTGGAGCAGCTCGAGGTCGGAATAGGCCGGTAGGGCTGGGGCCAAGGCAGTTGCTGCCCTCCTCTTCTTCCTTCCGCATGGCTCTTCGGTCCTTCTTCTTTCTTCTTTATGAGGAGGCAAGGTTAGGGGTTGCCCCTAAATACAAAATTTAGGGGTGTTTCAGATAGGTACAGGTTAGGTAGGACCAATGGGTCCTTTCTTTGTGGTGGGTATACCCCCTATTATGCCACACTCCAGTGGGAGGGGAGCATAAGCTTCACTCTGGTTGGCTGGGTCCCGCCATCTTCAAGATAATAATAAATAAAAGAGTTTGTAGAGCGCCTGGTGACGCCATCCCGGCGTGTCCCCGCGCTGTGGAGAGAGCAGCAAAAATGGAGTGGAGAGCCTAAAGGGTAAACAGATGGGTTTTTAGAAGTTTCCTAAATGTTGTTTCTGACTCTGCTAATCTGATGTTCGTTGGGAGGGAGTTCCAGTGGTTGGCTGCCATCACGCGAAAGGAGCGGCCTCCCATTCTGGCCTTCTTTATCCGAGGGACTTTAAGAAGACCCATGCCCATAGAGCGAAGTGCTCTGTTGGGCTCGTAGGGGATGGCAAGATCCTTCAGATATTCAGGGGCTTTCAGCGAGGTTATCCTATAGCAGATTAGAAGCGCTTTAAATAGGATCCTCTTTTTTATGGGAAGCCAATGAAGAGCAGCCAGAGTGGGTTTAGATGCTGCTCTTTTGGGGAGTCTGAGGACTAGCCGCGCTGCCGTGTTTTGAAGAACCTGCAGCCTTCTAATGTTCTTTACTGTTGTCCCCAGTAGTAGCACATTTCCGTAATCAATACGGGAGGTGACTAATGCTTGGGTCATGGTGCGTCTGGCCTCTAAAGGAAGAAGGTCCAGAGTACGATTTAGGGTCTTCAATACCCCAAAACATTTCCCTACTACTTTATGGATGTGGCTCTCAAAAGAGAGTTTGGGATCAACCCAGACCCCCAGGTTCTTTGCCTCCTTGCAAGGGATAGGTAGAGGACCCAGACAAGGAGGCCACCATGCCTGAGTCCAGCTAGCATCATTGCCCCCTATCACTAGAACCTCAGTTTTTGAGCCGTTGAGCTTCAGGCAGTGTTGATTCATCCAGCCTGCAAGCTCCTGCATACAGGTTTTAAAGTTGGCAGCTGCTAAGGTGGGTGCCTGTGATAGGGAGATGAGCAGCTGAGTGTCGTCAGCATAAGATACTAATTTTATGCCGTACGATTGGACCACATCTGCCAGCGGGGCCATATAAAGGTTGAACAGGGTGGGGCTCAGGGCAGAGCCCTGAGGCACCCCCTGTTCTAAGGCTATGCTGTTTGAGAGAAACGTGCCTCTCTGAACCTGGAAACTGCGGTCAGTGAGGAAAGCTTTTAGCCAACCTAATGCCGCCTTGGTGACCCCAGCTCTGTTTAGACACTGCAGCAAGATGGAGTGTGCTACAGTGTCAAACGCAGCACTGAGGTCCAGCATAATAAGTGCCATTGTGTGACCTTCATCAGCTCCGACTCGCAGAGTTTCGGTCGCTCTCAGGAGGGCTGTCTCGGTGGAGTAGTTCTTCCGGAAACCAGATTGGGAGCTGTGCAGGGATTTATTAGATTCTAAGTGATTCATAAGTTGGATGTTGGCTAATTTTTCGGTCACTTTCGCAAGGTAAGGTAGGAGGGAAATGGGACGTAAGTTTTCCAATATGTCCTGGCTTACATTGGGTTTCTTTTTGATTGGTAGTACTATTGCTTTCTTCCAATCTCCCGGAAGGGCGGCTGAGGAGAAGGATAGTTGAATTATATGTCTAAAATAGGGTTCCAGAACTTCTAGACTAGCAATAAGTACTTTCGGGGGGGCCGGGTCACGAGGGGAACCTGATTTGACACTTTTACAGACGGTTATCAACATTTCAGAAGGGGGAACCGAAAAACAGTGCAAACAGGGCTCAGTAAAACTAGCTTCTATACTTTCCTTAAAATCATGGCCAGAGGTCAGGTTGCCCGAGAAGTTAGCATAGATGTCAGTAATTTTCCCCGAAAAGTATTTTGCAATTTTATTGCAGGTTTCCACAGAGTCATTGCAGGACATATTATCAGTTGTAAGCACAGAAATCTCTTTAAAGATTTTGAAGAGCTCTTTGGAAGAGTTCTCTGCCTCACCAGTACGGGTTTTGTAGTGCACAGCTTTGGAGGTACGTATTTTTTTATTATACTCTTTTTGCATTTTTTTGTATTGTGTTTTGATAGTAGGGCAGAAGTTAGCACGCCATTCGCGCTCTAATTTTTTACAGGCTGATTTCATCTCCTGAAGTTCAGGAGTGTACCACTGAGTAGTTTTTCTCGCCTTTTTGGAGTTTTTCATACTTCGAATAGGAGCAGTTTTATCGAGGGCCCTTTGAATACGGTTCTGCAGGTGACTGTAGGCTGTTTCACAGTCTGTGCCTCCTAGAGGACCTCCTATTTCGAGTAATTCGTTAAAAGTATCATGGGAGAAAAGTTTCCATTTCCGACGCAGGTACCGTTGCTCAGAGTCCTTTTTAGGATCAGCCTCGGACAGCTGAATGTGAAAAGGAATGATGGAATGATCGGACCATGGGACCGGAATAGGAGAAGTAGCTTGTACTCCAGACCTATTTCCAAAGATTGGGTCTAGGAGGTGGCCAAGTCTGTGAGTGGGGTCATGATTGATTAGGTCGAGCTGTAGGAAATGGAGTTCTGACCTGATGTCCTTCGCTTCCATATCAAGGGGGTCATCAAAGTGAACATTCATGTCACCAAGCACCAGGAATCTACTCTTCCTTATTGCTTGGTGTGCCGTGGCTTCTATCAGGCTAGTAGTAAAATCATAGATCCTACCTGGGGGTCTGTACACGAGAATGCCTGAGAGAGAGGTTTGAGGTCCTATGACGATGGTGAAGGATCCTGCTTCGCAGTGATCGATAGTCACGGGAGATAGGGAGCATTGTATAGGAGTTTTAGTAGCAATTGCAATACCTCCCCCCCTGCCTTCCTTCCTATCCAGTCTGGAAAGGGAGTAGCCAGAAGGCATAGCCGCTATGATGTCCGGGTCTGAAAATTCTCCTAGCCAAGTCTCAGTAAAGAACATAATATCAAATTCTTCATCCTCAAGTAGATGGTATATTTGAATACTATGTTTGCTGAGAGAGCGGCAGTTTATCAGTCCCGCCTTAATTTGCCTATTGGAGGGTACCTTGATAGGTGGCTTGTCAGGCTTGAAGGAGCACAGAGGACAGTCATGCAGGGATAGCGCCTCCATTGTGTGTTTACAGGGTAGGGAGACCTCGGGACATAGATCTAGCAGCTCCTGTTTATCATACCGTAGCATGGGGGATGACAAGAGACCAGAGTTCGTGGCCCCGCGCCCCGTCCTGTCGCGGACGGGCGCAGACGGGCTGGACTTTGGCTCGACTTCGGCGCGCTTCCGGCGCGCCCGCTGCACGCGTCCGCTGCGCGGTCGCGGTCCTACGCACATTTTCTGGGAGAGGTAGGGGCGACTAGAGCGCTGAGCTTGCAGCCCTGAGCCCGGAAGTGTTGGGCTCCTCCTCCACCCTCCGCAACAAACGCCCAAGATGGACGGGGCGGACCGGGGCGGGAGATTAAAAGTGAAATCCCCAAACAAAGATTATTTCAGCCTACAGGTGAGGCGCAGTTTTAAAACTTTACACAGCAATACAATGACATATAAAATTAGCAACAATCGCCAAGTTTTAAAAAAACGCTATTTGATCAGCGCTCGCAGTGCAAGACATGAACACACAGCGTTAGCGGATAGAATCAGCCACTGCCACCGGCTAGACTCATCTCCACCAAGATGGCGCAGACTGAGAGTTGTGCTTCACCTCCGAAGTAGGAAATGGCTGGGTCAGCTCACAA
The DNA here is from genome assembly GCF_964261635.1 of Lissotriton helveticus. Classification (NCBI taxonomy): domain Eukaryota; kingdom Metazoa; phylum Chordata; class Amphibia; order Caudata; family Salamandridae; genus Lissotriton; species Lissotriton helveticus. Next base: position 1,847,851,425 of record NC_136065.1, on the reverse strand, counting down.
AGGCGGCAAACCTTTGAAGCTTCCCCTTAGTGGACCCTGTCCATCTTGGAGGATGAGGCTTGGCACCTCTGCCCAGGATGTGCTTTGTGTTAAGACCCCAAAAGCTGGAGGATATCGACCCAGGGGTCAGAAACATGTCTGGGAGTGGCAGCTGGTGAGCAGCCAGCCAGCCAGGACACTAGATTTAGGTCATTTTTCAGGGGGGCAGCTCTAAGATGCCCTCTGAGTGCATTTGCCATTAAATCCCACACTGGCATCAGTGAGGGTTTAATGTGCTGAGAAGTTTGATATCAAAATTCCCAGATTTTACTAAAGCCATTATGGTGCTGTGGAGTTCGTAATGACAATCTCCCAGACCATATACTCTTTATCACTTTACTGTACTTACAATGTCTAACAATGTACATAGACACTGTAGGGGTACAGGGCTCTTGCACCTGTACTCACACCAGTGGTATAGTGCAGGCTAGAGGGGTGGCTTACCTATGCCATAAGCAGTGGATTGCTGACCTCCGCACAACAGTGTTTTTTCTCTCTGTACCCCCCAGAATAAAAAGAGCCAGATGTGGCGGATGGTCCTTCTCCTATAACGCAGCTATCCTCTGGAACGCTCTTCCACTTCACCTTCGGAAAGAGCCCACCCTGCTAGCCTTTCAAAAGCTTCTAAAAACATGGCTCTTTAGGAACGTTATGTAAGGCAAGATGGCGTCAGAGTGAGGAGCCACACCGACCCTGCTCTCTGAGGACCTGAGAGTAAGTCCAGATGGCTGAGGCTGGCGCTTTTGAGTATTGAGCTATACCCCAGGAAAAAAAAATAACCATGGACAGATGAGCATTTAGCGGGGAAAAAAGCGGAGAAAAAAGCAAAAGGAAAAAACTCTGACCAGAGACTTGGATGCTTGGCGGATCGAATCGCACAGGCGAGAGGTAAAAGCCGGTGCACTGGGCCGCCTTGGTGACCAAAAACTGATGTGAGCGATATACCGCGGGCTGGAAAGGTGAACACACCGAGTGCATCTCGAGCGGGGGGGGGGGGCTGCTGCGGTGAGCAGCGGTGTGCGGTTGCGTGCTGCGTGCTGCGAGGCGCTTGAAAGCGCGGTTGATCCCTCCTGATCTCTCTCGGTATCCCGGCCACCCGGCCCTCCAGTTCTACGTTAGGCACTGCAGTGCGGTCGCCTATACTGCCTATTGTGATACTCGGCTGATACTGTTGCCGCTGGCAGCTGCTCTGCCTGTTGCACAGAGTGTTGCGCCTTCTACCTGAAACTTGTAGACTTCATCGGAGCACTGACTGCTGGTTGCTGTTAAAGAGAAAACCACGCCCCGAGTACACAGAGCTTAGGGAGCGTCAATAAATTACTCGAAGAAAAAAAAAAAGCTCTATTGTATAGGGGGTTGTGGAGCAAGGCGCCTTGTGGTGTGGAGGGGACTGGAGTGGAGCAAGGCACTTTTTCCCTCTTTTGGGGGAGAAAGAGAACCTGACTGTTTACATGTGCACACTCCAAATTATCCAAATCGTCATATTAAAAAGATCTGGAAGGGGGTGTAAGCTCAAGGAGAAGCCTCTCATAAAAACATTTAAAAATAGGCAAAAACAAACAAAACAAGCAAAGCAACCAAATAACCAAAACAAGCATAGACTGCTACAAAAGTTACAAAATCCTAATCAAAGAGGAAAACCAAGATAGGATCACGATAAAGCTTGACCTCAACGGAGGACAAGAGTTGGATTATACTGATTCAGGTATTCTTAATCTCAATCTCAAGGATCTTGTTGGAGCTTCTATGGCGGCAGCAGCACCACATGCTCAAACTCAAGCACAAATAGTGCAGACAGCACAGAAAATGCCTGAAACAATCTCGAGCAAATCTATAAGCAAGGCACTTTCAGAGGATGAAGCTAATGAGGTCGAGGTAAATGACCCAAAAGAGGCGACCAAAGCAACAGAAAAAAACGTGGCGACAGCGGATCATGAAAGCAGCTTAAAACAACCGATTAGCCATCAATTAAAAATAATGGCTCCACTAGAAGACCAGAAACCAGAGGATTGAAAGCACAAGAAGTTAAAGAGGCCAAAAATGGAGATGAAGGTGCAGAGGGCACGACCACTGGCAAGGCAAAATATAAAAACAATATGGAGAAAAGTAAAAATAAAAGTCAAAGCAAAAATGCCCCGAAAAATGCTGAAAAGGAGAAGGGGAAGGAGAAAGATGGTGAAAGGGGAAAACAGAAGAAACAAGAGCAGCTAAATTAATGCAACGAAGGAGAGAAATCCGATGAACAAGCTGATGAAAAGATGGAACTTTTGCTTAAAAAAGTTAAAAGAGTGCAAACTATTAAAAATCTAAAGGCTGCAGCAAAACTAACGGGTTTGTGCGATGAAACACAACCAAGGATATCTAACATATTTACGCCACTCTCAAAGGAATCCCTGAAGGAAGGCGACAAGGGAGACGACAGTAGCAGTACTCTCAACGATAATGGAAAGCTAAAGGACGTAATGAACAATAAGAGATCCAGTGATGGAATGAATCCAACTAGCACCAGTGCAGAAAAGGCGGAATTGGCTACAGATCTGATCGATCAAGAACGGGACTATGTGGATGCTAAAGGACAAATCAAAGCTGGGGATAAAGAAACGGAAGCTGGGGGCGAAGATTTGTCAGAGGAATCTAATTCCAAAATCTATGAAACTGGGGTTTCGATTTCTAGCAAAATTGAAAGTGAAATTGGAGGCACATGTGCGACTAGCGAGGATAAAAACTCACCAACCGCCAATCTGGAAGCAACCGATATAAAGATCAATAACAATAACAAACCGGGCCGAGACTCGGCATCTAAAAAAAAAATGGAAAAGAAGAAATCCAAATTAAGAAAATCACATAAACCACTAGATGATGAAACAACGGACCAGAGGAGCAACCAGGACCAAGTAAAGAAAAAACATAGACCCCTCCGGAAAAGTCCGACTCCTACATTGAAAGGAGACACAGAACTTAAAAATCCTAAAAACGGGGCAGCTGAATTGAGTAAGGGAAAACAACAACACCATGATACCGATAAACTAGGAGGCTCTCTAGAACCATCATTGAGTGAGGTCCTGAAGACCATAAAGGATTTTCATTCGGACGTCAAAACCGATAGTCAAAGGAATCATGACGCGATTCAACAACTCCAAGGCGCTATCCAGAAGGTAGATAATACCTGTACGGAGATAGTGGCTAGGATGGCCTCGGTGGAGAGTCGCACTGAAAATCTAGAAGCAGATGTTATCAAACTCCAAGGTAAAGAAAAATCTCAATCTGCTATTATCGAAGACCTAATGATAAAGGTGGAGGATCTTGAGAATCGGGGAAGAAGAAACAGCCTTCGCTTCTTGGGAATCGCAGAAGGGGCAGAAGGAAGTGATGCCAAGGGTTATATTGTAAATCTTTTGAAGTCTTCCATGCCCGAACTTTCAAAATGGGAATTGGAACGAGAAGTATATCGTGCTCACCGCTTCCCTCTGACACTCCCCAAAAGACCTATTAAAGAAAAACAGTACCCAAGAGCTATTCTGGTCTGCTTCGGAAACTTTCTTTTAAGAGAACCTGGCTAGACCAACGAGCAGAAAAGAATTTCAAGGAAATAATTTCTTTGTCCATCCAGACTTTGCACACGCAACGGTTGAACGCCGATGGAGGCTGAGACAACTTTTTGCCCCTTTTGAGAAAATTGGAGCAACCGTCTTTTTGCTGAATCCAGCGCGCTTGAGAGTACTCTACAAAGGATCGACGAAGAACTTCATAAGCGAGATCCAAGCTGAAGTAACCTGCATGAACTCTCTGAACTAAGAAAATAGGAGAGGAACAACCAAAACTAATCGATTGAAGCGCTATATGGCTAAAAAAAACTTTAAAAAAAACAAACTCTTGATATCTCAGGCGATCAAGCAGGCAGTGATACTCGGATCACTCGATCGCCCATACCTGGGGCGCCTTGGCCCCAGGATGCCTCAGGGACTGGTTGAGGGGGGGAGGTGCGAGAGGGGAGGGGGGTAGAGGGAAGAGGGAAAGGGAGGGGGAAGGGTGAATGAGAAGAAAACAAAAAATGGAAAAAGGTAGGAATGGTGCAGAATAGGTAAATGTCAACGGAGGCCAGCAAGGAAAATGATTTTTGAAGGGATTTTTGATACAGGTTGTTACACTCAATTTGATAGCACGCATTAATATATGTACAATGAATGTGGGGGGATTAAACGATTGGAGGAAAAGACAGAAATTAGCATACGTAGTAAAACATAACAGAATAGATCTTCTCTGTCTACAAGAGACCCACCTCCCTTCGTCTAAGAGAAATTTGCTTTTTATAAATGGATTTGAATTACTAGCCTGTACAACTCAAACATTACCAATCAGAGGGGTTGCCATTCTAGGAAGGAAAAGTTTAGGAAAAGCGAGGAAAGTGAAAGTAGATAGCAATGGAAGATGGGTGATTATTGAGATGGATTTGGGTCTAACTATCTGTACGGTGTATGGTTCTAATGAGGACGACCCCGAAATTTACGATTTCCTAGAAATAGAGCTTGCAAATTGGCCCTCTCCTCTGGTTTTCACAGGAGATTTAAATATCTCATCTGAATGGGGGACGGGCACATCGTATCAGGGAAGAAAACCTAGAGTTTTTAAGGCGGTTCAAGCTATGTTAGCTTCTCATGGGCTTCATGATCTATGGAGAGCTAAAGAACCCTCAAATGTAGGTTATACTTACTTTTCTAATCCAGCCCAGAGATATTCAAGATTGGATTACTTTTTTGTCTCTGCTTTAGAATCTGAAAAAGTCAAGATATGTAGACTCCCAAGGGTCATTTTGGATCACAACCCTTTGCTGCTAAACTACGATATGGGAGGGCTAGAACGGTCTAAAACAAACTGGACCTTTGAAAGAAGGCTGTTGGCAGATAGCAGATTTGTTGACCATTTGAATAAATGGGCTGGTGAATTTTTTGTGGCAAACAGATACAGTACAAATCGGAACGGGGTCTGGGAAGCTTTCAAAGCAACTCTCAGAGGAGAAACAATTAGCTGTGCCGCCAGGCTTAGAAAAGAAGATAGAAGCGAAGTAGAGAAATTAATGGTCAAAATAGCTGAGGCGGAAGAACAACATATAAAGGATATTGCTTCTGGCAGTAATACTGAGGCTAGTCAGGGAGTTCTGCTGGCAGTAAAAACGGCATTGCAGAAGGAGGTTACACAGAAAGCAATAGGCGAATACCAATCCTCAAGGGCAAAGAGGTACGAAACGGGTGAGCAAGCTGGCAGAGTGCTTGCTCTCCGGATCAGACAGGAAAAATCAAAGAATGTGATTGTATGTATAGAAGAGGAAGGGATAACATATACAGAGATAAAGGATATCCTATTGGTATTTAAAAAATACTATCAGAAATTATATGAGGAGGATCCTCTCAATAATGATCAGGAGGAGAGATGTATTGACAGCGGACCTTGTTTGGATGATATAACAAGAATAGCACTTGATAAGGATATTACGTCTGAGGAAGTTTTATCTGCCCTGCGAGAGTTAGTGCCAGGGAAAGCATCTGGTCCTGATGGTCTACCCTCGGAGGTTTATAAAGCAATGGAAAAAGAGATCCCTCCCCTTTTAGTAGATCTATTTAACGGGATACTGTACTCTGGGGTGGTCCCCGATTCGTGGAAATAAACCAATGTTATAGTCTTTCATAAGAAAGGTAAACCAGCAGAGAAACCGGGGTCATACCGACCTATATCCTTGATAAATGCCAAACTATATTCAAGGATCTGGGCGAAGAGGTTGGGCAGGATCATAGGCGGTCTCGTCTCTCCATGGCAACATGGTTTTGTTCCTGGGCGTGGTACGACAGATCACACTTGTAGAGCAATAACTTTATTTGATGCATAGGAAGCCGTGGGGGCAGAGATCGCCATGATCCTGCTCGACGCAGAAAAAGCTTTTGATCGGGTGGGGTGGAGCTTCCTCTGGAGCATTTTGGCCGGGAGGGGTTTTGGTCCAAATATTATTAGGGCTATCAAAGCTATGTATATAGACCTAGAAGCGACAATTACGGTTATGGGAGAGAAATCAGATAAGTTTAAGATAAGTAGAGGGACACGGCAGGGCTGCCCCTGCTCCCCATACTATTCGCTCTGTACATCGATCTGCTTATTCAGAGGATCTTAGAGTGCCCTAGAATATCTCCAGTGATTTATAATGGCTACGAAAATAAGATCTTAGCTTACGCTGATGACCTGGCGGTTATTACAACAAACCCGCAGCAGGCACTCCGAGAATTGATACAGATAGCTAAAGTTTTCGGTCAAGGTTCTGGATATCTTCTGAATGAATCCAAAACCCAGATAATCTGCTCTAGGAACATACCAAGACCCGATATAAGGTATGTTGATTCTGCTATATATTTAGGAGTTAAGTTAAATGCTACAGTAGGTAAGATAGTGGAAGAGAATTACCCCCCCTCATTAAATCCATAGGGATAGAACTGAAAAGGATGGATGCTCTTCATCTTTCTCTGGTCGGGAAAGTAAATGTCTTAAAAATGGCGATATTTCCAAGGGTGCTATATCTATTTAGAGCCATTCCCCTATATATCGAGGAGAAAATTCTGAAGCAAGTAGAGTATGTCTTTATCAGGTTCATATGGCAGTACGGTAAGGTTAGACGATCAACAACCCTTATGTCCCTTCCGTGGGAAAGGGGTGGGATGGCACTTCCGAACCTGAGATTGTATCATTGGACTTTTCTCCTAATCCAGATGTCAATTTTGTTCAATGTGACACTGGTGTGAGTATTACAGACAACCAGGGTCCCCCTCCTATCTTTAAACTACTGATGGGGGCGAAAGAAACTGGTCTACTGCTGACGGAACTGGAATATAGGTTCTATAGGAAGGTACGATTTAAGATCTTGCTAGGTGTATGGCAAGTATGGAAATCAATCTTAAAATTCTTTCATGTCCCTAAAATCAACCCTTCTCTCCTTTTGGAAAATTCGAGCCTTTTTCCTCAGTTAAGTAATGATGGGAACCTACAAGTCTGGAAGGGCTTAGGGGTTAAGACTATTGGAGACCTAATGGTAGGAGATAAGATAAGCGGGTTTGAGGACATGCAAAGGAGATATGGCCTCCCTTCAAATCAATGGCTTATATATGGTCAAATCTCCGGTATCATACAGGCTTTTAGGCCAAAGCTTAAACCCCTTGCAGACTTTCCTGTGGTTGAGGGTATAGGAAGAAGGTGTAGGAAGATAAAAGATGTTTATAACATGCTGGTGTCCAGATTACAGGACGATGTAGGAAAAGTAGAAAGCGATTGGGCAATCAAATTGGGAAACCCGGATGTAGATTTGGACCTAGCATTATGCTTAAATAAAAAGATGTTTCGGGCATCCAATTTACGAGCACAACATTTTAAAACAGTTTTTAATCTGTATCATACACCGGCTAAACTATTTGCTTGGGTTGTTAGGAACGATGATTGCTGCCCGAGATGTAATAAAGGGCAAGCCGACTTATTACATATATTTTTTACCTGTGAGCGACTGGCCCCAGCCTTGGACGGAATAACAACATTTTGGGAGGGGCTGCTAGGTCATAAGATCGATCTATCCCCAACACTGATGTTATTTGGCTCAGATTCTAAATTGGTTTTAACAGAGGATGAGGCTGCTTTGGTTTTTATGTCGGTCGCTGTGCTCAGAATTTTAATCTCGGCCGGATGGAAGGATGTTACAGCCCCGTCTTTTCAGATGTGGATCTCCAGATTCTTGGGCATTTATAATATTGAGTCTGGCCTCTATGAATTTAAAGGTGTTAAAAAAACGAGAAATGGGAAGACGATTATGGGCCCCGGTTAAGAAATGGCTGGACGATAGAATAAGAACTTGAAATGTACTGTATTGTTATATTTATTGACAGATCTTCTATATCATTTTTATCCCCACATGAAATAATGTGTTTTTTAGCTGCTTATATATGAGCGATCATATAATTGTATCAGATGTTCTTATACCTTGCTTGTGTTTATTTATGTATTTCCTTATTGCACCATGAACTCCAATAAAAAATAAAAAAATAAAAAGGAACGTTATGTAACTCTCACTGCTCAGTCCTCTGTCGTGTCGTCTGTAGCACTGGGAGGCCTCAGGGTTGCCATCGCACTCTATAAATGTAATTTCATTCATTCATATTACCTTATCTCTCACCCACTGCCTGGAGAAAAGTCACATTAAATCCTGAGTAGTCAGATCTTGACATATCATTATGAAAGAAAAAACAAGTAATAAGTCCGGTCACACATTGAGATATGTAAACACAACATCAATATCTCAACATTGGTCATTAAGAAGCATTTCCACCTCCCTCACCTGCTGTTAGTAGCACTTTTTGCCCCAAGCAACACTGAACTATACGGGTTCTGAACGGAAATTCTGGCTGCGGGTCAATTTTGACTAAACTTTCTACTTACATTAAATAATGCATAAATACAGCTGGGCATCGGGGCTGGCTTGCAGGGGTTTCTCATTTTATTCCCTATTGGTCTAGGAGAGCCTGATTTTCCTTCAGGATTTTAACTGGTTGCAGTGGCGGCTCCTTCGCTATGGTGGAGGAGCATTGCCCCACTTCTCTACGAGCAGTAGTTAAAAGAAAACTAAAATGATAATAACCAGCGTTAATATAATTTTAGTTTTGAGTTTTCTGGTGCGGGCGGGGTTAGACTGGCAGAGCAGCGGCCAGGAGGAGGAGTGGTAGCGCCACTCTAAAGTGTGCATAACTGTTTGGCCGCCCCTCTCGGTCCGACCATAACAGTCATGCGCACTTTGCATGTTCTGTACCCAGGCTGCATTACAGCTTGGGTGCAGAACATGCCAAGGCCCCCATTTCCCATCTGAGCACCGATCCATGGTGCTCAGACCAATCACAACGCTGCAGTGCAGCGTTGTTATTGGCTAGCGGAATCAGGAGCCTGGGGGCATCCTGCTTCTGAGATACCAGAGGTGGCGGGAGCGGACTGCGAGGCGGCGGCCAGCCAGGGGGCCGGCCTGAAGGTAAGTGTTTTTTTGTTCTTTTTTTAATTTACATTCCCACCTTCCTGCTCTCCCCGCCCCCACCCCACCACCTCCGGTAAATAGTGGCACCACTGACTGGCTGCCTGCTGGTAGGAGTGACTTCACAACGCTCATTTACCTCCCCACTGGTTAGTGGAATGAAGGCTCCTGATTTAATGGCTTTTGAGTTTATTGCTCCCATGCCAGGCAGGGTTGAGCATAATTTAACCATATTGCCTCTATTCAAAGGAGGTCCCATTTGCCCTGCAAGATTGATTCTGGACAGATTATGATCATATTTTCCTCTCTTATTGCTGTGCGGTATTTACTGCTTTTTCGTAAATGATGAGGTTAATCGATTCTGAGGCGAGATCATAGCTGATTGTGTTTCCCCTATTTTTGCAACCGGCTGCAGCCTGTCACTGGTGCTTTAGGTGCTTCGGGAGAATGGTTCTTCCCTTACCGTGGTCCTACTATTTTTCTCTTGGTTATTTTCTGGCATAGCTAATAGGGCTAAAGAGGCCATCACTGCATCCACTTGCTTGTTGTTCTTGTTCTGATGTAACATTAATTGTAGACTGCTTGATGGAGTACCTATTGGCACCTTCTCGTCATTTGTTTTTTTGATCCCTTACCATTTTTGAGGTCTGGCGTGCTTTCTCACACTTGGGGAAATAAACTGCAAATCTTCCTTGTTTAACTGATTTTCTTTAGCCTCTTCTTGTTCTACCTCGACATGTTGGGCACCTCAGGGGGTGGAGATTCCTTGACAGAATGGATCCCCTGTGCATCCATATTATCTTCCCTAGCTTTACATGCCAGATTTGACAAGTTATTAGCTTCAGCGCTTCTCTGCGCATAGGTCATACTAACCATTGAGAATTGGTCTTTTTTGTCATCAGTCGGCCCTATAGCATTACGTCTAGTGTCCAAGAGAGATCGGTGTTGCCCTGCTGGACTAGCCATGGCTGCCATTGCACCACTAATTTAGCCCGTTGTTTGACTTTCCATTGTTCATACGAGACTGGATAGCGTTGGATCAGTTCTTCCATGCTCCCTATTGCACTTTCCTCATGTTGTTACTCAATTGAGGTTCTTGTGCAGAACTAAAGATGGCATACCAATCACTGGGAACCACCACCATCCTTCCTACAGTTGGCATGTCATTTCTGCTCCATTAATCATGGTTTAGCATAGCGCCCTACGTTTCTCTTGCCTACTAAAGATTCATTGGAGTGCTTGGGTTGCCATGAAAAATACCCTCCGATGTCCCCCTTTAGAATAGGGGGTGCTTTGAGATTGTGGGACATGATTTAACGAATATACTCCCTTAAGAGCACCTGATTAATTAGTTTCATTGGGGGTACCTGTAGGTGAAGTTTTATTTTCCAAAATTCTTTTATACAAAAGTTGCTGTCTTCCTAGATTACTAATGAAGGCCTAGTTACGTTTTTGCTTCTTTATTGTCCTATTGGGACGGCTTTGGCAGTGGGCATGTAGTTGCGATGAACTACATGTCCTCATGTAAGTTTGCAAATTATTGAGTTCCCTGTAGTTCTCCTACAAGGCTTTCAGGGGGTTTCCAGCTCTGGTCTCACAGACAAAGCAGTAAATTGTCATATATCTGTTACAGTTTTGAAAATGGAATTAAAAATATGCTCAACTTAGCTTTATCCCACAGTTCTTTGGTGACTTATGCCTAACGGCTCAGTTGCCCCGTTGCACCTCTTGAATTGGGATGTATCTTGGGTTGGCTCACAGGTATAAAATTTTGCCCTCGCTACTCTCCTCCACTATATTCCACTCAATTGCTCCCAAGGCAGTATATAGCGCCCTGGCTAGATATAAACAATGAGCAAGAAGACGACAGGCAGCCAAGCAATTATGTGACGACTGTAAGTGGTGGTGAGAATAAGCTGGTGAGCGACGAGGTAGTGTTGCGACAGAATCAAGCTTGCTCACGGGCAGATGTTTTCACTAATTAATAGTAGTGATGGAAGCGGCACGTCAGCGGGTATGTAGGTCTCTCAAGCTAGCACAAGCCGCTCCACCCTAACACTGGCCACTTCAGCGCTTTGCAGGAGCCATGTTGCCTAGTGCTCTCACCGCTCACCTTGGCTGCTCTCTCGCTCTGCAGCTTATTTGGTGTTTCCGCCACAGTGGCCGCCTGCTGTCTGCCTCACGACTTTCTCGTTGATGCATCTCCAAGTGCCCGGCAGCCAGGACTATCCCAGCCGACTTTGTGCACCGAGTCTCTGGCCCTCCAAGCAAGAGCTGACGGCGAGCTCCACCAGCTCACTCATGTGATCCACGTAGTATGTTGTATGTTCACTGAGGCAGAATCGAGGATGTTTTTGAATGTCTTTTATAGCCATAGGTTGTCAGATGATCCAGCAGAGCTGAATAATCTTATTAGCTGTTTTATTTCTATCAATGCAATTTTTAATTTAAAATACGTTTATTAATAAGACATTTCTCCTAAGGATTTGGTGTTGTTATGGATGTGTTAGAAGTGTTTTTTGGGGGTATGGTTCTGGGTCATTTTGGATTTATTGATAGTTCTCTTGATCTAGACGCCTCATGAGATATGTCCAAGACATCTTGAACTTGCACTTTGAGTTGTTCAGGGATCAGTGGACCATTTTCGCAATTCGGTCACTCATCATTAATGTACCCTGAGAAAACAGGGATTGATATAAGGTTGCTGAGTTGGAGGGTGCCCTTGAAGCTGATGTGTTATTTTCTATTAGCTGAGAGGGACTGCCATCAGTCTCACTGTTTTTCTTAGTTGAGCGGGCCCTGAGGGACAGGCTTCTTGGCTTTGTTTTTTTCTGTCTGAGGATGTGTTAGGTGATCCTTAGTACTTAGGTTGCCCCTGTGCTTCTTCAGGTAAATGTAGCAAGCTTTTTAGGTAAGGAGTGGGGTTTTCATTGCCAGATTAATCCAAAAGAGAATACGAAGATCAGATGGGGTTTAGGGTGTGGCAATACCAAGCGGTGAAATTGTTAGGGATTTTATTTTTAGTACAAATAGAAGATAGCTAAGATACGTTCCAATTCTAGTCGGAAGGGGGTGAGTAGGTGTAAGTGAAGGTATAAACATTAGAGTTGAATATTCTTAACATTTTAGGTGCTTAAGAGAGAATTGTAGTTTAGAGTTGTCATTGACTGTCTCTGTCTTGCATGACAACCTTCATGGCTGAGAGGTGGAGTTGGAAAGTTATTTTGATTCATGTATATATAAAACTGTCACATCATGTTTTTAAATTTGTATAGTTTCATATACATGTAGTGCCTGATGAATCATAAATTTAAATAAATTGTTTGACTCTTAAGTGGAAATCTGATTATATATGTTAAGACCATGCTGGTGGGGTAGATTTTGGATGGCATGTTATTTTCAGTATATATGTTTGTTAATATATTTTTCAAAAATGTCCTTTTTTACATACCTGAACTATGTGTTGGCGTATGTAGTATAATAGTTTATTTTACTTTTTGTCTCTTTGTATCAGTAAACAAGCAACTTATTAAAATATTTTTTCCAGTAGTAGGTCAAAATGTTTTTAGACTTCGGGGTAGTTGGTCTTAGGGTATAGTAATAGTATCATTAAATTCAAGCCAAGACTTTTTTCGAACCGACACAATGTGTACTGCCCAGAAGTAGAGCTCTGTCTATTCTGATAAATAATACATTTAGCTATAAATATTTTATTTCTAACTGATACTGAAATCTGTTAAGAGTGTGCTTTTTGTTTCATCAATACGTATCTTAGTAGAATAAATATAAAATGTTGTATGAATTCAATAATTCTTAAGTTACTTTTAGTATCTCCTCCACATTCTGAACATTGTATGTTTTGATTGGTGCTACTTATTAAAAGGAATTTTGGGGCATGTAAGAATTGACATTTGAATACAATATCAATATCTATATTTTCAGTATAAGTGCAGTGGCATAAGTTGTAGGTATGATTCCAAATTTAGCATTCATTCAAGGCATTATTAATATAATTTTGCTCTTGCTTCAAACACTGCAATAATTCCATGGGAAATTCTTTGCATATTACATGTAAATTGCTTTTTGGTAAACATTTTCACACCCACAAGGCCACAAACTGATTATGTAGACATAATATGTTGTTTTCTATATGAGGTTCACTGATCAAACCAATAACACCACAAATAGGCTGCTGTTCACTTTTTATTTGTTGTATGATAATGTCCCTCTCAAAGAGTAATGTTACAGAAACATTACTGAAGAAGTTGACATCCGTTTTATTATCTAAATATACCAAACACAGCTCTGGGACACCAGCAATGTGAGAAAGTCTAGACCTTTTAGGCTGTGTTAGAGTGCAAGTGAGAATCCACAGGTGCTTGGCAATGTCAGACCTACCCGGTCACTGTGTCCACTCACTATTTAAAATGTTGTTGTGTCTCCCCTGGGATTCAGTGGAGCTACGCTGTTTATAGGGATACTTCATGAACTATTTACCACAGTTATTTACCCTGTACAAGTTATTCCTAATGTCATATTTCAATACCACAGAACATATCCTTTTCCAGTGTGATGGACTGATTGTGGAGGTCCTTCGGCATTTCTCTATGGAACGGACGGTAAGACTTTGTGTCTAATTATTATACATGTGAGATCTGTTTTTCCTGTGATCACTTACATATGGTATTTTTTTCATGCATTATAATCTACATAATGAATCCTTATACAGTTTCTGCCAGTTTGTCAGACTACGGACAACAACATGGATGTTGATGTTAATGCTTAACAAGATATGACTCTCAAGCCATAAAAAAGAATCAGGAAGAATTGGAAGTATCTCACCAGAAGCATGGGCTTTTACTTTCCAAATGAATCTAGCTAGGGCCTGTATCAGTTTCAGAGCCATCGACTAGCACGGGTCCAGCTGGCAGTGGTATGGCTCCTGAACAGATAACATTAGGTTGGCCTGTTATACTTACCCCCATGTTAGCATCCCCAGATACATTTACAGTGGATGCAAACATGGTTACGGCATTTATGGTGTTGTGTCTGATTCATTAATTTTTGTTATTAAAGTATGCACAATTCTCTACCAGTTCGTCTAAAGCCAATTGTATCTTATAATACCATTCCAAAAAGACTCTTCAATGGGCTACATCATTAATAACGAAATTGTATTAAGTCGGTATGACAATTTCATAGCTACATTTGCTATTATGTGTGAAAGGTGTCATGTCACACAATCTATGCATAAATGGCTTTAAACCCTCAAACAAGGATCTCAAGATTTGGTGACCTACATTATGTATCTCAAGCAAATTAATGCTGAAGCCGCATGGGCAGTTGAGGTGGCAGCTGCTGCCTTTTTTCACAGGGGCGGCTCTTCCGCTATGGCGAAGGAGCATCACCCCACTGCTTTTAAGTAGTGGGAAGCAGAAACATAAAATTATAATAACTTTGGGATGTTATCATTTTAAATTGCTTCCTGCTGCTTTGCTGGTGGGTGAGTGGGCGGGGCTGCTCTACTCTTTGAGTAGGGCATGGGAGGAGTTGTTTGCCCGCTCCTAAGTGCGCCATGTTTGGTCGTCCCTCTCGGGCAGCCGAAACCAGTTATGCACACTTTCCCCTTCTCCATGTAGGCTGCATTACAACGTGCATGGAGAACATATGGCGCTTAGACCAATCACAACGCTGCATTGAAGTTTTGTGATTGCCTATCGATAGACAGCCTGGCTGCCTGCTTCCTGTTCCTGTCAGAGGCAGGAGAGCAGGAGCAGAGAAGACGTGGCACCCGGCCTCAAGGTAAGTTTTATTTATTTTTTTCATTCCAAACCCTAACCTCGTTATCCTTGCGCGACCCCCCCCTCCGCACTCCCCGCGCCCACCCAGACACCCACGAGCCATGCCGGCCGCCACTATTTTTTCATGGATTGAAAGACGATCTAAAGCATTGTGAGAAAGTGACTCTGTATGTACTGGACCAAAGTAAGGTACAGTGTGTATAGAGTCCACAATCCCCAGAGGTATAACACAGGTTAAAGTCAGGTCTGACCGTACTCTCTAAAGTGGTAGCTTGGTCGAGCAGTAAGGCAGTACCAGAGGACAGTGTAAAGCATTTTTTGCAGACACTCAGTCAGCAAAAGGTTTCACACACTCAAGAACTGAACTGTAGGCCAATTGTTTTTATATCCATAGATATAGTTGTTTTATTTTTAGAACCAACAGGTATCAAAATATACTTTTCTCGATATGAGTACTCTCATGTAATTACTTTGCAAAGAGGCAATAAACTTTGTAAACACAACAGGTACAATGATTGCAGTAGGCAACACAAATCTAAACACAATTTAACATTGAGCTTAATGGGTTTTTCTACATAAATGCAGTTGATTACTTTGTAGATTACTTTTGTAACTTCATAACTGGATCCTAGATTCAGTTCTGGGGTCTAAGCTGAAAACAGTTTGGTAAAAACGTTTTAGTTATTGCAATGATTTCTAAAGTATATAAAGGTATTTTAGAAGTTGACACTTAGGGCCAGATGTAGGTAAATATATTTTACCGACTCATAAATACCGAATTTTACCGATTCGGTATTTATGAATCGGTAAAATATAAGGAGGGAGATGTAGGTAAATCCAGATGTGGATTTACCGAATCTGTAAAAGTCGGTATTTACCGATTCGGTAAATACCGACCGGTAATGCCCATTCATTCCTATGGGCTTTGAAGCCCATAGGAATGAATGGGCATTACCGATTCGGTATTTACCGAATCGGTAAATACCGAATTTCACAAGGGTGCAGGGGTGTCACTTTGACACCCTCTAGCACCCCCAAAACAGGTTCGGGTGCCATGTGGCAGGCAGACCTGCCCTAAGGGCAGGTCTGCCTGTCATATGGCACAGGTGTGCATGCACACATGTGCATGCACACCGGAATCGGTATTTTACCATCAAATTGAATTTGATGGTAAAATACCGATTCTGTAAGGCTTGTGGGACTCAGAAGAGTCCCACCTACATTTCAATTTTACCGAATCGGTAAAAATACCGATTCGGTATTTTACAGAATCGGTAAATTTACTGATCGGTAAATTTACCGATTCTGTAAAATAAGGGCCCTACATACCATTTCTCAAATACCGGTCGGTAACGGCCGAAAATACCGATTTTCGGCCGTTACCGACCGACCTACATCTGGCCCTTAGAAACTGTTTAGTGCAAAACCAGCAATGTTATCCAATGGAAGGAAATTCAAAGCACAGGTAAAGTAGGTTCTCGTTACTTTTGTAATCCAGTACTGGACTCCTAGGTTCAGCACCGGGGTCTCTACCTAAAACAGGTAAGTAATTACGTTTTAGTAGTTGGTACGATTTTTAAGGAATAATTGTACCTTTCAAAAGTAGACACTTTCACAGAAAAACAGTCAATGGTTTCCTATGGTCGAAATTTAGATTACCAGTAACCACGGTTGTGATTACTTTTGCGGTTCAGTACTGGGCTAAAAGATACAGCACTGGTTTCTCTCCTGATTACAGGTGAGTACTACGGATTTCGATATTCGGCTGATTTTAGATTAATATTTTAATATTTAAAAACTTCACACTTAGAAGAATTTTCACAGAAAAACAGTCCTTGGCTTCCTATGGCAGAAATTTAGATTACTAGCAAACATGCTTGTGATTACTTTTGCGGTTCAGTACTGGGCTACAAGGTACAGTACCGGCTTCTCTTCTGGTGAGTAATTCGAAATTCGTTATTCGGCTGATTTTAGATGAATATTTTAAAGTTTCAAAACTTCACACTTAGAAGAAATTTCGAGTCAAATCAGTCAATGTTATCCTATGGCAGGAAAGTGAGTCATCGGTTTTCAGGTGAGTACTCAACTGGTGAAGTTAAGGTTCCGGGCATAGACTCAGGGGTCCCCCAGGGTCAGGTAAGTACAGTTGGTACACCCTTAGCGGCATAGGGGCGGCCGGGTGCAGAGGTAGTTAGGCCCAATGTTATCCCAAGAGAGGCAGGGGGCCTTCGGTTGGTGGCTGCTGGCTAGCAGGCCACGCGTCTGTGAAACTCCTGGTCACTTGCTCAGGACAAATGGGGAAGTAGGATAGGACAAAGGTTGCACTCCCAGGGGCACTCGGGCTGCGGGGTGCAGAGTGCTTTTGAGCTGTCGGGCGCTCAATGTTATTCAATGAGGATCTTGAAAAGGGAACAAAGGCTGCAGGCTCGGGGACGGTGGATCTTCTGGAGCGACCAACACTTCGAGGGTTAAGTTGGGATCTTGGAGGATAGGTAGGCACCCAGGAGTTGGACACAGGCGCCGGGTGAAGGGGTGTCTTTTGAAGTTGGGAAATCTTACCCCTTGCTGGTCGCGGTCGGAGGGGTCCTTTGTCCTGAGGCTGCAGGCGTCGTCGGGGTCATCGAGGAGGGTCCTTGGGCAATGGATTCCAGGTCAGAATCGCCGGGGGGACATCCTCAGGGTCTTGAGTCACTCCGGCACAGGCCAGGCTTGGCGGGTGCAGAGTGTGCAGGGTTCGCGGTTCCGGGCTGATGCCAGGGCTTGTTACTTGCTTTGAGCAGTACCTCTGCTCATGGGAGACCCAGGTAGTCAGAGTCACAAGGCAGTCAGGTCCTCCGGGGTTTTTGAGGTTGCTGACCACTGGAGATGCTGGGGTTTAACAGGAGCAGGTTCGAGGGTCGACAGGCCGGTAGGGCTGGGGCCAAATCATTTGGTGTGCTCCTCTTTTTAGCAGCTGCACGGCAGGTCTTCGTGTTCCTTGATCTTCTTTCTTGTTTCGTAATTTGGATCTGTGGAAAAAGGTTCATGATGCCCCTAAATACTAAATTTAGGGGCGTTACAGGTAGGGCAAGGACAGGGACCAATGGGTCCCTGTCCTGGGGTGGGTACAACCCTTAGCCTGCTCCTCTCCTGTGGGAGGGGGGCAGGAGCCTAACTGTGATTGGGCAGGGCTCCCCATCTTCAAGATGGCCGGAGCCCGGGGTTGTGCATCACCTCGCCTCTCCCACCTGAGGGGTGGAGTTGGCACACCCTCCTTTCTGACGTAGGTTTCGCGCCAGTCTTCCCGCCAGAGCGGGGGTCAGAACTGGTGGGGGCCAGTTGCTGAGTACAGCAAGTCATCTTTAAAAGCTCACAAAGGAGGAATGCCTTTGAAGCTTCTGCTGCCCATCTTGGGGGAGGAGGCTTGGCACCTCGTCCCAGGATGTGCATTGTTTCAGGCCCAGGAGAGCGAGGAGCTCTCCACCCAGGGGTCCAGTAACATGTCTGCTGTGTGGCAGCCTAGGCAGCCTCTCAGACAAGACGTGGATTGTTGGTTAGGTTTCAGGGGGCATCTCTAAGATGCCCTCAGTAGTGCATTTTACAATAAATCCCACACTGGCATCAGTGTGGGTTTAATGTACTGAGAAGTTTGATATCAAACTTGTCAGTGTTCAGTGTAGCCATTATGGTGCGGTGGAGTTCGTAATGACAACCTCCCAGCACCATATACTCTTAATGGCATCACTGCACTTACAGTGCCCAGGAATGGCCCTGGGTACTGTAGGGGCACAGAGCTCAGGCAACTGTGCCCACACAACTGGCATAGGACACCCAGCGAGAGAGGTGGCTGATGTATGCCAGGGCAGTGGGTTTGTGGCTCTTTGCTTAGTTCTGCACCTAGACACTCAGCCTGCACAGGCAGTGTGTGGGTGTCAAGGTACAGGGGCCCTAAGGGTGGCACAATAAGCGCTGCAGCACTTAGGGGTCTTCCCTGGTCACAATGCCCTGGGTACCTAGGGTACCATTTACTAAGGGCTGACATGTGGCCAGAGATTCCAGTTGGGTTTAGGCTTTAGCATAGTTTTTAGGGCAGGAACACAGGCCCTGGGTACCTGATTGGCAGGGACCCAGGGCACATCAAGGAAAAGTGCATCAGGTATCAGGCAAAAAGTGGGGAGGTACTGCAACAGAAACTCACTTTCTCACAAGCATGCATTGTCCAAGGTAGTAAATAGACATACTACAACAGTAAGAACAAGGTGTGTTAAGAATCTTGGTTTCGACAAGAGAATTGGTCTTCTCACAGACAGAAGGATGTCGTTTACTCTAGTCTTGTTTCTAAGGGTTGCACTCTTCAGCATGGCCTCTTACTATCTAACAAAGTGTTTGTTCTGCACCTGGAGCTAGGATTTGGCCGGCTGTCAACTGCTTCGCACGTTTCAAGTCCAGCCCTGGTTGACTGGTCTGTTTTGCCCCGAGTCTTCTTGACATTGCTCCTACATTCAGGTCAGAGGGTTCTGTGCTGAGACGGTTTTCAAGCGGGCATTTGCTCTGTATTGGTTAGACAGTCCTGTAGTTTAGTTCAGACTCTGCCTGTTGAGAATCCATATCCTTTCCATTTAGTTTAGTTATGTTCCAGGCCAGATATTTCCTCAGGAAACTTAACTACTTTATCGCCCCTTCTATTGTGACTTTCCCAATGCATTATAGTGAGTCAGTACTTTCTGTTATTTCTTTGTTTCCTGTTCCAGGTCAATTCTGTCTGAAATTAGAAATGGGAGCTGGTCAGTATGCTTGTGGCTGTTTCATCTGCACTCTGAACTTGCTAAAAGCTCCATAAAGCTTCCTGTCTCAATACCGCTTCTGCTACAAGAATTCCGACAACTGCTCTTGATCTGTTTGTATTCTTGAAGTTTTTTGCAGTTGCTATTTTTCCTTTAAGAGCTGAAGTTTTCTTCAGTCTGCTATAATTTCTGCTCTTCATCCATGTAATACTCTGGTCTCATAAGTGGAAATTGGAGACAGCTGGCCTTTCCTTCTTACTAAAAAAAAAGTCTAAAAGAATAACTCGTGCTTGTCATGGTGTCCAGAAAAGAGATGGTATACACCAATAAAATATGTGAATCCCATTCCTGAGAAATATACAGCCAAGGCAAATACTGAATGTACACAGATTGTCCATTTTTGATTACCTTTGTCAAAAGAGAAAAAATAATGGATGCTTCGTAAGTGGGTTTGTCTTTAGTGTGGAAACAAAAGACAGTTTGTACGACAATGTCAACAACTATTGGGAATCGAGAAAGCCCAGCCTTGAGTGAGTGGCAAGGCAAGGGTGAGTGTTCCGAATAATTTGCATCTTGCTGCAAGAAAATGTCATCATTATAGATCAATGATTATGGCGTCTCAGAAAGGACTTTTGCAAGTGTGTTCTCTAGTTGATAGTAGAGCAAGTAGATGTTTGATGAAAAATGGATTTCAGAGGCATGTGAAGTTCCTGTCTGACCTAAGATCATACTGAAGTTCTCCTGCAGATTGATTGAATGGCTATTGTAACATTACATTTCAAGCCTAACTAAGAACCACAGATACCGAAAGAGGTCACAATGAAACTACGTATTTGTTTTAATTTACACCAATGTTTTTACTGTCATTATAAGTATTACTTGGCTCGGAAGCCACAATCCATTTATTGATGGGACAAATGGGAAGTGAATTTTTATTCTGATTTTTGTAAGGGCCAGTTCTTTCCTTTGGAAGCATGTGAACAAGACTTCCTTTGAAAAGTGATCCAGGAGCAAGCAGAGGAGCCCACTGGAGCCCCAAAAAAACCACAAGAGGACCTACAGGCCGAAAGCACAGGAGTCGCAAGAGCAGCTCACCAAAGATGCAGGTCCACGGTGCAGAGGATGTGGTGAGGATAAAGATCTTGGCAGGAAGAGATGCTGGAGGCTGGAGGTTCTTGTAGCCCGAAGATCTTTGGAGTACAGAGCCAACAAGCCTTTGCAATGGAAAGTCGATCCAGTGCACAGGGGTTCTGTTCCAGTAGTTCTGACGAGGGATACTGGCCTCAAACTTGCTGAGAGGACAGGTCAGGCCTCGAGGGAGTTGCAGAACCACCACCTGTAATGCTGAGCCTTTCGGAGTCTGTACGACGTCAAGAGCATCAGACCGGTCAGCTTCTTTGCGGTGCCTGCAGATGCAGGGGAGTGAGTTCTTCACTCCAAGGGAGATTCTTTTAGGTGTCTTTGATGTCCACAGGCCTGGAGAGGAACCTGGATGGAGCACAGACACAGACGATGAAGAAGACTGGCAGAACAGCGAGACCAGGAGCAGCAGGAATCTTCCTTGGTGCAGTCTCGGTTCCAGGCAAAGTCCAGTGAAGGCCTAGATGCCCAGATGATTGAAGATGAAGTGGGTTCAGATCTGAATCTTGTCCGATGACAAATCTGAAAAGCCACCCACAGGTAAGCCCTAAGTACCCTAGGGAAAAGGTTGTGATGATTCAGGGATTCCTCCCGGATGAGGGTCTGGGCAGAGTAGAGGATACTCCAATGTCCTTTGTCCAGTTTCACGCCAAAGCAGGAGCCAGGAGCTCCCTCAATTGGTTCAAACTGGAATATGTAAGGAGAGCACCAGATGTGCCCTTAAAGCAGTCTGGAGGCGCTGGCAAGCACCCCCACCCCAGCCCAATACAGTAATTCCTGTCTGGGAGGTGGTCACACCTCAGTGTCGCAGGAAACATATTGTTCTACCTTCCCCTGCTCGAGCTCAGCTCAGCCGCAGGAGGGCAGAATTGTGTCTGGATTCGGCAGCAGCACTAGCTTGATGGCAGATTCTGAAAGGCTGTTACCGGGAGCACTTGGGGGCTTTCCAGATGAGCCCCCTGGTGCATTGAAGCATACCTTCAACACCAGTAATGGTATTGGGGTATGATTTCATCATGTTTGATACCAAACATGCCCAGGTTTGGCACAGCCAATATGTAGTTAACCATTACGTAATGACGCATGTTCACTATATGTAAAAAATGGCTGACCGCACTTACAAAGCCTGGAAAATCGACTCTGGAGTTTGTAATGGGTGTCTTGCTTGTGCAGGACATCCTCACACTTATAACCTAGCACCCCAGGATTGAAAGGCCTATTTTAGGGTGACTGATAGGTTTTAAGTGCAGTGACCTCAGATGGATAGGTTTTCAGTGCAGTGACCTCAGATGTAGGAAAATGTAAATCTGTTGTAAGTGGCGCTAGCTGTAGGCATAGCTTGAGTGGGCTCTCATGGGTTGCACAATACATGCTGCAGCCCAGGGGAGACCCCTTGTGTACCTATGACCTGGTTACCTTTGTACCAATTACTAGGGACTTAGAAGGGTACACTAGTAGCCAATTGGGAAGGTAACAAAGTACTTACCACTGTCCAATTTAGGGAGAAAACACACTGACTGGAGTCCTGATTAGCAGCATCCCAGTCAGACTAGTCATAAAACAGAGTAACGCCAGAAAAAGTGGGGGTAACCTGAACGCAGATCCTACTTTCCTACAAGTGGTATAACGCAATGCTCTTACATTCATTTTTTGTGCAATTTATTCCATCAACGCTTTTTGCACTTGATACATGACAATTCCAGATTCATTTGGAAGAATATAACTTCCTCTGGATGGATGCTGTGCAGCATTCCATTACCTCTTAGTAAATCTACCTCTTTAGCTGGATCATTGTAGGCACAAAGACAGGAAGTTGCACGCCTAAGTATGTGATGAATTCATAAGTGCGAAAGAGAAGAAAGCGTGTCCTCAGTTGCAACTCCATTTTTAGCAAAACAAAAAAGAGACGTGCGAAGTCAGTCTTGAGGGGTCCCCCACTCAATGCAAAAAAAAGTTTGGAATTCCTGCCACTTCCTCAGAATCCTGCTCCTGGTGTACATCAGCTCACCTTAATCCAGGTCCAAATGTAGGGTTCAATGCCCTCCACTTCCAACAGTCATTCAAGGCATATCCAGCTTACAAGATTGAACGCCTTCTGGTAACCAATCCTAGATGGTATTCTTGCAAGTTTGAGCCACGTTATTGATTAAATGGAAAACTTTCTGTGTGTCTTCTTAGTATGAAACCTGACTAGTTTGGGTGTATCAAGTCAGGCATCAATAGGTTTAGGTGGGTTTCTAAAATGCCAGTGAAAATCTTGACATCCAAACTGAGGTGGAAAATGGGTTTCCAGAATTGCATATGGTTGTAGCTTTCATAGGTTATGGAATCAGGAGATAAGGTACTGTTGCATAGTTCTTGTTACTGCGCCTGATTCTAGAAATGCAGTGAATAGGTTCAGAAAGAGTGGAACCAGCACCCCACCCAGCTTTTTGAAGAAGACCGCTGTATATTCATTGGTTTCTTGGCCAGTTGAAGTTTGGAAATACTTGATGGTAGGTTTGCAACTCCTAATTCCTATTAACCGTTTCCCTGCGGCGGACATTCTGCCATGGAAAAAAATTACGCGTGCGCAGTTTGGACGGCCGTCCTCCGCACAGGCCCACCATGACGTCGGATGGCCACTGGCCGTCCGACGCATGGAAAAGGTTAAATAATGAAGTTAATACCTGCCCAGTGTAGATCAGCACTTTTCTATCTCTCTCTCTCTCTCTCTCTCTCTCTCTCTCTCTCTCTCTCTCTCTCTCTCTCTCTCTCATAGAACTCCTGATGCAAGGAGTTGACCTTCTAGCACTTCTATTCTTCTGAATCCCCGTCTCTCTGGTCTATCAACAGAGTGATCATGGAGTAGGATATTTTAACTTGTAATTAAGCAGCCAGCATCTTGCTTTCTCTACCCCTGGTTAGTATTTGTGGGTGGCCCAGGCTATCTCTTATTTACCCTTTTCTATGTCTGATGGCTTGACTTGCACCTAGCTCCACCCCGTCTGGTAGAGGGAAATGTGCGTCTCTCGTCCGGGACTGAGAGTTTTTCTGTGAGTGGGTTCTCAGGAGTCACTGTTTGTTTAGGCAGGAGGATACTTTGATGAAGTAGCCTCAGACCACCACTTTGATGCATCCCATAATATGTATTTAGTAATAGCCCTGATGTTGTTCTCCCACATTTTAGGCCATATTATCAAGAAAGGGCGATACATTATCGCCACTTTTATCGGCAGGAAACTGCCGCTAAAGCGGCGATAATGAGCTTGATAATATGCCCTTGTAAATTCCCATAGAAGCCCAGGTTTACACCAGAACCTGGGCTTCTATGGGAATTTACAAGGGCATATTATCAATCCCATTATCGGCGCTTTAGCGGAAGTTTCCTGCCGATAAAAGTGGCAATAATGTATCGCCCTTTGAGGTTCCGTGAATTCTGAACCCGTTCCATAAAGGTCATGGTTTCGTTACGACTTTGATATTAGCGAACCGTAACTAGTTAGTGCAGCAAGTATGAGTGTTTTCATCATGTTAGACCGATGGATTCACTACGTATTTAGGGATTTCGTTCAGAACCCTTGGGTTCCATTTTGTGTATGGCAGCCATTTTGTGGTTGCCCTCACATAGGCCGATGACTGTGGCTGAACTAGTCTTTTTAAGGACATGTACACCTTAGCTCGAGGTTGCGCTGACTCCTGATTGACCTGAGTGAACTGACCCTGTTGCCTGAAGCTGACCTTGTTAAACCAGTTCCTGCCCTTTAGCTGATCAAAATTAAGGATCAGAGCACAGGACATCATAAAGTTTTACTGCACACAAATATGCCTTATCCTACTCTCACCTGTTTCTGCTCCTTTCTTTATGGTCTATTTACGATTGGGTTGTGCCCTTTTTTATTATGGGTTCGTTCGACCTGTCTAAAGAAGAATGTTGGGTTTGACCGATGATTGATCATGGGCTGGGCAACTGAAAAGTGGGTTTTACTGTCATGCGATACCTCTGGTGTGGATACATGTGATTGGACAGTTTGTAAATGTTAGGTATTTGTCTGGAATGTGATTTTTGGCATAAAAAGGGATGACTTGCTTTGTAAAATTGAGCAGTCTCCTGAGAACTCATACCTTGATGATTTCTAGGACTTCTGTTACTGGCTGCAGCCCATAAATTTGATCTTTGACGCCACTCAGAAGTATCCCGTGTCTCTGTATTCTAAGACAGGTGAACCCGAAGACTTTGGGCGTGCCCCTGGCGTCGCTGGGTTCTAAAACCCGGTTCTTCAGTTGGCGCTTCCAACGTGGGGCGACTTCAGCGGTACCGGTCCAAGCCTGAAGATCGTGAGGAGCTTCGTGAGGAAATTCTAGAGGACGGCCACCACTTCGTCGACCCCGGCATGTCAAACGTGGACTGAAGGTCTTTTCTGCGAGGCTTCCCGCTTTCCTGACGGCTACGAAGGACTGCTGCCCTGACTGTCGCCCTGTCTTGGACCCATTTGTGATGCTTTGTACTGCGAGACGATAGACGGGTCTTCTGATGGCGTGACTGATACCTCAGTTAAGTATAAGTGGGTCGCTCCCAGTGCTTAGTTTGTGGTTCTTTGGTTCTTAGTTTGTTTGGTCCTTAATTTTGATATTTACATTGCAATTTCCAAAGCCGAGGGACTCGTATATTTGCGAGACTATCGTTGTAGATAATCCCTTGAAGTTTGAAGCTAGATTAGTGAGCGAAGATGCCTGGTCTTAGCAAAATTGGGAGAATATTCTGTTGTGGTTGTAACAGGGATTCCCGATTGGAGGATTCATGTTCGATACCTCCAGTTGGAGCTCCGACTTATGAGCTCTATTCTAAACACGGCGTGGGCCCCATTTCGTTTAATGAAGTATGGGTCTGTTACACTAGGAAAGATGGGGTTTTACGATGGCCCCAACATGGTAGTTTTGACACTGAGATTTTAGATAATCTAGAAACAAAATTGTTTAGGAAGAAAGCCCGGCCGGCAATGTTTGACTCCTTATGCCTTAGGCGTAAAGAAGCCAAACAGAGAAAAATCAAACAAGCTAAACGAGATAGGAAAGATAGGAATATGTCGGTACTACAAGCTGCTAGGCAGTATAGGGATGATGGAGAGGAGCGCGAGTGAAGTTTCAGATAGGCAGCGTTGTAAGGCCATAGATAAATGTTATCCGGCCTTGCCGTCTCCTCCTCCAAAAGCGACTGAAGATCTTGAAAAAGATCCCTTGATGTCTCATTTACTGAGATTACCACCTCCTTATGTGCAGGGTGCTACTGCACCTCTATTACCTCCGGTTGTTCCACCCTTTGTGGTTCAACCTCCTGCTGTTGTTCAGCCACCTGGTACTCCACAGATGGCTTTACCTCCTCCTGCGCAACCCGCTCTAGGGTCGCAAGCTTCGCTACCAGCTTTGCCTCAAACTCCTTTGCCTTCCGCTTCTGCATCTGAGACTCCTACTGTTCTTATTCCTACACCTTCTTTGCCTCAAAATACTTATTCTCCTGTTCGTATGTCTGCTTCTTCTCCTTCTGTTCGAAAACGAATGACAGAGACTGTTACTAGTTTATTGTCTCCATTGTTTGGGTCATTGAATATGACCCCTGTTTCGGAACATAGGCAGAGTCGTAGTCAGCTTCCTGGTTCCGAGGAACGGGCTGTGTTGGATTTGTTAGCTCGTAAATGGATTATGAATGCCTCAAGGTAAAGTTTGCCAGCGGTTATGGATGTTTTCTTTCAGTGGGAACCGCCCAAGCAAAGGTATGTTTTTAATGTAATGTGTATGTTTCTGCGTCAGGAATGGGAAGATAATGATTTGGGTTTGATCCCGCAGGAACTACTTGATGTTCAGTCAGATTTTGCTAAAGGGATGATAGTGGAATCTGATATTACAGATGCCGTAGAGAAGAGACTGGCTTTTAGATCTAGCCTTCCGCCTCAGACATTGTACGAACCTTATTCCTCTGTTAGAAGAAAAGCAAGACAGTATCCCATGAGAGAAGTTCCTCCTGTATGGAAGGAAGCAGTTCAGGCTAATGTAAATCAGGGTATTGTTGCCGCACCTGCTCATTTTCAGCGAGTATGGGTACATGTCCCTTGGAAGAGAGCAGAGGTCTTGGCTCTTAAGCAGACCTTACCTGATCCTCGTAAGAATCCTGCTGGTTATTACAAAGAATTGTCTCAGACAGTAGATGGTTGTATTATGAATTTAGCCGACATCGACATGTTGATGGGTAATGTAGTTCCGCAACCTTTGTGGGCGAAGATTCGTCATGAGAATCATGCGGCAGAATTAGGAGATACTTGGGCAAATATTATTGCTGCAGATGGTAGACAACAGGCAGGTGCTAAACCTGAACCTTTGGTTACGGAATTGCCAGGTAGTGAAGAACTGAAATCTTCATTCTCAGGGAATACTTACTAATAAAAAAGAACTTGGCACAGAAGCTGAAAATATGAAAAGACATCTTTATTAAATTTAATAAGTGAGGCCACATCACACAGAAGCCGTAGCAACTGAATGAGGTAGTCTGAGGAATACAGAAAACAGAGGCCTTTTATATGCTTAGAGTTACAAACTTCAGCATACAAGTAAGGGGCAGTCCTAGCTTTTGCAAGCATGCAAAAAATGCCTAACATGGACATGCATGGTCTGCCAAACGACAAACCCATTTTACAGTTGTCCGGGCCATAATCAATCATTGAACAAACCCAACATTCTTCTTTAGACAAGCCGGACAAACCCATAATAAAGGGACCACAACCCATATCATAAACAGACCATAAAATAAGGAACAGAAAGCAGGATAAGGGGTGTGTGTGTGTGCATACCAAACTCTACAAATGTCCTGTGCTTTGATCCTCAATCTTGATCAGCTAAAGGGCAGGAACTGGTTTAACAAGGTCAGCTTCAGGCAACAGGGTCAGTTCACTCAGGTCAAACAGGAGTCAGCATGAACTCAAGCTAAGGTCTACATGTCCTTAAAAGACTAGTTTCAGCCACAATCATGGCCTATGTGAGGGCAACCACAAAATGGCTGCCATACACAAAATGGAACCCCTGGGTTCAGAAGTCACAGAACCTCAGACCCCCCTTTTGCCCTTACATAGGCAATCACTCAGTCTATATCTGTATCAATGTCAATATTATCCGTTATTCCCTTCACTAAGGCATTATTACTCGAGTTATCTTTCATGGAACGCAAGGGATAGACTTCGTTGGCATAAAACATCGTCTGATATGCCCATACAGACCCATTGTAACTAAATGACAGAACCAAATAGGGAATACCTCTATCTGTAGTATGTGGCATAAGACCACACACCCAACAATTAGTGGTGTTCATTACTAACTGGTATTGATGCTGAAACTGTACAAAGGAATTATTCCCAAATTCCGACCTTCTAATCTGCTCGTGTTCAGGTAAGATATGAAAAGAATGCAAAGGAGTAGTAGAAGGAAAAGACATAGGTTGGGAGGTGGGTGCAGAAGTCAATTGGGTAGTGAAAACGATCCAACCCACAAAAGACAACGTCATGCTTAAAAATACTAGAAAGCATGTTATTAAGAACATATGGACAACAGGAGAAAGTAATGACCACTATTACAAACAAAATTATAATTTTTCACAACTCTAAGCAGAAAGCAAATCCTAAAATTATCTAGTAACATTTTTTATGGCTCCTATGCATTTCAGTAACTTATTATATGTTCAGGTGAAACAGTGGTGATCCTTACTAATGCTCTCAGATGAAAA
This sequence comes from Lissotriton helveticus, assembly GCF_964261635.1. Lineage (NCBI taxonomy): Eukaryota > Metazoa > Chordata > Amphibia > Caudata > Salamandridae > Lissotriton > Lissotriton helveticus. Next base: position 1,847,822,895 of record NC_136065.1, on the reverse strand, counting down.
GGGATACTCTTCCACAGAGAATGGACTTTATTTTGCTTTTACTAAACAGAATTCTACTTTAAAACAATGCCAGCAAAACAGCAAAAATCAGTCTCTTAATACCCATTTTATGCAATCGCATGGGAAATACCCAGAGTCCGTCCAAGCCTCTCCGGCAGGCTTCTATTGTTCATCAAATCCTTTTCTGTTGTTTTCTTCCGCATGGGCCTCTTCGTTCAGGCCTTTCATGAAAATGGTCCTTCTCAGTATCCGTTGGAGTGCCCTCCTGGCAAACACTCGCAGCTTATTTGACAGTCTCAATGTCTCAAGGCAGTACACCAATATCTCTCCTCTGCGGCAGGCACTACAGATAGTGTGCTCTCCATTGATCATGGGCACAGATAATCTCATGCAGACCCAAGTACTATTAATCAGGAAAGAGCAACAGGCTTTCATACTCAGCAACACTTTCAGACTCCAACACTCGCTTTTCAGTGTCAGAGGATGCTCGGGCTGCTCTTCCATTTAATCATAGGTACCACAATGTAGTGCCTTTTTCCAATCCTGGATCCTCTGGTGCACTGCCTTTCCGTTGGCGCAAAGAAAAGGAGGGGGGGGGTAGCCAAAACTCAGGCCAAGGGGCTCAATGGACTGCCTACTATCAGAGGTTACCAGCACATGACAGGTGAGAAACTAAAAACTTAAAATAACTGGAATCCTTCTCTTTCGCTCTTTTGCACTGAAAGTCTGGTTCTGTTGCAAAACCAGCTCCTCCTTCTTTTCTGATGTTCAACGCCTTCTGATGAAGCAAGTACAAAACGTTGGAGATACCACTGATGACACGTTGGCGATCGCTGTCTGGGTGCTGGGACTGTCACTGATGGGAATTAGCTTTTCATCAAAGGTCCGCAGGTTATTATGACTTAATCCCGCAGAACCTAGTAACGTAGGAAATGGGACACATTTGTTATTTTCCTTCAATTTAGTACAAAAACAGTTTGTTTTTAACAAGAGGATTGCAAGCAGGTGGCCTGCAATCTGCGAGGGAGTGGCCATACGCCATGAGACAATTCTGGTCTAGAACACACTGTCATTCTCATAGAATACAAAGACAAAGGCAATAAGCAAAACAGTGCCTCTAATTTCTTCAATTGGGTTTCCATGTGAGAGCATATCCTCTACCATCTAAGGGTAGATAACTATATGAGAATTTTATCTAAATGGATGTCCTCACACATAGTGACATCGTCTAATGGGGTAAACACATTTTTTCTCTCAATAATTAAGTCTAGGTGTTCCTAAATTCCTTATCTAGAACATCTCAAAAGAAAAATCACATAATTCAGATTATCAGGGACATGAAGTAGGCCTAAAGAAAATTCTTTAAAAAACCAGTCTGGTCATACAAAAGGGAATTATACACAATATAGGGGTTTCTGGTACATTACTGCAATCTGGAAGTGTGAACCTAATACAATAATAATAATAAAAGAAGGCTAACTAGTGAAAGGAATATGGAAAAGGGAAAATGGGACTAGGACACAGCTAACATCCCCAATTACTAGGGACGATGCAACATCAATCAGGGGAGAAGTGACGAAAGAAAAATCTATAGGAAGAACAAGAAATTACTTGGGTGATAGTCAGGCATGTGACACAACACCAAGAGTGGGGGTGATACATAAAAATCAAAATAGTTCATGATAGTCAGCTCTACCGCTGGCCTCTACACCATATACGGTAATCTCAGCTAATGTTCCAGTTCCTTTTTCAGGGAAAAAAAATTAAACCTTGTTTCCTTTATGGTACAAGGCCATACACTATTTAGGAAGCAGAACAAAACTGACTAATGTAATATAAAAATTAGGTCACCATGCACAAAAGTCACAGATCTATAATTTATCCTTACGTCCAATTCAGGATACATAATTTTAGGGTTGCCTGTTCCTTAAGGGGAGGGGCAGTATGTGACTAACAGCATGTGACACACTTTGATTCTGTATATCTCTTTTTTATTTTCCTTCAAATACCATTAAAGCCAAATTTGACATATACTGATGAAGTGTTGTCTGTTTTTCTGTGACATTTAGTGTCACAGCAAATCTACCCAACTGTTGTGCAGGATACACATTGTCATATATATCCCTTCACAACATAGGTAAACTAGTAATAGTATTAAAAACAGCAACATAAAACAAAAAACATGCAAAAAAAATGCATAAAACGCACATGTCAAGCCATCAGATATACTTGCTGTATATCAAGCACAAAAAACATAGACAAGACAATAGCATATATAAATGAGCGGTGACACACAACACCAGGTCATGTACTAACAATATTCGGGCCTGCTTAATTTGTCAGGTTTAAAATCCTCACCCTCCTTTTGACAGCAAATCACCAGGTAGTGAGATTTGGCTGTCAAATGCAACTTACTGTGTGTCACTTCTGACACACAGGACCAGCAAGAACAATTCATAAAAGGATGAAATGCAAGAATATGTAAAATCCACAAACATTTCTTTTCAAAGAAATTACGCAAAAATACATCTCTTTTCAACCAACCAAACTCACGTGTCTTGTCAGCCTTAAAATCACCCAGAACAATCCATGAATGATCTGTGAGCAGAAGCAAAAAGAACAAAATACACAACACACAAAAGAGAGACATTTCTCATAACAAACAGACATCCATTATAACTTTTAATCAGAAGACAAAACATAATACACATGAACAGACACAAAAATATATTTCCATTCCTTAACTGTTACCATCTTGTCAGTCAGCTTGCAACATTAAGCCATTTTAACTTTCCAAAAGTAAAATTCTTTCACTGACACTCCATGTTATCTTTGCGCCACAATTCGTTCTCACTTAGGCATGTAGCCTTCAAAATTTCAATTAAAAAAAAACTTTGTCTTATTTTCTGTCTAAGACTTAATGCAATGCTTCATTTTCGGTCAAATAAAAGCAACTAGCAGACATTATTTTTTTAGAGGCAGAGATACGAATATATCATTTTTGCAGAGCATTTAGCATGTGTTGGGACTTTCAAAGAAACATGTTTCATATTTTCCCTTTGGAATTCAGGGCCAGATGTAGGTAATTACTATTTATCGATTCTTAAATACCGAATTTTACCGATTCGGTATTTAAGAATAGGTAAATAGTATGTAGGTACGTTTTCGGTAAATTTTACCGAATCGGTAAAATTCGGTATTTACCGAATGGTAATGGGAATTACCGAATCGATAAATACCGATTCGGTAAATAGGGAACACATACAAGGGTGGCAGGGTGTCACATTGACACCCTGTTGCACCCCTGAATAGTGCATGGGTGCACATGTGCCACACATACATGCCCTAAGGGCATGTATGTCTGCCACATCGCAGTGCTGTTAAAGCAAAAAATTGCTTTTTCAAAGGTTTTCTTTATTTACCACCAACTTGTAGTTGGTGGTAAATAACGAATCCTTAACTGAAGAATGCACTCACTTGAGTGCCCTCTACATTACGGATTCGATCATTTACCGAATCGGTATGTTAAGAAATGGGTAATTTACCGATTCCTTAAGTTACCAATTCGGTAAAATACCGAATCCTACAAAAATGCCACCTATATTCCAAATGCCAAATACCGGTCGGTAACGGCCGAAAATCGGTAATTTCGGCCGTTACCGACCAGTATTAGGCAACCTACATCTGGCCCTCAGTTCTTTAATTTTGTGGAGAAACCAGAAACCCTTCCTTTTAGAGGCCTGTTTAGCAAGGTCACTCTTTTTAAAAACACATGTTATACATATGACTCCTGTTAGGGGCTACAATTTATTGCTATAATTATATTATTAAAATATTTACTGTGAATAATTCGCACAACATAATAACATAACATACCATCTTTAGAACAGATGTTTGCTATTACCCTATGCAATGGTACTCATTTCAGCAACCTTAAATAGATAAACATTTCAGTAAGTCCAGCTGGAGTTAAAACCTTCAACCCTGATATTAAACTCAAACCTCTGCACCAGGCACATTAGCTGACTGAGCCATTAAAAGCATCCCCAAATGAGAACAGCCTGCAAAGTTGTATTATACCTAAATGTATGCATTCACTGAAGCCTAAAAGCACTTTAAAGCTATTATAAATGGCAAAAATACCCAAAATCGACTTTGATATTTGGGGCACTTAAAAATAAATATCCTATAAGTATGTTACATATTAATCATCCTCAGAATGTTCTTTACATATTACAGATATTAGACATTAGACATAGCTCATGTAAATCCAGAGAAAAATGAGTTTTTTACGCCTGCGCTAAGTGAGATGTCATATGCTAATGTCCTCATTATGCAGTGCAACACAACTCAAATTAAATTATAATGCTAGGAGGTCACAGTATGAGCATTAAGCTTAATGAATAGTAAAAAACGAATTTTGTAGCACTTATTTTTAATAATTATTTTTCATAATGTAATAATTATTTTTAATAAACCCAATCATTTTGGCTAATTTCACATATAAAAGCAAGCTGCATCCCTTATTTCAGAATTAAACAGAAAGGGGTGAAACACTCAGGACACACAATACGGCGCGCTTTAGCCATGCATTTCATAAATAGTGCCAACGCTATTCACTTACAGAAATTGCACTAATGGGAAAACCACTTAGACATTTAAACACAAATTTAACCCACAAATCAATACTCAGGATAGAAACCAAGGACAGCCCACAGACTTTACTTAAACCAAACCATTTGTAAATACTAGTTGTAAGTCATATTTACAAGAAAGGCTTCTCAATAGTGTTTCAAAAGACTGCAAAAACAGCCCAACAGACTGATGTATGTCAATTCACTAGCTTTGGCTAGCAGAACACCAAAAAATCGCTCTGCATATCTTCATTCATAACATTGCACAGAACAAAGGATCCTTATATGTATTATGTCATATTTTAATTCCCTGGGGATTACAGAATCACCAAGGAAGAAATATGTTTGTATACTTAAACCTATTTAAGTATTCCTTCTAGGAGAGCCGGCTAATTAATTTCACATCACACTATGGTACCTTCCAAATAAAGCCACACATTCTTATGTGAGCTTTTAAACAGGCATGCCAAAAATATTGCAAAATATACAATATTATAATCAATGTAGTGCTTAATGTGCTTTTCGTACGTGCACCGTTCAACTAAACCAAATAGAGAAAATTCTCCTCATTACCTGTTCTACACAAATTGCAATTCGCATATACAAACCTATACAAATCCAAAGTTGGCCAACACAAATTCCAAAGTTCCAAAGTTACAGTCCTAAATTTGCTAAGACCAGGCATCTTATAGCTCACTAATCTAGCTTCAAACTTCAAGGGGTTATCAAAAACGATATACTCGCAAATATACGAGACCCTTGGATTTGGTAATTGCAATAACCAAATCAAAACCAAGAAACCAAACAAAGTCGTGGGAGCGACCCACTTGTACTTCTTATTTTTACTAATCAAAAGGTTATCCAAATTCTAATTGTCAAGTTCTACATGACCTAACGGTCTTTTTTAGAATACTCACGCCAAAAAGGTTCTCAGTCAGGAGTAACATCATGTGGAGGATCAAAATCAGGAAGATCAGAAATATACCGGGCTGCGAAGACAGAGAATCTCCAGAATCCTTGTGCACAAAGTAGCAGAGTCCCATCCTCTCCTCCTCAGTAGATTTCAGTCTCCTGACAAGATCACTCCTTCAGAAAGTCACTTCTCTGATGAAGCCCACGTTGGCCGCGCCATTTAAAGAACTGAAATCTTCATTCTCAGGGAATACTTACTAATAAAAAAGAACTTGGCACAGAAGCTGAAAATATGAAAAGACATCTTTAATAAATTTAATAAGTGAGGCCACGTCACACAGAAGCCGTAGCAACTGAATGAGTAAGTCTGAGGAATACAGAAAACAGAGGCCTTTTATATGCTTAGGGTTACAAACTTCAGCATACAAGTAAGGGGCAGTCCTAGCTTTTGCAAGCATGCAAAAAATGCCTAACATGGACATGCAATGTCTGCCAAACGACAAACCCATTTTACAGTTGTCCGGCCCATAATCAATCATTGAACAAACCCAACATTCTTCTTTAGACAAGCCGGACAAACCCATAATAAAAGGACCACAACCCATATCATAAACAGACCATAAAAGAAGGAACAGAAAGCAGGATAAGGGGTGTGTGTGTGCATACCAAACTCTACAATGTCCTGTGCTTTGATCCTCAATCTTGATCAGCTAAAGGGCAGGAACTGGTTTAACAAGGTCAGCTTCAGGCAAAAGGGTCAGTTCACTCAGGTCAAACAGGAGTCAGCATGAACTCAAGCTAAGGTCTACATGTCCTTAAAAGACTAGTTTCAGCCACAATCATGGCCTATGTGAGGGCAACCACAAAATGGCTGCCATACACAAAATGGAACCCATGGGTTCAGAATTAACAGAACCTCAGTAGAATTATTAATTTAATGAAGACGATGATGCCTGCTTTACGAGTGAATTGGGAGAAGTTAACAGCATGTAAGCAGAAGAAAGATGAAAGTGTATCTGATTTCTTCACTAGGTGTGAAGAAACATTTATAGATCATAGTGGTCAGGACATGAGTACGGAAGGTGAGCAAAGATTATTTGTGGACAAAATTGTCTTTAATTTGCTCCCTGAACTTTCTAATAAGTTGAAAGATTCTGAAAGTTCTTGGGCTGTTTCATCGTCGGCCCAGATATTGGCGACTGCACAGTACTATGAGAATAGGGATAAGGACGAGAAAGAAAAAGCAGAGAAAAAGACAAAAGACTTAAAGACAAAGGTTCTTTTACAGCAGGCGTATCCGCCTCGCTCGAATCAGCAAGAGTCACAGCAACGCCCACAGTTTCAGCAACCTCCACAGTTTCAGTGACCGCAACAGAACACTGGGTATTTTCCTCCAAGACCCCCCTTGGGTTTGAATCAGTGTGCGTACTGAAGGGAGGAAGGTCATTATAAAAATGAGTGCCCTGTTTTACGACAACGCGCGAGTGGTATGCCGGTCAAGAGGTAGAGGACGTGGTGCGTTTCCTCAGAACGAACGTTCCTTTCCCCCACAAAATTCTATGAATTGCTTTGATCAACAGAAAATTGCATCTGGTCAGTCAACTCAGTACTATGCTGATGACTATTATGTTGAGAGTGAGAATGCTGACTATAATGATTGCTAGGACAGCCATGGACAAAGAGAGGGAGTAGTGTTGGTTCCAGTAGATCAGAGTGGGCCTTATGTTGCAGTAGCCACATCGGGTGTGGTAGAGCCTTTTCTTTTGGATACTGGTGCAGCGAAGAGTTCTATCATGCACTCTAAACTCCCTGGCGCACCTTTGTCTGGCTTAACGAATGTCTAGGTAGGATTCTCTGGCGCCCCAGTTCGTGACTAAGTTTCTAGCCCCTTGTCTCTTTCTATAGGGCCTTGTGAGTTGAAAGCACCTCTCATCTTAACGACAGGTTGTGGTGAGAATTTGTTGGGTTTGGATTTGTTGAAAAGGTTGAATGCAACATTACGTTGTTCTCCTGCGGGAGTACAGCTTACATTGGGTAAGAAAGTGATCTCTCCGATGTATTTGTCTAAAAATCGGCTTTCACCGGAATTGCGTTCTCTCCTTGATACTCTTTGGGCTACTGGTCCTAATGATGTGGGTCTTTTGGAGATTCCACCCTATGTTGTTGCGCTTAAATCGAATGTTAAAGTGCCACGTATTCCCCAATATCGGATTTCGAGTGATGGTGAAAGAGCGCTTTTAGCGATTATCTATGATTTGATTGAGAAAGATGTGATTGAAGAAACGAGAGGTAATGTGTGTAACAGTCCCGTTTTGCCTGTCCTGAAGCGCACTGACTCTACTCAGCCACCTGTTTATAGGTTTGTGATCGATCTTAGAGAGGTTAACAAGATTGTCGTGCCACAGTTTTCAGTTGTTCCGGATATTACTGCTTTGTTGACTTTGATTCCTGCTTCAGCTGCCTGGTTTTCGGTTATAGATCTGAAGAATGCTTTCTTCAGCATTCCAATTGCCGAGGAAAGTAGAGATATTTTTGGCTTCTCTTTAGGAGGCCGAAGCTTCTGGTTTAAGAGAGCTCCCCAAGGCTATTGCGAAAGTCCTTCTATTTATAGCCAGGCTTTGAAGACTCAGCTTGATACTCTTGTGTTGCCTGCTGGTGCTGCTCTTATTCAGTATGTGGATGATCTGTTAGTGGCCGCTGACGATGAGAAAACTTGTAAAGAAGCTACTCTTTCTTTGTTGCGACATTTGTCGGACTTGCGTCATAAAGTGTCACCTTCTAAGTTGCAGTATTGTTGCCAAGAAGTGACCTACTTAGGTCATCTCTTGTCAAAGGAGGGAAGAAGGTTGACCCCAGAACGAATTCAAGCGATTGCTCGAATGACTGTGCCAAGTACACAGAAAGAAGTGCGTGCTTTCTTGGGTATCACGTCGTATTGTAGACAGTGGATTCCGAACTTTTCTTTATTGGCAAAACCTCTATTGGCATTGACTTGTAAGGATACACCGAATCCTCTTCCTTGGTCTGACCATTGTCAGAAAAGTTTTTCTGAGTTGCGTGATGCATTGTGTTCTGCTCTTGTGTTGGGTACTCCCGACTACAGTAAGCCTTTTACACTGTACCTCCATGAGAGAGAGGGTTGTGCATTGTCAGTTTTGACTCAACAATTCGGTGATAAGCAACGTCCATGTGCGTATTTCTCATCGACTTTAGATCCGGTAGCTAGAGCGTTGCCAAGTTGCTTAAGAGCTACAGCGGCAGCGGCTGTTTCTATCCGACAGTCTGCTGGGCTGGTGATGGATAATACGTTGGTCGTGATGGTTCCACATGCAGTGGATACTCTGTTAAATAGAACAAAGACTCAGCACCTTACTAGTGCGAGGTTGTCGGGTTATGAGTTGACGCTTTTGGCTAGTCATGTGCACATCAAGCGGTGTAATGTATTGAATCCAGCAACATTGTTGCCGATTTCTGTGGATGCAGATGGTCAGGAACAGCATGATTGTTATTTGAGGACGGAGGAGGAAATGAAGGGGAGAATCGATTTAAAAGATACTCCTCTTTCGGTTCCTGATGGTACGCTATGGGTTGATGGGTCATGCTACAAGCTCCCGAATGGTGATACGACTGCAGCATATGCAGTGACGACATTGTGTACGATTGTTGAAGCTGCACGTATCCCACAAAATTCAGCCCAAGCAGCAGAGTTGATTGCACTGACGAGAGCGTGTGTGTTGTCGAAAGGAAAGAGAGTGACTGTGTATACCGATAGCCAGTATGCGTTTGGTGTTGCTCATAGTTTTGGGCGTTTGTGGAAAGAACGTGGATTTCTTACTTCGCATGGTACAAAGATTCAGCATGTTCAGTTGGTGAATGAGCTTCTCGAGTCACTTACGTTGCCGATGCAAGTTGCGATCGTGAAATGCAGTGCACATAAGAAGGTTGGCGATGATGTTTCTCGTGGTAATGCGTTTGCGGATGAAGTTGCGAAAGAAGCGGCGAAAGATGTGACGAGTCGAATGTAAGTTGCGGGCCCAGCAAGATGGGTTCTGGATAGAGGAATGTGTGAAGATACGATAGAGAGTGTGAAGTCAATTCAGGCTGAAGCTACGGAGAAAGAATTGAGTGTGTGGAGAGAGAGTAAGGGAAAATTGGATTCGACTGGTTGCTGGACTGAGTTGTCAGAACATCAGCGATGGTTGTTACCTGATGCGTATGTGCTTGCAGTGGTTACGATGGCGCATGGAATGGCTCACATTAGTGCGAAAGGGATTTGTAAGTTGTTGGCTCCAGTATGGCAGAATGCTGGAATTCCTAAGTGTGCGGAGAATCTGGTCAAGAACTACATGGTTTGTCTGATGTATAATTCTGGCAAGGGAACTCCAACTCCAGCTGGTCACTTTGCGCCTCTGACGTATCCGTTCGAGGTGCTACAATTGGATTTCATACACATGGAAGCCCACCCCCCCCTTACCCTCACATCTGCGCTTGCCAACTGCAGATCACTGACCAAACATGCCTTCGACATCTGGCAGTCCCTCCGAGATAACAACTGGGATTTGCTTTTCCTTACGGAAACATGGCTCAATGACACCACGAACCCAGCCATTTCCCTTGCACTACCGGAGGGCTACAGCATCAGCTGCGCTAACAGACCTAATGGTAAACCGGGAGGTGGTGTTGCCCTAATTCATAAATCTATTTGGTCGGTTACCCTTCCCCCATTCGACCAAATTGACTGCATAGAAGGTTTACCTTTCAGCATTCAAACCTCCCCGTCCTCCTCCTGCTCGGGAATACTCATCTATCGCCCCCCTCACTCAAATTTATCGCTTTTACCGGCTCTGACGGACTACATCATTCAGCTCAGCACTCGCTATGCGAATTTCACTGCCCTTGGAGACTTTAACCTTTATGTCAACAACGATTCCTGCCCGCATAGCAGTAACTTCCTCTCCACGCTAGCAGCCTGCAACCTTGTCCAATTAATAACTTTACCCACACATAAAGCGGGTCACACATTGGACCTCATCTGTTCCAATCTCCCTTTCATCCGGACGGCCCCTCCTATCCCGGTCATCTGGTCAGACCATTTCCTTATCTCCTTTGAGATAGACATCCCCCAACCCACTAGACCCTCAATCATCCCCAAAACCTCAGGTCGTAACTGGAGTCACATCACCTTGGAGTCGCTCCAGAAATACCTTAATAACTCCCTACCCTGTCCGTCATCTGATCCTGACCTAGCTATCAACCATCTGGACACTTGGATCGGCCAGGCCTTGGACGCACTTGCCCCCATTAAACCGATTAAAACCCACAGGGCGGCACCATCTGCTCCTTGGTACTCCGACGAACTCCGGCAGAAAAAGGCCTTCTGTAAAACCCTTGAACGCCAATGGAGACAGAATTATTCTCCAGATAGCAAAATCATTTATAAAACTGCCCTTAAACAATACCGGAGGATGATAGAGGAGCACAAACGAGCTTTTCTTGCCTCCAAAATTAAACTCGCCAGCAACGGCGCCAGGGAGATTTTTAACATTGTTAGATCTTTCACAGACCCTACCGCATTGATCCGATCTCAACCCGCTTCACAAGTGCTTTGCAACAAACTTTCTCAGTTTTTTGAGGATAAAATTGAGACCATCTACTCTTCCTTCCCCTCCCCTACCTGCGAAGGAGGTGATGAGCGGCCCAACTCTTTCACACCGTCGCCATCCCTCATGTCTGAATTCGCAGCGATTTCGGAAGCCGAATCATTGGCTGAGCTACTTAAATGTAAATCAGGCTCACCGAACGATCCCTGGCCGGCCAGGGAATACAAAAAACTGGCACCCCTACTCAACCCCTACTTAAATCGCATTTGGAATGACTCCCTTCGAACAGGAAACTTCCCCACCAAATGGAAACATGCCTCCTTAGTCCCCATTCTGAAGAAGCCCAACCTGGACCCCGACCTTCCCGCCAACTACAGGCCCATTTCCCTTCTGCCTGCCCCAGCTAAGATCTTGGAAAAGTTGGTTCACTCACAAATGGTGAACTTTATCGAGTCAAACGGACTTCTTCATGATTCCCAGCATGGCTTTAGGTCGGGCCACAGCACGGAGTCGGCCCTTATTGAAATGGCCGACTCTGTGAGATGGACTCTTGACCGAGGGTCGAGGGCGGTGTTAGTGCTGCTGGATCTCTCAGCAGCATTCGACACCGTCTCTCATAAAATCTTGCTGGGAAGGCTGGAGGAGATGGGGCTAGGTGGATCTGTACAGAAATGGCTGTCATCCTATCTGTCTGAACGTACACAGCAAGTCTTCACCCCTCCTTTCACCTCCCCAGCTCGACCATTGAAATGGGGAGTCCCTCAGGGCTCCTCCCTAAGCCCGCTCCTGTTCAATGTTTACTTCACCCCCCTAGCCAAGCTGATTGCTCAAACTGGGATCAAATCCACATCCTACGCCGATGACATTCAGCTACTTTTCACGTTCGACACCCCTTCTGCCTCTGCCTTCGACCCGCTGAAATCCTGTCTCAGAGTGATCTCTGACTGGATGGATGCAAACTCCCTCCGTCTCAATGCAGGCAAAACGGAGATTCTGTTTTTTAACTCACCTTCTCCCCTGGCCCCTAGCCTCTGGTGGCCAGAGGACCTGTGTCCAGCCCCCACGCCTAAAGATTCAGTGAGAAATCTGGGAGTACGCTGGGACAGCCACCTCAGCTTTAGCAACCAGGTACAAACTGTTGCAGCGTCCTGCTTTGCTAAAATTAGAACAATCAAACGGCTTATCAACTACCTGCCAGAGGACTGCCGTAAGACTGTGATCCAGGCATTGATCATTTCCCATCTTGACTATGCCAATGCCCTCTACCTTGGTATCACAGCCGGTCTGTGCCGCAAGCTGCAGACAGTCCAAAATGCCGCCGCCCGGCTGGTCGAGAGAATCCCTGCCAGACATCACATCTCTCCTTACCTCCGGAAACTACATTGGCTACCCATTACGAAGAGATGCGTCTTTAAAGCAATGACGCTGGCTTTCCGAGCATCCAAGGGCACTGGATCGGTCCATCTGAAAAACACTTTACGTCCCTATGCTAAATCCAGGGCACTACGTTCCAACTCCCTACTCTTCCTAGAAACGCCCCGTTTTAAACGATCCCGGGCAGGCGGCAAAACCTTTGAAGTCTGTGCCACGCAACACTGGAACAAGCTCCCATTCGCTCTACGCAACTGCCAAGCAGAACTTACATTTCGCAAATCCCTGAAAACCCTCCTCTTTTCCTCCTAAAACGAATATCCCGACCCTGTTCCTCCTGTTGTCAGAGTTATCAGCGCCGGGACGCCCCGTTGGGGCCGCTGCGCGCTTTATAAATGACACAAATAAAATAATAATCTAAAATACGTCCTTGTAGTTGTTTGTGCCTTTTCGAGATGGGTAGAGGCATACCCCCTGAAAGATAACACTGCCTTGTCCACAGCTAAAGTCTTGCTCAAAGAATATTTCCCTAGGTTTGGATTGCCAAGGATGGTGTGGAGTGATAATGGAAGTGAGTTTGTGGGCCAGATCATGAAGAAAGTGTGTGAGGGTTTGGGCATCCGTCAGAAGTTCCACGCTGCGAATCATCCCCAATCAGCTGGATTAGTGGAATGTTACAATGGCACTTTGAAGCTAAAGTTAGCCAAGATTCAGGCAAGCTCTGGTCTTCAATGGCCCGATGCTTTGCCGTTGGCACTTTTGTCAACAAGGACTACAGTTCATTCCCGAATTGGTCTTAGTCCCTATGAGATCGTGTTTGGCCGCCCAGCAAATGTATGGGGAGTGCCGAGGCCAACAAAGTTTAGCGAGATTGAACATCCCTTGCTGGTTGACTACTTGTATGATTTGACGGCTAAATTGCGTGTCTTACACCAACAGGTTTACGATACACTTCCTCAAGCATCTGAAGATTCAGGACACGCCATTGACCCTGGTTCCTGGGTGTTGGTGCGCAACTTTCAGAGGACAAAGAATGATCAGCCCCGCTGGATTGGACCATTTCAAGTCCTTTTATCGACGCGTACCGCAGTGAGAGTTCAGGGCAAGAAGAACTAGATCCACGGCGTACATTGTAAGAGTGTGCATGCCTCTGCCGTACGACCAGTGGGTCCAGGAGGGTGTTGGTGATTCAGAGACTGATACAGTGCCACGTTACGTTCCATTCAGTGACGCAAGTTTGGTTGGGACAAGTTCTGAGCGCGAGGATAACGATATTTTGCAAGAAGCTGTGTCTCCACCTGCACGATTGGACACTACTGAGCGTGAGTTGTTGTTCCGCGATCAGACAGTGCCTGGTAAAGGCCGCTATAATCTATGACCAAGAGCCGATGGACTAATAAACAATGAATTCCTTTTTGCTTTTTAAAAAAAAACGCTCTCTCATCTGAAAAGCTGTTTTGATCTATTTTTCTTTTTTCGAACCGCCATCCGGGTTCAGCTGTAGGGTTGCGGTATGAAGCCTTGGAGTGTACAGCCGTGTAGACATAAGGTCGACGGTTCTGGTTTGTTCTAGTTGTTCTAGGGCGTTCCCTGGACTTACAGACGTACCTTTGAGCCGAAGAGAACCACCTGCCGCGAACAGCACGGTTAGAGGATGGAGTTTTTTTAGATCAAGAGAGCTGTTGTAGAAATTAACTTTAAGACGAGACTGTGTAGACTAATGAGTAGCAAATGTTTTTTGATAACATGTCTTTTAATGTTACTTAGCATAACGATGTTCTTAGTGGGATATCTTGTTTTTTCTTTCCAAGTGACTTTTGCACCCACCATACAACCTATGTCTTTTCCTCCTACTACTTCTTCGCATTCTTTTCATCCTTTGCCTGAACATGAATCTATCAGAAGATTGGAATTCGTTAATAATTCCTTTGTGCAGCTTCTGCATCAGCATCAGTTAGTAGTGAACACCACTAATTGCATTGCTGGGTGTGTGGTCTTATGCCTCATACCACGGATAAGGGTATTCCTTATCTGGTTCTGCCATTCAGCTATAATGGATCTGTATGGGCATATAGGACGATGTTTATTTATGCCCATGAAGTTTACCCCCTGCGTTCTATGAAAGATAATCCAAGTAATAGTGCTCTAGTGAAAGGAATAGTAGATATGATTAGAGGAATCGTATCCTATGAGACTATCCCTAAAGATGAGACACTAGCTTATATTGGTTGGAACGTGACTGGATATGGTGTTAGTCTGAGTGAAAAGCAGCGAAGGGAAAAATCATCCCCGATTTGGATCGTGCCCCATCGTGGTCATTTTTGCCTGCAAGGTAATGGCAAGAATCCGAGAGCTCAATTAGGGAAGAGTGTTTGTACTGAGACGTATGTTTTTGCGTCCCAGACTTCCCCACCGTTTTTAGCCGCTAAGGGTACGTATTTTGTGTGCTATGATAGAGCATATACATGGTTGCCCCCTGATTTTTCGGGAACATATTATGTTTCGTATCTGTTGCCCCCTACGTATACTGCAGCGGCAGATTACCACAGAACTAGAGTAGTTAGAGGTGTCTTCAGTAAGGAAGATACTTCAGGACAAGAATTGGGAGATTTTCTTAAGGGTTTCCTGTCATTTTGGGGACCTATGGTTAATAGTAGGAACATACGGTAATTGACAAGAGTGGTTGAGTCCACCATAGTTGAGACTGCCGGTGCCCTTAGTAATTTGACTGCTGAGCTCCAATCGGATCTTCTTATGACGTTGCAGAATCGAGTGGCGTTAGACGTCATACTTGCAGACAGACGAGGGGTATGTAAATTGATTCAATCGAGCTGCTGCATTTTCATTCCAGACAATGCTCCTACAGTGTACCAGGCCATTTCCAAGCTACATAAGATCTCCGAGTCTGTACACATGGACGAAGGAGAGTGGTCGTTGATGGGATGGTTCTGGGGATTGTTATCCACTTGGGGATGGAAGATTCTGATGATCACTGGGATGGCTTTAGCGATTCTTTTCCTGTTCTGTCTTTGTGTGCAGTGCGCTCCTGCTATATGTGGCCTCTGTGCTACTACGTGTGCAAGGAGGCCTGCCCCAAGAGAGGTACTAAGTAATAGGATTATGCTCCAGCAACATCTTGATGATCTGATGAATATAGACCTGGACTCAGATTGACGTGAGTTTAGGTTATTGCCTATGTAAGGGCAAAAGGAGGGTCTGAGGTTCCGTGAATTCTGAACCCGTTCCATAAAGGTCATGGTTTCGTTACGAATTTGATATTAGCGAACCGTAACTAGTTAGTGCGGCAAGTATGGGTGTTTTCATCATGTTAGACCGATGGATTCACTACGTATTTAGGGATTTCGTTCTGAACCCTTGGGTTCCATTTTGTGTATGGCAGCCATTTTGTGGTTGCCCTCACATAGGCCGATGACTGTGGCTGAACTAGTCTTTTTAAGGACATGTACATCTTAGCTCGAGTTTGTGCTGACTACTGATTGACCTGAGTGAACTGACCCTGTTGCCTGAAGCTGACCTTGTTAAACCAGTTCCTGCCCTTTAGCTGATCAAGATTAAGGATCAGAGCACAGGACATCATAAAGTTTTACTGCACACAAATATGCCTTATCCTACTCTCACCTGTTTCTGTTCCTTTCTTTATGGTCTATTTACGATTGGGTTGTGCCCTTTTTTATTATGGGTTCGTTCGACCTGTCTAAAGAAGAATGTTGGGTTTGACCGATGATTGATCATGGGCTGGGCAACTGAAAAGTGGGTTTTACTGTCATGCGATACCTCTGGTGTGGATACATGTGATTAGACAGTTTGTAAATGTTAGGTATTTGTCTGGAATGTGATTTTTGGCATAAAAAGGGATGACTTGCTTTGTAAAATTGAGCAGTCTCCTGAGAACTCATACCGTGATGATTTCTAGGACTTCTGTTACTGGCTGCAACCAATAAATTTGATCTTTGACGCCACTCAGAAGTATCCCGTGTCTCTGTATTCTAAGACAGGTGAACCCGAAGACTTTGAGCGTGCCCCTGGCGCCGCTGGGTTCTAAAACCCGGTTCTTCACCTTTCTTGATAATATGGCCCATAATTTGTTAATGTATGTTTAACACCCTTTAGTACTGCCTTATCAGAGAGCAGGTTGTTGTTAAGTATCCCTACCCTCTGCCATGCCCCTATGCTATTCAGGTCTAGGTCCATAAAAATGTGGCAGTGATCAGAGAGGTCTCTGTGCCCTATGGATGAAGCCTATAACTTATTCAATAGAACTTCACGTTTTAAAAAGTAGTCCAGATGTCCATAGATTTTGTGAGCCGCTTGTCGTGGTGAGCCTCAGCTAGGCCTACCAGTGCTAAGGGTTCGCCCTTCTCTGCACAAAGTCCTCAGACCAATAGGAAAGTAGTTGGCACGAAATCTGAAATACAAAACAAAGCGCTTTATTAACCTCAAGAGGTGGAACTACATTCACACAACACCCTTCGGTAGTGTATGAAGTAGCACACTGAACAGAAGGAACATGTTCCTTTTATCCCCACACAAGGGCTCAGAAGAAGGCGGTACAAGTACAGAATGGAAGGTTTACATACATAAAAGGTCATACAGAAATGCACAGTCAACAGTAGGGTGGAGCTTAGCAGTTTACTAATTACGGTAAAAATACCCTGACAGTTACAAACTAGGACATGTGTATGAACAGTTACAGTCTCCTCTACGCATGTGCAGAGTAGCAGAGCCTAAATATAGTCTGTCTATAAGCAGAGAGCATGAGCAAACAACAGAAAGGAAGGACAGAGCACATGATGACCACATGGCAGACAAGATGGCTGCCGAATACAAGATGGCTTCAGCTAAATGCTAACCCCGATTGCTGCCAAATTACAACAGACGGCCCTTTTAGCTTTAGCTGAAGACATTCGTTCATTTGGGGTAATCTAGATTCACATCTTGTACATTAATGTTCATCATTTCAGTCACCTCTTTATTTAGCATACATTGGACTTTTATTTTTGCAAAATTTGGCTTGGAAGGTGTACAGGCCGAAATGCAGACGGAGCAAAGCATTGGACCACATTGTATACATACACAGCATGTAAATAGTATCACTAGTATTACACATAGGATGGTCAATAGCTTCCAGCCCCAAGTGGCAAAGAGTGTCCAAAACCAGCTGTCAAAAGTCCAAGTGCCAGTCTCTGGGTGAATTTCAGCAGTAATCTTATGCAGTTTACAGAGTGCATCAAACACTGAAGGTGAGTGGTCAGGAATGTAGACGCAGCAACTACTACCGATGATGCGACATGCATCACCAACTCGATCAGCCAGAACCACATCAAAAACCATACAATTTTGGAGTGCTACAATCCTCCCAACTTGCAGCTCTTCTGTAATGTTCCCAAGTGCCATAGCTGTCTGATTGATAACAGCTTCTACAACACGAGTCAATCGTGTTATCTTTCTGCTGTTTAATGCAGCACCCACAAAGAAAAACAAGCCCAAATTGAAATCAACATATTGTTGCAAGGTGGTGTCAGTCTGGTCCACCTCATCAGTACTTATTGTCGTCTTATATCTGTTCTTAGAGATTTCATTATATAATTTAAAGTCTTAATGATATGATGCAGGTGCCAGAAACACAGGGGGCAACAGAAAGGACACATAGCATACTCTAGACCATCCAACAGGTAGTTGATAATATTCCTTATTACCGCAGACATAGTAGGTATTATGTGAGGATATGAACCTACTGTTATTGGAACCTTCAATAGTCAGAACCACAGTACACTCACATCTCCCCACTGGAATTCTCCCAACACTACCTACAGACAAATCTGCTTTAGCTCTGGTAACAGAAATCACAAATGGTCCATTGTTCTTAATAGTTCTCATATTTTGGAAAACATATGGCGTAGAAATATTCTCAGGTCGATACTCTTCCCATTCCCATTTAGTTCCTTCAGCTCGTGGATAACCATCTTCATCTGGATAACACACTTTATTGAGATGATAATTAATCCGTCCTACTGCCATACTTGAGATGTTAGCCCGTCCAGAAGCAATTTAAAGCGCAAACCAAGCTTGGCAAGAACCATTATGCGAAAAAGGAAGAGGAATAAAAGGCGTTCCTCCCTTCATCTGGTGAGCAGGTATCATTCCACACACCCAACAGTCAGTAGTATTTGTGGCATTGTGAGTATGATGCAGCATCTGAATAAAAGTGTTGTTCAAATAGGATTGTCGATGTGATAGGGAAGCATAAAGTAATGATGTTCAGCTGGTACTGGAGTAGTGGCGATCAGAAGCTGTCGAGCAGGAGCCATTTTCTCAATAAACCAGGTAGTCACTGCTACAACTACCATAGCAACAACAAATCCTACAGCACAAATGGTCTTTTTATTACAGATCTTAGCAACGGTTGATCTCCCTGCAGACATAATCAATTCATCGTTGAATCAATCGTTGGAGCTCTAAAGTCCTGGGCAGCTGTTGCTTTCTTCACCGAGGGTCAAGACGGGTGTCACTATGTAGGACTGATTCCCCCCTTGCCACATCAGGGCCATTTCACAAACCCAGGACGGTACCTCAATCAGTCTTTTTCAGCAATGCAGACTCTTTCCTCGGTCTCAGTTGGTATCGGGATATTCCAGGAATCGTGTGGTCCGGGAAGACTTCCTCAGATTCGTCAGGTGAAATGGCGCGGCCTTTCTCCATTTCCAAAATCTCTTGATGGTCCGTCAGCACAGCAGGTTCCACCAAGGTAGGCAACACTCGCTTGCAGTGAGTGCTATGGATCCAGTTCTTCCTGTTTGTCACTCGAACCGCTGTCCTCGTCGCTAGGAGCACCTGCTCTGGTCCTCGCCACCTCGGGTCCAAGGTGTTCGACCTCTCTAAACTGTTGACCATCACATGGTCACCGGGCTGGAGTTCATGGGCCTTACCTGTAGACCTGTCAGGAAGAGCTTCTCGAACTTGTTGATGAATAGAGATCAAACTGTCTGTCAACTGTGCTAAGTAGTCACTCATCAGAACAGATGGTACATCATGTATGGGGCGTGGCTTAGGAACTCCCCAAATGTACATTGGTTTCCCAAATACCACCTCATATGGTGTAAGCCCAGATCGTGATTGTGACACCCATCTAATGGACAACAATGCCAAGGATAATGCATCAGGCCATTTCAAAGACGTGGAAGCCAATATTTTTGCTAATTTTAAATTCAAAATAGCGTTATACCTCTCCGCTAATCCTGCTGATTGTGGGTGGAAGACTGCATGGAACTACTGTTTGATCCCTGATCCTTTCAGGACATACTCAACGACTTGTCCAATAAAATGAGGTCCGTTGTCACTCCACAAAAGTTTGCAAGCACCAAATCTAGGGATGAATTCCTTTAAGAGCACCTTTGCTGTGGTGAGAGCCGTATTATCCTTAGTAGGGTATGCCTCTATCCATTTACTGAAGGCACATGTCACACTAGAACCTACTTCATGTTATTGCAAACATTTATAAAAGGAACATTTTCCTTTTATACCCACACAGGGGCTCAGAAGAAGGCGGTACAAGTACAGAATAGAAGGTTTACATACATAAAAGGTCATACAGAAATGCACAGTCAACAGTAGGGTGGAGCTTAGCAGTTTACTAATTACGGTAAAAATACCCTGACAGTTACAAACTAGGACAGGTGTATGAACAGTTACAGTCTCCTCTATGCATGTGCAGAGTAGCAGAGCCTAAATATAGTCTATCTATAAGCAGAGAGCATGAGCAAACGACAGAAAGGAAGGACAGAGAACATGATGACCACATGGCAGACAAGATGGCTGCTGAATACAAGATGGCTTCAGCTAAATGCTAACCCCGATTGCTGCCAAATTACAACAGACGTCCTTTTTAGCATTAGCTGAAGACATTCGTTCATTTGGGGTAATCTAGATTCACATCTTGTACATTAATGTTCATCATTTCAGTCACCTCTTTATTTAGCATACGTTGGACTTTAATTTTTGCAACATTTCGCTTGGCAGGTGTACAGGCCGAAATGCAGACGGAGCAAAGCATTAGACCACATTGTATACATACACAGCATGTAAATAGTATCACTAGTATTACACATAGGATGGTCAATAGCTTCCAGCCCCATGTGGCAAAGAGTGTAAGTATGGGCGGATCTCGCTTACGCGAATTTACGGATTCGCAATCCGCAAAATCCGCGAACTCTCGCGGATTTGCGGATTTTTGTGGTTTTTGTGTTGGCGAGCGTTCGCGGGGATTTGTGGACCATTTCGCAATTGCAAACTTACTTTTCGGCTCGCAACGGCCGCAACTATGTTGTTTCTACATCTGGTTTATCATCACAGGTTCACAGCACCCTCTGTTTCACCACTGCCACCCTCTGGTACACCCATGCCACCCTCTGGTACATCCTCACTGCCACCCATTAGGTTTGCTTATTACTGTAGATTATGGGACTGAAAAAAAGCAAGCACACCTGCCCTGCTTCAACTGCCATGAATTAATTTGGGGTTGATTAATGTGTCAGTGATTTTGAAACTTCCAGTCTGGCTGGCACCTACTTCCTTCCTTAGCTGTAATTTGCTTTCTGTTGCAGTGAAAGCAAGCACACCTGCCCTTCTTCAACTGCCATGAATTAATTTGGGGGTCATTAATGTGTCAGTAATTTTGAAACTTCCAGTCTGGCTGGCACCTGCTTCCTTCCTTATCTGTAATTTCCTTTCTGTTGCAGTGAATTTTTTTTTCACAGGACCTTTATGGTCTACTTGTAGCTATTCTATGAGCCTGCTGTTTGGGTCATAGCAGGGTCATAGAATAGTTGCAAATAGGCAACTGAACTCTGGAGGGGCCCCTCAGGAAGCACTAGAGTGAATGGTTACTAATGTTAAGTTTGAACTTTTGCACCTGCTGATTGCTTTCAGTTTAGCAAAAATCGTTTGTCTGCAATTTCGCGCCATTTGCGGGGCGCGAATCCGTGCGAGATCGATTTCGGAAGCCGTGAATGCGTGCGAATACACTTTTTTTTTTTGCGGCGTGTATGTTCGCGTGATTTTTTGCATGTTCGCAAGGCGCTTGTAGCGATACGCTTGCGAAGTTACCCTAACGGTCGTACACGGGCGCGGCCATCTTGTTTGCGTGACGTAATTCCGTTTCCGGCCGCTATGTGTAATCTCGCAAAGTGTGCTGCTCGCTAGTACAATTTCGCACGTGATCGCGAGGAAAATCTCGCGTGAACTTACCCATGCGGTCGTGAACGGGCGCGGCCATCTTGTTTCTCATTCATTGCTATGGTTCTGGGCATGCTTTCTGCATCCTCTCTGAATCTCTTCCATCCTTTGCTTGTTTGAAGTTTTTTTGATCTATTTTACTTATTATCTATCCCTCTATTTTTCTAGCTCTATATTTTTGTGTTTTCTGCTACTTTTTGTTAATTTTAAACTACTTTTTTAAACTCTTTCCTTTTCTTCTTCCCTATTCTATTTCTTCTTTATTATTTACATTCATTTCTGCCCAGACCATGGTAAAGGGAGCCGGGAAGCACCCTGAGAAGGGGAAGGGTCCCGCACCCCGTGCCCGGCTCCCGTGCGGGCGTTTGAGGGGGGAGCTAGTGATGCCACGGGAGATCTTTAGCGCGGAGGAGGTGGCCGCACTAATATTCCACGACCAGCGCCGCCTCCCCAAGACCATCCTGGGAGGCGGCAAGATCGCAACCGGCTATGGCATCCGGGAGCGCCGGAAGCGGTGGGAGAAGGTGTGCCGGGCCATGTTTAAGCTCTCTGGGGTCCGGCGCACCTATAACCAGGCCACCCACCGCTGGACGGATGTCATGGACCAGGAACGCGACTTGCTGTACGCGCTCGGCGTAGAGGTCCCCGGGCTTGGTGAGTAGTAGTAGCTATTTCTAGCTATTTCATCACTACTCTGTTTTATCCGGCTCTGTTATTTGCAAATCTTTGTTCTTTACCAAGAGCAATAATGCTGCCGATTACATTGTAGGTAAATTATATTTCAAAATCTTCTATGCATTTCAGGTGCACTGCTCTCCTTCTCAGTAGCCTTGCTTGCTACTATGCTTATTTGTTTTGTATTTTGTGTTCATTTCATTGGCCTGAGAAATTATGTATGAGTGTAGTGTAAAGAACTGCGTAATGCTAGACACTAAGGGTCATATTTTCAATTACCGGCGCATCCCTGCAAAGTAGCAGGGATGCGGCAGTAATTGTGCGCCATGCCACCACCACCACCCATGGGTCCAAAACGTCACAGAAGCCTTACGCATCTGTGCCGTAAAGGCGGCGCATTGCTGAAGTTGCGTGCCAACGATGGCGCAGCTCCAGCAATGCTCTGGGGTTGTAGTGTAGCTCCTATCATCCCAATAGGCTCTGCGCATTGGAATAATACCTACAATAGTAAAGGCCTAGACCAGACGTTAACTAGGTCTACTACTGTCGATATTAGACTTAAAGTTTTGGGTTTGCCAGCGTAGCTCAGAGTTCACTAGAAACTTTCTCGAATGTTCAGGAAAGAATAAACTTCCCTGATTAGACAAGAAGGGATTTAGTTTCTGACAACCATAGAACATGACAACTTTGCTCTCCCCTAATCAAGAGTAAATCTCGAGAGTCGTGTGAACAAAAGGCAATTTATTTTACGCAGTCAGTACGTGCATTCTTAGTCTCATCAGATTGTAGAGAAAAGGAAGAGACGGGCGTGTTCAATAAAAAGGTGTTATTTATTGATCAGTCTCTTTTCTCATACAAGAGAAATGGATCGATATTATTGCAATACTTATAGTTAAGTAAAGTGCATACATTAAAAGCAGCAGTATAAAATAATACTGTAAAAACATTGATATGGTTTCTAAGCCATAAGATGTTTAAAATGAATAAAATATATTACATACACATATACATTTGACTAAACGTACTCAACTGGTGTTTCTAGATACGCCTACCCCGTGTACCTGACCTAAGTCTAATACGAGGGCGGGAATAGAAAGTTACAGTTTAAGTTAAGTTTGTTTTTGCCAAGTGAAATAACTTAAGAATTCTCTGTGAGGGGTTATTCAGTTCTGTACCTGGAAGTTAGGATGAATGAGGAATGGTATCTCTTTCTCTGGTCTCGATATTCCAGGCTGCCTGCGAGGGCTACCCGGAAGCGCCGGTGCTTGGTTTCTCGGCAGGAGAAAGCAGCTTCTCGTTCTCAGCGCGTCAGAAAGGCGGGGCTGCTGCCAGCGGGGTCTGCTCTGCTTCTGGGCTTCGGCAAGTATGGCTGCTCCGTCTCGTCACCACGCGTGTGTTTGCATAGGGCAAGATCGGTAATATTTATACCTTTAAGGTGCCGAGATTGACGTAAGGATGGACATAGATACGTCAATAAGGATGTCATACGACTTGCTCGTTAGCACATTCTTTTGCTGAAGTTCTCGGTGAAATCAAAACAATGGCCGCAGGGTTTTGCCCAGGTTGTCATAGGTTTGATTTGTTATGAGAACTCCGTATGCCTTATCAGGGGCTGGAGGAATATCGCTTGTCTAATTAGATCGCAAGCGTTATGACCTAATCAAATAACACGTTCCTGTGCCGTAGTGTGACTGCGTCAGATAACGGTATCTGCATCATGGGGTTTTTCTGCCTCATGGGCTGATTACTTAGTTAACTTGTTAGTTTGCTAACCAGAATAGGGTCAGGAATAGGGGGATCGATTCAGAACCTATAGGAATACATCACACCCACTCCACGCTAACTATGGTCATATTTACTAATCTATGCATAGTATAACATAGTACAACATACTATAGAGTATAGTGTATACCTTACCACCCCAAAATACATAAATGCATTTTGAAATTTTCAAATATACAGAAAAATTGCAGTCATATGTATTGCATGCACTCAAGCTATGGAATAATGCTAAAGTAATCACGCATTTGTATACATTATTGCTTATTTGGTATATGAGAAATTACACATGAAATGGCTCTTAATACAGAAAAAAAGTTCGAGACCATTCCATCACAGAATAAAATATTTATGAACATACCAGCGGGCAGCTAATGTCTATATGCTATCTAAAATTTAGAATTCTTAGTTCTTTAAGAATAGTTTCTTACTTTAAGCAGAAGATAGTGTCCCGAAAAATATGCAAAAATATTTTGGGGCTGCTGAAAAACTTGCTGTCCGTGAACTGGAGGGAAAATTGTTCATGTGACTTTATTTTTAAAGTTGAAGGCCGAATTCAGGGAACGCCGTGTGCGAGCTTGCTCAAAAGTCTCTATTTCTGCTCTGGAGAGAACATCATATCATTCAGGCTTTCGAAAAAGCTGTCAACAGCTTCCTGGGAAAGTTCCACTAACTCGGAAATAGGTGTAATCATGCATTCGTGCGCATGATTGTCTCCATTGACATTCTGATTCGCATTGCTGACAGAAGGTCGTACCTGATCGATGCTGCTTTCATCTTGAACTTCACTACCCATCAATCGTAGTGGTGAAGCTTCCACGAATGCCGTCATCAGGATTGGTAGCCTTTGAGGGCAGCACAAAGCATGAACCTTGATCGGGCTCAACAATGTTTCTGCATCCATTGGCGCATCCGATTGTAGCGTCAGACAGGTGTCTAACACGCATTCTTCTCCGCATAGCAGACACCTTAATACAGGTAAAACACATCTTTGCCACATTGGTCGAAATGATAGAAACCAAGTCATGTTCAGGTCTCTAAGCCGGGAGAGTCCCAGGATTTTTGATATCCGGTCCCGGTATCCAATGGCTAGGATTGTTTCTTCCCTTGTCGCAAGAGTTTTGTCTGTGACATGGGTTGCCATAACGAAAAATAAGGACCAAGAATAGTATTCCTACAATTAGTCCCAAGATCAGGGGAAGTCCGCCAAAAATCGAATGGACGAAATCTGGAAAAATAACCAGTATGGCTTTGAATGGTGTTAATGCCATCGAAAATACTGTCTTAAATACCTTTGAGACCCCATTGGTATCAGAAATATTTAAGATTTCGTTTAGTATTTCTGCGAAATGTATGGGGGAATTAGTTGATAACAACGAATGTATCTCTGCAGTCGTCTTTGCGACTTGTAGATCATATGTTTCTTTTGATGACGAGAGCCTGGTAGGCGTCTGAAGAAGCACTGTTTTCATTCTGCTTAAAGTATCTATTCGAATAGAAGTAATTTTCAAATTGGGCCATGCCCTTGCCTCCCTGTCTGGAAAGGAGCTGGGGAACAATGAGCGTCCACAGCACTTGACCTTCGCAGTCGTAGTTACGAGATAAGGAGTCCCGGGCATAAGACTACAACATCTGCGATCTACAATTAGAATGTAACTCCCATTATAGAGTCTTTGAAAGAATGGTTCTATTTCTGTTGCAGGTGCGCCTTGCTGGTGACATGAAAGGTTGTATGAATTCCCTTCACAGGCTCCATGCAAACTAATTCCGTTACACAGAAGTGTGCCACTTAGTGACATCGCACAATTGTTGCCACTAAGAAACACTTTCTGTCCTTTATTACTGACACATGCATGTGAATAGGGCAGGTTCCATGTTGTTTTAATGTACCCCTTTCCCAATTTCTCATACATGCCAGCCTGTATATATTTTTGGCAGTATTGAAACCTGAAGGTTGAGATTGGAATATTAATTATCCCATGTATTATCCATTCACTGACAGGTCGTTCTGACATTGTCACTGGTAATCTTTCTAGTTTTTCAATGCTCAAGATTGTATAATCAGCACCCCTTTGCGCCATACTGATTTGTCTATCAGTAAGGTTAAAGATTTGGAATAGTGACGTTGTGTTGATTAAACGCCAAGGCACATAGCCTGAACGCAGGTTTTGTAACGTCCAGCCAAGCTGTACAATAGAACGCAATTGGGACTGACCGTGTTGTAGCAACAGTAAGTCCTGCGATAATATGTCGATTGCTGAAGACACAATGCTGTCCAAAGAAAAAATTCTGGAGGACAGAGTCATTAACCCATTGTCCACTACAGAAAGTGATTTTTCCAAATTAATACGGTCAATTTCCCGTATTCTCTCTGCTGTCTCAATTTGAGTAACCTTCCAGGCCTCATTGTATGCTGCATATACAGAGGCTGCTATGAAACGTTTTTGACGCTGTTTGCGTGGTCCCATTATGAAATCACGCAAGTCAGCACCATCAGTAAGTAAAGTTAGGTGTTGCTTAATTTCTGCCAGTGTGGAAGTTTGTAGCCATTGAAGGCATAATTTGCCCACACTGTAGGTTGTTATTATCCCTGGGTGATGTCTTTGGGGATATCTAGGGTCTGGCCTGGTCATTTTGAACCCCTGTGTTTTGTTCAGGAATCTGTCTTGACAGTTATTAGTATCTGTGGGCCAGATCAACCATTGTTTCCAATCAGGATGTGTTCTGTTTTGGTTTAATATATTGTTTACGTCTATCTCTTCATCTGTAGAAGTGTTGCTAAACATTGTTGGCTTTGGAATAGACGGTTTATTTAAATCTTTGATTTTGGCTAGGCTAAGACAGGTGGTTTGTTGAACAGTGTCATTTAAAAATATCATTTGTTCTGGGATCATGCAGGCTCTAAACAAAGCTTCTATACCCTGTACTTGCCAATCTTTTGTACCCCAAACACTTTTCAATTCAACATTTTTGTCCCAATAATCAAAACCAAAAGTATTCATTTTTTCAAAAAATGAGTCCGAATATATCAATTTTGTGTTGGTTATCATGGTTTTTGTCCCTGTCTTGTTTGATAATTTAAAATAAAATGTTTCAGCATTACTTGTGTTAAACCCTGAAAAATATGAGTATTTGTCGTAAACGGTTCTTGAGCTTCCTTTTGGAGGTGTTGCACAATGTTCCCATTGATTATAATTTAAAACATTTCTAGGTTGTGCAGATTTATGTAGAAAATGGTTACCATAGTGGTTATAACAGTACATACTATCATAATTGGTAGAACCCTGCAAATAATCATGTTTGGTAAATTTAGCAGACATTACTAAGTCAGACATCATATTATTAATGCTTTCAAAGTCCCAATCATCGGCAAATGAGTTTGGTTTTACAAAGTCACTCAAGGAGATCTTAATTTGGTGTGGATATTTCAGGATTTCGACCGGACCATAAATTTCATAGTCAGTGTTGTCCCATGCTACCCCACCCGGTATAGGATTGGCTGTGAAGTTGGCTGAAGAAAGTTCTCTTTTCTCGACGTGTGAAGATGTGTGTGGTTTGAGGATCAAGTTGATTTTCTGACTTGCTGTGTCCATTTTAGCATATTTTCCCTCAATGAAGCGTCCCAAAGTTAGTACCATGATGAGCCAAAGTATGAGGATAAATGCACCAAAACCCACCCAAAATTCAATCCATGGGGAAATCAGATATGTTTCTTTCAGTTGTTTCAAAAGTTCTTTAGCTTTATCTTTAAAGGTTTTTGATGATGGCTGTGTCTTTGATTCACTGAAGCCTTCAGAGGAATCATCGAAGTTTATGAAGTAGCCGGATGCAGTTCTGTCAATTGTTCCAATTGCTTCAGGATTTCTGTTTCTTGCATGTTCACTTGGTACTTCACTATAAATTGGTGTGTCTCTGCTAAATGTTTTTATTTGGGTTTTCAGAGGTCTGAGTTCTATTGCATTGTTGCATAGTCCTTGTTGTTCTTCTGTAGGCGTTTCAAATGTGATGAGCCTCTTCGTTAGGACCTCTGTACTGGTAGCAAACCTTGGTGTTCTGCTACTTATTGGGAGTCCACTTGGCCTACTGTTTGTTATTGGCCACATGATTGTGGTTTTACCAGGTCGATGGATACAACTCGGTTCTCCTTTTTTCCAGCAAGTGGCGGTAGTATAACTGATCTTGTCCCGTTGACAGACAAGACAGGAACTGCTTTTCTGTAAGAAGGCCCAAATTCCTTCTTTACCGCGATCTTCTCCCTGACTAGATCCCCGACTTTTGGAATCCAGACAGGTCTTGCTGGGACAGGTGGTGGTTCTTCAGTGGTTGTTGGCTGTTGTTTCAACTTTATGTTGCTCAGGTCTTTTCTTGTTTTGTTTAAGTCCTGCAAAATAGCCAAACGGTCTTTGATATCAAAGCTTTTTTCTTTCACCACTGAAGTCTGACTGTCAAGGTCAGAGATCAACATCCTAGTTCCGAATAAGAATTCGTACGGACTGAATCCCTTCAGAGAATTTCTTGGCAAGTTATTTAGACTACGTTGGACACTTATTAGATGTTTGACCCACCCAGCTCCCGAACCTAATATCCTTTCTGTTATAGATTGCTTTATGCCTTGGTTTTTTCTTTACACCATCCCGTACCCTCAGGAAGGAAGTGAGAAGATTCCCGCTGGGCTATGCTCATTTGGTCATGTTTCCCCTCAGGCTGGAGGGCTAGAGTGAAAACAATGGTCAAACGTAGCATGCTCTTAGCGTATATGCCATTTAGACTCGCAAATCTTTGTATAACAGTCCAGACGTCAGCCGAGTGCTGAGGATCTACATTATAAGTGGAAACTAGCCTGTATATGTTAATCGCAACCCTTCCTTTTTACTCTTGATTTTTTCTGGAGCAAAACGGCGAGGTATTAAACTGTTTCTCGCCCCACTGCGATCTCTGTTGCAGTTTGGGCAGTTTTTTACAAACATGGTGTGACGCAGGCTCATGCCTGGCCACCAGTACCGTGATTGTAATTCTTCCAGAGAATCTTTTAGTTTGAGGTGTCTGAGACCCTCGCCCATATGTGCGTCTGCGATTAACAAGTTTCTCCTGTCCATGTTTGGAATCACTCTATCCCCCACTCCAGGGATTCGAGCAAAAGGGACGGAGTTTGCATCGATTATGTATGTATTTTACTGGAAAGCCTTTCGGGAGTGGTTCTATCGAATCCTTTTCTGAAGCGTTGACAGCTTGTAATATTTCGCTGTCTACTTTTGTTTTTGACCGGGTGATGGCAGCTACGGAAGCCGTTTGTACAGCTGCCTTCGTGGCCTCATCAGCCAATGAATTCCCTGCAACGTGAACGCCATCACGTTGATGACTCAGTGTGTGTATCACGTGAGTCTTTGGTAGTTCTTTTTGTAAAAGAACTACTTGTTCCCAGAGCATTTTATGCTTGATTGTGCCTCCTTTTGCATCCTTAAAACCATTTTGAAGCCAGATCTGCAAGTATTCATTATAAGACTGAACGCAATAATACGAATCGCACACTATAAGTGTGGGGAATTCTCGATCGGTATTTTCAAGCGCCATCTTGAATGCCAGTAGTTCAGCTCGCTGAGCTGTACAATCTCCTAGAGATTGTGTTTTAGTGAGGGTTGGTTTAAATTTTCCTTCGTGCCAGCGACCTTTGACAATCGCGCACGCAGCACTGTAAGCTTGTTTACCCCCTACTGCGGGTTGTGCTGATCCGTCTGTATATATTATACAGCCGTAGTGTTCTAGAGGCAGAATTTCGGTCGGCAGAGGACATTCAAATTCATATTGGAGAAATTCTTGTGTTTTTAAGTTGGGATCAAATTCGTATGCTACGTCTGTTGCAGCAAGAGAGTTAGCCCATTGTATCCATCTTGGATGGAGCGCTTTAGCATTCGGAATGCTTGCTTTTGTTACAGCCTCTAATGCTGGTATCGGTGTCACGATTATTATTCGTTTACCTTGTGCCAATGCTCGTTCTTTTGCTATAGCTGTTTGTGTTGCAGTTAGAATTTTTTCCGTAGGGCTAAATTTCATTTCAGCCTTAGTGTACAAGTGTGATTTGAATGCAATTGGTACCTTTTCTCCCTCATTAGAGGTCAGGTATGTGAATCCGCATCTTCCTGGGATGACTCGAATCACAAGATTGCGTGTGTTATCACGTGTTTCTAATTTTGTTTTAATTAGCATGTCTGTTTGTAAGGATCTCAAAATTTCTGTGTGTATTTGAATCCAATTGGATCTTTTAAAATCTGGTTTTATCAGATCATAAAGGGGTTTGACCCTTTCTGCGTAATTTGCAATATATGTTCTTCCGAAATTTAGGAAGCCTAGAATCGACTGTAGGTTTTTTAGTGTTCTAGGTGCTTGGATTACGGCGCATTTCTCTAGGAAATTGTCAGCCAGGCTTTTGCCTTCACTTGATAACTCATATCCTAAGAATAGGACTGTCAGATGGGCAATTCTGGATTTTTTAAAGTTGAATTTGTAACCCTCTGCTGCGAACCCAAGTATTATGGTGTTCACTCTCTTCAAGTGAGTCTCCAAGTCATCATCTGTTAAGTAAATGTCATCGACATAAGATAATGCTTCATCATCATATAGTTGTAGTAATTCTGTTACTCTCGCTGAGAATACCCCCGGGCTGTTCTTGTACCCCTGGGCTAACAGACAGAATTGTTTTTGAGTGCCATTTATTGAGAACGCAGTTAAATATCTGCTCTCTGGTGCTATGTTTTGACAAAATAATCCATTAGAGATGTCTAAGGTTGTTTTGTATTTTTTGCGCACTATGTTATTCATTAGTGCAGCACTGTGTGAATTTTGCACTGCAAAAGTTTTGCAACATGTGTTAAGGTGTCGGTAATCCAAAACTAGACGATATGAATTGTCTGGTTTGGAGACCGGAAACAAAGGGTTGTTCATTTGTGAGGTGCAAGTTTCAATCACCCCCTGGTATTCTAGCTGATCTAGTATTTTATTTACCTGTTTTTTAGCTTCTTGCTTATTTGGGTACTGCCTTTGTGCAGTTGGTTGTGATTTTAACTGGATTTTGTGAGGAGGAGAGTCCTCATCCCATCCCACGTGATTTTTATATAAAGCAGGAGCTAGAGCTACTGCCCACTTTCTGGCAAGTGTGTATTTTTTATGAATTGGGATATGATTTGAGAAGGCAGGCATAATTACTTCTTCGCCATGAGGGCACTCCCTGACAAACTCTGGTGGCCAGTCTTTTTCAGCTAGAAGGATATCATAGCCCTTGGAGAGATTATCCCAAAATAGTCCCCTTATTTTTCTAGTCTTATCCCCCTCTATACGCAATGTTATTTCGTATATTTTGTGAGGTTTGCTAACTCTGGTGTCCGCAGTTTCCACTTGAAGATATTCATTCGTGTCCACTGTCTCCAGATGATTCATAAGGACTTTGCGAGCTATGCTCACTTCTGCTGCGCTGTCTAGCATTGTCTGAGCCCATTCCCCGTTTTTCAGTTGTGTCCTCAGTATTCTCGGCATTGTTAACTACCTTGATACTGGCTACCTTCTTTTTTGGAAATTGTAATTTCTTTTTTAGCTGAGCAGGTTCCTTGTCTTTGGACTTGGCGTGCTCTTCTCTTTGTTCTGATCGTCCTCTTCTTTCCGATTTCTGCGAGGAAGTCTGAAAAGATTGAGAGGGACGTGTATCAATGTCTTGATATCTATCAGGCTTTTTTATATTATCCCTATTTCTAAGGTTATATCTTTTCCCAGAGGGGTCACTCTGGGGTGACCTGTGTCTTTGGTTCGGAGATTTTTCTCTTCGCCTAGGAGACCTTCCTCTGGACTGGAATTTCTTTTCTTTAGGATTGGATTGTTTGTTTCCATCCCAGTTCTTTTTTGGTAATGTTGAATTATTAGTAAAAAATATTTTTTCAGGACTTTCAATCAGTTGTGGTTTTACTGGTATTCCACCTAAACTATCTCTACCTAGTTCCTCATAGGATTTTTCTATGATTCTGGCAATTTCAGCTGGTTGGTCTGCTATATTTGTCTCTTTTAACCTCTGGCGGATCGCCACGTTTGCTGCTTCTCCCTTTATGTTGGCTAATAATATAGCCGAGACCTGCTTGAAGTCTTTTAGTAATTTCATACCAAGAGTTAAAGCGGGTTCTGGACCGTATTCGTCTTGAATTTGTTTTAGCACATCTGGTATTACCGAAATGGATGGAACACCGTGCGTTTTTGTGTAGACGGAAGCAAAGACTGTACCCCAAGTGTCACAGTCCTCTATGTGTGGTGCGATTCCCATTGGGAGACAGATAGTCAGAATCCTGTGCTTTTCTAGCGGGGTGGTGTCTGGAAACACCGCCTCTATTTGCGTGATTTTCTGCGCCAACCAGAATGGTATTTGTTCCCGTTTAGTCGGTACTTTACCTAGGCAGGATTGGATGTCCTGTGGTGTAATTTTATTTGTGTTCCCCTGGTGAGGGGTCAGCTGTGGAAGTTTAATCGCTGGCTGAATTGTTGAAGTCCGCATCACATACTGGACTAATTGTCTATGTATTTTTATTAATTGTTTTAGCTGTGTTAACAGCTCTGCTGCAGACATCCCATTGATGTCTGGATGTGGTGTGTATCCGGCTAGGACCGGCCACGTTGCTCCTGGTCTTCCTAAAGGACCGAGCCTGGTGATGTGATTGTTATGTTTTAGGGCGCCATCAAATAAGAGCAAATGCTCTTGAAATTTGAGTGGTACTTCCACCTCCTCGAAAGGAGTGTACTCATTAGGAGGTTCCTCTATTTTGTAATAGTGGAAGTACTTTGTTACAGCATTTGCTGCTGGAAAATGTATCCATGAATAGTATACCTCTGTCTGCCGATATTCGTGTGCCTCAATTACGAATATGACTGTGCCACCTCTAGGTGTCAGTCCATTTTCTATAAGTTTTAGAGTTATAGATCTCCTTTTGATGACCGGGATGAGTATTATATCCTCGTCCGCTGCCTGCATGGTAGCATCAGCTGCTGCGAGTTCAGTTGCTAATCTAACTGCCTCTCTTTCATCCTCATTGTCTGACATTTTACTGTCCAAAAGGTTATTTTGTTTGTTTGCAGATCAGGTTTCTTATGGAAACAAAGATTAGATGCACAATATTTTGGAACTGTTTTTATCCTTCAACGTTGACTAAACCAAGTACCATACATAGGAGTTTCCTCCTGCGAAGTTTGGCGGATATTACCTTTCACCCACTCCAGACGTCTTTGGAGTATTGTGGGAAAAGGGGTCTGAGTGAGAAAGCACGACTGAGTTACTCTAAATGTCTTACGTTAGTTTTATCGCCCTTTCCAAACGCGTTGGGCGCCATGTAGTGTAGCTCCTATCATCCCAATAGGCTCTGCGCATTGGAATAATACCTACAATAGTAAAGGCCTAGACCAGACGTTAACTAGGTCTACTACTGTCGATATTAGACTTAAAGTTTTGGGTTTGCCAGCTTAGCTCAGAGTTCACTAGAAACTTTCTCGAATGTTCAGGAAAGAATAAACTTCCCTGATTAGACAAGAAGGGATTTAGTTTCTGACAACCATAGAACATGACAACTTTGCTCTCCCCTAATCAAGAGTAAATCTCGAGAGTCGTGTGAACAAAAGGCAATTTATTTTACTCAGTCAGTACGTGCATTCTTAGTCTCATCAGATTGTAGAGAAAAGGAAGAGACGGGCGTGTTCAATAAAAAGGTGTTATTTATTGATCAGTCTCTTTTCTCATACAAGAGAAATGGATCGATATTATTGCAATACTTATAGTTAAGTAAAGTGCATACATTAAAAGCAGCAGTATAAAATAATACTGTAAAAACATTGATATGGTTTCTAAGCCATAAGATGTTTAAAATGAATAAAATATATTACATACACATATACATTTGACTAAACGTACTCAACTGGTGTTTCTAGATACGCCTACCCCGTGTACCTGACCTAAGTCTAATACGAGGGCGGGAATAGAAAGTTACAGTTTAAGTTAAGTTTGTTTTTGCCAAGTGAAATAACTTAAGAATTCTCTGTGAGGGGTTATTCAGTTCTGTACCTGGAAGTTAGGATGAATGAGGAATGGTATCTCTTTCTCTGGTCTCGATATTCCAGGCTGCCTGCGAGGGCTACCCGGAAGCGCCGGTGCTTGGTTTCTCGGCAGGAGAAAGCAGCTTCTCGTTCTCAGCGCGTCAGAAAGGCGGGGCTGCTGCCAGCGGGGTCTGCTCTGCTTCTGGGCTTCGGCAAGTATGGCTGCTCCGTCTCGTCACCACGCGTGTGTTTGCATAGGGCAAGATCGGTAATATTTATACCTTTAAGGTGCCGAGATTGACGTAAGGATGGACATAGATACGTCAATAAGGATGTCATACGACTTGCTCGTTAGCACATTCTTTTGCTGAAGTTCTCGGTGAAATCAAAACAATGGCCGCAGGGTTTTGCCCAGGTTGTCATAGGTTTGATTTGTTATGAGAACTCCGTATGCCTTATCAGGGGCTGGAGGAATATCGCTTGTCTAATTAGATCGCAAGCGTTATGACCTAATCAGATAACACGTTCCTGTGCCGTAGTGTGACTGCGTCAGATAACGGTATCTGCATCATGGGGTTTTTCTGCCTCATGGGCTGATTACTTAGTTAACTTGTTAGTTTGCTAACCAGAATAGGGTCAGGAATAGGGGGATCGATTCAGAACCTATAGGAATACATCACAGGGTGCCCTATCTCCCCAATGCTGCATCAAGCCGTACGTCGGCTTCAAGCAGGCGCAGTGTTTCAGTCACGCATCATTGTCCTAAAAGTGACTGATTGACATCTTGTAGATTTCCCTCAGCCACTTTTAGGATTCGTTCCTGCGCAGGAACGCCCTCCCTTGCGCCGGAACACCCCCTGATGGCGCAGGGTTTTACAACGTGATGCATCTCCCATATGCGTCATTTTTTTTTTATATACGCCGCACCATGGCGCCTCTTTTGTTCTGCCGCTGCGTCACAAAAGTCACGCAACAATGGTGTAAAATGAGCCGCAAGGGACTTCTAAATCAGCCCCAACAGACTGAAGTCCAGTACTTCCTTTAGACACATGTCTATAAGAAGAAATATTGGTGGTGGTCGGTGGATTGATAGTTTGAGTATTCACTGATCTGCAAGCACGATGGACTTTGTCTGTCACTTCGCGTGCTGCGGACTGCTGCCTGCCAGGCCTAGGCAAACCTTTTTAGTAGTCTGTTTAGTGAGTTACATAGGAACTTTCAAAGTCAACTGTCCGCAAATCAGGCAATACGAATAACGTAGTATACCATATGAGATTGGTCAATATATCCTGTGGAATAGTTGTATATCTATTTGCTATTTCTCCAAAATATTTTGTTATTGTTCTTTTGAAATGTTTGATTTGGTTGACAAATCTCATCCATGTTTTCTGGTCTTTCTTTCTTTCATGTTGTACATCAGCTCCCCCCAAGGGCAAGAGGACACAGGAGGAGGAGGAGGGTGCTGTTCAGGAGGATGCAGGCCAGGATCGGGCAGGCGAGGGCTCCTTTGCTGGCCCCAGTAAGTTTTAATTTTAATATAGAGTACCTATTTTTTCCTAGCGTTCCTCATTCGATTTTTTCTAAATCGTCTTTGATCTTCTTATAGACTGGATCTAAATTCTTATCCTGCCTCGACTATGACTCCCTGTGGTATTACTAGATTATTCTTATTAGTCTGTCTGTGTAGCTAACTAAGATTGCACATTTGGCAATTCCATTGGACTCCCATTCTAGTCAGCAATAGCTCTATGCACTGAGTGCAGTCCTCTGGGATTGTCCATAATGTCTTTTCAAGTCTTCTAAATGTTTATGCTTTGACAATTGCCAACAATAAAAAGGTGAATGACCACCAAGAAAGAATAAGATACTACTTTACTTTTGGTTTGGATAGGAGGACAATCCATTCTACTACTGTTGCAGGGACAAATCTGCACAAACCGAACTATGAACACTAAATAGTGCATTGTTTATCAATTATAATAGGCGCAGGTAGACTTTCTTTCCACATACCTCAGTGATATCAGACTTTGAAGAACCCCCAATCTCCTTACTGACTAGATAGTGTGGTAGAGTCATTTAGCTCCCAAAGTCACCGATGATTGATCCCCAATGATGATTAGATTATCCAACGCAGGACAAGAGTACGGAGTCAGTCAAGAAGTGTCAGAGGCACTCATGCTTGCAAAAATTCCAAAACCTTTAGCTCATCCACTCTAGTCTGGAGGACCAAAAACCACAGAGTCTATTTAATTTTAAAAGCTTTATTAAAACTAAACACATTTATTAAAATACACTTTGTCATAAAAGTAAAAGT
The DNA here is from genome assembly GCF_964261635.1 of Lissotriton helveticus. Taxonomy (NCBI): domain Eukaryota; kingdom Metazoa; phylum Chordata; class Amphibia; order Caudata; family Salamandridae; genus Lissotriton; species Lissotriton helveticus. The sequence goes on along the minus strand of NC_136065.1, from coordinate 1,847,786,305 downwards.
TTAACTGAAAATGGAAAAGTGCTTAGTGCTAACGATTAATTGGACAAATTTCTTGTGGTCGAGCTGAGCTCTCACCTGGTTTGAACTTGAGCTTGACCCTGATCGTGTTCTTAGAAGTCAAGCTTCTGTTAGGAGAAAAAGTGGCGTGTGTTAAAAATAAAAAGCAAGCATTCATCAGTTGTGCCAAAACGTGCAGCAAGACAACAGCCTTCCCTGGAAAAAGGGACATTTTTACTTTAGAGTATACAGTTACAAATTATTACATTGTATTTCGTTTTTTTAACATTTCTTTATTCCTCCTAGACCAAATATTATATAGTAGTGAGTGGTGTATTTCTAACATTCTTAAATGTACTTTGTAGGTGTAACATCTGGTGGCGGGGCCAGCGCGGAGGTGGTGGTGTTGGACGAGGACTCTGGGGAGGATGCGGTGCAAGTGCCGGACGTTCCTGTGAGGGTTCACACGGTGGTGGCAGGAAGAGGTAAGCTATATATTCCTTACTTATTGAGATTGAAGACTGCATAGTGTGCTTTCTGCACGGGTGTATAATAAATCAACCAGGTAGTAGCCTCCTCTAAATGTACTTCGACTTAGCTGTGAAGTTTTTGGTGAGAAGAATCCCAATAAGATCTTAGATAAACTTGATGGATGGGATGAACGAAAAGCGAAAGAAGGGTGTAAGTAAGTGTGGAAGGACGAGAAATTTTATGACGGCTGGCAAAGAAGAATGATATGTGTTTGCTTGGTCCCCGAGGTGGCTGGGAAGGAAAGAATATGGTATGGTGAATGGCTGGGTCAATGATGAAGCAAGGATGGGTGGAAGGAGAACAGCCTGGGTGGGTGAAACAGAAACTGTATGTGTGCATATACTTTGAATGGATGGATGCCTGGAGCATGGTATTATCTGACTCTTAGATAGCATATGTGTATCTAGAGAGAGTAGATGGTCACTGGATGACCTAAGTGTTACCTTGAAGAGCATGTAACACCGCACCCGCACGTCCGTTCCAGTGTAGGGAACGCAACTGGCAAGGAAAAGAAATTGTAAATTTGTCCAATACTACCATGAATAGTAGCAGTAGTTTGTATTGCAACTGCAAGCACAGCATATATCCGGTTATTACGGTGGACACTCCGTACCTCTCTTAATAACTTTAGTTTAGTAGTAGTACGTCATTCATGTGTGGGTGTATCACTGTTCACTCAATAATAAGCAAAGCACCTAAAGTCATCCCATATGTCATCAAATACATCCCATGTGAAGTGATAGATAATCAAATTATTTAGCTTCTTCATTTTCCTTTTCTAGTACTCATTTGCACTGTAGGGTGAAAGGTAAATTAATTAAGCAGTAGCCCTTGTAACAGAGTATTCTCAGTGCCACCCGTAATAGAAAAGTAATAGCTTCACCACCTGCATGTACTGGACCGGTACAGTAACGCAAGTCTGTCTCACTCATCATGGTGTGCGTCTGTTTTTCTCGGGTGCAAGTTCACTGCGCTGGCATTCTGCCGGCTTGCATAAGATAACGTACCAATTTTCCTAAACAAGAGAGAAGAAGAAGAATAAGACTGGTGTACTGTCATAGTTGACTGTAATGGAAGTCCATAGTGGTCGTAGAATTTGTTCATTAAACTCCCACTAATGTTAGAGCAAGGATGCAGAAGTGGGAGGTTAGATAGATACTGTCCTCAATAGTTATGTACTGTGCTTTCAATTTGCTACTTGTACTGTGACACAACTTTCGGCTCAATCACTTTGTGCTATTAATGTTAAGGAGCATTGGTTATAGACTATGTCTTTCTTTCTTCATATAGTTGCTCCTTCCAAATCGACATCACGGAGGGAGCAGGCTCGAATGGCCCGGCAACGGAGGCTGGATGTCACTGTCGCCGAATATCGGCGGCTGGTGGCCCTGGAGGAGGAGGACACGCAGTCAACCGGTGGAACCACAACATCCTCCACTGGGACAGCTGCATCCTCCTCCGTGCCCCCACGGGCTGCCAGCCAGCGCAGTGCTCCAGCGGTACGGAGCCGGGCTACCAAAGCCAACCGCCACCGCCAAGCAGCAAAGACACCAGCTGCCCCCCACAGGAGTTGCAAGGCACGCCAGCGCCGCTTAGGACTCAGAGTGTCCTACCTGGAGCAGGAGGTCCATAACTATAAGAACTTGGTGGAGGGCCTCCGCTTCAACCATGCCACCCTCCGCAAGGAGTATAATGCCCTGGCCGCTAAATTCACCAGCACCCTCCAGTAGTGTAGTGTCCCTAGCCCTTTTTTTACAGACTTTTGGGGGGTGGGATTTGGGAGTTGGGTTCTTTTTGGGACTTTTGAAAGACAATCGTTGGGGTTAGGGAGGGTCTTGAGGGAGATTATTTTGTTAGGGCTACATAAATATACTTTTTTAAACTTTATCTGACCATACCTGTTTTTTACTGCTTTTGAGTCTGATGGGTGGGGGTTTAACAGTAAGTTTGTTTTCCTGAAGAGTCCTAGGACTTTAGTAGTACTACCGTCAATCTCTCGTCTAGTCCTAATACTCCATTATACTACCTCCCACCAAACGCTTATCTTACCTGTAATTTGTGTTTGAAATTAGGGCTAGGCCCAGGGATGGCTCCACGGGAAATGGGGATTAAGGTTGGCAATCCTGGGCGGATGAAATGTCCTCATTGCGGTGGTACTAGTGGTGTGACACAGTGGCAGTTGCATGCCTATGGAAAAAAAGAAAACAAAACCTGGTTTGTCCTTACTGTAGCATTACAACGGTTACGGTACGATAGAGAATATAGCAGGTGACAGTACACTAGAACAGTGCCACAATGTAGCCTAACAAATGGTAAAGTATTGCAAGTATAACTAGTACTTGCGTTGAATTTATTTGACATTGGCTCCTACTACTACAAGAAATAGTACTGAAGCTGAGTAAGTCTAGAATATATCCTCGGATTCCTTCACCAGCCTGTTGCTATGACCTTATCCTCCCCAGCAAGTGTGTGGAATTATTGATGTCATTTAGTCACACATCAAGCAAAACCACACAGCCCGGGGGGAAGAGGGTTAGGGTTTGGAAAATGGATGGGAATGGGGGTTTCTTTTTGGGTAGGTTTTGTTGAGAGAAGAAAAAAAAAGCACAGCATGGACAAACAATAATTGAAGATAAAGAAATCTTTGGGTACAAACTAAAGCTAACCACAAATGACATAAAGGAAGTGCATGCCCTACTGCATGCATTGTTACTGAAAAGTAAGTAGTACTAGAATGCGACAGTACAGGGCTGCAGCGTTTTGACTAGCCTATCTCTGCACTCAGAGAAACACTTCTTACATTAAATTAGGTTTAAAAATTAGCCGAATGAAAACCTATAGAATGGCTGTAGGGATCAATTTAGAAGCAGAGAGAGATCCAAGAAATGCAGTCAGACTCATAGAAGAAAACAATGGATACTGCATCTGTATGTTGTTGGAGTTGTCCTGTTGAATTTGGTAAGTAAGTTGCATGCAGCAAACAATTCCTCTTATTAGCGGCACTCCTCCATTCCAGCTGACGCTTCGTCCATCAATGTTGGTGACCACTGACAGAAGACACCCTGTCCACTGCCTGCCTGGCGGATGTTGACTGAAACCCGGCCTGTAATTATTGAACGGAAAACAGGAAGTGCTATTACAATACCACTGATAAATAAATATAAGGTATGTACGCTGTGTGGTGCAAAAAGTCACACTTTGATTTTCCCAATAGACAGTACAATATTTTTGAAATTGCGTACTCTGTCTGAGTCACCTTTTGAAGGATAAATAAGTATGGCCAAATTAATTTAGCGGATCTTTCCCCTCAAGCTAGGTGTACTGTAAACTGTGTTTTAGAACAAAATTAGACCTTCCCAGCAATGCTCCCACCAAGACCCTTACTAAAGCCAGTCGCAAAAATGTAGAAGACCCCCAATCAGATCTCAAAAAACGAGGCCTAGCAGAAAAATGGTGACAAAACGTACTTTGAAAGTAAACGTAGGCCCAAATACCCCCTTACCCACCGTGGATTGTATTCAAACCACTTGCAAGCAAGCAAAAGTATCCATAGCCAGTTGCAAAAATCTAGAACACCCCGAAACACATGCAATCCTGCTGCTAGGGCTAACCCTAACGAACCATAAGTTACAAAAAGTGCCAAAAGGCTTTTCCTTATGGATTTTGTCCAAACCACTTCTATCCGGTATTAGACCTTCCCAGGAATGCCCCAGACCCGCCAACCCACCCGCAAAAAAGCACGCAACAACACCCCCAAACAGCCAAAAAGCAAAATCTCATACTTACAATATCTCTCGCCCTTCGGTCCAAACGCGCTGTGCAGCTAGGTCATCATAATAACTCCTGTTTTCCACCACGGATTTCCTGAAAAGCAAATGCAATCAAGATTAGACTGTCGCAGCAGTGCTCCCAGACCCCAAAAGTCACCCACAAACACCCAGAACCCCGCCAAAGAGTACCTCAAAGGCAAGCAAGTCAGCAAAAACGGCAAGAAATTTCCGCCTCATATTTGGTCCAAAACACTTTTATCCGTTATTAGAGCTTCACAGCAATGGGCCCAGAGCCGTCAACTCACCCGCAAAGAAGTAAAACACCTCCACAAGTGCTGAGTCTTTCTTCATTGGGCGTAATCCAGCCCTCTGCTTTGAGGGAAATAGGAGTCTGGAGGAGGAGGATAGAGGAGCATGTTCTTCTGAACTTGTGAACCTGAGGAATGTAGACTGCGGCACCTTCAAATCAATAAGCAAACAAGTGAAGACAGTTCTGCTGATGGGCTTGTTTTTGTGATTAGGTGATTAAAGTTTGAATTAAATTAACTGTGCAAAACAAAGAAAGACAGACACACAGGAATAAAAGTGAATAAGGACGAAAAAGAAAGTTATGGATTCATTGTCTCATTTTCAGGGCTCGGTGTCAGGGAATAAGAATAAGAGTTCGTCATACTCTGCGAATTCAGGCAGGATGAGGTCAGCGTCACCGAACAGAGAACAAATTCCCTCAGCTACGTTGCTGTCCTCCTCGTCTTCATGCGGCGTGCTTTCTCGTACTTTGTAATCTGGTGGCATGAGGTGCTGATTCATCTTGATCATTGTTAGCCTCTCCACATTTTTGGGCGAGAGGCGGCTCCGTTTGGGAGTTACAATGCCACCAGCAGCACTGAAAACACGTTCAGAAGACACACTTGCGAGTGGGCAAGACAAGTAGTTTATAGCCAGGTTGGAGAGCTGTGGCCACAATTGTTTTTTCCCATGCCAATACTCCAATGGCTCATCATTAAGAAAGACCTCTGTTGAGTCATTCAGATAGTCCTGCACCATCGACTCAAGGTCCTCAACGGTTCCTCCACTTTGCTTACTTTTTGCTGTGCCTGTGACCTTTTTTCGAGAACCATACCCAAGCCAAGATAGCCAATCCTCTTCAGCAGCCAATGTTACTCTTGTGTGTGGTGCAGATGATCCGGTTGCCGGTGTCTTTAACGGCTGAGAGGTCACTTGTGCCACAGCCACAGGTGCAGAAGTGGATTCTTTTGACTGGGGATGGCCTGCTGATGCTGATGCTGATGTACTGCCTTCTCCTTCAATATCCTGCCGTTCTTTTTCAAACCTCTTGGCTGACCAGGCTAGCCAACGTTTGTACTTTTTAACATCTTCATCAGCAAAAGGAAAGAATGCTTGGCCTGCCAGCGCCTTTTTGTAGCGTGGATCCAGAATAGTAGCACAAATGTAATGCTTTTCTGAGTTGATCATTTTAAGACGTTCATCACCACGTAGGCGCTCTAATAATTTCTCCGACAAAACAAAAGGGTCTTTGTTTTTTTCATCTTTTTCTAACTCAGAAGACACCGCCTTCAGTTGGTGCTCCAGCATGCACAACAATGGGATAGCTTTTCCCAAATTACAGTCCTCCTTGCTGACTGCACGCGTGAAGACCTCAAAAGGACGAAGCATTTCTGTCAGGTTTTTAACTATTTCCCAGTGCGCTGCATCCATCCTCAGGTCCTTCTGAGCTGTACCCAGTGTTAAGAAATAGTGATCGAGTACCGTATACTGCTCATACAGACGCTCAAGCATGTAGAAGGTTGAGTTCCAACGTGTTGCCACCTCCTGGATGAGTGCTTTCACTGGCATTCGACGTTCATGTAGCAGGCTCCTCAGATGCTTCCGGGCCTTAAAAGAATGGCTGAAATGGTTGCACATTTTTCGGCAGGTGGCCATTACCTCGCACGCTGGACTGTCTTTATCACTCAAGAATTTTTGAACTACCAGGTTGATACAGTGCGCCAAACACGGCACTCTGAAATAGTCACCCAGCGCCATGGCCTTAACTACATTGGCTGATTTTGGAAAAGGGGGTGGTGATGGACAGAGTTTCTGAATGATGCAGAATACTCTTACCAAGTCAAGAGATCATGGTTTTAATCCATCACCGTTTTGCGCCATTATCCGTGGAAACATAACCAATCTGGCGTTTTTTTAGGGACAGCCAGTGAAAGACCTTTTTGTTAAACTCGTCCAAAATGTTTCGTGCTGTGTGACTTTTCTCCAAGCCAAACATGGCTAGTGTTGCATGTTTCCGAGCAGCTTTAAAAACTTGGTCCGGGTCAACACCTGCGTTTAGCTTTGCTTTAACCCCTGAAAAAGAGACCCAGTGTGCAGTGATGCACATGTAATCAGCGCCTGCGCCACTGGTCCACATGTCTGTTGTCAGATGTATAGTGTGAACAGCACTCTTCTGCAAAGCTGCCCCAATCACCTCCAGCACATCTTCATGTAGTGCTGGAACCGCAACTCTGGCAAAATAGAACCGGCTAGGAACCTTCCATTTAGGGCAGAGCGCTGCCACTAATTCTAGAAAACCTACCGCTTCTACAAAAGAACAAGCATTTGCAATGCAATAGGTCTCGCATTAGGAAAGTTTGAGGTATTGGTATTGTGAATTAAATTTTTTTTATTTATGTGTTGTTTGTGAAAATAGCTATAGTAATAGCTAAAGTAATAGCTTTGTCATTTACAATGCCAATAGTTTTAACTTTCACAAATGTGACACCTATAGCATTTGTAATGCAATATGTGTTGTATTTTTACGAAAATCCAAGAACAGAAGTGAAATATTAACATTTTTTTGTGACATTTATAAGACAGACGTCACTGTTGTTCGAGTACTTTACGCTGGTGTTTGGATTCCTGTAAATCCCCAGTGTTGCAGGGTGCTTAAGAATTTTGTGATCACAGTGGTACTGTATTCCGGGCTACCTTTGATACTTGCACAAGTGCCACCTTGCCAATGTAACGCTTGTTCCTGAGCCTGTGTAGAGAGAAGAGCCAGTGTGGAAATCAGCATATTTAGGACAACGTCGGCAACCTAGCGGCCCATTTTACTATCCCTAATACAAACAAAGTTATCCTCCAAACAAAGTGATAGTCAGCAAACTTGTAATAAACAACACAGGTGGAAACAATCATTTTAAACATGCGGCGGAGTTAATCTAGAAACACATAACTGCAAGCTGAGCCAAGAAATAAAAGAAATACGTGACTCTCTGCAGTTATACTCTGCTCATTCACTATGTTTAGTACGTGAAAATGAGACCAAGCACAATGCAAAGGAAAAGTGATAATCACAACAATTGTAGAAACCCTAAAATGCAGCGATTCCTGCCTAAATTAACAATAAATTATAACCTTAAACCTGATGATGCAGAACGCTCACAATCTCAATTCAAAATATAAATGATGAAAAGTCTTTGGTAGTGCGTCAGACGCAAATGTTTAAATGAACCCTTTTGTTGAAAACAAAAGGAAATAGAAAAATGAAACAATGCCCCATGCATAATTATTCACCATTTGCTGTTGTATAAAGGGGACTCCTGCTTATGCACAGAATACAACTCGAGTTTTCCAGGAGGCATCTGATGTTTCGTAATATGTAACTGCTAGTTCAGCTGCTCTGGGTGCTACATAACCAGGCGAGACAGAATAAGAATGTATGAGGGTCAAAGGTCGAATACGCTAAATTTTTCCCCAAATTCTTTTCCTATATGCTAAAAGGCACGAATTTCAGGAAGGAGACCCCAGCATACCGCCGCCGGCCAGAGACCAGCCGCCCGCCTCCTAGGAGGCCACTACCCTGCATGCAGCAATCACACACAGGGCAGCGCGCCTTGCAAACACAACGACGACAAGCTGCAAAAGATAGCCTTGCTTGGATGTGCTGTCGATGATTTATTCATTCAACAGGCTTCGCTGCGCTCCAGTTCTCCATCTATTCACAGTCAGATACAGGCACGTTTTCTATAGCACAGTCAGCTTGCTGTTGCAGCTGGTTACAGCATGCCTGGCGGTGGTCCAGAGTCCCTAACTATGCGTGACGAATGCATTTACTGCGGTAATGCGGACACCAGCACTGCAATGCCTTGGCGTCACGCCTGATGCGTGACACTTGGCAGGGCTGCCGACGCCTTCGGGTAAAGTCCGCGCTATATAGAAATGCATAAATACATGAATAAATAAATACCGCCTTCGGGTAAAGTCCGCGCTATATAAAAATGCATAAATACATAAATAAATAAATACCGCCTCCGGGTAAAGTCTGCGCTATATAAAAATGCATAATTAAATAAATAAATAAATACCGCAAAACATCCTCGTTACTCTGCCGGCCTGCGACCAGGAAGTCAGGCAGGCCGGCGCGACAACAGGAAACAGGAAGTAGGAGGGCGGGAGCCTACCCCGCCTCCCACGGAAGAGCCGTGACTGGAGCCGTGTTTGGAGCACCGGAGCAGGCAGGAGCCTACCCTGCGCCCCGGTGCGAAGGAGGGAAGAAGAGTCCTGCTGCCGGGCCTTGCAGCTGAGGAGAGGAAGCCGGTGAGTGCGTTGCTGAGCGGCGGGCGGGGCGGGGGGGGAAGCATGTACGCGCGCGCGCGGGCGGGCCGGGGGAGGCGGCCTGTGTATGTGTGTGTGTGCGTGCGTGTGTGTGTGTGTATGTGTCTTGGAGTGCATGTGTGTGACTGTGGGGGAGGGGGTGTGTGTGTGTGAGCGAGTGAGTGTCTGTCTGCGATGTGTACGGCGCGGGACGCGACGTGCGCGTTCGCGCACACGAATCCAGGAGAGAAAAAGCTCGTGCACCCTCTGGTCCGTCATTCCCCCCAGAGTGATCGCTACTGGTCTCCAGCTGGATGCATCTTACGGATGCATTTCCAGCGAGACCCAAAAAGGGAGAAGGTCCACAGCTAGCATTTTAGCCAGCTTAGTGTTATACAGACGCGTCAGTGGGTGGTTGCGTTCATATGGCGCGTCTGAACAAAACATGGTTCTAATGTTGCCCTGGACCAAGCATTTACGGGATGATAATGACTTCTTTGACCCCATTATGCTCGCTGGTGAACTTTTTCGCGTTGGTGTCTCACTCGCTCCAACACTCTTAGTGTGCCTCACATGGGGTGTGCTGCTGACAGGGGTACTGGGTGTAAGTGAAGTGTTTGACACGTCTTCTTCCTCCTCGTCATCATCAGATGAAACATCAACGTTTTCTTGACTACCAATTCGGGCTTCCTTGATCGCCTTTAGGTGCGCAAACCATTGGACAGTGTGCTGTCTCCTAAGATGACCTCTCTGGCCTCCGGTACCATAGTTGGTACCAAACTTACCACGACTAACTGCAACCTTACAAATGGTACAAATGGTGAACTTTTCCCTTTTTGGGCAAACAGTAAAGAAGTCCCAAACTGGGGACTTGAAGTGTCTGTGCGGGCCGGAGGAGGAGGCGATACTGGTGGTGGTGGTCATGCTGCTAATGCCAGATGAAGTGGAGGATCTGGATTGCCCAACTTTTGTACGTTGTGCACTTTCACCGCCACTAATTAAGGTCGAGGTGGATGGAGGTCCCTTCTTGTGAGAAAGAAATATGGAAGCGGTACGAGTTGGTGTACTACTTAACTCCAATGATTGTGGTGTTTCCACTGCCTCCTCGTCGACAACATCATCATCATCACGCTCAGCAGCTTTTTGGGCTAGGGTCAAAATGTCTGTTTGCTGCATGCCCGCTGGGGCTGCAGTGACCTTTATGATGACTGGGTCGTCGTTGTCAGAGTCTTCATCAGCAGCAGTATCCGCCACTTCTTGTTGAGCCTCATCATCACACTCCATAACTCTGAGACTTTGGACGAGCTTCCTTTTACGCTTAACTACCTTTGTCAGATCATGTGCCTCACTCTCAGACGGCAGTGGTGCTGGTTCCCAATTTTGATCCATATCATCAGAAGGAGGTGTGCTTGAAGAAGATGTAGACACCACCCTTGATCTCTTCCTTGCTAGGGGTGTGGAAGACAATGAATGATCATCAGGAGGAGTGTCTTCCTCAAATGATACCTCGCCTTGATTGTCGATTTCCTGATGTGCCCCTACTTCGGGAGGAACAACTATTGTGGGCACTTGTGACCCTCCATGCACCTCTGCTTGCGCATCTCCTTGCGCTGCATCTCCTTCCACATGTACTTGGGCTTGTACTTGCACATGTGGTTTTTGTTGCGGCTGTGGTTGTTCAACACTCGTCAGATGAGTTACAACAACCTGTGTTGATTGAGGGACATTGCTGCTACTTTCTTGCGATGAGCCAACATCACTGGTCGATGGTGATTGAACAACTAGACTAAGTGCCTCTGCAGCAGTGAAGGGCTTGGACTTAAGTTGGCGTGGTGGTGGTGGTGGCACTGAGTCCAATGGAGCGGGGGTGCTGCTCCCAGCTTGGTCCCCAGCAGATCCCGCTGCTGCTGCAGGCATACTTTTTTTTTTACTCCCAAAAAAAGGGGCGGCCGGCACACCAGTCTCCTTGGTAACTTGCTTCTTCTGCTCCTTACTGGCAACTTTCTTGCTAGAGGAGCTACGGGTAACTTTTTTTGGGGCCATCTTATTCAGAGCAGGTCAGAACAGCAGGCAGCAGTTGCACGAGTTGCAGAGTTGTCTGTGTCCAGACGTGACGTCGCGTGACGTTATGCTGTACACACACACCGCTGCAGGACTTCTTCCTGGCACTGGTGGTTCTCTTGAGTCTTGTGCACTTAAAAGCAATGGAAGACAGAGGAACATCAGTTCAGTTATACACCCCAAAAAATCGAAAAACACAGAAAAATCAGCACAATCCCATGCCATCCATGATGTTCACATTCAAGACACCCCACAGAAAGACTAGGCCCATGCAACACTCACTACCCCTGGGCATAATGGATGAAAAGTAGGCAAAATAAGTGCAGGCCTCAGACACTGCCTCTCTCCAAAATGGCCCCTTGCACCCCAAGCACATGTTGCCTGTACCAGCCAGCACTCAAGATGGCCACCACCACCACCCACATGGCCAGTCCACATCAACAGTACACCCCAAAAAAACCGAAAAACACCCAAAAATCACCACAATCCAATGCCATCCAGGATGTTTACATTAAAGAGAGTGAGACCCCACAGGCACACTCAGTCCATGCACCACTACCCCTGGGCAAAAGGCCACACCAGCAGCCCCAAAAAAACGACAAAAAACACAAAAAACAGCACAATCCCAGCCCATCCATGGCCTCAATGGTGTTTAAATTCAAGAGGACACCCCACAGAAAGACTAGGCCCATGCAACACTCACCACCCCTGGGCAAAGGGCCCCACCAGCAGCCCCAAAAAACGACAAAAACAACAAAATTTAGCACAATCCCAGCCCATCCATGGCCTCAATGGTGTTTAAATTCAAGAAGACCCCCCACAGAAAGACTAGGCCCATGCAACACTCACTACCCCTGGGGATGATGGATGAAAAGTAGGCAAAATAAGTGCAGGCCTCAGACATTGCCTCTCTTCAAAATGGCCCCTTGCACCCCAAGCACATGTTGCCTGTACCAGCCAGCACTCAACATGGCCACCACCACCACCACCCACATGGCCAGTCCACATCAACAGTACACCCCAAAAAAACAGAAAAACACCCAAAAATCACCACAATCCAATACCATCCAGGATGTTTACATTAAAGAGAGTGAGACCACACCACAGGCACACTAAGTCCATGCACCACTACCCCTGGGCAAAAGGCCACACCAGCAGCCCCAAACAAACGACAAAAAACACAAAAAACAGCACAATCCCAGCCCATCCATGGCCTCAATGGTGTTTAAATTCAACAAGACACCCCACAGAAAGACTAGGCCCATGCAACACTCACCACCCCTGGGCAAAGGGCCCCACCAGCAGCCCCAACAAACGACAAAAACCACAACATTCAGCACAATCCCAGCCCATCCATGGCCTCAATGGTGTTTAAATTCAAGAAGACACCCCACAGAAAGACTAGGCCCATGCAACACTCACTAACCCTGGGCACAATGGATGAAAAGTAGGCAAAATAAGTGCAGGCCTCAGACACTGCCTCTCTTCAAAATGGCCCCTTGCACCCCAAGCACATGTTGCCTGTACCAGCCAGCACTCAAGATGGCCACCACCACCACCACCCACATGGCCAGTCCACATCAACAGTACACCCCAAAAAACCAGAAAAACACACAAAAATCACCACAATCCAATGCCATCCAGGATGTTTACATTAAAGAGAGTGAGACCACACCACAGGCACACTCAGTCCATGCACCACTACCCCTGGGCAAAAGGCCACACCAGCAGCCCCAAAAAAACGACAAAAAACACAAAAATCAGCACAATCCCAGCCCATCCATGGCCTCAATGATGTTTAAATTCAAGAAGACACCCCACAGAAAGACTAGGCCCATGCAACACTCACCACCCCTGGGCAAAGGGCCCCACCAGCAGCCCCCAAAAAACGACAAAAACAACAAAAATCAGCACAATTAAAGCCCATCCATGGCCTCAATGGTGTTTAAATTCAACAAAACAGTTGTATCATGCACCCATAACCAACCCTGGTCCTACTGGATACTGTGGCTACCCACAATATATTTTATTTAATGTTCTGAAAAAGTTCCAAAATTGTAGTTGCAGCAACTGTAATGCCCCAAACAAACTTACTTGTGAAAGTTGATTTCTAATCCAAAAGTGATCCAAAGATAGTCAAAAAGGCCTCAAATCCAAATATCCAGCAGCACCCACAAAAAGTAATCCTTCCAGGTCAAGGTCCAAATGAAAGTGACCAGCACATGAAGAAAGCACTGGGAGGAGCCTGCTGGACAGGAACAGGAAGTTGGAGACTGTGGGGCACTTCCCCCCCCCCCCCCCCAAAAAAAATGGACTCCTTGCAAAAAAAAAGGCCATGCAAATGTCAACCTGAGGAGTGATTCTGATAAAAATCATCATTTTCTGAAGGTTTATCCTGTTTGCTGGTGGATTTCTTGTGCTGAATTGCAAAATCTCTATTTCGCGAGTGCGAGATTGTTCCTGTCCGCCGCAACTACGTGTTCGCAATTGCGAACTCTCGCGAGGCGTGCTGTGCAAGGTGGCAAGCCGCGATTACGTATTCGCGGGTGCCAAACTCCCGCGGGATCCCGCAGCAAGATCCAAAATGGCGCAGCACTCGCAAAATATGATCGAGAAAAACAACTCGGCAAACGCTTAATGACGGAGAGTGAACGCCGTGCACCACACCGCGCGCCGCAATATTGTATCAACAAGCAAAAAATCCGCCGCGAGCGAATTCACGGATTTTTGACAAATTCGCGAGAGTTCGCGGATTGCGAATTTGCCGAAAATCCGAAAAATCCGCGAGCGGAACGGATTTTACGCCCATGCTTAAAAGAGTGTCCAAAACCAGCTGGCAAAAGTCCAGGTGCCAGTCTCTGGGTGAATTTCAGCAGTAATCTTATGCAGTTTAGAGAGTGCATCAAACACTGAAGGTGAGTGGTCAGGAATGTAGATGCAGCAACTACTACCAATGATGCGACATGCACCACCAACTCGATCAGCCAGAACCACATCTAAAACCATACAATTTTGGAGTGCTACAATCCTCCCAACTTGCAGCTCTTCTGTAATGTTCCCAAGTGTCATAGCTGTCTGATTTGTAACAGCTTCTACAACACGAGTCAATCGTCTTATCTTTCTGCTGTTTAATGCAGCACCCACAAAGAAAAACAAGCCCAAATTGAAATCAACATATTGTTACAAGGTGGTGTCAGTCTGGTCCACCTCATCAGTACTTGTTGTCCTCTTATATCTGTTCTTAGAGCTAACGTTATATAATTTAAAGTCTTAATGATATGATGCAGGTGCCAGAAACACAGGGGGCAACAGAAAGGACACATAGCATACTCTAGACCATCCAACAGGTAGTTGATAATATCCCTTAATCAGGAAGAGCTTCTCCAAATTGTTGATGAATAGAGATCAAACTGTCAGTCAACTGTGCTAAGTAGTCATTCATCAGAACAGATGGTACATCATGTATGGGGCGTGGCTTAGGAACTTCCCAAATGTACATCGGTCTCCCAAATACCACCTCATATGGTATAAGCCCAGATCGTGATTGTGGCACTCATCTAATGGACAACAATGCAAAGGATAACGCATCAGGCCATTTCAAAGATGTGGAAGCCAATATTTTTGCTAATTTTAATTTCAAAGTAGCGTTATACCTCTCCACTAATCCTGATGATTGTGGGTGGAAGATTGCATGGAACTACTGTTTGATCTCTGATCCTTTCAGGACATACTCAACGACTTGTCCAATAAAATGAGGTCCGTTGTCACTCCACAAAAGTTTGCAAGCACCAAATCTAGTGAAGAATTCCTTTAAGAGCACCTTTGCTGTGGTGAGAGCTGTATTATCCTTAGTAGGGTATGCCTCTATCCATTTACTGAAAGCACAGATCACACTAGAACCTACTTGATGTTATTGCAATGTTCAAGTTGGATGTAATCCATTTGCAAAACTTCAAAAGGTGCGGTTGGTGTAGCAAACCCTCCTGTAGGAGTTTGTGTCCCTTTTCCAGGATTGTACTGCCAACAGATCACACAGGACTGTACTATCCTTTTAGCTGTACCGGCAATTTCTGGATGCTCCCAAACATGTATAAGCAATTTCGTTATTGCTGAAGCTCCAACATGTGCCGACCCATGTGCCATCTGAACCATAGACTGTAAATAGGCTATAGGCAGTTTCCACTTATCCATCTCTTTATTGCACTAACAGCCCTCAACATCCAACATTCCCTCTTTACACCATTGCTCAAGTTCTTCCACAGAAGCAGATCTCTGTATGTCTAGCACTTCTTGTCTAGCATCATGCCATCGTTCAGCTTGTGACTTCACTACGTACATAGATGTAGTGCTTTGTTGCATCACAGTCTCACGAGCTACGCGATCTGCAAAGGCATTGCCGTGTCCTGTCTTATCAGTCACTTTCCTGTGTGCACTACACTTAACAATATCTATTTTCTTTGGATATGTTAGTGCAGTCAAAAGAGTATGCACCAGTTCTCCATGCATTATCTGCATCCCATGGGACGTAAAAAAGCCTCTTTCCTTCCAAAGTAGCCAAAATCATGGGCCACTCCAAAAGCATAGTGGCTATCTGTATAGATGTTCACACGCAAGTCAGTGCTAAGTTCTCACCCTTGTGTCAAAGCTATTAGCTCAGCTGCTTGAGCTGACTTCTGTGGTATACGAACTGTCTCCACTACTGTCTTAAGTGTCGTAATTGCATATGCAACTGAAGTCGTGTTATCTGGTAACTTCAAACAAGACCCATCAACCCACAGTTCCCCATCTACATCTGAAAGGGGCGTATCTTGCAAATCAACGCGATCCTTTGTCTGTTCTTCAGTAAGAAATATACAATCATGAGATTCCTGTGACTGAGTCTGAGTCGCTGGATATGGTATTAAAGTAGCTGGGTTCAGAGTTGGACAACTCTTCAGGGTAATGTGAGGGGCCAGCAGTGTCAATTCGTATCCTGTCAAACGAGCACTAGTCAAATGTTGTGTCTTAGTCTGATTCAAAAGGGCATCGACCGCATGGGGTACTAGCACCAACAATTTATGTGATAAAACTATCCCTTCACTCTGACGTATGGACACAGCTGCTGCTGCAACTGAACAGAAGCACCCAGGCAATGCACGAGCAACAGGATCAAGAACCGCTGAAAAATATGCACAGGGACGCTGCTTGTCACCGTGTGTCTGTAGTAAAACTAACAATGCACACCCATCTTTCTCGTGTACATAGAGTGTAAAAGCCTTCGTGTAATCTGGAGTGCCTCACACTGGTGCAGAGCAAAGAGCTTGTTGTAACTGCCGAAAAGCATTCTGGCATTCAATCATCCATGGAAGCGGCATTGGAGTTTCTTTGGTCAAAAGCGCCAACAAAGGTTAAACAATGTTTAACTAATATCCATTTCCTACAAAAAGAAGTAAGACCAATGAATGCACTGACATCTTTCTGAGTAGAAGGCACTGGTGTGTCTAAAATTGCTTGAATGCGATCTGGTGTAAGTGCACATCCCTCCTTAGACAGAAGGTGACCTAAGTAGGTAACCTTCGGTCTACAATATTGCAATTTCTTCCGTGACACTTTGTGGTGGTGTGAAGCAAGAAAGGAAAGTAAAGACAGAGTACAATTTTCACATTGTTCAGGCATATCGGCTGCCAACAAGATGTCATCAACATATTGTGTGAGAGCCACTCCTTCAAGCAAAGTGAAAGAATCAAGTTGTCTTTTCAATGCTTGGCTGTAAATACTAGGACTCTCAGTGTACCCTTGCGGAATTCTACCAAATCTACGATCGATTATTCAAAGTGAAGCCAAACAAATATCGGCTATCAGGATGAATAGAATCGAAAAGAAAGCATTCTTGAGGTCGATCACAGTAAATGTAGTTGCTATTGGAGGAACTAAAGTAAGGAGTGTTGTTATGTTAGAAACCACAGGATATTGTGGTACCACAATCTTGTTAACTTCTCGTAAATCAATGATGAATCTGTAAATCCTAGTGTCAGTGTCTTTTTTCAAAATGGGAAGAATATGACTGTTGCAAATGGTATAAGGAACTTCTTCCACAACCCCCACTTCAATTAAATCATGGACAATGCGTACAAGTGCTTCTTCGCCTTCTTGAGAAATTTTGTATTGAGGCAAGCGTGGCAATGAAGCGCCCTCCTTGACACTAATATGTACTGCCTTGAGACCCTCCCGGGTGAGTAGTGCGCTATACAAATGGCATGATTGATTGATTGGTGGAATATCCATTTGCCCGAGATCGGTGTCTGAAGTAGCCCACAAAGTACTAGGGAGTGAAGCTAATGCAATGTCCTCTTTAACAAGACAAGATCTCTCAACCACTCGATAGTTGTCATTCAAAATAACACGTACTCCTTCCGGAGAACATCGTATCGTAGCCCTGAAATACTTGAGCATATCAAGACCCACAATAATGTCCGGTGTATTTGGAGAAAGCAAAAATGGACAGGGAGCAGTAAATTTATCAACATGAAATGCAAGTGGTTGTGACAGTGGGCTAAGGGAAGGTGTTCCATCGAAACCTATTGATTTAATAGTTAAGCCAGACAGGGGAGCCCTTGGAACCAATTATTTAGATATGGCGCTACGAATAGCTCCTGTATCAACCAGAAACCGATCAGTAGAACCCAAAACATGTGCTGTAACATAGGGACCCTTCTGATCTACTGGAACTTCAACTGATTCCTAACCCCATCCTAGGTAGTCCTATGCATAAGCAGAATCTTTCAAATCAGACGGCAAATAATCAGACATTTGATATTGATCGAAAATGTTAAAACCATTCTGTCCATGCATATTAGTATCAAACCTGGCATGATCATCCGTGCTTCCTCTAGGCCCTGAATATCCTAAACGATTTCTCATTTGTCCCCGTCCACGTGGGTACTGCTGAGCACACAATGCCGGACAATCGGCAGCCCAATGTCCAAATTTCCTGCAGTACGCACACTGGTCAGCAGACAAAGTCGAACAAGTATAAGGAGGAAAAGACAGACCATAAGACCCACGTCCACCTCTATCGCTACCTCTGGAAGGCGGACCATAAGCCTGAGCTAACATAACCTTCGTTTTTAACTCGTTAGTCTTCTTATCCTCATTGCCCTTCACGTCTAGCTCCTGTCGTTCATAATACTGAGCCATAGTCAAAAGAGAAACCGGAGAAGAGGTAGTCCATGAACTCTCACTGGTCTTTAGGTGACTAGCTATTCCTGGCAAAAGGTTGGCGACATATTTATCGACAAACAGATGCCTGCCCGTGTCATCTGTCAATGACTGCCACTAAAATCGTGGAATACCTCCTCAAAGCGTGTAAAGAAGTCAGAAACCGATTCATCTGTCTTTTGCTTACAAGGTGCTAATACAGTCCAGTTCATCTTTTTAGGAGGAATAATCGTCTTTAATTTAACTAATATTGCTGCTGGAAGATCTAAAATTAGCTGACATGGTTTCTGTGGGGGTTCCCTTTCTACATCCATTTATTCTAAATCTTTCCTAGCGCCCCAAAAGTTGCACGCTCATTAACTTTACGACCAGTTCTCCACATATCAGGGGGTAATATCAATCCGAAAAACATGTCAATATCAGGCAGGGTCATGGTGCAAGAGCTAATCGATCCCTCAACTTCCTCATAAAAAGCGGCTAGATTTTTCCACGGATCAGGCAATGCAGTTTTAAGGGCCATAACATCTGCTCTATTCCAAGGAGTGTAGACCCAATTATAAATAAAATAACCCTTTGCATCAGTGGAATCTCTATTATCATTGGTTCCCATACCTCTAGGAGGAACATATAAAGGTGCGGCTTCCCGCATAGGTTTTGCATGAACTATCATAGTCTTATCTGTTCCGAAGATAAAAGCCTGTGCCACGCTGGTCTGAGATGTTTGTGCAGCTGCGTCTGCTGCCTTTTTCTCATCTCGCAAACGGACTGCTTCAGCATGCAGCTTAACCAAACGTCTGATTGAATCAGCCACCTGAGAGAAGACAAAAAGACCATCACGCATTTGCTTAGAATCATTTGCTATATCATCAGGATCTAATTCATCTGAATGTTTCCTAAACTACTCAACGACCTCTGTGGCAAATACCTTGGTAAAATATATTTGCTCCCTTTCCTGCCAACCTTTCATTTTATCTATAAGTTCAGAACTAGGAGCAATACTACGAACAGGTTTGCGAGCAGCGAATCTAAGATCAAAAGCACGTTCAGCAGTCAACATAGAACGAGTTTCCCATGCTTTCTCTTGCTTTGAAGCAGAGTCCTCATCTGACTCATGAGGAGCAGAAGGAAAAGTATACGGAGGCGGAGAACGATCTAACAAAAGGGAATCATCTTGTGGTCTATTAAGGATAGGATAGAGGGGTCGTCGAACAGCGTATTGGCCAGTTACCTGCAAATGACGCTATCTATCTTCTCTCTCTTTTATTTCTTTCATTTTATTATTTTTCATTTCTTATGCTTTCGCATGAATACTCTTCCGCTGTTCTTTTTCGATCAAGGCTTGCTCACTCTTCATTCGTTCACGCACTTTTTTCTCCCACATTCATACGCAGTCAAACATATCATGCCTAGCCTTTCGCTTAAACATACATTGTTCCACATACTGAATCTTTCGCAAATCAAATGACCCATGCATAGGCCAACGCAACTCAGGATCCTTACTAGTATATTTATTCCATAACGTGCTGTACATTATAGAAGAAATACCATATTTAATATACATATCCCTATTAGGCGTTCCCTCAGGGGTGGCCGGTTATCTTTCATCGAGTCAAAAACTGGTACCGCCACAAAAGCAACACATTCTACGAAGTGTGCTAGAAATGGCATGTCGGAAATAGTGCAGTATATGCAGTATTATATGCCAAGTAGCACTTAAAGTACGCTTGTACGTTGTGCCGTTCAAATCTTATTCAAAACAGAGACAATTCTCCTCATTACTTGCCTTTATATATTGCAATTTATATATTCCCAATCACAGATTCCAAAATTGGCCCATACAAATTCCAAAACAGCAAACGTTGCATCAACGACCTTACCAATCCCAAATGTCCAGATTCCAACTGCCAAGTCCTTGCATCGACCAAACGGTCACTGCACGGCGAATCAACAGAAGAGATCTCAGTCGAGGACTGGCATCACCTGGAGGGTCAGATCAGAAAGAGAGGAAAAACGCTGTGGTTGCCAAGACGCTGGTCTCCTTGGGCAGCGATCGTCCGCAGCGAGATTCCAATCCTTCGTTTCGACCACTCCTTCGGGCATCCGAGTCGCCGATGAGCCCCACTGGTGGGGCGCCAATTTGTTGTGGTGAGCCTCAGCTAGGCCTACCAGTGCTAGGGGTTCGCCCTTCTCTGCACAAAGTCCTCAGACCATTAGGAAAGAAGTTGGCACAGAAACCGAAATACAAAACAGAGCGCTTTATTAACCTCAAGAGGTGGAACTACATTCACACAACACCCTTCGGTAGCGTATGAAGTAGCACATTGAACAGAAGGAACATGCTCCTTTTATACCCACACAGGGTCTCAGTAGAAGGCGGTACAAGTACAGAATAGAAGGTTTACATACATAAAAGGTCATACAGAAATGCACAGTCAACAGTAGGTTGGAGCTTAGCAGTTTACTAATTACGGTAAAAATACCCTGACAGTTACAAACTAGGACATGTGTATGAACAGTTACAGTCTCCTCTGCGCATGTGCAGAGTAGCAGAGCCTAAATATAGTCTGTCTATAAGCAGAGAGCAAGAGCAAACGACAGAAAGGAAGGACTGAGCACATGGTGAGCACATGGCAGACAAGATGGCTGCCGAATACAAGATGGCTGCCGAATACAAGATGGCTTCAGCTAAATGCTAACCCCGATCGCTGCCAAATTACAACACGCTGAATGATATGTGTAGTCTGCTTTTACACTATGTTGAACCCTCCATACATCAATCAGTCCTGCCAATTTCAACACATTTCAACCAGTCTCTGTCACTTCAGGATCAATAATTTTGCTCCTCCTTATCTAGGGTGGGTTCTGTGTCTGTCCCTGTCCATGACAAAGTTTAGATCCACCAATATGGCTATCCCCTCTGCCTACTGCATAGTTTTAGTGATCCTCCATTCCAAGAACGATTCCTGGCTGACATTAGGCGTATAAAGTGTCACAAATGTATAGCTGTGCTTTCAGATATATATAGTGAGGCTTAAGGAGCCCCTTGTTTCTCAGAGAAAATATTTAGCAGTTAACTCATGAAGAGCTCCACTGTCAGAATTTCCACTCCTCCTCTTTGACCAATGACAGAGGGGACAATTGGCCCAGTAACCAGTCTTTTTTGAGGAGGTGTGTTTTGTGCAGCATGCACATTTACTCTTTGTTTAAGCATTCCTGATAGTCCCTTGGCTGGGATGTTAAGCCCACTAGGCTATATTTAGCTATTATTAACTTCTGCACAAGTACCTGACTCTTGCAGGAAGGCACCCTATCGTCCCCATCACGTATCCCCTACTTTAATGTACCTAAAACTGACCCTAATGCAGAACCACTAACCGTATAAAAATTTCATCTTTTACCTAACACTATGCCCGGCGCAACAGGAATTATGCGATTGCGCAAGAATTATGTGATTGTGCAGCAGCTGTGATGTTCGCATATTTGTAGATTTGCTGCATTTGCTGCATACTCCATCATCTGCTGCATAATCAGTAGATTTTAACAAAAAAGTGATTTTATTTCTAGTTCAAACGGTTCAAAAGTTAGTAAAAACACAGTGACGCCTGTTGTTGCGCAGTGTTTGCAAAGTATGACTGGTCACCTTATGTAGCTTATTATTATATTTGGGTGTTAAACTGGTATTGAGTTGGCACAACTAATGCCCAGACACTGTTAACAAGCTTAAAAATGACAAAATTGTGAAGTAGTACCATCACAAAATGGGCCGCATAATGCTGCATCATTTGGCTTTTCTTGTCGCATAATTTACTCAACCCTGCCTCATAATTTGACCCTCCCCTGCCGCATAATTCAGAGGTCCTGACTATGCCTCACCCTATCTCTCAGAGTAGTTAACATTTTGCAATCTTTTGGAACTATAGTAGTAAATGGTTTGGAAGGGTCAGGTTTGCTAGCCATTGTCAATGCAGCGGGACCGAGTTAAACAGGCTAGGAAGCGTATGAGGGTCAAGTCCTGAATAGAACCTTAACTGAGGTAAAAAATGGTGCAAAACGTTTCTCTGTTGCAACAGGGAAAACATAATTCTTATAAAAGCATGCTGGAGGAGGTTTGGAAAGGGCATTTTAGGGAAGGTGTCCCTCATGCAAAAGAGTAAAATGTGGGTGCTTAATGACACGTTGGGATATTTTGTCTAGTGACTGAACCATGAAATCTAATTTTTATTCCAGGCTACACACTTAGGCTATTGTGTGATTCTGATTATCAGGCATATGCATCAACGGAAATACCTCCCGGTAAAACAGCGAATCGGAAAAACAGGCCGATACCGACCGCAAAACCATAAATTGCAATGCATCAAACCGAAAATCGGAAAAAAATAAAGAACCGCTAAATGGCCCCGCGGTAAATTACCGAATCGTTAAACAGACATTCGGAAATACCGAACCACAAAGCAATAGTTCGGAAATACCGAATAGGCAATAACGAATGGAAATGGTATGCATGAACAGTCGCTAATACCGGAAATCCCCAAAATCGCTATTTAGCATGAGCAAAATAAGGGGAATCACAATCAGGAGGTAAAGTTAACAGAAGGACAGAAAAAAAAAATTAAACCCCATCAGCAGGTGATGACAATCAGTTACCCTTCATAAATGCCCTGGGAAACCCCACATGTACACCAAAATGGCTGCCCTGTACGTGCTTGCTAGGAGGTGGAGGATCAACGCCCAGGCCCAGCGCAGGAGGATGATACAGGACAGGATCTTCAGGGTTCGCATCACTTTGCTGGGGCAGACCGAGGAACAGGTGTACGTCAAGTACAGACTGAACCGTGCCATGATAATGCACCTAATAGCAGACCTGACACCCTTACTGCAGCACGAGACCCGTCGGACCAACGCCATACCTGCCCATGTGCAGGTGCTATGCTGCCTGCACCTGCTTGCATCTGGAAGCTTCCAGGGGGTAATAGCTGAGACAGGAGGCGTGTCGCAAAGTGCCTTATCACCCTTTTTCCACCGGTTCCTAGAGGCCATGCTGACATTTCTCAATCGCCACATCACCTTCCCCAGAACCCCCCAGCAGCTAACCCGCACCAAACGGGATTTCTACCAGGTGGCACAATTCCCCCATGTCATCGGGTGTGTCGACTGCACGCATGTCCCCATCTGTCCTCCATCAGCCACCGAATACATTTACCGCAACCGGAAATCGTATCATTCAATAAATGTTCAGGTGGTGTGCAATGCCAAGTTGATCATTACCGACATTGTAGCCCAATTTCCCGGGAGCACACATGACGCCTACATTTTCCGTCACTGTGGCCTCCACAGGCGCCTGATCAACGGAGAATTCGGAGAGGGACACCTACTAGGTACAAATAGCTGCATCATCGTACTCCCCATCCACTCCTTCCCCACATGTATAATTCCATTAATGCTGATTACCATTCTCTCCCCATCCTGCAGGTGACAGCGCATACGCATTGCGTGAATATCTCCTCACGCCCTATCTCAACCCAGCTACCCCGCAAGAGCAGCGCTACAACAGGGCACACATCAGTACTAGGAATGTGGTTGAGCGAACATTCGGCATCCTGAAGAGCCGCTTCCGAATACTGCACAAGACTGGAGGTGCTTTGCAGTACGACCCAGTGACCTGCTGCCAGATAATTGCTGTGTGTGCCATCCTGCACAACATCGCCACGCGCAGGGGGATACACATAGAGGTGGAGGGAGAGGAAGAACTGCGTGCCCAGCAACCCCCCCCACAACACCAACAGGCACATGTGCCCAACACAGCTGAAGGGCAAAGGAGACGGGCATACATCACACGTAATCATTTCTGAGACAGGTAAGAGAGTGACTTGACAACAGGAACAGTTTTGCAAGGGTTTAATGGGCATGGACACCTGACTGGTGCAGAAAAACGTAACACAAACAAGCTGCTGCCGCAGCGAAAAAAACTAGCAATGTCCCTTCTCAGAACAGGTGGCGCGTGAGGCACTTTGGTCTGTCCATGGTTACCTCACCAAGGACAGTGTGACTATGCCACATGTTTACTTCCGTTTGCCGCGTACCCCCAGTCTCTTGTCCTGTGACTCCTCGGGTTGTACACGATGGGAGTCAGTGGCAGTTGCACTGCGGCCACTGCGCCTCCTCACGCTGGTGTCCGGCAGGGAGACGCTGCTGACACTGGAGGCTGCCTCACTCCCCTCTTCCGCCCCCAGACTGCTGACACTGGCTGACCCTGGCTGCAGTTGCTCCACTGCAGTGGTCACCCTCTCAAGGGCCTTTGCCACATCCCCACAGAAATGACCTAGATCCACTTGCAGGGACACGGACCTGCGTGACAGCACAGCCGTGCTGTTGCACAGCTTATTGATGGCCTTGTTTGTGGTATTCACTGCCAGCATGACCTGCCTGTGACGCCGGCGCTCACTCCTTTGGCCTGCGAGTATGGCACGTGTCAGTTCTTGCAGGCACAGCTTGATGTCTTTGTTGCCCGCAGATACGGCAGTGGTGTGCTCACGCACTGCGGCAGTCATGTAGCCTAGTTTGTTGCATAGTTGTGTCATGCTGAGTTTCATGGCACCCATGTGTCTCCCCTGCAGGCGCTGGACACGCAGCATCCGGGCCTCCACTACTCCGTACCCTCCGGACAGATCGACCGGTCTTGCAGCAGCCCGACCCGGGGACACAACCCTCTGCCTGATGCGCTGTCGGCCTGCAGTGTGGCTGGTTGGAGTGACGACAGCCTGGCGTGGAACATTTGGGTGTGATGAAGATTGATCTGACTCCATCACGGACAGGGCGGCAACATCTGCTCTGTGGCTCTGCGGAGTGGGCAGCACTGGTGGTGGTGGTGTCTTGGTCCGCGAGGGTGGTGGTGGTGGTGGTGTCTTGGACTGGGAGGATGGTGGTGGTGGTGGTTGCTTCGGCCGGGAGGACGGTGGAGGTGGTGGTTGCTTCGGCCGGGAGGACGGTGGCGGTGGTGGTTGCTTTGGCCGGGAGGACGGTGGAGGTGTTGTCCGGCGTGGTGGTGAAGGGGAGGACATGACTTCAGCTCCCTCTGAGCACTCCGCTTCTGACAACACTGGCGTCTCTGAGATGACAAGGTGGCCACTGTCGTCTGAATCGATGGGGGATGCATCTGTGTGTGAAACAGTGCATAGTTAATATCATGGTATGGTATGTGACAATAGCTGTGGCATCTCACAATAAATTACTTTTGTTGACTGACATTTGACCCTTGGCAGCTGTATTCATCTCTGGGCTCAGGCATGCACCCATTCATGTATTGACTACATCTCCCATGGTGCAACACAGTGGTGAGGGTGTGTGTGTAGGGCAACGCTACATGTGCACTGGGTCTGGCATGGGGGAGTGGGCAGGGACTACGTACACGCTGCATCGTTACGCTGGCATGCCTCTTACCTTGTCCTCCTTCCGCAGCACCTGAGGTGTCCAGACTTGTGACCCCCACAACAGCTTCACGTTCTATGGTGGCCTCCACTAGATCCTCCAGGTCAGTGTTAGGCGTCACGTTTGATGGTCCCCCTCCTGTGCCAGCAGCATCCCTGACCCTCTGCGCAATCTTCTCCTTGGCCCTCTTACGCAGGTCGTACCATCGTTTTTTTAGGTCGTCGATGCTGCGGTGGGTGACTCCGCAGGCATTCACCTTGTCCATGATGCGCAGCCACATCTTCCTTTTTTCTGCCTCTGGCACCTTAAGCGACAACTTGCCAAATATGCGGTCATGGTTGCTGCTCACACTCTGTATGAGGATTTCCAGCTCCTTATCTGAAAACTTTCGTTTTCGCTTTCGGGATGTGTCCTTTCCATGCTGGGGGGCCTCCTTCTCCATCCTGTCCTGCTACCTTTTTCCTGCTTGCTTCTGGTTCAGTGTGGGACCTCAGCTCCTGAGCTCTGCCTCCTCCTCTGTGCAACTCCGGACACTGAATGCAGCGTGGGTGTCCTACTTCCTGGTTGTGATGTCATCAGCCTGCTTCCGAAGCGTCGCGTTATTTTCCCGTTTTCGGTATTACCGATTCCGCTATTACCGGATCCGGTAATACCGACTCGGTATTTCCGAATACGGTTTTTGTTACTCGCGCTGGCGTTTACTCGTTCTTTATTAGCGATTATTACCGACTCGGTATTTTTTACCGATTACTTTGATGCATCGCGGTTTGCATGTTCATATTAGCGATTCGTTATTTTTCGGTATTACCGACTGGTATTTACGAACGTTGATGCATATGCCAGTATGTTCTTTATTTGCCTTATGGGCCACGGCGGAAGCGCTTAAAAACAAGCTGACTGTTTGGTACTATTCTCTAGAACAGCTAGGCAATTACATATGCAAACTCTTGCTAAACAAATATGGTCATATTAACCCAGTCATTCATAAGGCACACTGCATGTAAAGAAAATAAATCTTCAGGACCCTGGCGTCTGGCTATTGCAGCCTTGCATGGGAGCAACCCTCAGCTGTGAGATTTCCCAGCCATCCACATGCCTCTTGCAAATTGGAAAATCCAGTCACCTAAACCCTGAAATAATGAAGAGAAACAACCGAGCTGCGCAATATTAGATTCCCGTAAGCTAGGATTAGGCAGGAAAAGCAGCAGTCATTTTCGTTGACACCTGAGGTAACAAAGTGCACAGGGGGTTAGATGTGTACGGAACAAAGGCGGGCAGTCAAGGTCGCGTCTGTGCGAGTAGAATTCTGCAGAGTATTAATAATAACACAAGATATTATCCATACACACAACTAATAAATGCCGATTTGACCTCTGTGCCGTATAGCAAATAAAGTTGCAAAAAAAAGACGTGATTTATTGCAGTAAAACTATCTCCATCCTCCAATTCCGTTGTATCCGCTCACCGAAGTATTGTAAACCTGATTACTTTTAATTATCATGCACCAAACTGCTGTGCTATCCCTTTACACAGAGAAATCCATTTTATGGCGGGAAAGTCGATGAAGTGTTGTGCAGTCAGCAGAGCTCCATGGCAAACAACGCCGCCGCTTCCTGTGGGGGCGTCTCTGCAGCAGGACGACCTCGGAGCCCTCTCTGGTTACAACAGGGCGCAGCACACGTGTTTAGCGGGAATCCGGCTGAGCGCGCCGCGTTTTAGGAAGAAGGGATTTGCTGCTCAGATAGTCTTTGCGCTTTGGCATTCGGTGTTTTGTAGCTGTGCAAAAATAATGAGGTGTAAAGAAATACAATCTACCGGGCCATGCAAAGCAGGAACAGGTGGCACAGACTGCTCCTCAGCCGGAGGCAGAAAAAGACACACGGCCTGCAAATCAGTAGCGAAACATGGGAGAGGTATCCCAGCGTCCTCTGGTTTTGGAAGCCACACAGGTGCACTAGTGCGCGTATACAAAACTCTCCTCAAAGGCCAGCTGCATGCACCCCAAGGTGAAAAGCACAGGGCATGGGTTGACGCTCGTTGGCTGCTACAGTTCTGCATCTGTGTGTTGCTGCCTCTTAGCTACTGAGCAAAAAGTTTCGGAGCCCCAATTCCCCCAAACATTGTAGTGGAAGATAGGTTACCAAGTTTTCTTTGCAGTTTCTTAGGGGCACCTGAGACAGCACATGTGCTGTCGCTTGCATGACATTTTGTTTACTTACAGGGGGCTTAGAGGACGCATTGGTTGGATTCATTGTTACTCTCACTTGCTTACTTTAAAAATGTTGGCGCGTGCTGCATTCACTTACTCTTCTTGTGTTTGTCCCTCCTCTGGAGCTTTGCCCAAGTACGTGTCCTCCTACTGCTCCCTTAATCGGGTGCTACTTTTTTTGTTTTTGACCAAGCACTCAACTGTCTTTTCCAACAGTTTCCCTTGTGTACTTGTCCTACGTGTTAATTTGGGCCCCTACCCTGCCCCTCGCCTCCATGTTGCTTCACTCTCCATATTACTTGCCTTCCCTCTGTCCTTGTTGTTGCTTGTGCCCTCCCACTGTCCCTGTTGTTGCTCACCCCCTACGCTGTCTTTTATTATTTGCCCCACATGCTGTCCATGTTGTTGCTCTTCCTCCAGCCTCCCTCCCACCCAGTAGTAGAAGTGGGTGGGATCGGGAGGGCATGGCGTGCCCCTACTTTTTAGGTCGAGCTAGAATACGCATGCTTGCATGCGTCTAGCTCGACAACTATAGCCGTCCGTCTCCTGGGAATCTGAGACAGGGGTCGGGCACGAGCGTCGACTTCACCTCGTGGGCGCGCATGCCCATCCCGGCGCCGTGCCCATCTCCTGCCTCAGATTCCCAGTGCGCAAACACACACATACACTAACACACCGGCAGGCACGCACGCGCACACACACACACACACGCACACACGCGCACACACACACGCGCACCCCCCCTTACCTCACCGGCTCCTCCCCCTTAGGCATGGGAGCCCCTTTCCGATGTTCTTCGCCACGGGACTTCAGCTGCCGGACCTTGGGAGCCCCTTTCCGATGTTCTTCACCACGGGACTTCAGCTGCCGGACCTTGGGAGCCCCTTTCCGATGTTCCTCACCACGGAACTTCAGCTGCCGGACCTTGGGAGCCCCTTTCCGATGTTCTTAACCACGGGACTTCAGCTGCCGGACCTGGTAGGGCGGGGGCTGCCCGCGCATGCGCGGCATTTCTAACCGGAGCTCTTCAGAATGAAAGTTAGAAATGCCGTGCATGCGCTGGCAGCCCCAGCCCTACCAGGTCTCCTCACAGAACACGTAATACACCCAGTGGATAACCCGTGAGGCCGTTTTACTACGCTAATTTCTACGCTTTGTCTAATGCTGTTGTAATATGCTTTGGCCCTGCACTATTAAAGGGGTCATCCATCGTTGTCACAGATCTTCAAACCCCAAGCAGACCTCGCCAAACAAAGGAACTTTCTCGGCTATCTGTTGTTGGTGATTAGCAGTGACGCAGGAGTGTGTAAAGGCGAGTGTCTGTTTTTTCCTCCAAACTGGATGGCCCCTTTAAAGCGTACGTTTACTTTACGCTACCTCTGGCCGCAGCGACACACTCTACCGTCTCCCTACCTCTGTCCGTGGGGAGGCAGCGCTATCAGCAGATCTGTTGCGGCTTGGCTTTCACCGCTTAAGTAAAGTTTGCTATGCACATTAAAACTCAGACCTGAAGCCACGCATCTTATGTTCTCTTACACAAAGGCAAGCGCAGGAGCTGCAGGCTGGCGCGCGGGACACTACTGAGCCGTGCCCCTCTGCGACCTTTTTTTGTTTTTTAGCAGAGCTTTATATAGCGCGAACTTGACCCGAATGGGTATCGGAGCGCTTTACATAGCACCAGTTACGTTACATGAGGACACACATTTGTTTTTGTTGGACACGGGGAGATTAAGTGATTCTTTTCCTATTAAAGAAAGACGAGTGCTGTCGCTGGGAGCTTAGGAGGTATTAACTCAAGCTCACTAATAGACTAACTTGGACGATGTTGAGAAAACAGTTCTCCGCATTCGGACTCATCTGATACCCAGTTTTAGTGTTTTCTCTGCTGATAATGCACCTCGATGGAGCACAGTGATGTTTTGGTGAGCATGCGTGAAGATCATGGCTTTCACCTTCGCTACAGGTAAGATGCCTTTGCAGTTTAGCACTACTTTTCTACTGCTTACATCACAGTTGTGCTTAGCATGGGGACCGGCTATTCTTTTAAACGTGCTGTTGTGTGCATGGATGAGCAAATGGGGGGGTGAGATGGGGCTTAGAGTAAGTAGAGCATGGGTCAGGATACTGCGTATGTTTACAGCTATGTGCCTGAGCATTGTGTTGGGGATCATGAAAATATCAATTATTTAGGTGGCTGAACAATGGACTGTTTTGTTTTCCCTTCCGTGTGCAGATACAGGTGTGAAATAAAGGCACAATAGGTTTTGTTGCAGAGCCTACGTATTGGTCACGTAGGGTAATGGGTCCTGTTCTATAATTATCCTCTGCTTGCCATAGTATGCGGCATATGAGAATAGAGTACACTGAGCTCCAGGCTTTTGTTAAGCAGACCACTTGAAGGTCATTCATTCATTTGTTCCCTCTGTTATTTTAAGGGTCGAGTTTACTTGAATTAACCTTTCACTAAGGAGGCTGCCTGGTTGCATTTGCCTGGAATATTCTGTGGTAGAAATGTCCGCATGTTCTCCAGATCCCAAAGCACTTCTTTGCTCACGAACGTGCAACCTGCTTATCCTTGTAAAGGCATACATGTTAGATAGTTTTAACTGCACGGCAGATAGTTAAAGCATATTAAACTGAGAACACCTCTCAACATCCACGTCTGCACCACCACAGCATCACTCTGCACCACCACAGCATCACTCTGCACCACCACAGCATCACTCTGCACCACCACAGCGTCACTCTGCACCATCACTCTGCACCACCACAGCATCACTCTGCACCACCACGGCATCACTCTGCACCACCACAGCATCACTCTGCACCACCACAGCATCACTGCACCACCACAGCATCACTCTGCACCACCACAGCATCACTCTGCACCACCACAGCATCACTCTACACCACCACAGCATCACTCTGCACCACCACAGGATCACTCTGCACCACCACAGGATCACTCTGCACCACCACAGGATAACTCTGCACCACCAAAGGATCGCTCAGCACCACCATAGGATCACTCAGCACCACCACAGGATCACTCAGCACTACCACAGGATCACTCAGCATCACTCAGCACCACCACAGCATCACCACAGCATCACTGAGCACCACCACAGCATCACTGAGCACCACCACAGCATCACTCAGCACCACTAACCACCACCACAGCATCACTCAGCGCCACCACAACATCACTCCGCCACCACAGCATCACTCTGCCACCACAGCATCACTCCGCCACCACAGCATCACTTAGCGCCACCACAGCATCACTTAGCGCCACCACAGCATCACTTAGCGCCACCACAGCATCACTTAGCGCCACCACAGCAACACTCAGCAGTATCACTCAGCAGCACCACAGCATCACTCAGCAGCACCACAGCATCACTCAGCAGCACCACAGCATCACTCAGCACCACCACAGCATCAATCTGTGCAACCATTCAACAACAACTAGTTCAAATATGTTCTCTCAATGTTTCAAGCTGTATTACAAATGTCACAAAAATATGTTAATATTTCACTTCTGTTCTTGTATTTTCGTCACAATAAAATACACTGAACATAATCTTCACAAAAGTTATTTACGAAAGTTTAAGCTATTGCCATTATAAATTACAATTACTTTTATTTAAGTATTAATTATTTAAAAAAATAAAAGCCATTGTTATCTGTAGTAGCAATACATGTAAGTCACGTAAATACAAAACGTATTGCATTACAAATTCTATAGGTGTCACATTTGCAAAAGTTAAAACTATTGGCATTGTAAATGACAAAGCTATTAATTTCGCTATTTTCAAAACTAACACATAAATAAAAAATGTCATTTACAATACCAATAGCTCAATCTTTCCTAATGCGAGACCTATTGCATTGCAAATGCTTGTTAAATTTAACACTGACTGTTCCCCTACTTCTTTTTTTTAGACATGCGTCCCAGGACGGCAGGAATGGTCTGAATTTTCCTGTGTGTTGTACATTAAGGAAGGCATCTGCAGTTGCCACGACCTCCTCCCCTTCCCCTCTGTGTTTTGGGACATGGGCTGTGGGAGCAATCAATCATCACGCGAAAACGGCTATCTTTGGTGGCCCTGCTGCTAGAGTGTGATTTACACCTCATTTAGTGACAGCGTCGGATTGGGAAGTCGGGCATGGGGCTATGGGCCGGTGCTTCAGGGGCACCTATGGGTCGTTATTTTTAGTCTCAGTAAACTGGTACAATATACTGTCTTCGCCAGGCCACTGTAATGAGGCGCCAGCATCACAAGCTCTCTCCTGACCCTCTATAATTTGAGGCTGGGAGCTCGGTGTTGCTCTGGCCTTTGGGGCATTCTGGCCTCGGTCCCCTGCTCCGTGGGGCCTGCCTGGGCAGAAGCAGTGTCATCTCCTGTCGGGCCATCACCTTCAGGTTATGGGGGCAATGGGGAGGGTGTGAATATGCAGGGGCCTATATGGGAGGGGCTGAAAGGAGAGGAGATTTTATGGCTATTGTCCATTCTCACCTCAGTCTATGGTGGGCTGGCAGGGGGTAAGAGAAGGAGCCTCCCAAGAGGCCAGGTGTTTTCGCCTCAGGCCCAGTGTCTTTTAGGCCTTGTTGCTGGGTGCAGGGCTTAAATGACTGCATATGACATTAAGATTAATCCTGAATCGCTGCACAAAGTGCGTGGCTAGAAAAGTACACAAAGCACTGAGTGATACAGTGTCAGTGCTATAAACTAGCATTTACAACAATAGTTAAATGAACACTGCAGTACAGGCAGATGTCAGCGAGACATAAATCAAGTGCACGCATGGTAAATCCAGATGAGCCCCTGATAATAGGACGAACTGACTAAAGCAGAATTAAACTATTATATCATGAACTGAGCGTTACCTGCAAATCGTGAGCCCCTGTAAAACCAGCTTCGTAGATCTAATTATCAGAGGCTCCTATGCTGTCAGACAGAAAGGATGTTATGTAGCTACAGAAGGGTGTTCCTGAACCTGTGTGTTTTATGATATTAAATGCACACAAAAGAGGGGTGTTCCTTACTTTGTGGGAGTTGCCTGCGATAGGTCTGTGCAACTTGCACTTCGTGAAAAGTGGGCCACAGGTTTTTTTATTTTATTGTTATTTTTTTAGGATTGCGGGTCTCAGGAACGTGCAGGCATACATAATTTTAGAGACTGGTAACTGGAGTATTTATTGTGTATCCAGATTTCTATTATTTTTTTTACACAATGCACATTTGTGGCTACATCGAGGCACTGAGCAGGGCAATGGGTGGCACTGTACAAAACAAATACATAACACATCAGCCCTTTGCATTTATAAAGAAGACATCGGGGCACAAAAGGGGGCTTCACCCAGCACATTTTCATATTCTGTTCTCCACAGCCTTTAGTGGTCCAGGGATGTTGCTAAACCAGAAATATGAGTGCCCCAGCAAAAGTCACTTATTGCGCTTATACCTCTGGGGAAACTAGAGAAAGTTGTGAGTGGACTGTTTTCCACTGGAACACGTATCTTGAAGTATTGATGTGACCACATCCGGTACACAGAACGGCAGGTTGATACAGACGCACCCGTCTGAAGATCGAAGGCACTACCTTTCACGAGATGGTATCCAACTTTATCCCTTAGCTCCGTGGAGACACACACTTCAATACTTCAAGATACCATTTGTCCTGTTTTTAGCGACTAACCTGATTGCAGCTTTGTGTGGAGAAACGCACACCTCCACGTTTTCCAAGACCACTACACATTGAGTTTCGATGCACCCTTCAGTGTCCCACATATCTACCCACCGTGCTATTTCAATACAACGGTCAACCATTGCGAGATTTCGCAACTTACACCCCCACGATATACAATAAAAGTTCAGGGCCCTGTCGGGTCGGAAGTATCACCGACGGAGCGACTTTCCCTACGACACTCCAAATTTCCATAGCCCTGAGGAGTCGCGGGAAGATTGGCCCACATGCGACGAAACACGTGTCGACTGGTTTTCTTGTTAAGAACATTAAAGAAACTACATTCCAACGACTAATTCTAAAAAAAGAAAAAAATCATTTCTGTTTTGATAACAGGCTTTGTCTCCGTTGTAAGTGTCTACACTGACATAACTGTTTATACATTGTTGGAGTGTGCATGGGTATTCTGTTATTAACGTACACAGTATTAGCCTAGGCTGACACTACATGGAGGGGTTATAGGGCTCATCCTCTCACCCTTTTGCACCTCAAATTCCACTGAGAATCGCCAGATAGTATTGCTCGAACACTTAGCAGTGCGCCCTTTTTTCTAACCTGACTAAAAACCCTCTTTAGACCATTAAAATGTTCTAACCCACTGAGTATAAAATGTTCTAAGTAAACCAACAGAAGCTCTACATCAGCCATTAATGGATATCAGTCACTTCATTGTGTTCAGGGCAGCTCCCAGGATTCAAATGGCACTCGATTTATCGACCTCAGAAGGATGAAGGCTGAGTGTGCATTGCAGACAGGTTTAACTCAATGAGCTACCCTGTTTGCTGTGAATGAGTTATACATAGCTCATCTGGGAAAAGTACTGCTGGACATTTTGGGTTTGATAGAAGCCCATCAAAGAAGCTACTTGTATGGAAACGTCTGTGCAAGCCTTCCTGTTCAAGGTGGTGGCCTGTGCACTGTTACATTCAATAGACCTTTGCCCACAGCCTGGGACCAGAGAGCCGGGAGTTACCCTTACAAACAATGCTGGAAGCCTGATTTGGCACAGTACTTTATTGCGCTTAGAGCAGGGGTACGGACGACAAATACAAGAGGACCAGAGCCTTGCCAGACTGTGTAGTTATTTTTAGATATATTATTTGTAAATAGGCCTTGGATGGTTATCTTAAAAATCGGGGACGGAGCCAGCCACTTGGTCCTATGTTGAACAGCCCTAGCCTAGATGAACACTTCCACTGACAGAGACTGACCAAGAACTTGATGGGAGAAAAGTCGGCCTTTTATAAGTAAATCTCGGTATATAAACCGTAAAATAACTATAATAAATGTGTTATATTGTGTTTCCTTTATTCCTCTTACTCTCGTCAGCGCAAACTATAGTATTTAGTATCGAATTAAGTAAATACTGCATTAGCAGCAAGTGAATCTAATTTTGAATCCATTTTTAAATAATAGTTTCTGTATTGACGTGATTTATTAAAGTGAAAATGAGGCCTGCCAGGCAGCAGAGTGAACAGCCTGACGTTTATTGAGTATCTTCTCCTATTTGAAATAATCAGACAGCAGCTTCAAACATTAAGGCTCTCAATGAATAAATACGCAGGTTTTGGTCCAGACCATTTTGGCTGGAATTCAGCCAAATGTTTTTTTCTATGGTGGCCTTGGGGGTGGGGGGGGCATATTTTGGAATCGTTGTCCTGCAAGGTCACGTTGGGAATGTAAGAAGCCGGTTTGGGGTGATTTTGAGGTAATCTGTAATCTCACCATGACCTTCTGCCCCAGAGGGAGTTTTACTGCATTCCTCAACCGACTGTGCTTCTGCCTGGGCCCCTGGAGGCAGCGGTTTTGTTTTTGGCTGCTCTGAGACCAGAGTGCGTAGAACATGGTATCTGCTCCCTGAACTCGACAGCCAGACACATCAGTTGTGTCCCTATCAGGGCCTTATCATGTTAATGCTGTTGGCATTCATCGCTGTCTCATCCTTATCCTCGCACACGCCCTCAAACTGAGTCTGACCCAACCCAACCTTGTAACACAGACTATTGATTCAAGCTGCGGTCAACATTAATCTCTTTCTCATGGAAATGGAATTCATGATTAGAGTCAGTAACTAAAAGTAGCTTCTGACTCCTCCCTTCTAGCACATGTGCAGGAGAATCTCATTTTCCCACATGTGTTATTTAGATCTCTGATAGGTTGTACATTTCTTTAACAACCATCTCCTGAACTTTCCTGCTGATGCTCCTCACTTTGTTTCAGATTCTCCTCCTTTTCCTTCCTTAGTTGCTCACTTTGCTTCTGGTGTTCTTCACTTTCCTTCTCATCCTCCCTCAGTTTTCTTTGGATGCTTCTCGCTTTCCTTCAGATGGCCCTCGTTTTTCATGGGATGCTTCTCACTTTCTTTCAGATACTCCTTGTTTTTCATAGGATACTTCTCGCTTTCCTTCAGATGATCCTTGTTTTTCATGAGATGCTTCTCACTTTCTTTCAGATGCTCAATGTTTTTCATAGGATGCTTCTCACTTTCTTTCAGATGCTCCATGTTTTTCATAGGATGCTTCTCACTTTCCTTCATATGCTCCTCGTTTTTCATGGGATGCTTTTCGCTTTCTTTCAGATGCTCCCTGTTTTTCATGGGATGCTTCTCACTTTCTTTCAGATACTCCTTGTTTTTCATAGGTTGCTTCTCGCTTTCCTTCCGATGATCCTCGTTTTTCATGAGATGTTGGATGCTGGAGTTGTGTCGTGAACATGACGCAACTCCAGCAATGCATTAGGTAGGCCAATACCTACAGAACTGCATCACCCTCAGGCCTGCTGTGAGGCAGGCGTATGGTTTTGATGTAGTGGCGTCCTAGAAGTGGCGATGGAGGTTATGCTTTCATGGTTTCATTTAATTATTTAAATGACCTGTCATACTTAGTTTTATTATAAAAAGTGAGAAAATGCAAAAATGCTTTGACCTCCAATTGGATTAAATCCATCCGTAATGGGATTGACGCAATTTTGGGGAATTATAGCAAATAATGCATGGGTATAGGCAATAATACTAGCCAAAAGTATTATATATGTAGGCAAGTTTAAACCATCCCATGCGCATAAACAATATATATACAGGGTTGTCTTCCAGTTAACTACTCTCTGCCACTCGGTCCATTTCGTTATTATATTTTTTTTTTTTTTTATGTATTTTATTGCTTGTTAAGCGCAGCTGTCACCCAAAGGGCATCCTGGCGCTGAGACCGATCCAGAACCATCTATTGCATAACTACACTACCCTTGGAAACAAATGGGTCTTTAAGTCCCTTTTAAAAGTGAGTAGATCAAGGCTACTCCTCAATGTCAGAGGAAGAGTATTCCACAACTTGGCGGCCGTAAAACTAAAAGCACGTCCGCCCATCCTCACTCTATGTATCCTGGGGACCCTAACCAGGAACGCCGAGGAGGATCTCAGCGGTCTGGTAGCCTGGTACCAAGAAAAGAGACTCTGAAGGGGTAGTGGTCCCAGTCCATGCAGGGCCCTGAAGACAAGGCACGCGGCCTTGAATGCAATTCTCTGCTGGACCGGAAGCCAGTGAAGATCGGCAAGCGCTGCCGATGAAGAAGAGGAGCGCGGGCGAGACAAGGCTAATTTAGCGGCCATATTCTGAATCCTTTGGAGTTTAAGGACCAGGATCTTCGGAGCTCCCAGAAGTAGTGCGTTACAGTAGTCTAACCTACTGAGGATGGAACTACGCACTACCTCTGCTCTGGAGCCCCGGGGAAGAAGTGGCAAGATTTTCCTAAGCGCACGAAGCAGGCCCATGCATGTCGCTACCGTCCTATTTACGGAGGCATCCAGCTGCAAGTTGGGTTCGAACAGAACTCCCAAATTGCGAGCCGATTCTGCCGCCTCCACCGAACCCGGGATAAAAGATGGCCAAAAATCAACCGGTAATGTACGAGAAATTCGGTCCGAGGAGCAGTACAATACCTCCGTTTTCGACCCATTGAACTGCAATGAGTTAGCTCGCAGCCATGCTGCTGTTGCCAACATGCAGCGGTGAAAGGAGTCCCTTGATATTGTCTCCGGTCCCTCGAAAGAAAAAAGCAACTGAGTGTCATCGGCATAATTGATGACTGATATGCCGAATGACTTTATCAGTGCTACCAAGGGACGGAGATATATGTTGAATAGGATTGGGCTAATTGCCGACCCTTGAGGGACTCCTTGATTCACCAGCCGAGTGGCTGATCGAAAAGGTGGTAGTGCCACAGCTTGTTGCCTATTATCCAAATAGGAAGTTAGCCAATTCAAAGCCAGACCACTCACTCCCGCACTCCGAAGACGGCCTAGTAGTATTTTATGGTTCACCGTGTCGAACGCGGCCGACATGTCAAGTAGCACTAAAAATGCAGACTTGCCCCTGTCGACCCGCGTTCGTAGCTCGTCCAGCACGGTGACCAAGGCAGTCTCGGTGCCGTGAGCCGGTCTGAAGCCAAATTGAACAGCATCCAGGCAGAGATTAGTTTCCAGGAAGTTGGATAAGGCCCTTGTCACCCATCTCTCAAGAATTTTTATCGCGAATGGTAATAACGAAATCGGCCTATAATTGGCCGAGCAGAGAGGGTCCAAAGAAGCCTTTTTCAACAAAGGTGTTACAATTGCCATCTTCCAACTGTCCGGGACTGTTGCAGTTGTCAATGATTGGCAGCAGATGGAATGCAATGGGGAAAATAGCTCATCTTGGAAAGCCTTCCAGATTTTATGAGGCATTGGATCGAGCGGCGACCCAGAGGATACGCCGTTGGCCAGGGTACAGAATTCCTCCAACGAGGGAACTGGAAAGCAGGACAGCTGAGGCAAATCATTTCCGACATTTGCCCCCTCGGATCCCAGAGTATGAGAAGGCTCCGAAGAGGGGGATGTAGACGACAAAGACTGTTCAGATCTAGTAAGTCCAGTCAAGATATTCCTGATTTTCTCCTCGAATGCAAGGGCCAAAGAATCGCACAGTTCCTGCGAGGCCGGTATTGTGGGCGCCATACAAGATGGATCAGACAAACTCTTAACAAGCCTGAACAGGGTCTGTGATTTATTAGAGGCCTTCGCCAGAGTGTCTTCTAGGAACTTGGCCTTTGCACTTCTTAGCTGGGCCTTGTATTCATGCAAGGCCGCTTTATAAGCCGCCTTATCCTGTTCCCCGTAACCCCTCCTCCATGTACGCTCTGCTTGTTTGCAGCGAAGTTTATGCTGCCCTAGATCTTCACTAAACCAGGCATTTAAGCCTCGAGGTCTGTCTCTCACCTTACGTAAAGGGGTGAGTGCATCCAGAGAGGATGTGATATAACGACAGAGAGATGTATAACTCTTGTCCACATTCTCCTCCACTGTAAACATTCCCGGTAGCAGGGCGGGTCGGCTCGATTCCCTAAGGAGACGGTTCCATTGTCGGTTCAGCTTCGTACCGCCCTGTCTGCTGGGTGTCAGCGGGACAGGCAAGGTGAGAGACATAACAATCAGTGAATGATCCGTCCAAACCTGGTCCACGACCTTCTCCACCACCACCAACTTCTCCTCCGCAAATACCAAATCTAGTATGTGCCCCTTAACATGGGTGGGTTCCGAAACCAATTGAGCAAGCTGAATATTGCTGCAGGCTTGGCAGAGTTCTCGAAAAGCCAAGTCATGTGGACCAGAAGGCCACAAATTAAAATCACCCAGTACCAGAAGATTAGTATGTGAGTTGGAGAGATCGTAGATCAAGTCGACCAGAGCTTGATGGGCCACTGAGGAAGGCGAGGGTGGCCTGTAGCATAGGAGGCCTGTTGCCAAAATACCTCCTTGGGCCGCGATAGAAAAGCCCATAAGCTCAAACCCTGCTACCTTTTTAACCACCAACTCGGACAGGGAGATTGAATCTCGAAAGATATATCCTATCCCACCACCCCTACCTGAGAGTCGGGGAGTGTGCTTTATAAGGTAGCCAGGCGGGCAAGCCCAACCCAGTTCCACGCTACAGTCCATTGTAGCCCAGGTTTCGGTGAGAAATAGTATATCCAGCCGAGATGCTTCTATCAGCAGCGCGATCTCAGCATGATGCTTAACAAGGGAGCGGACATTCAGCAAGCCGCAAGACAGGGTCATTTGCGAAGATGAATTAGCCGAGTGATTCTCCCCGCCCATAATAGGCTCCAAGGACTCAGGAGCAGCGGGACACGGGTTAGCCAGATGGTAAAAGGCAGGTGCGCCAGGGGCGCCCGGGACGCGAACGGGCGCAAACGGGCTTACCTCTGGCGCACCTCCGGCGCGTCTACGGCGCGTCCGCTGCGCGTACCCGCTGCGCGTCTGCCGGCACATGTCTACTTATCTTATTACGCCACGCGGACTTCCGGCTGCTGGAGCCTCTGCCCCCAACCAATATGGCGCCTGAGAGAATCCCAAGCGTCACAACCTACTCAAGATGGCGGACGGATCACTAGGACCGGGGACCCTACTACCTAAGTCCCGCAAAGAGCGGGTGAAGGCACAATTTAACTGCAGGTAAGCCTGACTATGCCCCAGGTGACAGCACTAGCAAGCGCCCAGCGAAAAATACAGCCAAAACAGCAGCGCAGTTACAGCGGCGCAATTTTAAAATAACAATCTAAGTGCAGTTAAAATCTCTGTAATGCGCGTGGAAGCTGGAAATATTATGATTATTTTAGGCCTTAGGTCGCGTAGAGTTTTTTTTTGCAGTGTTCCTATAAAGTGTTATGAACAGATTTAGGTGACGAGTGGCAGGGGCGTAAGGAAGGCTCCATGGCCGGACTCGTTTTGGTGTGCTGCTGAACTGGGGGCTGATTTCGTTGATGGGGACCTGCGTGTGCTGAAAAACGTACGTTTTGCTTTGTTTATTTCGAAGAACACGCAGGTCCCCATCAATGAAATCAGCCCCCACCACAGTAAAATCAGCCCCCAGCTCGGCAGCACACCAAAACGTCCGGTAGCGAGTCCGTCCATGGTCACAGGGGGCGCTACAAGGGGCCCCATGCACCCCAAGTTCAATGAATATCTGTGAGATATGGGAGACTCATGGTAAGGTTCCTCATCACATTTTGCAAGGGGGGGGGGGGCATCTTTTACGTTACACTACTGGTCAGTGGACTGTATCACCACTTGTTTACAACTGTCCTCTGGTTTCCGTTCTCTGACAAACAACTTCCAAGGCCTCTCGTAAGCGGGCTTGACGTGCGTGTGAGTGAGGAGGGTGTGCCGTTCACGCCGCTCCTCGGGCGGTAATTAATCACCACATTTCTGTTCAGTTAAGCCTTTGACGAGCCGCGCTCAACACACAAGTTCACTCAGCGTCTGCTTTTGTCGAAGCCGGCAATGAAGGGCGCTTCAAGCAAACCACCACAAGAGGGCGACGCAGCACCTCGCATTTATCGTATAAGAAACGTGGAAACATATCTAGGAATCCTCATTGAAGCTATGTACCCTGACTATTCCTGTGCACAAAGGGGTTACTAGCAGCACAGGGACCCACCACTCCTGTGCATGTATGGAAAGCACCCTGACCACTCCTGCCCTCCTCTGCACAGCAGCGATAGCACCATATTATTCCTGTGCACACACGAGACAGCATGCTGACACTTCAGTGCAAACATGGCATTACGCCCGGGTGACTCCTGGCCTCCCTTGTGTCACGTGCTTGCACACACGCCGAAGCCCTACGGCACCCAGGCAAGTATGTGCACAGACGTCCGGTGCCCCCCACGCAATGAACACGTGCACACACCTTTCACACAGATGCAAGTGAAGGCGGTCGTGAGTTTCTACAGAGTATGGGTCATTGGGCATCAAATAGATAATACATTAATTACATGGTGCAAGTTGCCATGCCCCAAAGGCGGGCGCACCACGGGTGGTGGGTGCCCCGTGAGGCCTTGGAAACATGCTCTGTGGTCTCAGTCCACATTCACAAAATACCCGGGAGTGAACACGTGTGATTTTAGGTTTTTTCCTGAGGTTAAAATCAAAACCCCTTCAGTGATCTTGCAGTGATTATCAGGAGGTCATCATAGAGCAGGGGCAACAAAGCTCCATATTCATGTCGAGGACATGCTATTCCAGCACCACCCATGCTTCTCCTGCACATATGGTTAGTGGGTTCATGTCCTAATACGGCACAGCAGTCCTGGTAAATGGTAACTCCCGCCGTTTTGACTCTGTCACATGGGCAGCAGCACAGTTTTTCCTCACATGCACAACAGGTGCAGCATGGACATGAGCAATGCGGACACTAAGCATACTTACACACGCAAACACCTACGCACATTCTTACTCTCACACACGCGTCTCTTACACACACGCACGCACACACTTACCCACACTCTTACTCTTACAGACTTTTCTGCGTTTTGGGATAAATTCTGCTCCCTGCGCAAAAGGAGTTTGCTCATGGATCAACATTCCAAGTTATGCGGTAAAAACCGCACTCCCACAATTTTCCTTGACACGTTTCGGCTGGTAAAACCTGGAAAATGTATGGGGGAATATATGGTGCATGCGGTAATCAGTGCGGTAAACTAGTGCATGGAACTCTTCATTTTTCACAGGAAAACTCTGCATAGAAGGTATATCCAGAACACTCCAATACTATGTAAATACCCATCGGTAAAGATGAGCAGCGCTGGGAAATCCTTCAGTTCCCAGAGGACATGTTACGCCGTGAGACGCGTCCTGCTCCATAGAGTTCGTGTAAACAGGTGCAGTAAAGCGGCCCAGCTGCGATCCAGTCTGAACATACAAGTGATGAGCAATTTAAAGAAAATGATAAGCATTTCGGGCGCTCTAAACCGCCTCTTGGCGCTCTTCATCTCTCCAGGGGGCATATTATCAAGGGGCTTTATCTCCGCTTTTTTGGCTTTAAAAGCCAAGAAAGCGGAGATAAAATTATCTCCCTATTACCAAGCTGTCGCTAACACCAGTTAATAGGAGATAGTGACCATCCTGGGCCCCGCTTTGCATGTCAGTGATATTTATCACTAATGACATGCAAAGTGGGCGTGCCAAGATGTTAGCGACTGAAAACAGTCGCTAACATCGCTATCTCCTATTACCAACTTTTGGAGATATTCGCGCTAAGCGCGAATATCTCCAAAAGCTAACACTTGCCCAGGAGCAGTTCTTAGCCATGTTATCCAATGGGAGGTGGATAACATGGCTAAGAGCATTTGCTCGATAATGCATGAATATCGCTGACTTTTCAGCGATATTCATGCATTGCGGCCGTTTTTTTATCGCATTTGCGATAAACCTTATCTGCGATAAAAATCGCCGATTTGCGGCGATAGTTTTTGTCTCTAAATAAGTTAGAGACAAAAATTATCTCTATTGGTTGGTAATATGCCCCCAGGTGTGGCCGCCCATGAATCTAGAAGATGATGGAAAGAGGTCAGAGCGAAAGTTTCCCACACTAGGCACGTGATACTTCTGCCTCCCTTCCCCTGGCACGAGGATATTGGTGTTAACTGGGTGCGGTAAATATCACATCAGTCCCTGGCCTTCCTGGAATACCGCCTCTCTGGGACAACTGCAGGGAACATGAGACTTTTGTTAAAAAGTAGAAGAAGCGTTGGTTGGCGTGTGCTTAATTTGAACCGGTGGTTTCCAGTACTCAGCACCAGCACCGGCACTTAATTATCAACACCGGCGCTTGAGCACCTGTTTAGGACACATTCATTTTTGTTAGGCACAGGGAGATTAAGTGATTCGCTGAGAATCACAAGATGTTGAGCCGATGCCGAGCCTCGAATCCGGTTCTCCAGCTCAGGCCATTACACCACGTGCTTCATGGCTTCCGTTTTAGGTGGTGCCAGCCTAAAGGAGAAAAGAGCTATCTCCTGATCAGAGCCCTGGCATTTATGTTTATTTACAAACTAAGCACAGAGGACCAGATAGAAGAGGAAAGGAGGAGCAGGGGAAGAGAGCATGTGCTGAGAAAGCCGGGAGCACAGTGGGCACATGGCAGACAAGGCAAGGAGTCGAGGGTGCCTGGGAGGCATGAGAGATGGAAGCATAGTGTAGAAACAGACATGGGAGGACGGGGGGTGGGGTGGGGCACAGGGAGGGCTGGATAAAAGGGGAGATAGAGCGGCGAGGGGGATGCAGGAGAAATTTGACAGAGGCACAACTGGGAGGCGTGAGATTGGAGGCCTACGGAGCAGGAGTTGTGAGGTAAAAGAGACAGATATGGAGATAGGGTGAAGGAAAGGCATGGGGAACAGAACGAGTATGGCGCATGTGCAGAAGGGGCATTGACTGGAAAATCACATGGGTAGCAAGGACAGGGAGATAAAAGTACAGGTGGCTCTAGGTACTGGGGGCCAGGGGTAGGTAAAGAGGTAGGTGTGC
Organism: Lissotriton helveticus; assembly: GCF_964261635.1. Taxonomy (NCBI): domain Eukaryota; kingdom Metazoa; phylum Chordata; class Amphibia; order Caudata; family Salamandridae; genus Lissotriton; species Lissotriton helveticus. Next base: position 1,847,742,435 of record NC_136065.1, on the reverse strand, counting down.
ACAGGAGGAGCACAGGAGTAAGGGGGAGGTGCATGGACATGGGGCACAAGAGAGGCATAGTCAAGCTGATAAGGATCATTGAGAGACAAGGGCATGGACAGGTAGGCACATGGGGAGCTTGAGTGCAGAGGTACATGGGGACTCAGGACGGACAGTGGGGTACCCGGAGTACAGGAGGAGCATGGGATGTGGAGAGACAGAGGAGATTAACGGGCCTCCTCGAAGCATAGAAGAAGTCCCAGTTGAGCAGAGAAGAAGAGTGCAGGCCACACAAGGGCGCAGGTGGTACAGGAGTACAGTGGGGACACATGCAGCACAGGCAGGAATCACTATGCCATGCCAGCCCCAATGTACACTTCATAATGGATGCACACCGGTCAATCAATCAATCAATCAATCAAGGATTTGTGAAGCGCGGCAAATCACGTGTGAGGGTCTCATGGCGCTGGAGTTGCTGCTTGCTTCGTGGTGATCTGTTTAATCGAACAGCCAGGTCTTGAGTCTTTTCCTGAATTGCTGGAGTGTTGGGGCGGTCCTGAGGTGCAGGAGATGGTCTTTCCAGGCTTTGGCTGCTAGGTGAGTAGGAGCATCCTCCGCTGTTGCTTCGGTAGATCCGAGGGGTGTCTGCGAGGAAGAGAGAGGCGGATCGTAGGTGTCTGGTTGGTTGGTGGAAAGTCATGCATTTGTTGCTGTACGCTGGTCCTTTGTTGTGCAGGTCTTTGTATGTGTCAGTCAACATCTTGAACTGGCATCTCTTCTGGATCGGGAGCCAGTGTAGCTTCTTGAGGTGCGATGTGATGTGGGACCGCCTGGGGGTGTCGAGGATGAGCTTGGCTGCTGAGTTTTGTAGTCTGTAGTCTCTTCAGGAGGCGTGCGGTGGATTCACTCTCTGGCAGGGAAGATATGTCAGCCCTCCTTCACTAGAATCCGTGTTTTCCTGGATTCCAATGCACAAGCTTTGTCCAAGAAAGACACTGGTGCAGTGGACAGTGGGCCATGACACCAATAACTTCTGTAGTACCTGCGAGGCTCGCCACTGTGGCAAGCATAAACCGTCCTTAGAACTGTCCTACGGTGCCCACACGCTCCTGCATCTATGATGTTGTGCACCCGCTTCCTAAAAGCTGAGATGCTGAATTCCTGTGATAAAGAACAATAGGATATCCGCTGGTAGATGTTATTTGATGACATGATGCTTAGCTTGACTTTACTACTAATTATGTTCTTGAAACATATTGTTACAGTTACCCTGCGGCTTTTACAAGAGCCTGAAATAATAAAACTTTCCCTAAAATGTTTGTTTGGCGAGGCAACATTTTCGGAATGTTGTGAAGTATTGTAGTGATTAACTCTGCCTAGCCCGGCCTAGCAGCCTACACCACATTAGAGGAACTCGCTTGTCTGGTTCTATTTAATGCCGGTAGGACCTTTAAGAGGGGGTGGCTTTACTTATACCTAACTCTGTCACACCTATCTGCAGCAGGCCCTTCTGAGTGTGCTGAGTTTATAGCTCCAGGGGGCGACCACATCAATGGATTGCCTTAATACAAGGCTCTTTTTCTCTTAGAGAAAGTAACCGGATGCAAAGCATTGCAAACAGGAGTCCTTGATGTGTCAATGCAACAGGTCCAGCTCAAGGGGCACGAGACGCGCATTAGCGTCATTACCCACAGTGAAAGGGTTTGCAGCACCCCACACAAAATGTATTTTGCTGCTGCAGCACGCCCCATCCACAGGTAGAAAAGCTAGTTCTACCACTTTCCTTGTTATTTGGTGCATACTGGTAGCCGTGCTCTTGCTACACCAGCACTAGCCCCACACAAGGCTAGCAGTGTTGTCACTGCATCAAAATCATATGGGTAATCGAAGTCACATAAAAATACTCTTTTTCCCTTTTGACATCATGGGAAGTAAGGTCAATCGACCTTTCACACCTTTTGCAGCCATTTTATATTTCAATTAAACGTTATTAAAAACCTGAGGTTGTAGCATGTCAGTAAACCGTGGTGTAAATGATCAATTATGCCACTGCTTCAGGCACAGAGACTGTAAATAGCTCACTGCAAGTTAAAGAAGCAATACAGGGGAAACTACTGCTATCATGTAGCCTCCCAGTAGGCTGATCTGAAACTGACCTTCCTCTTCAGGGATTCGACCTTGCCTTGGAGATATCTCTGCTGACCACACCCCTTTCAAGAATTGGCTTTCTTGCTGCACCTACCAAGATGGCGGCCAATGTAGACAATGAACGTAAGAAAATCAGCAGCAAACACCTTTTTATCAATGATGTGATGCAGATTTTCAATCATTTATAGTCCTGGTCACGTTTGATATGTTAAGAAGTAAGACGGTCCTCTAATACTTCCAGCGATGCAGAGTCCCTTTTTCTGATTATATTTGTGTGTATCTTCTCTTTGTAATGTATACACTTCATAGTTTTGTCAACAATGATGTCAGATAAGGGCCCTGATGTCTTACCATTTCCCTGTCTTGATGTAACTTTACAGACCTCACCAAATCCCAGTGTGGTTCTGAAATTCTCAAACCTGTCTGCATTTTAATCTTGCCCTTACGTAGGCCAGTGCTGTGGGCCCAGCGAACAAGTGGCTTTTCGTGCATATATTAATTTGGGTTTCTCTGTCTCTGAATGAACTGCAGAGAGTAACCCTCTTCACCTGGAACTGACCTTTCTGTAAAACTAATTTCCCTAGCTGATGGTTGTCTAAGTTTTTCAATTACTGATTAGGACCTTGTTAACCATTAAGTTTCCTTGCGCATGTGTTATCTTAAACAACATCTAAATGTATTTTTCCTCAAAGACTTTCTTTTCTGAAACTTGGGTTTTTGCTATGTGTCGTGACTGCCATCTAGTGTTACTTTTTATGTAGGCTTCAGAAGTTAGTTTGTGAGCCAAACAGTCGAATCACATATACACATTAACCAGGGATTTCTTTGTGCGCTGGAGTTAATTTTAGAAGCTGGCCTTTCACCTAGGAATTGACCCTGCCAAGCCAATTTCCCTGCAAGATCGTTATTTACTTTTTCCAATCACTATTCAAGACATTTGTTAACTTTTAAATTTCTTTACGTCTCTGTTAATCTTGCACATTATCTGAAACTACTTTTCTTTATTTTTTCCTTCATTTCATGGGTTACGCTTTCAATTAAAGGTTAGATTAATATTTTAGATATGCCTAAATATTAACTTGTGGGTTGGGACACTGTAAATTGAGCTTTACTGTATGATGCTGTGTGATGTCATGTACTTTCTATTGGTTGAATTTTGGTGCAGGGGTGTGCATTTTAAATGTACCTTTTTGTGTATAAATAGGGATGTCTCGCCTTAGTAAAATTGAGCAGTTTCTTGAGTTGTACATCGTGCTGTATTTCTGGGATTTCTGCTACTAGCTGCAGCTAATAAATTTAATCTCTGACGCCACCAAGAAGTATTCCGTGTCTCTGTATACCAAGGCAAGGGAACCTAGAGGACTCTGGGCGTGTCCCTGACGCCGCTGGGTACTTGTAAACCCGGTTCTTCAGTTGGCGCGACCAACGCGGGCCGACTTCAGTGGTACCGGTCCAAGCCCGAAGTTTGCGAGGAGCCACGTGAGGAAATTCTGGAGGAGGGCCCCCACTTCATCGACCCCTGCATGTCAGCGTGGACCAAAGGACTTTTCTGCGAGGCTTCCCGCTTTCCAACGGCTGCGAAGGACTGCTGCCCTGACTGTCGCCTTGTCTTGGACCCTCCGATTGATGTCTGTAAAGCGAGACGATAGACGGTCTTCTGGTGGCGTGACAGATATTTAGTTAAGTATAAGTGGGTCGCTCCCACGACTTTGTCTGGTTCCTTGGTTTTGATTTGATTGTTTTTGATTTGGCTGCTGCAGTATCCAAAGCCGAAGGGCTTGTATATTTACAAAGTATATCATTTTTTTTAATTCCCTTTGAAGTTTGAAACCAGACTAGTGAGCAAGATGCCTAGTTTTGGTAAAATTGGTAATTGGTTTGTTTGTGGTAGTAACAGGGATTCCCGATTGGAGGATTCATGTCCGATACCTCCGGTTGGAACTCCGACTTATGAATTGTACTCAAAACATGGAGTGGGCCCTATTACTTATAATGAAGTATGGGTCCGCTACACTAAAAAAGATGGTGTTTTACAATGGCCCCCACATGGTAGTTTTGAAACAGAGATTTTAGACAATCTAGAAATTAAGCTATTTAAGAAGAAAGCCCGGCCGGCAATGTTTGACTCTTTCCGCCTTTGGCGTAAGGAAGCCAAACAGAGAGAATTAAGCAAGCAAAGAGAGATAGGAAAGATAAAAAATATGTCAGTACTACAAGCTGCTAGACAGTTTAAGGAAGATGGAGAAGAGCGTGCGAGTGAAGTCTTGGATAGACAGCGTTGCATGGCCATAGATAAATGTTATCCGGCCTTGCCGTCTTCTCCTCCGAAAGTGATGGAAGACCCTGAAAAAGATCCTTTGATCTCTCATTTACTGAGATTGCCTCCTCCCTATGTGCAGGGTGCTACTGCGCCTCAATTACCCCCGGTTGTTCCACCCTTTGTTGTTCAACCTCCTGCTGTTGTTCAGCCACCGGTGCTCCACAGATGGTTTTGCCTCCTCCTGCGCAACCCATTCTAGGGTCGCCAGTCTTGTTATCACCTTTGCCTCAAACTCCTTTGCCTTCTGCTTCTGCACCTTCGATTTCTACTGTCTTGTCCCTACACCTTCCTTGCCTCAGAATACTTATTCTCCTGTTCTTATGTCTGCTTCTTCTCCTTCTGTTCGAAAACGAATGACAGAGACTGTTTCTAATTTGTTGTCACCATTGTTTGGGTCACTGAATATGACCCCTGTTTCGGAACGTAAGCAGAGTCGTAGTCAGCTTCCTAGTTCTGAAGAACGGACAGTGTTGGATTTGTTGGCTCGTAGGTGGATTTTAAATGCTTCGAGGTATAATTTGCCAGCAGTTATGGATGTTTTCTTTCAGTGGGAACCGCCTAAGCAACGGTATGTTTTTGATGTAATGTGTACTTTTCTGCGTCAGGAATGGGAAGATAATGAGTTGGGTCCGATTCCGCAGGATGTGCTCGATGTTCAGTCAGATTTTGCCAAAGGGATGATAGTGGAATCTGATGTTACAGATGCCGTAGAGACAATACTTGCTTTCAGATCTAGACTTCCGCCTCAGACATTGTATGAACCTGATTCCTCTGTTAGGAGGAAAGTGAAACAGTACCCTATGAGAGAAGTTCCTCCAGTATGGAAAGAAGCAGTTCAGGCTAATGTAAATCAGGGTATTGTTGCCGCTCCGGCTCATTTTCAGCGAGTATGGGTACATGTCCCTTGGAAGAGAGCAGAGGTCTTGGCTCTTAAGCAGACCTTACCTGACCCTCGTAAGAATCCTGCTGGTTATTACAAGGAGTTGTCCCAGACAGTTGAAGCATGTATTATGAATTTAGCTGACATCAATATGTTGATGGGTAATGTAGTCCCTCAACCCTTGTGGGCGAAGATTCGTCATGAGAATCATGCTGCTGAATTAGGTGATACCTGGGCGAATATTGTTGCTGCAGATGGTAGACAGGAGGGAGGTGCTAAACCTGAACCTCTAGTTTCAGAATTACCAGGTAGAATTATTAATTTGATGAAAACAATGATGCTCGCTTTACGAGTGAATTGGGATAAGTTAGCAGCATGTAAGCAGAAGAAAGACGAGAGTGTATCTGATTTCTTCACTCGGTTTGAAGAGACGTTTATTGATCATAGTGGTCAGGATATGAGTACGGAGGGTGGTCAAAGGTTGTTTGTGGATAAATTTGTCTTTAATTTGCTTCCTGAACTTTCTAATAAGTTAAAGGACTCTGAGAGTTCATGGGCTGTCTCTTCTTCGGCCCAGATATTGGCTACTGCACAATATTACGAGAATAGGGATAAAGATGAGAAGGATAAAGTGGAGAAAAAAACTAAAGAGTTAAAGACAAAAGTTCTTTTGCAGCAAGCTTATCCGCCTCGTCAGAATCAGCCTCAGTTTCAGCAACCTCCACAATTTCAGAGATTGTTACAGAAGCCCGAGCCTTATGTACAGCGATTCTTTCCTGGCCCTAATCAGTGTGCTTATTGCAGAGAGGAAGGTCATTACAAGAATAGTTGCCCGGCTTTGTTACAGCGTGCAAATGGTGTATCTGGTCAAAGAGGTCGTGGTAGTTTTCAGCAAGCTCCTAGGGGTAGGGGACGTGGTGTGATCTCTCAGACTGAGCGTTCCTCTTCCCTACAGAATTCTGCGAATTATTTTGACAGACAGAATGTTCCGAGTGGTCAGTCTGCCCAGTATTATGTTGAGGATTACTATGTCGAAGGTGAGAGTTCTGGTTATAATGATAACTAGGACAGCCAAGGACAAAGTGAGGGAGTAGTGTCAGTTCCAGTAAACCAGAGTGGACCTTATGTTGAAGTGAATACATCAGGTGTGGTAGAACCTTTTCTTTTGGATACTGGTGCGATGAAGAGTTCTATTATGCACTCTAAACTTCCTGGCGCACCTTTGTCTGGCTTGACCAATGTTTCAGTAGGATTTTCAGGCGCCCCAGTTCGTAATCCGGTTTCTAGTCCTTTGTCCCTTTCGATTGGCCCTTGTGAATTGGAAGCTCCACTTATTTTAACGACTGGTTGTGGTGAGAACCTGTTGGGTTTGGACTTGCTGAAAAGATTGTATGCGACATTACATTGTTCTCCTTCAGGAGTACAACTTACCCTTGGTAGGAAAGTGATTTCTCCAATGTATTTGTCTAAGGATTGTTTGCCACTGGAATTACGTTCGCTTCCTGATACACTTTGGGCTACAGGTCCAAATGATGTTGGTCTTTTGCAAATTCCACCTTATGTTGTCACACTTAAATCGAATGCTAGGCTACCTCGTATTCCCCAATACAAGATCTCGAGTGATGGTGAGAGAGCTCTTTTAGCGATTGTTTATGATCTGGTTGAGAAGGGTGTAGTTGAGGAAACGAGAGGTAATGTTTGTAACAGTCCTGTTTTGCCTATCCTTAAACGTACTGATGCTTCTCAGCCACCTGTGTATCGGTTTGTGATTGACCTTCGAGAGGTAAACAAGATAGTCGTGCCACAGTTTCCTGTGGTACCTGATATCACTGCTTTGTTGACTTTGATTCCTGCTTCAGCAGCTTGGTTTTCTGTCATCGATTTGAAGAATTCTTTCTTCAGTATTCCTATTGCTGAGGAGAGCAGGGATATTTTTGGCTTCTCATTAGGAGGCCGAAGCTTCCGGTTTAAGAGAGCTCCCCAAGGTTATTGTGAAAGTCCCTCCATCTATAGTCAGGCGTTGAAAACTCAGCTTGATGGTTTTGTGTTACCTGTTGGTGCTACTCTTATTCAGTACGTTGATGACTTGTTGGTTACTGCTGATGATGAACAGATTTGTAAAGAGGCTACTCTTTCTTTGTTGCGGTATTTGTCTGACCTTCATCATAAAGTGTCACCTTCAAAGTTACAGTATTGTCGCCAAGAAGTGACCTACTTAGGTCATCTCTTGTCGAAGGAGGGAAGGAGATTGACCCCAGAACGAATTCAAGCGATTGTGCAAATGAACGTACCATCCACACAGAGAGAAGTGCGTGCCTTTTTAGGTATTACATCGTATTGTAGACAGTGGATCCCCAATTTTTCACTGTTGGCGAAACCTTTGTTAGCATTGACTCTGAAAGATACTCCGCATCCTCTTCCTTGGTCTGACGAATGTCAGAAAAGTTTTTCTGAACTACGTGATGCATTGTGTTCGGCTCCTGTGTTGGGTACTCCAGACTATAGTAAGCCTTTCACGTTGTACGTGCACGAGAGAGAAGGTTGTGCGTTGTCAGTGTTGACACAGACGTTTGGGGACAAGCAACGTCCATGCGCGTATTTCTCCTCTACGTTAGACCCAGTTGCTAAGGCGTTGCCGAGTTGTCTGAGAGCTACAGCTGCAGCGGCTGTTTCTATCCGACAGTCTGCTGGTTTGGTATTGGACAATACGTTGATTGTAATGGTCCCACATGCAGTGGATACCTTATTAAACAGGACTAAGACACAGCACCTTACTAGTGCACGTCTTTCAGGTTACGAGCTGACACTGTTGGCTAGCCATGTTCACATCAAACGATGTAATGTGCTGAATCCAGCCACGTTGTTACCGATCTCTACAGAGACGGATCCTCAAGAAAAGCATGATTGTTTTCTTCGTACAGAGGAAGAAAGGAAAGCTAGAGTTGACCTAAGGGATACTCCCCTTACGAATGTTGATGGTACCCTATGGGTGGATGGTTCGTGTTTTAAGCTTCCGAATGGTGAAACGACTGCAGCGTATGCTATTACAACTTTACATACAGTTGTTGAGACAGCACGCATACCACAGAATTCTGCGCAAGCAGCAGAATTAATCTCATTGACTAGAGCGTGTGTGTTGTCAGAAGGAAAGCGAGTGAATGTTTACACCGACAGCCAGTACGCGTTTGGAGTTGCCCATAGTTTTGGGCGTTTGTGGAGAGAGCGTGGGTTCCTTACTTCGCACGGAACCAAAATACAGCATGGGCAGTTGGTGAATGAACTTTTGGAATCTCTCACTCTCCCGAAGCAGATTGCAATTGTGAAGTGTAGTGCGCATAAGAAAGTTGTGGACGATGTTGGTCGAGGGAATGCGTTTGCGGATGAAGTTGCGAAGGAAACGGCGAAAGACATGATGAGCCGTATGTATGTTGCAGGCCCAGCTAATTGGGTTATGGCTGGTGGTATGTGTGAAGACACAATAGAAAGTGTGAAAATGATTCAGGCTGAAGCCACTGAGAAAGAAGTGAGGGTTTGGAGAGAAACTACGGGCATGTTGGATTCAACAGGTTGTTGGGTTGAGTTGTCAGAACACCAGCAATGGCTGTTGCCGGATGCGTATGTGCTCCCAGTGGTTACAATGGCTCATGGAATGGCCCACATAAGTTCGAAGGGAATATGCAAGTTGTTGGCTCCAGTTTGGCAGAATGCTGGAATCCCGAAATGTGCAGAGAACGTGGTGAAACATTGTATGATTTGTTTGAAGTATAATCCTGGTAAGGGAACTCCAACTCCAGCTGGTCATTTTGCTCCTCCTACGTATCCGTTTGAGGTGATACAGCTAGATTATATACATATGGAGAGATGCAACAATTTGAAGTATGTCCTTGTGGTTGTTTGTGCCTTTTCCAGGTGGATAGAGGCCTACCCCCTAAAGGATAATACTGCCTTGTCTACAGCCAAGGTTTTGCTGAGAGAGTACTTCCCTAGGTATGGTTTGCCGAGAATCGTATGGTCGGACAATGGGAGTGAATTTGTGGGTCAAATCATGAAGAAAGTATGTGCTGGATTAGGAATAAATCAGAAGTTCCATGCAGCGAATCACCCCCAGGCTGCTGGACTTGTTGAATGTTACAATGGTACCTTGAAGCTGAAATTAGCTAAGGTTCAAGCAAGCACTGGCCTTACATGGCCGGATGCCTTGCCGTTGGCTCTTTTGTCAACAAGGACGACTGTGCATTCTAGAGTGGGACTTAGTCCGTATGAAATTGTGTTTGGTCGTCCTGCGAATGTTTGGGGTGTGCCTCGTCCTAAAGAATACAGCAGTATTGAGTACTCTATGTTGGTGGATTACTTACATGACTTGACTGCTAAATTACGTGTTCTCCACCAACAGGTCTATGACAGTCTACCGACAGCAACTGCGGATCCAGGACACACAATTCAACCCGGCGACTACATTCTTACGAAGAATTTTCAACGAACAAAGAATTTGGAGCCGAGGTGGACTGGACCGCATTTAGTTTTGTTAGTGACTCGAACTGCTGTTAGAGTAGCTGGCAAGAAAAACTGGGTGCATGCCACCCATACAAAAAAGGTTCCATTGCCCTTACCATATGACAAGTGGGTGAGGGAAGGTATAGCCGATTCTGAATGTGAAAAAACTCCACATGTTCCTCCACATTTGAGATTGGACACTACCGAACCTGAACTTTTGTTTACCGACCAAAGTGTGCCGACTAAATCACGTTACAACCTCCGATCTCGAAATAAATAAAGGGACTTTGAACATTACATTTATTTTTATTTTTTTTCCCACACTGAGACCAAAAAGAGACAATTTCTTCAAGTATTTTGCATTTGACTTTTGTTTTTCTTTTTCTCTTGCTTTTTCTGAAATTGTATTATGGTTTTCTGTTAAATTTTTGATTGGTTACCATTTGCCAGTTGCAGGGTCACGTAGGAGTACCAACGGTTCAGTTTGTGACCTGAGTAGTGGCAGTAGGTCTGCAGGACTTGCAGTGTCCCTATGACCTGCTAATAATCACAGCTGAAGTACTCTATCAAGATTGCGTGAGCGACATTAGAAAATGGAGATTGTATTGAGGAATGACGATAAAAAGCAAGAGATGAAAAACCGATATTACAGAATGTTGTTCTCTAAGTGTGGTATAGCTTTATCTATTTTAATACTTTTATGTATTCGATTAGCTACTATATTCTGGTTTGTTTCTCCTACACAATTGACGTCTGCACCAACTTCTCAACCTACTCTTTCTTTTTCTACTGTTTCTTCACATGAGTTTCATACGTTACCTGAACATGAACAGACACGAAGATCAGAATTTGTGAACAATTCGTTTATACAGATGTTGCATCAGCATCAGCTAGTCATAAATACCACGAATTGTTGGGTGTGTGGTCTTATGCCACATACTACAGATAAGGGAATGCCATATTTGGTTTTGCCTTTTTCGCCTAACGGGTCAGTTTGGGCACTCCAATCAATGTTTATCTATGCGAATGAAGCCTCTCCTGTACGTTCCGTCAAAGACAATGCAAGTAATAATGCCTTGATATGGGGAATAGTTGATATGATTAGAGATATCGATGCGTATAACGCTATCCCTAGAGATGAGGTGCGAGCATATGTCGGTTGGAATAAAACGACATATAGTGCTAGCTTGACGGAGAAAGAAAGGCAGCGATGGTCCCCTCCTATTTGGATTGTACCCCACCGAGGTCATCTTTGTTTGCAAGGTAATGGTCAGAATCCGAGAGCTCAGCTTGGTAAGAGTGTGTGTGTTCACACATACGTTTATACGTCCCAGAAATCCCCTCCGTTCGTGCCAGCTAAAGGCACGTATTTTGTTTGTCATGATAGAGCATACACATGGTTGCCATCTGATTTTTCTGGCACATGTTATGTGGCATTTTTGCTTCCCCCTACATACACTGCTGTTTTCGACTACCATAAGACAAGATATGGTAGAGGTGTAATCGATGCGAAAGATACTGTCGCACAAGAAGCTGGAGACTTCTTTAAGGGTTTCCTACCCTTTTGGGGTCCTATGGCTAATAGTAGGAATATTCGTCAGCTTACGAGAGTGGTTGAGGCCACTATAAATGAGACTGCAGGTGCCCTTAGCAATATTACAGCTGAGCTTCAAGCGGATCGCCTTATGACATTACAGAACCGTTTTGTTTTAGATATTATACTTGCAGATAGAGGTGGGGTATGTAAATTGATTAGATCTAGTTGCTGCGTTTTCATACCAGATAATGCCCCGACAGGGTACCAAGCCATCTCTAGACTACATAAGATCTCTGAGTCTATTCATGTGGACGAAGGAGACTGGTCATTGATGGGATGGTTATGGGAGTCGTTGTCCAAATGGGGATGGAAGATTCTGACGTTCCTTGGTATGGCGTTAGCTATCCTTTTCTCGTGTTGTTTATGCATCCAGTGTGGTCCCGCCATTTGTAGTCTTTGTGCTATGATCTGTGTGAGAAGACCAGTTCCGAGAGAAGTGAAGGATAATAAGATGATGTTACAGCAACACCTTGATGACCTGATGAGAATAGATATAGACCTAGATTCAGATTGACATGAGTTTAGGTTATTGCCTACGTAATGGCAAAAGGAGGGTCTGTGGTTCTGAAATTCTCAAACCTGTCTGCATTTTAATCTTGCCCTTACGTAGGCCAGTGCTGTGGGCCCAGCGAACAAGTGGCTTTTCGTGCATATATTAATTTGGGTTTCTCTGTCTCTGAATGAACTGCAGAGAGTAACCCTCTTCACCTGGAACTGACCTTTCTGTAAAACTAATTTCCCTAGCTGATGGTTGTCTAAGTTTTTCAATTACTGATTAGGACCTTGTTAACCATTAAGTTTCCTTGCGCATGTGTTATCTTAAACAACATCTAAATGTATTCTTTCCTCAAAGACTTTCTTTTCTGAAACTTGTGTTTTTGCTATGTGTCGTGACTGCCATCTAGTGTTACTTTTTATGTAGGCTTCAGAAGTTAGTTTGTGAGCCAAACAGTCGAATCACATATACACATTAACCAGGGATTTCTTTGTGCGCTGGAGTTAATTTTAGAAGCTGGCCTTTCACCTAGGAATTGACCCTGCCAAGCCAATTTCCCTGCAAGATCGTTATTTACTTTTTCCAATCACTATTCAAGACATTTGTTAACTTTTAAATTTCTTTACGTCTCTGTTAATCTTGCACATTATCTGAAACTACTTTTCTTTATTTTTTCCTTCATGTCATGGGTTACGCTTTCAATTAAAGGTTAGATTAATATTTTAGATATGCCTAAATATTAACTTGTGGGTTGGGACACTGTAAATTGAGCTTTACTGTATGATGCTGTGTGATGTCATGTACTTTCTATTGGTTGAATTTTGGTGCAGGGGTGTGCATTTTAAATGTACCTTTTTGTGTATAAATAGGGTTGTCTCGCCTTAGTAAAATTGAGCAGTTTCTTGAGTTGTACATCGTGCTGTATTACTGGGATTTCTGCTACTAGCTGCAGCTAATAAATTTAATCTCTGACGCCACCAAGAAGTATTCCGTGTCTCTGTATACCAAGGCAAGGGACCCAAGAGGACTCTGTTCGTGTCCCTGACGCCGCTGGGTACTTGAAAACCCGGTTCTTCACCAGGCTCGCTCTCACACTATTGATACTCCCTTGTGTCTCCCACAGGCCTTGAGAATCGTGCCAGAGGTGTGGCTACAATACTCCTGTTGAAAGGCAGTTTCATGAATTTACCATCCTTTCGAGACAAACATTTTAATTTGTGAAGTTAGAGTCCAGGCCATCTTGCCCCATCTAGTGCATGTCCATTTAGTACTTTTTTATCCCTCCCCTCCTCTGAAGCAAGCCCACCTCCTTTACTATATTAGCACCACTAAATGGTGTACGTTTCCACCTCCTCTTGTGCAGATTAGACACATCTTGTTTGGCGTTGTTCGCAAGATTCCTAGTGCAGCAGAGTTTACCATATTAACAACCCAGGACTGTCTTTAGACTATCCTTTGACTTGTGCAATTATTTCACCCAGAAGTAGTCACCTTGACAAAGTACTGCACAAGGATAGCACAAAAGCTGCTTAGAACTCTCCATAAGCACCTTTCCTCCTTGGACCAAAAAGCAAGATAATCCAAGCACGCTCTCCCCCAATCTGAACTGATCCCCAGATTGCCCATCATAATGCTTGACTTTCCTCTTGATTGCATTACATCTTAGTTCTCACCCTTCAGTAACTCATGCACTGATTCCTATGTATCTAGTAAAGTATTTCCACACAATCCCTGGTGCCAGTTTAGTTTCAGATCTTTAGTGTACAAGGTTTGCAAAGAGGTTTTCCTTCACTTCAGCCCCCCCCTGCAACATTGCTGGTAAAGACATTAGAAATGGTAAGTTCTTCCACTAGGCCATAGAGCACAAGACTTTCATAAGCCCACATGGTCTCTAGCTTCTCTATTTCCGAGCCTAGCTTACCACCAATGTATCATCTGACTCAACCAAGACTGCTGAGCTTGCCCCATGCATTATGAGTGGAACAATGTCAAGGGCATGCTGAACGCAATGTAGGCCACACCCAGAACAGTGTGAGAGGCTTTACTGAAACCAAAGCAGGCCGCATCCAGAACAGTGTGAGAGGCTTTACTGATACCAAAGCAGGCCACATCCAGGACAGCGTGAGAAGCTTTACTGAAACGAAAGCAGGCCACATCCAGAACAGCGTGAGAGGCTTTACTGAAACCAAAGCAGGCCACATACAGAACAGCGTGAGAGGCTTTACTGTAACCAAAGTAGGTCACATCCAGAACAGCGTGAGAGGCTTTACTGAAATGAAAGTAGGCCGCATCCAGGCAGTGTGAGAGGCTTTACTGAAACCAAAGCAGGCCGCATCCAGGCAGTGTGAGAGGCCTTACTGAAACCAAAGCAGGCCACATCCAGGACAGCGTGAGAAGCTTTACTGAAACGAAAGCAGGCCACATCCAGAACAGCGTGAAGGCTTTACTGAAAGCAAAGTAGGTCGCATCCAGAACAGCGTGAGAGGCTTAACTGAAACCAAAGTAGGCCGCATCCAGGCAGTGTGAGAGGCTTTACTGAAACCAAAGTAGGTCACATCCAGAACAGCGTGAGAGGCTTTACTGAAACCAAAGTAGGCCGAATCCAGGCAGTGTGAGAGGCTTTACTGAAACCAAAGTAGGCCGCATCCAGGCAGTGTGGGAGGCTTTACTGAAACCAAAGTAGGCCGCATCCGGAACAGCATGAGAAGCTTTACTGAAACCAAAGCAGGCCTCATCCAGGCAGTGTGAGAGGCTTTACTGAAACCAAAGCAGGTCACATCAAGAACAGCGTGAGAGGCTTTACTGAAACCAAAGCAGGCCTCATCCAGGCAGTGTGAGAGGCTTTCCTGAAACCAAAGTAGGCCTCATCCAGGCAGTGTGGGAGGCTTTACTGAAACCAAAGCAGGCCGCATCCAGAACAGCATGAGAAGCTTTACTGAAACCAAAGCAGGCCTCATCCAGGCAGTGTGAGAGGCTTTACAGAAACCAAAGCAGGCCTCATCCAGGCAGTGTGAGAGGCTTTACAGAAACCATAGCAGGCCTCATCCAGGCAGTTTGAGAGGCTTTACTGAAACCAAAGTAGGTCACATCCAGAACAGCGTGAGAGGCTTTACTGAAACCAAAGTAGGCCGCATCCAGGCAGTGTGAGAGGCTTTACTGAAACCAAAGTAGGCCGCATCCAGGCAGTGTGAGAGGCTTTACTGAAAACAAAGTAGGCCACATCGAGAACAGTATGAGCGGCTTTTCTGAAACCAAAGTAGGTCACATCGAGAACAGCGTGAGAGGCTTTACTGAAACCAAAGTAGGCCGCATCCAGGCAGTGTGAGAGGCTTTACTGAAACCAAAGTAGGCCACATCGAGAACAGCGTGGGAGGCGTTACTGAAACCAAAATAAGCCTCATCAAGAAGAGTGTGAAAGGCTTTACTGGAATTAAAGTAGGCCGCATCCAGGCAGTGTGAGAGGCCTAGCGCCAAGAAACCGTATGGTGAACGCTGCGCTCTACAAATGTTTTAAATTCAAATTCATACCCAGAGCAGTGTGAGAGGCTTTACTGAAACTTAAGTAGGCCACACCCAGAGCAGTGTGAGAGGCTTTAATGAAACCAAAGTAGGTCGCATCCAGAACAGCGTGAGAAGCTTTACTGAAACCAAAGTAGGTCACATCCAGAAGAGTGTGAGAGGCTTTACTGAAACCAAAGCAGGCCTCATCCAGGCAGTGTGAGAGGCTTTCCTGAAACCAAAGTAGGCCGCATCCAGGCAGTGTGAGAGGCTTTACTGAAACCAATGCAAGCCGCATCCAGAACAGCATGAGATGCTTTACTGAAACCAAAGCAGGCCTCATCCAGGTAGTGTGAGAGGCTTCACTGAAACCAAAGCAGGCCTCATCCAGGCAGTGTGAGAGGCTTTACTGAAACCCAAGTAGGTCACATCCAGAACAGCGTGAGAGGCTTTACTGAAACCAAAGTAGGCCGCATCCAGGCAGTGTGAGAGGCTTTTCTGAAACCAAAGTAGGCCGCATCAAGGCAGTGTGAGAGGCTTTACTGAAACCAAAGTAGGCCACACCCAGAACAGTGTGAGAGGCATAACTGAAACCAAAGCAGGCCTCATCCAGAACAGCGTGAGAGGCTTTACTGAAACCAAAGTAGGCCGCATCCAGGCAGTGTGAGAACCTTTACTGAAACCAAAGTAGGCCACACCCAGAACAGTGTGAGAGGCATAACTGAAACCAAAGCAGGCCACACCTAGAACAGTGTGAGAGGCATTACTGAAACCAAAGTAGGTCGCATCCAGAACAGCGTGAGAAGCTTTACTGAAACCAAAGTAGGTCACATCCAGAACAGTGTGAGAGGCATAACTAAAACCAAAGCAGGCCTCATCCAGGCCAGTGTGAGAGGCTTTCCTGAAACCAAAGTAGGCCGCATCCAGGCAGTGTGAGAGGCTTTACTGAAACCAAAGCAGGCCGCATCCAGAACAGCATGAGATGCTTTACTGAAACCAAAGCAGGCCTCATCCAGGCAGTGTGAGAGGCTTCACTGAAACCAAAGCAGGCCTCATCCAGGCAGTGTGAGAGGCTTTACTGAAACCAAAGTAGGTCACATCCAGAACAGCGTGAGAGGCTTTACTGAAACCAAAGTAGGCCGCATCCAGGCAGTGTGAGAGGCTTTACTGAAACCAAAGTAGGCCGCATCAAGGCAGTGTGAGAGGCTTTACTGAAACCAAAGTAGGCCGCATCCAGGCAGTGTGAGAGGCTTTACTGAAAACAAAGTAGGCCACATCGAGAACAGTGTGAGCGGCTTTTCTGAAACCAAAGTAGGTCACATCCAGAACAGCGTGAGAGGCTTTACTGTAACCAAAGTAGGCCGCATCCAGGCAGTGTGAGAGGCTTTACTGAAACCAAAGTAGGCCACATCAAGAACAGTGTGGGAGGCGTTACTGAAACCAAAATGAGCCTCAACAAGAAGAGTGTGAAAGGCTTTACTGGAATTAAAGTGGGCCATACCCAGAGCAGTGTGAGAGGCTTTACTGAAACTTAAGTAGGCCACACCCACAGCAGTGTGAGCGGCATTACTGAAAACAAAGTAGGCCACACCCAGAACAGTGTGAGATGCGTTACTGAAACCAAAGTAGGCCACTTCCAGGAGAGTGTGAGAACCTTTACTGAAACCAAAGTAGTCCACACCCAGAACAGTGTGAGAAGCTTTCCTGAAACCAAAGTAGGCCGCATCCAGGCAGTGTGAGAGGGTTTACTGAAACCAAAGCAGGCCGCATCCAGAACAGCATGAGAAGCTTTACTGAAACCAAAGCAGGCCTCATCCAGGCAGTGTGAGAGGCTTTACTGAAACCAAAGCAGGCCTCATCCAGGCAGTGTGAGAGGCTTTACTGATACCAAAGTAGGTCACATCCAGAACAGCGTTAGAGGCTTTACTGAAACCAAAGTAGGCCGCATCCAGGCAGTGTGAGAGGCTTTACTGAAAACAAAGTAGGCCACATCGAGAACAGTGTGAGTGGCTTTTCTGAAACCAAAGTAGGTCACATCCAGAACAGCGTGAGAGGCTTTACTGAAACCAAAGTAGGCCACATCGAGAACAGTGTGGGAGGCATTACTGAAACCAAAATAAGCCTCATCAAGAAGAGTGTGAAAGGCTTTACTGGAATTAAAGTAGGCCATACCCAGAGCAGTGTGAGAGGCTTTACTGAAACTTAAGTAGGCCACACCCAGAGCAGTGTGAGAGGCATTACTGAAACCAAAGTAGGCCACACCCAGAACAGTGTGAGAGGCGTTACTGAAACCAAAGTAGGCCACTTCCAGGAGAGTGTGAAAACCTTTACTGAAACCAAAGTAGGCCACACCCAGAACAGTGTGAGAGGCATTACTGAAACCAAAGCAGGCCACACCTAGAACAATATGAGAGGCTTTACTGAAACCAATGCAGGCCACACCTAGAACAGTGTGAGAGGTATTACTGAAACCAAAGTAGGCCACTTCCAGAACAGTGTGACAGGCTTTACAGAAACCAAATTATGAGGTTCTGTGAATTCTGAACCCGTGGGTTCCATTTTGTGTATGGCAGCCATTTTGAGGTTGCCATCGCATAGGCCGATGACTGTGGCTGAACTAGTCTTTTAAGGACATGTACACCTTAGCTCGAGTTCGTGCTGACTCCTGTTTGACCTGAGTGAACTGACCCTGTTGCCTGAAGCTGACCTTGTTAAACCAGTTCCTGACCTTTAGCTGATCAAGATTAAGGATCAGAGCACAGGACATCATAAAGTTTTACTGCACACAAACATGCCTTATCCTACTTCTATCTGTTTCTGTTTCTTCTTTTATGGTCTATTTACATGGTTCAATGATTGATTATGGGCCGGCCAACTGTGAAATGGGTTTGTCGTCATGCAATACTTTCCTTGTGGAAACATGTGATTGGTTAAACTGTAAACAAGGAATGTTTGCCTGAAGCATAATGTTTGGCATAAAAAGGGATGACTTGCTTTGTAAAGTTGAGCAGTCTCCTGAGAACTCATACCGTGAGGATTTCTAGGACTTCTGTTACTGGCTGCAGCCAATAAATTTGATCTTTGACGCCACTCAGAAGTATCCCGTGTCTCTGTATTCTAAGACAGGTGAACCCGAAGACTTTGGGCGTGCCCCTGGCGCCGCTGGCTTCTAAAACCCGGTTCTTCAATTGGCGCCCAACATAGGGCGACTTCAGCGGTACCGGTCCAAGTGAGGTTCTGTGAATTCTGAACTCATGGGTTCCATTTTGTGTATGGCAGCAATTTTGTGGTTGCCCTCACATAGGCCATGATTGTGGCTGAAACTAGTCTTTTGAGGACATGTACACCGTAGCTCGAGTTCATGCTGACTCCTGTTTGACCTGAGTGAACTGACCCTGTTGCCTGAAGCTGACCTTGTTAAACCAGTTCCTGCCCTTTAGCTGATCAAGATTAAGGATCAGAGCACAGGACATCATAAAGTTTTACTGCACACAAACATGCCTTATCCTACTTCTATCTGTTTCTGTTTCTTCTTTTATGGTCTATTTACGATATGGGTTGTGGTCCTTTTTATTATGGGTTTGTCCGGCTTGTCAAAAGAAGAATGTTGGGTATGTTCAATGATTGATTATGGGCCGGACAACTGTAAAATGGGTTTGTCGTTTGGCAGACCTTGCATGTCCATGTTAGGCATTTTTTGCATGCTTGCAAAAGCTAGGACTGCCCCTTACTTGTATGCTGAGGTTTGTAACCCTAAGCATATACAAGGTCTTTGTTTTCTGTATTCCTCAGACTATCTCATTCAGTTGCTACGGCTTCTGTGTGACGTGGCCTCACTTATTAAATTTAATAAAGATGTCTTTTCATATTTTCAGCTTCTGTGACAAGTTCTTTTTTTATTAGTAAGTATTCCCTGAGAATGAAGACTACATTTCTTCAAATGGCGCGGCCAACGTTGGCTTCATCAGATAAGTGACTTTCTGAAGGAGTGATCTTGTCAGGAGACTGAAATCTACTGAGGAGGAGAGGATGGGACTCTGCTACTTTGTGCACAAGGATTCTGGAGATTCTCTGTCTTCGCAGCCTGGTATATTTCTGATCTTCCTGATTTTGATCCTCCACATGATGTCACTCCTGACTGAGAACCTTTTTGGCGTGAGTATTCTAAAAAAGACCGTTAGGTCATGTAGAACTTGACAGTTAGAATTTGGATAACCTTTTGATTAGTAAAAATAAGAAGTACAAGTGGGTCGCTCCCACGACTTTGTTTGGTTTCTTGGTTTTGATTTGGTTATTGCAATTACCAAAGCCGAGGGGTTGGTTTCTTGGTTTTGATTTGGTTATTGCAATTACCAAAGCCGAGGGTCTCGTATATTTGCGAGTATATCGTTTTTGATAACCCCTTGAAGTTTGAAGCTAGATTAGTGAGCTAGAGGATGCCTGGTCTTAGCAAATTTAGGACTGTAACTTTGGAACTTTGGAATTTGTGTTGGCCAACTTTGGATTTGTATAGGTTTGTATATGCGAATTGCAATTTGTGTAGAACAGGTAATGAGGAGAATTTTCTCTATTTTGTTTAGTTGAACGGTGCACGTACGAAAAGTACATTAAGCACTACATTGATTATAATATTGTATATTTTGCAATATTTTTGGCATGCCTGTTTAAAAGCTCACATACGAAGAATGTGTGACTTTATTTGGAAGGTACCATAGTGTGATGTGAAGTAAATTAGTCGGCTACCCTAGAGGGAATATCTAAATAGGTTTAGATTCACAAACATATTTCTTCCTTGGTGATTTTGTATCCCCAGGGAATTAAAATATGACATAATACATATAAGGATCCTTTGTTCTGCGCAATGTCATGAAGGAAGATATGCAGAGCGATTTTTTGGTGTTCTGCTAGCCAAAGCTAGTGAATTGAGTGTATTTTCGCTTCTTGGACATACATCAGTCTGTTGGGCTGTTTTTGCAGAATTTTGAAACACAATTGAGAAGCGTTTCTTGTAAATATGACTTACAGCTAGTATTTACAAATGGTTTGGTTTAAGTACAGTCTGTGGGCTGTCCTTTGTTTTTGTTCTGAGTATTGGTTTGTGGGTTAAATGTGTGTTTAAATGTCTATGTGGTTTTGCCATTAGTGCAATTTCTGTAAGTGAAAAGCGTTGGCGCTATTTATGAAATGCATGGCTAAAGCGTGCCGTATTGTGTGTCCTGAGTGTTTCACCCCTTTCTGTTTATGTCTTAATTAAGGGATGCAGCTTGCTTTTATATGTGAAATTAGCCAAAATGATTGGGTTTATTAAAAATAATTATTAAATTATGAAAAATAATAATTAAAAATAAGTGCTACAAAATTCGTTTTTTACTATTCATGAAGCTCAATGCTCATACTGTGACCTCCTAGCATTATAATTTAATTTGAGTTGTGCTGCACTGCATAATGAGGACATTAGCATATGACATCTCACTTAGCACAGGCGTAAAACACTCATTTTTCTAAGGATTTACAAGAGATATGTCTAATGTCTAATATCTGTAATGTGTAAAGAACATTCTGAGGATGATTAATATGTAACATACTTATAGGATATTTATTTTTAAGTGCCCCAAATATCAAAGTCGAATTTGGGTATTTTTGCCATTTAAAATAGCTTTAAAGTGCCTTAGGCTTCAGTAAATGCATACATTTAGGTATAAAACACAAATTTGCAGGTTGTTCCCATTTGGGGTTGCGTTTAATGGCTCAGTGAGCCAATGTTCCTGGTGCAGAGGTTTGAGTTTAATATCAGGGTTGAAGGTTTTTAACTTTGGCTGTACCTAACTGAGACCTTCATCTATTTAAGGTTGATGAAATGAGTACGATTGCAAACAAGCATTTGTTCTAAAAACTGGTATGTGTGTTATTATGTTCTGAGAATTATTCACAGTAAATGTTTTAATAATATAAGTATAGAAATAAATTATAGCCCCTAACAGGAGTAATATATTTAACATGTGTTTTAAATAGAGTGAATTATTGCAGGTTAGGAGGAATCCGGAAGGCCTTTTGTCTTTGACAAACTTCTTAGCGAGCCGAAGCTGGGGGCTAGGACAGCTGGAGATGCTGACTCGAGTCGCGCTGAGGTGTTATCTTTAGTTTCCCTGTAAACAATGGAAGGAGGCTGTCATGTTGACATTTGTGACCTTTTAAATTAAGGCCTTGTCTCTGTGAAATGCAGAATGACCTTGCTAAACAGGCCTCTTAAAGGAAGGGTTTCTGGTTTCTCCACAAAATTAAAGAACTTAATTCCAAAGGGAAAATATGAAAAAGGTTTCTTTGAAAGTCCCAACACATGCTAAATGCTCTGCAGAAATGATATATTTGTATCTCTGCCTCTAAAAAATAATGTCTGCTAGTTGCTTTTATTTGACCGAAAATGAAGCATTGCATTAAGTATTAGACAGAAAATAAGACAAAGCTTTTTATTGAAATTTTTAAGGCTGCATGCCTAAGTGAGAACGATTTTCCAATTAAGAATTATTTTTTACTGTGGAAATTGTGGCCCAAAGATAACATGGAGTGTCAGTGAAAGAATTTTACTTTTGGAAAGTTAAAATGGCTTAATGTTGCAAGCTGACTGACAAGATGGTAACAGTTAAGTAAAGGAAATTTATTTTTGTGTCTGTTCATGTGTATTATGTTTTGTCTTCTGATTAAACGTTATAATTGATGTCTGTTTGTTATGAGAAATGTCTCTCTTTTGTGTGTTGTGTATTTTTTTTTTGCTTCTGCCCACAGATCATTCATGGATTGTTCTGGGTGCCTTTAAGGCTGACAAGACACGTGAGTTTGGTTGGTTAAAATGAGATGTGTTTTTGCGTAACTCCTTTGGAAAGAAATGTCCATGTGTTTTTCATGTTTGTGTATTTGGTTCTATCATGAATTGTTCTTGCTGGTTCTGTGTGTCTGAAAGTTGTATTTGACAGCAGATATCCACTAATTGGTGATCTACTGTCAAAAAGGAGGGTAAGGATTTTAAACCTGAGATGGTGTTATGGGTCACCGCTCATTTATATATGCTATTGTTTTGTCTATGCTTTTTGTGCTTGATATACAGCAAGTATATCTGATGGCTTGACATGTCCGTTTTGTGCGGTTTTTTTTGCATGTTTTTTGTTTTATGTTGCTGCTTATGATACTATTACAAGTTTACCTGTGTTGTGAAGGGATATACATGACGATGTGTAACCTGCAAACAGTTGGGTAGATTTGCTTTGACACTAAATTTCACAGAAAGACAGACAACACTTCATCAGTGTATGTCAAATTTGGCTTTAATGGTATTTGAAGGAAAATAAAAAAAGAGATATACAGAATCAAAGTGTGTCACAGGCTGTTAGTCACATACTGCCCCTCCCCTTAAGGAACAGGCAGCCCTACATTTATGTATCCTGATTGGACGTAAGGATAAATTATAGATATGTGACTTTTGCGCATGGTGACCTAATTTTTATATTACATTAGTCAGTTTTGTTCTGCTTCCTGAATAGTGTATAGCCTTGTACCATAAAGGAAACAAGGTTTCATTTTTCCCTGAAGAAAGGAACTGGAACATTAGCTGAGATTATCGCATATGGTTTAGCGGCCAGCGGTAGAGCTAACATTCACTCAAGTAATTTCTTGTTCTTCCTATAGATTTTTCTTTCATCACTTCTCCCCTGATTGATGTTGCATCGTGCCTAGTAATTGGGAATTTTAGCTGTGTCCTAGTCCCATTTTCCCTTTTCCATATTCCTTTCACCAGTTAGCCTTCTTTTATTATTATTATTATTGTATTAGGTTCACACTTCCAGATTACAGTAATGTACCAGAAACCCCTATATTACGTATAATTCCCTTTTGTATGACCAGACTGGTTTTTTTAAAGACTTTTCTTTAGGCCTACTTCATGTCCCTGATAATCTGTATTATGCAATTTTTCTTTTGAGATGTTCTAGATAACACCTAGACTTAATCATTGAGAGAAAAAATGTGCTTACCCCATTAGACGAAGTCACTATGTGTGAGGACATCCATTTAGATAAAATTCTCATATAGTTATCTACCCTTAGATGGTAGAGGATATGCTCTCACATGGAAACCCAATTGAAGAAATTAGAGGCACTGTTTTGCGTATTGTCTTTGTCTTTGTACTCTATGAGAATGACAGTGTGTTCTAGACCAGAATTGTCTCATGGCGTATGGCCACTCCCTCGCAGATTGCAGGCCACCTGCTTGCAATCCTCTTGTTAAAAACAAACTGTTTTTGTACTAAATTGAAGGAAAATAACAAATGTGTCCCATTTCCTACGTCACTAGGTTCTGCGGGATTAAGTCATAATACCCTGCGGACCTTTGATGAAAAGCTAATTCCCATCAGTGACAGTCCCAGCACCCAGACAGTGATCGCAAGCCTGTCATCAGTGATATCTCCAACGTATTGTACTTGCTTCATCAGAAGGCGTTGAACATCAGAAAAGAAGGAGGAGCTGGTTTTGCCACAGAACCAGAGTTTCAGTGCAAAAGAGCGAAAGAGAAGGATTCCAGTTATTTTAAGTTTTTAGTTTTTCACCTGTCATGTGCTGGTAACCTCTGACAGTAGGCAGTCCATTGAGCCCCTTGGCCTGAGTTTTGGCCACACCCCCGCCCCCTTTTCTTTGCTCCAATGGAAAGGCAGTGCACCAGAGGATAAAGGATTGGAAAAAGGCACTACATTGTGGTACCTATGATTAAATGGAAGAGCAGCCCGAGCATCCTCTGACACTGAAAAGCGAGTGTTGGAGTCTAAAAGTGTTGCTGAGTATGAAAGCCTGTTGCTCTTTCCTGATTAATAGTACTTGGGTCTGCATGAGATGATCTGTGCCCATGCTCAATGGAGAGCACACTATCTGTAGTGCCTGCCGCAGAGGAGAGATATTGGTGCACTGCCTTGAGACATTGAGACTGTCAAATAAGCTGCGAGTGTTTGCCAGGAGGGCACTCCAACGGATACTGAGAAGGACCATTTTCATGAAAGGCCTGAACGAAGAGGCCCATGCAGAAGAAAACAACAGAAAAGGATTTGATGAACAATAGAAGCCTGCCGGAGAGGCTTGGACGGACTCTGGGTATTTCCCATGCGATTGCATAAAATGGGTATTAAGAGACTGATTTTTGCTGTTTTTCTGGCATTGTTTTAAAGTAGTATTCTGTTTAGTAAAAGCAAAATAAAGTCCATTCTCTGTGGAAGAGTATCCCTTTTCATCTGAGAGCATTAATAAGGATCACCACTGTTTCACCTGAACATATAATAAGTTACTGAAATGCATAGGAGCCATAAAAAATGTTACTAGATAATTTTAGGATTTGCTTTCTGCTTAGAGTTGTGAAAAATTATAATTTTGTTTGTAATAGTGGTCATTACTTTCTCCTGTTGTCCATATCTTCTTAATAACATGTTTTCTTTTATTTTTTTTAAAACTTTTTTATTGAGACCAAATTGCATTTACACAGCGTCATGCCGACAACCCTGAGGCAGGCCGCTATCAAACAAGTAATGCGCGTTAAGGATTAAAGTTCAGTTCACAGCGGGCAATGTGTAGACAGCAGCCGCAACCCAAAATCATCGATAATTGGCATATGTCGCAGCAAAAATCAGAGATGGTTACAATATTCGGTAGACAGGCATGCAACAGGCAGCCGGCAATGAAAATGAATACAGCTTGCTCGTAAGCATAGGAATGTCCAAAGATCAGCAAGTAGCATGTTTCAATTCAAGGAGCGTCTATCTACCTAAGTCTCCTTTCATCCTCCCTCTCCCACCCACCCCAACAGACCAAAAAAACCATTGGTTAAACTAAACTCTGTTGCATAGGATAAATGCACCAAACGGGCATCAGGCCAGACGTATGAAATTATGAATGTCTGTGGGCGAGACGACATGTAGCGAACATACCGGCATAATCAATAGATCGAATAGCAAGGGGGACCATGGAAGCGCAGGGGGGGTGAGGAGGGGGCCATTTGTATAGGGGGGGGGAGGGGAAAAGACATATTGTTTATGAGGTGCAGATCATACCCCAGACACGCAGGTCCTCATCACCCTGAGTGCACCCACAGAAAATGCAGCCACCCACCAGGGCGTGTCCCCTCATAGGAGAGGAGCTGCAGGGAAAGCAAGGTCACCCCATGTCATCGGATATCTCCCCATTTGGCGATTGTGTAGAGTCTGGAGAGGATGCACGCTCTCGCGTCCACAGCGTAAAGGGCTCCCAAATGTCTCTAGGTCTGGAAGCGGATGGCATCAATTCCCAGTATCTCTCAAGTTGTGTGTTTCCGTATGTCACATCTCGAATCCATGCAGCAAATGACGGAGTTGCCCGCCTACCCCAGTGCACCGCCACCTGTCGCTTAGCATAAAGGAGCAGTATCGCATGCAGTTTTCTGTGTGCGGGTAATGTGTCATGAACCCAGCCCAGTAGCCCCAATAGCGGAGTCGGTGAATCAGACCTATTAAGTATCTGATTAATAGCGGTGAAGATGTCTAGCCAGTACTGCTCCAGCCTAGGGCAACTCCACGCCACATGTATAAAGGAGGCATTGTCGCAGCCGCATTTCCAACATTCAGAGCCGTCCCTAATACCCATGCGGTGTAGCGACATTGGCGTGCGGTAATATCTGTGCAAAAACTTAAAATGTATTAATCTCAGCCTGTAATTGGGCGATAACATCGTAAGTTGGCCGCAACAGAATTCCCATTGTTCCTCTGTAAGGGGCTCCTCCAGGTCCGCAGACCAGGCCTGCTGTGAAGAAGGCACTACAATGGGTGACTGGTTCTGCATACAGCTGTACAATCGGGACACAAGTCTTTTGGGGGAGGGTGTAGAAAGCAGATTCTGGAGGGCCACAAGCTGTGGCGGCTCATCGGGGAACTGGTGCCACATCTTTTTACAGGACGCCTTCAGCGAGTGGTATAAGAGCAAGTCAGAAAATGACTCCTGGTGTTCCTCCCCGCGTGCGTCTAAGTCGCGGAAGATGCCTTTAGGGTACAGATCCGCAAACGTGTGCAGCGGCTGTCCTCGTATCTTAATTGTTCCACCACTCTCCTGTAGGCAGGGTAACATAGGGTTGCCACGGAGCGGAATCGCGGGCGCATATAGCAATGACAGTTTGGCCCTATTTCGCAATTCGCGCCATGTCCAGCGAAGCAGTTCAACTGTGTCCACGTCTTTCGAAGGGCGAGACACCGCGCCGTATAGCGCTACATTCAGGGGGGAAGGGGCCGCCGCAGCCACTTCCACAGCTACATGCGGCTGGAAAGGGGTGGGGAACGCCCAGAAGTGCAAGAACTGCGCCTGCGCACATAGTGAATATAGTTTCATGTCAGGAGCCCCCAGACCGCCCTGTCGCAGCGGGAGTGTAAGTAGTGCCCAAGATGTTCTCGCCTGGCCACCAGCCCACACAAGGGTTAGAAGCAGTGAGCGCACTCTCGCATGAAAATGCGCCGTCAGCGGTATGGGAAGATTTACAAATAAGTAAAGGAACTTGGGAAGGACCACCATCTTCGCCAGTGCTATCCTTGCGACCAGCGATAGGGGCAGTTTGTTCCATATCGCCACCTTGCCCTCCAGCCAGTCTACTGCTCTTCCAAAATTAAGAGACCACAGTTCCTGTAAATCACGGCTTATCCAAATCCCGAGGTATTTCACAGCCTCGAGTTCCCAGCGTAGTGGGTAGTCAGAGGTCGTCTCCCGCGTGGTATCTGTAAGAGGGAACACCACAGACTTTGACCAGTTTATGGATATCCCAGCCAAGCCTTCAAATCTGACGAACTCCCTCAGAAGGGGGTTTAGGTTTTCCGAGGGGTTGAGAACATACAGCGTGACATCATCTGCGTATAGGGATATAAGCAGACTCCTGGAGCTGAGACCTATCCCCCTCGCTGTATGGTGTTGTCGAATCCGAGCGGCAAGGGGCTCCATCGCGATCGCAAATAATAGCGGGGATAAGGGACATCCCTTTCTGGTCCCGCGGGTTATTGCAAATGACTCCGATACAAGTCCATTAATGTGTACTCTAGCCCTGGGCGCGACGTACAGCACTTTAATCAAGTTTATGAAGAGGGGACTAAAACCCATTCCTCCAAGGATTCTAAAGAGGAAGGGCCATTCTAGTGAATCAAATGCTTTAGTAGCATCTAAGAACGCGACTGCAGCTTGTGTAGAGGGATGCAGGTAGTGAAGGACAGAGAAAATCGTCCTTAGGTTGTGTGACGTAGCTCTACCCGGTATAAAGCCAGATTGATCAGGGAGTGCCACCATCGGTAGTAGAGGTTGTAGCTTGTCCGCAATGATTTTGGCATATATTTTTGCATCTACGTTAATTAAGGAGAGCGGACGGTAAGAATCTAGTAGCATTCGGTCTTTATCTGGTTTGGGCAGCGCTATAATTAGAGCTTCTCGCATGGACTCGGGAAGTGAGCCCAACTCTAGGGCTTCAACAAAGACTGCATGCAGTTTGGGCGCCAATTCCTCGGAGTATGCCTTATAGAAGGCCGTGGTCAAACCGTCTGGGCCTGGGGCCTTGCTCGCAGGCATGCTTTGTATCACCTGAGCTATATCTTGGACAGTGATGGGGACGTCCATGTACTGGCGGTGGAGGTCATTGAACCAGACGAGAGCGATGGAGTCTAAAAAATGTTCCAGAGACTCAGGAACCGTGGGCTGTCTGGAGGTGTATAGAGATTCGTAGAACGCAGCGAATGCCGCCAGCACCTCTTCCTGCCCCACAACCGTGTTTCCTGCACTATTTCTAATGGAGTGTATGTAGTTGGGTTGTGTGTGAGGAGCAACCATCCTCGCAAGCGTCCTGCTCGGCCTGTCTCCCTCCCCGTATCTACGTGCCTCGGCATGCTTCCCCAGGAAGGCGATCTCACGTTGTGCCTCCTCATCAAACGCAATCAATTTTGCCTTCATTTGGCCCGCCGTGTCCGGAGACGGTTCCCGGCAGAACGCCAGGTCTAGGTTACGCAGCTCCGATTCTAGCGTGGTCAGCGTGGTGCGTATAGAGCGCAGCACTCCAGCTTGCCTAGCTATGCATTGTCCGCGGATCACCGCCTTGAAAGCGTCCCACACCGTAGCCACCATGGAAGTCGACCCCTCATTTTCTTCAAAATAATGTACAATATCTGCTCGGATTTCCTCGGTGAAAACAGTATCTGTCAGGGCATGGGGGGGCAGCCGCCAAGTAAACGCTCTTTTAGGGACCCCCGGTATCTTCAACTCTAGTTGGCAGGGGGCATGGTCGGAGAGGGATCTAGCCTGTATGGATGTGTCCATCATCCACGTTGCCACGACTGGTGACACCAGCCAGTAGTCCATGGCTGGTTATGCATGTACCTACAGTATCAACTGGATGCCTAGCCCTCCACACATCAGATAATGCCCCTTCCACCATCACATCAAGAATGGCCTGTCTTGCTCCAGTGTGTGTAGGCCTACCCACTCCTCTTCGGTATAAATCATCATTCAGTGGAACATTAAAATCCCCGCCTAAGACGATATGTGCACAATCTAACATCGCTATTTTGGCCCACACAGTTCTAAAAAACTCCGGGTCGTCTACATTCGGGCCATAAAGTGCGGCAAGTATTAATGGTCTGCCATGTAAAGAACCATGCACAATGACATATCTGCCCTCCCCATCAAGTATAACCTCATGTTCCCGCCAGTCCAGGCCTCTACGGATGAGTATCGCTACACCTCTCGCATAGTTCGAAAAAATCGCAGAGTACCCCTGTGACCATCTCGAGTGCTTTAACCTGGACGACGGGGTAGAATTTACATGAGTCTCCTGCAGAAAACATATGTCTACATTGTGTCTAAAATCAATATATCAGCAACAAGAGAGGGAGGGTATGAGTAGACACTCCT
The DNA here is from genome assembly GCF_964261635.1 of Lissotriton helveticus. Lineage (NCBI taxonomy): Eukaryota > Metazoa > Chordata > Amphibia > Caudata > Salamandridae > Lissotriton > Lissotriton helveticus. Next base: position 1,847,713,089 of record NC_136065.1, on the reverse strand, counting down.
GGACCCCGGGCTAATTCATACACAAACAACAAAGGAGTGACTAGGCACATTGTGTCTAGCCAACATGCCATGCATCAACCTGGCCTTTTTATAATCCCCCAGCCCCCTTATGTTCCAAGTCCACAGCTTAACATCCCCCATGAAGCCTTACAATCAAAACACAAATTAGCAGTCCGGTATTCGCCCGTTTGTCATCAAGCCCCGTGGTCCATCGTGAGTGCGAAAATACCATACGTGTTACAGCAATCAGAGTGCATCCCCCAAAACACAAACTTTGAACATTCAGCAAACAGTTGAACTCACCCCACCACCCTCCACCCTCACCAACCCCCCAATCAGGTCGTGACAAAACCCCACTATTCATTCCCATTTCGTGTCCCAAACTAGACACGCAAACAAAGGGAGACACCCCGTGAGGCGTGGTGCTCCAGGCTTACACCCCCGTTTACACAGGGTGGCTACATTCAGGTTTGTAGTTCCATGCCCCAATTGGCTATCAAGTAACAGGGTCACAACCAAGCTTTACAGCAGAATAATGACAAAGCTTTCGACCCACCAGTAACTTCAGCGTGACAGGGCAGCAATTTGCATTATTCTCAACTCTTCTAGGCCCAGCACGGAGCGCAATAGAGTGAAGAGTGTGGCCTAGAACAGAAAGGCATTACTTTAGAATTAAAATGGAAAGCTCAGTAGTGCATCCATGCTAGTGCTTTAGTCATTATCACTAAGGCGATCAGAGTCAGTCTCAAGTCTCGGTGACTTTCGCCTCGCCCCGGGGCCACTAATGTGTTTCGCAAATTTCAGTGCTGACTTTGCGTAAAAAAATGCGGGGTGTGTTCATGGATGACCCTTAGCTTAGCTGGATACAACAGTGCGTATTTAATGTTAGCCTGCAAAAGGATTTTCTTGGTTGGCAGGAATTCTTTTCTCGCTGCTTGGACCAGGGGGGTAAAGTCAGGGTAGAAGGAAATGTTATTACCTTTATGTGTAATCTTACCCTTCTCCCTAGCTAGGCGTAGTATGAGGTCTCTGTCTTGGAAATTAATCAGTTTAGCAAGGATGGGACGAGGCGGCGTGCCCGGAGCTGGTACCTTCCCCAGCGATCTATGCGCTCGTTCCACCGTGAACACTGGAGATAGATGCGGGTCGAAGAGCTCATGTAGCATATCCGCCACAAACACCTCCATCTTGCCAGTGTTGTCAGACTCCGGAATTCCAGTGATGCGGATGTTCGACCTCCTGGAGCGTGCCTCCAAATCATCAGTCTTAGCTCGCAGGGATTCCAATTCTTTTTCCATGTTGGTGATGTGCTGTTTGGTGTGTTGCTGAAATTCGCTGCACTCGGTTTGCCTATTTTCCAAGCAGTCCAGCCGTGTCTCGTGGGCATCCACCTTGGTCTTGACTGATTCCAATTGTGCGGACATCGCATCTAGTTTGGTGTCAATACTCTTGAGGCTCGCCCGAACCTCCATCATCAGAGCCCCAAAGTCCATGTCTGCACCTGCCCCCTGTGACATTGAAGCGCCCGCATCCTGGTCCGTGGAATTCGGTTTGTCCAGGCGTTTCTGCTCGAACGTGATCTTGGGCTGTCTAGCGTCATTCTTCCCCATCTTGCAAAGAAGGTAACAGCGCGGGAGGAGTTGGACAGATGAGCGGGTCTTTTGGCGGCGTACACAGTGTAGAACAGGGTAACGTTTGGCGTTGGGCCGTTTCGGGATCTGTGTGCACCCAGCTCCGGTGGATCCTGCAGCCCCTATACGAGCGTCCGTAGCGCAGCTCAGGTAGGTATGGGAGGCTCTTCTCACAGCGCGGACCTGGCCATGCGTCGCAGGTCTACAAAATGGCGGCAATCAGAAAGTCTCCTCTTCTACCGGTAAACCTTGGTGACAGATCTCACACCTGACGAGCAGTAATGTCAGGGATTCTTTCTCAGTAGCAGGGAAATGGCGCCGGCTATTAGAGTCAGATCCTAGCTGTAGCAGGGTTCGAATAGGAAATGTGCAGTGGGCGACTTCTATCGAGGCCCCCCGATGAGCAGGTAGGTCGCAGCTATATAGGCAGTGCTATATGCCCAGTCTGGTTGCAGTTTTGGAGTCTGCGTGGTCTAAGTTGCGGCAGTATGGGGGCCCCCTTGCACAGCAGAAGTTCATGTGCTTTCAGCAGAGCCCCGCCATGGTGGAATGAGTATATTGCGACCAGCAGTCCCAGGGAGCTCACCCCACAGCAGGGAACGGGGCCGGTGTGCGAACAGCAGGTGTCAAGTGCAGCCGGATTCCCGGCAGGTTGGGTCAGCCGGTTTCGACTGGGGGTCCCCCCAGTAGCAGGTAGGACGTAGCGCCGTGAACCTCCAAGTGTGTGAGTTATTTCAAGACTCTGCCGCCTTTCTTAATGCACCGATAGGCTGCCTCCAAAATGGCGGTCACACCGCCGGTCCGCTCCCAAAGGCTCTCCCTGGCTGTGCAGCAGCTCGTAGTGCGGCACGGAGGCGAGTCCCCAGGCTCGCAGTGTAGACGAGTGTAATCGCGACTCACCAGAAGTGTGGTCCGGTGCAGGCACAGCCCCTTCGCGGGCCTCGCAGCAGTCCCGTCAGGCTCCGGCCGGCCCTCAAATCCCCGACTTCAATTTTGCAATGCCGCCCGGCTGTGTCTCCATGACTGCTAGGTCGCGGACGGAGTGTAGCGCGCCAAATTCAAGGGAGGTTACGCCCGTGCCCAGCGGCAGTCCTCAGTCACCAAAGTCGGGTCGGAGGTAGCGGCTAACGTCTTCTGCCCTTGCGCTATGCGATTGCAGCACTTTTGGGTTCCGGAACAGGATTATGCTAGGATTTGTTGTTGTAGCCGGCGGAGCTCGCTCACAGAGCGGCCATTTCGCTGCCTGGTATAATAACATGTTTTCTAGTATTTTTAAGCATGACGTTGTCTTTTGTGGGTGGGATTGTTTTCACTACCCAATTGACTTCTGCACCCACCTCCCAACCTATGTCTTTTCCTACTACTACTTCTTTGCATTCTTTTCATATCTTACCTGAACACGAGCAGATTAGAAGGTCGGAATTTGTGAACAATTCCTTTTTGCAGTTTCAGCATCAATACCAGTTAGTAATGAACACCACTAATTGTTGGGTGTGTGGTCTTATGCCACATACTACAGATAGAGGTATTCCCTATTTGGTTTTGTCATTTAGTTACAATGGGTCTGTATGGGCATAGCAGACGATGTTTATTTATGCCAACGAAGTCTATCCCTTGCGTTCCATGAAAGATAACTCAAGTAATAATGCCTTAGTGAAGGGAATAACGGATAATATTGACATCGATTCAGATACAGACTGAGTGATTGCCTATGTAAGGGCAAAAGGAAGTCTGAGGTTCTGTGATGTCTGAACCCATGGGTTCCATTTTGTTTATGGCAGCCATTTTGTGGTTGCCCTCACATAGGCCATGATTGTGGCTGAAACTAGTCTTTTATGGACATGTACACCTTAGCTCGAGTTCATGCTGACTCCTGTTTGACCTGAGTGAACTGACCCTGTTGTCTGAAGCTGACCTTGTTAAACCAGTTCCTGCCCTTTAGCTGATCAAGATTGAGGATCAAAGCACAGGACATTGTAGAGTTTGGTATGCACACACACACCCCTTATCCTGCTTCTTATCTGTTTTCTGTTCCTTCTTTTATGGTCTGATTATGATATGGGTTGTGGTCCTTTTATTATGGGTTTGTCCGACTTGTCTAAAGAAGAATGTTGGGTTTGTTCAATGATTGATTATGGGCCGGACAATTGTAAAATGGGTTTGTCGTTTGGCAGACCTTGCATGTCCATGTTAGGCATTTTTTGCATGCTTGCAAAAGCTAGGACTGCCCCTTACTTGTATGCTGAAGTTTGTAACCCTAAGCATATAAAAGGCCTCTGTTTTCTGTATTCCTCAGACTACCTCATTCAGTTGCTACGGCTTCTGTGTGACGTGGCCTCACTTATTAAATTTAATAAAGATGTCTTTTCATATTTTCAGCTTCTGTGCCAAGTTCTTTTTTTATTGGTAAGTATTCCCTGAGAATGAAGATTACAGTTCTTCACAAGCCTGAAGATCGTGAGGAGCTTCGTGAGGAAATTCTGGAGGACGGCCACCACTTCATCGACCCCGGCATGTCGAATGTGGACTGAAGGTCTTTGCTGCGAGGCTTCCCGCTTTCCTGACGGCTACGAAGGACTGCTGCCCTGACTGTCGCCCTGTCTTGGACCCATTTGTGATGCTTTGTACGGCAAGACGATAGACGGGTCTTTTGGTGGCGTGACGAATACCTCAGTTAAGTATAAGTGGGTCGCTCCCAGTCCTTAGTTTTTGGTTCTTTGGTTCTTAGTTTGTTTGGTCCTTAGTTTTGATTTGAAAATTGCAATTTCCAAAGCCGAGGGACTCGTATATTTGCGAGACCATCGTTGTAGATAATCCCTTGAAGTTTGAAGCTAGATTAGTGAGCGAAGATGCCTAGTCTTAGCAAAATTAGGAGGATATTCTGTTGTGGTTGTAACAGGGATTCCAGATTGGAGGATTCATGTCCGATACCTCCAGTTGGAACTCCGACTTATGAGCTCTATTCTAAACACGGCGTGGGCCCCATTACGTTTAATGAAGTATGGGTCCGCTATACTAGAAAAGATGGTGTCTTACAATGGCCCCAACATGGTAGCTTTGATACAGAGATTTTAGACAATTTGGAAACTAAATTATTTAGGAAGAAAGCCCGGCCGGCAATGTTTGACTCCTTTCGCCTTTGGCGTAAAGAAGCCAGACAATGAGAAATTAAACAAGCTAAAAGAGATAAAAGAGAAAAGCATGTATCAATAATGCAAGCTGCTAGGCAGTTTAAAGAAAACGAAGAAGATAAAGCAATTGAGTTGTCAGATAGGCAACATAATATGGCTATTGATAAATGTTATCCAGCTTTGCCATCTCTTCTTGAGAATGCAACGAAGGACCCTAAGAAGGATCCTTTGATGTCACATTTGTTGAGATTACCACCCCCTTATGCACAGAGTGCTACGGCACCTCCGCAACCTCCAGTTGCACAACCTCTTGTTGCTGTTCAGCCTCCGGTTTCTCCTCAGCTGGTTCTTCCTCCTACGGCGCAGCCTCCTCTGGGGCCGCAGACTTTGCTATCGGTTTTGTCTGGAACTACTTTGCCTTATTCTCCTGTACCTTCAACTTCTCTTGCTACTAACCCTACACTTCTATCACCTCAAAATACTTTGTCTCCTGTCCTTATGACAGCTACTCCTTCTGCTCGACAACGAATGACTGATACTGTTACTGGTCTTTTGTCTCCTTTCTTTGGGTCATTGAGTATGACCCCTGTTTCTGCACGTAAACAAATGCGTAGTCAGCTACCTGGTCCAGAAGAACGGGCAGTGTTAGATCTCTTGGCTCGCAGATGGCCTTCGAATGTTTCAAGGTATAACTTAGAGTCAGTTATGGATGTTTTCCAGCAGTGGGAAGCACCCAAGCAAAGGTATGTTTTTAAAGTTATGTGTACTTTCCTTCGGGAGGAAAGGGAAGATAATGATTTGGGTTCAGTCCCAGTGGAGCTGCTAAATATACAGTCCGAGTTTGCGAAAGGGACGATAGTAGGTCCCGGAATTGAGAAAGCAGTTGCAATGGTACTTGCGTGTAGAAGTGATTTCCCTTCTCAGCGACTATTTGAGCCTGATTCCGCAGTCAGGAGAAAGGTCCGACAATATCCAATGAGAGAGGTTCCCCCAGTTTGGAGAGAAGGGGACGCAAACGCTAATCCGCCTGTTCTGCCTCTTTTTCAGAGAGTATGGGTACATGTGCCATGGAAGAGAGTAGAAGTTTTGGCCCTTAAACAGTCTTTACCTGATCCCCGTAAGAATCCGGCTGGCTATTACAAAGAATTGTCCCAGACAGTTAACGCATGCATTATGAATTTAGCCGAGATAGATATGCTGTTGGGTAATGTAGTACCTCAACCTCTATGGGCAAAGATTTGTCATGAGGATCATGCGGTTGAATTAGGTGACTCATGGCTCAATATTGCTGCTGCGGACGCTAGACAAGTTGGTGGTTCTAAGCCTGAGCCTCTAGTGGCAGATCTACCTGGCAGAATTATAAATCTTATGAAAACGATGATGCCAGCGTTACGAGTAAATTGGGACAAGTTAGCAGCATGTAAGCAGAAGAAGGACGAAAGTGTATCTGATTTCTTCACTAGGTTTGAAGAGACATTTATAGATCATAGTGGTCAAGATATGAGTACGGAAGGTGGACAAAGATTGTTTGTAGATAAATTTGTCTTTAACTTACTTCCTGAACTATGTAATAAGTTGAAAGATTCTGAGAGTTCTTGGGCTGTTTTCTCGTCGGCCCAGATATTGGCGACTGCTCAGTACTATGAGAATAGGGATAAGGACGAAAAAGACAGAGTGGAGAAAAAGACAAAAGACTTGAAAACAAAGGTCCTTTTGCAGCAGGCGTATCCGCCTCGCTCGAATCAGCAAGAATCGCAGCAACGCCCACAGTTTCAGCAAGCTCCACCATTTCAGAGACCGCAACAGAACGTTGGGTATTTCCCTCCAAGACCACCTTTGGGTTTAAATCAGTGTGCGTATTGTAGGGAGGAAGGTCATTATAAAAATGAGTGCCCTGTTTTACGACAACGCGCGAGTGTTATACCGGCCCCGAGAGGTCGTGGTGGTTTCCAGCAAGTGTCAAGGGGTAGAGGACGTGGTGCGTTTCCCCAGAACGAACGTTCCTTTCCTCCTCAGAATTCTATGAATTGTTTTGATCAACAGAAAATTGCGTCTGGTCAGTCGACTCAGTCATATGCTGATGACTATTATGTTGAGAGTGAGAATGCTGACTATGATGGTTGCTAGGACAGCCATGGACAAAGAGAGGGAGTAGTGTTGGTTCCAGTAGATCCGAGTGGGCCTTATGTTGCAGTAGTTACATCAGGTGTGGTAGCGCCTTTTCTTTTGGATACTGGTGCAGCAAAGAGTTCTATCATGCACTCTAAACTCCCTGGCGCACCTTTGTCTGGCTTAACGAATGTTTCGGTAGGATTTTCTGGCGCCCCGGTACGTAATCCAGTTTCTAGTCCCTTGTCTCTTTCCATTGGGCCTTGTGAATTGGAAGCACCCCTTATTCTAACGACAGGTTGTGGTGAGAATTTGTTGGGTTTGGATTTGTTAAAAAGATTGCATGCAACATTGTTTTGTTCTCCTTCGGGAGTACATCTTACATTGGGTAAAAAAGTGATCTCTCCAATGTATTTATTTAAAGATCGACTTCCACTGGAATTGTGTTCTCTCCCTGATACTCTTTGGGCTACTGGTCCTAATGATGTGGGTCTTTTGGAGATTCCACCCAATGTTGTTACGCTCAAATCGAATGTTAAATTGCCACGTATTCCCCAATATTGGATTTCGAGTGATGGTGAAAGAGCGCTTTTAGCGATTATCTATGATTTGATTGAGAAAGGTGTGATTGAAGAAACGAGAGGTAATGTGTGTAACAGTCCTGTTTTGCCTGTCCTGAAACGCACTGACTCTTCTCAGCCACCTGTTTACAGGTTTGTGATCGATCTTAGAGAGGTTAACAAGATTGTTGTGCCACAGTTTCCAGTTGTTCCGGATATTACTGCTTTGTTGACTTTGATTCCTGCTTCAGCTGCCTGGTTTTCAGTCATAGACTTGAAAAATGCTTTCTTCAGTATTCCAATTGCTGAGGAGAGTAGAGATATCTTTGGCTTCTCTTTAGGAGGCCGAAGCATCCGGTTTAAGAGAGCTCCCCAAGGCTATTGTGAAAGTCCCTCCATTTATAGTCAGGCTTTAAAAACTCAGCTCGATACTCTTGTGTTACCTGCTGGTGATGCTCTTATACAGTATGTGGATGATCTGTTAGTGGCCGCTGATGATGAGAAAAGTTGTAAAGAAGCTACTCTTTCTTTGTTGCGACATTTGTCGGACTTGCATCATAAAGTGTCACCTTCTAAGTTGCAGTATTGTCGCCAAGAAGTGACCTACTTAGGTCATCTCTTGTCAAAGGAGGGAAGAAGGTTGACCCCAGAACGAATTCAAGCGATTGCGCAAATGACTGTACCAAGCACACAGAGAGAAGTGCGTGCTTTCTTGGGTATCACGTCGTATTGTAGACAGTGGATTCCAAATTTCTCTCTATTGGCGAAACCTCTGTTGGCTTTGACTTGTAAAGATACACCGAATCCTCTTCCTTGGTCTGACCATTGTCAGAAAAGTTTTTCTGAATTGCGTGATGCGTTGTGTTCTGCTCCAGTGTTGGGTACTCCTGACTACAGTAAGCCTTTTACACTCTATGTTCACGAGAGAGAGGGTTGTGCATTGTCAGTTTTGACTCAACAGTTTGGTGATAAGCAGCATCATGTGCGTATTTCTCGTCAACTTTAGATCCGGTAGCTAGAGCGTTGCCAAGCTGTTTGAGAGCTACAGCGGCAGCGGCTGTTTCCATCCGACAGTCTCCTGGATTGGTGATGGATAATACGTTGGTTGTGATGGTTCCACATGCAGTGGATACTTTATTAAATCAAACCAAGACTCAGCACCTTACTAGTGCGAGGTTGTCGGGTTATGAGTTGACGCTTTTGGCTAGTCATGTGCACATCAAGCGGTGTAATGTATTGAATCCAGCAACATTGTTGCAGATTTCTGTAGATACAGATAGTCAGGAACAGCATGATTGTTTTTTGAGGACGGAAGAGGAAACGAAGGGTAGAGTCGATCTGAAAGACACTCCTCTTTTGGATCCTGATGGTACGCTATGGGTTGATGGGTCATGCTACAAGCTCCCGAATGGTGATACGACTGCAGCATATGCCGTGACGACATTATGCACAATTGTTGAAACTGCACGAGTGAGCTATAATTTGGCACAAGCAGCGGAATTGATTGCATTAACAAGAGCGTGTATTCTGTCTGAGGGAAATAGAGTGAATGTGTATACCGATAGCCAGTATGCGTTTGGTGTTGCACACAGTTTTGGACGCTTGCGGAAAGAAAGGGGATTTCTCACATCCCATGGGACTAAGATTCAACATGGGCAGTTGGTGAATGAGCTTCTTGAGTCACTTACTTTGCCGAAGCAAGTTGCGATTGGGAAGTGTAGTGCTCACCGGAAGATTACGGATGATGTTGGTCGAGGTAATGCATTTGCGGATGAAGTTGCGAAAGAAACAGCGAAAAATGTGATGAGTCGAATGTATGTTGCAGGCCCTGCGAGATGGATTGGTGCAGTTGGAATGTGTGAAGATACGATTGAGACTGTGAAATCAATCCAGGCTGAAGCTACTGAAAATGCAAAGAGTGTGTGGAGAGAAAGTACGGGTAGATTGGATTCGACTGGTTGTTGGGTTGAGTTATCAGAACACCAAAGATGGATGTTGCCGGATGCGTATGTGCTTGCGGTGGTTACGATGGCACATGGGTTGTCTCACATTAGTGCGAAAGTAATTTGTAAGTTGTTGGCTCCAGTGTGGGAGAATGGTGGAATTCCCAAATGTGCGGAGAATGTAGTCAAGAATTGTATGGTGTGTCTGATGTATAATCCTGGCAAGGGAACTCCAACTCCAGCTGGTCACTTTGCACCTCCGACGTATCCGTTCGAGGTTCTGCAATTGGATTTGATCCACATGGAAAGATGCAACAACCTGAAATACGTCCTCGTAGTTGTTTGTGCCTTTTCTAGATGGGTAGAGGCATACCCCCTCAAAGATAATACTGCCTCGTCCACAGCGAAAGTCTTGCTCAAAGAATATTTCCCTAGGTTTAGGTTGCCAAGGATGGTGTGGAGTGATAACGGAAGTGAGTTCGTGGGGAAGATCATGAAGAGAGTGTGTGAGGGTTTGGGCATAAAACAGAAATTCCATGCTGCGAATCACCCCCAATCAGCTGGATTAGTGGAATGTTACAATGGCACTTTGAAGCTAAAGTTAGCCAAAATTCAGGCGAGTTCTGGTCTCCAATGGCCCGATGCTTTGCCGTTGGCACTTTTGTAAACTAGAACTACAGTGCATTCCCGAATCGGACTTAGTCCGTATGAAATTGTTTTTGGACGCCCGGCGAATGTGTGGGGAGTGCCGAGGCCAGTGAAGTTTAGTGACATCGAGTAACCTGTGTTGGTGGACTATTTGTATGACCTGACGGCTAAATTGCGTGTCTTGCATCAACAGGTTCACGATAACTTGCCACCAGCATCTGTGGACCCAGGTCACACCATCAATCCCTGTGACTGGGTCCTCGTGAAAAACTTTCAGCGGATCAAAAACGAGCAGCCCCGCTGGACCGGCCCCCACCAGGTGCTCCTGTCGACAAGAACCTCGGTGAAGGTCTTCGGGAAGCGGAATTGGGTCCACGGCGTACATTGTAAGAGGGTGCCTTTACCTCTGCCTTACGACCAGTGGATCCGTGAAGGTATTGGTGACTCAGAGACAGAACGAGTGCCGAAGTTCATGCCGTTTAGCGATGCACATCTACTATGGACAAAGTCTGAACGAGAGGACGACGACATTTTGCAAGCAGCTGTACCTCCGCATCTGAGATTGTACACCACTGAGCCTGAACTTCTGTTTAAAGATCAGACAGTGCCTGGTAAAGGCCGTTATAATTTACGACCGAGAAACAATGGACAAATAAAAACATACTTTTTCCTCTTGTTTTTGGAGAACTGCACTCTCTCATCCAAGAAACTGTTTTGGCCTATTTTTCTTTTTTTGAGCTGTCATCCGAGCTCAGCTGTAGGGTCGCGGTATAAAGACTTGGGATTGCAGCCGTGTAGACACAAGGTCGACGGTTCTGGTTGGTCCTAGGGCGTTCCCTGGACTGACAGACGCATTCCTTAGTGGAAGAAAACCAACTGCCGCGATCAGCACGGTTAGAGGATGGAGTTTTTTGTGATGGGGCAACCATGTATATGCTCTGTTGAAGCAGACAAAATACGTGCCCTTAGCTGCTAAAAACGGTGGGGAAGATTGAGACGCAAAAACGTAGTCTGAGTACATTCACTCTTCCCTAACCGAGCTCTCGGATTCTTGCCATTACCTTGCAAACAAAAATGACCTCGGTGGGGTACGATCCAAATCAGAGGTGACCTCTTCCGTCTCTGCTTCTCACCCAGACTAATACTATATCCGGTTGCATTCCAACCAACATATGCTAGTAACTCATCCTTGGGAATAGTCCTATACGTTTCGATATCTCTACTCATATTCGTAATTCCCTTCACCAAGGCGTATTACTTGAGCTATCTCTCATGGAACGCAGGGGATAGACTTCGATGGCATAAATAAACATCATTTGGAAAGCCCATAGAGACCCATTCTGACTAAACGGTAGAACCAAATAGGGAATACCTCTATCCGTAGTATGCGGCATAAGACCACACACCCAACAATTAGTGGTGTTCATTACTAACTGGTATTGATGCTGAAACTATACAAAGGAATTATTCACAAATTCCGACCTTCAAATCTGCTCGTGTTCAGGTAAGATATGAAAAGAATGCAAAGAAGTAGTAGTAGGAAAAGACATAGGTTGGCAGGTGGGTGCAGAAGGCAATTGGGTAGTGAAAACAATCCAACCCACAAAAGACAACGTCATGCTTAAAAATACTAGAAAACATGTTATTAAGAACATATGGACAACAGGAGAAAATAATGACCACTATTACAAATAAATTTATCATTTTCACAACTCTAAGCAGAAAGCAAATCCTAAAATTGTCTAGTAACATTCTTTATGGCTCCTATGCATTTCAGTAACTTATTATATGTTCAGGTGAAACAGTGGTGATCCTTATTAATGCTCTCAGATGAAAAGGGATACTCTTCCACAGAGAATGGACTTTATTCTGCTTTTACTAAACAGAATACTACTTTAAAACAATGCCAGCAAAACAGCAAAAATTAGTCTCCTGACACCCATTTTATGCAATCACACGGGAAATACCCAGAGTCCGTCCAAGCCTCTCCGGCAGGCTTCTATTGTTCATCAAGTCCTCTTGTGTTGTTTTCTTCCGCATGGGCCTCTTCATTCAGGTATTTCATGAAAATGGTCCTTCTCAGTATCCGTTGGAGTGCCCTCCTGGCAAACACTCGCAGCTTATTTGACAGTCTCAATGTCTCAAGGCAGTGCACCAATATCTCTCCTCTGCCCAAGGCACTACAGATAGTGTGCTCTCCATTGATCATGGGCACAGATAATCTCATGCAGACCCAAGTACTATTAATCAGGAAAGAGCAACAGGCTTTCATACTCAGCAACACTTTCAGACTCCAACACTCGCTTTTCAGTGTCAGAGGATGCTCGGGCTGCTCTTCCATTTAATCATAGGTACCACAATGTAGTGCCTTTTTCCAATCCTGGATCATCTGGTGCACTGCCTTTCCGTTGGAGCAAAGAAAAAGGGGATGGGGGGGTGTGTGGCCAAAACTCAGGCCAAGCGGGCTCAATTGACTGCCTACTGTCAGAGGTTACCAGCACATGACAGGTGAAAAACTAAAAACTTAAAATAACTGGAATCCTTCTCTTTCGCTCTTTTGCACTGAAACTCTGGTTCTGTGGCAAAACCAACTCCTCCTTCTTTTCTGATGTTCAACGCCTTCTGATGAAGCAAGTAGAATACGTTGGAGATATCACTGATGACAGGCTTGCGATCACTGTCTGGGTGCTGGGACTGTCACTGATGGGAATTAGCTTTTCATCAAAGGTCCGCAGGGTATTATGACTTAATCCCGCAGAACCTAGTGACGTAGGAAATGGGACACATTTGTTATTTTCCTTCAATTTAGTACAAAAACAGTTTTTTTATACAAGATTATTGCAAGCAGGTGGCCTGCAATCTGCGAGGGAGTGGCCATACGCCATGAGACAATTCTGGTCTAGAACACACTATCATTCTCATAGAATACAAAGACAAAGGCAATAAGCAAAACAGTGCCTCTAATTTCTTCATTTGGGTTTCCATGTGAGAGCATATCCTCTACCATCTAAGGGTAGATAACTATATGAGAATTTTATCTAAATGGATGTCCTCACACATAGTGACATCGTCTAATGGGGTAAACCCATTTTTTCTCTCAATGATTAAGTCTAGGTGTTCCTAAATTCCTAATCTAAAACATTTCAAAAGAGAAATCGCATAATACAGATTATCAGGGGCATGTAGATACCTCCCTTTTAATAACTGTGCATCAAGTGCACTACGCAATACACAGGCTAATAATCAAAATGGGAAAACTTGTCTTATAATAGCATTGAGTCAGTTAACCAGTCCATCACTACCATGACGGTTAGACTGAAAAACATCGAGTTATGCCTAAAGAAAATTCTTAAAAAACAGTCTAGTCATACAAAAGGGAATTATACATAATATAGGGGTTCCTAGTACATTACTGCAATCTGGAAGTGTGAACCTAATACAATAATAATAATAAAAGAAGGCTAACTGGTGAAAGGAATATGGAAAAGGGGAAATGGGACTAGGACACAGCTAACATCCCCAATTACTAGGGACGATGCAACATCAATCAGGGGAGAAGTGATGAAAGAAGGAAGAACAAGAAATTACTTGAGTGAATGTTAGCTCTACCGCTGGCCGCTAAACCATATACGGTAATCTCAGCTAATGTTCCAGTTCCTTTCTTCAGGGAAAAATGAAACCTTGTTTCCTTTATGGTACAAGGCCATACACTATTCAGGAAGCAGAACAAAACTGACTAATGTAATATAAAAATTAGGTCACCATGCGCAAAAGTCACAGATCTATAATTTATCCTTACCTCCAATCAGGATACATAAATGTAGGGCTGCCTGTTCCTTAAGGGGAGGGGCAGTACGTGACTAACAGCATGTGACACACTTTGATTCTGTATATCTCTTTTTTTATTTTCCTTCAAATACCATTAAAGCCAAATTTGACATGCACTGATGAAGTGTGGCTGTCTTTCTGTGAAATTTAGTGTCAAAGCAAATCTTTCCAACTGTTTGCAGGATACACATCGTCATGTATATCCCTTCACAACACAGGTAAACTTGTAATAGTATCAAAAGCAACAACATAAACACAAAACGCACATGTTAAGCCATCAGATATACTTGCTGTATATCAAGCACAAAAAACATAGACAAAACAATAGCATATGTAAATGAGCGGCGACGCACACACTTCAAGTCCTTTACTTTATGCACTGTGAACCTGCAGCCCAAAACTCAATATTTGGGCTTGCTTAATTTGTCAGGTTTAAAATCCTTACCCTCCTTTTTGACAGTAGATCACCAATTAGTGGATATCTGCTGTCAAATACACCTTTCAGACACACAGAACCAGCAAGAACAATTCATGATAGAACCAAATACACAAACATAAAAAACGCATGGACATTTCTTTCCAAAGGAGTTACGCAAAAACACATCTCATTTCAACCAACCAAACTCACGTGTCTTATCAGCCTTAAAATCACCCAGAACAATCCATGAATGATCTGTGGGCAGAAGCAAAAAAAAATACACAACACACAAAAGAGAGACATTTCTCATAACAAACAGACATCAATTATAACGTTTAATCAGAAGACAAAACATAATACACATGAACAGACACAAAAATAAATTTCCATTACTTAACTGTTACCATCTTGTCAGTCAGCTTGCAACATTAAGCCATTTTAACTTTCCAAAAGTAAAATTCTTTCACTGACACTCCATGTTATCTTTGCGCCACAATTGTTCTCACTAAGGCATGTAACCTTCAAAATTTCAATAAAAAGTTTCGTCTTATTTTCTGTCTAAGACTTAATGCAATGCTTCATTTTCGGTCAAATAAAAGCAACTAGCAGACATTATTTTTTTAGAGGCAGAGATACAAATATATCATTTCTGCAGAGCATTTATCATGTGTTGGGACTTTCAAAGAAACCTGTTTCATATTTTCCCTTTGGAATTAAGTTCTTTAATTTTGTGGAGAAACCAAAAACCCTTCCTTTTAGAGGCCTGTTTAGCAAGGTCATTCTGCATTTCACAGAGACAAGGCCTTAATTTAAAAGGTCACAAATGTCAACATGACAGCCTCCTTCCATTGTTTACAGGGAAACTAAAGATAACACCTCAGTGGGACTTGAGCAAACCTCTGCAGTTCTACTAGCCCCCACCCTCTGCTCATTCTGAGGCTGACAAAGTCAAAAGGCCTTCTGGATTCCTCCTAACCTGCAATAATTCACTCTATTTAAAACACATGTTATATATATTACTCCTGTTAGGGGCTATAATGTATTTCTATACTTATATTATTAAAACATTTACTGTGAATAATTCGCAGAACATAATAACACACCTACCAGTTTTTAGAACAAATGCTTGTTTGCAATGGTACTCATTTCATCAACCTTATTTATTTATTTATTTATTTTTACAATTTATAAAGCGCAACTTATACCCATGGGTGTCTTGGTCTATTTACGATATGGGTTGTGGTCCTTTTTATTATGGGTTTGTCCGGCTTGTCTAAAGAAGAATGTTGGGTTTGTTCAATGATTGATTATGGGCCGGACAACTGTAAAATGGGTTTGTCGTCATGCAATACTTTCATTGTGGAAACATGTGATTGGTTAAACTGTAAACAAGGAATGTTTGCCTGAAGCATAATGTTTGGCATAAAAAGGGATGACTTGCTTTGTAAAGTTGAGCAGTCTCCTGAGAACTCATAACGTGATGATTTCTAGGACTTCTGTTACTGGCTGCAGCCAATAAATTTGATCTTTGACGCTGTTGTATAGCTCCTATATATCCTTATATCGTGTTAAGTTAGCATAGGTACATTTGAGATTTAAACGCCATTTTTCCTTTCTTGCAACTTCTGCACACGACCCTTAATTGTTGACTTAGCTTTCAACCTAGTGGTTTGCCGTGGTGTATGTGAGAATAATATGTTATTGCTCTGATATCAGTCTTGTTTAATAAACCATGTCTGCACGGAGAGTGCTGAAGTTTCAGGAGCAACACGATATGGAATTGTTATGAGGTCTGATCTCCACGCTTTCATAGTCATAACACAAGTGCAGCCTTTGCCAACTTGGGCTTGAGGCGGGATTGATATTGCTTTGCACGAGAATTGTTAACACACTTGATGCGGTGCACATGCAGAGAGAGCTGGTGTATGCTGATGTGATTCCTTCATGCTAGGACACTAAGGTATGGGCCCGCCCTAAAACAACCCAAAGAGACCTTCTTAGCTAATAATATAATATATGTGTTAGGGAGGGTGAGATATAAGTGTTGTTAACTCTTATTCATTACAGCATGTTAACATGCTGTCACCATTCGCTTTTTATGTCTTAGTAACTATGCTGATAATTTTGATACTGATAATAAGTATACTTGTATTATCTAAGATACTGCGCCTGAGAAGACGGCATTAGTAAATAAACATTTCAAATGCACATGTGTCTTCTTTACTCCATGTTCTGGTTTGTAATGATAATATAACGAAAGAGTGTTCATGAGTCCCACGTACCCTGAGGTACTGTAAGTTCATGTTCTGGTTTGTCTAAACATTGGGAGTTTGATATGTCCAATGAGACACTGTAGCTAGCTCGGTAAGGGGTGAGTTGGTTGCTAAGGTAAGTTTTGGGACACCCTAATTTGCCGAGGTTCCACTCCTCTGTGCACAGTTCTGTGTGAGTACAGAAACCCTGCAACATGGCGCCCAACGGTTTCGGTGGTCTTATATCATGACACTCGAGTAGTTTATCATTCATGCCTTAACCCCTTCACATCCGTTTCCGGAAAACGGGGTGTTGGTGAAACCTACCTATTTTTTGAAATAGGTCTTTATTCAAGCTTGATTCTTACTTAAACGGTTTCTTTGAATTACTACCCAGTTGTGCTACAAAGTATTCTTTGTGTTTTCTTGTTTCCAATTCTGTAATGGCGGCAGCGGTGGCTATTGCGCAGCATAGTCGCGTAGCGGTACGCAACCATCTTCAGACGTACCAGGTCCCAGTAGATGGGATGGCTGTGATTTTCGTGGTAAGTGCAGATCCGGCGTTTCCTTACGAGTTGTTTTACTCTTGGGTTACGTTTCCGGCTGTGGACGCTAATTCTGGCTTGTACCACTCCTACACCGCCTCGGACGTCCCGGCTGAATATACGCCATACAGGGCATTGGAAATACCTATTGATCATTGGCAGCATCGAGTTTGGTTTGATGGCGCCCTCCCCCACTCTTTGTCCCGTGCGAGGTTAGGTCCACTCTCAATTCCAGGTACTAATTGGCCTGCGTTGGGTGGCTTTACCCCGCACCCGAATCACGGGGCTTGTACCCTGGCAGAAATTCGCAGGCTACATGTAGTTTCCATTTCCGTGATTCGTGCTTTAGTGCAATACATCGGTCGACATCTTCCTGGTGGTCCCCAGGGGGGTGCGGCCGCTCCCATGGAACGAGGCGGAATGCGTCTCAATCCAGTGATGGTAAATTCGGTTTTTGGTGCGCGTCCTGTTGACAACGATGACTTCCCATTCTGGCTAGCGGAGAAGTTTGATCAACTGGAGGCGGTTTTTCCGAATTCTACTCCTGCTGATAAACATAGAATGTTGACGATTACTCTACCGAAGGATATTACTCCTGAACTTGCTGACTGTGACAGCTGGGGAAAAACATTTGCGGCAGTTTATACAAGGTGCTTCGGCACCCCGTCTATGACTGCCCTGCCTGAAATCGTTAGACGTGTTCAGAATGATCACGGTCCAGAGGCAGCGGTTGAAGTGGGTATGCGCCTGTGTGGTTCTTTTGAGATTGTAAGTGATCTCATTCTCTCCAATGTTAAAGGAGATGCAGTTAACTTTCAGGTGTCGAATGCTTTGGCTGCTCTGCCCGATGCCGACAAACCCCGCCAGTTAGCAAAGATTGTGGTGGCCGCTTATAAAACGATTGGCCGCACAAGTAGAGGTCTGATATATTTTCCAGTGAAGGAGAAAAAACAACCACAGGGGCAATCTGCAGTGACAGATGCCCAGCCAAAGTCCAAGAAACAAAATTGGCCTAAAAAACAGACACAGGGGAAGCAGACAATGCAGACTCAGGGTTCTTTTCCTGCAATACAAGCTCCTGCGCCACCCGAAAAAGTTTATGATTTGCGCGACCGCGCGATGATTAAATCGCCTGATCGTTTTCAGGGTTCTGATCAACGCTCTCCTCGTTCCTTTCAGGACACATCGGCCCAGAAGACCGGTGGAGGAGGAGGGGGTGGACGTGGACGTGGTGGCCAACAAGGACGTGGCCAGTCCCACCAGACGGACGGCGCAGTGAAGCAGGAGGATTCTACGCCTAGGCGTCCGCAGTTTGCGAAAAAGAAAGTCGCAGCCTTAACAGCGCATCGATATGCCACAGATAGTGAAAACGCGGCTTCGGAATCTGACGTGGGCTCTGACCTTGCTGGACAGCGCGGCGGAGATAACCATAGTCAGAGAGGCGCTGCGTCCACTACTGAGGGTGACAGCGACTGATGTCTACGTTGTGATAGAAACAGCGGATACGAGACTTGCTCCCCCTGAAAGACTATATGAAATTGTCCTGTTAATTGAAGGTGACATACAGCGTACCGTTAAAGGTGTATTTTGGGAGAATCTGTCTTCTACATATGATATTTTACTTTCGGAGGCTGACTGGCCCCCACCTTTTGTGCTCGCGGCGCCGCGAGGGGAGGAGGTAATCCTACCCAGTTTCGCGAACACTGTCTGGAAAGAGCATGCGCAGCATTTTGCAGAAGAGTGGGCTCGAGCTCTCGCGCCGGCTCTGTACCGTAACCAATGTGGTTGGGATAAATTGTCGCCTTGCCACGAAATTCCGTTGCGGTCTCAGCCGCAGCCTCAACCTCAATATCCCATTCGGCGTGAAGCAAAATCTTCCGTCGCGGAAATCCTTGAACAATTGGAATATCAAGGAGTTATTGAAACGTGTGTGTCACCGATGAATAATCCCCTTTTTACTGTGAACAAACCTGACGGATCATATCGTTTGGTTTTGGATTACCGGCATTTAAACTCGCATTGCCGTAACTGTGCAGTACAGAATACCCACGGCTCTGCCCTAGTGGATAGTCTCGTGCGTAAGCGTTTCAAGACAACGCTTGACATATCCAATGGTTTTTATGCCCACAGATTAGACAGCTTTAGCTCCCAATGGACCAGTTTTACAAGCGCTGGAGTCCAAAAGCAATTCCGGCGTCTTCCAATGGGCTACAAGAATAGTCCTGGTATATTTACCGCTCGAATTGTCTCTATTCTGGAGGCACTCGACCCTGATGCTTTTTCGTATGTGGATGACATATATCTCACAGACGACGATATTTGG
Source organism: Lissotriton helveticus (assembly GCF_964261635.1). Lineage (NCBI taxonomy): Eukaryota > Metazoa > Chordata > Amphibia > Caudata > Salamandridae > Lissotriton > Lissotriton helveticus. The sequence goes on along the minus strand of NC_136065.1, from coordinate 1,847,693,701 downwards.
GAGCATCTGTGTCGTGTAAATTCTCTTGTTTGCAACTTTGCAGACATGGGTTACAAATTCAACTTTGCAAAATCGCACATTGCTGAACACACAGTGTTGTTTTTGGGCTATGAGCTCAACAATGAAGGTAGAGGTTTGGCTCCTCACTTCTTAGAGAAGTGCGCACAATTGCACGCACCAACGACACTGAAAAAATTACAGTCTTTACTGGGCTTTTTGAATTTCGGCAGAACTTACATTCCGGAATATGCCCAGCGTATCAAGCCTTTGTATGCTTTGATACAACCAACTTTCTCAAAATCATGCTGGCTGCCTGAGCATTCAGCCATTTTGCAATCCTTGCAGGCTGATCTGCTCGCTTCTAAATATTTACTGACTCGTGATAACCACACCAACCTGGTCATAAGAATAATTCCTGGGACGGTGGGTTTCACGTACCTCACTTTTAATGAAGGTGACACGGTACCTATTGCTTACAAGTCACACTTGTACACTTCGGCTGAGATGCGGTTTCCCACAGTGGAAAAGGTTTTAACTGCTGTACAGATGGCAATTCTAAAAGAACGTGCTCTGTCACAGGGGAAGCGCATGCTAGTGGTAACACCCTGTCCTCACTTGGAGGCAGTCACGAAAGCCAGTGTACCAAATTCAAAGGCTTTGCACCCTCGGTGGATTCAGTGGGCTGCGTCATTGTCATCCGCGGATGTCATGTTTATTTTTGACGCTTCCTTACGGTCGCAGGAGTACTTGCAGTATGAATTCGTTCATCCTGCTCCTCTGGCGATGCGACCTTTGGAGGACTTCCATTGCATCATTTACACTGATGGGTCGGCGCAGGTTGCGCATGGCTCTAAACATGCCTACGTTTCCGCATGCGCCATTGTGGTCGGTGCTATGTTGAATGATGAGTTCATTTCCAGGGAGGTACACACGTTGCCCCTGGGCGATTGCACCGCACAATTGGCAGAGCTTCGTGCTCTCTTACTAGCTTTGGAGTACGCGGATCCAAGTGTTTCTACTCTAATTGTAAGTGATTCTTACTACTGTGTCCAGTCTTACAATGAAAACTTGTTCTTTTGGATTCAAAATGATTTTCATGATTCCAAGGGTAGCACAATAAAACATAAAATGATCTGGGTTCGAGTGGCAGAGCTTAAGGCTATGTTGCCACTCGTTTATGTGATTCATACTCTCGGTCATCAGCGCGTAGGAGTACACGCTGTTGGCAACTCGCTTGCTGATGAAGCGGCGAAATCAGCAGTATCTACATACTTAGTTGCAGCAGTTACTAGGTCTAAAACCAAGATTGATAGCGACATCTTGGCAGCGATTGCTGCCTCTGAGAAGGGAAGTAAACATCCTTCGGGATTCCCTTCGAAGTATAAATACCACTTAAGTCCCGAAAAGGTTCCTTTTGTGACAATTCCTGATGTTGGGGAACGGCTGATTCCCAACTCGGATCGCAGAACAGACTTGATTACAGCGGCTCATGAAGGTGTGGCGTCTGCGCATGCGGGCGTCTCAGCCACTGTAACGCAACTACAACAACGTTTCTGGTGGCGGGGACTGTACAAACAGACGCGTGATTATGTCCTTCTTTGTGACATATGCCAGCAGATTAAACCTTCAACTGCTACGCGTCCGCCTCAGACTCAGTTGTACATTTCTAATAAACCACTAGGCTGTGTTTATTTAGATCACTGCGGTCCATTTTCATCTGATACTGCGTATAAATACATCTTAGTAGCAGTTGACTCATGCACACGCTTTGTGTGGGTTTGGCCACATCGCAGCGCTGATTCACGGACTGTCATTAGAGATTTGCGTATCTTTATAGGGATTTTTGCCTGTGGTACCTTCCATTCGGATCAGGGTCCGGCTTTCGCCTCTAAGGCGTATAAGGATGCCATGACTTCGATGGGGGTCCAAGTCAAGTTTTCGTCACCCTACAGACCTGAGGGTAATAGTGTAGTTGAACGAATGAACCGTGATTTAAAGCAATCTTTGACAGCCCGAGTTATAGGCACTGGCAGAAACTGGCTGGCTCACCTCTATGGCGTGCAGCGTGCTCTTAATAATCTCCCTAGAAGGTCTCTGGGTGGGCGGACCCCATACGAAATGCTCTTTGGCATCAAGATGTTCGTCCCTGACCTTGACGGTCTAGACTCAGTGGTTCGCGCCACTTCCTTTGACGCAGATGAACATTGCAATGTTTTACAGAATCTACAAAAGACCAGAGACACTCTTGCAAAGGAACATTTGCCCTCCACATCGGATGATGCGTTGCAGATCCCGGTAGTTGGCTGGCTACCCCAAGTTGGAGAACTGGTTCGGGAGAAGATCGACAACAAGAAAGAGTTTGGTCCCTCCTATCGAGCTCCAGTCCCAGTGCTTGGAGTGAAGGGCACAAGAACAGTCATTTTACCACCACTTCCGGGTCGTAAGGAAAACAGGTTTATTTCTATTGACAATGTCAAGATACACAGAGTGGCCGATTCTTCTTAGCATGACACCGGCTGTTTCCTGTCCTTCCATTGTGAGAAATTCAATTATGCCCACTGCTTCTAATAATGAACCTGAGGTGGCCATCGAATTACCTGCTGTTTCCAGTCCATTATTGAATAATTTACCAGGAACTAACCTTGATGAGACAGACTATACATACCCCACTGATTTGTCCATGCCTGACCTGCAAGCTCGTTTAGCCACGGAATCCAGATTTTCATTTGACTCTGCTTCCCTTGCCTCGAAAAAACCCTCTCAAATTGCCGTTTATGCTAGCCTGTTTAAAAAACATTTTTTGATACCTCCTTGGATATACATTTGGCTGGTCCTTTTTTCGGTTTACCTTTTTATGTCAATTGGTTTTGTGTTTTATTTTTTTCGAATTATGAATGGACACTATGTCGAGGAGAGAACTTGCATTACTCATTTAAATGGAACTTTGGCCCCACTTTCCTCTTCACATTCTACACACAGATTAAAGAGAGACTTGACTTTGGTTAACATCACAGCATGGCCTGTTCTGGATGGAATCGCGTGGGATGCAGTTCGTTTTCAGATTCATGGTCCAACGGAAGTCGTTAATGTTCCTAATGTACTAAGAGTTAATATGGGGGATGTGGTGAAACAAAACATTCGTTCTGATGATTGGGATGTTAATGCTGTGGAAAGTTTGTTTTCTGATTTGAAATACTATGCTGCTTTTGATGCTGAGGATTTATATTTAGAATCTGCTAATTATGGTGAATTGTTCTGTTACCAACATTATGGCAATCACTTCTTACACAAGACATCTTCCCGAAGGGATGCGGTTAATTTTACTCAGTGGGAACATTGCCCAGCACCTACACAAGGGAGTTCAGAAACGTTTCTTAAAAAGTATACTTATTTCACTGACTTTAATCAGTCCAATCCCGAGTCCTTTTATTTTAAATTTCAAAAACAGCCACTGTCCAAGGTTCGACTTCCAAATACAAAATTGTTGTATTCGAAGGCCTTCCTAGATCAATTAGTTACTGGGGGGTATGAGTTATGGAAGGATACCATAGACCTTAAATCAGTTTGGGGCTCAAGGGCCTGGCAGGTACGAGGCACTGAGGCTTTGCACCGTGCATGTCTCATCCCAAATCATATGTGGTTTTTAAATGAAACCATTTCCCAGACCACATGCTTTGGATTGGCTACATCTAAAAGGTTAAACACCCCGTCTTTCCCGGAGTTGGAGGAATATGAGAATTGGAGTAATTTTACTAAATTGTCCATTAGAGATATACAGATTCTGCTTCTGAATTCCTCCTTTAACATTTCCAGTATGAATCCCAAGGGTTGGCTGCTTTGGCACCGTAGTGCTGATTCTTGCCAAAAAAGATTTTTAAATATTACTGACGGTTTTAAGACTGTTAGATCTGATCCCCGTTTTGATTTGAGTCATACTGTCACCTCTTACTCTGTGGGCAAGTTGTGTCAAGCTTGGCTGAAACATTCAACTTTACCTGCGGTTAAGTATCACCTTTCCAAACTGAATGCAGACGTGGATTTGAATGATTTCATTAAGGGCCCAGCTAGTGGCAGGTCGAAACGTTGGTTATATGGTGTTTACAATGAAATTTGGAAACTCTCACAGATTGAGGCTGCTTCACGCCTTAGGGCTATTGATCAGGCAAATCTTGAGAAAGTTCTTGCAGTTGTTGACAATAGCATTAACGTGCTTTCCTCTAGAATTTACACATTAGATAATATTGTGTCGTCTGTTGTTGATATTGTGCATGATGAAGTATCTGTATTATACCATGGTCAAAATCAATTACGTTCGATCATGCAGTTTGCATGGACACTTCAGACTCTGAAAATGGGTAAAGTTCCCTGGGGATACATGAACGTTTCCTCTTTATTTGCACCGTTTAATTTGACAGACAAACAACGCTTGCTTTCAATGCGTGATGCTTCCTTTTCTATGCTCCATATTGAAAGGTTGGAATCTTTACCTTTTTCTGTGGCAGAAGCCACTGCTGCTACGTGGCTTATCCACGGTTTAATAACGCTGCCTTTTGCTTTATATAAGTTTTCAAATTGTATGAAGTATGTGCCAATAGGTCGTTTTGAACCCTTAGGTAGCGGTTTTCTTCATGAAGTCTGGTCACTCCCATACACATACAGATGTTTCAAGGATGAACAAGAGGTTTATCTAACAGGGGATGAGTGTACTGAGACGCCGGATCATTCTTTAATGTGCAGACACATACAGTTACACGGTTCATGTAACAAGGACCGACCGAATATGGCTTGCGTTTTACAGGGCACGCCAGTTCCTGCTATCATCCCCACGTTTAAATTGTTAGAGAATGGTAGTTATTTAATGCTCAATAATGAAAACTGCTGTGGTTTAATTAAAGGTATAGCTTTCATAGTAACGGTTAGTGAGCGAGTTATTTGCTGCAGAAATGTTCTTTATCCTCCCACACGTGAACATAGGGAGTCTTCCATTTGGCCACAGATACCGACCTTGGGAGCAGAATTCAGCGGCATGGCTAGAATAAGAGCTCTATTGTCCCAGAAAGAGGTGGCCTTGAGCTCGGCCCGTGAAACTTTCGTGCTTCACATTGCTAACACCCGTACGGAGGTTCAGGCTCTATTAAACACTGATTTGCCTTTGCATTTCGGAGCCATGGTCCGTTCTATCTTTAACGCATCCTCCACAACGGGCCTAGCACATTTTTTTAAAGTTGTTAGCGGTGGTCTCGTGACTTCCTTTGAGAAGATATTTGGAGTCATCCCTGCCTTCTTCCATTCTATTTTTTCATCCTTATTTGGAGGGTTCCCGTTTTTGCTTGCATTAGCGGCTGGCGCATTGGTGGTTTTCTGCCTTTTTAAATATGGATGCCCTTCCTGTGCAAGACCACGCACAGCTACTACTGACGCGGTTTCGCAACCGCATGCTTGATTACTATGGCACACTGCCGTTAGCGACTCTAAGCACGGCGTTTGGATTATCTTTTCGGTTCTCCTATTTCACCTGTGTCCAGCCTGTATTTCGCTGTCTGACCTGTGATTTCCTTTGGGCCATTGATTTGTGTCTCTGCGGACCAGCATCTTCTGACGTCGATTTTGATCAACTGATGAGTCCTATCATTGCTCACGAGTTGGTTTGTTCTGACGAAAGGATTATGGCCTTGGCGGTGGCACATGGACTAATGGGTCCCTGGGATGTGTTGTCGGCAGCGCAAAATTTCTTGGAACTAAGTTTTCTTGAGAACCCACCGAGCTGTCCTCTGATGGTTATAGAGGATCCGGTGCTGGAAGATCACGTATGTTCCTTTCCTCTTTTAAATTGGATGGCTGAACTGTTTTCTGATGAGGACAGTGACTTCCTCCTGGAGGCTGTTGCAGCTTACTTTTCATATACGGTCTTATCATAGACACTGCCTCAAATTGACATGCTGATTGATAGCATTTCCTTGATTTTATTGACTTTTGGTCAAGACATTTTATTTTTGCTTGCCTATTGGCTTGAGCCACATTATATTTGTGGGCTATTTTTTTAGCATTAGTTTTTATATTTGAATCTTTATTCATGCTCGTTTATAAATGGATTCTGCTCTCATGTGATGGCACTTCTGTTACCTTATTTAGTCCGTTCTCGGATCATGGGGGGGTGTTGTATAGCTCCTATATATCCTTATATCGTGTTAAGTTAGCATAGGTACATTTGAGATTTAAACGCCATTTTTCCTTTCTTGCAACTTCTGCACACGACCCTTAATTGTTGACTTAGCTTTCAACCTAGTGGTTTGCCGTGGTGTATGTGAGAATAATATGTTATTGCTCTGATATCAGTCTTGTTTAATAAACCATGTCTGCACGGAGAGTGCTGAAGTTTCAGGAGCAACACGATATGGAATTGTTATGAGGTCTGATCTCCACGCTTTCATAGTCATAACACAAGTGCAGCCTTTGCCAACTTGGGCTTGAGGCGGGATTGATATTGCTTTGCACGAGAATTGTTAACACACTTGATGCGGTGCACATGCAGAGAGAGCTGGTGTATGCTGATGTGATTCCTTCATGCTAGGACACTAAGGTATGGGCCCGCCCTAAAACAACCCAAAGAGACCTTCTTAGCTAATAATATAATATATGTGTTAGGGAGGGTGAGATATAAGTGTTGTTAACTCTTATTCATTACAGCATGTTAACATGCTGTCACCATTCGCTTTTTATGTCTTAGTAACTATGCTGATAATTTTGATACTGATAATAAGTATACTTGTATTATCTAAGATACTGCGCCTGAGAAGACGGCATTAGTAAATAAACATTTCAAATGCACATGTGTCTTCTTTACTCCATGTTCTGGTTTGTAATGATAATATAACGAAAGAGTGTTCATGAGTCCCACGTACCCTGAGGTACTGTAAGTTCATGTTCTGGTTTGTCTAAACATTGGGAGTTTGATATGTCCAATGAGACACTGTAGCTAGCTCGGTAAGGGGTGAGTTGGTTGCTAAGGTAAGTTTTGGGACACCCTAATTTGCCGAGGTTCCACTCCTCTGTGCACAGTTCTGTGTGAGTACAGAAACCCTGCAACAACGCCACTCAGAAGTATCCCGTGTCTCTGTATTCTAAGACAGGTGAACCCGAAGACTTTGGGCGTGCCCCTGGCGCCGCTGGTTTCTAAAACCCGGTTCTTCAATAGGCCACACCCAGAATAGTGTGAGAGGCTTTACTGAAATCAAAGTAGGCCAAACCCAGAACAGTGTGAGAGGCTTTACTGAAAACAAAGTAGGCCACATCCAGAACAGCATGAGAGGCTTTACTGAAGCCAAAGCAGGCCACATCCAGAGCAGCGTGAGAAGCTTTACTGAAACTAAAGCAGGCCACATCCAGAACTGTGTGAGAGGCTTTACTGAAACCAAAGTAGGCCGCATCCAGAACAGTGTGAGAGACTTTACTGAAACCTAAGTAAGCCACATCCAGAACAGCGTGAGAGGCTTTACTGAAACCAAAGTAGGCCACATCCAGAACAGCATGAGAGGAATTACTGAAATCAAAGTAGGCCACATCCAGGCAGTGTGAGAGGCTTTACTGAAATCAAATTAGGCCACACCCAGAACAGTGTGAGAGGTTTTACTGAATCCAAAGTAGGCCACATCCAGAACAGCGTGAGAGGGTTTACTGAAACCAAAGTAGGCCACATCTAGGCAGTGTGAGAGGCTTTACTGTAACCAAAGCAGTCCACATCCCAAACAGTGAAAGAGTCTTTACTGAAACCAAAGTCGGCCACATCCAGAACTGCGTGAGAGGCATTACTGAAATCAAAGTAGGCCACATCTAGAACTGTGTGAGAGGCTTTGCTAAAACCAAAGTAGAGCACTTCCAGAACAGTGTAAGAGGCTTTACTGTTCAGTTCAGTTCAAAAAGCTTTATTCGATTGTTGTATCACACAACCATAAAAAAACTTTAAAACATGAACATATTAAATCTTTAAACATCTAAAATAGTTGTAAAAAATGTCATACAATCAATTAAAAATTAATCCATAAAAATACTGTATCTTTTGTCTCATTACACATGCATGATTATGGTACAATGCTTTTCCTATGACTGACAACCTTCTTCAAAAACATGGCAACCCTCCATATTATATATTCATTTTCCAGGTACTGTAATATATTGAACGCTGGGCGGCATTGTCTAATCTCCATAGATTTCAGAATACTAATGATCCAGATCTTTCTTAATTCATTATAAAATGTACAGAATAAAACAACATGCATGGTGGATTGTTCTGACTGATTATCACTAGGGCACAGTTGTAAAATTCTATCCCAATCGTTCGTTTTAGAGACGCTTACCAATTTATGAAAGGTCCCAAATCTAAACCTTGTAAGTAAAAGCCGGTCATAGCACCTGGGAACAATTGTTAGATGAGGTTGAATACTTAGGGTAGTTAAAATCATTTGGTTGTACCGCACGGTAAGCTTTATGATCTCTTGAGTTAATCTACAAATATCCAATAGTGAAAGACACTCTTTTTTTAGCTCTGTCCTCGCGAGTCTCATGATAGTACTAGGATCTGTAAAATATTCTGGACGGCCAAGGTCACGCATAAAATCTCTCACACACCTTAGCCAGGGAATTGATAGTGCTCCCTCCAGTGTTAGACTATCTGTTAAAATGGCTTGATTAAGTACAGTATTTTGACGATACCCAGATCCTGTGCCATAGAAGAATGGGCTCCATTTTTATAAGATCAGCTATGTACGGTATATCCAATTCAGAATGGCAGGCAAACGTGGATGTACTAATTGATATAGCTAAAATGTAACGTAAAAATGCATTTTCCACAGTTTGAAAAGAATATTGGATATCGGACATAACCTTGTTGGCCTCGGCCCAGTCTTGTAGGTGGTCCAGGATAACACGGCCTGCCACTTTTATCAGAAATATTGGCACTATGATAGATTCAGTCCACGTAGTCAGAAAAGGTGAAACACAACTAGCTCTAACTACCTGAGTTAATAGTGGTCCCCATAGTAACACATCTGACTAGGTTCTCTTCAGTCCTAAAAGAAGAGCAAAGGAAGGTTAGGGCATTAGAGCGGATGTGGCACCTAAATTATGTGGAATCTGATCACATCAACTATAAAGCCGCCCGCCGCCACTATCATGGGATGATAAAAACGGCTAAAAAAGAACACTTTACGGAGGCTATAATAAAAAGTAATAATAAACAGAAAGAAATCTTTAAAATTGTCAACACTTTTATTAACCCTAAAACCATGCAGAGAGATATCCCCCCTCTCAGCATCTATGTAATACAATAGCTCACTAAGGATTTCCCTCATCCTCTGCCTCAAGAGGAGCCATCAAAAAATAGAGCTGGCACAATGATGGCCCCCATGTCCTCCTTTCAACCGGCTAGTCTAGAGGAATCCCGGACAGAAATCCTAAAGATCAAATCAGGGTCGCCTTTTGACCCCTGCTCTCCGTTTGTCCTCCACACAATGGTGGAGATTGCCAACCCCATCATAAACAGCATCATCAACTCTTCGCTCAACCTAGGGTCAGTCCCTGAAGAATGGCAACTTGCAGCAGTGAAGCCACTGCAGAAAAAACAATTTCCAGACCCTACAACTCTGACAAATCTGCGACCCATCTCCCTGCTTCCTATCTTCTGCAAACTAACAGAAAAATCCGTTAATAAGCAGCTCACTGCATTCTTGGAGGCTAAAACATCTGGCACCCTAACCAAGCGGGTTTCAGGGCTCAGCACTCGACGGAGTCAGCCCTAATCTTCACCTCCGAAACATTAAGAGCCGCAATGGACCAGGGAAAGAAAGCAGTACTGGTACTCTTAGACCTGTCCGCGGCGTTCGATACGGTCTCCCACACAATCTTAGTGGACCGTATAGCCGTGGCAGGAATAGCCAGAAATGTGCTGGGCTGGCTGAAAAGCTTTCTAGCAAATAGGCGACAAGTGGTCACCCTAGGTCATTTTAGTCAGAAGAAAAGCGACTCAGCTCAGGAGTGCCGCAGGGCTCCTACCTGAGCTAGACACTCTTTAATATATATATGGCCCCCCTGATTGCTCTCATATCATCCTTCAATATAAATACCATCTCGTATGCGGATGATACGCAGCTCATCCTGGTAACGGAGGATGATACCAGTGAGGCTGAAATGAAGCTTAAAAACTGCCTCAAAGCCACGTTCCAATGGATGAACTTGAACCACCTCAAATGCAACTCTGGGAAAACTGAGATCTTACCATTTGGAAAAGGGAATATGTTCAACCCCACGTTATGGTGGCGGGAGGACGCCATCGTCCCTCCAAACATGCTCTTTCAGTTCAAAACTTAGGGATCAGATTTGATTCCTCTCTGAACTTTAAACAGCAAGCAGTGGCCGTAGCAGGAACCTGCTTTGGCATCATAAAGGGGCCCAGAAAATTCTTCGACCTTATACCATTCCCGGCACGAAAAATGGTTGCAGAAGCACTTATAACATCACGCCTGGACTACTGCAACAGCCTATATGCAGGGACAAATAGGACGGTCTGCCATAAACTGCAAATGGTGCAACATGCAGCGGCGAGACTGGTGCTGGGATGGAACAGGAGGACGTCAGCCACAGCAGCAATGGACATCTTACATTGGATGCCAATCCACAAACGAGTTCTTTTTAAAATCCTCCTAATCACCTTTAGGGCCTTCCATGGAAACGGACCTAGCTACATTCAGAACATGTTCCTACACTACACTCCTTCGCGTTGTCTGAGATCCCAAAAAGCCAACCTCCTCACCATCCCGAAATTCAGACTGAAAACGAGAGGAGGAAAGGCCTTGGCAGTTTTGGGCTCCAAAGCTTGGTACATACTCCCGCCAGCCTTCAGAAAGACCCTTAAAACTTGGATATACAGCCTATCCGATACCCACTGCAAAAGCCTAATCTGAATATGCTGACCTCTATTTTAACATCAACAACCCCCGCTGCCCCCTGTCTTTTCCTCTCTAAAGCGCTAAGATGCTCCTTGGAGTGAAGCCCACGCTATACAAGAGTCTCTTACATTACATTACATTACATTACAAATAGATCTACTGGGACCCAGTCAGGCCCCGGTACCTTGCCACCTTCGCTCATATCGATTGCCCGGTTGATTTCTTCCAGGTTAAAATGGAGATCATTGGTTGAGAAATAGATACCAAAGCGGTTTCCCTGTGTTCATGGCTATCTAACGAATCCTCCATTGCCCCGCCATTATACACCTTATCAAAGGGCTCAATCCATTATTTTTCTGTTTTTGCTATTTCTATTGATGGGCATCACCAAGGGTCAGATATGGGCCTTCACTGCTCTTCAAAAGGCGGGGCTATCTTTCAATAAGGAGGCCTGCAGGGACTCCCATGCCTCGTTTCTAAGGGATGCTTTCCGGTCTTGGAGTGCTAACCTATATGTCACTCTAGCCTGCCTAACATTAGCCGGATTTCTTGGGACCTTATGTAGTTCGCTCTTCAAGTTAGCGTATGCGCGACTGCATTTCGAATCAAACCACCCATAATTTCTCTTCTTCTTTTTGCTCTTTACAAATAAAGCCTCCCTTACAGCTTCTGAGATTATTTGAAAGGAAGAGAGGACACATTCGGGTGTAGCTGTTTCGCTCAGGCAAATGTCTAGAAGCTGATTTGCTCTTTGTGATTACTTGTTTAGGAATATCCACGGGGTCCACATTTGCCCATCGCAAGGAATAACCATTACATCTTTTTAAAGTGAGATTTTGCAGGACATGATTTGTTTCCTCTCTTTTACCAGACGATCTTACCGGCATTGATATAGTCACACTTAATGGGAAGTGGTCACTATGGGCCGGATGTAGGTCGGTCGGTAACGGCCGAAAATCGGTATTTTCAGCCGTTACCGACCGAGATTCACAAAATGGTATGTAGGGCCACATATTTTACAGATTGGGTAAATTTACCGATCGGTAAATTTACCGAATCTGTAAAATACCGAATCGGTATTTTTACCGATTCGGTAACAATGAGATGTAGGTGGGACTCTTCTGAGTCCCACAAGCCTTACAGAATCGGTATTTTACCATGAAATCCAACTTCATGGTAAAAAACCGATTCCGGTGTGCATGCACATGTGTGCATGCACACCTGTGCCATATGACAGGCAGACCTGCCCTTAGGGCAGGTATGCCTGCCACATGGCCCCCGAACCTTTTTTGGGGGTGCTAGAGGGTGTCAAAGTGACACCCCCTGCACCCTTGTCAAAATCGGTATTTACCGATTCGGTAAATACCGACCGGTAATGCCCCATTCATTCCTATGGGCTTCAAAGCCCATAGGAATGAATGGGGCATTACCGGTCGGTATTTACCGAATCGGTAAATACAGATATTTACCGATTCGGTAAAAGGAACATCTGGATGTTCCTACATATCCACCCCTTAGATTTACCGATTTTTATTTACCGAATCGGTAGGATTCGGTAATTAAAAATCGGTAAATCTATTTTACCTACATCTGGGCCTAAGAGAGTTACATATGGCTATGGAATGATTGGAGTCTATTTGCATAGATGTTTGATGCTAGTATATAATTTATGGTAGAGTGCAGGCCTCTACCATTGAAAGTCTGGCTTATCGGAACAGGCCTAATGCATATTTCATTTACAAACCCTAAATCAAGGCAACACATCATCTTGTTAAACAGTTCCCCCCATTTTGAATGTCGGAAATGTGAGTAACCAGACCCATCATCATTCATAATTCCACATTGTTTACCAACTGTATCAGGACACAGGACACAATTAAAATTCCACCCCAAAATCAAAAATGTATCTCTGGCACAGTCATTGTATACGCGTTTCAGGTCATAAACCATTTTATCCCTGACTTCCCCAGTTTGTTCTGTAGGGATGTTATTATAAAAATGTGTTAATACAATACGATTTCTTCTGTCCAGATTAATTTTTATCAGTTGGTAGTAAATCTTCTCACTAATCATCTCTATCTTATTAATATTTAGCCATTTGAAAAATATATGCATAGCCCCCCCTTTGGCTTCCCGCAGGCTACCTCGACAGCTGGGGTGTGGAAGGTTTTAAATCCATTTACATGAAGTATCTCAATCGCCCATTTTTCCTGAAGACATAATATGTCAAAATTAGGTATGAAATCACACCATGCAGGGTTGGTTAGCTTAGACCTTAATCCTGCTATATTCCAAAATGCAAGCTTGCAAGAAGTGTAGATGGTGCTATCAACGTTAACTGAGGGCCCTATTGATCTATAGTTATTCGAGGACGGTTCTTAGATAATGGGCGGTGGCTGATTTACATCTGGGTATTTGTTAGGGTTTGTAGGTTTTATGCAGATCAAACTACTAGCTCCCAGATCTCATTTCTGCACCCAATTGGGACAGGCGTTAGGGAATAATTATTCATTTTGTTTGTCCTGTCATCAAGGGAGGGTTCCCAGTGATATAACCACCAGGACCATGCTTGTTGGTAAAATTAATATTTCTAGGGTGAGTTAGTCAGTCTATATCATCTAAGTAGTTAAAGGTGTCAAAACGACTACTGACTGGGACCCTGAATCTGTGTTACTTGCATGATTCACCTCCAGGCAGTTATTCCCCATGGTCTTAGCTGGTCTATAGAAGTACCCTAATGGTACGATATTAATCTGCTGAATCATACTAAGTTGGTTGCCCACCCTATCAAGAATAGAGTGCACCAGGTACGGGGATCTGAAAGTTAAGACAACACAGTCACCTGCCACGTGTTAATTTGAATGACCGACCCATCCAATTCTTTTTTTCTTAAAATATATTTTATTTAATTTTCAAACAAAATAATGATCATATACAGGAGTTAAAGGACAGCAGTAGTTCTCCGGCCGGCAATAATTTCCAATTACAGTTCCATTTAACTTGCCCCATCACATAAAAGGGAACATAAGCATCGGCAAGATAAAGCAACCCCCTTATCCCAGCCCCATCCCCGGCGTGTCCCATAGAACAAGCATTTCAAGAGCATCAACATAGGGTATAACATTATGCAGAACCAGCAATGTGTCATATACAGTAATGAACACAACTCCCCCATTAAGCAGTATATTCATATCTACACCAAGTGCAGGTGGCCTAACAGAGTACATATAATTCAGGGTGAAACCATCTGGGTACTCACTGCAGAGTTTACATCCAGATCTATGTCTGGAGCTTGTAATAAAATCACTAAAGCTTCCCAGGCCCTCGCGGCTTCCAAGGCTTTATCGCTATTCACTCGGCTAGCGAGCTGGTACCTAACCGTACTCTCACTCGCTGCCCATTTAAGAAATTCCGTCTTCCATCTCTGATTGCTGGGGTCCCGTACAGCCTTCCAGGGCGTTGTGATGTCCCTTTTGGCCAACAGCAGCCCTAAGTCTAGGAATTTGCTCGTAATTTTTATTTTGGATGTATGGAGGAACCAGTGGAGCAGACAAGTACCTATGTCGGGCCCTATCTCCCTGTCAGTGATCTCGCACAGCAATGCACTACCTCCTCCCAGTCCGTTCCCAATTGCAGACAATCCCACATCATATGACAGAACTCCGCCCCTTCCGAGTTACATTGTGGGCATCTCACAGTGTCTGTATTGAAATATTTATTTATCTTGGCTGGGGTGAGATATGCCCTTTGTAATATAAAAAAGTGGACCAACTGGAACCGGGCGTTTCTAGTGCTTTTCCACACCCTCTTAACCACCGCAGCCCATATTTTCTCAGGAATCTCTTTACCGAGGTCTGATTCCCACTTCTGTTGCAGTTCCTGCAATGGCATCAACATCTCACAAGTCATACGTCTACACAAGTAAGTAACTGCCTTAAAGGTCCCCGTCGCCAATACAACATATTGACAAGCCATGGATGTCTGCGGTTCCGATAACCACTCCAGCCAATGCTTTTGTATGGCCGAGACGAGTGCGGAATGGAGCAGGAAATCCCCACGGGGGAGGTCATATCTGTCTTGTAAAACGTGATATGGGAGGAGGGCACCATCTTTATAAAAATCCCCTAACATGTGTAACCCCTTTGCCACCGACCCATCCAATTATTCTCGCCATTTTACATTTTGAATAGAATATTGGTTAGGCCGGTTCTAGCACTCAATAGGTGCAACGCTTTGTTTCTCAGAGTTGTCCAGTGCTCATGGGCACAAGGGGACAAAGGAGGAACATTTGTCAGCACTATAGTGTAGGGGGTTGCTTCTGGCGGGAGGTGCAGGGTCTCATTTGTATTTGTTTTATATCTAAAGCCGGATCTAAAGTTAGATCTTCGAGAGCTTGGTTGATTAAGATTGCTCCTCTCATTAACCAGTGTGGTCATCCCTGTAGTCACTAATGCTGAATTAAGGGTATTCAATACTTGTACATGGGGAGTTCCTGGGCCTACTGTCCTATGACCTCTCTGATCTGCTGGGGAGAGTACTTCCTGTTGTACAACATGTATTGAATGGGCTGTTACACCGTGGAGATTACCCTGAGTACTATTGCAATGTGCTATACCAGTGTCCGAATTAGTGAGAGTTTGGTTTACCTCTGATCTTCCTCCCCGATTTAGCACTGTGCCAGAATCTCTATCCAAGTGTGATTCCTTAAGAACTGGGCCATTATTAACAAATCACCCCTCCAAATTACTAAGTCTTTCTTCTAACCTTGACAATTTTTGTAATACAGGGTCGATTAAAACAGATACAATATTTCTAGTCTTTTCCAAAACTCTTCTTCCTTTGAACCCAAGGATGGTCTAATGGGTCTGTCAGTTTCTGACCTTAAGCAGAAACCCTGCGCACTGTTACTGTCTGGGGTTATTTTTTAAGTTACTATTTTGCCTCTGAGGTTTTCTGTTCCTGAGGCCCCTGCCCCCGTGACTTTATAGGGAATGGCTCTCTGCTACATTCTCATCTTGTTTTATTTTTGGTCTTCCCGCCCTCATAGTTATGCTCGGCCTGGTTTTACCATTCGCTTGCTCAGAGAGTGCAGGAGTTTCTTTTTA
The DNA here is from genome assembly GCF_964261635.1 of Lissotriton helveticus. Taxonomy (NCBI): domain Eukaryota; kingdom Metazoa; phylum Chordata; class Amphibia; order Caudata; family Salamandridae; genus Lissotriton; species Lissotriton helveticus. Next base: position 1,847,677,656 of record NC_136065.1, on the reverse strand, counting down.
AAAAAAAATATTTTTATTGTTGCATTGCAATATTCATTTTGATATGTATCGACATGGAATAGTGTGGCTTCAACATTCAGCCATAATCAATCATTACTGCAACTTACATTTTCTATTTGTATAACTAAGAACTAAAAACGCTGTTGCATGGATACTTGGCATCAGTTCGTACATTCATCATTACATTGTTTATTAGCTAAGCTGTAGTATAGGCTAAACATGTTATGATCCTTATGAACTATAGCCCCGTCCGGAGAACAAGAGTGTTTTGGTTTACCCATTGTGTGTATCCTATCTACTTCCCCCCAACCTTATTCCTCATCTTCATCCTCTCCCGAACTATCTATGTCTGTTTCCTCTGGTAGTGGCGCGCATATATCCCCCCTATAGGTGTTCCAAGGTAGCCATAATTTATTCCACTTGCGTGGGTTAGACCTTTGTTCATACACCGCCCTCTCCGTCACCATAGTTATGTCCATGTTCCTACACCATTGGGCCAGGGTAGGTGTTTCCGCTACTCCCCACTTTTGCGCTATGTCGCGCTTCGCCAACATCATACCGACTCCTACCCATCGCCTCCCATATGCCGTCAAATCATTTGGGCCCCATATGTTGAGTAGGCAAAGCCTGGGGTCCGGTGTAATGGGTAGTTGTAGAGTTTGAGCCATAGTGCGTGTTAATCTCTGCCAGTATATCATGATTTGTGGGCACTCCCAAAGAGTATGGAACAGGGTGCCTTGTGCTCCGCATCGGCGCAGGCAATACGGATGTTCAGCTCTATGTATTTTGTGAAGCATAGTACGTGTATAGTAGACTCTGTGCAGTATCTTAAACTGCACCAGTCTAAATCTTGTCGATATTCCGGCCTCCCTGGGGGATGCTAGTGCGGCATTCCAACTATCTTCATCTAACTCCCCAATCTCTTCCTCCCATGTGTCTTTCAGTTTCTGTAATGGGTCTGGTAAGTTGTTTACTATTTTACGGTAGGAGTGCAGGAGTTTCTTGATCAGATGACTTATTTGATGACTCTAATGTGTGTACTAAGGAGTCTTGAGAGCAGTTTTGCAGAGGACAGCCTACAGAAGCTGATTGTACCTGGGCAATCTGCAGTTCTAATGAAAGGCGGCGCTCGGTTAGTTCAATTTCATGAATGAGGGCAGATTCAGCCCTCAACAAAATGGCGTCTAGTGTCCCCACCACTCCAGGGCCACACTGATCCTTTGTAATTTTACACCTACTCATTTATTTATTTATTTATTTATTTTATGCGATTTTTAGAGCGCGCAAATGCCCGTGAGGGTGTCTCGGCGCTAGTACTACTGAACTCACTCTAGAGGCAGGAAATAGTTTAGGATGAAAACAGCCAGGTTTTAAGGTTCTTTCTGAAGTGTAGTAGTGAAGGGGCAGTTTTAATGTGAGATGGTAATGTGTTCCACAGTTTGGCAGTTCCTATGAAAAAACATCTGTCTCCCCAGTTGGTCCTCCTTGTCCGTGGAACCCTCAGTAAATGTGCAGAGGATGATCGCAAGGTTCTTGCATGCTCCACGGGACGGAGAGCTGTTTTTAGAAACTGCGGGCCGGGGCAATTAATAGCTTTATAGGCTATGCATAACGCCTTAAATTTGATTCGACTCCGTATGGGGAGCCAATGTAGCTTTCTGATATAGGGGGAAGTGGGAGTGAATTTGGGAATAGCCAAAAGGATCCTGGCTGCGGCATTTTGTACCGTCTGTAGTTTTTGAAGGACCTTTTCTTGGGCATTTAGAAGGAGGGCATTGCAATAATCTGTTCTTGAGAACACCAGGGAGCTAATCAGGGTTTTGCCCGCAGAAGGCGGCAGGTATGGCAATAGTTTTTTAATTCTTTTTAAGATATAAAAGGAAGAGGATACCACCGCATTGGCATGATGAGAGAAGGTCAGCTTGGTGTCAAAGATTACTCCCAGATTGCGCACCTTGACTACAGGTTGAGGAGGGTTCCCCAGCTGGGAAGGCCACCACTGAGGGGACCAGGTGGGTTGCAAGTTCCCGAATGTCATCACCTCCGTTTTGTCGGAGTTTAGTTTGAGACAGTTTGATGACATCCAGGAACTTATTGCCCTCATTCCCTCCTGGAAGTTTGCCGCGACTGCAATGCCATCGTTGTGTACCGATAACACTAACTGAGTGTCATCAGCGTATGTTGTGAGTGCGATTCCATAGGATTTTATTACCCTCGCCAAGTCCGATACGTAGATATTGAAGAGCATCGGACTTAGCGAGGAACCCTGTGGCACTCCACACGAGAGAGAAAAGGTTGGGGAGGTGTAGTTGCCCAACTTCACAGTCTGTGGACGGTTAGCCAGGAATGAGGCGAGGAGGTCCTTAGCTTAGCTCATATTCACACCCCTTAATAGCTTAGTATCCAAAGCTGAAATCACACTGTACCTTCATAAAAATTGATTGCCCGTCAACTCAGGTAGTAGATGTTAAGGGGGTTGCCCAGCCCGGCCTCTTCTGGCCGCAGACGGATGCAGACAGGCCCACCCTTGGCCCGGGCTGTGCCAGGCGTGGCCAGCCTGCGTCCCCCGCTGCGGGAGCACTTACGTTGTTTTAAGCGCCTCCTGTGAGAGGCTGCACTGAAATTAAAGCAGGCCACATCCAGAACAGTGTGAGAGGCTGCACTGAAATTAAAGTAGGCCACATCCAGAACAGTGTGAGAGGCTTACTGTTGAACGCGCAGGAGCAAATTCTGAACAAATTACAGCTTGTTCAAAATGCTGCTGCTAGGATCCTAACCGGCACACCCAAGTACTCATCCATCTCTCCCATTATTCGTCAACTGCACTGGTTGCCGGTCAGAAGCCGTACAAAGTTTAAGGCCTTGTGTATTATATATAAGGCATTGAACAATACTGGACCAGAATTCCTCAAAAAGGCAATTATTGTATATAACCCTAGTCGAACATTACGTTCTTCCGCAGCCCAACAGCTCCAAATCCCACGTACAAAAAAAGAAACATGGGCAGATAAACGCTTTGTAGTTGCTACTTCAAAACTGTGGAACCTGCTTCCTCCCTTCATCAAACTTAGTCCCTCACTGTTAATTTTCCGAAAGCGCCTTAAAACCTGGCTTTTTAATCAGTAAACTTTTCTTTATGGAAACCCTCTGTAATCTGTGATCTGTACTTTCCAGCGCCGAGACACCGTAAGGTATTTGTGCGCTATAGAAGTTTTATAAATAAATAAATAAATTTAAACAAGCCACACCCAGAACAGTATGAGAGGCTGCACTGAAATTAATGTAGGCCACATCCAGAACAGTGTGAGAGGCTTTACTGAAATTGAAGCAGACGACATCCAGAACAGAGTGAGGGGCTTTACTGAAATTAAAGCACACCACATCCAGAACAGTGTGAGAGGCTGCACTGAAATTAAAGTAGGCCAGATCCAGCACAGTGTGAGAGGCTTTACTGAAACCAAAGTCTAATATATCCAGAAAAATGCCCGATACTGAAATTGAAGTAGACCACATTGAGATCAATGTCACAGTCTTTGCTAAGTCTTTAGAATGACCAAAGACTGTGATAAAATTAATCTAGATAACACTCAGAACAATTCTTGAGACTTAGTGGAAATCTTGGTAGACGATATGTACAACAATGTCGAGGACTATACTCACTTAGGGGCAGATGTACAACGCTAAATTGAATGTGCAAACGGGTTTGCAATGCGTTTGTGCATGCAAAATGGCCTAGGTCCATGTACAAATCCTAAATAGCAAGGCGCAATCTATTTGCGACTCGCTATTTAGGAATTGTGATTCGTAATTAAGAAGGGGCGTTCACTTCCTAATTGTGTTCGCAAATCAATGTATGAGTGTTTTGTGACCGCAATTGAGATTGCAAGACACTCGCAAATTACCACCCTCTAAAAGAGAATGGTAATGCCGTCACACCAGGAACCCCTTCCACTTTGTGACTGTTTTTAACAATATTTTTTAAGTGCAGAAAGTGGTCCCAGGTACCGCTGCCTGCCCTTACAAAATGAAACGAAAACGTTTCATTGTCTATTTTTAAATGCATCCTGTTTTCCTTTAAGGAACACGTGCTGCATTAAAAAAAAACTGCTTTGACATGGTGGTCTGCTGAGCCCAGCAGGCTACCATACCTAGTAGGGCCTGTCATTCTCAATGGGCTTGCAAATTGTGAGAGGTTCATTAATATTAATGAGCCTCGCAATTTGGGACCCCATTGGGAATAGCAAACAGTGTTAAACACACTGGCAAATTGCACCTCGCAAATGGGTCGCAATTTGCAAGGTGCAATTTTGCTGGCCGTACATCTGGCCCTTAGGGCTGAGCACATCCAGAAAATATTAAAATATTTACAGAACTAAAAGTAAATCACATCCAGAACAATGTCATATTATTCATTGAGAACAACGTTGATGACACCTGATACAGTGCCAAATGCGTTTCTATAAGTAAATTAGACTGTATGACGAACAAAGTGGACATTTATGCAAATCACTGTATATTTTATCCAGAACAGTGTCAAAGTATTTGATGGAATCAAATATGAACACATATGAAATAATTTGAAAGACTTTATTGATGACCTTATCCAGAATAATGTCACAATCTCTACTGCAATCAGAACAGAGCACACCCATAACAATGCAGTAGGCTTTAATAAAATCAAAGTAAACTAAATGCAGGGCGATGTCACAGCATTTGCTACTGAAATCAGAACAGATCTCATCAAAAACAATGCAAAATAATTTGCTAACATAAAATAGATGAGATTCAGAAAAAGTAGCAATCAATTTCTTGAGAATGAGCGGCAATACCAAAGAGTTTCCTGAAAATAAAGTAGACAACATTAAAAAACATGAACTTAGCTGGGGCAGGTTGAAAGACTTTACTGAAGCCATGGCAGGCCACATCCACAATAATGTCAAAGCCTCTGTTGAAACCAAAGCAGACCACAGCCACGAAAAATGTGAAGGGGTCTACCTGGAACAATTTAGACCATATCCAGAAAAATATAAAAGGCTTTCTTTGAAGCAATCTCCGAATAAATTTACAGACACTCTGAAATCAAAGCAGACCACTCCCAGAACAAAACAAGGAATTTGTTGAGATCCAATTACATCACTTACAAAAAACTGCAAAAGTGTTTCATTAGATCAAAGCCAAAAATGCCTGACTCCCTTTCACTATCTAAATGAAGAAGCATATTCATTAAAAAAGCATGCAGCGCAGCAAGTCACCTTGCTGTGCTTTGTTATATGGAAAGGGCAGGAATGCACCGTATCTAACATTATACGGCACATTCCTCTCTTTTCACTGTGCTCGCACACAATGTACTGCCGAGCGCCAACATAGGCGCCCTTGCATAAGCTGGATTGGTATTGTACAGGAAGGGACACATCCCTGCACAAAAATAATCCTGAGAGGCATTTTGCCCGTTCTATGGGCGCTGCAGACTGCAGCACTCACAGAAAGAAGAAGTAACGAGGAGAAATAAAGATATTACTCCTCGTTACACCTCACATGGGGAGGTGTAGCATTTTGATGCATTCCCACGTCTACCACTTATAGTCAATCTGTTCATGCGCCAAAATCCATAGGTGGAAAACATGGGAACACCTATGTTCCACCCATGGAATGCCTCCATGGGGCATAGTAACACAACACAGTGATTTGTGATGTGTTGTGTTACTCTAGCCTTGCATGGCTTGGTCAATAACAAGAGTTGCATCCCTCTAATGCCCCGTTGTGTTGTGTGGAAGTGACACAAGTCTTTAATATGCCCCACAATATCATAATTATCTTGCATTGCCTCCCCACTGAAATCAAGTTAGGACGGACCCTCTAAACCTGTTCCTACCAGCTGTAATTTACTTAATAAACGTTTCAAGTAATTTCCATAACACCAAGATGAGTTTACTAATTGTTCGGACACTTTTTATATTGTTCTTATTTCTCGTTTTGTTTCTTTTCTATATTTTGATCCATGCTATTGATTTACGACTGTAGAACAAGGCCTCGTTCGTGGCCTCACAAATCCCCTGCAATCACTGTCTGGAAATGTACTTTATATAACTGCAATAGACACCACCAATATTTGTGAGCGAGGGTGTAGAGGGGGCGGGGAGGAAGTCTCTGCAATGAATCCAGCATACATGTCGGTGTGAGATGCGTCCAAGAGCCGAGGAGTCGTGCAGGCAGCTGTGTGCTGTGGGAATAAATCACTCACTCACAAGTGCAGCTCGTGCCTGGATCTTTCCGCAGGCACGCTTCAGAGGCAAGGGCGGGTCACCAGAGGGTGAAAATTGGAATTACTTCAAGCACACTTCAAAGAGCCAGACTGTTGATTGAGATATGCTAATTACGTCTGCTCTGATGTCGGCGACGTCTCACTTTCTTGCCCAGTCCTCGTACCCTTGGCTATAAGGGTGAATTGCAGTGCACCATCTGCAAAAGTAGCAAATTACAGGGAAGATTCTCTTTACATCACTAAAATCCTGTTACACAGAAACATCTACTTCTAGCAGTTCAATGCACAGAAATCTGCTGTTGTGTCAGTTGCGCACAAAACCCTTATATGGCCAAATTTACAGTGAGTGGTAACAGAAAGTCCTCTGAATTCTAAATTGTGAGGAAAATCCAGTGGTGGAATTTCTTCCACTATTTGGATATTTTGGTGAAAGCCATTCAACTCCTCTTGATCTAGCTCTTCCTTTAGAAACTGGAGGGCCATCTCGACCTTTGGGCTCTTGCGGGCTCATTTAGACTTATGCCAGGGTGGATGCTCAGTCTGTGTTTGTTGGTGAAGGAAATCTCTCCCTCTAGGGGAGGAAATATAACCATATTAAAAGATTCTAGCTGAGCAGGCAGAGTTTTCTCCTCCTTCACTCGAGGTGGCTGCTGCTTCGGGAGCCATCATGTCTGTATTTTGTGGTGAAATCGCACTCACCTACTGTCGGTACTGAAATTGTATTTCCCCCAAAATTACATCATATGTGTCCGTGGCTTCTTGGGGTTTTTTACAAGCACATGAAAGAGTGTCATAGCTTACACAGTGGTTTTGCACGGAGGTGGCGCAGCCAAAAATGGCAGTCAAGTGGCATTGCTAAAGTAGCAGATGAGTACTTCACAGTTTTGGTGGCTTGACAACATCCAAATGGTATTCCCACCAATGGAGCCAGCAATATCTTGCATTATTGGGAAGGGTGCCACAAAGTAAAGGTGGGCAGACTGGACTTCTGCCATTTTAATGCTTGTCTCATTACTACAAAGCTATAACTTGAGAGACTACTTATGCTGTTTCATTGTTATAACCATTAGTAAGAAGACACTTGTATTGTAATAGTAAATCGCACACATTCGAAAAGTTGTTTAATTTATCTGATGCCCAGATAAAATCTGTACAAAAATCACCTTGGAAGATATGGTGATCAGAGCTGAGCAGGGTGAGCACCTGCCTCCAGCTAATTATGGGCACTGTTTCCAATATAGGACTTCCGTGTGACAGCGTAGTGCATTCTGGGTGTTGTAGTCTTGTTTTACTCCCATTGCACTAATTAGACTAATACTTCTGAAATCAATGATTTGCAGACAAAAGGTTCTGTACTAAAGGCAGTGTCCGTAATGACCTAGACTTATGTGGCCATGCTAGAGGTCATATTGTTGAAATCTAAGTGACAAATGTATGCAAACTGCACAAAGAGGACTACTCACGATCAATCCACAATAAAATGCATCTCCGTTTACAACTTGTGGTCCCTAAACAGAACCATGTCATCAGTGGAGAGTGCATCAGCAATGACAAGCACAAAGATGGCAGACAGCCTGGGACACACAAGGGCCAGCACCCCTCCACGAACACTGGAGTCTGTGAGGAGGAAATCTCTGCTCGTACAAATGGGACAGTTGCATAGGTCAACTGGTAACGTCCTACTCCAGACACAGATCCTTAGGGTACCAGCTGTTTGAAATTGGTTACAAATGAAGACACACTTTTGCTACATTTCACAAATTGGCTGAGAACATGAAGGCATTTAGCACAACAGCAAAGAAAACTCTCTGCTCCACTCCAGTGTAGGTAGCAAAGCCACAGACAAGAGCCCCCTAAGAAGGTCACATGTGTGATTCTTGGTGGCCTCCATCTACAACTGCACAGGGAGTGGAAGCCACCGTATGTCAACGCAACGCCACCTCTGAACAAAGCAGGGTGCAGCGCTAGTCCCCAGGCCTTCGTGGATCCCAACCCATACCTGCTCTTGTGCCTCTTTAGCCCGGACGATGGATGGGGAGGGATCTCATGGGCAGGTAGAGGCGTCTCTCATGATTTGTGGGACAGGCGGAGGGAAAGAGGTGACACAATATGCGCGTCTCCGTTGTCGTGGGACCTTGAGTACTATTTAGAGTGCTGACATCGTGTGCACACCCTCTTTCTCTCTGGGACCATCAGACCAGGTGCAACTGCACTGGCATTTCCAGCGTACTCCTTTTCCAGGCAGTGTGTTTTTTGCTTCATTGCCCACACTCTGCATTCCTTCTTTCTTGCCACCTTGGAGGTCTGACTTCGTGTGGCCTGATACCGCTCAGTCCTTATTCGACCATGACTGGGGAGACCTGCAGAGAACTGGTTTCATCATGCATTTAGGCGGCAATGACCTGGTGATAACAAGATAGGAAGGAATTGAGAGAATGTGTTTCTCTGTGCTAGGGTGGTCATTCCCTTGGGCTTTCATGGCATGGTAACATATGATCCCAAGGAGGGTATCGGGCTAGGGCATGAAGTTAAGAACAATCAGTCTGTCTGTCAGGAAACATAATTCTGAAATGGGCAAGTTATGTGTAGGAGAGGGTCGCTTAAGGCACATACTTCATAAGTAGCTGACAGATGAGCAGATGCTTCACTAGGATGGGGTCGGTTATAAGACAAGGGCACTGACTTATTCAGCTATGCTATTTAGGCCAGCTCAGCATCTCTGTTAGTTAAAGGGAGGGCAAAGGACCTGGAAGACCTAATTGTGCTTGCGGTAGGATAGCAGCCACAGCAACAGCTAATATTTAAGGATAAGTAATCTCTTGAACATTACCTTTAGGGCTGCACTGAGTGGGTCAGACAGGCTTCATCTCGGACATTTCACACTGGGTTTGGAGCGTTGACACACAGTTCACACCGCAGTGTAGGTTGTGGGGCTGTAGCCACCGAATGGGATACCCCACCCCTTGTTACCTGGTGGTAGGAGGAGTGGGTCCATGGCAGGCGTTGTGTTGGGCAGAGATTGCGGACCACCCCACAGGGATGCAGGTGGTTTCACCTGTGCGGTCTAGGTAGAATGAAATTCAAAAATAGGCCGGAGTGCTGGGCCTCATTTATGAGGCTGTGCGCCACTTTTACGCCGCCGGTGCGTCACTTTTTGTGATGCACCAGTGGCGTAAAAAATGCACCTTGTTGCACCATATTTAGATGCGTCACTTTGTAAACCCCTGCGCTACATTATACCTGCTCCAGGTATAATGTATGCAAGGGGGGCGTATTGACGCAAGGAAGGGATGTAAAAGTGACGCAGTGAAATCTATGAAATTTCACTGCGCCACTTTTAGGACGCAGTTGCGTCAAAATCTTGTGCCTGCCTCACAGCAGGCGTAAGACTGAAGCAGGGCCTTTCACATGGGGCTTGCCCCATGTGAAAGTATACATTGCTGGAGTTGCGTCACTTTTGTGACACACTCCAGCAATGCGTCACTTTTGCGCTTACAGATACGTCAGAAATACTGACGTATCTGTAACTCCTTGCGACATGATGCGTCATACATTAAATATGACGCATCAGGAATGTCGCAAGGAGTGTGTACTGAGAAGTGATGCATCGCTGCTTTCACGCAGCAATGCGTCATTTCTCATAAATGAGGCCCTGCTGTGTTCTACATCATGCAGTAATAGACTATAAAAGGATCTAAATAATTTGGCTCCAGCTTGGGAGTACGTAAGTGTTGTTATACGAATGGAACATTGTTTTAATTTCTCAATACTATAATAAATGTTAATTCTTTATTACACTGTTCTTCTTGATGTTATGTTTTATGATATAATAAACATTTTCATTTAAACAAACTTTATTGATGTTTGCAGGTCTGAACACACATAGTCTACGAAAGATTCATATTAAAATACAGTGGGGTGAGCAACGTCGTCCTCGTGATGACACAATTATATTAACTAGCCCATACAGAATAGTGCCCACCCCAACCCACCATCCCAAAAAATAAAAAATAAAAAAAATCCCAAGTTGTGCAAGAATTGTTGGCACTCATTTCGGTACTGTCATTTATCTTAAATGAATTCTAGTCCCTCTTAACTACCTCCCACCCACCCCTCCACCCAGGAATGTCACATACAATCAACAGTGTAAGATAGTGTGGTCTACTGCGCGTTAGTTTCTCAAATTTACCAACATTCAAACTTTAATAACTATTCCCCCATATTGGCTGGGTCGCCCTGCAGGTTGCACATAGGAACTCCATTATCTGCAGAGCACAGGGGTAAACTACCTAATCTGCTACTTCAGGAGTTGCAATCATGGGAATTTTGTCTCTATCACTGTCCAGGATCTTCCCATGCCTTTGCTGCTTCTAGTGCCCTCTCACTTCCCGCGCTTTTCGCTAAGCTGAGCAAAACTATGGCATCGCACTCCGCCCATTTAATGAATTCCTTCTTCCATCTGGCAATGTTAAGGCCCCTCTGTACCTTCCAATGGATAGTGATTTCTCGTTTAGCCAATAGAAGACCCATGTCTAGGAATTTGCTTGTCATCTCGTTTTTGGCTGTGTGGGGGAACCAATGCAGTAAACAGGGTCCTATAGCCTGTTCCAACTCCCTGTCAGTGATCTGGTTCAGTACATCCACCACATCCGGCCAATAGTTATCTAATTGTGAGCAATCCCAAAACATATGACGGAAATCTGCTCCCTCCCTATTACAGCGTGGGCTTGCCACCGTGCGGGTGTTAAAGTATTTATTAATTTTCGCTGGAGTGAGGTAGGCTCTGTGCAATATGTAAAAGTGCATCAATTGAAATCGAGCATTCCTGGAGAATTTCCATGCCCTCTCGGTAAGATCGGCCCAGGTCTTTTCCGGGATTTCCACCCCCCCACATCTTCCTCCCATTTGAGTAGCAGCACATTTAGGGGCACCAACATTTCCAGTGTCATACGTCTATGTAGGCATGTGACCGCTTTAAAAGTTCCTGCCGCCGTCACTATGTATTGACACCAGTGCTTAATTTGAGTAGGTGCTTTCAGGTGCTCAGCACCTGCACTTCTTTCACAGGGCCAGGGCTACAATTTCTGAACCTGCAGGTGGTGGTCTCAATATTAATTGTTCAATTCAAAATAAAAAGAATAACATACATTGCATGGTGACTGGCTGGTAAATGTTCATAGGCAGGCCGGGATACGCCTGTCCAGGCAGGCATGATTGGGTATCACCACGTTAGTGATGATGTCATCACCCTGATCACAAATCCAAGAAGTCATTGACAACCTATGGCTTGCATTCTATTCCCATAGTCTGCTGCACCCTGCACCTGCCTGAGCCTAAACCTTCCATTGGATAATTGTAGCTGGGGGCTGGCTCATGACGGAGTTGAGGCAAGGAAGCTGCAAGAGCGCATTTGGAACTTGGGAGTGAGGGCTCTTGAGGAAGAATAAATGAAATGAAGTGTGGACTTTCCACTTATTGCGTATCCAGAGTAGCATATCCGGCAGCCCTGCATTGCTGCTATCCTCAATGTGCTCGATGCGGCTGAGGCCCAACACAACTTTTGTGCGCCATGGCGTCACCTGTAGGATCAATGCCCTGCACCCCAGCATGGTAATTGCTGAGCGTGAGTGAGTCCAGTAGGCACCACAGCCATACTTACCGGCAACGGCAGCATTACTGCTGGGGACAATACCTGTGCTGTAGCAGGCAGGGTCACAGAAAGCTGAGCAGTGGATGCCAATGCCGTCGCCATCCCTGGACCTACGAATTACAGGCAGCAAGCAGTGACATGACCTGCTGTGCTCAAGCAGCCGCCTGTTCCGCAATAAACCCAGTCATACCACACAGATTAATATATGCAAAAAAGCATTTTCATTTGGTGTGCATTTTGTTTTTGCACTCGGTTTAGGCAAGAAAGTAAAACACATCATCTTCCGCTTTTTTAGGAATGACAACAGGAAAACGTAGAGTTCAAAATAGCAGGGACATGTATAGGCTGACGACAGAGGTCACAGGCAGCAGCAGTTTTAGAGATGAGAGACAGCAAGAGTAAAGAGGAGAAAAAACAACAAGCGAGGAGAGAGATAAAGCGGAGCAAAGTAGAAGAAAAGGAGGAGAGCAAATCAGATAAAAAGAGAAAGCAGCCATGATGTGAAGAAGAGAGCATTAAGAAGAGATAAGATAGAATGGAAGGATGTGGAGGACAGGACAGAGGAAAAAAAGCAGACAAATGATAAAATGGAAACACAGCTAATCACTGCTAGAGAGTGATAGTAAAGAGTCAAGATCGAGGGGAGAGAGAGCAGAGCATGGATAAAAGTGAAGAGAAAAAAGGGAAGGGCTAAAATGAATATAGGGCATATCAGAAATACAGGGTGTGATAAAGATGATAGACAACAATTAGAGAGGTGAGAGGATAGACTCTTAGAGCAAAGACTTTGGAGACAGACAACAGATCAAGGTTAGAAGATAGAGACTGAGGCAGTGAGAGTGTGAAAGTGAGGCTCACCGGAGGAAGACGTGAGCGGTGGCCTCCTTGGCAACATTTTCAGCACCGTGCACTTCTTTTTTTTACAAATTAAGCACTGATTGACACCCGATTGATGTCTGCAGTTCAATGAGTCCCTCCTTCCAATGTTTACGGATAGCCACAGTGAGTGTAGAGTGTAATAAAAAGTCCCCTCTAAGCAAGTCATAGCGGTCCTGCAAGTTGTTAAAGGGGAGCATAGTGCCATCTTCTTATAAATACCCTATAGTGGTCAGACCCTTCTCTCTCCAATTCACCAGCCCCCTCTAGGTACTCCCATAAGGTAATGCTTCACACATGGACAGTGGGATGTCAGACGCAAATGGGATTTCAATCTGTGCTCTTTTCAGACTCCTATTCCAACACTGCCTCGCTACTTTGTGGTCCCCTGGGAAATCATGGGTTTGAACAGGCAACTTCAGGACACTTTGGGAGAGAACTCGGAGTTCCGAAGAGCTATCCCTCCCCCTCCCATCTCTCGGAGCCGAGTTGCGACCACCTCTGTCAGCCACTGTAATTGTACTGCCAGGTAATAGGCCTCGAAATCGGGCACTGCCAGACCCCCCCTCAGACCGTGATCTCATTAGGACTCTTAGCGCCACCCTCCTTCTACCGGCACCCCAGAGGAATCCAGTGACCATGGTCCGGAGTTGGGTAAAAAATCATGTCGGAATCCAATCCAGTAAGGTCCCAAAATAGTACAATAGTCTTGTTAGGGTCACAATTTACAGTAAGGCCACTTGTTCAGCTACTGACAAAGGAAACACCCCCCAAAAGTCGAAACTGCCCTTCATTCCTTTTATTGCTCTACCTATATTGCCCTCCAACAGGGCTCCCTGTGCATGATATATTTGCGTCCCTAAATATGTCAGACATCTATGCTCCCATTTCACCCCGGCAGTCTCTTGCGGGCCGTCTTTACCACCAATGGTCAGGAATAGGCAGGATTTTTTCCAATTTACCCGAAGCCCTGCCTCCCTGCCAAGGTCAGGGAGCAAATCCTTTGCCCCACGAGAGCTTCACCTGAATTCAGCAGGAACATTAGCAAATCATTAGCATAGAGGGCAATATGGTGCATCGAACCGTGTACATGAAGGCCTTGATAATGATGACCTGTCCTAGCCTTAGCCGCTAGTGGCTCCACAGCCAAAGCAAATAGGAGGGGGGATAATGGACATCCCTGTCTCATTCCCCGGGTTATTTCACAAGCGTCAGATATCAGCCCACCCGTTTTAACGCTTGCCATGGAATTTTTGTATAGTAGGCCCGACCATGCTATAAATGTATCCCCAAGTCCATATGTATGCATTACTTGGAACAAGTAAGGCCATTCCAGACTATCAAATGCTTTTTCAGAGTCCACTGCAAAGACAGTAGCCATGTCTATCGAATAGGAATCAGCCTCCAGGATCCACAATAAACACCGAACATTAATAGCCGTATGTCTGGATGGGATTAACCCGGATTGGTCACTATGTGCTAGTGTCATCATATAGGGAAGGAGACGGGTGGCTAAGATACGGCTCAAGTTCTTATAATCCGTACTAAGCATATATAGTAGGCGATATGCAGACCTGTCCCAAGCCGGTTTCCCAGGCTTCAACAGTGGGATAATAACAGCCTCCCTAGTCATAGCGGGGAGCTGCCTAACTGTTTTGCCCCATTATATAGCACAACTAATCTAGGGGCCAAATGTTTAGAGTACGTAAGATAAAATTCCACCGGCTGCACATCTGTCCCTGGTGTCTTGTTCCTAGCCATATGTTTAATAGCTCCTCTCACTTCTCCAAGTTCAATGTCCCTACCCAGCGCGGCCACCTGTTCTCCATCCAGATGTGGTAGTTCAACTGCATGTACGAACCTACCCATATTGTCCTCTATCAGGGCCGTTTTACTTTTGTACAGGTTCGCATAGTACACAAGGAATAACTCATTAATACCTTGTTGAGCATACCTAGCCACTCCATGCCGGTCTCTGAGCTCTAAAATCATATCCCCCTTTGAGCCGTGTTAGCTAGCCATGCCAACAGAGCCCAGACTTGTTTCTTTCTGCATGGGCACATGTGGTGTACTTTTTATAGTCAAAGCAGCGTAGACGTTCTATTTGTGCCGCTGCAGCCTCCTTCGCTTCTATAAGCTCCCCTTATTTCTCCGGCCTCCCAGGGCGTTCCTGCTCTACCTCCCGAAGGTACTGGTCTGCCTCCTGCACATCATGCAAGAGCACTTTATGCACTCCTACCACCTCTGAGATGCAGCGACCCCTAATGCTGTTTTAAAAGTATCCCATTCCACTGAAGAAGACATCGCTGTGCCATTATTTTCCTGGAAATACTGCGCTATACCGGTGCCCACTGTTTCACGAAAGACTTGATCTCCTAGGACTTCAGGACATAGGCGCCAGGAAGGTATCTTAGGCCTCCTGTGGGTCCATCGCACTCGCAGTAGGATAGGATTATGGTCTCATAGTGTTCTGGTGAGATATTCACTACTCTGCACTCCGGCAGGCATATCCGGCAAGCATAATATCGCACCCAGATGAACATGAAGGTAATGCAGAGCAGAGAAAAAAGAATAATCCAGGACCCCAGGATGTTGAACCCTCCAAGAGTCCACCAACCCCCCTGCCAGTTGCGCCTCGCATCCACAATTTTATTAATCAGTGCGTTAGGGAGCGGAGGGTAAGATCTATCCAGGATGGTATCAGAAATGCAGTTAAAATCCCCCCCAATCAGTACCAATCCTGTGAGAATGGGCGCCAGCTTCCCATCTCAGTAAGCCAAACAGTTTTCCAGTTAGATCATCTCTAGCGACATGCCTGTCCCCAACAAATCCCCTACGTAAACTAAACCCCCAACTGCCCCTCCCCAGGACAGCTACTGTGAAACTAGTACCCATCCAAACTATAGTGAAATACACAAAATCGTCTGACAGTTACAGAGGCACAAGGGAGCGTAGCTGACTCACGGCGTTTCTACGAACCAAAGCACATTAGCCCCATATGGAAAAAGATAGCCCAGCAGGGCTCGAAAAATCCAAAAAATGGTACTAGTCCTACAGGACTAGAACCTTAAAAAATGTCCTCGACCTAACTGCAACCTACTTGACCTCCGTCTCTGAAAGCGGAGCTAATGTGACAAGATAACAAGATTTAAAGGCATCTTTATTGCTCATTAACTTTGTGAGCAATAAAAATGCCTTTAAATCTTGTTATCTTGCCACATTTGTTCCGTTTTCAAACACAGAGGACAAAAGTTTGTTGGTTTCCCTACTCGCCAGAAAGGGCGAGTAGGACCTAAAAATAGCTCAACCTTGTTAAATTTAGCTTGACTATGCGAGCGGTCGAGTGGAATTTTTGAGCCCTGCCTAGGGACTAGAACAGTCACACAGGGGCATATTTACAAGCCCCTTGCGCCGCCTTTGCGCCGCCATTGCATCACTTTTGTGACGCAGCGGCGGCTCAAAAGATGCGCAAAGGTGCGGGGTATTTACAACGTGACACATCTGGGAGATGCGTCACGTTGTAAAGCTCTGCGCCAGAAGGAGGCGTTCCGGCGCAGGAACGCCTCCTGAAAGTGGCTGAGTGAAATCTACAAGATTTCACTCAGTCATTTTGGTGCCCATGCTGCGTCAAAACCCTGCGCCTGCTTGAAGCAGGCGTAAGGATTGACGCTGCATTGGAATAATAGGGCCCACCGAGCATTGCTGGAGCTGCGCCGTGCTTGCGACGCAACTCCAGCAATGCGACACTTTTACGGCAACGTGACGCATCTGTGCCGTTTTTGCCCCATGGTGCGCCGCATTGTAAATGCAGCGCAACCATGTTGCCGTAAGCATGGTGCACAATAAGTGGTGCATCCCTGCTGATATGCAGGGATGCGCCACTTATTGTAAATATGCCCCTGAGAGTCTAGTGGCCCTCTAAACATCATAGTTCCCTTAGCTTACCACGTAAGTTCAAATAATATTGGCCGCTGTATTAGGAGTCACCACTGGCATCTTCACATCACTATGGGAAGTGTCCATTTCATTGCCTGCTGACTCTCTGGAAGAGCCGTCCTCGTCTTCCGGGATAGGGCTCCGACCCTGTCCCAGTGCTGCCACTGCCTGCAAAGCCTTGGCCATCTCCTTTTCCGTCTGTGATGAGGATTGTTTCTTCGGGGTCCTCCTGCGAGGTCGCCGCCTTGAATGTTTCCCAAGGCCCACAGAGTGCCGCTCGATAGATCCACGCCCCCCATTCCCGTGTCGTCCAACCAGTCCCAGGGATCCCCGGGACAATCAAAATAGTGAGTGTTCTCCTCCAGGGTGACCCGCAGGCGAGCGGGAAACATCAGAGAGTACTGGAGGTCCTCTTCTCTCAATGCCTTCTGGACCTCCAAGTAAGAGGCCCGCTTACCCTGTACCTCCAGTGTGTAATCCGGGAAAAGGGGGACCTTGCTGTTATCCACAGTGAAGGGGCCCCCAGCTCTCACTCTTTGCAGGAGTAAATCTCTATCACGGAAGTGAAGTAGGCGTGCCACTACGGCTCTCGGAGGTCTCCCCGGGGCCAACGGTTTGGCAGGCACCCTATGAGCTCTCTCCTATGTATAGAAAGCAGACAGGCCTTCGGGCCCCACCACAGTCCTGAACCAGGTTTGCAAGAAAGATACCATATCGCTCCCTTTCGTTCCCTCTAGTAAGCCCATGACCCTGACATTGTTTCTTCGGTTGCGCCCTTCCGCATCTTCAGCCCTGCATTTCAATAAACCGCTCTAAAACCTTCTGTGCCGGCACTAGATCTGCAAGGCTAGCTTCAGTCCCTTTTACCCTCTCCGATAGCTTCTTATTTTCTTCCCAAAGCAGGCTGAGCTCAACCGCGACAGTGCTGATGTCCTGATGGAGGGTAGCCTTTGTGTCCGCTATTGCCTATAGAATTTTGCTAAGTTGTTGCTGTACTGGTTCTTCTGGAACAGTTTGTGATTGTTCCTGGGCACTCTCTTCTGGGTCCTGAAGGGCTCCTGCCTGATGGCCCCTAGGTTTGCCCATGGTGACGATATTGCACTAGTCCAAATCGCTGTAGACCCAACACAGCCTCCTCAAATTCGTGGCCCGGTGGCACTGGGACAGTATCGCACAGCATACAGACGCCCCACCAGTCGGGCTCCAAAACCCCTCTCAGAGTGCTCCACTCTGTCGAGAGGGCCCCCTGCAACACCTCGGGCAGGTGCGGGCGCTCCACAAGTCAGGAACCCTGCTCAGTTTGTGGAGGGCTCTGCTACTCCTCCCCAGGGTCCATCAGACTTGCCACATGGCGCTGCGGGCGTGACTCACTCCAGTTTAATCATGCAGGTCACGCAGAATCCATGGGCCTTCCTGTAAATCTCCAACAGCAGGCATTCACTGCGTGGCCCAAGCTCCAGATTCCCTCCAGGGATTGAGCCACTGCTGTCTAAGAGCTTCGGGACCGATCGTCGCCACTCACTGTTCCAGCCACTCTTGTGGTTTTCGCGGCACTGCTTCAGGTAGCTTTGGCCAGGCCTCCCACGTTTTCTCTGCCGCCCCCTAGGTCAGCACCCCAATCAAGGGTTGGGGAGGCGTCACCGCATCCACTGGAGCACTCAGGCCCACTCCGGCAGTGCACCACTGGCCACAGGGCCCTGCCGCCCACCTCAGTCAGCTACAAATCGTCTTCACCTGGGGCACTCATGGTCCCTTCCCAGCACTTCACTGGCTTCACCCACCTTATTGGAGAGGGGGCTCACTCGGCACTCTTCACTCACACCCGGGGTTGGCTCCCGGCCACAGCGTCAATGCCGCAGGCGCCGTTTGCAGGGGTCTTGTTTGCTTCTTGTTCCTCTTAACCACTTAATGCCCGCTGATCGCAGGTGGGGGCAGCAACAGTCTCTCATTTAGTAGTCGCATCCACGGCTGGGGCAGGTCTCAGGTTTCGTGAAGCCCGTTCTCAGCGCCATTCTTACGCCCTTCGCTACGGACTCCACACTGCAGGGCGCAGCTCCCGACCTTCACCACCAGCAGCCTTCAGTTTTCGCCAGGGCACACCTCTCAGTCAGCACCCGAGCTCCCCTGAGGGTTCCGAGAATGTACAAACCGACCCCGACTATATGAATTCAGAGGATAAATTACGGGCTGATGCGGAGCTCTCGGCTCACACGTCCGCCATTATCCGCAGCCAAGCTGTAGAACTGACCCCCGAAGACTTCCCATTCGTTACTGTGAGGATACGGGCCAGCGGCGCAGGGCACGCCCAAGTCTACATTCACCTCTTCCAGGAAAAGAAATGGACTTGGGACTTTAGGCTTGAAACTGGAACACCATCTTTATTCTGCTAACCCGGGTTAGGACAGTCTCCTGGAATACACACAAACTGATCTGCTGAGACTGCCACTTCAATCTGTGGCGTACAATCTCTTATACCCGAAGCTCCGCCCCTCCCGCCTTTCATGTCCGGACACAAGAGTCTTTAAAACAGGATGGAGGAAGCAGCACGTGTTTGATGTCGTCGTATTCTCAGGACATAAAGGGCTAGATTCCGCTGCTCCCAGGGAGGAGGTGTTTAGGCCGCACAGGAAGGTTGTTTGATGATCCTGTTTATAGCTTTTAGCTGTTGTCGAAGGCAGATGTGTGTACCCAGGAGCAGAGTGTGGGAAACAATTCGAGGCCACCTTCCCGGGCCGGCTCGGTGGCAAATGTCATGAAGGGGGGGTTCTTGTGTGCACAGCTGTGCCTGAGGTGGGGAGGGTACAGGATCGGCAGGGTTTATACATTCAAGGGCAACGTTCGCGGAAACTTTTCGAAATGGCGACACGCTAGTCATGTTAGCAATTTTCCACAGTCCTTCAAAGCCATGCCCCTTGTGATATAATAAACATGACATGTGTGTACACAAACATATGAGACGCTACAGTCAGGTCAATTTTTCTGTTGAGTTGAAGACAGGTCTCTGAATGATTCTTCAAACCAGACCTTCAGATGAACCTTGCATTACATATCTTTCAACAGCAGAATAAGGAAAGGAGTTATATTATTTGGTCCAGCACACTTCCTCCCCAAGGCTTACAATTTCAGTAAATCAAATGGGTGTGCCGTTCCACACATGGTGAGTACACGTAAATGTCACTCAGTCTCAAATTGTGAAAGTGGAATCAAAACCGCATGGTCATTAAGGGCATCATTTTCAGGATGCATAAGCCCTCACTCACCAAGCTAGCATGCTTCATCATCGGGCTTCGCTCCTCGCTGGGTGGGCACTGCATTGCCCAGTGGGCCCTGCACGGAGTCTCTTTTCCATTGATCTTTTAGTCTCCATGCCTGGTGTTTGCCATGGCACAGGATGGTGCCCTTATCTCTGAGGGGAATGGTAGATTGGGAGAAAAAGTGATTACAATTGGCTAGGGACAATCCAGTTACACAGACTTTACTTTCAGCATTTGTCCTTGCCAAGTTGATAAAATATAGATGAATCAAATAGGCTTAGTGATTGGCCCGTGGTTCTATCTAGCGGTCGACATGTTTCTTGTTCTTGTAGCCCCTCGTGGGTCTCTGGCAACTTTTCAGGACTAAATTGAAATGACCCTAATCTACTCGTAATCACATAGGATGCTAGTGTGTATGCAGTTCGAGTAAGCCGATGATGAAGTATGCCACCTTGGTGGGTGAGGGCTTATGCATCCTGTTAAGGAAACTCTTATTGATCACACAATTTTGATTCCACTGTCACAATTTGAGACCGAGAGGCCCTCCAGAATGGCACAACCGTGCATTACATAGTCAGACATGACACATTGTGCATGCCACAGACAGGCTTTGCATGACAAAAGCAGAATAATGGCACATGAATAACATCAGCAGATATGGTGCATCCTGCTTGGTACACACAGACATGATGCACCTTGCATTACATAGCTAGCTGGTGGCTTAGTGGACTAATGTAGGGGCCTGTGTTCCACCGCATAGTCAGATTCAAATCCCAGTGGGTCCACTCAGTCTTTCATCCGTCTGAGGTCAATAAAACGAGTACAATTGAGTTGGGTAACAATAATCATCTGTTATTCAGTGCCAAGTTACCTCTGGGTGAACCTGTGCTTTACAACTACACGTTAAACACTCTCCATGACACAAGCAGACTTGATGCACCTTGAATGCTATAGATACAAAATACACATGGATTTACATAGGTGACATTTCATACTTCGATGGCAAGTTGGACAACCTACAGATCCTGAAAGTAGGCAAGACAGCTGCACGCAGAAGTGTCCTGGCAGCGGGAAAGGCCCTGGCACCTTTCTCACTCATTTACTCCCCACAGCACCCATGCACAATCCAGGCAGGTTGGACACCAGCCTCCACTGCACATGGGCTGCTAGTTCTGTTCAACCTGCTGCAACACGGGGTCGTCGTCTTCTACAACGACCACCTGTGCAACAGGATTTGTGGAGGGGGAGCTGTGGTATCTATGGTTTGGAGTTTTAGGCTATCTATATTCTCCACTTGTCTCTATTGTTTAGAATGCCTTTTGGGTTCTATGCTTCATGTTCTATCTGTTGTCAGTTACTGCCTGACTCCTGTTCCTAGCTGACGTGCTTCGTGTATGCTGTGAAGGATCTACATTAAAGAACCTTTATTCTTTACCAGTCTTCTCTCCGCTTTTCATTGAAGACAGGACTTAACATTTGGCGACGAGGATGGGATTTTTCCTTCACATCACCAGCATTCGCTGAAGCACTGGGAGACCTTCTCAACTACCCGAGTGCGCTTGAACTCTTCTTTGAAGAAGCGCTCATTCTCTACATAAGGTCGTATGAAAATTTTAATTTTCTGACAGTTCTTACCTGTACAGCGCCACCAAATCTTCATTGCGCATTTCAATTTCTTGAGCGAGCTTCCGCTCGAGCGCCATAAAGACTCCACGTTCCTGCCGCTCGAGCGATTTACGGCTTGAGCGTTCCATCGAACGTACTCCTCTGAGTCTTCTCTCCCTGCCATCTTCGTCTCCTCCTCCCAGTCAGCTTCTGTCGTCACAATCTTCCACCCAACCTATGACGGAGTGACGCCTTTCACGTTTGTGTCACCTACGTGCCTCCATCTTGGTACAGTTCACCCAAGTTTATCCAACCTAATTGGCATGCGCAGTCAGTTTCATGCGCTCGTTTTCTCAAGATCATTTCTCATCGCATGAGGACTAATTACACTTGACAACGTTTTCTTCATCAATTTCACAACGTTTTTCATTTTTACCTTGTTTTTCACTGCGCTGTTCTAGACTTCAAGCAATTTAATCGTCTTCAGGTTTGGATTCTGTTTTATTTAATCGCTTTGGCTCTGTATCCTACACGGCACATCTCTTTGAATTCTACTCGATGATGTGCACATCTTACAAAGTACTTTAATATTCTTCTGGAAAGTTAATTGAGAGAGACAATTAATTTTGTGTTTTCCTTACATTTGGTTTTTCATTGTATTCATTGTTCACACTTTGTACTAAAATGTCACAAAATATTGTCACTCCTCCTTATTTTCTTCCTGATCCAGGTGTACCTAAAACTAAATGGAAACAATGGTTCAAGGGTTTTGGTAGTTATATTATTGCCTTAGATGGTCAGAAATTTGATCCAGACAGGAAGTTAGCCTTACTATATAACAGTCTTGGAGCTGAAGGCCAACGCATTTTTGATCATTTACCTGTTTCTCCCCAACCTCATGAAACTGATTGGGATATTTTTCAAGAAGCTGTTTCCAGATTAGCTAACTATTTTATTGATGAAACCAGTGTAGTTGTGGAACGTCACAAATTTTATACCAGACATCAGTTTGAGTTTGAGTCAATTGACACTTTCTTAACTGAACTTAGAGTTTTGATCGCAACGTGCGAATTTGATGGCAACATTGATTCTTACCTCAGAGATCAAATAATTGTTAATTGTTATAATAAAAAAGTGCAAGAGAGATTGCTATGTTGCAGGGATCCATCTCTCAAAGAAACTCTTGAACTTGCTAGAGGAATTGAGAGATCTGTCTCTTCTCAAAGAGTTTTGAACAAAAATAAAAGTGAAACTTTGGCTGAAACTGTCAATGCTTTAAGCATTAAACCAAAGTCTTTCCAATTTAAAAACAAAGATTCCAAAGAGCCTAGGAAAATTTTTGCGTGTTTTAGGTGTGGTTCCTCTTCACATCTAGCCAATTCCAAAAGTTGTCCAGCTCTTAGTAAAACTTGTCTTAATTGTAAACGAACTGGTCACTTCACCAGGGTGTTTAGCAGAAACCCTATAAAAGTTAATACGATTGAAAATGTTGAATTTTCTGAACCTGAAAATGTATGTACAGTTGTCTCCTCTAAAAAGATTGTTTTGTACATTGATGCCGAGTTGGATGATGGTGGTCCTATTTGTGACATCACCATTGGTGATATTATAATTCAGGTGACGGTGGATTCTGGATCTCCAATCACCTTTGTCACTGACATCTTATTTAATTTGCACTGGAAATCTTCCCAACTATTTCCTCCTGATATACACACCATTTCATTTGGTGGTCATTCCATTGACATGTTGGGATTTTTCAAAGACACCATTAAGTTTCAGGACAGGTGCATTGCTACTAAAATATACGTAGCTACAAATGGATACAACATCTTAGGGTGGAAAGATCAAGGCAAATTCGGCATGGTTTTAAGACCAGGCACTTCTTGTCCGATCTCCTTGGTTGATGTCTGTTCTTCCACTAATATTGCCTTACACCAACTTCTTGCCAAACATAGTGCTCTCTTCAAGGACAAGCTGGGTCTTGTTCATGATTTTGAGCATCGCATTGTCCTCAAAAAGGATGCCATTTCTGTTGTCCATAAAGTAAGGA
This sequence comes from Lissotriton helveticus, assembly GCF_964261635.1. Classification (NCBI taxonomy): domain Eukaryota; kingdom Metazoa; phylum Chordata; class Amphibia; order Caudata; family Salamandridae; genus Lissotriton; species Lissotriton helveticus. The sequence goes on along the minus strand of NC_136065.1, from coordinate 1,847,654,023 downwards.
ATGTCCCTCTATCTGTTAGGTCTCAACTCAAGCTACACTTAGAGCAGCTATGCCTTGACAAAGTTATTGAGCCTATAAATTCGTCAGAATGGATTGCCCCCATAGTTATCGCAAAGAAAAAGGGTAGCAAAGACATAAGATTATGCATTGATTTAAGATCTTTAAATAAAAATATTTTAATTGATTGTTTTCCCCTTCCCAAGATTCAAGACATGTTAGCCCAACTTGGTGATTCTAAAGTTTTTTCGTGTCTGGACTTAAGATCTGCCTATCACCAGGTTGAACTCTGTGAAGACTCCCGTGATTTGACATCTTTTAATACACCTTTTGGTCCCTATAGATTCCTACGCATGCCTTTTGGGCTTGCGTCTGCTGCCTCTGTCTTCCAGAAGCTCATGTACAAAATGTTTAGTAATTGTAGCAATGTGTTAGCTTACCAAGATGACATTCTGATTTATTCCAAGTGGGATGATGATCATCTAAAGAAACTTTCTGAAGTGTTGACCATTCTTGAAACCAATGGTTTCACTGTAAAAAAGGAGAAGTGTAAATTCATGGTTGACAACATCGATTACCTTGGTCATCACATTTCCAGCAGTGGCATCTCTCCCAAACAGGATCTTATTAAAGCCATTGTAGATAGTCCCAGTCCGGAGAACAAAGATCAACTTAGGTCTTTCCTCTGTGTTTGTGAGTATTACTCAAGATTTGTGGATTGTTTTGCTTTGCAAACTGAACCTTTAAGAAAATTGCTCAGGAAAGGTGAAAAGTTTGTTTGGGATGATTCTCTCAACAAAACTTTTGTGCATTTAAAGAAACTCATTGTACAAGCCCCCTCTCTTCATTCTTTTAGAGATGACATCCAATCAGTTGTCACGGTGGATGCAAGTGGCGTCGGGTTAGGGGCTGTTTTGTCTCAGTTAATTGAAGGTGTAGAACAGACTGTTGGTTTTGCTTCCAGGTCCCTTTCTCCTGCAGAACGCAGATACAGCACTATTGAGAGGGAAGCTCTGGCTTGTCTTTGGGCCACCAAGCATTTCGAAACTTACCTTTGGGGTCGAAGATTTATTTTGGTGACTGATCATAAGCCCTTAGTTTTCCTTTTGTCGAACGAAGATCACAATAGTCTCAGTCCTCGCTTAGTCAGGTTACTCTCAAGGATGTATGAATTTAACTTCTCTATTACACATATCCCTGGAGGAAAAAATACTCGTGCTGACTTCCTTTCTAGATGTCCCCTTAAGGATTCTGAAGGTTCTTCTTCTCTTTGTGAGGACTCTGAGTGCGTTGTGGGTATGGTTGATGGTTTGTTGTTTTCTGAGAGTATCATCAGTAAGGATGAGTGGTTAGATTGTGTTAAATTGGACAAGGTCCAAGACATAGTCAAGGGTCATATAATCAAGGGCTGGCCCGATGATAGGAATCTTGATCCTGGGTTACGGTTGTTTTCTAAAGTCAAAGATGAACTTACTGTAGAGGATGATTTTTTGATGAGGGGCTCCTTGTTAATTCCTCCTAATAAACTCAAAGTGAAATTGTTGAATTTGGCTCACCTTGGTCATTTGGGGATCACCGGTACCAAGAAAAGGTTAAGACTTTACTACTGGTGGCCAAATTTAGATGTTGATGTAGAAAATTTTGTTGGTAGGTGTTCTTGTTGTTTTGAAGCTGACAAATCCCTCAAGCTGCGGAATACCCCGCTTCTTCCTGTTCCTTATCCTCAGGGCCCCTGGGAGAAACTGGGCATTGACTTTATCGGTCCCATGTATAACTTAAAGCCTCATTTAAGATTTGCCTTAGTCCTTGTGGATTATTTTTCTAAGTGGGTTGAGTGCAGGTTCATGTCTGATCCCTCCACTGTCGGTGTTATTGATTTTTTGGATGACCTTTTTCATAGAGAAGGGATTCCCAAATATCTAGTTTCTGATAATGGTGTCCAGTTTAAGTCCCATGTCACTCAAAAGTTTCTATCTAATCTAGACATCAAACACTTGACTGTTGCCCTGTACAGCCCACAAGGAAATGGCATGGTCGAAAGGGTTAACAAGATGTTAAAAGACACTATCCAGTTAGCCTGCATGCAAAATTTGGATGTTTCTAAAGCTGTCAAAGAAAGGTTGTGGAGTTATCATAATACGCCCCATTCCACAACTGGTATTACCCCTTTTGTCTTGTTAAAGAAACGTTTTGGTTCTTCCAAACTTAGTCCTCTCTGGGTCCTTGACAAGACAAAAGTTGATGGAAAATTACCCAATGTTGATCATGTTCGTGACAGAGTTGTTTCTATGCAAAACAAAATGAAAGTTGCTTATGATGACAAGTTTAAAACCAAAATTGTTCCCTTCAAAGTGGGTGACTTCGTTAAAGTCAAAAGACCTTTGAAAAACAGTAGTCAGACATCTAAATTCTATCCTGCTTCAAAAGTTATCGGAGTCTCTAAGAATGCTGTGTTACTTTCAAATGGGAAATGGTGGAGCAAAAGAAATGTGGTTGTCAATCCCCCTGTTTTCAAAGACTGCAAAGGCCTGAAGGACAGCAACTTCTCAGTCTGTTTATCTCCGGATTTGCAGCTCTCCACGTCTTCTTCTCAAGAAGATTCTTCCTTTATTTCTGGAGCTGATGATTTGGAACGTCCTGGTCCTTCTTCCTTGCTGTCAGACCAATGTTCGCCTCCTGACGTCACTGATGATGTTTGTGCCTTTAACGTTTTACCTGATTGTTCTGCCTCTGCTTCAAATGTCATTTCTGATTGTTCTACCTATGCTCCAAATGTCATTTCTGCTCAAATTGATCTTCCACCTGTTCTTAGGCGGAGTACTCGCAACACCTGTACTCCTGCTTATCTCAAGGATTTTTATCTGTAATTTTGTTTTTTTTTGTTTTGGGGAAGGGAGATGTGTGGTATCTATGGTTTGGAGTTTTAGGCTATCTATATTCTCCACTTGTCTCTATTGTTTAGAATGCCTTTTGGGTTCTATGCTTCATGTTCTATCTGTTGTCAGTTACTGCCTGACTCCTGTTCCTAGCTGACGTGCTTCGTGTATGCTGTGAAGGATCTACATTAAAGAACCTTTATTCTTTACCAGTCTTCTCTCCGCTTTTCATTGAAGACAGGACTTAACAGGAGCATCTGTGGCCCGAGTGGTAGAAGGCATGCCACAAGTAGGGAGGCTGCCACAAGTACCCCAATTCATATCCTAAGTCCTCGCCCGTCCTGGCGGGCTTGCTCGTTTAGGGATACTGTTCGTCACATAACCGAGTGTTCAGGTCCACGCCACGCTCTGCTCATACCGTGCAAGGGGTGTAGAAACTGAACCCGAGTCACTCCCATTCACCCACATACTACAGCAGGAATAGTAATGCGCTTTGAAATAAGGTCGTGTGACATTTTACCCACTTTCGGCGAGTGAACAAAGCATCTTCTTCAGAGCACGGAGGCCTTGGCTGGGCTGCACATTGAATGAGCGCACTGTATTTGCTCAGAGCCTGGAAACATACGGTGGTGCCCTTGGAGCAGAAGAATTACTCACCAGAGGCCAGCAGCAAGGGATCCCCAAGATCGCAGGCACCGGGTATACTCACCCGTAGAGGAGGCATGCGGTGTTACAGAAGAGCCGTATTTCCAAGCCTACTACTGGGAATGCCATGTGACATGTGCCCCAAACTCCCATCACACAAGGGAAGAGTTGTACAAAGTGTACAATTCAGCTCTAGGAAACGCAGTCAGATGTGCAATTTCACTTTTTTTTAACTTGTGCTTTTTGTAGTCCATGGGGAAGGTAGTTTTTTTCCTTTCTTCCTTCCCAAGTTTGGAGAAGATACATTCACCTTCTCACCTGGAAGGAGACTTATTCCATTTCTCTTACAGGAGTACAACTCTGAATCAGGAATTTGTGGGCATTCAAAAACTTTCAAGGCAAAGCACACATTGTGGAAAAAGCAGCCACTTTGGTTACCCTTTTCAACCGCTGCTCTGCCGTTTAGACGCCTTTCAAAAACAGCCACTTTGGTTAACCTTTTCAACCGCTGCTTTGGCGTTAGTCGCCCCTCGACCACTTGACGATTATCAAACAAAAGAGGCAGGCGCTGGAAATTGGAAAGCAGGAAACGGAGTTTAATTCGCTCCGAAGCAGAACACGTCAGATCAGACCAACAGGGGTATCTTCTCGAGGTGCTCTAACAACATCTCTGAGGCCTGGCCTCTTATACACAGGTTTATTGCTTTATTACATACAACACATTCTTGGCAATGCTTTGATGTACGGAAAGACATCCTCGGAATCCCCGCTCCAGGCCCATTCCCACACATATCTACAGTAGAAGTCCCCACCCCTATCACAGCATGATGGCTATCGCGCAGCTGGACATTCCGCTGGGAACAGGGTCGGATCTTGTGGTGCGAAGACATTGATTAATCTCAGCCCCCCCCTTTGAAGAGAGGCGAGTTCCTACTGTAGGGGGCAATAAACTGCATCCGCAGGGCTAGGTGATGGCCTGGCATCAGCTCGGACAATCGGGCACAGGAGAAGGGGGTTATCAAAGGCTCCGTTTGTGTGAATGAGATGAAAGGGTATGTGGGTTCCGCACGGGAAGTGGCTCCGGGGCTGGGTCGCGCTGAGATAGCGTTTATGGCTCCAACAGGTGCTTGGGGGTTGCCAGCGCGCGGGGGATGATCGCAAGGCCGGGGAGACGTGCAAGCGATCGGCAATGTTGCGAGAGTGGCCGTAGTTCTAAAATGGCTGCCGTTTACGCGCTCGCAAAGGCCCGAAATGGGACAAGATGGCGCTGGTAATGTTCACTCCGTAATCTAATATTTAACAGTGTACCCTTTGAACATACCCCGACATCTTGCTAATTTATGTCAATGTTCATTATGTGGTGGATCTCTGTTTCGTACAAAACTTTCATGTGCTCAAATTTATTGTCGAAAGTCTTAGGGCACAACGAATTTGCAAATGGAGAGCACAAGGGCGGTATGCATTGTATCCCCAGACAACACCCACATAAAACAAGGATTGGCACCAATACAATTATCAATAATTTCCAGCCCCAATCTTTCAAAGTGGTCCAAAACCAGCTTCCGAGTGTCCAGCCGTCTTGTTCCTGATAGATTTCCGAAGATAGTCTGTGGAGGTGTTCTATTGCTTTGTAGACAGAAGGTGAATAGTCTTGGACAAAGGTGCAACAGCTGGCACCGATGATGCGGCATGCTCCTCCGCGGTCCGCCAGTACTACGTCGAGCACAAGGCGATTCTGCAATGCCACGAGGCGGACCGCCTGCAGCTCAGCTGTGTTGTTAGCAAGGATGCCAGCTGTGACGTTCAATGCTGTTTCGACTGCTTGGGTCAAATGTCGGATGGCTCGGCTGTTTGACATCGGACTCCAGAAAGGAATGAGTCCTTTTGCAGCATCAAGGAACTGTGAAGAGGTGGAATCTGCTCGTTCTATGTCCGACGAGCGCTTCTGCCTGTGGTACGCTGCCGGTGCCACATAGGTGGGGGGAGGACAAAGGAGATGTAGCAAGTGCCTACCCAGCCTTTAGGGAGCCAGGTGTAGGCTTTGGTGCCGCAGACAAAGTACATGTTGGGAGACGCTACAAATGAAGGGGGGTCAGCAGTGTTCAAAGTACTCTTGATAGGACAGGAGCTGTAGCCCACGATTTTGGTCCCATGGCCCTCGATGCAGACAAGGCCAGAGACATTCACCACAGATAGGGCCACAGTCAGAGTTGCAGCAATCCGTTTGCGCAGATATGAAAAGGTGGGTCTGGCTGGGTTGTTGAAAACCTGCATCTTGAGTTGTTCTTTCTCCGGAATGTTCAGTTGAAGGGTTGCGTTTGAAGTCTGTGGGCAAAAGGGAGTGGAGGCTTTTCCGGTTTTGCCCAGCCAGAACCCATCGTAGAAGTGTGAAATGGTTTCGCCAGAAGTTGCATTGTCCTTATAACTCTCTTGCAAGAGCATCAGCCAGGCAAGGCAGGACCCATGAACGGAGAAAGGCGAAGGGATGAAGGGGATAGAATGTTCAGTTGCATGCGGCAGCAGCCCACAGATCCAGCAATTGGTGGCATTGGCAGCGAGGTTGTGCTGATGTAGCAATTGCACAAAGGAATTGTTCCAGAACTCCTTACGTCTTTCTCGGAGTTGGGGTGGAAGTGAAATGAGATAGTGTTCTCTTTTGGTGGTGGGCTGCACAGTAGGTATCAAAGTCTCGTGGGCCGGTACATTTTCTTCCACTACCCAGAAGGCGGCCATGAAAAGGAGGCAGAAGAGAAATCAGATGAAGAGGGCAAGCATCCTTGTTTGGTGTAGTTTGTCAGCCTTTGGATTTCTGTAGTTGATCTTCGGACGTCCGGTTGCTTCCATCACCTTCATGTCGAGGGCTTCCATCACCTTCAGGAAGGACCGGTAGCGGGCAGAACCACACACTTTGTCTGGCGTCTCTCCTGGTAGCCGTTCTGAGACTGTTGACTCAGTTAGTGTCCTGCTTTGCCGGAACCTCCCCCTTTCGTCGCAAGTTGTACGCTTCCCTGGATGGCACAGTGGGATCGGGAGACACAGTCAGTTCAAGCGTCTCTGGGTCAGGGTAGCAACTCAGGGCTGGTCTGTCTTTCTTCAGGAGCTCTTCTTGGGTGTCCACGTCTTCGCTCGCTGTTAGGGTTGGTGAGACTCATCGGCAATGATGTGCATGCAGCCAATTCTTCTTGCCTTCCACCCGGAGTGCTGTTCGAGTGGTGATCAGGACTTGCCAGGGGCCCGTCCACCTGGGTTCCAGACTCTTCGTCCTCTGGAAGTTCCGGATTAGTATGAAGTCACCGGGTTGGATGTCGTGTCCGGGGCCCCTGGATGTGTCCGGAATGGCTTGCTGCACCTGTTGGTGGATAACAGTCAGTGTTTTTGTTAAATTATGCAGATAATCAGACATTAGGATGTCTGGGACATCATGGATGGACGTCGGCTTCGGCGCGGCCCATATGTTCATAGGTCGGCCGAAGACAACTTCATAGGGGGTTAAGTGGTGCTTGGTAGGGGTGTAGCGCATGGATAGCAATGCCAGTGGGAGAGCGTCTTGCCATTTCAGTCCTGCGGTGGCGACTACTTTGGCTAGTTTGAGTTTCAGTGTGGTGTTATGTCGTTTCCCTAGGCCTGCAGATTGGGGGTGGAAGACGGCGTGGGACTTTTGTTTTATACCCAACCCTTTGAGTATGAGTTGGATAACTTCGACTACGAAGTGGGAGCCGTTGTCGCTCCACAAAATTCGACAAAGGCCGTAGCGGGGGAAAAACTCTTTCAACAACACCTTAGCAGTGGTGATGGCGGTGTTGTCTCGAGTGGGGTAGGCCTCCACCCATTTGCTGAACACACACACAATAACCAGTACGTATTTTAGACCATGGCACCTTTCTAGCTGAATGTAGTCCATTTGGAGGACTTCGAAGGGGTGGTCGGGGACTCCGAACCCTCCCCGGGGTACTACAGTCCCTTTCCCCGGGTTGTGTTGCAGGCATATCAGGCATTGTTGTACCAGACGTTTTGCTGCGTCAGCTATCTTGTCATTGTGCCAAACTTTAGAAACAAGTTCAGTCATGGGGGCAGATCCTATGTGTGCAGGGGAGTGTGCCATGGTCAGTATGGGAGTCAGAAAGGAATTGGGTGAAAACCATTTGTCAGTGTCTTTTGTTCGCCAGCAGCCTTCATCGTCTTTTAGTCCCACCCGTGCCCATTCAGTCAGTTCCTATGGTGTGCTAGTCGTTTGAATGTCTTTTATGGTCTCTCTAGCGTTTTTCCATTTCTCTCCTTGAGACCGGGTTACGTACATGCGGGCAGTCGTCCTATTCTCAGCTGTAGTTCGTGCAGTGATGTCGGCCAGTGCATTCCCTTGTCCTACAATGTCAGTGACTTTCTTGTGTGCCTGGCATTTGATTACCGCCAGTTGTTTGGGGAGGAGGACTGCTTCGGTCAGGGCAGAGACTAGGTCTCCGTGTAGAATCGGTGTGCCGTGCGAGGTCAGGAATCCCCTCTCCTTCCAAAGGAGCCCAAAGTGATGAACCACCCCGAAAGCATACTGGCTGTCCGTGTATATATTAGCGGTCGTCCCTTCTGCTATGATGCATGCTTGTGTAAGGGCAATCAGTTCTGCTGCTTGTGCGGACCGCTGTGTGATGCGAGCTGTCTCGACAATAGTTCGGGCCGTGGTAACAGCATATGCAGCGGAAGTGGTACCGTCAGGGAGTTTAATGCATGAACCATCCACCCACAGTTCGCCGTCAGGTTCTGGGAAAGCAGTGTCTCGCAGGTCTACTCTGCTTCTGGTCTGTTCGTCAGTGAGGGTCACACAGTCATGGAGGGGAGCGACATTGGGGTCATTCTCGGGTAGGGGTAGCAAGGTCGCTGGATTCAGAGTGGTGCATCTTTTCAGAGTTATGTGGGGTGCCAATAAAGTCAATTCGTACCCAGTCAGTCGTGCGCTAGTCAGATGTTGGGTTTTGGTCTGGTTCAGGAGGGTGTCAACGGAATGGGGCACCAGTACGGTGAGGGAATTAGAGAGCACAATCCCTTCACTCTGTCGGATGGAGACGGCAGCGGCAGCTACGGCTCGAAGGCAGGCAGGCAGAATTCTGGCTACAGGGTCAAGAGTGGCAGAGAAGTAGGCACAAAGGCGCTGTTTGGAGCCAATGGATTGTGTCAGGACGGATAAAGCACATTCCTCCCTTTCGTGAGTATAAAGGGGAAAAGGCTTGGAATAGTCTAGGGTTCCTAGTACGGGAGCTGAACAGAGGGCATCTCGTAATTCTTTGAAGGAAGATTGGCATTCGGGAGTCCATTGGAGCGGGAAGGGGACATCTTTGTTTAGGAGGGAAAGTAATGGCTTAACAATGAGGCTACAGTTCGGTAACCACTGTCAACAAAAGGAGGTGAGGCCCACCAGAGAGCGGACTTGCTTCTGGGTTTTAGGGACGGGAGTTTCCAAGATGGTTTGAATTCTGTCGGGCGTAAGTTTCCTCCTTTCTTTGGACAAGAGGTGGCCTAGGTATGTTACTTGGGGTTGGCAAAACTGCAATTTCTTCTTGGAAACCTTGTGGCCATTCTCTGCAAGGAAATGAAGGAGCTGGATGGTGGCTGTGACTGCAAGGGGAGTGGTGTCGGCTGCTAGGAGGATGTCATCCACGTATTGGATTAACACCACTCCATCCGGCAACTGGACTGCGTCTAGCTGTCTCTTGAGGGCCTGGCTATAGATGCTGGGACTTTCCGTGTAGCCTTGGGGTACTCGACAAAATCTATATGAGCGGGATTTTAGGGTAAATCTGAAAAGGTAGCGGCTGTCCGGGTGGATAGGGATAGAGAAGAAGGCATTTTTGAGATCAATGACAGTGAAAGTGGTGGCAGTGGACGGGATCAGGGTCAGAATGGTGGTGATGTCGGAGACCACGGGGTATTGTGGCACGACTATCTTGTTAACCTCTCATAGGTCGATGATGAATCTCATCTCCCTCTCCTTGCCTTTTGATGATCGGTAAGATAGGGCTGTTACAGACGTTGCTGACCACTTCCTCTACCACTCCTGCATCTACTAAGGATTGAATAATCTCTACCAGTGCCTTCTCGCCTTTGGGAGATATCCTATATTGTGGGAGTGTTGGGAGCGTTGCGTCCTGTCGTACAGTGATGTGCACAGGGTCAATCATCATTCGTCCTACATCTGAGTCGGTCTTTGCCCGTAAGTACAGAGGCAAGGTGTCAAGCAATGATATGTCGGCGTCAGTCACAGAGAGCATGTGTCGTGGGGGACAAAGTCTGGGCTGGTCGGGATTGTCGTACAAAAGGACTCGGACTCCGTCCGGTAAGCATCTAATGGTGGCGCGGAAATGCTTCAATAAATCAAGACCCATAATGGCATCGGGGGTGTTGGAGGAGAGCAGGAATGTCGTGTCAGTAGCGTGGTTTTCCAAAGCAAAAGGGATTGGTGTGGACAAGGGATTAGTGGAGGGCGTTCCATCGAAACCTATCGATGTTACATTTGAGCCAGACAAGGGTGCCATCAGTCGTTTAGATAAAGCACTACGTGTTGCTCCTGTGTCTACCAAAAATGGAGACTTTGTGCCTAGGACCTTAGCGGTGACATAAGGGCCGTGCTGGTCAACATAGAGCTCGACTGGATCCCTCCCTTGCGTTTGGCAGTCCTATGCGAAGTCGTACGTGTTGTCGTGATCGGACTGTTGGCACTGGTTCTGTCGGGGACGGTCAAATGTGTTTGTTTTACCGGGCCCTTCGTTGCTATGGTCATTCGTGTACCCTCGCCCACGTCCTCTACTTCTGGGTTCGTTCGTGGAGTCCCCCGTCCCCTTATTCCTGTTCATTTCTAACAAAATTGGGCATTGGAATTTCCAATGTCCGATCCCTTTACAAAACGTACACTGGTTCTCGGTCAAATCCCTACGTCCAGCGTAGGGTGCGGGTGCGTTATCTCTAGGAGGTGGGTTTCTAGAGGTATTCAATTGGTAGTTTCCTTTATAGGGTTCCCTTCCTATCGTCACTCCCTGCAACTGCGCAATCATAACTCTTTCTTTTAGGTCTTTCTTCTTCTTTTCTGATGCCCTATCATTTTCATTCTTTTGGTGCTCATAGTACTGGGCAATCTGAAGGATAGCCGCGGGTTTGGAGGCCGCCCAACTACTCTCGCTAGTCTGCAGTTTCTGTGAGACTTCCTGTAGCAGACCTTTAACGTAATTTTGGACGAATAGGTGATGTCCGGTCGCAGTGGTCATGTCCTGAACACTATAGTCAGAAAACACCGTCCCGAATCGAGAAAAGTATTCAGAGACATCTTCTTGGGGTTTCTGACGGCAAGCCGTTACAATCGACCAGTCTACCTTTTTCTCAGTGATCAGTGTCTTTAGCTTCTGGACAATTTTGTCTGGGAGTTCTAAAATAGCTTTTAGGGGTTTCTGTCCAGGTTCTCGTTGTCTATCTATGTCATCAAGTTGTTTCCAGGTATGTCCGAACAGCTCATGGTGGTCGACCTTCTGGATTTGCTTCCACACATCAGCTGGTAGACATAACCCGAAGAACAAGTCGATGTCTGCTAAGGTCATGATTGTGGAACCTAGGGCCGTACCTAGTTCTGTATAAAAGGCAGTGGGGTTCTTTCGTAAGTCCGGCAAAGTCTTTCGGAATGTCAGGATGTCCTGACGATCCCAGGGTTGGTATACCCAGATATAAACGACCCTTCCCTTTGCGCCCTGATGGTTAATGTCGTCATGAGTTCCTTGACCTCGTGGGGGGACCCAGTAGGGAGCGGCCTCCTTCTTCGGCATCATGGTATCAACTTTTTCTTTTGGGGGTTCGGTCGCTACAGGAGTCGTGTTTTTAGCTATCAGTTCTTGTTCAGTGAGGTGGTGGAAGACTTCCAGCGTACGCGAGAAGAGTTCCGTCACGTCACACTCGCTCTCATCTCCTACATCCACCTTTCGGTACAAGTTTGCAAGACGTTCAGGTCTCTTATCCTGGTATCTCTCCTCATAGGCTGTAAGGGTATGGTAGCAAAAACGTACAATAAAGTGTCGTCTATGGCTGCTTGTATACGTGTTGCATATATCTGAAATATATTCCTCTGTTTCTTTTCGTTCTATTAACGTTCTCACAATTTTGTCAATACCCGCTCGTTCATGGCTGTTCAAGCGGCTTGTTCTCGTAATCTCCCTTCCTACAGCTTCAGGCTGGTTTGGAGCTTCAGTTGATGCAGCGTTTAGTACGAGAGGCTCGGTCGGCGCGGAGGCCGCGGGTACCGAGACCCTGGCACTACCTTCACTGTGGGTGGGGGGCTGTGGGTGCTGAGCTATGGGATGGGAGGGGGCATATGGAGGAGGCATATAGATGATTGGGGGACCTAGGAGTAAATCATCGTTTGCCTTTTGCTTCGATGGTAGTTCAGGGTAGAGTACAGGGGGTGTTCTAACAGGGCATTGGCCCGATGTTTCGGACTCTCGCTCTTAATTTATTCTCTCTCTCTCCTTAATCTCTTCTTCTAGTTTTTGACCAGCCAGGTGGGCTGCTTTTTGCATTTCTTTTTCTATCTTGGCTTCGTCTCTCTTTTTACGCTGCATTGCTTCTTTTCGCCACATGCCGAGCCTATCGAGCATGGTTGGCGTGGTTTTCTGTTTAAGAAGGGCTATTTCTAGTGCTTCTATTTTATTTATCTCAAAAGATCCCATCAGTGGCCACTGACTTTCTCGATATTTCTTGGTATTTTTATGCCATAGCTTGCTGTAGGCTAGGGCGACTAATCCATACTTCGTGAACATGTCCTTATTAGGGGTTCCGTCCAGTGGAGCTGGATGATCTACCTCTAATAAACGGTCCGGGCTGAACCAACTACCAATCAGTGGGGAGAAGATAGGCATGACGTATAACGAATAAAAAGTATTTCAAACAATGGTGGACAAAGGTCCGCACTACCTATCCTTCACTACTTGCAAAGACTAGACAGAATATTCCTATTTTTCGTTACTTGCAAACAGGGAATATCTCAAAAAGAACCAATAGAACCAAACAATCAGTGGGGAGAATATAGGCGCGGCGTATTACTAACCCTTATTGATATGGACAAAAAGTCCGCGCTACCTATCCTTCACTATCTACAAAGGGAGAGAGAATATGCCTATTCTTCGCCTGTTTGTAGACAGAGAATGTCTCAAGAAGAACCAATGTCGCTTAACAACCGAGGTTAAGAGATTCAATCAATTTTTAACTAGTATTTTCAACAATCAATCAAACAAACAAAGAGAGTCGTGCTGCACGACCTTACCCGGACCGTATGGACAGTTTCTCGTCTTCCACTTCCAGCGCCCGATCGTCCTCTATTCTCCGTTATTTCCCCGGCGCTCCTGAGGGTTCCCAGTCAGGACCGTAGATCACTCGAGAGAGGTCTGCTCGGAACCAGTGAAGTTCGGATGATCGGCCGCCAGACGAGGGTCTATCAGGCGGGAGCTCTTGCCGATCGTTGCAGTCGTTCACTCTGTCGTCAGGACCTCTCCCACTGGATCCACGTGTCGCTGATGGGCCCCACGTTTGGGCCGCCAATTGTGGAAAAAGCAGCCACTTTGGTTACCCTTTTCAACCGCTGCTCTGATGTTTAGACGCCTTTCATAAACAGCCACTTTGTTTAACCTTTTCAACCGCTGCTTTGGCGTTAGTCGCCCCTCGACCATTTGACGATTATCAAACAAAAGAGGCAGGTGCTCTAACGACATCTCTGAGGCCTGGCCTCTTATACACAGGTTTATTGCTTTATTACATACAACACATTCTTGGCAATGCTTTGATGTACGGAAAGACATCCTCGGAATCCCCGCTCCAGGCCCATTCCCACACATATCTACAGTAGAAGTCCCCACCCCTATCTCAGCATGATGGCTATCGCGCAGCTGGACATTCCGCTGGGAACAGGAGTATGTGTGATCGGTCGGATCTTGTGGTGCGAAGACATTGATTAATCTCAGCCCCCCCTTTGAAGAGATGCGAGTTCCTACTGTAGGGGGCAATAAACTGCATCCGCAGGGCTAGGTGATGGCCTGGGATCAGCTCGGACAATCGGGCACAGGGGAAGGGTTATCAAAGGCTCCGTTTGTGTGAATGAGATGAAAGGGTATGTGGGTTCCGCACGGGAAGTGGCTCCGGGGCTGGGTCGCGCCGAGATAGCGTTTATGGCTCCAACAGGTGCTTGGGGGTTGCCAGCGCGCGGGGGATGATCGCAAGGCCGGGGAGACATGCAAGCGATCGGCAATGTTGCGAGAGTGGCCGTAGTTCTAAAATGGCTGCCATTTACGCGCTCGCAAAGGCCCGAAATGGGACAAGATGGCGCTGGTAATGTTCACTCCGTAATCTAATATTTAACACACACCTTGACCCACCCACTCTCGACCTTCTGCTTGGAGAACCATCTTCACCTGTCAGAAATCTTTATTTGAATTAACAACAGTCTTAAATGAAGGCATTTGCTTCCAAAACCCTATTCTTACCACTGAGAATGGCTTATGAATCAGGCGCCGTGTCTAGCAGTGTGCACATGGAAACAGTGGGCATAATTTATGAGGCCCTACTGGCACTTTTTTGCGAAGCTGGAACATCACTTTTTTGACGTTCAGGTGGCGCAATGTGCCACCGCCACATTTATAAGGCCACGTAACACTTTTTTTTAATGGCCTTACAAATATGTGTCTCTAAAAGGGGCGTTCCATGGGTGTTGCTCGGAGCATTCCCAACAACATCCATGACACTACCCCAGATTTACGAGAAATCGTAAGTCTGAGGCAGCGCCAAAAATGTATGCCTCCCAGGGGAGGTATAAGGGAGGAACAACGAGGAGAAATATCTTTATTTCTCCTCGTTGTTCCACTTTCTATGTGTGCTGCATTTTGCAGCACACATAAAAAGAGGAAAAAGCCCCTTGTGATTGTTTTTGTGTAGGAAGGTTTCCCTTCCTGCACAAAAATAATCATCCCCGCAACAAATGCACCCTTGCACCATGGTGCAATGCTGCCTGCGTTGGCGCACATCAGCCCATCGTGCACCGGCACAGGGGAAAAGGAAAGGAATGCACCGTATCTGCCCTATGGAAAAAAAACGGATAAATGAGGCCTCCTGTCTTTTGACATTTGTATGCATGCATCTGTGTTATTGTAAATACTTGGTGGATTTATATGACTAGTAGTTGAATACTTGGAGCACGATTCGCAAAGGCATTTTTGGTGATAAATGTATATAGTTACAGCCAAAATGCCTTCACTTACGTCTATCATGCATCCACAAAAGTAAACCTGGAAGGTGAAAAATCATATACTATTGTGGATTTCTCTGGAACAAGTTTACAGAAATCATCAGCAGTAAATTCTAGGGGTGGGAGGTGGGTGCCACAATGGGTGTTTATGCTCGTAAGTTTGTGACCGCCCACAAACTCACACATTTTTGGCTATTGACAAACCGAAATCTGGCCCTTTCATACCCTGAAAATGGTCAGAGATTTATTTCCCCCAAGAGATGAAGTAAACTCTTGTTTCAGCATAGCAAGAGAAACAAATCATCTCCAGATTTGGTAGGAGTTTAGAGGTGGGGCCTTCTCCATGGGGAAAAATGTTTTCAACGCAGAGAAAAGAAAAATGTGCTGTTACACATTTGGCTGCCCCTCCCAACATCCGGCATTGTAGGCTGGGGGCAGTGCAATACATGGTGAATAGGCAGCCCTCAAGCAGTTACATAAAAGGAGTAATGCCACGCCTGGTATGCTGCCCTTGGCATAGCTTTCTAGGCGCGCTATACCTATTTTGTGGATGGTAAAAAAAAATTAAATACATGGATACCCTCAGGGATGATAAGCTGTGCTATAGAAATTGACGCAACATAACACAACATAACATTAAAAAAAACATTTAGACGGAGTGGCATAGTACTTTTGCACTTTATCGTGAAACGGCCCCTTGGTGTTTAGTGGTGGGTACTTGCTTTTCAAATTAGTAATAGGCTTGCAAATTAATACTGTGACTATGGTGAGTACACGCAAATGTTTATTTCATTACATTTAAATTATTCATTGTTTTTGTTTAGAACTGTTGTTGGCACTGCCCCTTGTCTACCCCTAATGGATGTCAATGGCTGGGATACACTTTAAGTGCCTGCATATGACCGGGCTGGAATTTTAGATATGGGATAAACACATGTATTCTCAAGCCTTCGTAGTCAGGCAAAATTAACAAATGTTGACTTTCTTGAAGCCGGGCAAATTTCCTAATTCCAGCCAACTACGCATGGTGTAACAAATCTACTGTCCTGCACCCCACATGACCCTTCCCTGCTCCCTGAGGTCCAGACAGAAAACATTGTATAAATAAGGTTGCACCTCCCTTCAATCTCTGGAAAGAATAGGAGCAGAGGGCGACAAATGGACGAAGCATGGTGCACAACTACATGTGGATCATAGGTGCAAAGCAGCTGGTGGCAAAATGTATAGACATCAGTAGGGAAGAGCTCAAGGTCTTTGCTGGCAGGCGAGGGGCTCAGAGTAGGGCACAGAGTAGCACCAGTGCTCCTGGTAACCCCGATGCAGGTCCTCTTCAAACAATCTCGAGGGCTCGGATTTTCTATATTTACATCTTGGATTGGTAAATTTAGAAACATGCTGGCCATCTTCATTTTGTAGTGCATCTGCATAATGGCCCTTGCATGCAATCTACAAAATGACGTGGCTGCGTCATCACACTTATTCTTTTTCTTTTGGCCTTGCTACACAGCATCTTGCTGATGCTGTGCAGCATGGCCGAAAAGTATTGGCAAAGCCAAAGGTCCCAAATGCAAGCTCTATTGGCTTCGCCAATGCTTGTTAGTAATGCTTTGCGACTCAAGAATTCTCTGGCCTATTCTATTTTCCCTGCCTCTTCCAATTTTACCAACAGAATGATGACATCACAATATTCTACTGTCCTAGTACATTCCTTAATGGGAATTATTTTTAAAGTCAGAGCTCACAGCACTGTCAGGGTGGGTTGGTGGATGTGGGCCTCCTTCCCCTTGCAGCCTCGGTAGAGGGCAATCCACACTGCTCTGCACCAGAACACCCAATTCATCTACCTCTGTACCACGTCTTCTTCAGCCACATAGTGCCCCTAAAAACAAGTGGAAATCCATGATAGTTTATGGGTCTCAGTTAGGGTTGGGCGGTAAAAGAAACACCCAAAAACAAACATGCACTGGCAAAGCCAATTGCCAAAATTCAAAGCCACAAAGGGCTATGATGTGATCAATGCCGGCCACGCCATACTGCTTTTTCTTTAACCTTAAGCCACACTGCACAGCAGCTCAACTGCTGTGCACCATGTAAAATAAAACAATGGCAAAGCCAATAGATTTCGCATAGGCAAAACCGATTGTCTTTGCCAATGCTTGTTATTTGCAAGCAACCCTCTCCTCTGGGGAGAGGATGTGTTGTAACAGTGAAAGCTTCCAACTGTGATCCTGGTTCAAGTCTCCGTGTTGGCTCAACATCCTGTGATTGTGGGCAAATCACTTAATGTCCTTTCTCTTCCAGGATGGCACGGAGCGAATGTAAATGTGTTTTTTTTTAAATTTATATAATGTATGTTGCTTTTGTCAACTAACCAATAAATGTGTTGCCTCCTGTCAGCATGCACTGCTAGCTAACATAAAGTAGCACTTCAGTGCCCCACCAGAAGTAGTAAGCGCTATATAAACGCAGTTTCAATTAAATAAACGAGTCTGCGTCTTCATCAAGCTTGGAGGAATGACAGGGCTGATTGGGCGGTGCCTTTGTTTGAACCTATGTTTTCGTACATCGAAATGGCCCTAAATCCAATGAAAAAGCAGGACTGGCGTTACCAACATGGCAGCACTTTTCTGTTTGTAATAATACGTCTCATAGGAGCCATGCAAAGTAATTCATAGTCACACAGCAAACACACACATGCCGAAAACGATGAGCCTATGAGCAATGTTTATAGTTCAAAAGTAAGTTTATTAAAAAGGAAAATGTTAGGATAATGGTACATAATATAGTCAAAACAATGGATAATCGTAAGATTTTAGGTTAGAATACATAACAAAGTTCTAAGGAGTAAATATTAGATTAATTACATGGTTTGAAGAATAATATAAGAAGAAAAGAGAAGTAAAAAAGCACAAAAGAAGGGTACAATGGTGTATACCGCAAAGTGATACATATCAGTAAAAAAAGAGACGTATTAATGATATTTATATGAACAAGTTACTATGTAATTAAGATGTGGAAAGTCAGGGAGGTTGGGAAACTTCTTGTTGAGCAGGGGTTAGGAAAAAGAGCGTTTAGCGCTTGCATCTATGAGCGATGTAACAGATGCCCACAAATGCAGGCGCTTCGAGGCCATATGAATAGGGTATACAAAGGCTGTATCTAGTCTGTGATTATAACAAATGGCATACCACCAAACTTGATAAGATAACTTGGTGAAATCCTTCCAGTTTTTTGTTATTTTTAAGCCTGGGTGGTGAATTCCGTTCCACTTGCGGAAATTGCGGAATTTGGGTAATTTCGCGTTCAGCGGAGAACACGGAATTGCCCAAAATTCTGTGATCCACGACTTCTTGGAATTTTTTGTTTGTTCGCACTTTCAAAATGCGTGTTCGTGAGATATTTCCCCCCAAGCATGCAAACCACATTCGCGAACAGGAAAAAAGCATTGCGAACGGGCGGAACAAGAAATTGCGCGTGTTTGCGGAATTTCTGCGTGCTCGCGGAGATTTTTTACCGTTTTTCAGAACTTTACATAGCGCGACTAAGCAAATTCCGCCCACCCCTCGTTATTTTCTGAAGAGCAACTGCCAGTAAAAGGGCTATAATCTTTGTATTGCAATTAGAGTTGAACCATATTGGAGATAAACTCCCTAAAAAAATATGTGTGTTAGAAAAAGGGATTCTAGAACCAAAGCTTAAATTAATCTGAGACCAGACACTCTTCCAAAATTTGTGAACAAGCGGGCAAGTGAAAAGTAGGTGATATAAATCGGCACTTGGGTAGTTGCATGTCCAGCAAGTATTGGGGAGACCAGTGTGTCTTTTACTTAAGATTACCGGGCTCAACAGGAGTCTGTTATAGATTTTAAAAAGTGTTTGTGTGGTGATTGCTGCTGTAGAGGATTTCCTAATTTTAGTCCATATTTTGTTCCATAAAGATATGGACCAACACACCTCTAAATCCTGCTCCCAGGATAGTTTTACTTTAGTTTTTTCTCTAACATTATGCAATGTGTTGAAAAATGTATATATAACTGGTGCCTTAGGATAGGTGCGAAGAAGATCATGAAGTCCCTTCACAGGAGGGGAAATATTACTATTGAGGGTTAAAAGTTGAGCATATGAAGTCTGAAGGGTTTACTGTAGAAGTTTGTATTCAGAATGGAAGGAATTGGGGAATTCAAAGAGTTGACTAGCTTGCGAAAAAGGCATTACTTTATCATGTATAAAAAGTTGATGGATCCAAATTAAACCCTTTTGTCTCCAAGACTTCCAATACAAAGGTTTGCCTCGTATCAATACCATCTTGTTATGCCAAATTGTGGATTTAAGAAATTAATCTGAATTTGTCTGGAGTGTCAGGGGATGCGATTCCAAATTTTTACAAGTGTATTCAATAATAGGGGGTCAATAAAGATTGAGGTCTACGAGTAAAGGATACTCTTGAAATGAGAAAGGGTAGAAAAAGAAGGTTCATGTTTCGCCCATAAGGGACAATTTAACAGAGACACAGAAAGGCATCTTGAAGATTGGCAGAGTAAAAATTATTTCTGATAGATCAGAAAGTCAGGAAAATTGACGCCACCCTCTGATTTTGGTTTTATAACTTCAATATGGACATACAAGACTTTTTGTTATTCCAAACTAATGAAAATAGCACTGAGTTTATCTTCTTGTAATATTTTAACGAAATGGGCACTGCGATATTAGAAATGGTATAGGGTATTATGGGGGTTAACATCATCTTAATAGTGTCCAGACGTCCCCACCAAGATAAGTATATGGGGTGCCATTTAGCAGTCAATATGGAGACTCTTTTGTATACATTTGTTCATACACAAAGAGATTATTGTTGGGATGCTGGGGATGAAGTATAAACCTAGATATTTTATGTGACTAGGATTCCAGGTAAAATTGGAAGCAGCAAAATCTTCTTTTAAAGTATACTTAGTTAAAGGTATTGTTTCACATTTATCTATGTTAAGTTTATAACCAAACACAGAAGCAAAGGATTCGACATCTTGTAGAAAGGCAGGGATAGAGGATAAGGGTCATGAAATAAATAATAGTAAGTCATCGGCTTATGCTGCTAATTTGATTTGTTGCTTCCTGTAATCAAGTCCATGAATATCCTAGTTTTGACGTATTCTCAATAAAGTAGGTTCTGAGGCTAAGTTAAAGAGGAAGGGAGAGAGTGGGCAGCCTTCACGGACACATCTACCTAATTTGAAGTATGAAGAGAAGTTGCCATTTGCACATACAGCTGTCGTTAGTTGTGAGTAAAGAATGGAAATTAACAAGTTAATTGTAGGGCCAAAACCAAACCTTTTAAGTGTTTGAAAAATATAGGGCCATTTAAATCGATCAAATGCTTTTTCCACATCTAAGGCTATTGCTGTCAATGAATAAGGTAAATGAGAGGATTGGATAGTATGTCAAAAATAATTGAGTATTGTCTGTGATGAGAGGTCCTTTAACAAAGCCAGATTGTTCTGCACCTAACAACTCGGATAGATGGGAATCCAAACGTATGGCCAAGGCTTTAGAAAAATGTTTATAATCTATATTTACTAACGAAATAGGTCTGTGATTTTTACAGCATTGTAGGTCTTTCCCTTCTTTAGGGATAAGGCAAATTAGGGCATTTGCAAACGAACCACAGGATCTGCCAGAGTTTAACAGGTCATGCAATTTGGGTAAGAGTAACTGCGCGAAATACAAAAACAATCCAACAGTGAAGCCGTCTAGTCCTGGGGCCTTGTCTTTTTTGAGTGTCTCTAAGGCAGCCTGTTGTATATCAGAAAGGAATTGAGAAATGTGGGTTTCTGAAGGAGAATTATCTGATGTATATGGTGGTTTGTAAAAGGTAAGAAATTTGTTCAAATTGTCAACATCTTTAAACTTCAACAACTGTTGTTCATCAAAAATTGACTCTAGATTGAGCTTATCATGTTTCACTTTCCCTGCTTTGTTTTGACCACCGTAAAACTTTGCACTAGATTGTAATAAATAGGTTGATGCACGGTTAAATTGAAACTTGGCATTTATAAGTTCAGTTAAACAATCTTTTGATTTGGAAGTGTAATATGAATGATCCAATCGCTCTATTTCAATTAAGAGTTATTTGATTAGTTTACGTGAAGTTTAGCGTTTTTTGGAAACTAAGCGAATAATTAAGTCCCTAGCAGCTGCCTTGAAAGCATCCCAAATAACAGAAATAGGTAAGGTATCTGTTTGATTAAACAAAAAATATTTGTTAAAGAAGGAAACTAAGGAGGAAGTAAACTTTGAATCTAGGAGCAGAGCATTATTTAAACGCCATTTCCTGGGGATATTAGGTTTGTGCAAAATGTCTAATTGAATAGATTGATTGAGTATGGTGAGTCAGATAATAGTAAGTGTACTCTCTTGTGGTAGGGTTGCAGAGTCTCCAGGCATCAATAAGCTTGTATTGCTGAATTGTTTGAGTGAAAATTTTGTGTTTTATGAGGGACAAAAGAAACCATTAAGTTGCGATCAATGAATGGATCGATAACTTGGTTACAATCACCAGCGAGGATAAAGTTATCATCAATGCATTGTGAGACATGATATGCAAGGGATGTCCAAAAAAAGGGATCCCCAATGGTAGGAGCATAAATGTTGAATAAAGAAATTGGAGCATTCCCAATCATCAATTTAGTATGCAGCCATCTTCCTTCATCATCAGATCTTTGAGAAAGTAATTTAACAGAGAGTGATTTATGACAAAGTGTCGCTATGTAGGAAAACAGCCAATCTCTAACGAATACCAAGGCTGTTTGGCGCAAGGCTCCTCTAATTCCCAATATCGATAGTTACCAAAATAAAGAGACAGGCGCTGGAACTGGAAAGCAAGAACAGGTTTATTGCTCCAGAGGAGAACACGTCAGGTCCGACA
Source organism: Lissotriton helveticus (assembly GCF_964261635.1). Classification (NCBI taxonomy): domain Eukaryota; kingdom Metazoa; phylum Chordata; class Amphibia; order Caudata; family Salamandridae; genus Lissotriton; species Lissotriton helveticus. The sequence continues at coordinate 1,847,632,329 of NC_136065.1, read as the reverse complement.
CAAGGAAATGTCTTCAGGAGGTGTTCCAACAACTTCTCCGTTGCTCCACTTTTTATACAATTTACATCAACTTTATTGGTGGTCAAACATCCTAGGAATTCCCGCCCCCAGCAGGTTCTCACAGAGTCCCAACAGTTTGTCGTCCCCCACCCGGATCTTGATTAGTGATTGATATCTCGCAGTTGGACATTCCAACAAGATCTGTAAAGGGGTGAGATTGGTCAGAACTAAGGGTTATGCAAGTGATAAGATCAAGCATTTCTGTTCGTGCAACAAGTCCTGCTGTGCGGGGGCAATAAAGTGCGTCCACAAGGCTTGGTTTACCGTCTGGGACTGGATCGAGTGGCCAGGTGCAGTTGGGGGTTATCTGAAGGGCCTGCTTGAGTGTGGAAGATGAAAGGACAAACGTGTTTAGGGGTGTGAAGTGGCTCCGGGGCCTTGTCATGAGGACAACGTTTTATGACCTCAGAGCATTTGGTCATGCTGAATCAGGGCACCGGGGATGGTTACGAGGCCAGGGTGAGTCATAGGTGACTCGCAAAGCGCGAGATGGCTGTGGCACCTGAAATGGATGCCGTTTACGTGCGGACAGTGGCTCTTATTAGGCAAGATGGCGCCGGTGATGTTCACGTCTGTCAATTATGTTTTGGTGACAGGAAAACCTCTCCTAACCAGCCCCTCCTCAACTTTAAAGATTCTTTTACTGTATAATGTGGAGTGGAGTGGTGTGGCTCACTGGTTAGAGGAGGCAGACCCGGGAGCAGAAGTCGGCCCGAGACCAGGGTTCAATTCCCGACGCGGCAGGGTCGTGGACTTGGGTCAGCGGACTCGATAATTCTCGCTTCGGTGCTTACTCTAATCAGGGGTTCCACTCGGCAACTCTGGGCATTAGCTTGCCTAATCTCCACAACGGCCCCATCAATTCCGGGGATGCCTGGCTCCACCTTGGGGACTCCCAGCGGGGACCATCCCACAGGGAAAGCCAGGACGGGTTCCCCAGAGTTATACAGCGCCAGGAAACCCCTGACGGGTAGCAGTGCGCTTTACAAGCTCAAATACATTTACATTTACATAATGAGACTATTGTTTAAGAGATACATCAGCCTCTAATTTGGCCAGTGTGTTAAAAAGTGCTGTCTTTTAATGGGAGAGTTAAAACCTCTGACATTCCAAGAAACAATTTTCAAAAACATGAAGATAACAATAAAGAGAACAGGAGGCACCACTTTGGCCAAATCATCAATGAATATACAACAAACCATGAAATAGTCCAACAATACAATAAATTACCCATACAGTACATGAGAGATGAGAAAGTGAATGAAGAGACCATTGTGGAACAGAAGGCATATGGAAAAGAAATAGAGAAAATATGAAAAGGAGAGAGAAAAAATGCCAAGAGGAAAGGAAAAAAAGAAAAAGATTTGAAAAAAGGAAAGTAGAGGAAAGATACGAGAATAGGAATAGAGAGACATAACTAGAACAACCATAAAAAGGGTGAGGGAAGGTTAAGCCACAGGGAATGGATCACACACCCAGATTCAACCAAAATGATGGGCGGGAAGGGACTGCAAAATGTGTGATAAGGAGATAGGGCAGGCACAAACTATGACAAATCTGCAAGGGAGGAGAAAAAAGAACAATATTACGGAATTCCAATGAAGTGCTGGAAACGGGAAACATCCTTTTCAAAGCAACTTTTACCACGCAGTGCCTTTACGACGCAACTATTACAACGCATGCCATTACAACGCATTGCGCTGGAGAGCGCTCTAGGATAGGGAATAGTTTTAATTTACTATCCAACACCTTCCCTACTATCCACGGGGACTGGAGTTCGAATAGTAAATTAATCTATTCACTATCCAGCACCCCTTAACGCTATGCGTTGTAACAGCATGCGTTGTAAAAACTGCGATGTAAAGGCATGCGTGGTAAAAGCATGCGTTGTAATGTCATACATCCGCTGGAAACGGATATAATAACAACAATTCAAAACTATTAAACTGTATGTCAAAAAATTAACATGGTAATACAGAAAAGATAGGTTACAATAGCAATAGCGTTAAATAGTCTGGAAAGTCGAAGCTCCAGAGAAATTCATGGATTCTGTTTTAAACGAGTTAATAAAGCTCTGCAACTTGACTGCGTCTACGTATGCTGTGGTACTGTTCTTGTAAGTACCTTTGAAGAGGTAAGGTGCAAAAAGTCCATATCAGGCCCCCAATGTGCATAGATCCGGTCTCATATTAAGGAATTCCTTATGTCTAGTCGCAGTAGCTTTGGTGTAGTCTTGAGAGAAAAATAAGTTAGATCCTGACCACACAATGTGTTGAATTGACTTGGCAGCAGTAAGAACGTTTAATAAATCAGTATATTCAAGGAAGCACAGCATAATTCCTCTTGGTCTTTGTGAGTTTGATGTTCCAGCTGGCTGTCATCCCAATCTGTGGACTCGTTGGATGTGGAGTACAGTATCTTCTAGTAGATGTAGCAGTTTAGGAAGAAAGGATTTGAAGAAAACGTGGGGGTCAGAACCCTCTGTACCTTCCCGTAAGCCATAAATGCGAAGATTATTTCTTCTGTTTCGGTTTTCGAAGTCCTCGACTTGTTTTTGAAGTGAAGAAACCTGTGTTTGCAGAACTCTGACTTTAGCAACTGTGGGAACAAAAGAAGAGACATTTTGTTCTACTGTAGTGAGGTGTTCATCGATTTTAGACCAATTGTCTGTGAAAAACTGCAATTTGTTGCTTGTATCCTCTATAAAAGGGCAAAGAGAGCAGATCTCCTCCAACAATAAATCCAAGGATACAGGAGAGGAAGGTTTTGGCAGGGATGGAGGGTCTTTCTTCAAGCCCTTTGTGGTTGCTTTCTCTGTTTCCTGAGGGATAGAGGTTGGAGGAGAAGAACCTTTAGACACGGGTACCAAGGAGTCTTCGATTATAGCGAACTGAGTTAAAATCTTAGAGTTTTTGATAAAAGATAGTGCAGAGCGTGATGCAGGTGGCCCAAACGTTTTCAATCTTCCCATAGGATGAGGAATAATCTAAATGACTTGGAGAAAGTAGAAGCATATAACGACTTCAAAAATAAAAACTATCTTGTATTAAAGAGCTCTGTATGTTTTACCTTATACACTAGTTCTGTATGAAAAATCAGTCATATGCTAAGCAAATAATTTATTGAGGTGACTTTTCCAATAGAAAAAAAAAGTCAATGCACGTGAAACAGGAGCAGCCACCCCTATTTCCTCTCATAAACTGCAACATTTTCAAGATTATCCAGAAAACAAAATGGCAGCTACTGAAAAGAACTTCCTGAGATGGAAAGAGTAATTTCTTCCAAGCGTTCTATATTAATACATGGTCAACACTGTTGAAGCTCTTAAAGCGCCAGAAACACAGCAAGTGCCTCATTATTAGTGCAATATATAAATCAGCCAACGTACCCAAGTCTGTGATGCAGCATTCTGTGGTTGCGAGGTCTTGGGCAACATATTAAAAATGGCGGCTGCAACTGTGGTCATTCTGAACTGAAGCTTAAAGTGCAAAAATACAGGTTTCAGAGCCACGTAAGAGACATCAGAGGACTTCTTCCTCGTTAGGACGGCATCCGCTGCCGAAAACGCCTTGTCAAATCTTCGGCACTGACGGCTAAAAGCAGTCAGTTCACACCGCGCCGAAGACCTTCACCCATGCGCCGCCATCCGCCGTGGGCTTCAAGCCACGCCCCCTCCTATGAGCAGTGTTTAGATGAAGTGGGTAGAGTTTCCTCTAGGAAACGAGCCGAATAATCACTCAGCACTGCGACCAAGCACCTCCGCTGGTTCGAGACGCTACAAACCTAGACACCACTCTCGCTGTCCGCCAATCCACAGACGTCACAAGATGTTTTGTCAAGTGGCCCTAGACCGGCACCAAACGGCAGCATGTTTCCATTTTGACTCCAGTTACCAGCATGGCTTTCATGCCTTCAGAAAACATATGTAACACATTGGGTCCTATATCTGAGGTATCCAGTCATTGCACACATCACATTCCTATTTGATTCCAACCTTTTGGCACATTTGAGACCCTCATTACGAAGATGACGTGACTTGTTTCGATACATCCATTGTCTATGCGTTGGTGCTGCCTACACATATTCTGCCCTGGATTTTTCCAGTGAGTTTTTTTTCCTGCCGTGGAGGACAACTCTCTTGCTCACACTACCGAATGTGCATTGGCAGTTGATCCCTATTTTGAGGCCTTGAATTCCCCATCTCCCCTCGGTTACAAAGTCAATGTTGTGGATCTTTTCCTGAAGAAGGCGTCCCTGTTCACCCAAAAGCACATAGAACATGATCCACTTATTGCCACGTCTACAGATCATTTGACTTTTTGTATAATGTGCTATTAAGCGCAATAATAATATAAAGTGAACTAAAATATTACATAGCAAGTCTATATTTTATATTGTGCACGATATCTGCACATTTTTAACTTGTACATAATGTTTTTTCACGTATTTTGATTATTATTGTCGTGTCATTTATCTTTGTATGTTGCTGTTTCTTTCTGTATATGGTGTTTTTACTGTTGCAAAACAACAGTTGATGGACAGAATGCAGAAAAATGTCATACATTCACCCCAGTACAGAGATCTGGGCCTAAATCCATCGTTTTTTTGCACTCCACGCCACCCCAGTTCAGACATGGCCATATGCAAATCAGCCTTGACCCTGTGCCTCATGGGAACAGTCCAGCCCGAACTGCCAAGCCATGTCATTCCTGGACCCGAATCAAGCATCCTAGGACCGGTTTCTGGCTGAAGAACCGGGTCAGAACCCAGCGGAGACAGGGACACACTTGAAATCTTTGGGTTCCACCTGTCTTGGTATACAGAGACACGGAATACTTCAGGGTGGCGTCAGAGACTAAGTTGATTAGCTGCAGCTAGTAACAGAAATCCCAACAATACATCACAATGTATATTCCTAGGAGACTGTTCAAATTACTAAGGCAAGACATCTCCTTTTATACACCATATTCTCATTATAAATGTACACCCACTGCGCAAAATTCTAACCAATAGGGCACATTTTCTAACTGAGTATCGCATTAACAAAAACCCAATTTACAGTAACCCAACCCAAAAGTTAATTATTAGGAATGTCCCAAATTCAATCTTTGCAAGCCGGACAAATTTATAATTCAAAAGCACAACCCATGTAATGTCAGAACATAAAGGAAACAGTAATAGATGCTGAACAAGATAAAACATGTGCAAGGAAACTAAAGGTTAACGAGGTCCTGAACATTAGGTGGCAATCTTAGACAAGGATCAAACCAAGGGAAATTGGCTTTGTGAGGTCAATTTCAGGTGAAGAGGTCAGTTTCTCTGGAGTTCTTTCAGAGTCGAAAGAAACTGAGTTAATGTATACATTAACTCAGAAGGCCAGGCCACTTGTTCGCCGGGCCTCTTTTACAGGCCTACGTGAGGGCAACACAAAATGGAGTCAGGCTCGAGAATTACAGAACCTCAGACCCTCCTTTTGCCATTACATAGGCAATAACCTAAACTCATGTTAATCTGAATCTAGGTCCATATCAATCTTCATTAGGTCATCTAAGTGTTGCTGTAGCATCATCCTATTATTCTCTACTTCTCTCTGGACAGGTCTCCTAACGCACATAGTAGCACAAAGACTACAAATGGCGGGACCACACTGGATGCAAAGACAACAAGAGAAAAGGATGGCCAAAATCATACCAAGGAATGTTAAAATCTTCCATCCCCATTTAGACAGCAATTCCCAAAACCATCCCGTCAATGACCAGTCTCCTTTGTCTACATGGATAGACTCAGAGATCTTATGTAACCTGGAGATGGCTTGGTACACTGTAGGAGCATTATCTGGTACGTAAATGCAACAACTAGATCCGATCAATTTGCATACTCCTCCTCGATCTGCAAGTATGACGTCTAAAACCATACGATTCTGCAACGTCATAAGGCGGTCCGTTTGAAGCTCAGCTGTAACATTACTAAGAGCACCTGCTGTCTCGTTAATAGTAGCTTCAACAACGCGGACAAGCTGTCGAATATGCCCACTATTGATCATAGGACCCCAAAAGGGCAGGAAACCCTTGAAGGAATCTCCTGCTTCTTGTCCTGCAGTATCTTCCTTATCGAAGACTGCTCTACCATATCTCGTTCTATGATAGTCCGGAGCCGTGGTATATGTAGGGGGAAGCAAAAATGCCACATAACATGTACCTGAAAAATCAGGTGGCAACCATGTATAGGCTCTGTCGTGACAAACAAAATATGTGCCTTTAGCTGGTACGAACGGTGGAGAAGTCTGGGACGAATAGACATAGGTGTGAACACACACACTCTTACCTAGCTGAGCTTTCGGATTTCGACCAGTGCCTTGCAAACAAAAATAACCTTGATGGGGCACAATCCAAATCGGGGGAGACCTTTTTCGTCTCTCCTTCTCAGTCAAGTTGGTACTATATCCGGTCAAATTCCAACCAACATAAGCCTGCATCTCATCCTTGGGAATAGCATTATATGCATCGATATCTCGGATCATATCTACTATTCCCTTTATCAAGGCACTATTGCTGGAGTTATCCTTAAGGGAACGTGAAGGGCGTATCTCATTTGCATAGATAAACATAGTCTGTAAAGCCCACACAGACCCATTAAAAGAAAAAGGCAAAACCAAATATGGCATACCCTTATCGGTCGTATGCGGCATAAGACCACAAACCCAACAGTTAGTGGTATTCACTACTAACTGATGCTGATGCAACAACTGTATGAACGAGTTGTTGACAAATTCTGACCTCCTTGTCTGTTCATGTTCAGGCAACGTATAGAACTGATGCAAAGAAACAGTAGTGTAAGAAAGCATAGGTTGGGAAGTGGGTGCAAACGTCTGTTGTGTAGCATAGACAATCCATCCCACATAAGCTATCGTAATACTTAAAAACATTAAAAAACATGATATTATTAAACATTTCCTATGTATCAATGTACAGAATTTCATTTTAAGGTCTATTTTCTCAACATCTCTCTCAGGTACAAAAGACTCCATCCTCTAACGTGCTGCTCGCGGCAATTTCCCTTCTTCACTCAAGTGTGCGTCCAGGCGTCCTAGACAACCTAGAACCACAGACCTTTCGTCAATTCGCGGTTCACCCCTTAAGTCTTATACCACGACCCTGCAGCTGAACCTGGATGGTGGTTCGAAAAAGCAAAAAGAAAAATAGTCTCTTGTCTGAGAGAACACAATACACAAAAAAATATTACTTTATTTGTCCTTTTTTAGACCTCGGCCTTAAACTATAATGTTCTTTATTCGGCACAGTTTGATCCTGAAAAAGAATCTCCGGATGCGTAGTGTCCAGTCTCAAATGCGGCGGCACAGCTTCTTGCAAAATGTCATCATCCGCACGTTCTGACTTAGTCCATTTCAAACGAGCATCACTAAAAGGCACAAATCTTGGGACATTTTCAGTCTCAGAATCGGCAACACCTTCCCGGACCCACTGATCATACGGTAAGGGCAGAGGTATCCTTTTCGTGTGGGTGGCATGCAACCAACTCTTTTTCCCGAAGACTTTCACAGCGGTCCTCGTGGCTAGCAGCACTTGATAAGGACCAGTCCACCTCGGCTATAGGTTCTTGGACCTCTGGAAGTTCCTGATCAGAATCCAGTCGCCGGGTTGGATCGCAAGTCCCGCGTCAACAGAAGCTGAAGGTAAGGTATCATGAACCTGTTGGTGAAGAACACGCAATTTAGCAGTCAAATCATGTGAATAGTCAACCAACATAGGGTACTCAATATCGCTGTATTCTCTTGGCCTTGGCACACCCCAAACATTCTCCGGGCGTCCAAAAACAATCTCGTATGGGCTAAGTCCCACGCGAGAATGTATTGTCGTGCTTGTGGACAAAAGTGCCAATGGTAGAGCATCGGGCCATGTGAGACCAGAGATCGCTTGCACCTTGGCCAACTTCAGCTTTAACGTGCCGTTATAGCACTCGACCAGGCCTGCTGACTGGGGGTGATTCGCTGCATGGAACTTCTGTCTAATTCCCAAACCTGCACACACTTTCTGCATAATCTGACCCACGAATTCGCTTCGGTTATCACTCCAGACCATCCTCGGCAATCCATACCTCGGCAAAAACTCTTTGAGCAAAACCTTGGCTATAGACAAGGCAGTATTATCCTTCAGGGGGTAGGCCTCTATCCATCTGGAAAAGGCACAAACAACCACAAGGACATACTTCAAGTTATTGCATCTTTCCATATGAATATAGTCTATCTGCAACACCTCGAACGGATACGTTGGAGGAGCAAAATGACCAGCTGGAGTTGGGGTTCCCTTGCCAGGATTATGCATCAAGCAAATCATGCAGTGTTTAACCAAATTCTCAGCACATTTGGGAATTCCACTATTCTGCCATACCGGAGCCAATAACTTGCATATCCCTTTTGAGCTGATGTGAGCCATCCCATGAGCCATAGTAACCACTAGAAGCACATACGCATCTGGCAACAACCATCGCCGATGCTCTGACAACTCAAACCAACAGCCTGTCGAATCCAACATTCCCGTACTCTCTCTCCACGTACTCAATTCTTTCTCGGTACTTTCTGGATGCATCAGTTTCACACTTTCTTTTGTATCTTCACACATTCCTCTTTCCACAACCCTTCTTGCAGGACCTGCAACATACATTCGACTCGTCAAATCTCTCGCTGTTTCTCTCGCTACTTCATCCGCAAACGCATTCCCTCGACCCACATCATCTGTAACCTTTTTATGCGCACTACACTTTACAATGGCGATTTGTGTTGGCAAAGTAAGCGATTCAAGAAGCTCACTCACTAATTGGCCATGCTGGATTTTCCTACCATGAAAGTAAGAAATCCTCTTTCTATCCACAATCGTCCAAAACTATGAGCAACGCCAAACACATACTGGCTATCAGTAAAAGCATTCACTCTCTTTCCTTTTGACAACACACACGCTCTAGTCAAGGCTATCAATTCAGCTGCCTGAGCTGAATTCTGTGCAATACGCGCTGTTTTAACAATCGTGTGCAAAGTTGTGACAGCATATGCTGCAGTCGTCTCTCCATTCGGAAGCTTAAAGCATGAACAATCTACCCATAGGGTACCATCAGGGTTTGAAAGAGGAGTATCTTTCAAATCAATTCTACCCTTTGTTTCCTCCTCTGCCCTAAGAACACAATCATGCTGTTCTTGATCATCTGTCTCTGCACAAATCGGCAACAATGTAGCTGGATTCAATGTGTTGTACCTCTTAAATGTGCACATGACTAGCCAAAAGCGTCAACTCGTAACCTGACAGACGTGCACTAGTAAGGTGCTGAGTCTTCGTCCTGTTTAATAAGGTATCCACTGCATGTGGGACCATCACAATCAATGTATTATCCAATACCAAACCAGCAGACTGTCGGATAGAAACAGCTGATGCTGCCTTAGCTCTTAGGCAACCAGGCAACGCCCTAGCTACCGGATCTAAAGTAGCCGAAAAATACGCACATAGGCGCTGCTTGTCTCCAAACTGTTGTGTCAACACTGACAACGCACAACCTTCTCTCTCGTGCACATAAAGTGTAAAAGGTTTACTATAGTCAGGGGTACCCAACACCGGAGCAGAACACAATGCATCACGCAATTCAGAAAAACTCTTCTGACATTCATCAGACCAAGGAAGAGGGTGTGGTGTATCTTTGAGAGTAAGTGCCAACAAAGGTTTCGCTAGCAAAGAAAAGTTCGGGATCCACTGCCGACAATACGAGGTGATACCCAAGAAAGCACGCACTTCTCTCTGTGTGGATGGTACAGTCATTTGGGCAATCACTTGAATACGCTCTGGGGTCAATCGTCTTCCCTCCTTTCGATAAGAGATGACCTAAGTAGGTCACTTCTTGTCGAAAATACTGCAACTTGGAAGGGGAAACTTTATGATGAAGGTCAGACAAATGTCGTAGCAAAGAAAGAGTAACCTCTTTACAAATCTCCTCATTATCAGCAGCCACTAGCTGATCAGCAACGTACTCGATAAGAGTAGCACCAGAAGGCAACACAAGAGTATCGAGCTGAGTTTTCAAAGCCTGACTATAAATGGAGGGACTCTCACAATAACCTTGAGGAGCTCGCTTAAACCGGAAGCTGCAGCCTCCTAAAGAGAAGCCGAAAATATCCCTACTTTCCTCAGCAATCGGAATACTGAAGAAAGCATTCTTCAGATCAATCACAGAAAACCAAGCAGCTGAGGCAGGGAGCATAGTCAATAAAGCAGTAATGTCCGGAACAACAGGAAACTGTGGCACAACAATCTTATTGACCTCTCGAAGGTCGATCACAAATCGATACACAGGTGGCTGAGAAGAGTCAGTACGCTTAAGAATAGGCAGAACAGGACTGTTACACACATTACCTCTCGTTTCTTCAACCACACCTTTCTCAACCAAATCATAAATAATCGCTAAAAGAGCTCTTTCACCATCACTGGAAATTTTGTACTGAGGAATGCGTGGCAATTTAGCATTTGATTTAAGCGTAACAACGTAGGGTGGAATCTGCAAAAGACCAACATCATTAGGACCCGTAGCCCAAAGTGTATCAGGGAGAGAACGCAATTCCAGCGGCAGGCAATCCTTAGACAAATACATCGGGGAGATAACTTTCTTACCCAAGGTAAGATGTACTCCCAACGGAAAACAATATAATGTCGCATGCAATCTTTTCAACAAGTCCAAACCCAACAAATTCTCACCACAACCAGTCGTTAGATTAAGGGGAGCCTCCAATTCACAAGGACCAATAGAAAGGGGCAAAGGACTAGAAACCGGGTTGCTAACTGGGGCGCCAGAAAATCCTACCGAAACATTCATCAAGCCAGACAAAGGTGCGCCAGGGAGTTTAGAATGCATGATAGAACTCTTTGTTGCACCAGTATCCAAAAGAAAAGGTTCTGCCACACCTGATGTAATCACTTCAACATAAGGCCCACTCTGGTCTACTGGAACAAACACTACTCCCTCTCTTTGTCCATGGCTGTCCTAGCTATCATTAAAACCAGCACTCTCGCTTCCAACATAATAATGATCAACGTAGTACTGAGCAAACTGGACGTGCGGAACATTCTGTTGGTCAAAATAATTTGCAGAATTCTGGGGGGGAAAAGAACGTTCATTCTGAGGAAACGTACCACGTCCCCTACCCCTAGGTACTTGTTGGTAACCACCACGACCTCTCAGGCCAGACATACCATTCACACGTTGTAGCAAGACCGGACAACTACTCTTGAAATGACCTTCCTCTTTACAATAAGCGCACTGATTAGGGCCTAGCGGAAATTGCGGAACAAAAGTCTCAGGCGTCTGCAATGGTTTCTGAAACTGTGGGGGTTGCTGAAACTGACGCTGATTAGGGCGAGGCGGATAAGCCTGTTGCAAACGAACTTTCGTTTTTAATTCTTTAGTCTTCTTCTCTACTTTATCCTTCTCATCTTTGTCTCTATTCTCATAGTATTGTGCAGTAGCCAATATCTGGGCCGAAGAAGAAACTGCCCATGAACTCTCAGAGTCCTTTAACTTATTACAAAGTTCGGGGAGTAAATTAAAAACAAATTTATCTACGAACAACCTCTGACCACCTTCTGTACTCATGTCCTGACCACTATGATCAATGAATGCTTCTTCAAACCTAGTGAAGAAATCGGACACACTCTCATCTTTCTTTTGTTTGCATGCTGCTAACTTGTCCCAATTCACTCGCAAAGGAGGCATCAAAGTTTTCATTAAATTAACAATCCTACCAGGTAGTTCTGCAACTAAAGGCTCAGGTTTAGCACCTCCTACCTGTCTACCATCTGCAGCAGTAATATTAACCCATGTTTCTCCTAACTCTTGCACATGATCCTCGTGACGGATCTTCGCCCACAAAGGTTGAGGAACTACATTACCCATCAACATATCGATGTCAGCTAAATTCATAACACACGCCTCAACTGTCTGAGACAACTCCTTGTAATAACCAGCAGGATTTTTACGGGGTCAGGCAATGTCTGCTTAAGTGCCAAAACCTCTGCTCTCTTCCAAGGGACATGTAACCACACTCGCTGAAAATGAGCCGGTGCAGCCAAAACACCATTAGGAACGTCAGCCTCAATTGCCTCTCTCCATACTGGAGGAACCTCTCGCATAGGATACTGCTTCACTTTTCTCCTAACAGAAGGATCAGGTTCGAACAATGACTGAGGTGGAAGTCTAGACCTGAAAGTAAGTATTGTCTCTACCGCTACCTCAACATCTGAACCCACTATCGTTCCCTTAGCAAATTCGGACTGAACATTAATCAAGTCCAACGGAATTGGACCCAACTCATTATCTTCCCACTCCTGACGAAGAAAGGTACACATGACATCAAAAACATACCTTTGCTTTGGTGCTTCCCACTGTAGAAAAACATCCATAACCGCTCGTAAACCGTACCTGGAAGCTTTCAAAACCCATCTACGAGCAAGGAGATCTAACACTGCCCGCTCTTCGGGACTAGGAAGCTGACTACGTCTCTGCTTACGTTCAGAAACAGGGGTCCTATTCAGTGTCCCAAAGAGAGGAGACAAAAGACTAGTGACAGTTTCAGTCATTCTTTGTCGAGCAGAAGGAGAAGAAGCTGACATAAGGACAGGAGACAAAGTAGTCTGAGGAATAGGAGTCATAGGGACAGAAGTAAGAGAAGACGAAGATAAGGCAGTGTAAGTCAAAGGAGTTTGAGGCAAGGCTGGTAACAAAGCTGGCGGCCCTAGAAGGGGCTGTACCGCAGGAGCAGGAACCACTTGTGGAGCAACAAATGGCTGAACAACAGCAGGGGGTTGAACAACAACAGGGGGTGCAACAACTGGAGGTAACGGAGGTGCTGTAGCACTCTGCGCATAAGGGGGTGGTAATCTCAGTAGATGCGACATCAAAGGATCCTTTTCAGGGTCTTCAGTCACAGTTGAAAGGGGAGGTGGCAAAGCCGGATAACATTTGTCAATGGCCATGCAATGCTGTCTATCTGACACTTCAATCGCACGATCTTCTTCATCGTCCTTAAACTGCGTAGCGGCTTGCATTACTGATATATTCGCTTGCTTAATTTCTCGCTGTTTGGCTTCCTTACGCCAAAGGCGGAAAGAGTCAAACATCGCCGGCCGGGCTTTCTTCCTAAATAGCGCAACTTCTAAGTTATCTAAAATCTCTGTTTCAAAACTACCATGTGGGGGCCATCGTAAAACACCGTCCTTCCTAGTGTAGCGGACCCAAACCTCATTAAAGGTAATGGGACCCACGCCATGTTTCTAATAAAGCTCATAAGTTGGAGTTCCAACCGGAGGTATCGGACACGAATCCTCCAATCGGAAATCCCTATTAAGACCACAAACAAACCATTTACCAAGTTTACCAAGACCAGGCATCTTGCTCACTAGTCTGGTTTCAAACTTCAAAGGGTATCAAAAAATGATACACTCGTAAATATACGAACCCCTCGGCTTCGACTATTGCAATATCCAAATCAAAACCAAGAAACAAAACAAAGTCGTGGGAGCGACCCACTTATACTTAACCAAAATGTCTGTCACGCCACCAGAAGACCATCTAACGTCTCGCCTTACAAATCGTCACACGAGGGTCCAAGACAGGGCGACAGTCAGGGCAGCAGTCCTTCATAGCCGTCGGAAATGGGAAGCCTCGCAGAAAAGACCTTCGGTCCACTTTTCGACATGCAGGGGTCGATGGAGTCGGGGCCCTCCTCCAGAGTTTCCTCACGGGGCTCCTCACAATCTTCGGGCTTGGGCCGGTACCGCTGAAGTCGCCCCACGTTGGCCGCGCCAGTTGAAGAACCGGGTCAGAACCCAGCGGTGCCAGGGACACACCTGAAATCTGTCTTGGTATACAGAGACACGGAATACTTCTGGGTGGCATCAGAGACCAAGTTTATTAGCTGCAGCTAGTAACAGAAATTCCAACAATACATCACAATGTTTATTCCTAGGAGACTGTTCAAATTACTAAGGCAAGACATCTCCTTTTATACACCATATTCTCATTATAAATGTACACCCACTGGGCAAAATTCTAACCAATAGGGCACATTTTCTAACTGAGTATCACATTAACAAAAACCCAATTTACAGTAACCCAACCCAAAAGTTAATTATTAGGAATGTCCCAAATTCAATCTTTGCAAGCCGGACAAATTTATAATTGAAAAGCACAACCCATGTAATGTCAGAACATAAAGGAAACAGTAATAGATGCTGAACAAGATAAAACATGTGCAAGGAAACTAAGGGTTAACGAGGTCCTGAACATTAGGTGGCAATCTTAGACAAGGATCAAACCAAGGGAAATTGGCTTTGCGAGGTCAGTTTCAGGTGAAGAGGTCAGTTTCTCTGCAGTTCTTTCAGAGTCGAAAGAAACAGAGTTAATGTATACATGAACTCAGAAGGCCAGGCCACTTGTTCGCCGGGCCTCTTTCACAGGCCTACGTGAGGGCAACACAAAATGGAGTCAGGCTCGAGAATTACAGAACCTCATGGCTATCAGCCATCTTCAGCCAGGATAGCTTGACTCCAGTGGTGTGGAGAGCATGGGACTCATGTCTGAGCATACCCATCCCACTCGGGTTGACAAATGCAAAACAACAGTTGATGGGCAGAATGCAGAACAATGTCATACATTCCCCCCAGTACAGAGATCTGGGCCTAAATCCATCGTTTTTTTACACTCCACACCACCCCAGTTCAGACATGGCCATATGCAAATCAGCCCTGACCCTGTGCCTCATGGGAACAGTCCAGCCCGAACTGCCAAGCCATGACATTCCTGGACCGGAATCAAGCATCCTAGGACCCGTTTCTGGATATCAGCCGTCTTCAGCCAGGATAGCTTGACTCCAGTGGTGTGGAGAGCATGGGACTCACGTCTGAGCATACCCATCCCACTCGGGGTGACAAATGCAAAACAACAGTTGATGGACAGAATGCAGAACAATGTCATACATTCACCCCAGTACAGATATCTGGGCCTAAATCCATCGTTTTTTTGCACTCCACACCACCCCAGTTCAGACATGGCCATATGCAAATCAGCCTTGATCCTGTGCCTCATGGGAACAGTCCAGCCCGAACTGCCAAGCCATGTCATTCCTGGACCGGAATCAAGCATCCTAGGACCGGTTTCTGGCTATCAGCCGTCTTCAGCCAGGATAGCTTGACTCCAGTGGTGTGGAGAGCATGGGACTCACGTCTGAGCATACCCATCCCACTCGGGGTGACAAATGCAAAACAACAGTTGATGGACAGAATGCAGAACAATGTCATATATTCACCCCAGTACAGAGATCTGGGCCTAAATCCATCATTTTTTTGCACTCCACACCACCCCAGTTCAGACATGGCCATATGCAAATCAGCCTTGACCCTGTGCCTCATGGGAACCGTCCAGCCCGAACTGCCAAGCCATGTCATTCTTGGACCGGAATCGAGCATCCTAGGACCGGTTTCTGGCTATCAGCCGTCTTCAGCCAGGATAGCTTGACTCCAGTGGTGTGGAGAGCATGGGACTCACGTCTGAGCATACCCATCCCACTCGGGGTGACAAATGCAAAACAACAGTTGATGGACAGAATGCTGAACAATGTCATACATTTACCCCAGTACAGAGATCTGGGCCTAAATCCATCGTTTTTTGCACTCCACACCACCCCAGTTCCGACATGGCCATATGCAAATCAGCCTTGACCCTGTGCCTCATGGGAACAGTCCAGCCCGAACTGCCAAGCCATGTCATTCCTGGACCGGAATCAAGCATCCTAGGACCGGTTTCTGGCTATCAGCCGTCTTCAGCCAGGATAGCTTGACTCCAGTGGTGTGGAGAGCAAACTGGAGTGGCATGGTGAGCAAAAAACTATGGATTTAGGCACAGATCTCTGCACTGGGGTGAATGTATGACATTGTTCTGCATTCTGTCCATCACCTGTTGTTTTTGCAATTGTCACCCCGAGTGGGACGGGTATGCTCAGACGTGAGTCCCGTGCTCTCCATGCCACTGGAATCAAGCTATCCAGGCTGATGAGGGCTGAAAGCCCGAAACCGGTCCTTGGATGCTTGTTTCCAGTCCAGGGAGGACCTGGCTTGGCAGTTCAGGCTGGACTGTTCCCATGGGGCACAGGGTCAAGAATGATTTGCATATGGCTGGGTTCAAACTGGACTGGCATGGTGAGCAAAACAAAGATGGATTTAGGCCCAGATCTCTGTACTAGGGTGAATGTATGACATTGTTCTGCATTCTGTCCATCACCTGTTGTTTTTGCAATTGTCACCCCGAGTGGGACGGGTATGCTCAGACGTGAGTCCCGTGCTCTCCATGCCGCTGGAATCAAGCTATCCAGGCTGATGAGGGCTGAAAGCCCGAAACCGGTCCTTGGATGCTTGTTTCCAGTCCAGGGAGGACCTGGCTTAGCAGCTCGGGCTGGACTGTTCCCATGGGGCACAGGGTCAAGACTGATTTGCATATGGCTGGGTTCAAACTGGAGTGGCATGGTGAGCTAAAAAACGATGGATTTAGGCCCAGATCTCTGTACTGGGGTGAATGTATGACATTGTTCTGCGTTCTGTCCATCACCTGTTGTTTTTGCTATGGTGTTTTTACTGACATATGTATGATGATTCACAATTGTTAGGAGATTTGTTAAATCCCATTAACTTATAATTACACATTTTGTCTCAATTCAATTAAAGTTTATATTCATTGTTTTCACATGTTCTTCGGGTTTGTTTATTTTCATTCATTTAAGTCCATCTCTTGGTTGCCAAGGAGTTCTTGTTCACATTATTGGTCATGTGACCCTATTCATGCAGCCTAACCAACCCACCAGGATTTGAAGAGTTGAACCAGTGGGATCAGCCAAGGGAGCAAAGCAATGTCCTCAAGGCCCAGCCACACAGCCATATAGCAAAAAAAGTGATACTTAGAAGAACCACAGCATAGTGTGAATAGCTTGTTTTCACTGGCGATGGCACCAATAAGCAAAGAGTGCTGAAGCCTACGGTGGAAGGACACTGATCACTGGAAGCAGTACTTGGTCCAGGGTCCACTGCGCGATGAAGACATAAAGCCTAAAAGGAAGACAGAGTCGAGGAGGAGGAGCTGACATGGGAGACACGTGGAAGCCAGCCAATGGTATGTAAAATGACCTTGAGCCACTTGGGTGCCAGCCAATACTAAATAAAGGTGACGTGGGAGCCAACCAATGGTAAGTAAAGAAAGTAATGGGTGCACTCCAAGCACCTTTTAAGATTTCTTTTTTTAATACAAAAGAGTTAGCAAACAAGGTGCAAGTGCTGTGTAGACGAAACCTAGAAAAAGTATGGAGGCCCATTTATGCTGCATTCAGGTGCCTAGCCTCTTTAATAAGTGGGGTAACTGCTATGTGCCAACAGATGCTGGAGTCCTGGCTGAGGTGGAGTTGGAAGGCTTCCCAAATTTAAGGTAAACATTCCAATTTCAAATCTAATGTTGTTTTCTGTCTATCTGACAGCAGTGTCAGGGAGTAAGCAACACAGGCAAAGGGGGTGGGAGTGGGAAGAAGCATCAAGGTCAACAGGGGAGTGTAGGAGGGGAAGAGGCAACACCAACATTGGGTGTAGGGGGATAAAGCAGCACAGACAAAAGGGGGTGGGAGAGGAAGTAGGAACACAGACAAAATGGTATGGGAGGGAAAAATCGACATGGACAAAGGTGACCCGGGAAGAAGAAAAAGAAGAAAGAAAAATAGGACCCCAATCAGAAAGCGAGCAGTGGAAGGACCCGAAACAAGATGAAGCAATCAGTACTTGGTCCATGCTTCAAAGCAAAGAAGAGGAAGAGAAGTCGGCACGTGCTGGCCAATTAGGAGGCAGCACATAAGAGTGACAATGAAGCCAATATATGATAAGCAATAGGCTGGTTCCAAGGCCTTTGTTTTATACAATAGCTCTCGCAAGCGGCAGCACTTGCGCGGTCTCTTATGTGAGATCAAAAATGTCCCTCCCATGCTGGGAGAAAACTTCCTGAATGCTTTAGGTGCATTATTTTCCAAAATACAAACCCCTGCTTTTAGGGTTTGGCTTTGGAAAACAAAAAGTTGCCAACCGGCCAATCTATGGCACCACCGCATGGTGGACCTGCTGGCACTGTTCCTTTTTGCAGGAACTGCTGCTGAAACTGCTCCTGCTGCAGTGTCGTTGCATCTTGGTGGGGTCACCTCGACTTTTCTTCCTTCCAAGTTCGATAAAACAAGTTCCATACGATGGAGCATTAGTAACAGCTACAAAACCGCAATATGAATTGGCAAATTCCGCAGTCGCAAGTGTTCTATAAAAGCAAGTTATTATTTATTGCTACATCACCCTCCGGTTTCCTTGCTTACCAGCTTGCTCTGTGTCCATAAGTGTTACAGCCTCTAATCTTCTCTTCATTTTCACATCTAATTGGCTCGAATGATTTGTTCCTCCAGAATGCACTCTCAGCTGTCCATTTATGATTCATAAAAGCTGTTAGTTATGTTACTACATTGCACTGCAATATTTATGTGTGCTGGAACTGTAATTTCTAACTTGCTTTAAGTTGTTGGACCATAAACCACGCTGTACTGGTCCTCTGGGTCAGGGGCAAGCGTGAGAAAAATCTCCACGAGTCAGGCTTCCAACCTGGTTAAAACAGCAAGGATTCAAAGAACCCAGACGTGCAACCTTCCCTTAAGAAAATATACCAAACATGTTAGATTGGGCAGAATTTTCATTACACTGGTGGAATGTGAATTTTCTTGAAATTTGATTTCACATTATGCAATTTCGCATCATTTGTAGCAACAAGATACTGGTCCATGCAGATACTCTCTCATTGCTAAAAGTTTTCTGTTCAAATCAAGCCAGATATTGGTAACATACGAGAAGCTTTTAAGTGAACCACTTTAGATAGTGGCAAACACATCCTACTCGGAAAGCATAATTTTGTGAAATTTTCAGGAAATCTCCCGAAATTAACATGACACAACTTGATATACCCAAACAGAAACCGATAAAGCTTTCACTTCGTTTATGTGACTGTAAATGCAGTTTACTTTCTAGGACTTTGCAAACTAATATTGTTTGAAGACATTTCCAGGTTAGGCAGAGTGAATTAAAGTGCTTGCAAAAATACTAAGAATTGGCCAACTATCCACAAGGGTATGTTCAAATCACCGTATGTGTTAATAATACAAAAAATGGAATACAAGTATTATACGAATCGTACTCTACGAATCAGCTCCTACCAAGGTGTAAATTGAATACTGTGCTCAGAAGAATAGCATGCAGGATAAAGTTCTAATGAAGCACAGGAGACAGCACGGATCGGCTAATGTGGGTGGAGAAGTAAAGCAATATCCTTTGCTTATTTTAGCAAAAGTTAGGCTAGGACAAACTAGGTTAGGCTAGGTTAAGGTACTTTAGGCGAGATTAGATGAGGCTAGGACAAACTACTTCAGGTTAGGGTAGTAGAGGGTCATCAGATTAGGGTAGGCGAGGGTAGGTTAATTAATTAGGCTAGATTATATCTAAGGATTACATGATTTCTGTTTTTACTATTTTTTCAGATAAAAACGGACAGAAAACAGTCTATTTTCTGTCTGTAATAATTTTCAAAAGCGGAAAAGTCCGAAAATTGTGATTCTCGTGATACTCTTGTCCTTGCTAAGCAGATAGACACCATATGGATTTTAAAACAGGAAACGATTCCCTTAAATACAGGCATATGTTAACATATATCTGAGTATAATGCTAATATTTACTTATCAGTGTAGTGTTTTGTTATATTTATCATCTTAATTTGCTCAAATGCGACAGCCATCAATGTATGAGTGCATGTTTATCAGTTAAATAAAGGTGGAAATATACCATTTTATGACTCCATTTTTTTTTCAAAACATAAAATAAATATGGATAAATACAGACAGAAATATTACAAAAATAAATACCATAAAACCGGGACCCCAAATTATATATCAGATTAAATTACATTACATAGAAAGAAAAAGAGAGTTAGATAAAGTATTTTGGGAGGGGAATGTTCCATGCACAGTATATGGGAACAGGCCCGGACTGGCCATAGCGGGCACCGGGCAATCCCCCGGTGCGCCGCATGGGTGGGGGCTGGTTTTGGGCCCCTGGGGGCCGATTTTGGTACAGGGCCGATTTAGCTGCAAAATCGACCCTGTACCAAAATCGGCTGAAACCGGCATCGGCAAAGAGCTCGGCGGCATCTCCAACCCCCCCTCGCCCCCCCTTCCCCGAGTGGTGAGAGGGGCCGGCTGAGCACTTTGCAAGGGCCGGTTGTGGTTCCCAGTCTGGCCCTGTATGGGAATCGTTCCCTGGCTGAGTGCCTCAATGCGTTCGAATTATGTAACTGGCTATTATTTTTGTTCTGGCATCACGCTAATCTAGAGTGTGCGCAGAGGCCAAAATCTGTGCCTGATAATCTGAGCTAAAGGATCTGTCCTGTGACCTTGAGGGGTGAACCAAGTATGCCCTTATAGTGGACGGAGTACTACTGTCCTGTCCTCATCCAGGGTGTGAGCTCATACAGCAGTGGTGGCAGAGTACCATGTCCGTGAATCCTTATATGACCATGTCTTTTCTTTCTGCATCAATGAGAGTGAGGTCTACTGACTCCTGTTAAAGAAATCTACACTCACACTGAATTAGAAGTTTGAAAATATTTATTAGCAAAAGGAAAATAGTCTGTGAATCCAGAGCTCGGTGACAAAGGGATCCCAATGAGCATAAAAGCTATAACACACAAGTACAGAATGTAAATGTATATGTTTTAATACACAGGGCTCCAATAGAGATCATGTGACAACAGTGAAAGAAAAAAAGCTATATAGGTGCAAGGACTGAAATCATGGGATAGAACATATTCGACGATGATACTAACACAAAATGTAAACTTTCAGAGCTGAGCAAGCTATTGAAGAATTTCACGTCTACGACACCAGGCATGGGAGTGAGGCTTACACTTCAGAGATGGGCATAGTTTAGCAGCATTGAATTAGCATCGAGCAAGAACATGGCTGACACTATTGCAGTTACGCTAAATTATTATTATTAATTCTACACTGCTCCTGAGCAAAGCTCAGCAGTTGTATGTACCCCAAAAACTTGTGCTGACATTCCTTTTGTATGCCAAGTGTGTGTATTTGTATAGTACATGTGACATGTTTGGTAGTAAGACCCTATGTGTGTATGAGTCTGAGTACTGAAGTCAGTGGGATCCATTTTGGATTCTCCCGGTTCAGCATGGCGCAAGATGAGGAGGAAGACAGCTTGTCCAGAGAGTAGAAGGGTTTTGCCTGCATTCTTGTGGCTTCGAGGGTAGAGATCACGACATGGAAGTGTGGAATATGGAGACAGTACTTCATTTTGAAACCTCAGGAAGACATTGTTATTAATGGGCTATTCATTTGTTCATTCTGAGCACTGCCATTTGATAGATGGTAGGGGTGGAAATCAAGAACGCAGGTTCTGTTGTTCAAGATGAGGATGTTTCTAGACGAGGCCTGCCCTTTTGTTTGTTGCTACTTACTGCTTTAGAAAGGTGATAACAGCCAGGTGCAGAGATCTTAAACTTCATTGTATCCGTGTGGTGGGTGCTCCTGCTTGGAGGCAGTCCCAATGCAAACTGCTACGAGAAGCATCACTTTACACAAAGGCGGCATCTGGAAAAAAAACCTGAGAAGGACACTTAACAAGAAAAACCAACCCAAACCGGTTCTGAAGTTTGTAGCAGTTGATCCATATCCCCTGTCTATAAAATGTGTATAAAAGTGGGATCCAAAATACCCCACGTTGTTCCAATCTGAAGTTCTTCTTCACCAAGGAAAGGAGTGCTCCACAGAGTACTTGAGGGCTTCTGAGGGCCGGTCTCTGCCTGATAATTACCCCAAACTTGCATTAAATTAAGCGTGTTAATCGGCGACTGTGGGCAGTGCACTAGTGCTGCTGCCACGGATGCCTGAGGATCAAGAAGGCACCTAGCTACAGTGATCCCAGTAACCCATGCCTTGTGCCACCCCATGCCCCAGAACGGGGTCTCACACAGACATAAAAAGAAGTTCATAGAGATAAAATAAGTGGAGAACCAGACAAAATGACCTACAGAAGATTAGCAAATGAGGAGGGGGTGGCAAGGGCAGTTATAGGCAGTGCTGACAAAGCACCAAGCTACTGCATTTGCTTAATTAGTGGAATGTAGTGACCGTGATCTTAGAAAGCACCTCAGTGTATGCATTGATGCATGAAAGAAAAGCCATATACTGTTTCAACTGTAGGCATTTTAGTCCAACTATTTTTCAAAGCGTGAGATGATGGTGCAAATTTGGAAGGCCATACTGACGTGTCATACCTCTATGTAGCCATCATCCCGGAGGAGAGAACGATGGTGCATCAATGGCTAAAGTACCACAGTGGAGCTAAGAGAAGGTTTAGGAAGGCTCGGTGACTGTAGCACTGAGGCAGAGGTCCATCTTTGTACGGACTCTTCGCAATCCTTGGCTCACGGTGGCCTTCCCTTTCCATTACAAGGCAGTTTAAAGAATGGAAGCTGACCTGTGGCCTCTTTGAGTAAGAGAGTGGGCGTCTGTCCCTAGGCAGTTCTCAATGTCACCCACACCTAGACGTTCACACACATCTCACAGCTATGAACTTTTGGAGTTAGATTGGAGCCGGGTTTGTTCATGGGGAACTAACAAATCAGATGATATTCGCAGTAGAACGCTCCAATTCTCTAAGTATGTAATATCTGGGCCTTCTTCCCTCTGGTTGGGGTAGCTGTATTCCAGGGAGCTCTCTACCGCTCTGATCTTGGCTTTGTATGTCTCAGCATGGCGGCATCAGTCTGGCGAAGGGAGAAGCCTACATGGAAACAAGTCAGCCATGGTATTTAATAGAAGAATGCAGGCAAAACAATCTTCAGGACCCCGCGGCACAACGCAAAACAGAAGAAGCCAAATAGACCAATACTCTACACATTGTTGCGCAATGGATAAACGTGGAGAAGGGTGGCTCAGGGGTTAGAGGCAGCAGACCCGGAAGCTGAGATCGGTCCTGGACCAGGGTTCAATTCCCCGCCTCGGCGGGTCTTGGGCTAAAAATTCCACGGACTCTATAATTCTCGCCCCGGTGCCTCCTCGACTCACGGGTTCACACTCTGCGACTCTGGGCAATAGCTTGCTTAATCTCCACAACGGCCCTTCGCGGCGGGATGCCTGACTTTCACCTAGTGGATACCCTGCTATCTCACAGGGGATTACCAGGAAGGGTTCCCTAAGCAAGCGCCGGGAAACCCACTGCGGGTAGCTGTGCGCTATATAAGCTCAACTACATTTACACATTTACATAAACATTCTTGCCAAGTAGCAAAGTCGTGGTTTTCTGTTGTATTTAGTCGGGTTAGTCAAGAAAGCAAAATAGAACACAATCATCTTTTGCAAGAAATAACGAAAATGTTCTATTTATTTATAATTTCGACATTTCTCTTCTTTTCAATAAGCAGACGTTAACGCGAATCAATAGCTCGTGCTGGCTCTGCCTCCAGTTTCTTTAATTACTCTAAGCACGACAACCCTCTCTTCCGACAGCACTGGGCTGTCCGTCAACTCGGACATCGCTCAGTCAATAACCCTTGTACTACAGGCCACATTTGATTCCATTAAATGAGTGGAAAAGCTTCTGCGTTCTCTGTGCTCCGAGGAGCAGTTAAAGTGAGAAGAAAGACTAGTTTGCTTGTACAATACATTATTTTTCGTGTTTCTAGGCATATTTTGTGCCCCCCAAAAAACAGTAATCTGGAAAGATTTAAAACAGGAGGGCTGTGTTGGGATGTTATGTTATGTTAAAAAATATTTCTTAAGCGCTTACACCAGGCGGTTTCATGGGTCCAATGAGTTCCCACC
Source organism: Lissotriton helveticus (assembly GCF_964261635.1). Lineage (NCBI taxonomy): Eukaryota > Metazoa > Chordata > Amphibia > Caudata > Salamandridae > Lissotriton > Lissotriton helveticus. The sequence goes on along the minus strand of NC_136065.1, from coordinate 1,847,608,271 downwards.
ACACACCCCAGCCCTTAATTAATAAAAGCAGTGTGAGAGAACAAATTCTTTAATTAGCTAATTCTCCTGGGCGAGAAAAAATGCTTTGCAATCTACGTCATGTTTAATTGTAGCAAGGCCAATGATGCTCACAGAAGTCTGTAATGATTACGATTTTGTTAGTAACTTGTAAACCGTGATTCCTTACAGTATTTAGAGGAAAAAGATGAAAATCTTTACATTTACAAAGAAGAACAACTAAAACAGCTCAAAACTCCGTGCTCTTGTAATCACTAACGAAATATAGAGTGCCCCGATTCCAAGACGAGCATGCACATTACACCTATATTATTTATGTAAATGCAGGGTTTTAAGTGGGATGAAAAAAACTGGGGGGATCTCAAAGGGGCGTGGCCGATGTAATAAAGGGCGTGGCTTAAAACACTTAAGCTAAAAATCTGTGCTTAGCATAGTGTGCTGCCTGACCCACCGGTAAAAAAATGGTGGGGAGCCACGGTCAACTGCCAATTTGGTCAAGGGAGCCACGGGTCAAAAAAGTTTGGGAACCACTGCTGTAATCGAACATACTGGTTGCAGTGCCTGTCCCAAGATGGCGAGCGTGACGGTTTAGAAATAACGTAAATAGTGAGCCTGTGCTCAGTGGGAACTAGAATGGGGGAGCTGCGCTGGGAAATCACGTGGAGTTCTAACTGCTCTCTTTTACAGCTGCGACACAGAACAGTGGACTGGTGCATCTGGATGTAAACAGATGCAAGGCTGCCTCATGGACTCTAGATTAGAAGCACACCTTCGAATGGTTCGTGGCCTGTTATTCTGCTGCCCAGAAGGCTGTGGGATCACCATGGCCCATATGTACAAAACAGTTTAGCATTTTTTAATGGGCCAAATCGCTACTTCAGGCTGTTAAGGCATACTAAAGCAGAATCATGGTCGCAAATTGCTATTTCTACCTCATCGAAATCGCATTTTGTGATTATCAGAATAGGAAATCGCAAATAGAGATTTCAATCGCAAATAGGGATTTCCTATTTGCAATTTCCTAACCACATGTACAAAGCATTTCCGAAATTCGAAATTGGCTTTTAGGAAATGCTATTACCACCTATTCCAGTTCGATGGTAACCATGTGCAAAATGGAAAAAGGCACCCAAAATGTACTTTTTGCAGTGCTTTGGAGAGCTTTACATGCACACCACTTTTTTTTACACATATGGGGGGCCCTATGCCCATAGATATAATTGCTTTTGCATTTCCAAATTTGCAATTTCCTATTATTTTTTTTATTTATTTATTTATTTATTTATTTTTGAAGACCTTTACTGTACCTCAATGTAAGAACACAGCATTAGGCCTACAACCCAACAGAAAGGGCCGGCCGCAAAGTAGTACAATGTCCGTATATCAATCACCTTGACAATTCTTATCAGTTGAGACCAAAGGATCCGGTGCTACAACAATTCAATATTATGGACATTAATCGTGCATTACCAACACAGAGGGTACAAGCAGTCTCATTTTTATGTACACATTAAGAACAACTGTATACTTCAACACCCCCCCTCCCCAACAGCCCCAGGGATCTGATCAGGTCAGTGTTCAATAGTGCATAAAATCAGAAGATATTAAAAGCGTGTAGGACATTGAGGTCATCACAGTATTGGTGTAGATAGCGGTTATGTCCTGCTCCCTCACAGAAGACTTATTACAAGACAGATAGCTTACCACAGACAAATGGAGGCGAGTTCAGGTGTCTTCGGGTGCATACGCTATAATGTTTAGTCACATGATACTGCGAGAAGCAGTAATACCATAAAGACAACACGGTAGAAGGCACCCGCTAATTCAGCAACAACCGGGAAAGTCCCTCCAGGCACTGCACCTACGCGCTGTATTATTCATCATCATCATCAAGCTTAGAAAGCATATATGC